>NC_061493.1:8144062-9401642 GCF_022539355.2 Hippoglossus stenolepis
ACCAACTCGGCCAGAGAGCCCGAAGCAAGCAGGGGTCAGAGCCTTTCATTTCCCTCAGCCTGTTACTCCAGGAGGACCTGCAATATGGTCTAATAAATCACTGGCAAGCCGGCCCTCCGCTGAGCCCCCCAGTGTTGTTACACAGCCACAACTGTTGCTAAGCTGGCTCCATCTTGGCTCTGATGCTTCAAATTAGATATAGCATTTAGAGATGTCCAGGGAGCTTAAGCTGAGCTGAACGGCTGCAAGGGGAAAGGAGCATGAGTCTTCCTTTGCTGTGCTCGGCTCACACCAATTTCAAAAGCAATATAGATCAGTTGGCTAACGCACGTAGTTTTTCCTGATCGTCCTACTTTTCATTTCACAGACGTAGGATTTGTTGGATACAAATTCAAAAGTAATTAAAGTGATTCAACCTAGATAAAAAGAACAATGAAATCTAATTTATTTCACTGACGCATGTGTAAGTCATTCCTTCCTACCTGTTGGCATGGTTAGGGTTAGGGTTGTATTTATGGTTACAATTATGATCGGGACTAATAATAAAAGAGCCAGAGGATGATTTTCTTCAATATTTTCATCAGGAGGACATTTCCTGTAAGAGACTAATGTATTTCCTTTGGTTTCACGCTGTACAGTTGCCATTAGTGAGCTCTGTGCCAGAGGACGTTTCCCAGAGGCTTCTGCCACTTTAAAACCTGGGAAATTATAATGTAAAAATAAAAAATAATTTGATTTCTTGATTTCAAAAGATATTTAGTAGTGGTGTTAAGGACCATGGTTGATCTGTGATCCACATGACTGACGGTGAACGACATAGCTACTGAAGCAGAGGAAGAATTGTCTCCATCATTTGCATCACATATGGGAGCATTTTGGCTTTAAATATACCGATTTTTTTCTGCATGCCGTTCACTCTCAAATGGAACAGAGCCCGAGTGACAGCTCCACAGACCAGAGAGTAAAAAGAGAAGTTCCTGGGTGTGTGAGAACTGCATTGACTGCCACTCGCAGCTACGCACACAGCTGTAGCTGAAACTATGACGTCTGGCTTTTCTGTGTGGGCAGTAAATTCTTTATGGACAATAGCGTGTGAGAGGAAGAAACAGAGCAAGCAAGAGGCAAATGGCGCCGCAGGCATGAATGAACGAAGCAAAACACTTCAACCGTGACTTAAAACTGCCCTCCGATCTGAACCGTGATCCGCTGCACCCCTAATAAAGAGAGGGTGGCTGAAATCCCTGATATGGTCATACAGTCACCAGATGCCTCAATTTCTTTTAGAACAAGTCATTAAATTAATTAAGAACAAGACAGTGGATTAATTACCCATTAATAAAAAGATTCCCTACAGTTGCAGCTGACCATATTTATGAATTGCAAGTTAAGTATGAAACTAGTAAAAAAATAGCTGTTTATTTTGACTTTACAAACCTATTTACTCTTGTATCAATGGCCCTGTCCATTACTGCCTTCTCATTGATTCATGCAGCTCTATTATCTTTAATAGCTACATGGACATTATCAGATGTTATTCAACATCATCTCATTAAAGATTATAAAAAGAGAGATAGTCAATCAAATTGTAAACCTTTAAATTTAGAGAGGGTGTCGAGCAACAAACCTTTTTATTGACAGTTCCAGCCTTCCTCTTGATATTTGGCTCTCATTCAAAATGCATAAACCCCCACTGTAACCCTAATGTCATATTTACAGTATGGGTCACTCAAGAGCCACCTGTGATGTGGTTGTAAGTCTTGTTAGTGCAGTCCAGAGGTGACAGACAGCCTGTCAACCAGATTAGAAAGTGCTTGTTTCAAATATTAAATCTTGTTTAATTGCCCTATTCTCAATTATCCCGCGTGTCAGAGGAACAAAGTCAAACCAATAATGGCTCCACCTTGGCGCGCTGGCGCTATCAAAAGAAATGAAATGTCTCAGAGTGCTGCTCTAATAGGACATGTGTTTCAGTCAATGTGTTTTCAGTCTGTGTTTCCAACCCTTGTTACGTTTCACTTCAAAAATGTAAATTAACATTCTTTCCTGCAAAGCATAATGAACTGACCCCATTAAACTCCAGAGACAAACATTCCCTCTGCTCCTTTTGTTCCTTCAATCGTAGGTCTCTTCCTCCCCCAAGCCTTGTCTTTTTCCTTTGTTTCTCCATAATACCCAGCTTCTTGTCTAAGTCTCCCTCTGCAAAAAAAACACAAATTTCTGATGGTTATTTTTCTGCAGCTTAAGTGCCACTCGTGTCCTCATTACAGAGCTGGAATGTGGGCTTTTGTTAAAGGTGAGGCCGGATGGCGATAAAATGAGGAGAGTGACATCCTTTTAACCAGCACCTCCCTCAAGTGTATAAACTCATTAGCGGCGCGCTCACGTTTAACTCTGGCACATGTATTTGTATTTTGCATGAGTATTTCCAGAGCCTCTTTATCACTCATGCTTGTGGGTGGGGCGGCAAACAGAGAGGCCCAGAGGCCAAAAAAAAAAACGCTTCACCTTCTTCAACAGATTAATTGCATTCATGAGATCTTCCGTATAAATCCTGGAGGAAGATACAACTTTGCATTAATATTCTTTTTCAAGTTGAGCATTTTAACCCCATAAAACAAACCCTTCATTCCTATACAGTAAATCCCTGCATGGGTATTAATATTGTGTTAATACGCCTTCCAGGAGATGGACAAAAGGGGAGATGAGGGCAGTGCTGAGAGGCTATAAGGTGCAGAATGTGCTGACTAAGACATAAGACGTTCTTTGATCCAATGACAAAGACCTTGAAAATCTCTTATCCAGCACGTGGCCTCTGCAGGTCACACAGGACATGTTGTGCCGGTTCTCTTCGAGAGTCTGAGCTCCTTACCCAATCCAACTGAACTTGCAACTCGTTTCAGTCAAGGTCTACAGGGGCCATGGTTCGCTTGGCAATAATTACCCGGGCCATCTCGTTGCCATCTGCTTGGAATAACTTTCGGTTTTAATTAGGAGAGGTTTTTAAATGTTGGGTCAGCGAGTGTGAGGGCACGCTGAAGGGGAAAGTGGCGGGAGAACGAGGAGAAGAAGGGAAGCCGTCAGACAGAAAGACGAGAAATAACACAAGTGAGTAATAGCAGCAGATATAGAGAGTGACACACACAGTAATAATGCTTTATGGAATCGTAGTGGAGAGTGTGACACGGAATAAAAACAGGCAATGTTACTGCACTGTAGGCGGATATCACTTACCGAACATTAATCTCTAAGACATGCACGGCACACATGTAAACCCACTCACACACACACATACACAATAGTGCACACAGTCTCTTGTATTGCAGGCGTTTAGAGACACAGCTCAAGCAGCCAACATCTGAGAAAAATGTAAGATAAACAAAAGCAATAGCGATTCTGTTTTTTTGTGCGAGTGTCGCCTATGGTGAACATTACAAATGGGATGTGTCACAGACAGAACGAGGGCCCTGCACAGGGGAGCTCACCCAGCCATGTTATGTCTCCTGGAGGAGGTTCAGTGGGAAGGAGCTCCACGCTCCGACAACCCCACCTGGAGCCTTCTCCTGTGGGGCCGATGTTGTAAGCGTTTCTCTGCTTCTACTCCTTTTCATCTTTCTTAATCTCCAGTCATGTGGATGCGCATGGCAGACCTACAGTGCACATGCATTATGAGTTTGGTGTTAAATTGGGTTGATGAGCCTCACGTGAAAGCCAGATGTCAGTGTGGCTCGCTGCTGATGTGACTGACAGCTTCCTCTGCGGCTTAACCCTTCCAGCTAACTACCTTTATATATTGTTAGCCAAATTAGCATCATGGCTCATAGGACAGTAATGTTAAACTGTCCTATGAGCCATGATGCTGGTTGGTATGGTTGGTTTGGTTAGTCCACAACTATGTTGTATTTCAACATAAGAAAATAACGTTTTATTTGTTTCAGGATTTTTTTCAAAAATAAATCTGAAGTTTTAAGCTTGTTGATGGGATATTCACTTCTGAAATGCAGCCAAGGAGTCATGGTTCATTTATTATCCTATGATTTTGTATCAAAGAACCACATACATTTTTAATCTTTAATACTGATGACTTGAGTTTTACTGATGGGTCAGGGACGTTTTTCCAGCCGTGAGTCACATGACACTGTCTATAGGAAACATGAATGGGAGTATCATCTGGAACCACGCAGCACCCAAAATAGCTCCTCTAACCCTCAGGACGCTTTATCTGCTAATTGATCAATTAATTGCTAATTAGCAAATGTTAGCATGCTAATACGCCAAGATGAGATGGAGAAGATTATACATGATAAACAGCATCACGTTGGCAGGCTGATGGTAGCATTTAGTGAAAAGCACCGCGGTGAAATCGCAGCCTCACAAACGCACAGGTTCAATTGATTTTCAGCATCAACCATTCACTGTATTTACAGGTAAACAACATGACAACTCCCAACGATGAATCCGGAGCACCTCAACAGCCCCCTGGTGTATGGTTACAATAGAGGTTATCAACCCCATCTCCTCCATGTTATTGGATAGGACATGTCAAAACTCGAAGTGCATGTCAAATAAATTTTACTCAAATATGGTATCTGTCACTTTAGGTAGCACTTCTTATACTGATGTATGTCATTGTCCAAGGGCTAATTTTGCCAGTAAGTTTGGTTTCTGTCTTCCCGCATATTTTGGCTTCATTTCTTGTTTGGGGGAGGAAGTGGAGCTGTGGCATCCATCTTTACGTACAGTCTATGGTTTAAATACAGGTTTGGTTGATTTTCAGCATCATATCATTTAACCTGAGAGCATTTTTAGCAGTTATTGGTGAAAATATTTAATTTAAAATATTGGTTTAAAATATCAACTTGGAAGCTTGACGTGAATATGTATATTTAAGTGTCGGACTACCGGAAAAAAAATCTTGATGCGCTCCGTAAACATTTGACCTCAGTCATTCAGTGACATTCAAGAGGAGCAGACAGCCTTCAGTCATCTGGCACACACACACACACACACACACACACTTCCTAAATGTATATTAAAATATTTGACCATGAAGGATATTAATAACAGCTCTTTCCATTTGGAGGCTACGCGAAGCTTAATAGGTGTTGCAGTGATAAGCACAGTCTCCTGGGCATCACAAGACAAATGGCCTCATTAGCTCGGAGTGAAGTAGGGGAGTGTTGTCGAGGCAGGAAACATAATGTATCCTGTTGGCTTAAGCCGGCATGCAAATGACTAAACCGTCCAAAATTAAATAGGATATCATGGTGGCATAGAAAATACAGCATGGCATCAGCGAGGCTCCCAACAAGCTGCTCCTGAAATTGTTTTTGCAAATGATTATAGAATTTAATTAGCCTATTTTTAGTGTTTAAGTTTGCTAGAAGGCAGACATTTTCTACTTTGATACATTTTTACTTGTAATATTAATATTATGAATCTGTTATTATATACCTCGAAGGTCCATGTAGCTGAATGAAAAAGTGTCCTGAGAGTGAGTCAATAATTTCTCATGTTGATTCTTTTCTGTCACTCATGTCCTGTCAGTCAGACCCTTGTGGTCAGCAATAAGCCACTGGAGCCAACATGAAGACAAAAAGTCCCATGGGACTGAGCTCTAACTCAGCTCCTGTTGATGGAGTATTGATCCAGAAACCCAGATCCACAGTAGTGGCATCTACAGATTCAATATCGCTCACTCTCTCTCTCCGCTGTTGTACCTTTTTGCCCTTTTGGACAAATTGAGAAAATCAAATGTTACGGATAAAGCTAAAAGGTGTTACATCAGACTGCTTATCCTCCTATATGTAAAACAACTAATTGGGCTGCAAAATTAATCACATGTTGTTCTGTTTTATACCATAGCTAATTCATGTTCCTATAGCTGGAGTTGTTCCACATTGGCTGTATTTAAAGATGGACAATATGACTGCTCCTCAAAAGTGAAGCCAAAGTGTCTCAATCGCCACCAGGATTGCTGGCTGCAGTACAGGTCATAAACCTTGCAAGCAGATGAGAAAAACTAAAGAGTCACAATCAGGGCCGGCCCTTGGCAATGTTGGAGCCCTAGGAGAGATTTCAGATTGGCGAGGCGTTCTTTTCATAGCATTACAGTTTAAAACTTTATAGAAAATAAGAACAAAACCTCATCAACGGACAACTTTTCCCTTTTTCTTTTATCAGATCAGCACCATAATACATTCACGATGCCTGCGTTAAAAGGAGGCCACATGGTGCTGCTGCATCTCTTCCGACCTTGTGTCCTCATCAAAAGACACACACTGTGCTAATTATAGCCCTCACACTGCTAAAAGACATTTTTCCCCCCCCCCCTGTCAGGTCACGTTGGCACAGACATCTCCAGACCAACGAGGAGTCTGGGCAGCCAGAGGTAGCTGTCTCTCAGGTAGCTGTCCCTGTGAGGCAGCCTGAGAGTGATTTATACTGAAGACAGTTTGCTACAGCCTGGCCTAAACACAAAGATATTTACCTTCATGTCGGACATATGTTGGAGCAGTATCAGACAAGGTACAGGTTGTTATAGCGAGTCTATGAGAAAATGGAGCTGAGCCACATCGATATTCAGAACAAGTCTTGATTTATCAAGCTGTTTTCTTCAATTATTTTTTTTTAGATCCAGGCTTCAAGTAACAGCCCACCTTCTTTTGCATTGCATGCGCATATGGAGCATGTGTGTAGGTGGACCCAAACACAGACATACAATGCACATATCACAGCCCAGTGAAATCAAAGTGACAAATATTGCTGAAATAAAACACATTGTATTGTGCAGCACTGTTTACACGGAAGACAGTTACAGTACACAAACATACACACACCTCCCCTGCCGTTCACTGCATGGTGCCTTCTCCCTGTGTCTGGCCTTCTGCTACACTCCTGTTCTAAAACTGTTCTTGCTGTTTTAGAGAAGCAGAAATACAGTCGATCTGCAGCCATATGTCAACATTTGTTATCCAAACAGCCTGGCATCGACACAGAGACACAATGTACATTTACACAGAGTTCAAGGAGGAGGTGAGCTCAAAGCTTCACAGGCCTCTGCATACTGAACATGCTGAACACCCTTTAAATTAAGTCTGGTCAAGTGTGGGAAAGGGGGGGATACGACGTCCAGCATTCTAGTAGCAAGATTTTTCCCATATAGTGTCTTTCAGGTCCAAGGTGTGATGACTTATCATCAAGCTTCTGAACACAAGGACTGAAAACTTAATGTAGTGCCATACAGTGTGGTGAAGATGTGACTGAAAAACAACACACGCAACTGAATTGTGCATTATTGTGCTCTTTTTACATGAAGCAGGGGCTTTGTTGAAATGCTTGGACATGAATAATAAGTACATCGTGTGTGAATAAAAATGATAAGAGCAGCAGCAGACCCATTCATTTGTTTACTTTATCAACACAAGAGGAGGGAGCGATAAATCCCTGACGTGTTTGGTTGATGCAGAAATGTGCAGGACAGCAGCGGCTCATGCTCGGGCGGCTGAATAAGAGAAGTCAGATAATGAAGTGACCTACATATTAGCTTACAAGTTGTATTCCACCATAGTACAGTGCAGCCACCTGGGTTAAATGGCATGTGATGTGCATTGAGGTGCTATAAATGAAACATTTCCATTTTTTGTCCTCATGTAGCATGCGATCCATATCAACAAGCAGACATCAGGCACATCGGCAACGAATAAGACGACACAGAAATAAACAATTCATAACACATTGATGAATACTTAATGACAGCGTATGAGAATATAGATGAGAACAGGACGATTCAGAATATATACAGAACACCACTGCAGTCTAAAGACATGAAGGTTTGCTTGTAGGGTGTACCCACTTCTCTGGTTTTACGTCAGCTATTACCTCTTTTAGGCAAAAAGTATGCTATATGCTGTTTTTTTTTTTTAAACGTGGGTAACCCTCCTGGAAACTGCACCTCTAGGCTGATGAAAAGCTTTTTCCCACAAGCCATCACTGAACTGAACTCTAATAAACATCACCCCCGTACTGCCACCACCTCATCATAATATCTCAGGACAAACTCAGACTATTTATCATGAAGTGCAATCCACTGGTTATACTTGTGCAATCATTCTAACAGAACCCATGCGTATGATATGATGCTCCTATTATACCGATTTTTATCTTTTTTACTATTATGTATTTATCAATTATGAATGTGGACAAATGTGTCGGAATGTGTGTGTGTAGGTATCGTTTTTTAGGTGCTACGTATCAGATTTGCAAAGCTTTCTAATTCTGAAGATGTAAAACACGAACAGTACACAGACTTTCATGGCTCTTTACGCACTAACGCCCGGATAGTCAATGTGCTTTATAACATTGCCGCCGGAAAAGCTGCAGCGTCAACATCTGGACTGTCAAAGCAAAGAACAAGAAGAAGACATTAGCGCGTTCATACGAGTGTCGCGTTTTCATCACTGCTGATCAGAACAGGATTTGTTCAAAACCTGGTTCTACTGCACAGACACTTGACCCAGGAGTGAATGCAGATTGCATCCATTCGCACTGCAGACAAAAGCCAGCTGTTAGTGGGTGTTTTTTGATCAGTGGAAAAGGGGGCTTGGGATTGGCTTCATGACCCTCATTGAATAGAGGGTATTGCTCCATGGACGAATGGATGGATTTCAGATATACCGCTCCTCCTTTACAGCTCACATATGGTATTTCTAAACCAGTGATGCAACCTAACTGTAATTTCATCCAATCCTATGTAATAACCTCTTCTGCTGGGAAATCTAACCGAGAATTCAGCCTGGAATTCCACGTCTCATTTTAAAAGTTTAATTAATTGTTGTACAAGGATTTACACAGTTTTATTCAGAAGAGGCACGGGTTGTGCTCTTTGGTGTGTTTGTGGTAAAAAAAATGCCAGCATTGCAAGCTAATGGTTCAGCAGGGAGCCCAGTCAAACCGCAGGGGTGTCAGAACAGCTCAGCAGACACTTGTCTTGTGAAAAAATGGAGGGTAAGATTTCAAGTGAAATGCCTTTGAAACAGGAGGTAGGTGGGATGGTGGAGGGAGTAAACCGCACAACCCGTCTGCGGAAGAGCAGCAGGTAGCGACTGCAGGGACACGCTCCCGACGTGAACTGCCATCGCTCCCACCCTTGAAAGGGACTCGTGTGTGTACGAGTTGCTGAGAACGTGCAGAGGCAATGTGTCTGTGATTGTCCCACATGGACCGCTGTGCCTTGAAAAGTATGAGCAGCCGTGATGAAGAGCCAAGCAATTACCGAGCATTTCATTGAGAAACTCTTGGAGAGAAATAAAGCAGTTTGGCAGAGGAATCTAACTATGGCAGGCGGTGACAGAAGCAAGGCAAGGTTTTAACAGCGGGTGTCTGCAGGGACCAGCCCCTACTGCTGTTCCCGAGTCTTTGGCAAGGGTCAGACAGCGTGCACTTTTCCACAGCTGGAGGTGGCGAATGCATCTATTAATGCTAAATCCTACTTTTATCAAAACAGGAAAACTTCCTATTAAAACTAATCCTGCTAAACAGATGGATGAGCCTCTCGTGGTACGGATAAAAAGTCTTGATTGGTTTTGATGAATGATTTAAAAAATATATATTTTAAATCAAATGCAAAATCAATTGAAGATTTTTCGTTGAAAACTTTGACTTTAAAGAGATACTGCAAACTTAAATGTGTTTTTTGAGCTGTAAACTAGATTATATGACTGTTCTTTGATGAAACACATTAATACTGTTTTTTAATATCACATTTGTTACCACGTTTATGAAAAATCTACATTCAAGTTTATGCACGACTCAAAACAATACCTAGTGTTTCATACCGTCTTGCAGGGCCGATGCGTACGTAGAGTCGACCTTAAAAGACGTCTCTACGTCATGACATTTATTGGAAAAGCCACCAGCGACTGCTTGTTAGTGTTAATCTGGAAAGCCGTGCTCATTTCAAATCAGGCCTGTAACTAAACCCGTAAACCACCACCATCGTCTAACATTCAAATATGTCCCCCATCCTCTCCAGACCCTCGGCTGTCTCCCGCACACACATTTGAACTGCTGGCTGAGAGAGCCGCCTGCGCCAACAGCTTGAACGTCTCGGGACCACCGTGCTCTTCAGACATGGCTTAGCCCCAGCTGTCTGGGCACCAGCCTGGTCTTGGCCGTCAGGAAACTCTGGAGGCGAGAAGCCTCGAACATTTTTGTCATAGAAGTGCGTGTGCTGCTGTAGGAGTCGTCGCTCATAGCTAGACAACCTAAATAACTTTGTATTAGCAAGGTAATGTATATGTGTGTGTCTGTGCTGCTGTGGGTCACCTGTCCCATAGTTTTAGTGATAAGGTCTCACTGGTCTAGAAACCAGAGAAACACACGGCTTCGGAGAAGGTCTTTCAGCTAAACTGCTGACACACTCACCATCACTATTCCCTCCAGATTTTCTCCTGCATGCTTCAGTGGAAATGACTCTGAAACCTTCCTCCTCTTGGACTGAATCACCACAGTCTGGGATTCAAACCAAGATCCTGGTGAACATTACTTTCTGCAGAGGCTGCATCCTTCTGCTTTGTGTTGTGTTATGTGTTATTGAGGATGGAGGTCTTGCATTGCTCAGCAAAGTCCCAGCGGTCCTCCCAGACTTTTACCTCTGAGACGTATTGATCCGAGAACCTGTTTTTAACCTTTAATGATTCAGGGAAGTTGGACTGCGCAAAAATAATCTTTTGTCAGCAATGATTTGCTTCACATTTAAATTGTTTAGTCCACCCTGTTAAACCTGCAACACTCCCGCCAAATTACAGTATTTTACAATCCCTGGAACAGCTAAAGTAGGTTCAGAGGTTTGCTTAAAGGCTGAAGCTCAAAGATATTCGGAAAAAGAAAGAGAAAGCATTGATTCTGAAAGTAGAGCTCAACCATCTGATATCTGAAGATTTTAACATGTTGACTGTTTATTTTTTTCTTCATATATTCCAGTATTAGTTTTGAAGTTATCAAAGACATCAGATGAAAGCCTACACTACAGAGATTGTTATGACATTGATAGCGGAGAACTTTTCAAAGTCTTGTACGAGATCTGAGGGGGAAAACATCAGCACTGTGAGTTTATTGTAAAATCCACAATAAGTAAACAGCTGAATGCAAAACTTCATGCGCCTACACCCAATCAGACGCTTACAACTGTACTTTTATACTTATGTGACCATACATGAATCATTATATCCAATTTTATCCAACCATAGGACATTGTTAAAAAAGACTAAAGCAACCCTTAACATTCTTTTACAGCAATTTCAGAATAAAGTATGACTCAGAATTTAGAGTCAGTGCTGCTGAGCGAAACAGATGAATAGAAATTAATGAGGAGAATCCCAAAGTGATTTCCCCTCCACTTGGACAATCTCGTCCCAGTTTCAATCTAGCGGCACACAGGAGACACTCCTTTTATTGATCATTATTCAGATGACAAAAGTAGTTATGACTCCAGGACCAAAAGCCATCACTCACTCCTGAGGCCTGAGTGACAACAGTCCAAAAACACTGAAACAGTGACGGAGCGATTTCCCCTTTTAAATGTCAACCACTTTATAACCTTTATAACTAGACGGGCAGTACGTACGTCTGCGGAGGCTGATTGGCCACTTTATCCCCATATTGCATGTATTGAAATCAGATACATGTATTAAGTTATGTTAAACAAATTGCTCACATTGAACGGAGGTTAAAGAGATATTTGTTCCCGTACTGTAACTAAATAAAGATCACACTCCAAACCATTTGAATCACAAAATCTGCATCCACACCAAATAGACATATACACCATCATTAGGATCTCTACATTATTTCTTGAGAAATTCACTTAAAGATCCCCAAAAATTTACAAAAATCCTGGATTTTAGAAATTTTAACAAAATCGGTGAAGTCGAAACCTTAGTTTCCAAGTTGTTCATATCTCACTCCTCCCAAGTGTAACTAGGTCAGTGAACGATTCATGGAATAAGCCACTAATGGAGTCTGTCCCTTGTGATAACAGCTGCTAAATTATCCGTCCTTCTCCTGTCACATATATAGCAAGAGGAAGAACCTTGGCATTGCCACCACCATGGCTGTGGTGATTCTCAGCCATCCAGATCATGGTATCTTCAGGAGTTGTACAGGTGCAGCTGGATTCTTGTGTTTCTTGACGTTTCACCTCTAATCCTATAGGCCCCATTCAGACATGGTATCAACATGTGTTGAGCTATTCAAATTAATTAATTGTTGTGTATTTCTAGATTTATTCATTTGTGTTCTTTTTCAGTTCAAAAGTCAAACTGTATCATAAAATAAGTTCTATGTCATTCGTTCTTTGTGTGTTTTTGTTTTTCAAAGGGTTTAACCTGAGCCAGGTCATACAACAATGACAGCAATCATCACACCCATACAGGGTTATTGGCATACCGCTGTTATAATACGTTATACAAGTTGTTGTTTTATTTATGCACCGGTATCAGGTCTGTACTCGGTATTGGCCAATACCAAAGGTCCACGGAGTGAAGGCTAAAGTCAGGTTAGGTTAAGGAGAAAAACAAAAATAATGGCATAGTACTGGGAAGACAAAAGTAATCAAGACTATGATCTTGCTAATGAAGACATATACCACTTAGGTTGAAAGAGAATAACTTAGATAAATCATAAATAAGTTAAAATGAAGCCTATTAGCCATAACAAGAGCTATTTGTCATGGATATTTCGGTCTCTGAGATTTCTCTGCATTCAGACTATATCAATTAATCTATGAAAGTGCTTGCAGGCAGCCCTAAGTACGTAATTACATCCCGGTATCTGAATACAAGACAGAAATAAGATAGTTGTTAAAGCCCTCAGAAAGGTTTATGACTAGTCTCATTACTTTTCAGTAGTCCATTATTCATTTTTAGCCTATAATCTGTCCGGATTTAAGAATAAATGCTAAAAGTGCCTTGCCAATCTAAGTCACAGGCAGCCAAATGCATTAAAGCCTTCAGCGCAGCTCCTCCTGTATATGGAAATGTGTGCCATACTGGATTACAGTGTCTGTCTACTCACCAAGGGCCTACAATGGGAATTGGGGGATTAGCCTTTTACCCTGCAAGGAGAAAGGGCCACATCTCTCTCTCTCTCTTTACCCCATCTCTCCTTCTTTCCCTCTTTTCCTTGCAGTTCCAATAACACGAAACACAATGCTATGCAGTGGACCAAATTTACAGAGAGACCCCCACTGGCCTGAAGACTAAGGCACTGCAAATTGCTGTGACAAGGCCTTGAGAGCAGGGTTTTACATATCCCTCTGCAGACGCAAATTAGCATAAGTGTAACACTGCCCGAGGTTAAATTTCTTGTTCTAGAAAATCTGCCCCTAGCAACGACAGTGTAATTAAGATACCCTCAGATTTCTGCAGCAGCTGCTGTTTGCATTTGAACATCGAACGCAGCGCTCTCACGCGCACACTCTCTCACCCCGCACAAGTAGACCCCCTTTCTATGTGCTTCGAGCTTTAAACTTTATTTTCTTTCCTTTGTTTTTCTTCTTCTCACCCACACCTCACCCTTTCTTCTTCTCCTTCCCACTGGAGTCAGACAGGGGGAACACAGTGGCAGACAGGCATTGATGGACTCTGTGAGGGCTGAAATCCTTTAGTGTGGCTCCACCAAATGCCCACTGTGAAAAGGAGTCAATCAAAGAGTCCAGCAGCCGCCCACCATAAAAACAGACTAAAAGCTTCCCTCTCAGCACCGGAGCAGCTGAATTTATGCACAGTAGCACAATGCAGCCACTGTGCAGAGTGGGCCCATGACACAAGCTGTTTATTGCCATGTATTAATGTTGTATATCAATGGATTGACTACACCTTGATGCCCCGAGGGTGGGAAGGAGTTGTAAATACTGTATGTCATATGTATGTAAATTATTAACAATCAACCCCCACACTTCACTGACTTCACTGTCACAACACGCAGAGCTCCCCGTCCCTGATTTGTGTTTTTCCTCTTTTTTGAGGCGCACAACTATGTCTCTACATCTGCTGCACATACAGTCGTATCAGTATGCGCTGCATCTCCAGGAGAGTGTCTCTGGGAGAAAAAAAACTGAAGGTGACACAGAAACTATGCTCTTAACTGCAGTTTTTTTCATGCATGTAGCACTCAGTGGCTCCATTAAGAGCACGGCACATTTGGTTGGCTCACTTGAACGGAAGGGACAGAGAGTGAAGGGGTAAGCAAGCTATTTTCATAATGTCTAACTTACTAAGGAATACAAAATCCACATTCGTCTACATCAACACACAACACATCAGTGATTCAACGCAATGCTGGGTACACTGATTATTGTCTGTAGACAGGTAAGATAATAGACTAGATATAAAGATGGACGACACCTCTCCTCTTCCTCCCACTACACAGGAATGAAGCCCAAACATCCCAGATACAAACACTGCCACCTTGCACATTTGAAGCCAGAGTCGCCGCGGTAACGATCGGGGTATGGAGCCGTGGTAGCAAGGTCATGCCAATACATGCATACGACCAGTGATTCTCAGCTGTCAATCATGACATGTTTCACCTCGTTTTTTATAGAATCAAACAACTAAATAAAACCAAACATATCTGAATAATGAGCACCTGGACATACACGTGTGTGATAAGAACTACCTAAAATGTCCTTTGACTCTTTAGTTTGGGCCATGTCCAATCGACTTACATGGAGGAGGCAGGATTTATGACCTGTTCCTACCAGGCACGAGGTTGCGATCAAGACGCTTTGGCTGAGATCAGTCATGTCGTCCATCTCCATATAGAGATCCTATATTTGAGTTGGCTTTGGCAGCGTAACATTGCTAATAGGTTAAGATTTTGGAGACTCATTTGGAATCGCATCGTTCGTCTACACCTCAAATACATGAGGTTACTTTAGTGCTGATACAGGAAAGTTCAATTTGATCAGAAAAGTTTCTGCTTTCACAAAACTATTTCTACCAGCCTTTGGCATAAAACGAATATAAGCTTTCACTTAATGTCAAGATCATGACCTTTTTTTTTTTACAAAAGCACTGTGTGAAATGAGCTGCAAGCTTTCAAATGCAATAGCAGCTTCCTGTTGCGTGAGGCAATTTAATGAAGGCTTTTCTGGGGCAATTCTACTGCCATTTCTAACCTGCAATAATAATAATATACAGTATGCGCCATTGAGATTCAAAGTAGGCCGTAGTGCTGCATGCCAAAGTGAGGTTTCTGCTGGGTGGATACAAAGAAGTGACGCATCTTTGGGGATCACTACAAATTGAAAGATGCAGCGGTTAATGATTTTAGAGGCGCGTCGGAGGAGTCGATATCGGAGGATGTGGAACAGGTGGATGCAACAACACCTGCATGTATAATAATCCTGCAGCAAATAATATCTTTGTTCAGCTCTGGATTGAGATTTTTTTTTCAATTTTACTGTGTGTCATTACTGCAGGGCTGTAGCGATGTAGTATGCACAATTCATTTAGGTCCTGCTGATGGGTTGAGGCAGAACAAACTTATGTTTTGCTAGTGCACTGAAGCATATTTAAACAAAGCAACCCTTGCAAGCTGGTTCAGAGAGTCAACTCGAGCTGCACTGCTCTAATCATGTGACATGCATCACTCTCCACAATCCTCCATCATACACACCCTCCCTATTTGGCGGTCTGTTTAAGCTGCAATGATTTTCCCATCTCTCCCTTCACCTGTCAATGCCTCTGCTGCAACTGCATCAGTATTGCTGCCAGCAGTGGCGGATCTAGGCTTTTTCTAAACCAAGGACAATATGGGGGGCCACAATTTAAACAGAAGGGCCAGTTATATGTTCAACATCCATGCACAATTCCTGATTCAGCAAGGTGCACATTTACATTCTTTCTTTGTCTACTGTTTGCTCTATAGCTCTATTTTGAATGATTTTCCTTCCACAACATGGACAATCAATAACGCGTTGCCGACCCTGTTCTTTGCTTAAAGCTGATGTGCAGTTAAATTCTGCATTTTACAAGACAAGCTATTATTTGAGCAATTCCTGTTCACACTGGCACGTGCGTGCCCACTGTACGCGAGTGGTCACGTGAAATGCATTTTCAGGCCTGTTAGCATGGACGTGAAATTGATACAGAGTTTTTAAACTTAAACGTAGTAGTAGTATGGCTGTAGCCTGAACTGCCATTTAAATACATGAACTCTGTTGTTTCAAATGGAAATACAGGAAGCCTCTGTTTTCCTAGCTAAATGGAGAAAATGTACTTCAAACAGTATTGTAAGTAGAGCAGGCGTGCTGTACGTGTGCCAGGTGTTCCCAGCAGTGCCGCTGAGCAGATGTTCTGCAGTAAGCTGAAGCCTCCTGTAAAGCTGCTCTGTTCGTCTTCATTCAAAACAAACGGCTGCCAGTGCCGTTATCTCTCTTGACGCTAGCTCTCTCGTCTGCGCGGCGTAACACATGGCGCCGTGCAGACTGTGCCGCTGAAAACAATATCCTCAACTTTGACCTTCGTGAAGGAGACACAACAGGTGATTCCTGATGGGCTGCCCATCTTATCCGATACACTTCTATCTGATCTGCATCACAACAATAACAAACTCCCAAATCAATGACCCTGCAGCACTCTTCATCCCCGCCTCCATCCCCCCAGTTCTATAGCAACACTCTCCTTGGCTCGCCTCAACACTTCCCTCTTTTTTCTTCTCTCCTGTCATTTTCACCTCTCTCTCTCTCTCTCTCTCTCTCTCTCTCTCCTCTCTCTCTCTCTCTCTCTCTCTCTCTCTCTCTCTCTCTCTCTCTCTCTCTCTCTCTCTCTCTCTCTCTCTCTCTCTCTCTCTCTCTCTCTCTCTCTCTCTCTCGTTCATCCCTCTCTGGTGATCCGTGTCACATGAGATTACAAGATTTCCCGTGCACAACCGGTGCGCACACACAAGACAGAACAGTGTTGTTGTGTGTTTGTGTACAACAAGTCATTCCATTAGTCTGCAGCCAACAGAATGTGTGTGTGTCAGTGTGTGTCTGTGCTTGTGCATGTTTGTGCGTGCATGCGAGTGGCCCGTGGCTATGCATTTAAAACATATCCATCTCTGGTAAGGGCTTAGCTCTTGAGCTTTGATCACAATCTGGTTTCCCAAAAGATCACGAGGTCAGGAACAGTTTCCCTCTCCTCTGCTTTCTCTAACCAACACTTTCAAGAAAAGTTCTGCCGAAGTGCCGAGGTACGACTCTGCTGCCTCCTACACACACACACACACACACATTCAGGGTGACTCCTAAATGCGCATTAAATTCTTATGCAGTCTATAATTTAAATATTAGCTCAAGTTAAAACAGGCGTGGCTGAAATGAGACTCTCTCCTTGAAGGGGTGAGGAGGCTCTATATTACTTTGTGTGAGGAGGAAAATTAAGAAAAGGTTCTTTGATTTGAAATCCAGAGGCATTTTTAAAAGATTTGGAAATCTGGATTTTTGGAACATTCGTATTCTAAATCATGACAAAACTAAGCGTTTTGCAATAATGACAGTAGCATTTTTATTCCCTTTGGTTCATGCATCACATTCCCTGTGAACATTTCAAAGAAAGTTTTTAAAAATTCTAAATGCCGAGTGCTTTTTTAAAACCAGAAAGTTTGATGCAGTGGCAAAAAGCGGCTCCGCAGAAAAGCTCTGTACTCTGCACGGAGCAAATACATTTTCTCAGAGTCTGTTATGTTACATTCCTATCAAGTCAAGAAGGCTCACATTTTTCTATGTACTGATCAGCACGGAGTAGAGTGTGAGGCATCGCGAGTCTGTTGATCAGCGCATGTAAAACCAGTCTTCCACTAATCAGAAGGCTGGTTATCATTTATTAGTTCCTGTCTGGCTGCGAGGCGTCTGCCACACTACAAACTCTACTACTGCTGAGTGAATGAGTCTCAGCCCGATCCTTGTTTGCTGTTTCGCTGTTCAGGTAACGCAGTGTCTGACAATATTAAATCCCTATTTATCTTGGGTTTAGCTCATAAATTCTGCATTTGTGCTGAAAACCTCATTTATCACTCATTCAGAGGAAAGAGGAACCACTTCCACTTTACTACTACAATGAATAAAAGCATTAAGAGCTTCATTCAGCTCATGCTACATAATCAGCAGCTGAGAAGAAGAGGAGACACTGAATGACTGCCGTCTGCACAATCACATAGAAATGGGAATGTAATGTAATTTAATTGGGGTTTTCATGAAAATTATACAGAGTCACACAAGTCGAACATAATTATTCTGTTCATTCAACTCGTTTTCATTGAGCTGTCAGAACTGTTAACCAAAACAACTTCATTTTATATATTGTGTCAAAATGATTAGTTGGTAAAAACTTGTGGTTCCATCTGCTAAATTGTGCAGGATTTGCCTTTTTTGCAGTTTTTTTAATCACTAATAACATTTCCTTCCACTTGCTTTTATAAGCATTATAAATATGTTGAAACAATTCAAAGGGGAAAACAATTTAAATAAAAGCTTTTTATATGCCAAAGCACAGAAATTAGTTTAAAATTGTTTATTTCGTTGCCTCTGTAATATCATCATGGTTTCACCAACTTCAGGCACAGTACTCGACATTAGATTGCATGTGACAATCCTCAACAGTCTAACATTATGTAGTAAAAAGCAAAGCGGTCCTTCCAGCCGCTTCAGCCTCTTTCTCTCGTCTTATTCCTTAATGCTGTCTCAAATTACTGCTATTGGTCCAAAAGGCTAAACTACATTCTGGTACACTCATTTTGGTTGTAACACTTGTTTGGGTTCACCAACACTAAGTTTATAGAGAAGAAATATAAATGATGATATAGAATGATGGAATATCTCAGCCCTAAAGGTACCTGCTCCTTATTGACCATTGTTTCTTTCTGTCACAAATGAAGTTGTGACATCTTTTTCTTTACACTTCCCCAGCCCTTTGGGTGAGAGACAATGGTCCCAGTTCACTAGTAACCGGGCACATTGGGTGTGATGGCTCCTTTGAGACAGGCGGGAAGGTGGGATGATTTCATGGCAGGGTTGGCCTGCATGCAAAGCTTTAACAATAGGATGGTGGTGATGTAATGAGTCACTGTGTAGCAGAGGCGACTGTTGATGCTTCTCTGAGCGGAGCTGACGCTCATAATTCATCCAGCTTCACTGAATCATCAGTAAAAAAAGAAAGAGACTTGAGGGCTCCGGCTGTTGTGTCTCAGCTGTTAGCTCATCACTTCACTTCGCCGCCACGTGCACGAGCCGCTGACGCTCTCCGTTAAACTGGTTTGACTTCACAGTGGAATAATGTGCTCTGTAGGTCCACGATGAGCGAGTGTACTCATCCATGAACAGATAAATCAAAATAGAGTGAGAGTCAGAACCTCACCCCCCGGTCCCAAGCTGTCGGCAAAGAGTCCCGAGCGCGGCTATTGAGTCACATGGAGTGGCATTTTTCACAAAACATGACTCAGAACTTGCGAATTAGGCACCACAGTTCTTGCGATGTCTGCCAACAAGCCCCCTCGTGGGTCTGTTTTTTTTTTCTGACAGTGATTGTGGATGAAAGGCGATGTCTGCCTGGATGACTGCGGCCCTGAGGTCTGGGTTCACAGAGCAGGCAGCCGCTCTCACACATCCAGCATGTGTCTTATTGATTCTCAATGTAACCTGGGTTCACTTCACTGCTACTACTGAATCACTGCCACGGAAAATCTGGAGCCATGTGGAGCTGCATCACTGTATCACTAACGTTTGCCGGTTTCAATACTGTGGCTCAGCTTTCAACTCCACAATTAAGAGAAAAAAACGATCTCCATCCAGACGAGCTTTGTATCAGACGTAATCGCCATCCATTAACACAGCAGAAAGCACGAAACACATGATCACACACTTACACTGGACGTGTGTGTGCTTGTCTCTTCTGCAGTTGGTTGCTTGGTTACAGAAAATACAACACACGAGGAACAGCGACGGTGAAAAGTAAGAGCAGGAATTTCTTTTCTTGAAGTGATGATGAGGTGGAACTCTTTCTAACAGGGAGTGCTGCAGCGGGGGGCCACACTGCATGCGTGAGCGGCTCGTGTGCGTGGTGGAACGTCTTGCTTTTCATTCCATGTTATCAGGTTAAAGCAGCCACACTGCGAGTGTGAGCCGCGCTGCTCCTCTAGAGAGTCGGGGTCTCGCCTATTTCCTCCGCATGCGGTTCACAGCAAAACAGACGGTGAAAATGAGCTTTCACCACAGTTTCAATGTTTATATCTGTGGAATATGTCGCAAACGTGCATACTGGCCACACTTCCTGGAACAGTTTCAAAGTAAAACCACTCGGGCGCGTCTGTTGAGTGAATCCATTCATTTGTTTTAACAAGGTTTATATTGTGAAATATTTGCAGAACTGGCAATTATTTGGAGTACACAGGCTACTTTAATTCAAGCAAACACAGTAGATATAGCAGAAACCTCACGAAGCAGCTGTGCAGCAAACACACGCGCCCTGTGTGGACAACAGATGTGCACGAGACGCAGCCGATCAACGACGCAGCCGCCACGTGCTGCACATGCACCCAGTGAGGCCACCGCGTTTGAGCGCTTTGTATTCACCGCTGGTAGACGAGTCGTGACAGATAGTAATCAGGAAGCGAATATGGGGCGACCGCGTCATCGTTTACAAACGTCGGAAACACCACAGTAGTGTGGACGACAGTAGTAACCATAGCAACAGTGATGCGTTTTAAAACTAAACTAAACCTGTGGCCTAAAAGACCAACAAAGTTTCACCAAAAGCATACACAGACTGCACTAGTTCTTAAAAGTTTACTGTTGTTCTTATTCAAATGGGAATGAATGAATCGCTTGATGTCGGCAACCTTTATATTCACCTTAACATGTATCAGTTTTTAAAGCAGCCTGTGGGGCTATTGAGGGGAAACCGTTTGTCACAGCAATGTAAATATGGATGATATACTTTTCACCACGAGGCATGTGACACAACATCTAGCATCTGACACATTACTGATCTATAGTCACATTGACTAAACTTGCACTGATAGCGATTCCCTGACAGCGTTTAAACAACATTTTTTTTATTCACAAAAAAGTCTGAATTGACTTTAGCGCAATAAAAATTCCAGTCTGTTCAAACTACAGTTGATATTGTTTTAATACCACGTCGGTTGTTGTAATGATTCAACTGAACTGAAACAGCATTTATCATGAGGCAAAGCCCACAGCTGCGAGTGTCCCCACAGAAATATCTGCTTTTTAGATTTTAAAAGAAATAAAGATTTTTTGGTGGGGTGAAGTTAAATATGATGCAAACAAGTGGTTTCTCAGAGGTGCTGGACACTAAAAGGTTATGTGGAATGGGGGATAAATACAAGGGCGATGAGGGCAAGAGGCTGAGGCTGAGTGATGTTTTATACCCACACATTAATCCCTCTCTCGCTCTCTCATCCTCTCTCTCTCTCTCTCTCTCTCACTCATCCTCTCTCTCTCTCTCTCTCTCTCTCTCAGCAGCTCTGCGTATAGCGACACACACACTAATCTGAGATAATAGCTCAATTGGAACCGCAGACTTCTTAATGATCACTTTGGGGAAGGTGGCTTTGAGACATGCAACCACAGGGTAGATAGGGCCAGCCAAAGAGGAAACACACACACACACACACACACACACACACACGCACGCACGCACGCACGCACAGCTGTATCAGAGCAATGGCCTTCAACTTTTTTCTGGCACTTGAAGACAGAAAATGCAAATAGCAAAGCATCCTGGGAGAAAATGTCTGGTCTGATTTAAAACCTGATTTATACTTAATTACCTTATTTTCAAAGAAACACACTGTTTATCACATTAACTGCTTAATAACTAAAGGTAAAATATCTGCATTTTATCATTTTTTACACTCGTGCTATTTTAACATTAAATGAGCATCTTGCTTGAATTAACATTCAATTATGTGAAAACATCAGGGCTACATAATGATTAGTATTATTGATTACTCTGCTGCTTTTCTGCTACATTACTATTCTCAAGGGATGTGCATTTTCACTTCCAACTTGATTTTTAAGTAAATACTTCGGGACAGATATCAGTCCAACACTGACTCAATACTCAATTGAGTCAATTCACAAATAACATTCAGCTTTTGCCATAAAACATTCGCTCTATGCAGGCTATTACAAATCGTTACATTAATTAAGGCTCTGCTGTGATTATGTGAGCGGCAACTGAGTGAGTTAAAATATATATACTAAATTCACTCAGACCTGACACAAAGTGCATCATCGTGTTGAAGAGATACAAAATGTAATCCTTTCCACACTGTGTGTCAAAACAACAACAAAAAAGATTGCACAGAGAATTTGACAGAAACACAAACAACCTCTTTAATTCAATCTACAAATCAAAATTATTTCTTTCCCCATTTTCTATAATTTGGACTTTATTCATTTTCTTCCTGCTCTGTTTTTTTTTCCACATAATCAACAACCGCTCACTGCTCGGCTGTCAAACACATCAACGCAGACAGGGGGGGGAAAACATGCAGCCACCAAGTACGTTTTCAGCACTGATAAGTGAAAAGCACGTTGGACTCTTTACCTAAAGCCTCTCTGACAATCAGCAGAATATGTCACTGTGTGATTCTCCTACATTTAGGCCTTGTCCCATTTCACCACTTGGCCCAACCCCTTTGTTTTGTGTGTGGCAGTGAAGGGGGATATAGTGTTGTGCCATTTCTCTATGCGACGTAGGGGTAGACAGAAATTCCTGAATGCTTTACGAACAAACGCAGGAAGTCAACATGGCGACCGCTGCAGGTGAAATGCTCATAAAAAGATTAAATCTTGCAAAGTAACCATGAAATTGTTGTTTTAATCCAGCAAAATCATTTAATTTAATCCAGCAGCAAATGAAAATGCAATTAAATAGATGTGACAAGCATTTTAGGAAAATCACTATTCACGCCGTCAAAACATGTCAACAGTCTGAGTGAGAGGAGCGGGTAATGTCATTACTCCCATGTCCCGTATATTCACAGCTCATGTTAGAATGTTTTCAGTGCAGGGCAGAAGTTTCGATGGACAGGACTGACGTTACATTATAATAATTAATGCAAACATGCTGACTGACTGTTTATTGTTCAATAACGTTAGTTGATATTGTTTGTCACTGCAACACTTCATATCTAGGGCCAAGGGAGAGGAACTGGAACAGGGCGTTACACATAGATCTTATCTGGTGGCCAAACTGCTTCTGCATCTTAATTCAAGGGACATTACTTATATAAAACTAGAGTAGCACTCAGAAGAGCACAAACCTCCGCCAAGGACCAACAGTCCCCTTAAATAAAAGCAAGCCTTGTAACTGGGGCCCCTTTATGTTTCTCAGCACTACATTGGTGGTAGTTACTATAGCTCCGCAACACTTATAAAACCACATTTAAATCCACTAGACCCAGTTTTTCATTTGGATCTGTACAAAATTGCACACACTCATCTATACTAACCCCCTGAATATGACAATAAAATATCTCTCGATGTTACAGAAAAGAAGAGCCCGGATCTGCACCTGCATCTATTGCACTTCTGTCCGTCCCGGCGTTAAGGACAGAGGATATTGCACCTTGTTAACCTCTATCAGACAAATTGTGATTTGGGAGCATGGGCTATAGAAATAAAATGCTATTGATTGATTTACCCATAGCACACCTAAACCAAGTTTCATGATTATCTGCCCAGTAGTTTTTGTGTAACTTTGCCAACTATCAATCACCAACGAAAAAACATAACCTTCTTGGTGGAGGTAGAAAATACTGCTGCTGGGTTAAGTTCCTGCCGAGCTCAGAGAACAACAACAACCTGCCAGAGCAAGAAAAACAAGGCCAACAGTTCTCAAAATGTGGAGCTAACTGAAAATGTTTGTGCTCCTGCTGCCCATCAACAGAGAGAGTCGCAATACTGCTGAGGAGAGGAGAGGAGAGGAGAGGAGAGGAAAGGAGGGGGTAAATCTAAGAGCAAACCCTCTTCTCTTTCTGAAGAAGAAGAACAACAAAGTGGTTGGAAATTAAATGCAGGGGATGATTGACAGATCAGCACAAAAACACAAACATCACCAAAAAAAAAAGCGAAACTTGCTCTCAAGTTACCACGCAATACCTGAATCATTTCAAGGCACAGAATGGTAGACACTCCTGCCAGGAACCCAGCATGAAGTCCAGCACAAAAACAACAACATGGTGAGAAGCCAAAAGTGCTGGACAATTATATAATCTATTTTCATACACTGTAAAAAAAAAGTAGAGAACACCTAAAAAAACATTCATAACGTATTCCTAAAACCACAACATAGAAAAGACTATTGTCTAACTACCTTAACCTGAATAAGGTCATACTGAGAATATGTAGTTATTAAATTAAGACCTGTGGAGTATTTTGACCTTAGTCACATTGTGCAGTATTCATTTTAATCACATTATGTCCTAATGGATTTATTTTGTGCCATACGACAGTTACTAACTGCTTGACACGTGCCCTGGATGTAAAAAAGATTCAGAATAACGAGGAGTTTTAGCTTTTATCCAAAAATGGTATATGGTGGCACTGCACATTAACCATTTAAGGTTGGGGTTTTAAAACTGGTGCAATAACGTTGAACGTATGCCGAGTGGACATAAACAGGCTATGCCCTGTAACATGTATACGGGAATATGAATGGATAATTATTTTAGCAGCTCATGTAAACACCCGCCATAATCCGAGTAATGTCTTATTCTAAGAAAGGTCAATAGTCAGAATATCGGTGCACCTGTAAACGTAGTCAGTGAAGGTGTCAGGTGTAACAGTTGTAAGCTGAGCTTTAAAAGCTTCAAAGTTCAGTATTAGACAAAGCATTAGGACATGGGTGCAAGCTTTACATTGTTCATGGTGTGACGGCAGGCAGAGGAAGCTGCATCCACTGAAAGGCCTTAG
Organism: Hippoglossus stenolepis; assembly: GCF_022539355.2. NCBI lineage: Eukaryota > Metazoa > Chordata > Actinopteri > Pleuronectiformes > Pleuronectidae > Hippoglossus > Hippoglossus stenolepis. The sequence goes on from NC_061493.1 coordinate 8,169,048, forward strand.
AATAAAGACATAAACAATGACTCCAGGAGCTGTGGGAGAGAGCGCTCGCAGTTTTAAAAGTGAGTTTTCATCCGAAGGAGGATTTATTATGTAAAAAAAAAAAAAGAGCACAAAGCGGGGAGGCAGGCAATTTGCTGATTCTGCATCACGGAGGAAAACAAAGGAACACGTTCAGCTCTTCTTCAGGTGCAGATGTTAAAATTCATGAACGCGGACGTAGAAGAAACAGATCGTTATCACATCCAAGCATGAGAACAAAGTGGAGCGGACACGCGCTGGACTTTGAAGGTAGCGCAGATGCGATGGCGAGTGGCTGATACGCCCGCTATAATCAGGAAGAGGATTAAACGGCAGCTCCGTGTCAGAGTTGGCACAGATCTGACTTTGAGAATTCGAGGCAGAGTTCTTTTGTTGCTTCAGCTGCAGCCTCCAACTCCGGGACGCAGCGAGGGGCGCGGGCGGCTTTGCATCTCATCCTCACCTCAAAAACATGACGCAATCGGTGAACAAAGTTTCTATTGTGGTGCATGTGGACTCAACTTTGCTACATCTGTCCGAAAAGTAGGAGAGCAGAGTTCATTGGTGGGCATTCATCTGTCTTTATATACTGTATAAGGATATCAAAAGCGTCAATACCTCAATACCTTTTTGATACTACATGTTTAAAATGATACAATCCACCTGCTAATTCAACAAACAAATCTTTGGACACACAATACGTTATCTTAACAATATTAATAGAAATTATTAATGAATAAACAGTTGCCTAGCACTCTGTAGCAGTAAGTGGGGACGGGGCAGTGTGCTAACAGTAGAACACGTCTTCTTCTGCATCAATAAACTACAGCTGTGGTCGGCAACTGGCAGCCTGCGGCCAATGCTATCTGCCCCACTGGATAATATTGGTAATTTGATTATTTTTATTTCACCACAGTGGACTGACACAGACGTTCACGGGCATCACAGGTGCTGATTCACTTCCTCTTTAGCAATTTGCCAGCAAAGCAAAAGCACAACGTTTGTTTTGTTGCCATAATGCTTTCTAGTGAGTCGAATTACAGAGCTTTTATTTCTCACAAGTTGTGAACTTGGGTCTGAATAGTGTGCAGAATCCTTTACAGACCTCTGAAACTGCCGACATGCAATGCACGGAAAAATACCAGCAGTTTAGTAAACCATTCCAATTTATATATAAACCACACATGTGAACAGTAATCTGAGTTTCATTTTATGAAAAACATTGACTCTGATTTCTTAAACCAGGTAAGATGAACGCAAAGCTTTCTACCGTCACTCTGCACCATGGACCTTTTATAAAAAGCTATTTTTTCCAAGTCAAGGCTGCATTAGAGAAACAATACAGGAAAAAAAAAATCTACTGATGCTCAACATGTGGCTGTTACATCATTCCCCCAGAAGCAAACCTGTGAATGACTGGAGGCTGGAGAACAAGCAGGCAGCTTGGAATAAAGAAGAAAAGAATAATCTCATCTGCCTAGGACCTTTTTTTCTTTTTATCGAGGTATCGAAAGTTGTATAGAATGTACATATGCATTAATGCCAGCATTCACCAGGTCCATACTTGTGCCCTTGCTTGTACACGGAATTATGAATCTATGAATGTGTGGGTGCACGCAGCCAGTGATTGGTCAGCGGGGAATAAGAGTTTGGATGAGGGGGGATGGTGGGGTAGATGAAGAGATGGGAGCGCCGTCCGGGGGTGGGCTGGTGGGGGATGGTGGTTATAACGGAAAAACAGGGTGGAGGATGGAGGAGGATAATGGTGCATATAGGAGGGTATGATTCGGATTATGAGCAGCGACGACGTTTTTAAGGCTTTTACACGTGTTCCGTGAAGTTGCACCACCCGGGTTAAAAACAAGGGGACGCATAAATCAGGAGCTGCAGCACAGGTTCTCTGCTGTCAGCATATTTCACAACCACGCACGGTCCGTTGCACACGCTCAGTCACTGGCTGCTTGGTCCTGGCATTGTACTGTAAAATCATATATCGAGAATTTAAGAAGAAGTGACAGAAAGTGACGCCCTCCCTTCAGCCTTTCAGAAACTTAATTTAAATAAAAGAGACCACTTCACAGTCAACCAGGAGCCAACTGTGTAATTCCTGCTGTGTGTAGAAGCTCGACCATCAGCCCACGAGTCTGTGCAGCACAAGTTTCACTCCACTGCGCTACACTGTCTCTCAGCCCGTTCAGATGTAGAAATAGCAGACAGCACTTCAGGACTCAACCCCTGAGAATGACTTTAATAGCAACACATTAATTAAATATCGCCAGAGCTGCGCAATGTGCCCGAGAACCTCTTCTCCAAATCAAACATGGTTAAAGACGAACAACTAAAAACCTTTAAGGCTCATTTATGCTCTACACACGGAGGGAGCCGTCGGTCCGTTTCCAGTCCACCTCACACTGTAAGTCGAGTAAATCGTCCGAGATGGAAAGCAAGAACTCACGATTTGTGTGTTCACACTGTCCGGTTGGATAGTCTGACTGCTCACCCTGTACGTTGTGTCGGCTCCTCTGGACCGGCTCTGGACTGGTGTTTTTGTAACTTAAGTTTGTTTGCTAACAATGCTAAAAGGGAAAACACGCTGCCTTGATTATATCTCTATGTCAAAACGTCAACAAAATTTGGGAACATGGGCATTCAGGTGGCTTCAGAGATGTGGACAATCTGGTTTGGCTGTTTTGCCGAGAGAAATAAAACTACTTTTGAGGCTCCTATTTTCTAACTTGATCACTTCCTACACTCCAATTACTGTACTTTATACTATATACTTTTTCTTTCTTGCTGTGTAATTTCTACCAGCCATAAACTACTTTTCCTTCTATTGTGTTTTGGCATTACAAGCAGACGCACAACCTTATCCGCCGTCGCCAAATTTGTTGTTGTCAGAAACTATCGCCTCTGTGCTGCCCTCTAGTGGATGCATTGCTTACGACCATGTCAACGTAAATGACGCATTGGAGGTATGTGGGAAGTGACAGTTACATCATTTGAAACAGGCATTTGTTCTCGTCCATAAAGGCAGAATAAATGCACCTTCAGCCAATCAGCGGTCCAGCACTGTGAGGATGCACATGCAGAGACGGATCTGACTCTGCGTCACACACACACACACACACACACACACACACACACACACACACACACACACACACACACACACACACACACACACACACACACACACACACACACACACACACACACACACACACACACGCACACGCACACACAGCCTGATCCACCTGCCCACGCAGATACAGCGAGCCTCACAAGGAGAGGAGATGGCTGCAGAAAGTGAAGGCCACTCTCTAATAAAATGTACAGTATGTAACAGGGTATGTAATGGCGGACTGTCGCAATCATCAAATCGTGGGTTGACAGTGGTCTCAGCTTTCAGGAGAGAAGTGTTTTCACTCAAACACTAAAGATGTCAGGAGCTCGGACTGATAGAAAAGACACTGTGGGTAATAAAACCTCGTTCTCAATTTCCTCCTTCATTCATAAAAGGAATTCTGAGGAAAGGCTGGCAGAGCCATTTTCTCTCTACGAGTGTCTGTGTGTGTGTGTGTGTGTGTGTGTGTGTGTGTGTGTGTGTGTGTGTGTGTGTGTGTGTGTATGGCAGTGACACATGAATGTTTTAAGAGCAAAGATGCTCAAAATGACCTGCTTTTTTTTGGCGCGCCCCAGGATACGTCCTGCTGCTTTCAGAGAAACAATGGAAACATCTCCAGAGTAACAAGTATAAGAATCACAAAGTGCTTGTGTAGAGCAGGTTGTTGTGAGTTTGTGGGAGACAGAAGCAGCAGAAACAAACATAGACAGAGAGACGTATAAAGAGAAGGAGAGAGAGAGAGAGAGAGAGAGAGAGAGCGAGAGCGAGAGCGAGAGCGCACATATGTATACATGTTTCCTGGGAGGTGCAGGAATTCCTCCCGAGCCACAATTAACCCAGACACATGAGAACGTAGCTGCACGGAAAACATGCAGAGCTTGGCTTCGGAGTTGGCACAGCATCACTGGTTTCTTCCGAAAAATATAGGCCACTGGCACGCAGTCAGAGAAGAAAACTGAAATTCTATTATTTCTGCACAGACACATCCAAGACTGGGTTGAGCATCGCCTATGGCTGACAGTCATCACAACACTGAGCCCAGCATCATGATTCTCCCTCCCTATCCAATGTCAAAGTGATGTTCTTGAGCATAACCCGATACATTTGTTCAGAAGTCAATATCCAGTAGTCAGGTGATGAAAGATATTCAGCAAAAAGATGTGATGTCTGAGAGTGAATTTTGGAGTGAGTTTGTGCTTTGAAGATGGATAATTTTGATGAAAGTGAAGGATCTGCGATATATTTTCCTCTTCAGGGCATAAAAATAAGAAGAAAACTGAAAAATATTCATGTAACAGTGAAAGCGCTGCGTTATAGTGATCGGGGAGAAGTTCTCTCGGTAAACACGGCTCAGGAAAAGTTTGTCGGGCGTCTGTACTGTTCACTGAGCAGTTTAACTGTGATCAGCGCTCGATTCCACAGCGTAAAACAGGATCTGCTGTCGCACATGCGCCAGTTAAACAACAAGGAGCTAAAGGGGATAATCTAGAAAAACAAGCATCAGTTGTGAATATATTTTTGCCTAGATATGAAATACACATGTCTAATTGGAGAGGGTGATTATTTAATTTCAGATCATTTGTTTTTTCTACTGAGTTTACAAAGATTTCTATACTGTATGGCTAAGGGATGAAATCACCTACGCACATGGTCTGAGGCGCACGCACACACACACACACACACACACACACACACGCTAATCCCTACTCGGTACATGGTTTTATTTGTGCCTCTTTGGACACTATAAGCTTTTATGTCTCCCTGAATATAAGGTAATGTCATGCACAGTGAGCAAACAGGAGAAAACACATAGATAAAGAGCAGATATATTCAACCATGAAAATAATGTGAAATTATGAGAGGACAGAGAGCTGAGGGAGCCACTGTTGCATTTTCTGCCTCATATAACTGTTTTGAGAAAATACATTAAGATAAAGAAGCTTCAATAAAAACATGGCAGTCAGGAACAGACCATTAAGCGCACAATATGTAACTTCAGCCGCTAAGGGTCTCTCAATCCAAACAATAACAGAAAGCTTCATGGTCGTGAGGCAGCGAGGGAGTTGTTCTCCTCGCCACAATTGCAAATGAAAATCTACGTGACGCAACAAATTCCAGTTTTACTCGCAGCGCCCAGCAAGTTACAATGAATAATCGTGATCCATTACAGGTGAGCTACAAACATCCATCCGTCCATCTATCAAGTATACTGACTATCCTTTTGAGGGTCTCGGGGAGAGGCTGGAGCCAGCTGACATTGGGCGAGAGGCGGGGTTCACCCCGGATAGGTCGCATCTTGGGGTCGACATACAAACACAAACGACCATTCACACTCACATGGTCAGTTTAGAGTCTCCACCTAAGCTAACCCCAAATCTGTATGTGTCATTGGATTTTGGGCGGAGGCCGGATTACCTGGAGAAAAACTATGCAAAAATGAAGGGCACATGCAAACTCTGCACAGAAAGACCCCGGACAAAACCGGGATTCAAACCGCAAACCCTTCTCTAGTACAAACAGGGGAATGAATGAACAGCCTGCTGGCTAACTGGAGAGCAGTGTGTGCATCCTATGCCTCGAAACTTGCAGCAGAGACGGGCAAAGCCGCCGATAAAGCAGATACGAGGGCGACCAAAACGAAACGCCAATTTTTGGATAATTTAGGTACACAAGTCAACAAAATATATAACACAGATCAAGTCGCTTTTTGGACATTTCAATGAAGAACTGTTCTGTATTATATCTTTAAAGTCTAATATCTGGTAGGAGCAGGTCCAGGAGATGTCTTCATATGAGATTATGGATACATTTTTCAGATCATAAGAACACAATTCATTTTCTCAGCTAATAGTTCTGAGAGGGTATAGCATTGATCAAGCCATGAGGGGGGTTGTGGTCAAACAGATCATTCCTCCTTATTGAGATATTTGCATCCCAAGTCTTATTTTCCCCACACAGTTCACAGCCATTGTTTGCATGTATTCCTCCACTGAGGTCTCACTTACGACAGTTTTCTTCATCGCTGTTGTCTGAGCAGTCGTCATCGTCGTCGCACCTCCAGATGGTCGGTATACACCTTTTGTTGTTGCACTGGAACTGTCCATCCTCACACTCATCCGAGGCTGCAACAAGAAAACACACACACACACACACAGGGTCCAGATGGATGAGAGACAAACCCCCATGTTGTAGTAACGGCAACTAGTTCAACTGTCATTTGCAAATGAATGCCTAATTGATATTCAGCCTTCATTCAGGTCAATTGGCTGAGCCTCTTTCAGCGTCATGCTCTGTTTTGGTTGTTTGTTTTTTTCTTTCAGTTATTGATCCAGTTTTATTTCAGGATATAATGAGCAGCAGCAGCAGCAGCAGCAGCAGAGGAGGAGGAGGCCCAGAGTCTGTCAGCAGTCATGAGGACAAAGATTCAGCGTGCACGGGCCACTCCAGCTACTACAGCTCTCCCGATGCAGTATGGATGCTCAGGAACACATGACACACTCTCACAGGCTTTTTCTTCACCTCCCTCATCCCACGCAAGCATTTATTCAAACACAGAGACATGATGGATTTCATATTAACTAAGTCAGAATTTTAAGTGTTAATGATTAAGTTAAGTATATTTGCTTTTTTTTTTTCCTCTCTTTTGGCAGAAATCACACGCGCACTGAGTAGGAGCGCTCCCAGTGTCTCACCTCTACATCCCACCACAAACACACGCTCACACACACACACACGCACACACACCGGTATATTCTATTGGATTCCTGTCACACTGACCTGCCGTTAGCTGCAGCCTGAGGACGAACAGATGTAAAAGTAGCAGTGTCCTTATATCCGTCCACATGTCTGGAGCAGGTGATGGAGCTCAGGCTCATTCACATCCACTGAACAAAGCCCGAGAGCCGCTCTGCTTGACGCGCTGCTGCGACGCCAGTGCTGCTGCTGCTGCTGCTGCTGCCTGACTCTGTGTGTGTGTGTGTGTGTGTGTGTGTGCGAGTGTGTGTGTGTGAGTGAAAGAGAAACCCCCCCCTGCCTCCATCCTCTCCGCCTCCTCCCACATCCCTCCATCCCTCCATCCCTCCGCCTCACTGGCTGCCCGGAGCGTGACGTCACCACGCAGGGCGGAGATAGAGATTATAGAATAGATTAGAACTGAAAATTGTTTCAATTGGTGTTTTTTTTTCCATTTGTGTATTTCTATATTTCTATGATTATCATTATGTTGATCATAGAACAGAATCTGTCTTGTTCTTTTCATTTCCACCCTTTTATTTCCGTTTTTTGAAAACGTACTATATAATTAATGTTAATTAGAATTGCGTTAAGATAAGATAAGATGTAGCTTTATGGATAATGCGAAGAGGAAATTCACAGATGACACAGTAGCACAAGGGGGATTTTTTTAAATATAGTAAGAATATAAATGGAAATGGTAATTATAATACAATTATTGTAAAGTAGAGAAAAGAATGTCTCTTGTTTTGACTGCGGTTCCTTTTGTTGTTTTTCTTTATGTAAAGTAAATTTTTATCACAATATTAATAATAAATCAGCACAGAATATCTCACTAACTAATTTCCATGTTTTTCTTCCTGTTAATCTTTTTGTAACGTTAAGTGCTGTATAAATAAAGTTTAGTATTATTACTATATTTTACAATAGAACAGAACAAAATAGAACAGAATAAGTGTGATTAGTTTTTATATATGAGATTGAATCTTTATACTAAAACACAGAAGTTCAATTCAATATTACTAATTAAATATAACCAACAAATATGTGAGTTGTATGAACTTTACAAAGGTAGCACCATCAGAGCCCTTTTGTCCCTTCTGAAGAACAATGTGAGCTGTTTCCTGATGCAGTACCTGGCTGGAGATACGACTGTGGCAATGGTTAAATGGTTAATAGTTTTAAAGTCACACCCACCGAGTCATGCAGGTTTTGGTGGAACAGTGGTGGGGACTAACAGGAGCAGATGGGTTCAGAAAGGTCAAGCAATTTTGTGTCCCTGTGGTGTTTGGTGTTGATTTTTGGGGAAGTCATTTAGAAATAAAGTAGCCAGCCTGAGCTCTGCTCAGGAACGCTGCAGTGGATCTTTCCAGGTTCGTCAAAGTTCAAACAACAGAGAGAAAGAAAGAAATGCACCGTTGTTGATTCAGAGAAAAGAAAGATGTGGGACAGTGTGGCTTCAGCAGAAACCAGCACGGTGAGCCCCACCTGTTTCAGTGTCTGTACTGTATCCTGTTCAACAACCACATTATTAATATACCCCCTGAGCAGTAATGTGATATGATTCTCATCTATATGCAAATTATGCGAGTGCTAAGGTGAACCGCAGGCTGTACTTTCTCCTAGGCAGCAGCAACAGGAAAAGGCCCCTGCACCTCTTTTATTAACCAAACTGCAGCACTGTTGCTCTTACTAACTACTACACAACTAGGTAACAGTTGTCTGCAGATAAAAGTGCATCAATGGCCACAGGGTCTAGTCTCTCTAAGCTAAAGAGAACAAGGCTGTCTTTCAAAACTAGGTCACGACCGCTGCTCATCATTTAATGGTGATAAGCTGAGGGATAACTTAATCCCCCCCCTCATAACCTCAACATATAGCAAACACACAAAGAGACTCTGACACACATATGCACATATTTAGTAGCACAAACAATCGTGTTTGCATCCATTAAAGTCATGGCAGTGAGGTGAAAATTGATTGTAGTTGGTAGCTGTTGTCATTGTTGCACAGCAAACGTTCAACAAGAAGGAGTCAGCAGAGTCAGACTGAGAGGAAACAAGCGCAGTGGTTATTGAACAGGCGCTCAAATCATTAAAAGGAATTAGTGTCTGAAAATGAGTTAGCAACACCAGCACCAGTGATCAATTCTGATTCTGCGCTGTGAGCAGGCGGTTTAGTCACACAGGAAAACATCACAAAACAATTAGAATTCTAACTTTGTGAAAAAGCTACATGCCTCTCTAAAGTTGTAAGGCAAATGACCTGGGAATCACAAAGCAATAAGCTTTTAGCTTCAAGTTCGATCATCTTAAGCCATTTTCCAGACATGACCTGCGGATAAAGTCCAGAGAATTGGGTCTGGACTTTATCTGCAGTTCGCCTTTCACACACGCACAACGCAGCGGGGAAGTTAGTTTTCTGCACAGACACATTCACAAGAACAAATCCACTGCATTACTCAGGCGAGAGCAGCCGGGTGCAGCAGGCAGAGGCAGGAAATAATGTGATTTTGTTTACAGCACATTGACACCGTCATTGGCTCTTATCACCACAAACTCTCTTGATATATTTGTCAGTGTCTTCAACGTGTGTCCATGCTTTTGTTTGTTTTTTTTACAGTTTTGCATCGGTCGATTGTTAGAACCGGGGGAATCCAGTGGGGGAACTCCTGCTGTGCACTCACATCGGATGCTGCGGACATTATTACACAGGTTATTTGGGCCCACCTGGCTAGCTCAGGTAAAAAATTAAAGCGACTAATATTGATTTAGCACAAGAATTGTTTGTGGCTTCATCCGATTCTCACCGATCAGAGATAACACCATCTAAATTGAGTTTACACTCAATTTGCTGTGAGGAATGAGTCCTGACTAAATGAAAATGCTTTTAGCGTGCTGAGGATTAAGCCGGAGGCAGGGCACATCTGAAGGAGAGAGACTGTCAAGCAACTGAAATACAGAAATGGTGGAGAGCAGGTTTTGTATACTTCACGTAGGCCATGCTTGCTCTGGCCTCAGTGCCCAGTAAACTAGGCTTGAAACCACCAGTTCCCATGACCATGGGTAAGCTCGAGAACCAGCTTTGTTATGCCCCTGCTGTGATTCTTGCAAATAGTTTTAACAAGAACAAAGAAAATGAAAAAAGTAAGAAATGCAATTATTTCAAGTAAAAACAGGAAAAACAACGAAAAAACAATAGCAAGAGACGATGCTGGCAGCTTTGTGACGCTGTACCATGCACAGTAGTTCTTTCACCTAACATCAGAATGCTAACAACCTTTAGCAGGTAATGATGCTATGGACACCACTTCAATTTACAGTCTTAGCATACTTACTTTTACAAATTCGGGATTAGACAAACTGCAGATGAGGTTGACTGGAATGATTTTATTACTTAAGTGTTTAATCACACTGTACACGACACGTCTCCACTTCCTCCCACTATTCAGAAACAAAGCCAAAATATCCTGCATACTATATATATAATACTATCAGTCTAAGCTTTCAGTCATGACATTCAACCCCACTTTTATAGCATCAAAAAACTACTTGAAACAAAACTTGCCAGAAAAGTGAGCACTTCAACATATATCAAAGTGATAAGAACGACCTAAAATGACCAAAGCCATCGTTGAGAAAAATGTATTTGACGTGTACTTTGACTTTTTACATTGGCTGATGTCTCATCCACTTACATAGAGGCGGCAGGATTAAGGACATATAGTTCAGCCACCAGGTGGTGATCAAGAAACTTTGGCTTCACTTTAGGGGAGCAGACGTCCATCTGTATATGTGATGGATGCCAAACGTGAAGGTTTACTTCCACACATTCCCCCACACATCACTATCACATGCAGTTTTTATTTTAATTTGCAGTCACTTAAGTTCATACATTAATAATTTCACACAGTAATATTCTTTGTTGCTTTGATAGTTGGTGTATTGTTTAATTTCTCTTAGTTTGAGTTACCTGCCTGGAGTTCTACTTCCTGGTCCAGCAAACGACCTGAGCTGAAGGCGGAGCCTGCTTTTATGCTGAGGCCCAAGCAGAGGACCAAACCAAGAGCTTTGACATCATGGGGGGATTACAGTATTTTTAATTTGGGATTTACTTACTGTTTATGTAGTTATCCACTGTGTGTGTGTGTATTGGTTTGGTCAGTTAGTAAATATTTTGCCCTCATGGCTCAATATGGAAGGTCATAGCTGTCCAAGTGGAGATGTGAGAAATGCTGCTTAATCTCTGATACAAACAACTAACCCTTAGACCATGCTGGGAAAGTGGGAAAGCTAAGACAGAGTGTTATGTATGGACAGCAAGTAAAATGGCAAAAAGAGATGAGGTTGCATGAAAAAATATACAGTGCAACAGTTCCTTATCCTGTGACACCGACATGGTTATTTCCTCCTGTATCACCAGACTTTTATATTGAAGAGAACATGAAGAGAGGCAAAGGAAAAGGAAATTGGGCAGACAGAGCAGAGGGAAGGTTAAGGACTACACATAATACTCTGTTCCCAATGCAGATGGATCAAAGGAGCCAAAGAATAGAAAGAACGGCAGATCACCTGACAGTATATTCAGTTGAGATGTTGGCAAAAGCAATGGCTTTACAGTGGACAGAGCAAAACAAGATTAAGAAGGTTATAGTATGTTCAGACTCACTATTAGTATATGTATCATTACAGTCCATGTCATCCCACAGCAGAGCAGATACTCTGTATGAAATATACGAAACACTGTACTGACTATACATTTTACAATTAAGTCAGGTTCATGTGGATCCCGGCTCACAGGGGCATTGAGGGTAATGAAATGGCAGATTCACTCGCTAAACAATCATTAAATCAGGAAAGAATTATGGAGGTAGCTTTCAGTAAGGCCGAAGCCAAAACAGTAATAAGGAGTAGCATCATGACTGACTGGCAATACAATGGGATGAGGGAGGTAAAGGACGCCATCTGTATCAAATAAAGCACAAGGTGGGAGGAATGAAAACAATAGGGAAAAACACCAGAGAGCAAACAGTCATATCAAGGTTAAGAATAGGACACAAAGGATTAAACAAAATAAACCTTCTTTACCTCTAAATTTGTGTTTGTACCTTGACTACTTGGTCCACGACAATATAGAGTTTATGGTCTGTACCAATCTTTATGAAAATCTCTCCAGCGGTTGTTGAATAATCACTCAACACAACAATTGTCGACTTTATCTATGATCATAAAGCTGTTGAGATATTTCAACAAGCGACAGTGTCACATCTAAAGCCACACTGCCAGCGTAACAGAAAATCTGAGTTTTCACATCCACTATAGCTCATGCTCAATATTTTCCTTGTAGCAACTGCTGTGGAAGTGATTTGTATGGTTGTCATGCATTGAAATAAGTTCGACACAAATGGATACACTGCAGGTGTGTCCTGTAAAACACTTTTATGATCACCTACGCCACATCCTTCATCACACAAGCTTTTTGACAGTGTCTACAGAATTATAAGTGCCACTACTGGGATAAAATCACTTCAGGACACATCTTTGGTTTTCTTTTTCCGCCAGACTGACACCTGGTTTTTACTACGTCTGTGCAGGAGTTTTACAATTTTGGGGGAAAAGGTTGTAGGGAGTGCTAAAAAGTCTGGATTATTGAGGTTTGTGTCACCTGTCGTCAGGGGCTGGAAAACTGGCAGCAGATCCCACATTTTCTCAGTATTGCACATTAAGGAGAGGCGTCCATCATCCTCCCACGCAGTCACCACAATCATGGAAATCTGGAGTTGCGTGTGAAAAGCAGTTAAGGAAATAGTTAGACTTCTACTCAGCCCACATTTCCATTTTAATTAATCTTTAGTGCTGAGCAAACCCACAGTTTTTTTTCCTTCTCTGCTCCACATTCACACACTGCCGTCGCTGGCATCGACAAGGCATCACGGTTCAGTTACAGTGTATCTATCCCCTAATGGCTCCTGAGCACTGAAGCAATTAGGCCTGAGTGCCTTGCTCAAGACCACCACAGCAGCTGCTGTTGAGACATGAGAAAGCCACGTTTGCTCACTGTTTCCTTCCACCTCGCACCAGCTGCTGCAGGGGAAACTGGAACAGCGGCGCTCTGGTCACAAGCCCTGTTTGTCTAACCCGGCGATCTGCAGCTCGGAGATTAGTTCATCCCCTTCGGTTGGTGCTGCACCTGTCAGGGAAATGAGCTGCTGGAGAGTCGGAGCCAGAATCACAAACTGTTCACACAGATCTCTCAGTTGCAAATGCTCGGACACTGGTTTGTCAAACAGTAGCAGGTTTTCCTTTATTCTAATCTAACCTTAGACCTATATTAGGACGGATGACGCATCTCCACTTCCTGCCTATCCAAAAATGAAGCCAAAATATCCCATATTTGGAGCCAGAGCAGTAGCGAGGTCCCACCGATACACTGATACATGAGTCAGTCTCAGCTGACAATCATGACGTTTTACCCCATCTTTAAAATATCAAATAAGTAGCATATTTAAAATCAAACTTACGAAAAAATTTGCACTTATACATCACTCTGATGAGAACTACCTAAAATGATAGAAACCATCTTCAAGTTTGACATTGCTTTGAGTTTTTAGTTTGATCCGATACCCATCCACTAACATGGAGGAGACAGGCTTTATGACCTATACTGCAGCCAGCCACCAGGGAGCGATCAAGACATTATGGCTTTACTTTTTGGGGAGCTGGCACCGCCATCCATCTTTAAAAACAGTCTGTGAATCGAACCATAAGAGATGATTTTTTAAGGCTCAAGGCAGATTTGTGTCCCTCCTACACACACTCACAGCACAGTTTCTTAGTTTAAGACTAAATCTGTAAAATGTGTTCATAGATAAGTTATACTGAAATATGTATTCAAGGTATTCCTGCACAGTATTCAAATATTACAGTACCTAATTTACAAAACATAATTACCTGTAAATTAGTTTATTTGAGTTGAGTACTTTTACACTGTTAATTCAGTAAATGAGTACTTGAACCACTTCACCTTAAAATCTTGAACACAACTTACCACTGTATAGGCATCCAATGGTGCATCCTGCAGACTGCTGTCCAGCTCTGGGTGCTGCTGCCCTCTACAGGTCAACCTGTGGCAACAACACCACATTTTGCACATGAATAAATCTTGTTCATAACGGAAATGTTGATGTTGGTCTAATTTTTTTTTAACAAAATACAAATATTTATGTAGAGATCGAGAGGGAAGAGAGAATACTGGATTTGCAAAAAACAATATCATACACAGTTTTTTAAGAATACAGTTTGTGTACATGAGGTTCTGGTTCTATACTCAGTATATTTTAATTGACTCAGTGACTATAGGTGAATTTATAAAGACGTTTGAAGCTATGCTGTAAGAACTTCAGCGTTCAGCATGTTGGCTGTTTTAAAATAGCTGCTGTGAATTATCAGTACTGGGATTTAAATTCTGTATATTATTTTTAAACGCCTCATGGTTTGACTAAATTAAAATTACACTGATCCAAAGCCAGTTGGCAGTTTTCATGTTGTGGCCGACTGGAGAATAATGTTTTAGGTGATAGTTAAAGAAGAAAAAACGGGCATGTGGACTTTGCTTTGTAAAACATGCCAGAATCATTGCAGCCATTAGTTACGTATTTGATAAGAAGTAGAATTTATAATAAGTCATTCATTCAATCATCTGTTAATCTATTCATCCTGCTCTGCTTTTCCAGAGTAAGTTGTATTCTGGACTCTTTTTCCAGAGTGCAACAGGTAAGTGACAGGCCTTTCTACCATAAGACTAACAAACACATTTATCAGCTATTCGAAAAGTTACCAAATAAAATAAGTCGGCACATTTTTACTTCTGGGCGAGTTGCTTCGATTCATTTTGATATTCAAGACTTGTGGAAATTTGTTTTGATGTATCTGACATTCAAATGTTTATAGGCTGTGGATCCAATGGTGGATTGTGCACCGAGTAATACTGTCCACTAGAGGGAGACGGTGCAGTTTCTGTCCCTGTCCAACTTTTCAGTGCAGAGACTGGTTGGTTCATGAGAGGTTTCCATGGAGACAGACAAAGCGTCAATTCATCATGTATGTGAATTATTAAAATATAAAATAAAATAAGCAGAAGACACTGGGACCAGCACTGAACATCAGTGTGAACATGTGTTTCTTCATTGTCATTTTGTTTTAATCTTAATTAATTTAAGACTAAAGGGTTGGGGCTAAATATATAGCACTTTGGATACTAATATAATTTACTTTAAAAAAGTAATATTTTGCATCAGTCAACATGCAAAATGTTTGCTGCTTAAATCTGAGGCTGTTGAGCTGTTTAGCTTCTACTAGCTGGTTAATTCACTCCAGTGAAACTAACTAACCAGCATCAACTAACTAACCTGTAACATGCAGTGCAACCACCATCACTGAACTAGAATGAAGTGAAATCCTCTGGTTACCTGTGTCAGCTTCTGTGGAATCTGTCTGTCCACCAGAACAACCCAGTGTTCAACAAAGATACTGTAGTGATGACAAGACCATTCACTCCACCCCACGGGATGAACAACATGACAGCTCCCCAAAATGAAGCCAAAGCGTCTCGATCGCCACCTGGTGGCTGCCTGCAGTATAGGATATAAATCCTGTCTCCTCAAGGTTAGTAGATTGGACATTGATTGAAATAAAAAGTTGAAGGACACGTCAAAACATTTTTTTCTGTCATTTCAGGTAGTTCTTATCGCACTGATCATATCGTTTTTGTGGTTGGTTTGGTTTTAATCAGTTATTTGATGCTACGATTAATGGGGTGAAACATTGTGATTGACAGATGAGACTGACTTGTGATTGGTCGAACACGTGTATAGGCAGGACCTCAATACAGTGGCTCCATCCACTAATCGCCACTATGCGGACTTGAAATCTAAAGTGTCTTCTGGCCCCCAATGTGCAAGATGGCAGCGTTCATATATTTTGGCTCACACACACACACACACACACACACACACACACACACACACACACACACACACACACACACATCCACATTTAGGATGCAGCGATCGTGACAATCCCAGGGCTTTACGCACATGCATACTCCGAGATTAGCAAAAACCCTCTAATCGTAACATTTTATTGGTTTAAATTTTTGTGACGTTTGAAGCTGAACATATAATGAAAGTGTTGGTCATTTTTAAGAATATCAACACTTTCTTGTGATAACGGAAAAAATTGCCCTTGATCAAATGTGAATTTCTTTAATTGTTCTTATCCTGTAGACAGAGCAACTTGGTGATCGCCCCACTGGAGTGAAGTTTGTGGTCACCAGGTGAATTTAAGTCCAGCATCCGTTCTATTTACAGCTCTGATTTGGTGGTTCCAGCTTATCTCTAGATGGCAGTCTGCTGTTCGGTGCTGAACAGGTAGCGTGCTTATTTTTAAAGACCTGATTCTTCTCTCACGGGCTTTGATTTTAAGCTGTAGGCAAGAGAAGAAAATCTCCTCCACAGCTGAAGCTATGACAGGCCTTGAAGTCCCCCTCAGGTCAAAATCTAGTTTTCAAACATGTTAATATGTCCCCCTAGTGATTGTTAATTTCATTTTTTTATGCTAAAAGAAATATTGGGAGTGAAATAATAAGTCAACCCTAGGACTGAATATTTCCATCTTGACACTACAGTAACCAAATGCCAAGTCAAACAAGCAAGTGTTTCAAACCTAAGAAATCAAACCTGTCAACTTGTGGGTGGGGCTCACTAGCTACAAAAGGCTCCTCAACACAGGCCACTGTTTTATATTCATAGAGCCCAGTCATGAAATGAGGAAGGAAGGTGTAGAGATATATTCAAATCATTTTAAGGCCATGAGGGCAATATTTCATCACCAACCTCTCAAATATGTAACTTAACTTGAGGCTCCTCTTTCATTTTAACAGCATTTCGTCTTTTTGTTTCTTAGCCTGGAACCTCATCATCCAGAGATGCTCTTTCACTGAATCTGGTTTTGGAGTCTGAGTTGTCTTCTTTTGAGACTCCTCCGTCTGTGTGTAGAGACTCAGAAGCCTGTTGTGTGCGTCCAGCTCGTCGTGAAGCTCTTTGTTCACTCTGTTCTCCTTTTCTTTCGCGAATACTTTCTGTCAATGTTGCTGTCAGTGTCTGTGTGGTTCAGAGTTGTCTGTCTGTCACAGATTTGAATAGTGGACTGTCTGGTGAGATGCTGCGGAGTCGATCAGATCTGAATGACATCCGAGTCGTTGACACCAATTCTTTAAAGATGTGTTTTTATCAACAGTCTGTTTCCACATGGGCACAACACGACTCCCTCTCTTCAGGGTCTGCAGCTTTCTGAACTTGAACAGATCCAAAGACAGTATTTACTGCTATCTACTGTCAAACTAAAGGCAAAATGTTTTGAAGAAATATTTCCAGCGTTGGGAGGTGTATCCCTGGAAGACACCATATCAGAGGGCCTGGGTCAATGGACGTTTCATTGAGGCGATGCAGCGCTCATCATGGCCAATCTAAGAGGCTCAGCTGAGTGTGTGAATGACGCTATGCCTTGGATCACAGAAACACCATTATCAGGGCACACTGACATCACTCAGCCCTCCACAGCACACCACCGGCCTCCTCCTGCAGCACAGTCATTGTGTTCATCGTTCAGCCCATTGTCTGCGCGGGGGCATGGCGGACAATGTCGCCAATCTCTGTCCAAACCATGATCCAACGCTGCTATTGTGAACCCCGTCCATTTTCCCACTTAACCACACAGCATGGTGTTCCTGTGTGATGAGAGCAGCGGGGTGTCCGCCGTTCTGCCTGGCACTGGGGTCGAGGAATGTGAGGAGGGCACAGATTATTGATCTGTCACTGTGGCGATGGAGGCTTGATGAGCAGACATGTGGACAAGCTGCAAACACAAAAACCATGTGACAATGTCAGTGGGTATCACACTGTGGGAGCCCCTGCCTGTGTGCTGTCGGTTCCTTGCTGCTCTTCTGCCTTCAGCCTGACATCAGGATATTATCTTCACTGACAGGAGTTTGATCCGTGAACCATTTTTTTTTAAACTGGATTATTTTTTACGTAAAGTGGACATCGTCTCTTCTACAGAATGATACAACAATACCGGACAACTGTGGGATCTTACAAACCTTTACTACAAGACCATTCAACAAAGGTTGTTTTACCAACAATAATGTGAGTAATTGTTTTCACAGAAGCTGAGCACAGGAATGTCACCATAAGAATGACCTTTTAAAAAATGATTCTAATTGGCACCAAAGTTTGAATTCTGTTTTTGTGTTCTGATCAGCAACACAAATCCTGCACAATCTTACCAGGTCACTGTGTTTCCACGCTGGCTGACCCGCCATGACTGAGATGCAGGCATTCTACCACAACGTGCGTCGGCCTGCGGGCCTCTACCTGGAGCCCACCTTGATGCAGAGACGCATCCTGGAAGACCAGGTGGAGCTGTGGTGGTTCAGAGAGCCACGCCGCTCCTTGCTGTGCTACTGTGCCTCAGTGGCCCTCATTATGGGGCTGGGCCTTGGCGGTGTAGGCCTCCTCTCCACGACCAAGAGCCTGTCTGGAGAGTGGAGACTCGGGGTGGGCACCACCCTCTGCCTCTTAGCCCTCGCTGTTTTGCTCAAGCAGCTCCTCAGCTCTGCCATCCAGGACATGAACTGCGTGCGCAGCCGGCGTCGCATTGACCTTTTGAAGAGCGGCGGGAGGGCTGACCCGGTGCTGATTCTTGCCGTGGGGTCAGCAGTGATGCTCTGTGGGACAGTGCTTCTCTGCATGGCCACAATTGGCAACCGAGTTTACGACAGCAGGGAGATGTTGGTGTCTGGGCTGGTGCTGATGGCTGCTGGGGTCGTCATGGCAGTGGCTGTTGTGGGTTATGGTGTGATGATCTACCTTAAGAAGCAAAGGGAGCAGAGGAGGAGGAGGATGATGAGAATGAGCAGAGCCAGGAGGCTGGGGAGTCGAGCCGTCCTGGTGTTCAGTGTCTCAGAGGGACAGACGAGCCAAGTCAGGAGAGAGACGTCCTCCAGCAGGACAAGTCTGATCTGAATGAGCTTAATGTGCAGAAACATTCAGAAAAAGGAGAGTCTGGGAAAGGAAGAATATATGAAATGTAATGTGTGTTCAAGGAAAGTAGAAATTACAAAAGAGCTGTGCAGGATTCTCAGCACCACATTGAAGACATCAGAGCTCCTTTGTTCTAGTCCTTTTGTTTCCATTATCAAAACAAACTGGTGACTGAGGATCATCATCAACTCAAATACCTGCACACAAACTGTACCAGAGCAACAGTCTGTTGTCAGCAATGACTCAGAAAAACATTTTATTGTCTGAGATTCTCAGAGGTTGAAAATAAACTCAGTAAGTGTTCACATCAAATCAAAACGTCACTGTGTTGGATGTGTTTTGTGAGTTTCTTTATCACACACTCAAAGAACCAGACTGGAAACTTACATTTTAAAATGAGTAATGGTGGAATTTCAATCAGAATTAATTTATTAATGAATTTTCGATATCTTTTTCTATCTTACATTAATACATTGACGTTTCTACCTCTTATACATGTAGCACAC
Organism: Hippoglossus stenolepis; assembly: GCF_022539355.2. Taxonomy (NCBI): domain Eukaryota; kingdom Metazoa; phylum Chordata; class Actinopteri; order Pleuronectiformes; family Pleuronectidae; genus Hippoglossus; species Hippoglossus stenolepis. The sequence goes on from NC_061493.1 coordinate 8,188,528, forward strand.
TTTTGAGCTGAAATTTTGTCAAATTGTTTCTTTCCTCTGTCGTTGATTCACCACCAAAATATCAACATGTCAAATCTTGTCGAATCAAGAAGTGGAATCAAGATTTATCATCAGCAGAGCAAGAACAACAGCTTTCAACTGCAGGGTGCAAATGTGTCATCATACAAACGGATAGGAAAGTTACTTATTACAGATTTAAGCTTTAATCGGAACAACTTCTACCCTGCATCCATGGAAAGATTGGTGATTATGTGACAACATTTTGACTTATCAGATCTGTTAGAAAAAAGCAAACACAACAAACTGCAATGTACACAGTATATAGGCAGAAAGGATCGCAGCAAATCCTGTGTGCAGATCATCTTAACTCAAATGAACTCAGTGACAAGCAGTAACATTTTTCATGAAATGAAAATAAAAAAAACAGAATTCAGAGACACGTGTTTGTTTTCTTTCTTTTTTTCCCATCTATTCCTTTCTTTAAACTTTCCCTTTTCGTTGTGATATGTTTATATTTTTTGTTTGTTTTGGCATCCAACAGTTAAAGGTTCAGTGCGTAGAATGTAGTGCCATCTAGTGGTGAAGTTGCATGTTGCAGCTGAATACCCCTCACCTCACCCTCCCCTTCCAAACATGAAAGAGAACCTGTGGCAGCCTTCAGTTGTCATAAAAACTCAAAAGGTGTTTAGTTTGTCCGGTCTGGGCTACTGTAAAAAACATGTTGGCCTCCATAGACAGGACCCGCTCCAGATGTAAATATACAGTATTTAAATATAAAGGGCCCATTCTAGGGTATAGAAAACAAAAACTTGTACAATTTAAAACATTACGACATCACTAAGATTATTTTATATTCAATTTCTGCCAATAGAATAGATGGGTGCCATCGCTCTAAATTTACAATCAAGATTTATCTATGCACAGTGTTTTTTTAAAAGGTGTGTCTATAATGTGTTGTTATAATTAGTAAGCAGTTCAGGACTAAAATTTGTCTCCCTTTATCCAATCACCCTACTGTGAACTGAAGATCATCGTCGCTGTCGTCTGTCCCCTCCTCCTCCTCCACTCTTTCTCTCTCCGCCCGGTGTCTCTCACTGGTCTGGATATAATTGTCCTCGATGAAGCCGTCATCGTCTTCATCCTGCCCACTCACAGTCCCCCTGACCCTTCCCATCCTACCCGACACATTGCTCGGGTAAGACAAATCATCATGACCGTACTGGCTGGCCCCATCGGCCTCGTGGAGCAGGGAGTGTCTGTAGCTGGCCAGGAAGCGGTGGAAGAGGCGAAGCTTGACTGCCATCACGATGAGGAGGGAGATGGTGAGGACCGTGCCCAGTCCTGCAGCCAGATAGGACCACTCCACTGACTTTGAGCCCCAATCTGGATCGGCTGCCCCTGGAAAAACCGCAGGAAGAAGAATGTACTGCATCAAAGACAGACACAGAGAGGTTGACACCGAAATGCTTCTTGTAAATGAGGAGTTATAGAGCTCAAAGTTCCTCAGACACACCTGACTGCAACAGTGGGGGTGATGGTAAAATTCCCATCAGCATTCCTTTTGCTACTTACTCTGAGTCCCATTAGTGTTGCTGCTGGTGGGGTCTTCCTCCACTAGAAGACGTCTCTGAAGGCCCCTGTGCTCCACGTCAGATAAAAAAGCAGGACGGGCCTCAGTGACAGAAGCTCCACAGAGAAACAACAGCACAAAGATGTTGCAGCTCCACACCCCCATCTCTCCTTTTCTTGTGGCAAAACCTAAAGAAATAATTTAATCAATAGAGTATATTATTTATATATATATATACTGTGTTTATATATTGAGGATCATGAAAAGTGTGTTCTTCTCCAATCTCTTAGTGCAATTGCGTCATAACAAGAGATGCATTCAAAGTCAGTATTGAGATGTATATCATCCTATTATATTATTTGCTTCTCTGCACTGGCTCCCTTAATGCCTGAGCAGCGGCGCAATATCTTGACAAGCTCAGATATTATCCCAATATATGGCTTTGGTCAGTGCTACAGGCTTATTTATGGTTATAGAGTAGGATGGTAATAATAGAGTAGTGGAGTGGCAGCTACCAGCCTCCTCTCTTGTGGAACAGGTTTGTGTCATGGAGGCAGACACAATCTCGACATCACATCAAACGTTCCTCATTCCGAACCTTGTGGTTGTAGTATGTTTCCTGTTGTAAGTGCTTTTCCTCTCTGTCTGCCTAAGTAGCACAGCCCTCACGCTGCAGGTATCCACTTGTTCTGCTCTCGCCCACGTTTCTCTCCTTTCAAACTCACCAGTCGACGCAGATGGCCGACCGCCCTAAATCTGCTTCTGAAAGATCTTTCCTCCCGTTAGACGAGAGGTTTTTTTCTTTATCAAACTGTTGGGTTTCTCTCTGTGACTGTAAACTCTCGACCTTCTCTGTGAAGTGCTTTGAGGTCATGTATGTATTCATTTTTACACAAACGAAACTGAATTCTCTAGAAATTACTTGCCGTGATTTGTCTTGAATTTAATTCAGAAAAGAAGATAGAAAAGATATTTGTTTAGGTTTTTATTAATATAATAAATAAATAATAATAAAACGCCATTGAGTAGAGTGTTTATCCTTATGTTATTTTAAGCGCATATTGCATTTTTTAGAGTCACTTGAGTAAAGGCTCTGAATACGTCGTCTTCCACCACATGAGATTATAAAATGTTGAGGTCAAGGGATTACCATTTTATTAGAAATTACCAGTAAGGGGTTAAACAAATAAAATAGTAATAGAACTATGATATATACCACTAACTAGCCAATAGTCACTTCTCGTTTGCCAGAGGAAAGTACATGTTAACAAACCCTTTGACATGAACAAAACTACTCTGAACTTTATGATCAGCTGTATTTCACACAGAAGCTGTCACATGATGTTGAGGAGTTGCCTTCGTGAACTGTTCTTAACTAAAGTCCTCACCTGCTTACTGGTTAACTTTAATCATCGACTCACACATGCTATGTTGATCGTCCTATATCGGAATATCAGACAGTATATCCACACTGTGTGTCTTTATTCTAAATAACACACACAGTTCACATAAGAAGTAGGTGATAGTGTGATAATAGCCGTGCTTGAGGTCATTTGACTTCTTAATCTGTGTCACACACATTGCAGAGCAAAACATAGTATCTCTAAGTTGTCAACTCACACAATCCACAACAACAAGTACAAAATTTCCAAAACAGCTCACCTGTATGAGTCTGACAGACAAGGTGTTTCCCTCCTCGACGTCTAACTGGTGTTTTGTCTTTTTCTTCAGCTCCTGCTGAAAAAAACTTAACAACCTGCTGGAGCAAAGGTTGCAGGACAAGCCATAATGTCACCCTCCTTGCACATGCCTTTAAGACTGAGATGTTAATGAGTAACTTTATTAGGTTTGTCATTATTCTTCCTTTGTTACTAAGATCGTGATTAAAAAAAGAAAGAAAAGAAGATTATTATTATTATTTTAGTTATTAAAGAGAGGTCAGCAATGAGTTGTCAGTAGAAGTTATTACAATTTTCTTGACTGGAAGCACTCGAGAGCGCCCGCATGAATAAATGGATGAGATGTTGCATCTGTGCTCTGAGACCAGATAGTGGCAGTGTAATCACATCAGACGTGAAGCATGGGCGCTCCATGCTGCGCAAAGGCATCAGTTTATTTTACAGAATATCAATGTGGTTACAAAATATATATAAAAAAAACTCTGGCTTAACTGAGCTGACAGAAACTCCTTTTTTTTATTTGGGGGTTGTTCTGTTGCTTATTTTAAACTGTGAAGACTATTTCTTCTGGTGATAATTTATGAGGAGCCCACTTCACAGATCATATATACTGTGATGTTTAGTTCATTGTTATATGTTTGTTTGCTTTAAATGTATGATGTCATGTATGATGACTCACCCCTTTAAAATAAAAACATTCGAAACCAAAACTCTCTCTTTCCATACTTCCACATTTTTCTCTCATTAAAAATACGTTATTTAAGCATTTTCCATTTAAATCACCAGATCAATGATGGTGCTGAAAACCATTGAATGATTCCCGGTGGCCCCAGTCTCATTTGTTATCGATGCACTTCCAAGCAGCTCTCAACTGGTCCCTCTTTATGCACATTCAACTGGGAGAGGTCTGGAAGTTATGTGCCTTTAAAGAATATACAGAATTCTGACACTCAGAGATGGATTGTCATCTCTCAGCACCTCATTGAAACACATTAAATGTTTTATCGCCAGGAAAAGTGCAGCCACCTGTGAGCACTTCAGTAGTTGAATTATACATTTCAAAATGTTACGCGGATATAAGGGCACAAGAGGCTCATTTTAATATATGATACAGGCCAATGCTACATAATGCATTCCTTTTCAACATTTTTGGTAAGATGCGGAAAAAAGTGAAGGAGAAAACAACTCCTGTGCACAGAGGCAACATCCTTAGGGACAATTAGCAAAAAGAAAAAGTGCATAATTCCACTTAACTTGTGTATGGTCCCTTAGCTCCCTGCTAAATCAGCTCCAAATCAATGCAAAGCGGTTTATGATGCATTGTTTTGTGCCAAACTTACAAAGAAAGTAGGAGTATTAGTAAGTACAGCTTATTAGAGTCTGATTTGAAATGCCTTTTGAGACGTGTTGATCATATCAGTGCCCAAAATATTCATTGACTTTCATTTTCAGACATTACGTTGGTTGCATAATGGGATGTTTTGAAAAGCTCCTATTGGGAAATGTTCATTGATCCCCCTGCACGGTGTTCAGCTTTAAAAAAAGGCACAGACACAATGTGCATGTTCTGCACACAACCAGTTCCATTTAAACTCTTCCCGTCACCCATCTAACACATTACCACAGTGGCCTTTTAAAACACTTCTCCTCTTACATTCAAGCACAATAGATTTTAATGGATGTTCCACAGTCAAGTGTGCTTTTGCTCCAGGAAAAACATGTCTCACCCACTGTGCAGATTAATGCTGTTAGGCTCCGTTTAAATTTTTATTAAATTCGAATGCGTTGTTCTCATTGTGCTCATTGTCAGAGCTGTAGCTGAGAGTCACACAAAGAGATAAAGATATGAATGTTTAAAATTGTGCAAGGATCAAAGCAGGTTTGTCGTCCCTTTTTCTCCTGTTGGATTCCGGCGATGCTGCTGAATGTTTCTCTGCAGAGAAAGATTAGGAAATTCACAGCAGCAGCGGCTCTGAACTGACTAACTCTGAGTCTCACTGAACCATCTAATCCTTTTCTCTTAAACTCCTCAACCGGCATCACGGCGTTAAAGAAATGGAGGAACGGAGAAATCCTGCATGATCGGAGCTGCTCAGCCGGATCACGCGAACATATCTGCAACAGTGGAGATGCTCAAAGAACACTTCAAGAAAGTAAAGCCATTAAACCCATTGGAGGAAAAAAAGCGACCAAGTCCTGTCACAGCTAAGAATAAGGAGGACTCAACTGCAAACGTTCGTCCCAATTCATGTAAAAAATAAATAATACAAATAATAACTCTATTTATAGGGCACTTTACAATACAAAGTGCAAAGTGCAGCAAAACAAAAAAAACAAAAGGTTAAAATACATAGTGCTACACAACGGAAAAAACAAAAGGTTCAAATACAGAGAAAGTATAAATAATAATGCCAATAATAAGAATAGAGATAGAAGACCAAAATTGCCTGGCACCCCAAGTAAATTCAGGCATATCCCGTTGGAAAAAAGTATCTTTTTAGGAGAGACTTCAAAGAGGACACCGTCTCCTTATTTCCTCAGGAAGTTCTTTCCAGAGTCTTGGGACCCTGATGACAGCAGACCCTTGCCCGATGGTCGCAAAGTTTCGTAGAGGTGAACAGGAAAGTAACAGATCAGAGATATAACCTGGGGCCAGACCATGAAGAGCCTGAATAAAAATTTTAAATCAATACTAAAACATACAGGGATCTAACGTTAAAAAAAAGGTAAAACAGGCGCGATGTGATCATATCTCTTAGTCACAGTTAAAAGCCTCGCAGCTGAATTTTGTCCAGACTGCTGTCTTTCTGTTTTTTTCCTTATTAAGACCAGTGAAAAGGCTTTTGCGGTGATCAAGGCACGATGTAATAACAGCATGTTTGCCCATTTCTGCATCACAAAAAATGTCAAATGGATCCAAGCCGCAAAGGAGAAAAGCAGGCAGGGACAAGTAATAGGCGAAGTCAGTGAGTCTGACAGTTGCCGACATCAGGCAGGAAAAACAGGACAAAAGGCAGATTGTACTCATAAATACAAATATTGATTGGAAAGCATAATAGACAGTCTGGTGGCAGGGCCGAACAAGAGCTAATGAAATAGCAAAGATGGTGGAGAATAAATATAGAAGTGATGTTGTCGATCCTGGCCGATCAAAAACTGAATAGAGCTTCACCAAACATTGAAAGAGCAGGTGAACAGCTCAGACTTTAGAGTGCTTTTTGTAAAACACATAATCCTAAACAGACATGCCCCTTCGTACCTGTCTGGTCGGGCCCCTTACTCTTTTATTCCATCCTACCCTCTCTACTTTCAGAATATGGGCTCTGAAAATACATATGCTGGCTGCATGACCTTGTGTGTCTGACTCTGAGGCCTTTATATTAAACTTAAACATGCGTCTTCGTGCCCTCACTTTGTGGCTTTTTTCTCTTCAGCTAAAGGTCTGTGTCTGTTACCATTCTCCGACTGGTCTGTCCGAATTTTAATCAATGTATTGATATGCACGGTAGAATTTGTTTTCCTGCAGACAAGATTACACATCCTGAAAACCTCCTCATCTCTCCGACCATCTGTTTGTTTGTTCCCTCAGACATATGGAGATTTTAGTGGCGCCTGAACATACTCTCAAACAATATCTGTGTCTCTCCATCCTGGGGGAAGGTTTTTTTTTTTCCTTATCCAATTCGAGGATTTAATTACAGATTGTAAAGCCCATTGAGAAACATTTGTGCTTTGTCTTATTGGGTTGCACAAATGACTTGATTTAAGTCATAATTGCGGTACATCTTTTGAGCAATTTCATCGTTAAGACTTTTCTTGTAGTTAATCTATTCTCTTTTTCATTTACTCTGTATTCTCTTACTCAGGCTGCACAGTGTTTGCACAGAAGGTGTCGTCCCATGTCACCTCCTTTAAACAATAGATCATTGTTTATCAAGATTTGATCAATCTTTAGCATCACCGTTCAGGCCCATCTGCTTCACTCCCCATCGGCAGTAACTGTAGCAACCGAGGTAGCGCTGACCATACCAGATGTTTGCCAGAGCGTCAAATGGAGGAAGTCACAGCCATGAAAAGCAGACTTTCTTTCGTTGTCCTCTGGGACGGACGAAAGCGAGATATATTATGTGATACCTGGGTTGAAATACTCTCTTTTCGGAGAACAGCTTCAGATTAAAGGAGGCATTTGTTTTAGTTAGTCTTTTAATCAAGTTTCTCTTCTCGTCAATGCGCCAATGAAATGCTTCTGTTATCTTGGTCTCCTGATGCTCCTTCTGGCAGCGAACACCATTTCAGTTTGAGATATTATTTGTGTGAACAGCATGTGAGTCAAAATCCAAATCTTTAATGCAGCTCACAATGTGAGTTGTAACTTGTTTGTTGCTGCTCCATCGTGAGCGGTTTTATCAATCACCGAAAAGGGTAGCATTGCTGCATCATAATAAGATTTAATCTTTTGATTAAAAATGTATTGATGCTCTTTCAAGAATAAATCCCCCTCTATATTCCTGGAATGAGTTTTAAAAAAACACACCAACAAACATGAAGAGACGTCGTGTGGAATATAAACTGAAGGCTCAGTCTTGGTTTCCCCTGTGAAATGTGGTACAGCTGGAGACTCTGGACACCTTTGTCCTGACATTTACAGATATGGAAAACATCAACATCCCTCCAAACATTTGACAGATATTAAGGTTTTGTAATATTTTATAGGTAAAGGTAACTCATACACACACATATTCTTAGATGAGGCCCTTTATGTTGTACTTCAAAGTGTTCATATTTAAAGCACATTTAACACTGCTGAAATGGGAATACAACATTTAAATCAGTAAATTTCCTTTTTAACAAATGCACAAGTGAAATTCAATTGCAAGTTCTTCAGTAGATACAGGTCACAGAGCGTTTGTGGGTACACAGAAACCCAGCTGTCTTATTGTTCTTCTCTATACGTTATGTAATATTATACTGACATTTCTGACACTTTGTGTTTTGATATGAAGATGAAAAATATCCACCAGAATGTATATGCGTTACTATGCATTGTGCTATCAATTCTGCAGCAGCCATGCAGAAGCTGGTTTGTGATGTTTCTTTTTTCAAGGAAGTGCAGGAACACTGTTTGAATCTCTTTTTCAGCGCGCTGGACCACAGTGGCACACACGTCTTGGATGTTGGGCTTTTAACCATATGGAAATGTCCAGTGTCTTCCAAGACTGCAAATTTAACTATTACAAAAAACAGTTTCTTGTTCTGTAACCTTGAGGAACGGCAGTTAATGAGAGACAGCAACAGTGGCCCCACAAGACCAATTGTGAGCCGCGAGTTCACTGTTAACTCACTCTTCAGTCACAATAGTTCCTGTAGCTTCTTTATATATTTATAGTTCTGGCATTTTGTTCAACATTTCAAAGGGATTAAGTTCAAAAACTTTATTAAAGAAGGAAAATAAAGCCCTCCCGGGTCAGACCATGACAGCTCCCCAAAGGTGAAGCCAAAGCACCTCGGCAGCGGATGACTGACTCGTGATTGGTCGAACGCATCCATTGCTGCCACGGCTCCATCCCCCGATCACTACTCCACAGACTCTGGCTCCAAATGTGCAAGATGGCAGCGTTTGTATCCAGGGACATTCAAGCTTCATTTCTGGACAGTGGGAGGAAGTGGAGACACATCGACCATCTTGATATACAGTGTGTCACAACAGTCCATGGTTCAGACAGCAAACTTGTCAGCTCAGTAACTTTTGTTCAGCAACAATAGACCCTTTTCATTGCAACCATTTTGACATGAAATCCCATTAATAAAGGTTGTGCTCTATTTAGATAAAGCCTTTAAGCTACGATAGTCTTCTCAGTTTTGGTGTGTGCTAGTTAAAGGGGGAGCAGTTCTCCAGCACAATCAGCAGCCAGTGTCAGAGTCAGATATGGCCGACCATTCGCCCCAGCCTCCGCACTTATTACATGGAGGTTTACAAGTGATCCCCTGTCAGATGGACACAAACATGAATAATTTCAACCATGTGAACCAACAAATGATTGTGGGTGAGGAGTTTTCTCATCACACTGTTGATCCTCTTCACAAATCCCTGGGTCCCTGAGCAGAATGTATGCAACAAAAGAGGGTGTTGTTGTCCAGGCTCAGCTCTTGTTCTTTGTTTATCCCCCGCATCTTCCCCAGACGCACATGGAGCTGCACATCCTGACTGCAAGCCAGACCACAACTCTCACCCCGCAACATTTGTTGCCATGGCATGTGCTTTTATCATTGGAAAAGTCCATCTTTGGCTTTAAAGAAGCCAATTATACTCATTCTCCTCCAAGAAGATGCAGGATGATTATTTTCCGTTCATAATCGGACAGTTGCTGCTGCTGCAGAGTGCTGAAACACCTTGACCACGAGAAGGATAGAAATTCAGTGCGTGAAAGTAATGACCCAAGGCATGAGAGTTCAGAGCCCTCCTAGTGTGTGATTGTGTTGTTCTCAGCATTCAATAGTGGTTCTTTTTATAATCTAAGATAATATTCTCTCGGCTCAAGCACCACAACCCAGGGTCACAGTCCTTCCCTGGCCGCAAAATGTGCTTCCACATTAACTGGCTCTCTTGACCTCTGGACTGCTGGTCCCATAATCTTAAAACAAGTGACTCTAGCTGAACCTACGATGGACTCTCCACCTTCACACTGGTGACGGTGGCTGTGAAGCATCTCTGAAACAGGCGCTCAGGGTCCGGCGGCTGGTTGTCACAGTCCAGCTTCCTGCTGAAGTGTTTCCTGAATCCCTGCGGACCAGAGGCACGGGTCGCTCTCGAATGGCTGGATCCCTCGCTGGCATCTCCTTTGGAAAGCAAACGGACGATTGCACAAAATTCAAAGTTGTGAAATCACTTTCATCCTTAACGAAAAAGAAAAAATGGTATTTAAATCCTGAAAACGCTGCTAGTTGCAAAGATTTCTCTGTACTGAGGCCTTTCCGGAGGTCCTCGTCCAACTTTAAGTGCGACCTTAAGAGAGTCCAAACGCACACTAACCTGGTACCCTGAGAGGTAGGCCGTTGTCAAGACGATTGGGTTTAGAGGCGATGAAGAGGTAGCAGAGGACACACACCGTGATGAGAAAGGCAAGGAGGACCACCGCTGCAATGGACAGACCAACCAGTGCTCCGATACTGAGAGGAGAGGGAGGGAGAGGAGAGGAGAGGAGAGGAGAGGTTTATATTGTTTTCTTGATAAATAAAATAATACAAAAAGACCAAAGATCAAATGTAGTAAGATGCAGTGTTTACCTCTTCACACATGCACACACACACATATACAAATACACAAAACTAAATGAGGGGATTTACATCGGCACTTAAGACTGGAGTAGTGGAGGTAATAAGGTTTCTGAATGTCAGGGCTGCGAGTCAGGGCTTGAGGAAGGTTTTTAATTTCTAGACACAAGAAGACAAAAAGTAAAGAAACAGCTGCAATTTCGGGAAATTCTTAAAGTTTCAACTTGTCTCCTCATTGGTTGATCAGAGGAGAACGTGTTACCACTGCCACATCTTCCATTAAGTGACAAAATGAGTAAAACAAAAAAGAATAATAATCAGTTCAATCAAAGAGGAAACGAGAAACTTTGTTGTCCAAAGTAAATGTCCCTTACCTCAGCCACCACATGTATCCGTACTCATAAGGGAAGAAACTGTTGGGATCATCGCAGCAGTATTTAACATCATTGAAGCCGCAGCAGAAGACAGCGGCAGCGGCGTTTCCAGGTTTGGGGCAAGAGAAGCTGTCCACGAACGCACCGTCAGTGCTGTGGTAACTGCTGCAGTCAGCGCTCATGGTTACACACACACACAGAGAGAGAGAGAGACAACCAAAAACCCCGGGGTCCGTGGACTGAGGCGAAGACCAGATCACACCATCATAACATCCTCAGAGAGAAGTGCGCTCCCACCCGCGTGTCTCAACATCCGCTGCATGAATGAGCCGCACAGCAGAGAGACGGAGGAGGAAAACTTTCAGTCTGCCTGGAGCCCTCTCTCTCTCCCTCTACCTCCATATATACATGTATATACCTCCATGTATATATGTATATATAAAGAGATATACCTATACATATCTCTCCCTTTGTCTCCATATATATCCACATGTATGTATATATGTATAGATATATTCAAAGATATATATATGGAGACATGCAGAGGGAAAGAGAGAGGGATATACACAAATTAGGCAATTACCTTTAAACATATGTATTGATGAGTGTGTGCGTGTGTGTGTGCGTGTGTGTATCCATATATGTTTTAAAAATATGTATATAAATAACTTTATTTGTGTATGTATATGTACATTTGTATGTTATACATACTCATTATATATATATATATATATATATATATATATTATATATATATATATACCTCATCATTTGACTTCAGACACTAAGGAGAAGCAGTTCCAGGCAGCACTAGAAAGGTTAGTGTGATATGAATTTAGTATGATGTCTATTTACAGTCCTTTCAGCCCAGTCGGGGCTTTATGAGCCGGAGGACCCTCCACTGTGATAATGAAGGTGGACCATGGTTTACTTTGTCGTTTTATCTTATTCCTGTGGGAGGAATGCAGAAAAGGCTTGTATGCAGTCCCTGTCTAGAACAAATCTTATGATGAAAGCAGAGACGAGCTGTGATGAGAATTTGATTTATGTGACTTGATCCTTCCCTGTGGTGCGGTGCAGGTACATGCAGGTGCATCCATTTATCTTTCAGCAAGCACTGGAAACAAATAGCCCTACTAATGAAGTGCCCCACCCCATTTTTTAAAAATCAAATAAATAAATAAGCCTGTGACTAGAATGTTGAGTCTAAAGTTGGCATGTTGTGCTGTTTATGATCAAATCTTGATTATGATGTAATGCAGCAAAATCCCCAAAAGCATTCATATTCACAGTACACCCACTCAGGTGTTTTCGCTTTCTTTCTTCTCAGGATCGTGTGGGTCTTTGATTGACATTTTCCCTCCTTGTTACACCCTTCAACATTTATTATAATATGTGAGGGTCCAATTCCTCAGTGCATACGATTATCCACTACATTGCAGTGTGTAAGTTTCCCATGAAGGATCAAAAATGTTGTTCTTATCACACTGATGCATGGTCATGTCTTCAATAATAACTTATTTGATATCATAACTAGAGTTCAGTCAGACAACTCACATTCAAATGTTTATTACATCAGTAGAAAATGTTAGTGTTTGGCTTCCAGGCTCCAACTTCATCACTCACACCCAGATATGATTACATAGACATGATGGGATTGATGAGCAAATATTTACCTGGAGGTGAATGCCGGGGAGGGGGAGGGGCTGACGCAACTGGCAGCAATGCTGACGCGGCAGCGGGGGCAAGCAAAGAGAGAAATGTTCTCATCTTAAATAGAACGACTATTAGGGTGGTTGGGTACTATATATAATTGTGGAGAGTGAGTTATGTCACATGAGGCATGTCACATGATGTCTGTCACATGAGCAGCGCAGCTCGAGTTGGCTGCCTGAACTAGCTCGCAAGCATCGCTCCATTTACCGCCCTGTAGTTGATGCCTTCACAAACAAGTGCAGTTTCAGACCACATATATTTTTCTTTCTAGTCACATTTGAGGTCACTGTGACATTTGACCATTAAAGTCTAATCAGTAAATCCAAGTCCAATTGAACGTTTGCATCAAATTTGAAGAAAAAGTTCTCTAGATGTTGCGTTAACAAGATCATGAACGTGTCTTGATAAATCACACTCAGTGACCTTGATCGTGGACAAATGGTATTCTGTTTGAATTCTAACCTATTTGTGAGGCAAGCTGATAGATGAAAGTTAATCGGATGATGCCCACAGAAGAGTTTTCCAGACTGTTAAGACTTTGTTGCAGCCACGCTCTGAAGTTCTGTCAACGAGACATTTTCTCTGTAAATACAGTGACTGTAAATAACTATGGTGCAACATTTTCCTAGTCAATGTTATTTTTTTGTTTATGCCTACATAAAAAAATATGCTTAAAATCTTTATTTAATACCTCCATGTCACAAATAAGACAAGCTGCATCTTTATAAGAATCATGCCCATACGGTAGTGAAAATACAACTTCCTGTTTGGTAATGCCTTTGTTCTATGTTGCATTTGTTCTAAATTCAAAAAAAGACAGATGTGGACTGATGGAAATGCAATAATGCATTTATCATCAACAATGTAAAAATTTATAGACAGAATTTATAAAAGAAACTAACTGAAATATATAAGAAAATATCATCAATCATTAAGGCTATATATGATCAATCAAGTCTTACTTATGTATGTATTGACGTACGCACAGAAAAGCCCAAAACATAATTCCTCCGGCCACTGGCTTTTTTTCCGAGGCATTAAAATGGGATGAAACATTATTATTGACTGACTCTTGATTGGCCAATGTGTCTCTGCGTGACCTCGCTACAGCCATCCCCTCATCGCTACTGCACAGACTATAAATCATGTCTTCTGCGCAACATGGTAGTGTTTGTTTCCACAATCTTTTGGCTTAATTTCTGCATAGTGGGAGGAAGTGGAAACATGTCTTCCATCTTTATTTACAGAGAGTAAACATGCGATTGTTCATAATAGTGACTGACTGAACAGTGGTGATTTCCAACACACACAGAGTTGTATGATCTCCCATAATTCCTAGCACCTTTAAATCTATAGAGTTGAGTGGCTTTGAAGCGTAAGCTGCTTAGACAGTGGCTTCAAATGATGGAGGAGCACCAGACTCCAGACTCTAGACAAACTGGCAGGACACAACAGTGATACTATTACCCATGCTGCTTTTATTTTGAAGGCAGTAGATGTCTGTAGCCTCACATCATCCATAGTGTCTCATTAAAGGTAATGAAATACCGCCATACTGTCAAAGCACAATTTGAACCCTGACAACACCAACCCTACAATTACAAACCATCTTTAGCTGTCAGATGATGTAAATGGGACCAAATTGTAGCCGTCAATCTGCTGCCAATGTGACATGAATGGGATGTTACACATCCGCTTCACACCAAGGCCATGTGACAGAAATAAAAGTTTTCATTAGTTTTTTTCTAATTATATATCTTCTCAAGTCTGAAATCTGCATCTCTCTCCTGTTACACCCGAATGTAATGATGTAGTCTTTATCACTCTGCTTGGTGCACAGAGTTTTAACTTGAAAATAAAAACAGGTTTAGCCTTCTAGATTTAGTGAGACCTCTGTGTGTGCAGGGCCTCTGAATTACTAAATTGATGGTTGCAACAGTCTTTCACATGTACATTCCAAAATATTGTATTCAAAGTAAGGGTAAGCTGTATTTATAGTAAATATTACACACTACATATATTTATTTGTCTTCCAGCTGCATAGATCTCTCAACTATTTTGGTCTGTTTATGTTGGAGTGGCGGGAGCCTGCGGAAAAGAAAATTGGGCCAATTTCATTTAATTAGCTGAAGATGGATAATAAGCCAACGATAAGCTGTACGTGTGTCTACATAATGTGACTGAGGTCGGAATGCTCCACGTGTCTTAATTTGATTATTGTTTATTCAAAGTATGTCCTTATTCAGGTTAAATCAGAAAATGCTATTTACATGACAGTGTCTTATTCAGACTATTGTCTTAATCAAGTTAATATCAGAATAGTGGTGTCCATGTAAACGTATCTTTTATCTTCTGCAGCAGATCCATCGGCTCAGTTTAACTCAGATATTTTCACTCAATTTTATTCTGAAGTACGTAGCTCCTACACAGACGGACATCTTTAATTAAAAGCTAATCCCTTTAATTATATTTATTCCTCTGTACAGCGCAGCTTTATACATTAAGATCTGACTGTCGTATCTTTTTTTGAATGAAGAGATGATTCTCACTGTAAATAAACAGTTCTGTCAAACTTCTGTAGCTACATAAGCTAGATCACGCTTTGAGGCTGACATGTAGAATTCATAAAGAACTCTCTCCAGATCTGAGAAAAACTCTTTGTGAAAAAACCTGTGCAACATTTCCAGCTACCAGTACTCAATACTTTTCTCAGCCACTGTTCTCTGATCAGGTCGACTGAGGCACTGCCCCCATGGTCAAAGGCCGATTATTGGTGTACGTCCTGCACACCAGCCTTCGGTTGTCAAATATAAATCTAAGGTGAAACAAACGGTGAACTATTTCCTTTTGAGAAGGGTGGTAATTACTTCTGTGAAATGTACTGCAAGCCCAGGACACATCATCAGAGCAAAACAAGGTGGCAGTATATGTGGTTGTTCATCATCCACTCCATCCATCCCTCTGTATCCTTTGAGGGTCGTGGCAGAGGGGGTGCTGGAGCCAATGCCAGCTCACAAAAACAATCATATGCAAGTGTGATGGCTCCTCTTTATATACAGTCTATGGTTAGCTCCCAGTTGCTGATTTACCCATTCAGCAGACGCAAAACAAACGTTCGTTTTCTTTAAGTCATACCACTGCTACCTAATAACTGCAAGGCTAATATTTGATCCCTTTTAGCTTTGTTTTACAGAATCTGCAGCTGCTAAATGGTAAAGTCACTCGCCGACTTGATCACTTTATCGCCTTCACTCCTTTTGGCTGTTAATATGAAATAGATTAGAGCAGATTAACACTGCAACTGTGTTCAAGGGGTAATGTAAAAATAAAGATCAGACGATGTTAAACAACTCCCAACAGCTTGTGGATTTAAATTCTTCTGTATGAGCAGAAAATGACTCTTGTGAATAAGCTTAAAAGCTGCAATAGATGGAACATTCCTATCAGGCAAGTGGTTCCAGTGAAGTGCTGTATCAAGGCTATATGGCTGCTTCTCCTTGTCAAGACTTGGAACCGGCAGTGAACAGCAAATCATTGCACATGGAGACATATAGACCACTTTGTTCTGGGATCAGGGGCCAGCTGCAGTGACAAGGCACAGGGGAAGATCCTGGGTGAGGAGCGTTCACAATAAATACGGCATTTTTAGCAATTTTCTTGAAAAACTCCTCATATTCTCTGAATCCTGCTGTACTCATCAATGGGCAAACATCCGCAGACAAATATGGTGAGAAATGTTGTGTGATCGTCGTGTAAAGGAACTCTAGGTGCGAAGTGGTAAATAATTCAAATGAAGAGCGACAGGACAAGGTATATAATATAATAATGAAGAAATAAACCCACTGACTGACTCTCTGGAGACAGAAGATTATGGGCTGTGGTCGGTGAAGCAACCGAAAGGCCTCGCAAAGTAATACAAAGGGGCTGTCAGGAAAAAATAAAGATGATTATCATTCGTCGGATTTCTGAGCAAAGATGAGAGCAGCGTTGGTCAAGATGAATAATAGTTACTGCCACATTGTGGAGACGGTTTCCCTTCACACAATATGGAACAGTGATGCTGGAATAACCTGGATATCTGAGCATCATTTAGAAAAATAGGGATAGGATGCCCTCATTCCTATCCGCCGCACAGGTCAATAGCAGCCAGCATTTCCACACTACATTCATTTAGCGTGATGAGGATGAAGATGGAACCACCTGCTCCGCCACAGACCCAACAGGCAGCGGCCACATTTCATTCCTCTTCTCAGTTTAGCATGCGAAGCTGCCCAATATGCTGAAACTTTGCCCCGAGTTGATCTATATAATGGAATATGATGAGGCCCAGCAGATGACCTGTGGATGTTAAACATGTCCGCTCCATCAAAATGAATGAATGAGTGGCACACCGGGCCTGACTGCTCGCTCTAATCCCAGATTATCTCTGCCTGTCCAATCCAGAAAACAGGGGGAATTGGCAGAAGAAAGGAGATTATTTGCCAGTGTTGGAGGGGTGGGGGACTGTGGAGCAACGCGGCGGCTGGAGCGCACACCTACTTGCTCGTGAGCCAGGCTCACACGGACAGAGAGGGATCTGCACATCCACCACTTCAAACGCACTGTGCTTGTTTCAGGTTGAGATCCACACTTTCATCACTTCCTCTTTCATGGAGGTGTCAGGAGAGGCGATTGATCACATCAGCGAAAACAAGACCTGCCATCCACACCCCGCCCCCATCACTTCCCCCTCCCCCTACCTCACACGCCACTCCTCCACTCCTCCCTCTCCTCCGCTCTCAGCCCGTCGGCAACAGTTGGTAAGCATCTTCCATCGCTGCGCACTGACACGCAACAGCAATAATCAGCACCACACTGATGTATGTGCACCTCTCCTCACTGTGGTGGTTTACATCTGTACGGTTTGTATCATATCCCCTGGAGATGACTGTATGTTGCCTTTAGCAGCAGGCTTTCATGCTTTCACCTCAATGTCACCTCTTGTAAAAAGCAAAATAAGTCCAAGCAATCATTTCTCAGTTACCTCCATTTGTAGTCTGCTGTCTGCAAGGTGCCTCAAAGGTGAAGGATAATCACAAAGTGTAAAAGTAATCTCCAACATCACAGAGGAGACCACTCAATATGTCAAACGTCATCTAACAGGTCACACCTGACCAGTCATAACGTTTAAGTTTGATCTTGTTTAAACTAATGCAGTGGCCATTATAAACGTGCCTGTTTGGAATGGTTTGTTTTCTTGGCCTGTGGCGATGCTAAGTACTTCCACACTACTACGTTTTCATTTGAAAATGCCACGACTCTACCGCGGATACACCTGGCATCCACACTGCTCTGGAGTTCTAGAGCCGCTAAAACGGAGAAGTTTGGAAATGATGACACCCAAATCCGCTTGCTGATTGGGCGTTTTCGGTCTTGATGTACCCTTTGTTGATTTGTCAGGGTCCTATCACGTGATCCCCTTCTGGAAGAAATCAACCAGCATTAGCCTCAGCTACCAGTGTTGAACGCAACTTTGCTGAAAGCTGTTATTCGAGCAATCTGCGACATTCCCATGTCGAATGAGATGAAGGTCTCTTCCTTTTGGCCCCTTAACAATACACATGGCAAGTGTGAAGCCAATAAGACAAACTGTTCAGAAGATATGTTTTCCACGTACACACAGACAGTTCTGGAATTAATCAACAGACGTAGAGATAGAGTAGAGATTCATGGCCCTGAGTGCGATCCGATTCAAGTCTGATCTGTGTTAATTAAATATGTATTTGACACGAGGTACTTGATCTAAACGAGAAGC
Source organism: Hippoglossus stenolepis (assembly GCF_022539355.2). Classification (NCBI taxonomy): domain Eukaryota; kingdom Metazoa; phylum Chordata; class Actinopteri; order Pleuronectiformes; family Pleuronectidae; genus Hippoglossus; species Hippoglossus stenolepis. The sequence continues at coordinate 8,206,933 of NC_061493.1, forward strand.
TGCCGTCTGGATGTTTTGTGTTTTGTGATGTTTTCAAAGATGTTCTGTCTTTGCTGACAGATTTGTCAAAGCTTTGAAAATCCATGTGTTTTGCCCCCCCCCAGGTGTCAGAACAGAGACAGACTAACTTTTCCCTCAAACAAGGTTTACACTTTCTGATACGTGACATTTTTCCCCGACGACAGCTGCAATCTTGGAGTGAACATTTCACTCCCTTAGAGTAACTGAAAAAACTACTTTTTTAAAAAATAAAGTAGCTCTGCTTTTTTCACTTTGCACGTCAGCCTAACCTACTGACAGATGTGTGACAGAGCATGAGATACTGCATCATTTCCATTTCATCATCCTGTCACACTTGCTGAGCTCAGCAATTGAATTCAACATCCATCCATTAACCTCCACTCCTCTATCCTCTGAGCCTATTTGTGGCTTTCAAGCTTTTTGTTTTTGAGTCAGGTCCCTGTGTCCCCTTTTACTTTTTACTTTTTGCTGCGGTGAAAACTGCAGCACGACACCTGTAGAGGCATGTTCACATGTTGAATATCCTTTCACTGATGTATGACTAAACTTGCCTGTGGCATTTTTAAGGTCAGATTTACATTGTTACAAGAACCAGCAATTAAGCAATTAACATTTCAGGCTGCAGTTTATTCTGCATGCACGGCTCGTCTGCATCCGAGTCCACGTCCTGAGCTGCAGGCGGTCAGGGATTACACAGCAGCCTCACAGCAGATGTGGCATCTGGGATTACAATTAGAGTAATATCATCCATCATGTGAAAGCTTGTTATGTTAACATAACAGGAGCGCCTCTGGTTTCCCCCCCCCCCATGTGCCACACGTTGGGTATTGTTGTAAATGGGAATGAAATTAGATGTGGCGCACTGTGTAGGACAAGGGTGAAGTCAGGGTGATGGTCAGGGTTCACACGCCTCAGACCTGCAGGTGACATCTGGGGCTTGGGTCATGAAATCAGTGTTTCCCATTAATTATCTAGACCTTTGCATTCCACCAGATTCTAATTTGTCCTTTCAGTTTCATAATGAACCTTTTTATAGTTTATACACATCTCATAACATCATGAAAGATCTCTAATTTGGTAATTTACTCTGTTGCTCCATTTTATAGCAATGCAGTTCTTTCTTGGACACATCGTCAGTGATGTTGCCCGGGGTCATTGGGTGTTTGGGGTCTTTCAACAATCAGACACCCAGGCGACCCAACCAGGGTTGATCAAGCCCCGGCTTGTGTCCATGTAGCGCTACCCCTCCCCCGGCTCTCCTCTCCTGATCCACAGCCACCTTGATGCAACTTCTGCTGCCTCGGTGGCCAACTCGATGGCCCTTCTCCTACTGGCTCCTGTGATACCCAGCATGTTATGGGCCCTGCAGAGAGACTGGCCTGCGAACCCTCTGCATCCCACCTCAATGGGCTCGCACCTCGCTCGCCACCCGTTGCTTCGGCATTCTTCTACTAGCTCAGCATACTTTGCCCTCTTCCTCTAGTTGGCCCCCTTGATACGGTCCTCCCAGGGAACGGTGAGTTCTGGGAGAATGACCTGTCCTAAACACACACCCTTTTAACTGAATGCATAGTATATTAAAACTCCATTTATTTTAATAAAAAAAGGCTTTAAGAGAGAGCAATAATTTAATTTACTAATGGATTGACCAAATGTATTAAATAACCATGAAATTTACGCATTTCCATCCTCATCATTTATTGTCATAATTAAATACCAGTTGAGAAAGTTTACTTAGTTTACAATAGAGTATATGAGAATGTTCATATTGAAAAGTAACCGTTTAGGCTTTTGTTAAATTGTTTATTGGCCTATAATTGATCCGTCGCTCCAAACTAATGGCACATCTCTAGTTGATTTCAACTAATTAATTGGAAACTTATAAGCTTAAGCTTATATTTATATATATAATATAGTTCTTTTCCAAGTTGCCAACCCTCAAACCCCTCAAGCGCACATCTGGGCAGCTCAAGGGTTGTTGAAGGGGCAGAATTATCCTGGCATGTTGTGTCCTGCACAACCTACTGTATGGCTCATGGCATCCCCTAACCAGCCGGAGCAGAAGCAGAGCCAACTGTGGGGCTTCCTGGCAGGGCTGCAGGGCTGGCTCACCACGCCTTGATGCAGCGTCTTTAATGATGGTAAGTTAAAATGCCTTATTTCAGAATGTATACTGAATAAAGCTGTGAATGAATTCACCTTTCCTTATGGGTTTATCCAAATATTTCTGAAGCAAATGACACACACACACACATACACCCACACACATAATTAGTCATGCACTTATTTATTTGCGAAGACATCCATCAACTGTTTGTGTTTCATTCATCTTTTCTTTTCCTGTCGCAATTTCCTTCACTGCATCCAGGAGAGCCAGCAGATTGTTGTTCACCCTCCAGACTCCGGGAAAGAGGACTGGGAAGTGGACTGTGTGGCTGGCGATGGCAACTGGGAGTGAGAGGTCGTCTGCCGGTCACCCTCCGCTCCTGCATCATCCGAGCCTATAATTTATATTGTTTAGCCCAATTAATTTCCTGTTGCAAGCAGCAGGGCTATTCTCATTTAAATAGAAATTTGTTCTGATTGAATTCCACTCGTTAATTACAAAAGACACAAGAAATTGCAAATATCATCTTAAACATTATGAAATGAATTACCTCTGGGTGACGGTTCATCACTTTCTCCCTCATCGCTTGAACAAATTCCCCCTAATGATGACTGACCAATAATTGCTGCCTTCCCGTCAGATCTGATTTTCCTTGTCCTCCTACTGTTTCTTTTTTTTCTGCTCTGCTCTGCGATTCGTTTTTTGGCATTAACTTTGATGTTAATCCATTTTTTTATACGTGTGCCACCGTCCGAACCTCGGGGGACACAGCATCCACCACCTCAGTTACTGCAGCCCGGGCTTCATTTCATTTACATATTGTCAGTCCGTAGGACACGTTATGAAAAACTGTGCCCTGTGTGTCTTCTGACTCCACACAATTATTTTAGTTTCTGCTGTTGTGAAATTCTTCAGGTTTTTACCTTCAGGGCCATATTCAAACTTTCTTATAACTTCAACTTCTCTGTTCAGCACACCGCTCTCTTCATGATACACCAAACAGATGTCCTTATGTAGAGAAATGGGTCTGGCAGTATGCTGATTGCAGAGGGCAAACACGCGCCAGTCAATTTAGAATGGTTCTGATGCACAAACATACGCAAGGTGGGTGGAGTTTGTCCGAGAGATCTCCGTGTTCAGAATCTGAAGAAAACACACGGAAACAATTAAAAACTGGATTCTGGTGCAGACGTTGTGTGGCTGTTATGTTTTAAAGAATCATTCCAGCTGAGAGCTTGAAGACACATGTTAACTGATGATGTAGCCCAGTGTGCGGAATATCCAGTATATATATCCAGTATATATATCCAGGTCCCCCCTACCTAGTGCTCCAGTGTTATGCTGAAGTAGACCCCCCAGATTGTAACCTGCCACCCCCCCAAAAAAAATACTATAGCTTTAGTATCCAAAATGATCTTTGGAGGAAGGAATAAGATGAGGGAAAAACTCAAAAAAGGAGATAGGAAGAGTCAGAGCAGAAAAAAAGTAACAACCTGACATACAGCATTCAGTAAATGTAGAAGACACTGAGTAGTCGATCTCTGCAGCAGCTTGACAAGTGGTGATACAAATTTTTTACAATAGACCTCACTGGATTCCATCTCTCTGTGTAATTGAGGTTCTCGAGTACAAATTGAGTTGCATACATCTCCCCGCTTCGAGGAGGACTCCACAGCATATTCTGCATAATCATTTAAATTTTCTCAGACGGTGTACAGACCATGTGTCTCAGTGGGGGATGATTTCCCTGGAAGTGAATGGAAACCAGAGGAATTACGGCAAACGTGTCTGAGGAATGAAGCTAATTAAAGGATGCAATGTGAGGCCTGGATTCTATTCAGCCTGACGGGGAAAATTACGACAAGACGCAGGCTAAATAATGTTTCCCAATTAAATGCAATGTGCTCATGTGATTGTATGAAACCCTAAGGACTCGTAGGTTTTCTTTAATGAACTGCAGAGGTCTTCTGTCGACTGTCCAATCTGTGTTTACCAAATTCTCTTTGTGTACATGTTCGGTTTCATTTACTGTGGCACGTTTGATTCTTCATCACCTCTGCCAAGGAGGGGTTATTTTTCACCCCTGTCTATTTGTATGTAGGCAAGATTACATGAAAATAGCTAAATGGATCACCACAAACCTTTTGTGGAAGAATGTGGTTTGGTTTAGTAAAGAATACATGAAGTTTTGGTGGAAGCAAATGCAGGAATTTGGGGGATAATTCATGGATCTTGATGGGGGAGATCAGGCATGTTTAAGGGACTGATATCAATGACTGTCACGGCTAACACTCTATCTCACCATTTGAAATATTTTTGTTTTTTAAATCCTGGATCCGCACCGAAATGTAGTGGGTTCTTAGGTGGGTCATGTCTCACGCCTCCACAAAATTGGATGGAAATCGATGGAAATAAGTAGCTTTTAGGGTAATCCTGCTAACCAACAAACAAACTGATGAAAGCACATTTAAATTCACTGGAGCCTGATTTTAATTTGAATCTGCACTAAATTGCACACACTCATAATATCAGTCCTCTAAACATGTCGGATTTTTTCAGCACGATCGATGAATTATTCAGTGAAATCGACAATAATGTTAAAAAAAACCTTTATTTCACAAGGAAAGAGAAAAATTGTGGATCTGCACCAAAATATAATGGGTTCTTCTGATCCAGACCGCATCCCTCCATAAAGTTTCACGGTAATCCATTCAGTAGTCTTTTGTAATCCTGCTAAACTGAGATGAAAACATCTAGTTATAGTTTACCACATCAGAGCTCTTCGCGCCTCTATTGGAAGAAAAAAAGATACACAAATATGTGAAGGTATGAAATTCATTCAGCTGGATAATACTGATGACACATAAAAGACCAAGGCTGACAATGAACTGATCCTCTTCTGTGGATGTGTGTACTTATCCCTCTGTGCTGTACACACCATTGATGGGTCGCTTTTGTTTTTCTTTCATTAACACAACTACGGTCGTGTATTTTGCTGTAAATACTCATGGGCTAGTTAAATCAGCAGCTGAAAACAGTCCCAGGTAAAAGCACAATGTACTTCTGTTTGACATGGTGATTTGACAAAACTTCTAACCCTAACCCTAACCCTAGCATCACCACAATTAATGTACAATCACAGTACATTAAATGGTGTTTCTAGCACTGTCTGTTGCACTACCATCATTAAAGCCACAGAATAGATATTCATAAGTATGAAACGTTTGTTTTCCTCAGAGACTGGACTGAATTACATTCGCTTTTCTGGAGATACCTCTACCTGACTGAGAAGTGTCTTTATTTACCTCCGCTAAGGCGGTTCTGTTTTCGTCTGCATTTCGTTTATTAGCTTTATTCAGCAAAACAACTGGACGGATCATCTCGTCATCTTTTAAAATTTCCATTGATTTCTCGAAGAAGAATTTATTCATCTTAATGAAAAACAATCAAGCAAGAATGCTTTGGGGACTAATATTTATCAGTGTGTGTAATTTGGTGCAGATCCAAATAAAAATCCGGGTCTAGTGAATTTGAATGTGGTTTTTGTTTGTTTGTTGGTAAGCAAGGCTACACAAAAATGGCTGAATCCCTTTTGCAGAGGGATGGGACCCAAGGACAGATCCTTCAAATTTAGAGACATTGTGAGACAGGGCTGTTTTTTTGACATTTTTATTGATTTCCCAGAGAATGATTAATGGATCTAGAGGAAGGCACATTTAGAGGTCTGAGTGTGGGAAATGTGGTGCAGTTTGGTTGGATTTAAGTAGACTCATGGGCCTTGGCGGTAATATGCGCTCTACTGAGTGCCATTCTAGTTTCAGTTTTATTTCCATGCATGCACATTCACATCTCTTTCTTTTCTACATATCACAATGAAGTACTGATCCATTTTTTAATCGTAGAATCAATTCAGGAAAGGTAGGAGTGATTCCCCTCTTGTGAACGTGCAATTTAACCTTGAGTTGTGTCTTTATCCTGTGCACTGTTTCTCTGTGAAACACAAAAAACGCACCAGGACTGCGAGGCCATGTTTTTTGTTTGGTGCTCTTCTTTTACCTCATGTCACTTTTGTCACAATTGTCAATTTTTTTTTGTTTTTTTGGGGTCTGGAACAATCCACTGTCCAATTGTTCAGAGAGCTCTCTAATCCAGCCTTAGATCTGAGTCGTGCAGCATGGCCTAATAGGATCTTAGTATTAACCCTGATGACAATACCACCAGCTGTCGCAGAGCCCCCTGTTGGCCACCAGGAGGAATGTGTGGGGGAGGCAGGGGAGTCAGGGAGGGAGGTGACTGACAGAGACAGAGATCAACAGAGTGACAGTTTGATGCCTTTAGTCCCGTGGAATAACCAAGGAAGCAGGACAGAGGACGAACACAGAAACTCCTGAAGTGCTTTATATTCGGACGACTTCCTCTTTAATTTGACTTTTCAACCCCCTCCATTAATCAAATCCCAACTTTTTATTTCTTCACTCTTTTTCTTTCTTGGTTGTTACTTCTCTCACATCACTTCTCTGCATCTATCTATCCTGCTTCGCCTGCTGCAGCCACAGTCCTGCCATTTCCTCCTGTGCGGCGGCTGTTGGCTCTGTGGCTGGCTCTATATGGCTGAATAGGTGGTAAAAGGGTTGGTCTTCTCTGTGGGGGGGGGGGTTGCGACGTTGCAGTCAGGACCAGGACAAGCAGCAGGAGGAGGAGGTAGTGGAGGAGGATGGCGGTGGCTCTGGACGAAGTGTGGGGGCGGGTGAAGAATGTCTGCAAGCAGAACGGGCTTCTCATCCTGTCTGTGCTGGCCGTGGTCATTGGCTGCCTGCTGGGCTTCTTCCTCAGAGGCAAACAGCTCTCCGAGCAGGTCAGTTGGTTAAAAAAGACCCATCCCCACACATATTACCCACCTATCCATACACCACCCCGTCTGCCTTATTTCACCCATGCGAGTATCTGAGTGTGACCCCCCCGTCTTCTCCTTAAATGCCAAGATGGATTCAGACGCCACAACTCCTAATACAAGAGATTACCCAATTCCCTGTTCACTGCATCTGCCTCTTTTATACCTCCACTCCTTTTGCGCTACACTTCACCCAATTATTCACCACAATCTCTGTAAGAGCATTGTATTGACTCGCGTTCAATCCTTCATTCAAAGACTTAGGAGACTAACCATGTTGGGCTGTTCGTCCCCAGGTGGAAGAAAAGTCCCCACAACCAAGTACGCACAAATTCACTTTAAATCCAAAAAAAACTTTTTTATAAGAGGGCCTTTATCTAATTCTGCAAAAATACAGGTTTCATGATGAACAGTCGATTGTGCTTCAGATGGATGCAAAAAGGGAAAGGATAGGTGTTCAGTTTCCCCTCAGTGACTGATGTGAGGCTCTTTACCTCCACCGTTCACACTCGAACTGCAAAAGAGCATCAAAAACACAGCGTAAATAAGCCTCCAGGGTGCGTCCGCTACCTCGTGCTCACAGTGATTGCACAAGACATCGTCGATTTTCCATGTTTTTTTGGGCTGCTCATTTAAAAACGTTAAACAGATTGTCATCAGTCACTCAGGTTGCCGGTAGCCTCTCAGCTGGAGTCAGAGTATCCATGGAAATGGGCGGCCAGTGGGGAGATTAGTTGACAATCACTCATGGAGTCAACAACATACCATCGGTCCTCACTTATATAATTCACACATGACTGAGAGGGAAGTGGAATTAAATTGTTGGAATTTCAGGAAAATGCTGAGAGGGAGCTGCTGATTATAGAGATCACAATTCTACAGGCAGCTACATTATTATAACTGTAACCGTTTGGGTTAGGAAAGGTCAAAATTGTGGGAAAAGAAATGAAAAAAAGAGATCGTTGTATTGATTGTTCCACTAATTCAAAAAATGCTTTGACTGCTGAGAGAGCGTGTGTCAAACAAAATTTGGCATAATCTGGGAGTGCATGTGTGCTTTTGCATGTAAGTGTATGTGTGTAGCCATTTCCAGGTAATGTTTGTGCATGTGTTGTTAAATTAATTTCTAAAAAGAGTTGTTTTTAAAAGGAGTCGATGTCCATGTCCTGGTCACCGACAGCTGCTGCTGGTGCTCACAGTGCAGCGTCGGTGATGTGAACAAAAGGCTAAACCACTTTACCCTCCCACATGGTCTGGTGAAGATAGTTAATATGGGTAATACTTGTTGCGAAGCATATTCTCTGTGGAAAATAAGTGCTTGGATAAGTGCTTGAAAATGGATGTTCATTCCCTACATTTTCTGTAATTTCCCTCGGTTTAAGGTCACACTTGGGGCCACATGGACTGAGTTCATCCCAAAGAACAAGCAAATTGTCTAACCTCATATTGTCCTGTCCAGCCAAAGTTTAATATAAACACTTACCAGAAGCAATATGCAAGATATTGAATTAAATTGATTCTGAACAAGTGACTGCAGTCATGGTGCTCATGGGTGTATTTTGTGCAAAAAAGAAATTGAAGTTCTATTTTTTTTTACTTTACTTGCAGTAGCTACTCTCGATATAAGTGTCTGTCTCTGAAGCCCAATTTACACAAAATATAGTTTTACTGTTTTGTGTCAAGAGAAGGTTTAGGAGACCACATAGTCTGCCATCACACACAGCACACGTAAGAAGTGTTCACACATTCAAGCCTCTTGCTTTTTAACCTCTTTTCTGTGATGGTGATTAACCCTGGACATGTGTCTCGAACACAGACTTCATATAAAGATGGACGACGCTTCTCCAAATGAAGCCAAAATATCCCATATACGAACGCTGCCATTTTGTGGTGATGACATCTTTTGGAGCCGGATTCTGTGCAGTAGCGATCGGGGAATGGAGCTGCGGTATTGAGGTCGCACTGATACACAGGTTAAACCAATTGCTGTAAATCCTGAAGTTGTAATCCACCTTATAGCATCCAATAAAACCAAACTTACCGGGAAAATTTGGACTCGGGCAAAAGGGAAAAATGTATTCGAGATGTACCTTGACTTTTTAGTTTGCTCCATGTCCTATACACTAACATGACGTTTACGACCCATACTGCAGCCAGCCACCAGGGGGCGATCAAAAAGCTTTAGCCTCACTTTTGGGGAGCAGTCATGTCGGCCATCTTTAGATACAGTCTATGGTCTCAAACGATGACGTGTTGGAATTTAGAATTTGAGGGAATCGGGTCTAGAAAGTTCTTAACCAGTGTTTGAATTTGATGCGACAGTATCTTGCAGCAAAACAAAGGCTGTGCCGGCCACACCTCCCCCTGCTGCTCCTAGCAAGGTGTTGCTAAAACAGTCTGTGGCCGTTGCCCAGCGAACGTGGCCCCTCCACAGAAACTGAAGAACATTTCCCTGTGTAAACCTATTGTGCTGCTAGCTGCCGTGCACAGCGTTTCATGCAGACCTGATAAATGATCAGTTGCTTCTCCTCTGCGGGTTGTTTCAGTTTGGGAGCCTCTGGGTGAGATGCTTCGGTTGATAAATGTGTCTTTAAAAAACTTACTTCAGGGGTTGTGCTCACTCTTGCTGCTAGCATCAAAAGTATAGCCTTCCCACACACTGTGCATAGACTGTATAGAAAGTTGTTATCCATTGTGTCTCTTGTTAGAATGCAGGGTGCTCATCGAGTGACGTGTTGTGTTTACAGTCTTTGTCTCTGTAAGACGTCACAGCTCGGAAAAGGGACAGAAATTCACCTGTAATGTTTACATCTGTCTCCCCATGTTAGTAGTTGGGAAAAGGAACAACCTAAAAGGTCTAAGTACATTTTACATTGTAAAATAGAAAAAAGTAGTTGGCTTTTTTATTTATACATACATCTCTATAATGTTAGATAGGGAAATGTTGAAAAAACTCATCTTGAAGTTACTCATTGACTGCCTCTTGAGAGGATTTGGATCATACCCTTAACTAGCGATAGCAGATGGCTTCAGAGGAGTCTGCACGCTACTTTGGTTGTATTTCAGGATCAACTTGCACATTAAACCGTCTAAGGACAGGCTTCTTCTTTACTGAAATATATTTCCATTCCCATTTGTAACCCACCCAGACTCCTTACGTGTTCTCTCCTCTGAGATGTCCATGTTGCGAGCATCACATGATCAGCAACTAGTCCATGTCGAGCTTAATGCATCGTCGCAGAGCAGTAAAGTCTACTCGTCCTGGACAAGTTTACTCAGGTCTACATTTTCCAAGGCCAAGAAGAAGAATCTTCAACTTTCACTTGATTTTATTGTATTTTAGGAAATCACACATTATGTACATACCTTGTGCTAAATAATTAGTATTTAAGGTGGCAAAACTCTAAGTTGCTTTTTTTGTCTTTGCCGGTGACTGAGGTTTGAAATAAGTGAAAACAAATACTGGGATAACGTAGCTTGGAGAGAATGTGGTTTTTAAGGGAGAAAACCGCTTTGTTTCTGTGTGTCTGTCACACATATCAGAAATTAGGGTCCGGCTGAGCCAACCGGGTGGATTTTACAACCTCAGTAGAAAAAAAAAAATCCATTAGCCACTGGACGAGTGCCACACATCAACACTCCAGAGCAACCTGAACCTGAGGTGAAACACTCGTGATGAGTGAAAAATGCCAGCAACACTGAGTGGCTCCCCAAGTTGTTGTTTTTGTTTGTACTTTTTTTTTGTCATAGGTCACAAATAAAGATGATTTAAATCCCTCGGAAGCAGCAAAATAATTAAATTGTTTGTGGAAGCACTCTGTTGCTCGCTCTTGTCACAATGGAAAAGGAAGTGGATTAGCGTGTGGCAGCCGGGAGGGCGAAGATGAAGACAGAGGTGCAGAGAGTTGAGTTCAGACTACATTGAATACAAGGTGAAAGCAAGTGGGCGGAATGCAGGTGTCGCTGTTATTGTTATCTACGTGTTTGCATTTATACGTAGCATTCATGAAATGTGTTTGTCTTGAGAAACTGCTCCTATAAATGATTAAAAACGAAACCATTTTTGATGGTATCATACCAACCACAATAACATGTTCCCACCCACCGTACTTGCAACATTTCATTCCTCCTCAAATTCAGCTTTGGTTTTTACCTTCACGACACACTTCCGTCCGCTGTTGCCGTGACAAAATCCTTCTGTGATAGTTCCTGCTACGCATATGCTCTTTTCTTCATCAATGGAGCTCTGATACTGTGATTGACCAGGTCAAAGGGCAAATGAAGAGCAGAGCTTCCATTTAATCCAGTGGAGCTGGAAAGATTAATATGTGTCTGGCCCAGTGCCGGTCTAATGACGTTGGTGAGCTGCAGTCAAAAAAGCAACTAAATTTAGTCTTAAATTTGTATTATGTATTTGAAAATCTTGCTCAACAGCATTCACAATAATGTATTGCACTTCCCCATCCAGTAAGTTTAAATATAGTAACTGAGGTGCTGCAAAGTGGTTAAGATTACATGCAGCCTATAATCAAAAACTCACCTTTAAACCACATTTAGTAAAACAATTATAATGAAAATCCCACTGCAATCATGCTCAATTAGAAATATTCACATAATCTTCAATATGATCTAACTATGATCTCACCAATCACAGCCTGATATATAATTATTCATAGATCTGAGAGTTAACAAATATTTGTCAATATACGGTCAATGTTTCAATGCAGGGAAATGACTGACAAAAGGCCCTTGTCTTTCAGAAATGGGCACAGCAACAGTGTAATAAAGACGGACAGTGGAAACATTTTACTATGAGCTTAGGATGGAGGCAAAGTTTGCAACATCTAATAGTTGGGGAAAATGTATCCAAGGCCCATGACTCACAGAGAGACCTGTTTGTCCTTCATGCACGCACACACAAGCATGCACATAAACACTCTTGATGCTATTTTCAAGGAAGGAAATACAAAACAAAACATAGAAATGTATTTCCACCTCACACAGACACACTCAGCCATTTAGCCTAAAAGCACACTCACTGCAGGAGCAAAAAGCTTTTATTGCTCCATCATCTGACAGATGTGCTGTACTTAAAGTGTTTTGTTTTTTTCTCTTCACTTCTGTTTGTTTTTTCCACTGGGTTTTTCCCCTCTTGTGGCTCACTCGCATTATAATAAAGTAGAAAGCCAGAAAGAACTGAAGTTACCAGACCCCTGCAGTCCGTTCCACTTTCTGACAGTTGTCAGGTTGTGGGTGGCTGTGGCTCGGGGGAGAGGAGAGCAGGTCATTCACTAATCAGAGGGTCAATGATTCGATCCCTGGCTCCTCTAATCAAAATGTCAAAGTGTCCTTGGGCAAGACACTGGACCCACAATGGACCATGACTGCTCCGCGAATGGTCAGTTGAGAAGAGCTATTAAAAGTGTGTGTGTGTGTGTGTGTGTGTGTGTGTGTGTGTTCGCGCGTGTGTGTATTACGCAACACATTACGCACAACACAACACATTACAGAAACGCGGTGCAGTTACAGAAAACGACAACGGAAGTGTTCCAGGGGACACCTAAAAGTGATGGACACGTCCGGTTGTTGTTGCTGCTGCAGTTTGGAGTTGTTCAAATCTGTGTCCTTCTGATATTGGAAAAATTAGCTAAACTGTAATGTTTTTGGTTTATTGTAACATTGTGATCGCATGATTCAGATATTACTGCAGATGTCTAATGTTAACCGAGCGTTGACGTTTTGCTTACGTTGACGTTTTGCCTTCCAATTAAAAAAATACGAAATACAACGAAATACACACAATTAAACAACCGGACGAGTCCATCACTTTTAGTTGTCCCCTGGAAACACTTCCGTTGTCGTTTTCTGTAACTGCGGCGCGTTTCTGTCATGTGTTGTGTTACGTACATTGTAGACAATCGCTAAAGAAATGCAGCTAATTTTTGTTTTGCATTGGGTGATATTGCTGCCACGAGAAAGAATGCATGGAATTGTCAACCATTGGTCCCACTGTGTACATTTAAAGGAGCCATGGCAGTTCTTCTTCTATTCAGTCCATAATCCATCGAATGTATATCGTTCAAATTTCTCCTAAAAATCCACTTGCAGAGTCTGGAAATTTCAACTGGATTGAACATTGTTGAGAAAAGCTGTGCATGTAAGTGTGCGACTGCTTTTGCGAGGAATTACGTAAATGTAATGATATAATACACTTGCGGCTCAGTGCTCATATGCTTAACCACTGTTGAATAATGTGATATAATAGTCCAGTTGTTCAACAATATTTTACATTATGTTTACTTCTGTAGCACACATAGTTGCCCTAGTAACCGACATAACAACACGTTCATCTCTGTCATTGATTTGATATTTTTGGCCTCTACCACTGTTCAGTTCAGTACTCATGCACTTGCGCTGTGCATTAAAAGATTTTACAGTGTAGCACATACATCATATTGACTTCCAAACGAACACACTAAAATGATATGATGAACGTGGTGATAGGCTACCTGAACATATCAGCACTAGGAAGTTGGCATTTAGTTCAAACACTGCACCACTGCATCAAAACCACAGACATTTACACACACACACGCACACACACACAAGTAGTTTGCCAGCTAGCCTGAAGGCACTAGTTGAAAATGTTGAAAAGTTTTCTTTTCAGTCTGTAAAAAGGACAGATAACTCCTCTTCCGTGTCCTCTGGGAGAGGCAAAGCAACAAAGAACCACTAGATTAATCACTATAACAGCAGACAGTCAGTGACAGACTGAGGTGTTCTGGGGGATTTACAGCTTTTCTAATGTTTATTCAGTTTTTTATGGAGGAGGAAAATAATCTCAAAGTCGATTGTATCCTGAAAGCCCTTATACAATATGTTCCCTGTTTCTTTTTCCTGTTATAAGTTTGTATTCTTAAGAGCTGCAACAGATTTCGCCATTTTGCAATTAGGAAGACCTTTCATTACACTGCCTTAACATCCTGTAATTACCTTGTATAGTTTATTTGTGTGCTCTAATATGTGTTTTCCTCTTTTCACTCGCAGGAGGTAAAGTACTTTCAGTTTCCTGGAGAGCTGCTGATGAGGATGTTGAAAATGTTGATTTTGCCCCTTGTGGTATCCAGGTAAGAAAAAACAGCATCACACACACACACACACACACACACACACACACACACACACACACACACACACACACACACACACACACACACACACACACACACACACACACACACACACACACACACACACATGTTCACATGGACGCTTGTGTGCCAAATCCCAAGTTTGATAAAGGTTGTTGTAATTATCTTGGTAGATGTTTACTCTCAGTGCAGGGTTGTACTTGAGGAGAAGAATTATAGGGGAACATAAAACACAAACATGTATGTTTGGTTCGGAATCTTCAGTATTATTTTGTCTGTGCTGAAAGGAACTGAGCAAAATTAAAGGAAATTGAGCTGAACAGAGATGTGTAACGACTGGAGAGAAAAACTGTGACTCTCCTCCACCTCCGCACACACAAAGCGTGACATGCTGCAGTATCATTTTTGCTCTGACAGTGGTTAATATTACTTTAGAAAATGTGCCATCTGAGAAATAGGAGTCTTTTCTCTGAGCAGATGAATTCTGAAATTTGACCAGGGGACTATGTGAATGTTCGGAGGAAACGGGGACTGCATCAAAATGAGCTTTTTAAATTAGCTTTGTAGCGCCATCAGAGAGAATTGACTGTCTGTCCTCACATATCTATATACTGCAATATATCTCTATACGTAGCAATGCACCTCTCAGCTGTTTTTATTAGACGTGGCTTCTATCTTTTTCTTGTTAAACCCTCCCTGACCTACCAAACCATCGGCTGCAGCAAACGTCAGCCTTGAGTCAAATTGTTCATAGAAATATTATAGTATTCATACACTGAAAACACAAGTTTGCTTTAAATGCTCAATACTATTTATATTTGTCTCAGGTTCAGGTTCTTCTTATTAGAGTAGACCTACAAGAAATGTTGGAAATGACAGTTTATATGTACAGTGCCTTTCAACTACGAGAAGGCAATTCAAAAGGCTCTAAACAAGACATAAAAAGGCTTTGAAACAAAATATAGAAGAAAAAAAGGAAATGGATTTAAAGGTCCAATAAGATAGACTGTATAAATAAGTCTTTCATTTGAATAAAACAAATTTAACAGGACAATAGGATTAACAGTCCCAAATTTAGTGTCATTAATTTCTTTTAAAGGGGCAAACAGAAATGGTTTGCATCTTATTCAAAAATAATACAAAAAGGGGAATGTTCCAGTAAGAGGTATCTGATTAAGGACTTTCCTTTGAATGGAAAGTTTAATTTTAATATCAAATTTATTTTCAGCGTCACAAGCTTTTCTCGTGCGTAACCTTCAGGATCTGTCCCTCTGGCTGTGTCTCTGCATGGTGATTACGGTAGATTAAAACCTAGATGAGACTGCACCCAATTACCTTCTTTTTTTTTTAACATCAAGGATTAAAGAGTAATGTTTATATGGCAGTAAACTCATTGCCCTTTTATAGCTTTGGATGTTGACGCTCTGATGCGCACACGATGCCAGATTCTCCTCCAGTTTGACTATTTTAGGCCCAAAGCTCTCAATTGCCCTGCACGAGGTCAACGATGTCCAACGCACAAAAGAACTCCCAAAACAAATCATGCAAACGCACCGGTTCCATGCAGGCTGCTTTGTGCAATAAGCTACTTACAATCTATGCAACAGCAAAGACTGGATGAGAAGTTAATCCTCCCTGCCTCTCTCTGTCTCTGTCTGTCTCCCTCTCTGTCTACATCTCTCTATCTGTCAGTGTTTCCTGAGGCTTTCTCTCGTGTATATTCTCCGGTCTTTTTTCAACATAGTTTCAGCGCATGGCAAACGGCAGTAAGAGCATGCTCCATTCCCCCAGTTCCACAGATTCAGGGCAGGAGATCGCTTCAGTCCCGGCCAAACGTGAGGCACGTGAGGAAAACAGACGTTAATTACATCGAATCTGAAACAGTGTATGCAGGCGGGGGGGGGCCAAATGCAGTTCGACAAACTGCTTCAGATCATGGGAACGTAAAAGCACTCAGGGTAAACATCACTCTGACCATGGGCTCCTGCGGCTGGTGCTGTTGAGTCTGCAGCTCACTCAATCGTCCGGGTGTCTGCCTGTGACTGTGAAGGCAATAATGGATAATGAAGGCACAGATAGCACTTTGAAATCAGCAGGTTTGTTCTGCTCCCTCCCAGTCGGAGGTGTTTCGCACAATGTCTGCATTGTGCGAAACACAATGCAGTTGTGTGTTTTCCGACAAAAAACACACAACTACAGTCTTGGCTGATGTTCTGCTTTCCTCTTTCTCTGTCATGGCCGCGGGTGACAGCAGAGTGTATCTGGATCAGGATGCAGAGACCGGCTGGTCCATGGCGCATGGTACAGTAGGGCTTATCTAGGGGTGAATATCCGCCCCAGCCCTATAGCCTGCCTGTTCCCATTTTTCTTCCCTCCCAGGGCCATCTGCGCACCAGCCAAAGCGGAAACCAGATTATCCCATGAACGCGTCATGCAGAATCAATGGCCGCTCCGCTTACTGCCTCCTTATGCTCCGTGTACCTTTTATTTTTGAGATTGTAATTAAAATGGAGAAGTAAATAGGGCAACATTTTTTTCATTGAGTTTATTTGCTGTATCTAGTTTAAGACAGCATGGACATTTTTTTCATAAAGCCCTTCGAAGCTCTTCTCCAACGCTTTGGCTGAGATATGAAGGTCAAAGGTGAAGAGCATTTTAATGATATGCAGAATCTGCACAAACATATTCAGAGTGTTGACGGTCATAGTTTGCTCTGCTAATTGTTTGAGAAGGTTTGAAGAAATTACATTCAGCCTGCAGGTGGGTTTTGTTTTGTGGAAATGTGAAGCGACTGTAGGCGTTAGTTTCTCGGAAAAATCGCAATGAATGTACAGTGATTAATCTGCAGTGGGTGTCCTCTTTACGGCTATTGTTCACATTTTTATAAACAGGCGGAAATGTTTTTTTCTATGGTGCAGAGGAAATCTTTCAATTAAACGTAATAAACGTTTTATTTTAATTTGTTCTCATTGGAGCAGCACATACAGTATTTCCCATAATTTCTTCTTAATGGGTCACCTTGCTTTGATGTCTCGTATCCCTGCTTGATTCCGCTGCTCACACAACAGCAAAGTGATCGATCACCTGGTTTCCTGGTCGCTCAAGGAAATTACCAACAATTGCTGACATTATTTACACTTGTACTTTGTTGATAATGTCAGCAGAAGGTTCAGTTTGAATCTACTACCCTTTTTCCTGAAGTGGGTGCTGTCATGTGTGAGAAGGGTTAGGTTCAGTTTGAGCGTTTTCAAAGGTGAAAATAGACATGAATATGACCATGAATAGAGAATTTGCTTGTAGCAGTAAAGTAAATCCTTGCCAAGTTCCACTTGACTGAAGTGGTTCCCTCGAACAAAAAGTCAGTGAGATTTATTGTTTTATTAAGTTTATGAAACTTACATATCAGAAAAACATTATACACAAATGAACACCACTTTTGTTATTAAATACACTTCCTGGTGTGACCAGGCCTGAGTATCTACGTTTTCTGTCCAGAGATTATCGAGCTAAAACCTCAACTGTGTAATGCAAGGTCTATGACAGAATTTTTTTTTAATTTAATTCATTAAGGTTTAAATCTTTAGCACTCTGCAGTAAATGTGTTTTTTTCTACCAACATATGGTTTGAAACAGATGCTACAGTCCTCTATTAGCGGTTGAGTTAATAACACAGAGACATATATAACACATGCAGGGTTTTGTGTCATACTGGTGTTTTGTACTTCATTAAATGACAGCCGGCTCAGTTTCCCTCTAGACTGTACATTGTTTTCTTGTTTCTACCCAGACCGGTGGGCTCGGTGTTAATGGGCTGCTCGGCAGGTCAGGCAGTGGAGTTAGAACAACAAAAGGTTAATAGAGAATTTTTTTTATAATGTCCTAATACAGGGAGACCGATAAATACCTTCCTGACTGAGACTGATGTTAATGAAGAGCAGAAAACTCGCAAATCCTTAAAGCCTTTCTTGACATGTCCTGTTTCCCTGCTTCTCTACAAAACTGGTGGAACAGTTCATAGTTAGTAAAGCGCATTATAACATCAACCTGCCCTGACCTTCATTTGAACTGGTTGCACTCAAAGTCGTTCTTGTCAGCAGGGTGTCAAGTGTGTCCTTGAGACCTAAATGATGGTGTCCACGGAGCACACCCAATGAAAATAGTAAGTCGGACAACCCAAGTTTGAAATTTATATTGCAGCAGAACATAGTGTTTGCAGTCTGAGCTGCGATTTCATCACTCCCCCTGATATGATAGATATAATGGCGGTGACGAGCAAATATTTATAACCCCCCTGTCGGAGCTACAGGTGGAGGCTGGAGTGGTGGAGGGGCTGAATCAACTGGCAGCAATACTCAGTGGCGCTGTAGCAGCAAACAAGCAAAAGGGGGTGATGGGAAATGTTTGCAGCTGAAATAGACCTTCTTTATGTATTATAGAGGCTTGTGGAAAGAGAGGCATGTCACATGACTGGAGCAGCGCAGCTCCAGTTGGCTGCCTGAACTATAGCTCGCAAGCATCGCTCCATTTGACACAAACTGACATTTGCCATACAAACAAATCCAACGTATGAATGCTCAGTGAGCTCAGGTTATTCATATACTTCATGGACTGAGAGAGGATTGACTATAGAATATGATAATTTGATTTATTGTCTACTCCATGTTGTGGCAGGGGCATTTTTGGCTTGTACCTGTTGTCGGAGCTGTTGTGAGCTTCTGGGTTGAGACTGTTGTTAAAGTGTGACATTATAGACCACAGATACTCCTGCAACATCATATTGTGAGAGTGCCATCAACCAGAGCATCGCCGGTGCCTATTCTGATCTGATAAAGCAAAAGCCACAGTGTCTTTGTGGATGTCATGGACAACCCTCCTCCAAGGAGCCTCTGCCTTCTCTTTTACATCGTGGGATTACTGTAATGCTCTTGCGTCCCTTGCGAAGGCAAGCACTGAGGACTGTAAGCCCCACATGGCCCAAAACCTTGTGGCAGATCTGCTCTACATGTTATCGAATCCTCACAATTAAAGCAGCGACCCATGACAGGTGACACTCTAATCCCACCTTGACTCGGACATCAGAGAGCAAAGGGAGGAGATCTCAGTGAACTGTAGATACCGGTGTTCAGTATAGAGTCCAGTCATTCAATCTGAGGGGTCGCAAGATGTTTAAAGTGACAGAGAAGATGCTACTCGTGAAGGCCATGACCTTTAATGAGGGGTCACAAGTATGGCTTTATTTAAAAGCTGCTTTAATCTAGTCTTTTATGACATTGGATGACATGATTGAATGTGTGTGAAAGGGGGATGCTTGCAGTGACGTGCCCTGGAAGATTTATCACTCAAGTCTGCAGTTCCCTCTTTAAACTTCAATCCCATCATCATTTTTGGCCATAGCAGGCACCTGTTTTTTGGAAATAAGGTCTAAAAACTTACAGTTCTCTACCAGACCAGCACCAAACAGCAGGAGGACAAAGGAGCATTAGGCAGCTAGGTTTTTTCAGGGTGGGGGAGACCAAAAACAGAGCAAAAATAGAGTAGAGTAGAAATACAATACTATGAGTAAAGTAGAAATACATCCCACTGTTGTTACTAAAATATCTGATCATAGATCTTAATCTTAGCAGTTAAAATGTAATGTCAGTGATTTTGTTTTCTTTTCATAGCCTTTTTTTCACTTCAACCAAAGTGGTGAATGTTCTGAGTTTAAGGAATGAGCTACCACTGGCTACATAATAAAATTATAGCACTGTGTGAAGCATTTAACTGTTAACAAGGAATTTATGCATAATAAAATACAGAATACAAAACTACCAACAGTGCTTATCAAAGGAGAAACTTCTATATGTTAAAACATCTAAAAGATCTTTATAGCAAATGAGCAGGTGGTTTGAATAATATATTCCTTTTTTGTTTTTCATCACTTCACTCTGAAGATTTTATTGTGGTTAGTTTCCATCAAAAATACAACATGTGACTGTGATATTATCATCAGATATATATGTACAGAGTTGGGAGGAGGAGGAGGAGAAGGTCATGAGGTAAATCCCTGACATAGCAAATATAATTGTTTCCCCTCTTTGATCTCTTGGCTGCAGTTCGTAGTTTTCCAAAACAGCTGCAATAGGAAAAAAAAATATTAATGTCACCAAACATCTGGGCACACAGCGCAGCGCAATCCAGTTGAAACTGTTTGCCTGCCATTACCCAGAAGATTGATGTTTTGTTGTTGTGCCGTGAATCCACCTCCGCTTGGATTTCTACTTATAACGTCCTGATTTTCCTGCCGGAGATCGTCTAATCCCTGACCGGCGCAGGACAAGCCCCTTAGATGTTGCCGCTGCCGCTGCACTTGTTGTCTGATAAGTCAGAGGAGGAGGAGAACTGGGGGGTTCGAGGGTATTCACACAAGCTGCAAATCTTTATGTTATTGTAGCTCCGGTCACATCTCTCCATCATTGGCAGTCAATTTCCAGAGCTTTCTTGTGATTAGACAAAAAAACCACATTGTTGATAGTATAATTATAACTTTAGTCTACTTACTGCAGTCTGTAATGACTGTGATAAGGTTGGTTGGCATCACATTCTGGCTATATCAGGCTCGATCTCATCTAAGAGCTTCACATGCCAGAGGTAGCAATTTGATAACTGCATTCAAATGACAAAAACCACCGTGTGGGCTTTCAGGAGTATAGTAGCACACAGTCTGCGTTAAAGCAATTCATCTCAAAACACTTCACTTTCCTTCATTTGTTAAAATAATAATAATAATATCATAATAAAGATTGCACAGCGATATCTGGGGTTATTGAAGAACAGCATCTTCCTGGAGGACTCAAAGAAAAGCAAGATCAAGGCCGGTGCTTGAGGGAAGTGATAAAAGGCAACACTGGAGTAGGAAGTGATAGGAATCTATGAATAGAGAGATTGTTTGACTAGGTAGCATCAGCCAATGCGCATGTAGAGGAAATAAAGCAGTAGGAAGTGATGACGTTTATTATGTCCTTTTCCTAAATGTCCTGTTAGTGTAGGGTCAACTGTAGATCATCGTCCCTGCAGCAGAAGATGCAGTTGGTCAGATACCTGCAAGCATTGAGCTGCACCTCATCTACTATGAATCTGAAAGAGAGGGATGGTCATAGCAGTGACTGCATGTAACAGCTGTTAGATAAATGGTGCCACACTGACGCTGCAGAGCTTGTCATCGAAGAGAGTGAGGCAATATAAGTGGGTTATATTACACCACATCTCTAATGGTCCTTCAACGTGAGACTGTAAAGCTTTTTGAAAGAAGAAATAAAAGATGAGTTTAAAATCCTCCAACCTGCCTCAGTACACTCAGGAGTATTGATGCGTTATTTTGTAACTTTTGTTGGCTAAAGTTACTGCTGGTGTTTAACTGTAATGCCTGTAACGTCAGAACATTGTCATTACTGAGGCAATTCAATGATTTTATGATTCATCTCTACTCTTGCTACTGTCACACAACGTTTTTTAGCATTGCCATCAACCTATAACTGCCACAACGACACAGCTTTGATTTTGATTCAACTTAATTGAACGAAATCTCAACAAAAATGATCTGAATTCAATGACATTTTATTATTATTATTAATTATCTCAAGAGACACCCAACAGTTCCCACAATGAGCCAACACTTTGTGACTCGAGAGAGATAAAAATTATCTTCAAGCCACCTGCCTATGTAGCCGGTCTGGCTAAAACTTCCCTTCAAACTCTGCGTTGTGTTTGTTAATGTTGTGGGGAAAAAATGAGGACAACTCTTGCCCTGCCAGTTCGGGGCGTTTATTTGTCTACAGCTCTCATATCAGTACAGTGCGGATCCGGGTCACGCAAAACGAGATTTCATTTAACAAACTAAAAGCTCCGCAAACTAATATACACATGACAACAGGAGAATAACAAAACGTGAACAAAAATATGGACTTTAGGTGAAATATGAAAACATTCCCACCACACTTATGTTGTTCTCTCAGGCTACAGTCCAAACCAAGTGTGGCTTTAATTCTTGCACAAGTGACTCGGCACCAAGTCATTTTTGTGAAAACATATTATGTATCCGGGCAGAAAATGGTACTCTGGCATCCTCCCACAGCCCAAAGACATTAAGGTTGGGTTAAGGTGTACTGAGACTCCAAATTGGCCGTAGGTGTGAATGTGAGTGTGAATGATTGTTTGTCCCAGTAATACGCTGGCGACCTGTCCAGGGTGTGTCAGCTGGGACCGGCTCCAGCTCCCCCTGTGACCCTCAAAGGAGAAGCGGTGTAAATAATGGATGAATAGACCTTGTCCACACGTATCTTCAAATTCCTGTTACTCCCGACACTGTCACACTTCCTGACACTGTCATATGTGAAGTCACACACAGGGTTATATGGATGGTCTGCTGCCACACAGATCTATCACACACTCCCAAACACATAATCTTGTGACCCTTCTATTTTTTCATCTTTTAAAACTGACAGGCTGACACTCTCTCTCCTCCTCCTCCTCCTCCTCCTCCTCCTCCTCCTCCTCCTCCTCCTCCTCCTCCTCACTCTCCTTCGTTGCCATCTCATCAACATCTTCCCACAACCACATCTGCCTGCATGTTTTTTTTTCTCATTACTTCTACACAAGGCTGCAAACAGTGTAAAGCTTTTCATTTTTTGAAACCTTGCAGCAAACGTCTCCATGCCGGCGCAGTGAAAATGAATGCCTCTACAACAGCGCTATTCAAGGTTTTCCCCATTTAAATGCAAATTGCACTCATCGGCTGATAATGTTTATGATTACCCACGTTTACTCCTCTCCCTCATAGAGAGAGGAGGGTTTGCGAAGCTCTGTATGGCCCCACAGACGAGTGGAGAAGAGGAGCGTGTAGCAGAGAAAAAACACATTTCAAAAGACATACCAAAATTTGGTTTGTACATTTACAGGGAAAAAATTAAAGATATCCTGCATAGACTGAAGCAAGGATAATGCAATGCAGTCTAGGCCTATAACCCATTAACCTGCAGCTTAACTGTCACTTGTTTCTATGCACTACAGATTCTGCAAATGAAACTGAATATCTGCAGCAGCCTGTCAGTGAGGAACATTTTCACTCATTCTCCCTCTGGGGGAACTGAAGCTCACTGTCCATTTCTCAATTTCTAACATGAGCTTTTCTCTCTGTCTGTCTGTCTGTCTGTGTCTCTACTTTCTGTTGGTCAGTTTGATGTCTGGTCTCGCCGCCCTGGACGCTAAGTGCTCCAGCCGCCTGGGCATTATGACCATCTCCTACTACCTCTGGACCACCTTCGTTGCCGTGGTAGTGGGCATCGTCATGGTGTACATCATCCACCCGGGTGGAGCTGCCCAGAAGGAGGACTCGGAGGAGAGCAAGAAGCCGATGACCAGCTCCGCTGACGCTCTGCTGGATCTCATTCGGTAAGAGGTCGTCACCTTTCTCCTCCATCGCTCACTCAGTGTCAGTTAGCTCAGAGGAAACTCATCGTTCTCATGGAAGAGTGAATGTGAGGTGCATGATCGATGTCACGACTCTGCCTTCACACACAGAAGAGACAAAGGGCCACAGGCAGACATGTACTTGACATGAATTCATATACAGGACATTCATGAGAATCTATTGTACCGGAGTGTTTGTCCAAGACTGACTATTAAATATAACAAGCACCAGACGGAATCACTGGTTGAATGAAAACCTTGGTGGTTTATGTGTTATTCTCTAAGAGAAGAAGAGGAAAGAAATAAAGAAAAGCACTGAAAGAAACCATGTGGGAAAGAATCACCACTGTTTAGTTCAAGCTCATCTCATGTGGGTATATACAACCTACGATGTAAGGTTATGAGTAGGCATTAACTGGCTATAAAGGATCGTAAGCCTTAAGGGTTGGAACCAGTGCTCTATAGAAATATCCTGTCATAAAGCCTGTGTGCATGGGATCAGGCTGTGTTGTTCTTATGTGATTTTCCATATTATTGTCGATATTTTTACTGAAATCAAACACAGGCATATATTTTATATGTTTAAAAAAAAGAACAAAACCAAAATGAAACCAAAAAGATAATCGAGAGATGCAAGATAATGTTTTATTTGTGTTTGAGGTGAATTTGCAAATTAAATCTCAAATATTGACAACACCCATGTACCCATGGCAGCAGACTAAGTGGGAAAACTATTTCCAAGCACTGAGACTAAATATAATTTTCTGCTTCACACCTTGTAAATGACTGAGAGAGAGAGAGACGTTCAAACTTTGTGAGGATTATAATTGATTGCGTGCACGCCACCTTGTCATTACACCTGTCTATTAATACCTGCGATTGTACATTTCTAGCTCCGCGTGCGCTCTCATGTGACAGGGCGGGGGGGGGGTGCTCGAGGTCAGAGCGTAAAGCCTGCAGCCTCGTGTACCAGTGGGTTATCGTGCTAAGCTAATTAGTGCTGCTGAGGGACCGCTGCTGCATTCGAGGCATAGGTTAGAGGTGAGTCTAGGTCAGACCCACAGTGGGAAACATGACATCGAGGCCCTGGGAGCCACTGTGTCAGTGTGACAGTCGGTCAGTGGGCTAAAGGCAGCAGGGAGCTACTGAGGCGTCCAAATCGACGCACTGTCAACTGCAGAAAACTCAAAACTGTGTGTTTTTTTCATTCAAAAATATTTCAGACTTTGACATTTAAAAGCAATGTTTTGACATCTTGTTGAATCTGGTTCCATTGTTAGCATTTCAGAGTTTCAATAACAGAATCAAAAGTGAGTCTTTTTTTTTTTTATGACTCACCTTTAATAAAAATGTACAAAACAAGATAATAAACTTTCTGAGTCCATGACATCGCACTACGTGGTCATCACGTGGCAATGGTGTAGTGTCTTTGTGTGTGTGTGTGTGTGTGTGTGTGTGTGTGTGTGTGTGTGTGTGTGTGTGTGTGTGTGTGTGTGTGTGTTTGTGTGTGTTTGTGTGTGTGTCACAGAGCACAGCTGTGCTTTGGATTTAACTGGCAAAGCTTCTTTACAGCGTTCATCTATCATGCAGGCATCCTATGTTGGTCCTCTCACAAATGGGCCTGGCTGTCTGCGGGCCGTGTGTTTACGTGTGCGACTGTGTGATAAGTATGTATAATGAGCCCAGTATGTATGAATATGGGCATACTTGGATTTATTAGGGGGCAAAGGGGTCAGAGTGGTTCATTAGCCTGCTTTGCCGTCTTAGACACAGGACCGGCTGTTGAATGGCTCAGTGGTCAAATCCGTGCAGAATACTCACCCTGTGACTTGCACCATAATGTCGGCCCACACTCTCTCTGACTCGTTAATGTCACCCTGTTTAATGCATGAGCTAGAAAATGCAATATGTCCTTTAATCCTTCTGCAGCTGTAATGTGCTGTTTGAATTGTGGAATGACACAATTATTCAGCAGCCTGCAGTTTGCGCTACAGGGCTGGACGGTATGGCCAAAAGTTATGTCGAGATCAGATGTTCATATCAGTAGATGATAATAATTATCACCATAAAGGTCACATTATTGTTTATTATAGGGTCAGATGCTGATTATTGCTCCTGAGTGAAGGTTGTTGTTTTAAACTCTCTTTTATGAGCAGAGAATGACAAACACTTGATAAACAACAAAACATTAGTTATATTGCTTCTGATATTGCTTCTGATATTGGGAATGATATTGGGAATGATATTGGGAATGATATTGGGAATAATTATTAATATTAATTAATAACTGATATTGTTTTTTTGCCACTCAGTCATATTCTGCCCCACAAAGGGAGGCGGCTGCATTGCCCTCCTGTTTATGATTTGATCAGTCCATTGAAAGTATTGATTACACATTCAAATATATATTTTTAAAAAGACTCTCTACATGATAATAATCTACAACCTAAAGTTACAATAAATAGATTACTCAATTTTCCTCAACTGATTTAATGGGATTGTGTTAAATGTCTTTAAGGTTGAGTCAAAGTTTGAAAAATAATCAGGTTCCACTGTCCACAATTATTGTGTTTATTACCTTTGGGATTTGATTCATCAAAGGTCTTCTTCAATCTAAAGTAGTTTGTTTTCAATATTTTATTACATTGAATTATGAATTAATTATTACTGGTACAAACATTTTTAATTATCAGAAAAAGCTTTAGAATATGTGTCTCGGGCTTCAAGGACACTTCAGCATGTGGACGTGAGCCACATTGTCCTATTGGCAGAACCAGTTACATTAGGAAATCCTGGTAATTCTATGAATAATAATAGATATTTATCTATGAAATGATAATTCCTGCATCATCAATGTGAACTTGTATTTCATATTGCTGACCTTCTCCTATACCATGTACAGTCTCTACGTAGCTGTGCTGTAATCCTCAGACTTCATTTGAAAAATTACTGAACTGTGAGAGATTTTAATTACAGTGATTCCAGTATAAATCTCCATCCACCCATTGATATGATCATATATTGTCCATAGTGTGCAGGGTTGCAGGGCTATGGAACCATGTCCCAGCTCAAACTGGGTACTGAGTACAATCAGTGAATCAGTCATATTCACAACTACATATGAGCACTTAAGTACAGAGGGAAACGTGCATGTCATTGGAATATGGGAAAATCCACATAGAAACACATTAACTTATAGTCTAGATAGAATATTAGGGGAAAATACTAAAAATAATAGGGGAACAGGAACAAGGTGAATCCAGGTTGATTTACACATATTAAATGAATGCCTGTCACAAAAGCAAGAGATTAACTCAAAGAGAATCAAAACCTGTTTCAAAAAAGGGAACTTAACTTTCAGGGGTAGAGGGAGGAGGTAGATCTGATGAAGTTGCTGATATCTTGCAGATTCACTCTTTGTGAGGATGAACATATTGCATGTGTTGCATGGTTTGATGTCAAAGATTTTGTTTCAAAGCCAATTAAAACCAAGAGACATACAGGAAAGAATCCTTAATGACAATGAATTATGCTTTTCATCAAATACATGTTGTGTTGTACTCTCATTCATTATTGTCATTATTTTCTATCCTGTTTTGTGTGAATAATTTCCCTTTTTCTTTTTGTCCCTACTAACAAAGTGTCCTTGGGTCTCTTGAAAGGCGCTTTATAAATTGAAGTTATTATTATTATTATTTGCACTACATCTCTTTCTGTGGCTGAAGGACATTTGTGCTTTACTTTTAAATGACATGTGTGTGTGTTACGTTTATGGTGACCAATGCCATACACTGAAGGACTTACATGTTTCCTACAATTCTCCTCCACAGCAACATGTTTCCAGCCAACCTCGTTCAAGCTACATTTCAACAGGTAAGCTGAAGTGATGAAGGCAAAGACACTCACTTTTTAAGGGGGGTGGATTTTGATTCGTTTTGGTTTAGCGGGGATGGCATCCCCCAACAATTTCCAATGGTGCAATATTTCGGACCTTCTCTTCTACTCTGCAACTCTTTGTATTAGATGAATATTAAAGTGGAATCAAATAGGAACGTAAAAATGTGCCCATCTTTACCAGTAAATACCATTCTGACAGCTGGAGATGTTGGTATTATAAAGTGACACACTGAGAGAACCTGCTGCTTCGCACATCTACGTTCTGTGTCATGTTCATTCTGGTGTTTTTGTTTTTGAAGTATCGAACACAGAGAGTCCCAGAACTCATCCCCAAACCAACGTTGGCTCAGCTCCTGGATGAGACCACCACGCGCAGGATCTACATCTACGGCATCCAGGATGACAACGGCACTGACGTGCAGAACTTCTCCCTGGACCTCACACCGCCCCCTGACGTCATCATGAAAACATCCCCCGGTACCAGCGAAGGCATGAATGTGCTGGGGATTGTTATTTTCTCTGCAACCATGGGTGAGTAGTTGGCATGGAGCTCATAAGCACACACACACCTTCACACACATAACATACTACTAACTTGCATGATTGAAGTCTCGGCACACACACACCTTTGCATAATTAATTGAAAACTTTTTTGTATGTATTCCCCTGAGGGAGGCAGAGAACAAAGAAATTACGTATGCATTTGCCGAATGCATTATTGTTGATATATAATTGAATATATGAATAAATTAATATAACATTGTGTACTCAAGATTTTATTCAGTACCTACATGCAGCATATGTTGATGTTGTTGTTGTTTTTTTTTCAATCCAGGAATAATGCTGGGGAGAATGGGACCCAATGGAAGCGCTTTGGTCAACTTCTGCCAGAGTTTAAATGAGGCGGTGTTGAAGATTGTTGCCATAGTCATCTGGTAAGAGTTGTTATCATGAGAGTAAACAGCACCAAAACAAAGTAACAATTATTTAGTACTGATAACTGTAGTGATGATCAATTAGCTTTAGCTGAAACACTATTAGGAAGCTCTCATTTTTAGCCCAGCCGTGTGCTTGGCTGTATGAATGGCAGTGGTGTCCACCTCTTTGGGACCCCAGAATGAAATACACTACATGGACAAAGGTATTGGGACACCTATACATTACACCTGCAGGTGTTGTGATGACACCCCCTTCAGCTGTAACAGCTTCCACTCTTCTGGTAAGGCTCCCTACAAGATTCTGGAGTTTGTCCACAGGGATTTTGGCCCATTCATCCAGAAGAGCATGTGTGGGTGGTTGTGGCTGAGGGGTAGAGTGGCGGTTCAATCCTCAGTCCTGCCGAAGTGTCCTAAATGGCCCTTCATAGATGTTGAATGCACTTTGGATAAAAGCGTCTGCCAAATGACATGTAATGTGTAATGTGAGGTCAGACACTGATGTCCCATCTCCATTCCAGTTCATTGCAAAGGTGTTTGATGGGGTTGAGGTCAGGGCTCTGTGCGGTCAAATTCTTCCACACCAAACTCACCCAAACAGTCCTTTATGGACCAGAAAAGGGCCTTCCCTAAAAACTGTTCCCACAAAGTTGGAAGCATTGAATTGTCCAGTCGAACAAATGACTGAATTAAACACCTGATGATTAAGAAGTGTGTCCGAAAACCTTTGTCCACATAGTGTAGCTTGAATCGCTCAGAGATTTAGTCATTCTTGGTCCCCAGAGAATGAATCTTTATGACTCCTGTGAATTTCTTACCAGTGCTACAATACAAAATTAGTTTTTAGCAGAATGACAACTGTTGGATGGCTAACATGGAAATGAGCATCATTCATGTCCTCAGGAAAAATGTCATGTTGCGCCACTATCAGATCACAATTACTTTTTGTCTTACGTTTTTGGTTATTTTTTACATTTGAACACTCTGAAAGATGTTATACTTGCTATTCATAGAGTTGTCAGTGGTGTTTCAATACTAGACGCAGCGAGAAAAGAGAAATAGCATTTTGAGAAAAGCTTTTCTTGTGGCTGATAACCTCAACATGTGCTCTACCTTCCCTCCCTCCCTCCTCTCCTCTCCTCTCCTCTCCTCTCCTCTCCTCTCCTCTCCTCTCCTCTCCTCTCTCCTTCCCAGGTATTTCCCCTTTGGTATTGTGTTCCTGGTTGCCGGAAAGATCTTGGAGATGGACGACCCTTCAGCCATGGGGAAGAAGCTGGGCTTTTACGCCATCACCGTGGTAATGGGCTTGGTGCTACATGGGCTCTTCATCCTCCCAGCCATGTACTTCTTCATCACTAAAAAGAGCCCCATTGTTTACATCAGAGGCATCCTACAGGCTCTGCTCATCTCCTTAGCAACCTCATCCAGGTAAAAGACCTTTCTCAACTATGTCCTAAACTGGATTTATCTTTATGTTTGTGGAGGAAGTATTTGTGATTCTGTTTTCCACCTCAAGGGTGTATCTTATGCTTGGATTGGAGATTTATAGAATAGGGCTTTTCCAACAACAGAACACATTGTAGCCATTCACAGGGATGAGCAGCATTAGTCATAGTTAGTCCATATATTCTTCACATTTTCAAATGCTAGCAATTGTCCTCCATCAAAGCACAAAGTTTACTTTCAGTTTATTTTTCCAGAATTACAAATGTGAGAAAGAAATATTTTTGTCACGTATCTTTTTGTTTTTAGTTCTAATATCAACAGTTTTGTCAGAAATTTTCAAAATGAAATGAATCTACTGACGTCATACGCTGAGAAAAGCATCAACACCAAGTAGTATCAGATTTTAGAGCACTTGGATATTTCACTGCTTTGTCACGTTGGCTCAAACAAGAGCTACTTGTAACAAAAGATTTTGTGACTTTGTTGCATGATTGACATCCGATTATTTAAAGCAGATAGACGCAGCTCCTTACAAGAGGTATTTCATAGACTGCTCTGATTGTCTGAGAGGAGCTGTCATCGTTATCGTTTCCCCTCGCAGCTCTGCTACTCTGCCTATCACCTTCAAGTGCCTCCTCGAGAACAACCACATCGACAGACGCATCATCCGCTTCGTGCTGCCCGTCGGTGCCACCATCAACATGGACGGCACCGCTCTCTACGAGGCCGTGGCAGCCATCTTCATCGCCCAAGTGAATAATTATGAGCTTGACTTTGGGCAGATCATCACAATCAGGTAAGAGCAGCACATTTTTGGCCTGGAGCAGGCACCAACAAAAGTATGACTAATCACCTGTTTTAAATGTCAGCAGGTTAGGGAGGTGGAACAAAATGAAGGATATCCTCTGAGCTCTTGAGTCAAATGAAAAGCTTTTTTTTATTAAATGTTTCGACCACTTTATTGATTTTATTGGATGTCTTAATTAAAGGAAGTCAAATAAAAGCAAAGGGATTAAGGGGGCATGCAATTAATATTACAGATATTAAGAGAGTTGAAAGACATTTACCATGCAGGAAAAAGATTGCAAATGAAAGATTCATCTGGCTTTTCCTTTGGGAGATTTCCAAGCCTGTGTCTACAGTGGTTTGACCTTTACCAGAAACTATATGTCAGCGTATAAGGCACTCATCTAAATCACGACTGTTTGCTGTCCTGGCTCCTAAATGGTGGAACGAGTTCCCCATTGACATCCGGACATCAGAAAGTTTACACATCTTCCGCCGCAAACTAAAAACACACCTCTTCCGACTATACCTTGAATAACATTTTTAAAACTAACAATTTAGTAGCACTTAAAATGGCACTTACTTATAGCACTTTGTAGTTTTGCTTTTTTGAAGAAATTGTACTTTCTCTATTCTTGTTGTTCGGGGTTTGTACCCTCATGGTTGAATGCACTTATTGTAAGTCGCTTTGGATAAAAGCGTCAGCTAAATGTAATGTAATGTAATCTTGGTCGGCACTGTACAGATTTTGACCATCTTTTATTCAAATGTCTCTTTTCAATGCCTCCTCCTTCATTGAAGATTGCCATAAGATTAATTCAACCATATTAAAATTAAAAAAACAATTAGAAATAACATATTTAGCCATAGTAAAAATTAAAATTGGTAGATAAGCTTAAAATAAAAAATGTCATCAGCCCTTTGATATTCTTTGCCCCTATGACCCATAATGTCACTAGTAGAGCACATACCTTCGCAAAGGGCCAATGGTCCCCTTACATTCAACCAATCTGCCTCAAATTACACACACTCATGGATATTAGATCCCTTAATGTGCCTGATTTTTTTCATCAAGATCCATGAATTATTCCACTGGGAAACTGTGAAATTATTGAAAAACGCTGTCTTGCAATGTTAAAGAAAATGATTTTTTTTTCAAACCGGATCCCTACATCTGCACTAAAATTGAATGTGTGCTTCCTTGACCCAAGCCACATATTTCCACCAGGTTTTGCGATACGTTCAGTATCTTTTGTGTAATCTTGTTTACCGACAAACAAACAAATGGACAGGGGTTAAACCACAGGAAATACTACAAGTCTTTATGCAAACTAGCTCAGATAAATATCCTTTGTATGATTCAACAAACCCTGGGGATAATTGGGGTCTCTGGCACCTTTTATTTTTTAGGGGTCAGAGTCATTTAGTCATTTTGGAAAACATGCTTATTGATGACCTGTTGAGAGATATTTGACAACCTTAACTTCACTTAAAAATGTCAATATAAACATATTCTGGGGTTATAACTTCCATCTACTCTGGTTGCCAGGCAACTGAACATTTAATTAGCAAGTTTTAGACATGCTGATCGGTGGATTTACCTTTTGAAAAACCAAGGCACAGTCCTTCCTCTGTTTCCTCCTGTTTCTAGTATTTATGCTATGCTAAGATAAGATCAGTTAACAGGCTTCACGTTAACACATAGCCATGAGAGTGGCAGTGGGTAATTTGCTCATCTAACTCTCGGGAAGAACGTGAATAAATGCATTTCCTCATATTTCAAACTTTTCCTTTTGAAATGACTACATATACAGCTGGGTCGGGTTTTTATCTGAGTAGCAATTGTTGCATATAAGGACCACCCCTCCTAAAGTGTGACGACACAAGCAAACTTCATTTGGGTCAAATGGTGCAGGCACGCTTGCGGTGATTTGAGTGCAACATATGAATTATCTAACGTCACACATTTGGTTTAATTCTGAGTAATAAAAAAAATATGATGGGATTTACTCGATACACATATATGTAAATGTCACACAGATTACGCCTCATATGAGCTCCTTAGTCTGATCTGATTTCTGCTAAATCAGTCTGGAAGCCCCAGGGAGACAGACAGACTGATAGACAAACACAAACACCCAACAGACCCCCTCCGGCCAATACCACTACCCTACGACTTTCAGCCCCAGGTAAACAAGTCCACCCAGAAAAAAAGTCCTGTTCCTCCTCTAATTTGATGACATTTCCTACTGTGATAACATTAAGCAGACCTCTCCTCATGGCTGCGGTCTGTGCCCATTCCCTCATAATCCCTTGGCTGTAAGACCCATATGACCTGCATTACTCATCTCCCTTGTCACGCCAGAATTATAATAATTTTTCCCTCTCTGGATCCTGTTCCCGTGCTGTTTGGCTGCTGACCAGGAAGCTGCTCCATCTGCATGCTCAACCCAAACCCAACTTCCCTCCTCATCCGCCATTCCTACAAGCTAGAGGCTCCCGGCCTCAGCACCCTTGAGACTGAGGACTTGTATGAGGCCTCGGAAATATTTGTTGCATGGCCACAAGGAAACTGTACTTTGGCCAATAAAAACCTGAGTAATAATTATATAAATTTCATTGGTGGGGGGAATGTGTTGGGCAAGTTGGCTATATTCCCTGGCGGTTGGCAGCTCAGTCCTTATTGGTTCCTCCAATGCTAGGTCGTTCAGAAATGGCATCCAGAGTAAAAAAATAACTATGCCAAACAAATGTGCAGATGGTGATCTTCCTCTCATGGGAGCAGCCGACAACAACAACATAGTTTATATCAAGCTATTTTTTTCTGCAATTGCCCCCTGACCAACCCATCCCCGAACAGTCTGTCAAAGCTAGTGTCACTAGTCACAGAAGGCCTGGCAAGCTTTGGATTTATCCACATGGGGCTGTGTGTTATGTTTGTGATAGGCTGGACCCAAATGCAAACAAGGCAGGCAACATCGTAGAAGGACGCTGGTGGCTGAAAACTCCCAACTCCAAAAAAGGCAAAAAAAACGAAACACTGGGAGAAAAATCCGAAACGCAGAACTAAAGATATGTACATGAACAGAACTGGAGACATCCCAAGAAGCAGAACAGACAAAGTGACAAAGGGAAAACACAACACTACAAAACGGCGAACTCACTGTAAAGTGGATTGTAGTGAGGGATATAAAGGGAGGCAGAGATAATTGAACACAGGTGAGACACATGAGGACAGGCGCAGACAACCACAAGGGCGGGAAACACAAGAAGTGAAGTGACAACAATGAGACACAGTTCGAAACAGGGAAGGGAAGTGACTGTCAAAATAAAATGTGAACCAAGAAAACATACACATGGGATCACATGACAGTGTTTCCAGATGCACGATATTTATTTTATTTGTACGATATATGATGAATAATGCATGCATACGCATCTCTTCTCACATGACGTCCTTCCAGCAAATCATGCATGTTGTGATGAACGTGAATATGGACCCCTGCGTCTGTATTTGCGCACATTATCAGCTCAAACACAAGGCCTGACACAACGTAGCAAACGTGAGCACTCCCAGCCAACTGGCTTCTCACTGAGCGAGAAGGGGAATGTTGGCCAACTATGTTAGGAGCAACAAGTTACATTAGTTTTAGAACATAGGACAAGATGGTATCCAGGTCTTCCGGACACTAGTGAGGATGCCAACCGCCAGTAGATGTTCGCAGATGTGAGCAACCACCGGCGGATGTTAGGAACATATCTCCAGTTGTTAGCATCAACAGGTGTTTCTGTATTTTAAATCACAAAAGGACATCCTCTGCTAAGGCAGGTCCATCACAGGCTGATCAGACCTGGCTGCATGTCCCTAACATCTTGGGGCAGAGTTGGGATCTTTCCTCATGATCCAGAGCCATTGGCTGCAGCGTTGTGCGGCCCGTGCCGTTTCTTTTATGGTCTGGCGCAGGGCTTGTCTGTGGATTCCTAGATCTCTGAGCAAACTGATGGTGGGTGTCGCAATAAAACCCCTGCAGCTGTAAGCTTCACTCGATGAGCTCCTGCTTTCCAGCCACGTTGTTCTGATTTGTGTGACATGTGCAGTTGTAGAACGCTTGACAGGCTGTCAGTGGAGCCCGTTAGAGAAAGGTCAATGACCACCTACGTGCAGCAGATTACTTCAACACTTCCTGTCATACTGATCTTGAACTCAAATAGTCACCACTATTACGGCATCAAGGCAGTTTGTCTTCACACTCTTCCAGTGATATACATGAATTCTGTGTGAAGACACTGTGCGTCGGGCTGATCATTTATTGTGAAATGTAATTGTATATTTTGTGAGGTAAATACGAGAGTAGTATATAGTAGCTTAAAATTGAAGTGTTCAAGTATAGCTCAAAACTGTACTTGAGTGAGTTTGATTACTTTAATAACTAGAATGGAACTCAGTAGAGCTCCTCAAAGGCCCAATTATTCCATTGAATTCAATGAAGCCTCACTAAATTGCACACACTCACAGATATCAGTTTCCTAAATATGTCTAAATTTTTGTGCAGAATCCTGCAGAGAAGTTTTTTTACAAATCAACCAAATTACAGACAGACAGGGGCAGAAGAAGAACCTCTTCAGTGGAGATAATTACTTACCAGTGTCTGTGTACTCACTTTATTTTGTATGCCCCTGTGCCAGCAACAGTTAGTGGCCGGAGGTCTTATCTTTTTTGGGTTGACTTTTCTGTCCATGGACCCTATGTCCGTACGTCTTGTGAACATATTTCAAAGCCTCAAGGGAATTTCTTCAATATTTTTGAATATTTCAGGAAGACTTTCAGGGAATTCTTTCAAATTTGGCACAAACTTTCAATTAAACTCAAAGATGAATTAATAGATCTTGGTTGACAAAGCTCAAGATCACTGTGGCCTCACAAAACTTGTTTTTGGTCTCTTTATATATGGCCCATTATATCTTTGCCCTTGGGGAATTTCTTCAAATTATGACCAGTGGTCACATATGAGTCTGGAAAAGAATGTACGTAGAAACTGCACAGGCAAAAAAACACAGGGCTGTAATCCAAGTTTACCTATTTCAGTCATGTAATTCTACCCCTCACAAACTATTCCGTACTTTCCCTCACAACTTCCGTGAGAACCAAAAAAAAAAATACCTTCTCGAGAATCTCTTCCTGTAGATTATAAAAATAAAAACACTCTGCTCTTCTGTCTGTTCTCCCAGCATCACTGCCACTGCAGCCAGTATCGGTGCAGCAGGAATCCCACAGGCAGGACTCGTAACCATGGTGATCGTGCTGACCTCCGTGGGTCTGCCCACTGATGACATTACTCTCATCATTGCTGTTGACTGGGCCTTGTAAGTAAGGGTTTGTCTTTTCACAGAGAATAGCACACATTTAACGTCACCATGTTTGGGAAATGAAATGCTACGTGTCCTAATGTTACTACTTACTAGAAGGCAACACTTGAATTATTGAAATACACACAGACCAGGCACATTACTTCATGCATCTGGAATATTTTACTGTAAGCTTCTATGTTGCATAAACCTGAAAGAAACCTTCATTGACAACATGGTTTTGGTTTTATCATGTAGGGATCGATTCAGGACCATGGTCAACGTGATGGGTGACGCCCTGGCCACAGGCATCATGGCTCATATCTGCAGAAAGGATTTTGTCAAAGAGGGGGAGCAGGTGAGAGCACCATGGTCAAATGAATGGACTCTGCAGGAGTCCGCACTCTGCACACATCATTTTATAATTCACAATGTCCTCATTGACCATCCAGGTTGTCTCGACCTGTGCAAAGAACAAGCTGTACTATTTCCTCTTTGAAAAAGAAGTGGTGTGTGGGTGTAATATAGAGTTTATATAAAATATATAGTTAAATCTTTTGCATGTGTGTAGAAGGTCAATTGGGTTTTAGGTGGTGGAAGAGGTTTGACATTTCAGGATATACTTTTAATTAATTTTTGGCCAAGAGTTAGTTTGAATAGTGGATGGAGCCAAGAGAGATGTTATTCAACCTTGGACAAAAAATTTGTAAACAACAAAACTATTACTTACATTACTTACATTACTAAATTAAAAGGTTCATTAATTTGGAAAGACTGCTACACGCTGACGTCAGACACGACGTACGTATGTCATACTAAAGTCTTTCGTGCGCTCCGTAAATTGAAATATGAAAGAAAAAGTAACTGTGTCAAATGTTACAAAGACATGAACCATGGTTTGGACTTTCAGGTGGGAAAAACGACCTTAACAAGAATGGCACTTAGTGGAGCACGTACCTCAGCCGAGACCCAACAGTCCCTTTAAATTCAACCTTATCTGCACCAAATTGCACACACTTATAGAAATCAGTCTCCTAAACATGCCTGATTGTTTTCATAAAGATCCATACATGATTCCCTGGGAAATGAAGGAAAAGCTTGAAAAAAACACCTGATCTCACAATGTTAAAGAAAGTGGGGATAAAAATCCTGGATCTGCACCAAATCCTTCCACCAAGTTTTTGTTGAAGTCAGTTCTGTTGTTTTTGTGTAATCTTGCAAACAAACAAACAAAAAAACATAACCTCCTTGGTGTAGGTAATTAAGAGCATCCTCTTCCTCTTCCTCATCTCATCCTCCAGGTGCCTCTGATCTGCGAGACCAAACCCATGATCAGCATCCAGCAGATGATGACCTACCAGAACCAGAAGAACGGCTGCTACCAGCCGCCCCCGCCGGGCAGCAGGCACGACCACCACGCCCCGGACGTGGCTCGCCTGATGCAGCTGGAGGAGGGCGTTCGGCCGGCAGAGAAGAAGAAGCACGGCCACTCCTCTCATCGAAAGAGAGAGCACAGGGACAAGGAACACTGTTCAATTGACATGAACGGCCTGGAGACTAATGTATAAAAAAGCAGCCGCCCTCCCGACAGCCACTGGCACATCCGCAGCTGCAGGACCAGCAGGAGAGGAAGAACAGATCCAGGAACTGAGGTGACTGAAGTTCACACGCTTCTCTCTTCTGAGAAGGAAGGACAGCGGCCAAGAAAAGACGTTTTTTTTCTACATAACCTAAATGATGACCCACATTTGATTGTGTATGTTTGTGAGTGTACATATTTATCAGATGTATTATTGTACAGCAGCAGTGAGAGCGTGCTGTGGCTGACAAACCGTTTCACTCCCAGATCTGTGAGTCTCTCTCGCAGGGAAGTGAAAAAGGAGAACACAATAACTCATGACAGATAAAATCTCTCCTTTAGCATTTCATTGGGTTTTTATTGTGTTTTCTTAAATCAAAATGCTTGGTATGTTTTTCCAGTTGATTCACTAACTCAATAAAGCGCACAGCAGAAAGACAAAATGGGACCAAGCAAGATAATTGAACTGTAACAAGAACCCATTCATTTGAACGCACCTATGCAATAGTTTCACATTGAAGAAACAAATTTCTCAGAATTTTGGGCAAGGAAAAAAAAATGGGAATTTTCTCAGCAACACCTTTCCTTACACTTGTCTTCACTGCCTTGTTGTCCCGAGTCCGAGTGGGCACTCCGCCTCGAACCTGCAGTACTGTACGACAATCGCCACACAGCGAGGCGGAAGCGACGACCGAGATCACAATGAAAATGAAGACGAGTGTTTGTCCTCGTGTTGAAGTCCTGTCAAGTTGTCTTTGCACCCCGTTGTATTCCCTCTTTGCCTTAAACGACCAAAGGAGAAGCACGTGGGACCAGGGCGTTAACCCGACACACGCCAGGGGCAGGTGAGACAAACGCAACACGACAATAACAGCTCGCACTCTGAACTCTGTCCATATGTATGTGATAATAATGCTGTACATGTGTGTATTTCAAAAGTAAAAAAAAAAAAAAGATGTACTGTAGATTTTACTACCATGTCAGTATGTTTCAAAAGCTGCCATTCTGTATTTGTATAAAGAAACGTTTCACTGTAGTCGAACATTTATAAAAGTGTACCAGCTCTGTAAAAAAAGAAAACATTGAGAGATTGAAAAATATATCAAAAATATACGAGTAGTATACTGTTTGGCGTATTATTATTATTTTTTTTAAATGGTACTGAGATTTGGGTGCAATGCAAAGCAATTTTGGGTAGTAAAATTAATAACTAGATTGGCCAAGGCCCAACAGTCTCCTTATGAAACCACATTTAAATTCACTAGATCCAGATGTTGAGTTATTTGTTTCTGCACCAAATTGCAAACTGTCATAAATATCAGTCCCCTCATCATTTCAGATGCTTTTTAATCAAGATTCATTAATTGTTATTATGAATTATGGCAAAACGTCCTATCTCACAATATCAAAATCCCCCCCCCCCCGCTCTGATTTACTGTATCTACTCACTTGAAGGTCAACACTACATACTGTACATGTCTTTTTCAATAATGGACACATGGTACAGTCTGTCCGCTATAAAGTCCATAAAGGGAAAAATGTTGACAAAATAGGATTTGAATCACTAAGTGAATAGTGTTTGGCGGAGGAGTGGGATCCACGTGAACTCTTTTTATGCCGTTCGATTCCGTTTTATTTGTATCGCGTCAAATCACAGCTTCTATGACCTTGAGGCCCTTTGCAGAGGAAGGTGGAGACCTTACGTCATTACAGAGAAAATCCTAACAGCTGCAACAATAAACAAGCCCTCAATGACGGAGAAAGAAGGAAGAAACCTTGAGCGGAGCAGGAGAAAGGCGATTACCTTCGTCATGGAGGTTATGTTGTCACCTTTGCCCTTTGGATTATTCAAGCACTACAGAGCAAACAAAGCAAACGCAATATTCGGCCTTCTCAAAAACTGAGGCCTTGGCCGAAACTCAACTCTAGGAAACTAGAGTGTCACTTGAAAAATCTTGCAATGTTAAAGAAGGTGAAAAGGAAAAAAACGTCCCTGAATCATACTGCACCCTAAAAACAAGTTTCATGGAAATCAGTTGAGTAGTTTTTGCACAATCCTGCCCACAAACACACAAACGCAGATGAAAACATAACTACCTTGGTGGAGTTAATTAACGTAAATAGAACGTCTTTTACATCCTTGCAGACATGTAGAGCAAGAAATGAAGCTCGTTTCCACTTCAACCCGAAGTCTCTCTTCATGGAGCAGCATTAATAAATGAATGGACGTACAAAAACTATATAATTTATGTATGAGGTTAAATTCCCACAACCTGTGTGTTTACTGAGCTCCAAACACCAGAGGCATTTAGTGAACACACACACACACACACACACACACACACACACACACACGAATACTTAAGTTGTGAAAGGGATACTTGCTGTCTCAAGTCTATGGTGTCAAGGTCAAAGCGAGAATGTGTCAATGTGTCAGAATTTAAATTCAACTTCACGTCTCCAGTGGGTTCAGCTGTTAGAATCCAGCTCTGCACGCTGACTTGTTTACTGAATTAATGCCTGTATGAAAGACGCCAGACGTCAGAGCTGCAGTCACTTCTAACTTCCAGATGATGAATTTTGAAAACTGATTCCCCGAGTCAGTGTCAGAGACGGGCCTGTGCCGAACTGATGGGTCTCATTCAATCAGAGTTTCGCATATTTAAATATAAACTTCTGTGACTTTGAGCCGAGGTTTCTTATTCGAGCGCCGGCTGAGCTTCTTAAGTTGACTTGAGGCGAATGAAGCCTGAAAATCCTCAGCTAACACCACCGCTCCACCTCCCCTCATCCCACCCTTCCCACTGCGCCTGCTACTGTGTATCTCCTAAAGACCCATTAGCCCACTGCAAATGGCCAGCGAGAAGGGGCAGGCGGCCGTGCGGCCCGTGCAGCCGCTGGATAATTTTCCATTTGGCTCGGGCCGGCCACCTGGCAGAGGGAGAGGATGGGAGAGGTGGGGGTGGAGGGGGTTGAAAGAGATGCAATTAGCGAGGCAGGCTGGTTCTGGCAGAAGGTGGGCAGTGTGGGGGGGGGGGCGCTAAAGGGAGGGAGGTCTGGGGATCCAGTCGAAAAAATAAACGGACAAATGGAGGGAAAATGGAGAAGGAGGGAAGTGGGACACAGAGGGAGAAAAAATGGAAAACTGAAATCCCTTCGTCTGACCAGGGGAAACTGAGCTGTAGCTACAGGCCTGATACTGAATATGGATGACGAACATTTTGAAACATTTTTATGATGCTGGTATGTGCAGCAAGGCTTTAGCTGACATTCATTTAAAAATAAACTATGATGGCTTTAGTCCAACCGAACTTAAACTGTTTGAGTCTCTAAAATGTTCAATCAGCAGGACAACAATGTTGGTTGTTTTAGGTTAGCTGTGGGCGGCTATAGATCAGTAGCTGGAGTCGGGCCCTCCAATAATCAGCAGGTCGTGGGTTTGATTCCCAGCTCCTGCATTTAAAACCTCCCTCTCACAGACAATTGTAAAAAGGAAAAGCCCCCTGACACTCAAATGGAAAGGATTTATTGCAGAGTCGTTGACATTCAGCATCACGGCTCAGCAGGGAGCGATGATAATAACTGACCCACTGTGTGATTGTTGTTTTGTTGCAGTGTTCTGGTCGCTGCTCTTTGCTCAGACACAACAGCTGTTCAAATTATAGCGGTGACATGTTGCCCCCATCGCAAGTGCTTACAAACAAGTTCTAATTTTTATTAGGCTACTTAAACCATGTATACCAACAAAAAGTGCATCCCAGTGAAATAGATTATTGGCTCAACCATTTTAGTATTACACTAAAATGAGAAAATCTGAATATCACACCATTAGAAACATTTATTTAAACATTTGGCCTTATGTTAATAATGAATGAACACAAAGATAGTGAAAATTGATTTAATTATTTATATTATTGACAAGGCCGACTTTAAAAGGGACAAACATACCAGAAGATGTTATTTTCAAGGAATTG
Organism: Hippoglossus stenolepis; assembly: GCF_022539355.2. NCBI lineage: Eukaryota > Metazoa > Chordata > Actinopteri > Pleuronectiformes > Pleuronectidae > Hippoglossus > Hippoglossus stenolepis. The sequence goes on from NC_061493.1 coordinate 8,248,513, forward strand.
TAAGTATCTATATACAGACATATTTCATTGATTTATATATTCTATAGAAAATCTATGAAAATAGAGTCAAAAATGCCTTTAAACCACAGGTTCGATTTTATACACAGAAGGCAGAGGCACATTCTGACAAACAGTGAAGCTAAAATCATTTTCTAAATTGTCAATGATGTTTCATATAAACAAGCAGCTCCTGCAGAGTCAATATGTTCATATCAGATTTAAAGGTGATGGGCCTAGATGCAACAATGATTATATTAGTTATTCATTCATTCATTCATTCTCGACGCAGTATGCAAGGATGTCAAAGTAGAAGCTGGAGTCGGAACTTAAATGACAAAAAGAACACTTGAGCCAATTTAGGCACATGATGAGTGTGTTATGTGAGGTTGTTTAGCAGCAAAATTACAGTTTCAGAAGGAGAAATCAAGAATTCATGTGCATTTGAGCTTTTACTCAGAGGTTAACAAGCTCTCACAGTTTGGCCTGGCCTGGCTTAATCTGCAGGCTCTGCAGCTTCAGAGCCATCCCCATGTTTCCAGTGATCTTCAGCTTCCCTTCAAAGAACGCCTGAGGAGACAGGAAGGAAAAAGATTTCATACAAGACTGAATAGGTGGAATACTTAAATATTGTCACAAAAAAACAAGCCTGACTGCGGTTGTTAGGTTAAGTTCACCCAGATATCGGAAAGAAATCCTGGGTATGTTGAACTCGCTTCATAGTACAGGCCACAGGCCTCTGGTCAAGAGATGTAATTGCAAAGGGAAGCAAAACAAACCAATCACAGGATGTGATTTAGTTTGAGAAATGCAAGATGAATTGCAGAAATTGAAAAAGATAAACTCAAATGCATCTGCTGATCGTGAACTGTTTTAAAGCAGCCTCACAAACTGCAGTTTGTGTACAGTGTAGCTTATATTTATACAAGATCATTTTGTAACCATGGTAACATGTACATTTTGTGAATGTAAAGAATCCTATTATTTTTGCAGTCTCTACTAATAATGCTTATATGCTTGACAACACCAGTAGATAAAAAAAGACATAACGTGAGGCATGACTTACAATAATGAGAATTTGATTTCCCAATGTAAATCCATGAAGAACTGAAAATGTGGCATGACAATTGCAAACACTGCCCAATCAGTGACACTTTACTATTTTAAAAACAGCATTTCTTCATTTATTTCTCATTATCTCGGTCAAACGAACCATATTACAGGTGTGAAAGTGACCTGAACTGTATTTAATCTAATGTCATTGAAATAGAATATTATTTTTCATAAGAAATTTAAGAAATTTTATACATTTAACAATACTACAGCAGTGGCCGTTCTAAACCTACGTGTTTGGAATGGTTTGATTGGCCTGTGGTAATCCTGGCTGCAGTTTTCTTTCTCAAACTGTAAAAGTGACCTACGGTAATTGAGCCGCAGCGAGTAAGAAACGACTGCAAGACTCAGAACCCTGAAGCTGCATCCCCACTGCTGCACAAAGAGCTGTTCACCTGTTTATTCAAAGTGAATTAATACTGAACCTAACACTGTACATCCTTGGGTCCTTAACAATACACATGTGGGAAGCTGATGAGATGAACAGTTCCTGAGATATTCGTTCCACATATAGACATTTCTGGAAGTCTTAGGTAGATAGAAATCGTTGATTGAAAAACAAATGTATAGTTTCTTAATTATACGGATACATACACTTTGTGGGTTCAGCCTTCCTGTCATCAAATCCGGAAGATCCTTGTCACACATGGACAAGGAGCAGTCGGCCTTTTTATCTAAGACAAAAAAAAAAAGAAGCATGAACTTATTTGTTCCGGATAATTACCACAATATATCAGAACTGAATCAATTCGTATTTAGTGTCACTGCAACACACATAAAAACGTGTCCTCCCCTTCCTCAAATGAGACAAAACCATGTCGAAAGTACTTGAAGAGTACACTTGGCATTTTGATGACGCTTTCCATTAGTGCAAAAACATGTTGTAAGTCAAATGCACTCGTTGACTGAGGCAACCGTTCAGAAAGCTTTATGACTAATGTTTTCATGTCTTCTGAAGTCTAAAGGTCAGCTGCTGTGAATGACGCTTTGAGGGGCCGTGAATGCAGCCCATTAACCACATATACAAGGTTTTGAACATTAATAAAGCTTAAGATAAAGTGAGGTAACCAAGAGCGTCGCAACAAGGAGAGCGAAGCAGGCTGCCCCCTGAAAACAGCCGATGACAATTTCTTGAGAACCCCCTTAAATTCCATGACCGGTTACGTACAGTAGACTGCAATGACATCATGGCAGGAAACCCCCTAACGAAGCCCCATGCCACTAGCTTTCTGCCAAAAACGTCATTTTAGGCTACATCCGTACCACTATGTTTTCATTTGAAAATGTAGCAACTCTGCTACGGATACGTCGGGCATCCACACTACTCTGGAGTTATAGAGGAGCTAAAATGGAGAAGTTTAGAAACCCTGCTGATCAAATGTTAGTTTGAAACTGAGATGTTTGGAAACGATGATGTAGAAACTCCCAACCGCTGATTGGGTCTTTTGGTGCACACCATGGCCTTCGCTGGCCTAGGTGTGTTAGAATGAATGGGGATTTAAATTGATACGGAAAATCTTTTTAGTTTTGTTTCAAACTAAAACATACTAGCATGGATGTAGCCTCAGATTTTTGGCTGAATACTAGAATAAGGGGTTGAGTTTGGTTTGATATTGCCCCCCCCCCCAGGTCCCTTAAAACATACACATGTGTTTTCTGTAGAAATGTGTATGTTATGAATTGCTCATTTCACAGTCCTTATGTAATATGTTGCATTAATGTACAGAATACAGTATGTGAACTGTATATACGACCCCTCAGCTTGGGAATGACCTGCCTGGGGTGATAAGGCTTATAGACCTGTTTTCAAAGGTGCGATACACATACATTAATTATTATTACTGCTATGATTATTATTAATCGTAGACGTCACATGTCTGCAGTAAATAAATCTAGTATATCAGCACAAATGAAAAGAAGAATCATTTTTTTAGATCCATTGCATAGGTCCAAGCAAGGCTATTTGCAATGAGCTCACGCTACCGTCCATAAGGTTTTTACAGACCATGCAGACAGTCAGACTTCATAGCTGGAGTTGTACAGAGCAGTTGCATGTAATGCAGTTCTCTCTCTCTCTCTCTCATGCGAGAACTTGTCTTTCACTCTTTAGTCCATCACTCGGAATCTGTTGCATGGGAGAGCGACGTTTGTGCACGTGATGTGCAAATCAGCAATATCATCAAATCCATCAAATAAGCCATTTAAAAGTTTTTGTTAAAAATTTGACTTCACAGAGTGTTTCACATACCCTTAGTTTACAGCGGTCTTATACAAAACCAGACAGACAAAGCAAATCTCTAGCATCTGAATCCATAACAATTAAATCTGATCATTTCATTGTTCATCCTGCTGCTGAGAGGAAACGGGCCGAGCGAGTCTCACATCTTTCTCGGTCGGACTGACATTGATTTCACAGCCTGTATAAAAAGCTGCATTACTGAGAATCCCGTTGCTCCTCCAGTGAAGTGACGGAACAGAATGCATCACCCCAGAGACAGAAAAGTGGGGGAATAAGGATAAAGAAACACATTTTTACATGTATATTTTGAATCCCACTGCTGTCGCAACAATAAAATCAGAAATCACACATCTCCATACAGACACGTACCTGGGTCATTGGTGACAGAACCTTTGCCGCTTTTCACATCCACGACCCAAGTCGCCTCCTTCCCATCAGGTCCGTCCCTCACTTTAAATGCAAACACTCCCCCGACCTTCTTGACAAGCTGCTCTCCTTCCTGCAGGAATCGAGACGTTCCATTAAAATCATTATTGTGACATTATTGCTGGATGTAACCAAGACATTGTCATGTGAAGTCTTAAGTCTCTGAAAAGAATCACCTCTGTGAAAAGGTTCTTTGCTGCTAATATACAGGGTAAAGTACAACAAAATATAAGAGCTGCTGTGACTGACACAGGGAAAGTTTAAACATCATAAGAGCAAACACGGTTCACACCGCCTGACCCACAATGAAATGAGTCTCTACATTGTTCAGGCTGTTTAACAGAAGGTGTGTGACGTCTCGTTCAAGGACATCTTGATTGCATATTGTGTATCCTTCATTGTGAATACTGCAAGCTTCAGCGTTGGAATGTTTATACTCTAAAATATATGGACTGGCTAACCATGCAGCTATTTGCCTTTTGTCCACCCACATTTCACCACCACGAGCAAGTAAATTGAACCTCAACGTTGCTGACCCGATGGCATCTATCCATTATTTACACTGCTTATCCTTTGAGGGTGGCGGGGGGGGGGCTGGAGCCAACCAGCTGCCATTGGGTAAGAGGCGGAGAACACAGAGGACAGGGCGCCAACACATTACAGGGTCAACACTCAGAGACAAATATTATCACTTACACTAACGGGCAATTTTCAGTTCCAATTGAGCTAAACTGCATGTCTTTGGACTGTGGGAGGAGGAACGAGTACACTGAGAAAACCCACGCAGACGCAGCGAGAACATGCAACCTCCACACAGAAAGGTTGGTCGTCAGGTTTGAACCCAGAACCTTTTCACTGAGAGGCGACAGTGCTCACTTGATGACATCTCAACACGATCTATATTCATATTGCATTGTGGTATGTTTGTGCAGAGGACGTTCAGGGAAACACACTCAGAAGACACTCATATATTTTTACGGCATAGTATTAAGGCCATATTGAAGAAAAAAAATAATAATTTGAGAATAATGTCATAATATTACAACAATAAAGTTGGAAAGTTTAAGAAATAATCAGCCAGAGTTCCACTTCTTCAGGCTCCAAAGTCTTAATTTCTTGACTAACTACGAAAGCTCTTTGAATATCAGATGTAACCGATGATGACCTCACAATCGACCACTCCACGTCTGCGTGGTTCTCTCTTCAGAAATGGGTCCTGATACTAATGATAATGTGCTGCTGTTGTGCCAAAAAATTTAGTATTTTCTCATTTGTGAAACATAAACTAAAGTACAACTTACAAAGAGGCTGCACATTCCTCATTTCAATGCAGACGACATACTGATCCTCTACATTAATAATTGAATACATTACTCTTGTAAAACATTTTTCTTGTAATATTACAGCTATATTCTTATAAAAACATGTCTTTTGTAATCAGATTTTTTTTTAAAGCTCATTTCAGTGGTAAAATTCTGAAAAGAACGTGTCAAAAAAGGAGAGCCACGCAGTTATACAGTATCTGTTCTGGAGAAATGTGAGCAACACTTGGAAAGACCTAACAAACTCAAACACTCTAACAATCCATCAGTGAGCGCCACATTTGGTGCTTATTGTCATGTTGACAAATGCAGGGAGAGTGAACCCTCATGTGCAGCAGTGAAGTCAGTCGCCCTACGGCAACTGACTTCACAACTAGCCATTCCCACGCATCATCAAGGTGTCATCAGCTGCTCATCTCTGCACCCTGAGGGTTTGGGAACGAGATGAGGAATCAGCGCCCGAGGCAACCGCATCCAACGGTGCCGTCAGAGGTTCAAACATAAATGAACGTGTTGACCTGAATGAAAAACTGTTCCATACTTGTAAAAGAGAACAGCCTCAATGCTTGTTAAATTATATATCTATGTATAAATCAAAATAAGATTTTAGTCACCAATATTGACATGGGCTCTAAAAACAATATCCAATTACATACAGCTAACATGTGTTTGTCTTGCCTTTCAATTTTAGAGCTGTCACTCCTTTCTGTACTGCCAAAGTATTCATATATAATATAAATATATATATTGTGTGTTGCTTTAGTGGAACAAAGCAACTGACGACCATAAACTGCCCACTGCACTGGTTCATTTATGATTTGCAGCCTTTACTTGTCTTTGATGGTCATGGTCCCATTTGCCAAGTACGTTGAAAGGAAGAAAAGGGAGCCAAACCAACTCTATGATACGGAGGCATTTAATTAGATGCAGTTTACTTGAGATCAAATAGAGCAGCTACATGTAAGTGTGAGTGTAATGTTTATTCGTGAGAGAATGCTGTAATACCTCATGTAAATGTTTCTCAATCTCTTTGAAGATAGGGTAAGATTTAAAACCCTCCAGACCGCTGCCTGCGCTGGTGGGCATCGCACCAATGTGGGTCCTGTGGGGAATAAAAAGAAAGACACAAACTGTGAACAAAATAACCTCCAGCTCACTGAGGTTTCATAAAGATTCAATTACATGTGAGGCTGTGAAGTATTTCAGAAAAAAACAGAAAGGAAAAAAGAAGGGATGAAGCGAAGCGCAGTGTCTACAACACATGGCCAAATAATGAGAAGAACTGGAAACTGTAATAGATCAAGAAAACTGTGCAACTGTTGGTCAATACAGGACACACAAGAAAACAGGTTGCAGTAAAAGACACACATGTTTCTCAAGGCCTTTGCACATCAACGGCAAATAAATGGAACCACATTGCAAATCATTCAGAGGCGAATTTTGACGGCTCACTGCGACAATTTCTGCTGTACATGCTGTGCTACCTCACAATAGTTTTGTGTTATCTATCGGTACTTTTGCAAACATTGAGTGTGACGTGATGTAGTTACAAGGATAAAAAAAAAAAAAAATCAACATCGAGTGATGATGATCTGGTTCTTCTTTTACTTTATTAAAAAAGAAAAAAATACAAAATTGCTGGGTACACCGTCAACGAATTTGAAGAAGTATTTTATTTGAGGAAGGTACGGTTTGTTTTTGTGTGAAACCTTGGAAAAATGGACCTTGGTTTGAGAAAATAAAAGGCGCAATATTGATGTTCAAAAATAAGTCGCTGAATGAATTGAATTTATGAAATATTGAATTTTGAAAAATATGAAACACAAAATTATTGATTTAAAAAGAAAGAATACAAAAAAATAACATCAAAACTCAATTTTCTACAGCAGAGGACATAATGACAGAAATATACACTTGATGATCGCTTAATAAATATAAAGCTACACAAACTGAAAAAAGAAACAAGCATCTTGCTCACCCGGCCTCCTGTGGGAAGCCCATCCTGTAGAGAGCAACAACGACAGCTCCTCCTAAGCCAATGTTGTGTTGCAGGGCCACTTTGGCCCCGGGGACCTGCCTCTCGTCAGCCTGCCCTCGGAGCTGCCAGCAGAGCTCGGCGCACTGGGCCAGACCTGAGGGAGCAGGAGGGGGGGAGCGAAGGACAGCGGGTGAGGGTGAGAGGGTCGTGAGTCATCGTGAGGGGTGTGGTGTGAGGAGCTGGAGCTACACCATAATTTAATGCTGATGAAGCTGCAAACTGCCTCATCACTGCCACATGCTATTCACTGAAGTATATTAAAGTGCTTCCACAATCTGTACAGCATTTGACTAAACCTGAGGAGCACCGTTCATCTCATTGTATCCTGAACAATAAAGCTTTTTATTCCATTCTTTTGTATTCTCTTCATTGGCCTCTGCTGTTTTTTAGATCCCGGTTAATTATGTGAATTGATTCGGACTTTGAAATAGAGTTCCAGGAAAGAAGATCTATATTTTAAAAAGGGCAAACCACTTCGGAAAGTACTTGTATAACAGCAGGTAAGATGCATGCGTAAGGGTTGTATTTTAAAGGGACGCTCATTGCGGTTCCAATCCTGGTTTGGAGAACTTTTCAGCACACAGCTCATTTGCTCACCCAGCACATCCGGAGCAACATCAGCATTCGTGCGGAGTTTCCGATCTGACAGCCTAATAAATGTAAGTCCAATCCTCACTATTCTTCTTATCCTGTTATGAGATCCCTGGAGACTATTTGTCTTTTTAGCTGCTGCAGGTTCCACAATGTTCTTGTTAGCTTGTTGCTTGGAACGGGACAGGCGACGTGACTGTGGGATAAAGTCTAAAGCTCGAGAAAAAGCTTGTAAGGGAAACTAGAAATTTGCAATATTTTAATCCCAGAGCTGAGTTTTCAAGAATTTAAACCCAGCATGTCAAAGGTTTGGGTTATGCACCATGTAAAACATAAAACAACACAAAAAGGATTCAAAAGTGATCAGTAACACAAACCAGATACTACTGATGAATAAATGTATTTTTGTTATTTATTACCTCGGTCAAGAAGGTTATGTGTTGGCCCCTGTCTGTTAGATTGTTTGTTGGTCAAATGGATAACGCAAAAGGAAGGATGGGGGCATGGGCTAAGAAATAAGCTATCAAATTCTGGTGTGGCTCCAGACAAAGGGATGAATCCAGGAATGTCTGTACATTGCAAATTCAAGCATTTTATTTTATTCTTTTTTTACATTTTCACTTATTTTCCAGGGAAAGATTCATGGATCTTTATGGGGGGGGTTAAAAATCGTTATAATATAAGTTACACTGACGCACCCATTAATAAAGTGCTTATATTTATAGCACTTCTCTACTCAAACATACCATCATTACCATTCTTGGAGGAGTCCGTGATCAAACCACCAACCAGCTAATTAGTAGACGACCTACTTTACCTCCTGAGCCACAGCCTCCGGTGCTGTGACAGCGTGTTCAATCTTAGAGTAATGAGCACTGAGTGCAATGAGGAAGCTCTACGTGGCTGCGATTGAAACATGCAAGTCCATTACACTGTTGACCCTGAAAAAGGGAGATGTGTTGTCAAAACAAACTGGTCTCGCTTATTAGTCAGGTGGCCTTCATCCAAAAAGGTTTTTAATGGTTTGACCTTCACTAACATACCTTTTATGAACGTTCATAGTTTTTCCTTGAGGAGACTGATCTCCTGTTTACAGTGGTGGGTAGAGTAAACCGAACCAGTGCTCAAGTAAAAGTATTGTTACTTTATATATATTACAATAACACAAGTAGAAGTAAAAGTACTCATAAAAATAGGTACTTGATTAAGAGTAAAATAGTATCTAATAAAGAACTACTCAAGTAGTGTGAAGCTTCATTAGAATGCATTGCATTCAAACAGGATATTAGGAGGTGATAACAATGTAAAGTCCACATTGAGTGTAATTAATAAAGTGAAATATTCAAAACTAGGCAAATATCAAAATACATTCTGTTGTGTTAAGCACTGTTTGCTTTCAAACATCAAGTCGCATCTTTAAAATGTTCACCTGATTAACAAGATAGGAAGATACGGACATTCAAAAATAAAAATGATATTACAATAAATTAAACAAAGAAATTCTTCACAGCAGAGACAACAGTAAAGAACTCATCATGGTGGGTCTTTCACATAAAATGATCTTTTACCACAGTTTTAATTTGTATCTGTTGAATAGGTCACAAACATAAATATTTGCAACACTTCCTTTACTCCTTTCAAAGCAAAAGCACTCCAACGTTTCTGTTGTTTTAACAAGATTTTGATTTAACAAGATTTTTAGTGTTATCGCAGGACCTGAAGATGCACGTTTCATAGTGTACTTCCCTGGCAAATAGTTGCGTATATAGCTGTTCCTTTATTCAAGGAAATACGGTGATCATACCACAGACCCTTCCATTGCAGCACCACTGCAGACAAGCTGCGTGTGAACAGACAAACGTGACACGCAGCAGATCCACGTAGCAGCTGTTCCGCTCACGCACCCAGCGGGGCCCGCTGGGTGGCACTGTCGGGAAATCGCTGTGTCCGCTCGGCTGAGTGTAAAAAATATATAAATCATAGACATGGAAATGTAGTGAGAAGTGTGTGGCTCAATGTAACTGAGTAAAAGTAATTTTATTCCATCATAAATGTTACTAGTTAGGAGTAAGAATTATTCTGCAAAACATCAACTCTCAGAAGTAAAATTTACTGGAAAAACTACTCGAGTAAATGTAACGCGTCACTACCTCTGCCTTTTTACGTCCTGGACAAAAGGATTATTTGAAAAATATCTACAAAGAGGCTGTTGAAAACAAAGACAGACTTCTGGCCCACAGGTCTGAGTTGCAGGTAAAACATCTTCTGTCTAATAAAACTGAGATGATCTCTAAAGAATATGTCAATGCGGAGTATCGCTTTGATCCCTTAATATGTCCGACTGACCAGGTTAAGCAATGCAGCATTCAGCAAGTGTAAAACACAATACCCTCCAGGGTGACAAGTTGACTCTTAATCTGACAACTCACTCCCTAATCTCACCGGGGTCAGCTGCTGCATTAGTGCTGTAGCCAAGCATTTCTTCCCATCTGCTTAATGAGCTTATGCATTCCTCCATTATCCCAATAGGCTAAAGGACTTAACAGTAAAGAACTCATCATGGTGGGTCTTTCACGTTGTGCGGCCCTCTTCCTAATCTTCTCCACGTACTTTGTTTGTGTACGAGCAATTTAGTCTAAATGCCAACAGAAAGGTTTACTGTCCAGTTCACCGGGCAATTAATCAAAAGTAAAAAAGAACCTCTCGAAACCACCTCAGACATAATTTATAGACAATTAAAAAGGACACGTGTCTTTCACTAAAAGGCCTCTAGTAAATTCCTCTACAGAGAACACATTGCCCATGCTCTTTCATGGTGACAGGGGATGATCGCAAGGGTAAGTCATGTTGTAATTCACCAAATACGTCAGCGGTGCCTCAAGGTCCCTGCATATCATGTCAAAACATAAAGATCTAACCCGCCTGACGATGCTCACGCAACCCACCGGTGAGATCCCTGCACAGGTCAGTCAACGAGGTGTCGATAGCGCTGCTCATGGCCTTCCCGAGGGAAGAGGCAGGAGCTTTACGAGCAACACCAAGGATCAGACGGAGCTCAGCTGACTGGGGCACTTGCACACTTGCAGTGTGACCCAGGAGACAGAGGGAGTATTGATGATGCGCTCTGGGAAAATCCGCCAAAAATAATGAGGTGGAGGGATTGAGGGTCGAGATTTTTAGGAGTGAATGAAGAACGGCAAAGAAGAGGAGAGAGAGAGAGAGAAAAAAAAACCACAACGAATAAAATGAACAAATCTGTATCCAAATGAAGCAACAGGAGGTGTTTGCCATTGTTTCATCATGGTATCCCTCACAAGAGGTGTGTGTGCGGGGAAGATGACGGCCGTTATAGCAGAGGCAGGGTAAGCAGGCTCCTCTGTTTGCTCAGTCTCCCCATACCATGGTTTAATATGTTGAGAGATTACAGGGGAGGCCTGCCAAAGCCACAGCCGGCTGCCTTCCTCACATGCAGGCTCAGGGTCGCACTCATCCAGTTACAACCCAGCCGGCCATCCCTAGGAGACACATGCCACCTGGTGGTCGCCGTGGCAAACACCTCTCACAATAAACAAGGCGATTGACGTATTTGCAGCTTTCAACAAATTAAATTCAGGAGCATAATGAATGAAATTTAAGAGCTATGTAGAGTGCCAAAGATGTGAAGGAAGATCCGTGTCCAAGGATTACTTACATAGACTTACACTTCTCTATAATTGAAGATAAGGTAAAGAAGCTGAGTAGAGAATAACTGTCGATATGCCACAACAGACAGCGATAGAGTTACCTAGACATATTAAAGGTACAAGGTAATATTTTAACGTATTTAGGACATTTTGAGGCTTCAAGTTATTATTACATTTAAGAGATTTTTTTTTTACTTTTTAAGACCTTGTGGAAACCCTGATGAAAACACTATGGCTGAGTCTGAAATCACTCACCGCTCATTATACAGTCACCATTTTGTAGTGCTGTCGGAATGTTTAGTGAAAATATTCATACGCCATGGTGGACTCTTTGTATCCCACAATGCATTGTGAAAAGTAGTGTACAACTGACAAAGCAATATCTACCATTGTGGATTGTGGCCACACTGCATGAAAGAAAAGGGGCCAACAGATTAGAAGAGAGAGAACTTGTGTCATGTCTGAATAAAAAGAAATAAAAAACTAAACGGATGTGACTCAATAGAAGGGCAGCAGCAAAGAGAAGAGCCTTGATTGGAAAGAACTGAAAGTTGTAACAGACACTAAGTATTTTTTTATTTATTAATGTGGGAAAATAGGCACTAACAATGACATACTTACCGATGCATAGAAGATGACCAGAGTAGTGTCAGAAAGCGTACAGTCGTCTACATTGAACACCCAATACAATGAGTAGGGAGGAGTGAGTGAGGAATCTCAACCTATATCTAATGTACTGTGCTGTAACCCTGTGTGTAGCTCCAAACCAGTTACAAATTAGCATTGGACTGGATTATGTATCGATGACATGTCCTCCGTCCCATAGTATTCAACAAGTGGCTTTCATTAAGAGTCAGAAAGACAGAGGCTCAACATACCTGTGGCACCCAGAGGATGTCCTTTAGAGATGAGTCCCCCACTGGGGTTGACCACAAACTTGCCACCATACGTGTTGTCCCCTCTGTCAATCATCTCTCCGGCTTTACCTGGAGAGAATTTGAAAAACAAAAGAACACAGCTTAAAGATTCAGAGTGATGGATTATCACTAGTTGAACATTATGATGAAGTTAACTGAGCAGTTCAAAAACACTGATGTTACTGTATTTATCCCAGATATGTCGGGGACGTAAGCGTGCTATCGACTTGTAGAAGCCGACTTCCTGTCGCCTCCAGCTCTCTCTGTCAGCATTAATAATATGTGGTGTTCATAAAGATGATCAAACAATGTCACTGTTGGGAATGAAGGCTTCTACTGCCCGTGGTAGGGATCAGGCTCGATACAGATACTTGGTGAATCATTTTGAAAAGATATTTTAATGCTTCTCACATGTACAACTGTCCTGATAGTGTCTGGGTGTTTTTTAAAATCACTGGGTCACATCCATCAGTGTGACACCAGGCCCTAGGTCTGGTTGATTGGTTTTTCAACACACTATTGTCCAGACATTTGCCTGAACGTTTAGTCTGAGTCTGCTCTAAACCAACTGACGCTGTCACAGAAGGTATCGTCATGGTTGTATTTGTTAAAACGGATGACCAATAAGTCAAGTGCAATTGATTTTTCTATTTCTTGTATTTCTTTTTGTATTTTTTGCGTCTGACGCATGTTATAAGCATTATCAATGCTTATAACGCTCGCTCGCTGTGTTCTCACATCGAATTCTACAGACTTTATATTAGGGGGCCAGGCGGAGAAAGTCTCACTAGGAGATGTACTTCACACATACAGGTTAAGAAGAAACTGCGGAGGATTTAAAAAGCGGCAGTCGTACCTTCTGCACACAGACCCAGGGCCTCGTAGGTGATGAGCTCATTGGCTGAGAAGCAGTCGTGAAGCTCGACCACATCAACGTCACTGGGCTTCAGACCCGTGGCCTTGTAACATTTTTCAGCTGCCATCCGAGACATGTCGTACCCCACCTGCACGGGTACAAAATAAATAATAATTTAGTATGTTCAGGAACTCATGTGAGGAAACAAGTCCATCATAATAACTTTACCCGCTATGTCCCATGATTGTACAGGATATTATTTTAATTTAAAGAAAATAACATTCTTCTATTGTAAAACTTAACTTATACTGGGAGGAGTATTACAAATAAAGGAATGTGTGCTATGAATTCTGAGTGAACCCCTTCCCGATTTCATACCATCTTGATGCAGCTGTTTTCCTCAAATGTGGAGGAGAGGTCAGTCGTCATCTCTTGGGCCAAGATCTCCACTGCCTGCTTCTCCAGATGATGTTCCCTGACAAAGGCCTCGCTGGCTAAAACTGCTGCTCCGGCGCCATCTGATGTCGGGCTGCCAAGAGCAAGAGGTCGATGTAGGAAAAGAGACAAATATCATTCAGATTTTTAGATGAGAATCAGCATTTTGATCAAATGAAACCAAGCAAAGTTACACACTCTTGATTCCCAGTTTAGACAGTTTCTTTATTTAACACAAACTCTGTGGGACTCTTACCAACACTGAAGCAGGGTGAGGTAGTCAAACACCTTCCTGGAGTTTATCACCTGCTCTAAACTGTATTCCTCCTGGAACTGGGAATACCTGCAGCAATAATGCACACACATACACACTTAAAATATATGTTTCTGACATGTATGATGTCACCATCACTGTCAATACATATATCACTGTACATTATTGTTAATATGAATCCGAAATGCTGTAAATAATATCATAATAAACATAAATGTATGCCTACATTGTACATAGCCATCCTATTTTTGCAGTATTTATTATGTAATTAAATATAAAATGTAAGTATTTTGTACCATTCTTTAAATTATTTATTCATTCTTTCTATGCAAGTGCACTAATAGCAATGTAAAACTGTGAAAATTCCTCGTATCTGTGCACATACTTGGACAACAAAGCAGATTCTGATTCTGAAATAGAAATTTATAAGCAGTATTATGTTTTTCCAAATTTGTAAAGTTCCTTACGGGTTCTTGGTGGAATGCTTGTGGTTCTTCCAGGCAATTTTAGCAAAGTGTTCTGGTTTTGTGCCTTTAAAACATTGACACAATTATTGACATATTGAACACACTACAACTGTAAAACAATGCAAGACACAACCACAACTTTCATAGTTTAGCTCATTTAAGCAATTATGATGTTTAACACAAACATAGTTTGTACCATATTTCTCCATGTGCTCCCTGCCAGCGTTGCCAAACATCTGTGGTGCTACTGGCGCTGCCACCATCCCATAACGGTTGATCATTATCTCCAGGTGCTTGTCAACGGGGTTGGTCCTGTCCATAAACTAGAAACAGGAATTTCTATTTACATACGTTTTCACGTTTCTATATTTGTATCTTTTTGTTTACAGGCAAATATAAGAGAAAGACATTCATGTTGCAAGAGGGCTCAGACTGTTAGTGTTCTCATTTTTAAAAGAAGTCTTTACTCTGCCAAACATTTTACTTCCATTGCTCCCCAGCAAAAAGCAGTAAATGAAAACGAATGAAGACCAGCAGAGGTTTATACATATATATTCAATTTAATATAGATATATAAATAATTTAATTCAACTTCATTTACTCGCTTTTTAACTTATGCCTGGTCCTAACACTCTTCCACTGTATCCCTCCATTTTACAGGAGCAGAGGATAAGTATGGAACCAAGCACCATCTTTCTTTTCAGCCAGAGCAGCCACGCTACAACAAAACAACAGGCGGTGGAAACCATAACAACGTCTATTTGGTAAATTGCAAGATAACGTGAAGTACTCTAGTAATTTTGTCTACCACCTTCTATACTGTTGAGGAATGTTTGACCATCCTCACACATTACTGTATATGCCACTATATATTATGTATAGTGTATATCATATCTGTACAGGAGAATAGTGCCTGTCTAATTCCACACATACTCCCTTCTCTCTCTCCAAGCAGTACCAAATGTCAGGTTATAGATAAAGTACCAACCAACAGTACGTTGTAGTGTCTACAATCAGGGACTTTCATATCTAACTCAGATGCCCCAGACAGAGAGGCACCAACAACTCTTTTGCATATTTCACCAGGGACAAGACGTAAGGACACAATGTGATTTAGTTATGCATACTTTAGGCTTAACTATCCAATAGGATGTGAACACCTACATGTAACATAGAGAGTGACAGCAATTCTAGCCATTCATGGATGTGCTGTTAGAATGGGTGACGCAAGCAGAGGGAGATATACTGGGATGCTGTGGGAGACATCTTCAGACTTGTTGGTGACAGTTGCTCTAGTTACTCTGTTAGCGTTTGTATATTGTTCCACCTTCTGGTCTCCTTAATGCATCAAGTCTACATTAAACTCTTCTGCATAAGACATCAGCTGCTGCCTGAGTTCTCCTTTCACCCGTTTTCCAGAAAACTTCCAGAACAAATACCTTTGAGGACAAAGAGCCTCTTTCCATCTTCTCAAACCCCAGAGCCAGCACACAGTCAGCGAGACCTGCAAAAGAAGAAGAAAGAATGGGTTTTACCACATCTGTTACAGAACAGGTGAAACACTACGCTACAAAAAAGTCTCTATGGAAATTCTAATACTTCTTTCTAATGTGAAAAACAGTTGAAACCACTGTGAATCCAGTGACAAATCTGTTATGGAGCAACTTATAGACTTTTGGTGGCCTCCTTTTTATTATTGATTCAAAAATTCTTCCTTCTTCACTCACCTCCCTGGATCACCTGCCGTGCCGCGAAGATAGCAGTGGAGCCTGTGGAGCAGTTATTGTTGACGTTGAGGATGGGGATCCCCGTCAGGCCCAGGCTGTGATAAATGGCCCTCTGCCCACAAGTGGAGTCCCCTGACGGAGTAAGATACACGATCAGATGTTACTTCATGTTTTTTGTTGAGTTTTGTGCCCGTCAGGCATTAGACACATCATCAACACAGTGAATTCTCCAGACTTTAAACTGCTGTATTATCACATGTTTCTCCATGTATATCTGAAATCAGCTTTAGAGACACAGCCTTTTTGCCTCATTAGCAAAAGGACTTGGTTTCTTACTTTATAAAAGTACTGTTTACGTATGTACGAAGCTACATATAAATATCAAGTTGGAAGTATTTAGGCTCTCAGTGAATAAACTGTAAATAAAAGTATACAAAACAATCACATTTTATTGGAGACTTGACAACAAGAACTTACCATAGACGTATCCTACACAGGCTTGCTCAATGGCAGAATATGGGATTCCTGCATCGGCTAAGGCCATTTGACCTAAACGTGAAGTTATAAAACATGTTAGAGAACAAGATCCACTTGAGATGATCAGATATGGTATCTTTTGAAGGACTGAAGTCCACATTCAGTGAAGATAAGCACCTGCTTCCTTGGCCATGTCAGGGTAGTCAAAGTTTTCTCGGGCCCCAGGCTTCTCGAACTGCAGCAACATTAAAGAAAAGTCAGACTGATTAGTGCCATACTATTTATAAACATCTTCCCTCATGTTAATGAGTTAAATCTTTCACATGAGCAAACACTGTAAATCAAATGCAATGAAATCTTCGGGTGGAATCTCTCTACAGAACTGAGCTTCATTAAAAGGACCCTGGAGCGTTTAACTTGACAAATGCACTGGTGCATAGATCAATACATTTGAACACTGTTTGCTGGTTGCAAAACAAAATTCATACTAAGAACAGATATTATACGATAATAACCTTTCAGAAACGTCTGATGCTACGGCGAATTCCCTGTCACCAGATTTTGAGTCCAATACCAAGATTAAATGTGCATATTGAATTGAAACAATACAGTTCAGGATAAAGTGTGAAATAGAAGCTTTAAAATGAATAAAATGGGATAAGAATATAAAACTATATATTAAAAATGTGTACATATAAAAGATTCGAAATAGAGACAGTATGGGCAGCACTAAAATAAAGTGCACAAATCCAGACAGAGTTACAGATCTGTGCCGAGGGGACACTGCACAGAACAAGTTGTTGCACATGAATAACGACGAAATGCACTGAACTGATATGACCTCAGTTTGTCAACAACGAGAATAAATAAATTCAAGAGAGAGAAACGTTTGAAAACAAGTGGATGCACAGGGGGCCAGCAGCCTGATGGAGACATGACCCTTAGCCCAGTTTGTGCTGCGGCTCTGTGGCCGTGAACCATGGACTGACTGAGGAGGAGAGCCAAGTGGGACGAGCGGCATAACTCACGAAAACCGACCATGTCAAAGCTAAAGACCCAGACACCATTAATGTTACTTAATGCGAGCTATGCTAACTATGCTAACAACGACACACGTTGAAACATTAACATGATTAAACATGACTGAACGATCTGGACACACACACACACACACCTCGGGCTGTGCAGCAACTTGCACGTTCTTTGCGCAAGGCTATGTGAAGTTAGCATGCTAAGCTAGTTTCAAGTCTAAGAATATAAATACCTACACTGTCGAATAGTGTATAGTTGTAAAGTTGTGTGTATTCGTACTTTACCTTTGTCAGACCCACACCGATGACAAACACTCTGTTCTTCTTTCCAGGTGCCATGTTCGCTTGTGATCAGCTGCAGGTCCACACACACACACTGACAGGAGGTACAGGCAGCGAGGGGAACAACAGTCCTTAAACGCACCACACGGCAAAGATCGTCTATGTCTCACACGATGCCTGACTCGGTGAGGAAAGTGTCTCTCAGTCAATGTGCACATACAGGGTAAAAAACAACACGTTCTTCTTAAAACCTGTTGATCCAAATCACTAAAAAGTAGACGTGTGTGTATAACCTACACGAATTAAAGTATATTATGGGATTTATGCATGATATAAATAAACATATACAGCATCTTTACTACGTCTGTCCATCCGGGGAGAGACATCCCTCAGGTTCTGAGGTAAGATTAAAAATGTATCCCAGTTAAAAGACATTTTTCTTCAGAGGATGTCTGAATTATTTTAATTATATGAGGCAATTGTGATTCTAGAATATAGGCTATACAAATAAAACTAGATTTTTGTTTGTCTCCTGTTTGTAAACTGGAACATGTCGTATCCGGTTGGTCTTACAGACATTTTGTGCAATTTATGTATTTACAGTGAGAAGGAGTCTGTATTTCTCTTTTCCACTGATGCTTAGTTGTGATTTAGTGTAAATTTTAATGAAATCCAGACAGTGAGACCTCTTTTCTTTCTAACTCTTAACCTAAGGTTGCACAAATGCAGCTCCTCATTTAATATTGATCAAGTAGTATTAGGAAAATCTGTGCTCAGTCCAACATAAAGATCCCTTTTCAGGATTCTTTTGCTGACTTGCTGCCAGAATTTTCAAATAATATTGTTTCATGTGGCCTCAAGTTGACTCGACTACTTTACTTTCCAACAGTTAGGCCCCCTATACGCTTTAAGTACTTACTTACAAATGTTACAAATGATAATAAGGGAATGAAAGCAAAGAAAAACCTCACACAATTTTCACCCTTCAATTTTATTGAGGCATTGAAAAAAAAAAAAACTTGTCCTTGGGGCACATTCATCAATCCAAAATGTGTGTATGTTTCAACCTGTGTTGTTATTCCACTTCTCTCAATGTTCATCATCAACCAACCCAAGCCACCGAAGCATCTTCAGCATCCATGTTGCCAGGAAACCAGGCCTGCATGTGATTGGCCGCAGTGTTCATTCGTCCATGACATCAGCACTTGATGACCTTATGGGTGACTTCATATATTCCCACCGACTCCTTGACTTCCTCATCGTAGTCTGTCCAGTCCTGAAAAGTTCAGAACATTGATTTAATGAAAATCACTTTCAGAGCGTTCAGAAAATCGATGTCTAAAGCAAAGCGCACAGATGAATGAAACAACTTTAGCCTCAGCCAACAGTGCAGCAGCAACGATTGAAATTCAGTTTCAAGTCAAACATTCCCTGAAATGTTAACACTTGTGCGACAAACAAAAACTACACAGAAACTGTTGAAGTCTGACTGACAAGTTGCTCTTACCTTTTCTTGTAAGTTAATTTCAGGAAACTGAGTCCTGGACTCTGCTCCTTGTGCAGCAAATCCAGCCTAGAAGGAGATAAAATGCATCATCACACATCCAAGTTAATGCATACTGAAGCAGGAACACATTCCCTGGTATTTGATAACAGATCAACCTGAATCTGAGAGAACTGTCAAATACGTCTGCCTTGTTTCTTATGGAGTAGCACTTACAAGTGAAATGTAAGTGATGTTTGGACGTGATGGTTGATTGACATTAGCGATTGAATCGTTATGTTGTTTTTTGGGGCAAACTGTTCATTGACGATTGAAGAATAGACTCACATATCCTAAACTAAAAGTTATTTAAGTTGACCTGAGTTCAGCAGTCTTACCTTTCAACTACTAAACACACAACACACACACAAACACAGTAAAACCCTTATTCAAGCAAAGCTTCTCACCTGTGGATAGAAGTCGACGGGCTCCAGGCCTCGACACTCAAACTGCACCATTGTTTTGAAGCTTTCACTGTCATCAGCCTGCAACCCAGCAAACAAACATCCTCAGACAAACAAACATCTCTGGACACACAAAGTTATTTGCTGGAAAACTAAGATGTTACACTCAACATATTATCAGTAGGTAACATCATTTGTCAGATTTGCTTTAAAAGTTTAAGGGTTTTCTAAAAGGGGTCTGGAGGCCCTTTATTCCTAATATTGCTGCTCTTTATTAAAACAATCTAAAACTCAGCATCTGACCATTGGATTATGGATGTTGTTTTATGCATTTCTATCTTCATGATTTGCTTAAAAGGCTGTCAGGGAGTTTGTTACAATATACGTTAGATCAAAAGACATTAAAATATGTATTTGTCACATAATAAGACTCAAGTGAAAAGGAGAAGGTTTACTCTCCTCACCATCTGTGATGCTTTGACTGGCAGCTACTGACAGGATGCTGAGTATTTGGGTGCAATACAGTTGCACTGTAGATTAACAAATAATTCCTACGTCTGAGACTGTGGGCATCTCGTTTGACAAAGCTTGGAAAAAGGACCTTCCCATACCCACCTTACTTTACTTGCTAAGTTTCACACAATTTCTGAATGTCTGTCCGATCATTTATTAGTCTGACTAAGTGAGGAAAATAGAAAATAAATATCCCCAAACTACTCCTTAATCAAATCACACACATTTGGGTGATTCTACATGATCTCCTTTTGATAACTGACGTGATATTTTTCACTCCCATTCCCTGAGCCTCCAGTGAAACAGTTTAGAGCTGCACTTTGAAAATCTCATGAAGTACAGAGGTACAGGACTTTGGGCTTACATTATATGGCGTGATTGTGTCGCCCAGGATATCTGTGAGGAGACAGTTGACATATGAGTGTTTACCTCAGATAAGGCAGAGCATGCAACTCAAATGAGCGTGTCGGCTCGTACCGATTGAATTTTCCCTCGAGCACAGTTTACACTTCTGCACCATGCTGGCACTGCCTCTTCCTCCCTTCAGCGGCACACTCTCCTACGGAAACATTCAAGAAAGAACACACACGTATTGATGCATTGTGCACGAGTGGGATTATTACATAAGGTTATGGACACAAGGGTCTTTATTCTTACCACGAGGGTTATATACTGCCATTTGTCTGGGATCTCGCCACAGTTCCCACACTTCAGCTGAAGAAAGAGAAAAAGACAGGAAATCACAGAGTTGGTGTGAGCGAGACAGAAAAGAAGAGGCTGTGACAAATACGAGGCAGGAAAATAAAAATACATCAAGTTATGTCATGAATACAGTAAAGACACATCACCCTGAGGACCTGCTCACTTATCAATCTCTTCTCTCCTCTTTCTCTGCTGCCAAAAGCTCTTTTTTACCAAACTAGAATTCCATCCTCATTTTCGAACCCCAAAAAAACTCTTCTCCATCTTTTCCAACCTCCTTGACCCCCCCCCAGTCCCCCTCCTCCTTCCACCCTTCTATCATGCCACTGTGTCA
Source organism: Hippoglossus stenolepis (assembly GCF_022539355.2). Taxonomy (NCBI): domain Eukaryota; kingdom Metazoa; phylum Chordata; class Actinopteri; order Pleuronectiformes; family Pleuronectidae; genus Hippoglossus; species Hippoglossus stenolepis. Next base: position 8,269,884 of record NC_061493.1, read on the forward strand.
ACTACTTTACAAAAAAGATAGATGACTTACGCTCCTCATTTTCAAATGTAATGTAAAAGAGATGGAGGCTGAGTAAACTCCCAAATACATTTTTAAATGATCGGGTTGATCAGATCTTGATCAAATAGAACAAAACTATTAACTAATAATCTAGATTTTTATGACAACAACAAGTTGGTTCCAAAGTCGCTTTGGATAAAAGCGTCCGCCAAATCACATGTAATGTAATAAATGTGGGCGTTTTAGCATTAGTCGGTGAAGTGGTGTAGATTGAAGTGTTTCAGTATAACTACCACATTAGAAACATTAGCATTAGCAACAGTAGCATTAGCAACAGTAGCATTAGCAAAGTGTACGTTAGCTTATTCAAACATGGGTGATGACAGTTGTTTCTCCAAACAAACCAACACGGTGAGCACACTGAGGAGAGTAAGTACATTAGCATGCTAGCTTGACAGCAGCTATCCCACCTTCAGAAACCAGCGGAAGTCGTCGCCCAGCGGCCGAACATTGGTCACATTCTCCAGAGTGGCTTTAAACTGGAGCCCGAACTTCTGTCGAGTTAAAATGAGATGTTAGTGTTCACCCAAAATCTCCCCCTGTGCAGAGTTTACAGCAGAAACACGTTAGCATGTCGGTACGCACCACCATCTTGGATCTCCCCCCGCTGCGTTCACGCACTCCTCGTATATTCTAACTTCTCGGTTGCTGTTGGACTCGTTCTGCTGTAGTTAGGGGCGATAACGACACATTTAAACAGTGTGGGTCATAGGAGCGTGTTGTTTTATGTTTTGTGAATGACAAAGGTTTGTTTTCTCGTTCTTTCTTTCGTATTAAAGCCGCATAATGTATGTAAATCTTCAAAAATCCGTCAGCATGTGAACGGAGCAGACGCAGCAGTCATTTGCGCCCTCTAGCGGCCACAGGGGAAACTGACTGACCTACATTTGTGAGAAGCTTTGTTTTGCACACACTCACACATTCCACCTAGGAATCAAACCTCATGACAGATACTCTGGGCTGTATCACTTTATTGACCATTAAGCAATTTGACGAAAATCCTGTAAATCATCGAAATACTCCTTGCGGCCAATTCACCAGCCGTACAGTACAAATCTCATAGTACAAATCATTCAGTCATATACACTTTACATAACAAATACAGCACGTGGAATACAAAATGGATTCGACAGCTTTTATTGTAACCTTGTGTTATAATGGAAACTGGTTGCTACTGGCTGTACACATTAGCGAAACCTGAGGCAACTTTGCAGAGGCATTGCGGTGGGTCCTGGTTATTAACGGCCACACACCTGGAATAGCTGATATTGCTGTGGCACTGAACACCCTTGTCTTTTAATTCTGACGTCTCAAACCTAATGGTGTAATCAACCTGAGAGTATACATCATAATTTAATCTTATTCAACAGGGCTGATTCTGTCTTTTGAAACCCATCTAAATGTAAGAGATTTAAGTACCTTTATAAAGAGACAGGAGTAGGTGTATTATATGTATTGAGAGGGACAGTCGAGATACAATAGGCTAAGCGTCCCGAACCTGTATCAATAACCACAACACTGGACTCAATATGCATTTGCACCTTCTAGCCGCTCACTTGTCGGCCTTATTCTGCATCAGTACAGAAAATCATGTGGCGTGTTTCTGCTGCTGCAGACTTTACACAGCATCAACATGGTGGACACTTTGTGTAGTAAACAGACTTCTAGTGTGACACGTTACACTGAACAACACAATGAGAGAAATAAAAAAAGGTAGGAAACAGGGCCAAGATTGTCAGTACAAATACAGAGTGCAATCCTGGTTTGCTTAACTCATCTTCTATTCCATATACTTCTCGTTTGGAACTCAGCCAAACGTTAATCCAACTCCCCCACGCATTAGGGGTTCAAGTGTTATCAGACATTACAAAATAAAATAAAAAAGGTTTCCCCCTCTTTTATTCATTATCGGCATGAATTTCCATGGAGCAGCAGGGGATACATAAAAAAAAAAACAATGCAATCTGGGAGAAAAATGAATGGGTCAATTTAAACCCATATGGTCTCATCTCGAGAAGAGCTTCTCTTTTACCCTCCTGACAAATCTGCATCCTACGTCCAACAATTACGGCAAAAGGAACTAAGAACGAGAGTAGTCATCGTATAATAAAAGGCATTTCAATTCTTAACATTTTTTTTCCTTCACACTTTTCTTAAATACAGTGATTTCAACGGGCAGTATTTACAGCACAACCCCCACACCCCTCTCCGCACTGTGAAGAGAGGTGTGGCGAGGTCAATGAGGCCGGCTGCTGGACTCGGAGGTCCTCCGCTGACGTGGGGTAGTGTGGCCGTTCAGGCAGCCATTGTGACGCTTGTTCAGCCCGCCGTTCAGAATGTCCTGGATGTGCTGTACTATCAAGTTGATCGCCACTGCAGGAAGAGAACAGAACGAGATGGTTATTCAGAGGACTGAAGAGTACGGCACTGATTTAGCTTTACTTGTCTGTAACACTATCAGACTCATGGTGGGCATTTAGAAAGTATAAAACTAGTAAAACAGATGTCGTCTTTACATCATCCAATTCCTCACATTCTTCCTGGTCAAAATCATAGACTGAATATAATTATATACACACACGACTTTAGTATAGGTAATAAGCCATGTCCCTTCCACTTTGCCCTTACCAAGGTTATCTGCTCCTCGTGGAATAATCACATCTGCATACTTCTTTGTCTAATAGGAAAAAAAAAAAAGGGAAAAAAGGTCAACCAATGCTCAAGCTGCAAGACAAGACATTATTTTCATCAGATGTGTACTGCACAATATAGCCAGATTATTTAAAAATAATAATCTGATTATATAGTGTGATAAATTGCCTAAATAGATAAAAACATTTTATCATGGATCTATTAAATTTGATAGTAAACGATTGTGATTCAGAGTACTTGGTGGGACACGTTTCTTAATGTCTCATTAAATATCAAAAGGACACAATTGCATCGTACTAAGCTAAAGCTAGCTGCTAATATTGGCCATGACGGTCGGTCAATCAATCAGACTGTGCACAACCACAGATGTGATGCAAGTTAGATCACTTACTGGTAAACAGAACTCCTCAAAGGCCGGTTTCACAAAGGTAATGTACTGAGCTAGCACTTGCTCCAGCTCTCGTCCACGCTCACTGATGTCTCTCAAAACTGAAAGACAAAAGACAATATAAATAGCTTTCAACAAACTATAGAAATACTAAAAAATTTTAAAAACACAGTAGTATTCAATGCAAGAGTTAAGTGGAGAACTGGGAGAGCCTATTGCGGTGGCAAACAAATCTACTTTTGTCTTTTAATAAGAGTAATTATTGGTTATTAGTACAAATGTTGGGAGGTGCCCTGCTCTGCAGTTCTCACACTCTCAGTACACACCTCTGCGGGAGAGGCGTGTGTCTGGATCTGTGTCAACAAACAGCTTCATCTGGAACAGTTCTCTAATCTCCTGCGAGTAGAACATGAGGATCCCCTCGAACAGGACCACATCAGCCGGATACACCGTGATAAACTCCTCTTTCCTAGAACAACACAAAGAAAAGTACCCGTACTGTCAGTGACTGGGTTCAGACATCTTTCTAGAGAAAGTGTGTCAACCTGCAGGGACACTGGCCATGGTCACTGAGTAGGAAACAAAGAAGGGCGCTTACCTGGAATGAGTAACAAAGTCATATACAGGGATCTGGACAGTCTTGCCCTGCAGGATCTCCTTGAGTGTCTGCATGATTAGCTCATTGTCAAAGGCATCTGGGACAAGAAAAGGCAAAGCTGTGTTAATCGGATGACGCATCACTTAACTTCATTTAGTGTGCAATGGTTGCCCTGAACACCAGTTTGTGGCTTGGAAATGCAGTAAGAATTATGCATTTGCATGCATGTCAGATTAACATCAGTAATACAGGATAGAACAGAGGTTTCAGGAGACGTCAGGCGACTCGGTTGTTTTAGTTTTCAGGTGGTTTGCAGGTTTAACGTGACTTTTTGGGAGGTCATCTTTGCACATTTTGAATATATTCCAGGCGATTGACATCTTGCAAGTGTAGTTTTAACTTGCCTAATGTCACTGCTTGTAACATGACTGTCATGAGGCGCACAAAGATAACACCTAGATTAAATGTCCTTTTCTATGAATAACCGAAAATAATCAGCACTGATGCATAAAGAATAATGTTGGATTACTGTGCTTATTTCATGAGCAGTTTAGATTGTATGTGGGAATTAATATAATTATTAAAATACTAATTTGGATATCGATGGCAACCACTGGAGGTTCAAAAGATTTTGGCTCTGCCTTAGTGTGCAGACAGGGACACGTGGGACCCTCACACTGCACCTTTGGTAGCGCAGGAATCCCATCCGTGTAGCACGTGTTGGGTTCAGTCTGAGTCCCAGAGCAGCTGCCTCTGAGAAAAGCCTGCTGACGCTGGGCTTTTAAAATGAGCCGAGAAAGGAAGCAAAGTAAGAGGGGGCAAAGTCAGACGCCAGAAATGGAGTCTACGCCACTGCCAAGAATATTTGGGGAAAAATCTCCACATGGTACCAACGCACAGGGCAAAACACAAGGCAGCTGCTTTAAGCATTGTGTTTAATCATATCTGCAATTGAAATGACCACCCGAGTTCTATTTTTAATATGTGTAGCATGAAAGGAGACTCAGTTATTAATACCATTAATCCCACAAATGGTCTACAAGTAGTTTACTGCTATACCCAGCAGTGTGCCAGCAATAACGAGTGGTTTCATACCTGGATGATCAAAGTTGAACTGTCCCTTCACAGCCTTGGCCTTCTGCTCTGGGGTCAGCACCTTGTAGAAACTGTCCTGGCTGAGGATCACCACCTGCCTCTGGTGGTGGTCAATCTTGTTCTGCCCTAGCAGCTCCATGATTTTCTCACATACCGACGACTGCATTGGTAGAAAAGAAAGAAAGAGAAGAGATGGCAGTTGGAGAGGGTGGCCCGATTGAAAAAGGATTGATAGATAAACGGAGGCTAAAAATGTTCAGGGCCACACGGTTACATCTGCAGGAACACCAGTAGCAGAATGAGTGAAAGCATGGTTAGGATAACTACTTTATATTCAGTCCAAATAAAAACTAAATTAACAGTTTAACCCACAGTCATGTACATCTAGGAGTTATGACGTGTGGGCATGAGAGGTCACCTAAAGTCACCAACTCAGTGCCCTGTGTCCCACCACATTTGTACTCAATGACCCCCCCACACTAAGTGACGCCCGGTGCTGACTGGGCATTCCTCAGCCCTGCGAGGCTGTGCCACCTTTGTGTTCATGAAACTGCTACAGATGAATTTGGACGCCCCCAGCCGGGAGCTGGGTGGTTGTGTCAACACATTCAAATGCAACAATCCGAGCTGCGAGGGCCTGAGTCACCGCCGATCGAACCACAATGGCATTCAGTGCTGCAGTCCACGGCATCAGCCAACAAATCACAATGACTAGTTTTTTTTATAAAGAAAATGAATCAAAGAATATTCTTATGATATTTTGAAAAAGATTGTTGTTTAGCAATAGTTTTTATTTTCCTGTCTCTACTTTTGTCACTGTAAAATTATTGCTGGGGGGGCATATTGTTATTAATACAAAGTGGGTAATTTTGCTTTAAAATATACATTTATCTGCAAATAGCTGATTGATAAAAACACCTGTCAGCAAACGTCTTAATTATGAATATTGTTCTATTTAGTGATGATCAAAGAAAACATTGTCATATCTAACATTAAAAAAGGGTCCAGACGCAAAGCTTATGAAATCCAAAGCAATGTGCGCTGCTGCCTCGCGGAGCTGAGGGTGGCCGCCTTCACAAGGGGGAAACTAAATTACATCATCCGGTTCCCGAAGAGAAGGATCTCACACCCGGGGACAGACGTCAGCATCCCAATTAAATCTGAACTAGGACTAGTGTGGCGTCACACCACCACAGACCAGCCTCCTCCAGCCCCTAGTGACGAGTTTACAGGAAGCAAAACAGTGACTGGGCGACAGTGGGTGGGATTGGTTTACGGAACCGTGGTTGGGATGGAACTAAAAAAAGGTTGGAGAGTCGTCACGCTTCTATGGAGGAAGACACGAGGCTACAAGTGAAACGGAGAAAACAGGCAGCCGGTAGAAACTAAAACGGATCAGTGCTTCCCCCCCCTCAGGTGTATCCGGTTTGAAAGCGGTGAGGCAGTCAGAGGCAAACAAAGAAATACAGTGACGTCTCCCACGTGTGCGTCCACGTCGGTGGATCGAGAAGCGGGTCAGGGCCGGTGTGATGCAGTCCGCCCTAATAAACGTATTAAAAAAAACACCATCTGTTCGCTTTAATATAATCCCGGTTGATAGCACACTACGCGGATTTACCTCGTGTGTTTTTATCTACTTATAACAGAACAATGGGACGTGGGCGCGACTAGATAACCCATCGGAGCTTTTTTTTTTCTTTTCTCCCGCTGGCGCCCGAGTTACAGTCATCACAGCAGCATCTGGGTTACTGGACGTCAGCGGTCACACCGGGTCACTGGGACTAAAAGGGAACACACGAAACGCCACAGAACGAGGCCAATTTAACGATACATACCGCATCGTCGTGAGGGAACTGTAGACAGGACACAAATGAGGTCGGGCCGTGTTTACAAACACGGTGAAGCGCCCCTCGGAGGGGGGGAAGCTAGCACCGGCTATTGTCTAGCGCAGCCGGCGGTGCTAAGCTAGCATGTGATGGAATCTCGTGCTAGGCGGCTAGCTGAGCTAAGACCCCCCCCCAGATATCCACGTAGTACAAAGGGTAGACCGGCGCAGAGAGTGACTGCCATCTTGTACAAAGGGGTGGTGGGGGGAGGTTAAACCGGGTGAACAAACGGGTCAGAATAACGAGCGGTGTGAAAGCAGGTCAATTCAAAGCGGAGCTGGTGCGCAGCCGGCTGCTCAGACAGATGACAGAGCTGTCAATCACTGGCTCGCAGCCACGCGGCCAACTAGGACACCGGCCGAGCCGCCGCCGTCGTTTAGCTCGAAATCTAAGCGTGACAGGTCGCGAGAGCGGCCGAGGCGGCTGGGTGCGGGTCCGACCTTGCCGCTGGCGGTGCCCCCGGAGACACCGATGAGGAAAGGCTGTCGAACCACGCTGGTGTTGTCGCCGCGGTCCTTCAGATGCGTCTCGCTGTCTCCGGCCATACTTGCTGAGTGCCGCTCTGAGCCGCCGGGATGGAATATGAGTGCGGCGAGGCCCCTCCCACCACGCCCACGTCACTTTCACGTCCGAGCAGTTTTATTTTAGTTTTCACTTATATTTCCACACGTGCTACATTTAATCCGCATCGGGCTCATATTCAATCAGATTATCAGTTTGTATATAACATATTGATTTTTGATTTTTTTTTGTGTCCGTGTGATTGACGGTGAAGCCGCCCAATCGTCTGTCACGCTTTTGCAGCTGCCGGATTTCAACCAGCTAGCGTCGCACTTTGCCCCGCCCCCCTGTTTGGAGCCTCAGCAAAATAAAGTAAGTTGGCGAAGCGTTTAATGAACCGTTACTTTTCTGTTCTTTATCATTTAAAGTACATTTAATGTGAAGATTCCTGTACATGCGTTTACTACAAAGACTTAAATACATCATGGAAGCGTCACAAACTTCTGACGAGTGGAAGAAAAGTAGCTAGCGTGAACCCATGCTCCTCTTGTTGACGTGTTGTAGGTTTTATGGTTTTATGGTTTTATGGTTTTTAGGTAATGAGGTTTTACTTGACATTAACACACGGTGTATTTAGCAGCTATCGGCTAATCTTCCAGCTCCAGTGCCGGAGTGAGGATGCTGCTGCTCCGGAGGGGGACCGTGTCTCTGCGGCGGTCCGCTGCCGCTTCGCTTGCGGCGGCTCGGTGCGCCTCCTCGGGCTCAGTGGGAGTCACAGTCCCGCTGAACTTCTGGGACGGGGAGAGGAGGGCAAGTCAGGGGAAATACACCAAGGACAGTGTGTACGAGCCTGCAACAGGTAACATATACAAGGATACAACTCTGAAACGAAACGCTCCGTCTTTTCACATTACTGACACTGGACTTTGGACGCTGCTGTGCAAATAAGTCTGTCTGGTGATGTCAGGCCTAAGAGAGAATATCAGGTCAAAACTAATGCAAACCTTCAAGTTGTTTTTCTGCATAATCCATGTATTTATATTTTACACTTTGTTATTCATGCATGTGCGTTTCAGCAATACAACAATAACAATAAATATTGGGTGAAATCATTTTCATCAATAGCAATATTACAAAGCTCAATATTATATCGATATATTGCTTATGCCTTTTGCAAAAATGGTGAGGAGATTTGAATACATCATTGGCTTTTATGTTCTACCTCAGATTTGTACAGTGTTTTGCTGTTTATGAAGCGTCATCATTCTCTGCCCATAATAAAGAGCACAACACCTAAATTATTTCATGACATGATGGACAGAATAGCAAAAAAAATGCCATAAAAAAATTAGATGAGCTGAGGGAAACTTGGATTTTGGCATTTTACTTTGCATATTGGCTCATAACTCCTGAACAGAAATCAATATTTCAAGAAGCACAAACCTGAAAACGTTTTTTTCAGTCCTAAAAGAAATAATGATTTCACATTTATCGTCAGAATTATCACTATCAAGACTAATATCAACATTTTAATCTTGGTAAAGTTTTTGGAAATGTTGCCCAACTTATATATATATCCAATATCCTGTCTATCCATTCATGTACACCCCACTTCATCCATATGCAACCAGTTTTATGCTCCCTGAGCTTCAATGAATTAGAACAAAGACACGTGACCCCACCTTTTGTTATTACAGCCTGCTTAGCTCCCTGTCTATTCGATTTGCAGTCTCATCCATCATCTAGGATCTCCGTGGCCAGGTTCCTCACTTTAAATCAGTCATATTAACCCCATTTAAACTTACACACAGCCTGAATTCAACCCACTGGTCGGTCACAACCATGCTCCTTATCTTATCACTAAGATAAGGATGTAAATGTCCCCCTACATGCAGTGTGTCACAGGATTTGGCCTAGATTTAATTCCCACTCACACAACTTTGAATCAGAACAAATTCAATGACCAAGTGAAGTGATATGATCTTGTCAAATAGAAACCTTGTAACCTGTTGTTTTTCTATATCTAACCCATGCACGTTGTAATGATTAAATATTTCACACTGAAGGGCGAGTCCTGTGCCATTTGGAGCCGTGTGGCGCTGTGGATGTCGATCAGGCTGTGAAATCTGCCATGTTGGCTTTTGGCCATTGGAGCAAAATGTCTGGGATGGACAGGGCGAGGATCATGATAGAAGCAGCCCATATAATTGAGGTGTGTATTCTGTGTACTTATATGTTTTTTTTTATACCTGCATAATACCTAAACTGGTTAGCAGGATGTTGTTGTTGATATGATTACTATAAATTCTATAATGAAACCCAGTAGGGGATAATAGATTCTACCAAGTTCATGACGAGTTTCCTCAATGTTTTGTACATCCAGTTTCTATACTAACATCATTTATTACGTTTGTCTTGACCTTCATGCACAGAGCAGGAGAGAGGAGCTGGCTGAAATGGAGGTGGTCAACAATGGGAAGTCCATCACAGAGGCCCGTCTGGATGTGGACTCTGCCAGACTGTGTATAGAGTACTACGCAGGGCTGGCCAGCACTCTGGCAGGTTAGTACATCCCTCACTTCTTAGGTAAGCGTGTGTTCCCAAACACTTCAATGACACATGGCAAATAAATAACAGATAAGGTCATGGCAGCCATTCAACTTAACAAATTGATCCCTCATTTTTATCAACTACAGGATCAGGCGGGGAAGCCCATCATATAATGAACCTATTGGCCCATTATAAAATACTAAATGTGTGAGAATCCAATTTGGTGGACTTTGTTGTTTAGATCAAATTAATTTAAATTATACATTTGATAGGTATTGGTACAGGTACTACTGTCATATCGGTTTGTCTGTGTGGTTGTTTTTTGTGGTCTGTGGTTTTTCAGATTTCCATGTTCAATACCTCAAGAACCCAAATCTTTTTTTAAGGTCAATTTAGCCTTTTCTTTTTGATGTCCATGCTTCTGTTTTCTCTCGACAAGGTCAACATGTGCAGTTAGCTGGAGGATCCTTTGCCTACACCCGCAGGGAGCCTTTAGGAGTCTGTGCTGGCATTGGTGCTTGGAATTATCCTTTTCAAATAGCTGCCTGGAAATCAGCTCCAGCCCTGGCCTGTGGTATGGGATTCATAAACCTATTAATACATCAATTATTGCTGTTTTTACACCTTAATCATTTCCTATTAGGATTGTAATGCTTTGCTTAGCTGTGTTTGTCATTGTGCAGAATATCTCAAAAACTACTATAAATATTTCAATAAAAGGTTTTATGAGTTGAGGAAAACTTGGGTTTTTTGGGGGGATCTTTTGGGTTTTGATAACCCACAATGCAACAGTTAACAAAGCACTTAACAATTTTGATTTTATGGTTTCATAACTCCTGAACAGTAATAGACAATTCAAGAAAAAACTTTTTTCTTATGGTTTACTGTTAATGTTTCTTAAATTGTTTTAGTGTTGGCTCTTTAACATAAACTGCTACAATTCGTAAACACATCGAGTAGTTGCAGCCAAATTGAAATGATGGGTATACACATTTACACTGAGCAATCCTTAAAAACATAATGGCTCTTCACCAGTAGATGGCACTACAGCAGCATGATGAATTCGTATTCCACTGGTCATGAGTCTGACACGTCTCACATAAATCTTCATTATTTCTTTATGTACCAAGCCCCAACATTCACAATTAAAGTCTTGTCCCTAAATCACATCCGCTACTTGTATTTAATAATGAATTGTATGTAATTTAGAGAATCGTGCAGACCTCGTTGCTTTCTAGTTTGTTAGATAATATATTTTATATATGTTTGTTTCTGTTCTGTAAAACAGGTAACTCCATGGTGTTCAAGCCATCACCGGTGACACCTGTGACAGCCGTCATGCTAGCAGAGGTCTATGCTAAGGCTGGAGCTCCAGAGGGACTGTTCAACGTGGTGCAGGGCGGCCAGGAGACCGGCAGCTTCCTATGCCTCCACCCTGATGTGGCGAAGGTGTCCTTTACTGGGAGTGTGCCCACAGGCAAGAAGGTCGGTGTGATTCATACGGTAGAACTAAAAACTCTGCAAACCCTGTCAACTTTTCTTTGTTTTATTGGAGACATTAAATAATAAAATGTATAACACAGTAAATTCTCTCATGATCGGGAATTGTGTTTGTGGAAGATTTGAGATTTATAGATGTCCTAATATGTAGTGAGATCAGACTAATAATTTATTGATGTATTCTTCTATGTGACACAGATCATGGAGATGGCATCTAAGGGAGTGAAACCAGTGACTCTGGAGCTTGGGGGGAAATCTCCTCTGCTCATATTCCCGGATAGTGATCTGGAGAACGCTGTGAGGGGAGCTCTCATGGCCAATTTCCTGTCTCAAGGCCAGGTAGTGTGCAATGATTTGGATATGTGATGGTTTGTAGTAATACACCGTAACAATTTAGCATCTGCATGTGTTGAAAAATTATAAATGTGTGTCCCATCTACACATGGAATCATATTGTTGTGGTGTTTTTAGACATGAGCTGTCCGGACCCAATATTTTAGACATTTTCACAGTTTTTCCTTTTACATATGAAAATGCCTGGGGTTCAATTCATCTCGGAAAGCAGCTTAAGATTTGGCCAAATGTCTCACAGGTCTGCAGCAACGGTACAAGGGTGTTTGTTCACAAGGATATTCTGCCTGAGTTTGTGGAGGAGGTGGTGAAGAGGACCAAGGCGATCGAGATAGGGGACCCACTGTTGGAGACCACCCGAATGGGAGCACTGGTCAGCCGGCCACATCTAGAAAAAGTCCTATCCTTTGTGGACCAGGCGAAGAAAGAGGTACAACAGATTTTTTTCTTTGTCAACAGATTGGTGTAGAGCAGCGTAAACTTAGACTTGAGTGTGAATTGTCCTGTTTCCAGGGAGCCACACTGTTGTGCGGAGGTGAAGTTTTTGTCCCATCAGACCCCAAACTCAAAGGTGGATACTACATGACTCCATGTGTGTTGGGTAAGAATTCAAAACATTCCTCTGTGAATACAGCACATACAGAAAATATGAAGGCCCGTATTTACTCTTCCAGAAACCTGTTCACTCTGTCTTTGTATCCACACACAGGTGACTGCACAGATGAGATGACCTGTGTGAAGGAGGAGATTTTTGGTCCCGTCATGTCCGTGTTGTCTTTTGAAACGGAAGAGGAAGTGCTGCAGAGAGCCAACAACACCACCTTGGGTCTGGCTGCAGGAGTTTTCACCAGGTTGGTATATGACGAGACATCTAAGGCAAATTCAATGGTCAATAAATGTTTGGGGGGGTCAAAAGACAAGAATGTCTTTCTGAAGAATCTGGATTTAGGTTGATTTTTGGTAAACTGACCCTCTCTGATATGTTTTAATTTTTCCTTCGTTTAGCCTCATTATCTTGCACGCCACTCTGTTGTGCCATGATGCATCAACGTGATACCATAAATGGTGCTTCATCAATAAATTTGGTTATCAAGATAAAATATTAATATAATATTTATTAAATATTAAAATAACTTAATTGATTAAAGTTACCGGCACCACCTCGGAAGTGAAAAGAGCAATTTTGATTTCATTTCTACAAAATGGAACCGTCAATTAAATTATAATAAAATTACCATATAGATAGTTATGTTGAAGATATGGGGTTCTGACAGTGTAGGGTTGAATATGCTTAATGAAAACATTTGAAAAAACATTTATAAATATAAAGTATAAAAACACAAATATACGGTCTGCTAAAAAAGATAGTATGTGTATACATGTGTGTGTCTTGAGTCAGTGCAAGATGGTGCAAAAATAACCCTTCCTATGGAATGTTCGACCGAGATAATGGGTGAAGAGTTATGTGTGTGTCTGTGTGCCAAATTGAAGTTACTAGATTGGATGCCGAAAGACTGTGCACATAACAGACTAACATTATTTCAAAACTTGACCAAAATATCACAACACCACAAATCAAAGTTATAAACTCACAGAATAATAAACAGTCTGTAGCCAGTATAATTATTAAGCCCAGATGTGTCCGTGGAAGGAAGGAAGTTGCTGTGCAGTTCAGTGTGTCTTGCTGTTGAGTTCAGTTGTTGCTGAAGTTTGCAGAGGACAGAGCCGCCAGGACGTTGTAGAGCTTGAGGCGAGGTTTCCTTGGTGAGATGAGCGAAGCTGCACCTTTGGCTCCCTCAGAGTTGGATGGAAGAAGTGTGAGCTGAGAAGAGGCCAGCCCCTCCTGTGGAAGGATTGTGGGAAGAGGCAGGACGAGGCAACGCCTTCTCTGAGGATTTAGAAGAGAGATGGCAAGCTGGAGAATGGCTTTATTGGCCCGGTGACCACAGGTCATGGGGTCCAGAGTGACCAATGGAGTTGAAACCTGTGTCCTGGGTCCACCTCTGTTTGATGCCCGGACATTGAGTCTCTGGTTTTAATGGCCTGGAGGGTCCTGGAGGGACATGCGTTCGGTTTGATGCATTCGTGTGGTTTCACACAAACCATGGCCCACATCCCCTTCAGGATCCACTGACGGGTTCCGGGCGAACAAGTTTAGTCCAGCTGGAAAAGTCATTGTCAGTTCATTTGGATTGTCACATCTGGCATTTGTGTATACTATCTAGTTTGGCTAAGCAAGATTAAATTAGACAAATAATTCAGATTCAATGACATACAATATGAATAACTGTTCTTCACTAGGTTGGAAAAGGAAAAATAAGACATTGTAAATTGTAAGATAAGATGCAAGAGGGCACGACAATGTAAGGTATTTTTGAATGTCCAAGAGTTTTGTCTCCTGGATCCCAATGAGTACTCAGTCTGATCTGTTAGACTTAACAATTTTATTTCAGCAGGTTTTCTGCGAAGGTTGTCATAATTTTCAAATCTCAAGATCAAATGACTGTATCATTGTTCTGTAAGAATATGCTATGTCTAACATGGAGGTATGGACTTCATTATTATGAAATGAAAGTATCGATCAAACATATTTACAATGGTGTATATTTAATCAAATTTGTTTTGTTTCTGTTGCTAACAAAACAGTTCGAAACTTAACACCACTGTCAGCGGGTTCTTGAAAGCGAGCTCTGATGGTGCTCAGCGCTGGGGCCAGAGTCAGGAGGACTGCCTGTCACTGGGTGCTCGGTCATAACCATATCAAACTGACCAGAGAGCTGTCGTCATCTTCTGAGTGTCATGTCTAGCAGAATTTCAGGTGGTTCTCAGCTGAATGCCTATCGGAAGGTGGACAGATACCAGGTCCTATGTCCTTCTGTCACCCTTTGTTGTGAGGTGAATTGAAGATGGCACCGCTTTGATGCATGTAGTGAAAGTGACAACATTCCCAAGCCACCTGTCATCTCGATCTGCATTGAAGTTTCTCTCATCAGTACAACATGTGTGCGTATACATGATGTACGAGACATGGACTTGAAGGTGATTTTCTTCTAGGCCGTGTTCTTTCCTGAAAATAAAATGCCTCACAAATACTTGGGATTTTCGCAGATGTTTAATGGATGTTGATGGATCTGCAGAATTCTCGACTAGTATTAGAGCGTGTAGTTACTTGTGACACTGAAGCTGATTAACTTGTGAACAGCTGTAGGCGGTTTTAACAAGTCTAACCTTCTTCTTTTGTTGGCACACAAAGCTGAGATCTGTTCTAAATAATTATCAATGTTGTCAGTTGTCTGATCAAATTGTTCAATATCTTGCAGAAACTCAAAAATCAAAGCGACATGTGAGGTCCGGCGCATCACCCTCAGGTTCTGGTTGGGGAGGTTAAAACATCTTGAAAGGCCCCCTTTGGAAGTTGTGCACGAAAATGTGTCATGCATCCGTGGATGAGAAGATATGAGGCAATGTGTTTTGAAGATAACTATATGTCATCAATCAGTTCAGAGAGAGATGGAGTTGAAGCTGTTACCTCTTCCTTCAGTGGAGGATCAGGAGGTGACATAAGACTTGGTCGGATGATTCTGTCCCATCTTGGGAGTGAAAGGAGTAACCGTACACTATGAGAGGAATTGGAATAACAGAATCGCATTGGTTCAAAACGATGAGGCCGGCCTTCTAATCTAAGTTTAACAATCTCCTGTGAAATGAATCTGATCTCTGGCAGGTCTCTAATAGTGCAGGCTTTCTTACTAGCAGTTTGAACCTCTAAGAAAAGCATTTTGCGCTCTAGGGCATTTACCTCCGTTCACATGCTTTGTCTGACAGGCAAGGTTGTTGCCTGTGGAAATTTAATCATGCATCTCAATGGACCCTTTGATGCTGTTTGCATCACCTGTCTTAATGAGAATCTATTTCTTATTACACTCACGAAGTTAACTTTGATGAATTAGGATAGAGGGGTCATCTGTGCTAGGAAAACAAATTGTTCTACAGGGTTTCCATTGTTGGTTCTAAATTGAAAATTAGATTTAAGTTTTAAATCAAAAAGTGGTTGGCTTTGGTTGGCAGACCTGGGTTTTCGTAACAGCTAACAACTGTGATTAAACAGTTAAAATTAATACTGATAGGCGTAAATAGGTTCTATAAATCCAGGCGGGACGCTGTGGCTAGGTTCTATCAACGGCTGTATGGAAAGCCAGACAAGAAGAGGATCTAATAAGCATAACAGTTGAAATTTGTTGACAGTAACATTGAATGTGATAATAAAAATTCTTAAAATTTCAACAATATTCAACTGGTTAAACTTTGTAAAGGACAAATGGAGTTATGAATAATTATTAAAACTTATTTATAATTATTCACATGATTGTTTGTAATAGGTGAATTCCTGTGCAGACTAGTGGATTAATTCAAACTTTGGTTGACTATTAATTCTATTTTGGTTAAATAAAACAAATTTAGAATTAGATTTTCAACTCTTCATGCGGGGCACATTTATGTTAGCCAAAATGGAAAGGAAAATAATTACAATTGAATTTTTGCCATCCACCAGGCATTAATTGGAAAAATTATAAAAATTACTAATTAAAATGAACTTTGCCAACTCCCACCCAGGCATAATGTGTGCCATGATGCCAACGATACCATAAAATGGGTCTGTTCAATAAATTGGTTATCAAGATAAATATTAATATTATTTAAATAATTTTAATTGATTAAAGTTCCTGCACCACCCTTCAAAGGAAGGAAAGATAGCCAATTTATTGATTAAGTCAAAAGCTAACAAATTTGAACTCTGATTAACAATTAATAACTATAAATTACCATATAGATAGTTGCTAATTGAAAGATATGGGGTTCTTGACAGTGAGTTGGCGAAATTCATATGCAACATTAATGAAACATTTTAAAAACATTTATTAGAATATATAGTAAAACACAAATTACGCAATTCAAACAAGATAGGTATGTGTGTATACATGTGTGTGTCTGTGTGAGTCAGCGTGCTTTCAAGATGGTGGTGGCAAGAGATAACACTCCCCTATTGGAATTCGACCTTAATGAGGTGAAGAGTTATGTTGTGATTGAGTTACTGTTGATGCAAAGACGTGCAGAGCATAACAGAAACATTACTTTCTAATATTGTCCAAAATATACCACCACAAATCAATTAAACTCACAGAATCAATAAACAGTCTGCCAGTATATTATTAAGCCAGATGTTACTGAAGACGGAGTGTGTGCAGCAGTTTGTTTGTTGAGTTCAGTTCAGTTGTGAGTTTGCAGCAGACATATGCCGTAGGCTTGGGCGAGTGGTGAGATAGAGCTGATTTGTGCTCCTCTCGAGAGTTGGAGGGAGAGAAGATGTGAGCTGGAGAAGAGGCTCAGCCTCCTTGTGGAGGATTGGGGAGAGGACAGCCTTCTCTCGTGGGGAGAAAGAGTAGAGGCGGAGACTGTTATGAAGTCAGGGGTCCAGTGACAAGGTGAAACCTGTCCTGGGGTTACCCTCTGTGTAGTTGACCCTCTGGGACATTGGTCCTTGCTCTGTTTTAATGGCCCCTGGGAGGGGTCCTGAGGACATCTGCTTTGATGGCACATGGATGTGGTTCACACAACCACACCTCTTTACTTATCATAGTCCCGGTTTAGGTATTAGCATCTGTCCTGAGTGATGTGATCCCAAGTGCGGAGTATTAAGTGCAAATCTGAATGTATCCAAATTCATCCTTCATGCATCTTGAGATCCGATCACTCAGACCACAGAGGGAGGTGAACTGGGACGCATGTGGCCACGTTGTTTTCACATTGTTTGCTGTGTGAACGTAAATGCGTCCCGGGCCACATATGAAGGACCACCTCCTCAGCTGATGTCCTCTGACCTGCTACAGTTTCATCGTTAATCAAACGTATTTTCACTCTTCTCAGTGACCAAACGTTTATGTGTTTGTGGCCACCGACTTTGGACACATCTCTAAACTCAGACTGGGTGAACACAACATCTTGGGGCCCTGGGGAATACAAATGACATAGGGAATATTTGATAAGAGCAGGGAAGTGAGGTCCGATCACGAACGGTCACAGGACACATTCAGGACGCATTTCAATGTCAGGGGTGACATTAACACCAGGTTTAAACAGGGCCGTATTGACAGATATCTCCACCTCCTATATGAATTACAACCCTACAAATCTAAAGCTTCAAGTCAACACTGTAGTGTTGTGTAAACCTCTTCAAATTACAGCCAAGCCTTGGCATTTAAACGTATTATCCATATTTTTCTTTTTTACCTCTGTAGGGATGTGATGCGAGCCCATCGTGTTGTCGAACACCTCAAAGCTGGTTCCTGTTTCATCAACAACTACAACATCACTCCTGTCCAGGTGCCCTTCGGAGGCTTCAAAATGTCAGGTACAGTCTGGTTGTTTGCTCATAGACCAGGAGCCAAATTCATACTTTTATTTCCATTATTTCAGTCTGCATGCAGCACTACAGGACCCATTGGAGATTGCACCCATTAAGTTGTCCTGGCAACAGTCTTCAACAATTTTAAAGAATAGATGTTATGATTAATATGAATAATTGGAATATGCCTTAAAGTAAAACTTTGTGCCTCCTTGTAAAGTGTAACACGTTATCATTAGCTAATATGACCTCTGTGGAAAATGCTTCCTTATTCAAAAACCCTGTTTCACTACTACCCAGTCACAGTAATTGGAATTTAAAGTTTAACATTTTAAGTGTTTACATTCACCAGGCATAGGGCGGGAGAATGGCCAGGTGACCATAGAGTACTACTCCCAGCTAAAGTCGGTGTTTGTGGAAATGGGCGACGTGGACAGTCTCTTCTAGTTTACACACACACACACGGAGGAGGATTGAAGAACTGGAGCAGATGGTCTGGACCAGGACATCTCATCCATCACTCAGGGAAAAAACACATCAGTGATCACAAGTGATTAGAAGCTAGTTTTGATCCACGGGGCTCCAGTTGTCCGCCTTGAATGTTGAGCCATGTTTGTCAGTATTTTGTGAGTTGGAGGAAAATGTGACAAGGCTCAAGGTGATCTGAGACAAAAAAACTGTGGTAACTAAGTAGAATAATACGAATGTGACACGAGCTGGAAAAATGTATTAATTGAAAAGGAACATTACTGTCTGTGCCAAATTAATCTAATTAGAGACAGTTTTATACTTAATGACCACTAATTTCTTTTAGCTACTTCAGCATATATGAGCTGCATTTTGTGTCATATAAATTGCACTGCAGCAGTTCTGCCTCGCTCAGTACTTTCTTGAGACTTAAATTTCAAATACATTTTACAGTTTTATACACAAACCGAAGTTTACAACCAAGTTTTATTTCTTGAACTACATCAATATATCTTTATACACACAGTACTAAAATAATGAAAAGCACTTTTGAACATTGTGTTGATTTAAATCATAGAGATGTATTTTTCTTGTAGAACTGTTACGCTACAGTGTCGTTTGGATCAGAACTGTGAAAGGAACATTTTGCTTTTGAGGACAAATGACAGAAAGGACCTGTTTAACTCATATCAAATCATATAAATTGTGACGTGAACACCGTCTGTAAATAACAATAAAATATAATAGTTCAAACATGTGTTGGACTTTCGCTCTTGTCTCCTTGACTAAGTTCTTCTTTTCTTCCTCGCCGGATTTTTGGCAGCTGCTTGTTTCTGAGATAGAGAAAATGTGAGAGATTATCACCTCTGCTTTTCACTGACCACTGATACAACTGAAGAGAAGCTCCAATATGTCACTAAATTGTTATAATTTATTTTTCTATAACCTGCATATTCTACTATGATCAGGCCTTTGTGCATGTTTACCTTTGCCACAGGTCTGGTGGGTTTCTTGAACTGTGCAGACTCTGTTTAAAGGAAAGTCAAAAGTGAATCACCTCAGCTATTTCCACACTTCATATTCATATCCATCATATTTACTTACCGTCTTCAGAGGGTAGATCGTCTTCATTGTATATTTTCGTTGGAGGAGCCTGCAATGAGGTGTTAATAATGATATGATGAAACCATGAAGCAATGTGTGCCGAACTGAAAACCTCAGTTATGAGACCACACAGGTATTAGTCTTCCTGAACCCACCTTGATCATTCCCCTCTCTGAGGGATTTTTCTGAGGAACCTTCTTGGTCTCCCTCAGCTGATTCCCTTCCTGAAGTATCTCCATGCGGCCTTGTTCGGCCGACACGCGGACTCTCAAGCTGTGGAAGGCCGTCTGCACCTCACCCACCTTGAAGTGCACAGCCATGCCCTCAAACCACAGACTGTCACATTCACCCTCCTTGAAGCCCGGTGGCTGGTATTCAGCAGGGGTGACTTAGAATGAAGAGCAGAAAGACACATTTTCACTACACAATCCACATGTTTTTAATTGATTCTCTGAGGTAATAGTTAAATACTGCATCTTACTGTCGTCATAGTAGTAGAGCTTCATGGTGAGGTAGACGTTACTGGGAAGGGCCTTGAGGTTCTGCATGAGCAGGAAGAGCTTCCTGATGAGCAGAACTGATGCTCTCTTGGTGTCCTCCAACGTCACCTGCATCTTCACGTCATTGTTCCTGCAGTTTTAGGAAGATTATATCACCACCGGCCCGCATGTGGAGGCAGCATCGATGTGACCAACGCAATCATAGTATGTCCACACCTACCTGAGTATGTCCATCTCTGGTCCCTTCTCAGTGTATTTGAATTTGAACTGGTAAGACTCAATAATGCACTGCAAAACAAGATGAATACATCTTAGTGTTGATCAAACTCATATTTTTTTTTATTAACTACTCAGTATTTTAACAGAGAACTTACATTGGGGTCATCTGGATTGGTGTACACCTAGATGGCAATGACACACAGTTATCATTTGTCTCCATGCAAACACAGTGTTAAAGAGAAGTGCTGCTGACTTACGTACCCCAATGAACACAATCTGGAGCTGTTGACAGGATAACAGTGAACGTTAGTAGAAATAGTTGAAGTACTGATCCAAAACAAAGGACCAGATAAAACATAAAGTAAAAGTATTCATAGATGCATTGACTTACATACTGCTTCTCTATGGCATCAAAGCAGCCCATCATCCTGGAACAAAAATATAAAGAAATAAATTATGTAGGGAAATTAATGGATATTTCTTTTTTAAATGGGTCTGGTCTGGTGTTATGAGTGTTACGGCATCAATATTATAATTACCATTTCACAACTTTGCTGGCACCAGGCCTGCTGCAGTCTTCACGTAGAACCTTGACACACAGATCTGGTGGAATGGAAAACAACAAAAGACAAAACAAAGAGCATTTATCATATAGCAACACTCATTCATAGTCATATGATATTATAATTAACCTATTTTACAAGTCTGTGCATTGTCAGTAAGTTTTCTGGGGCCATTTGCAGTGATTTCAAGGTCAAGAAAATGTCATTTCTTTCCTCTTTTATTAAAAAACTGGTTGTTCTAAAACAGCAATGATTACTGTATAGAACAGAGGTTTTCAAAGTGTGAGGCGAGCGTCTCCAGGGAGGCTCAGTGAATGGAAATGAAGAGTTCACATATACAGTAGTGACCTAAATGTGTATGATTGGGTTAAAGAGATAGAGATTGAGTAGTTTGAGGGACTTTTACTATTTTTCCCACTTTCCCACCGACAAAAACTAATAAATGCCTTCGAACAGACCTTTATTATCTTCTTGGTGCAGTATGGAGTTCTGTCAAACTGCAATATTAACCTATCTTTGCTCAGTTGATGAGTGTAACTGCATCAGCGCGGTGCCGGAGGTATCCAGGAATTGATCAGAGCTGAAGGTTTTGTCTGAGGGGAGGCCCACAGACTATGAAACCCCTCTGTACAGAATATAGACAGTAGTAAATGCATTTAAAAACCACGTGGCTGTGTGGAACTAAAATCCGGTGTTAGCACAATGTACATCCTCTTGTGTGTTCACCTTCCAGATATCTGGACCTGTAGGCGTCCTCGGGGAAGATCCCTCTGAGGTAAGTGATGGAGGAGACGGCCACAGCCATCATCCTCTTGACAAACACCAGGGACTCCTGCCGGGTTTTCAGGTCGTTCAGGAACAACCCTGTCCACTTTGAAACAACAACAACAACAATGTTCTTTAAGAGGAGTAAACATTTAAGCTAACATTACAGTAGGATTGACTGTAAACGTCATGGGTAGCATTATTCACTATCTTAAATATCTCAATCAATACATATGTAAAGAGTTTGAGTAAATAACCATGTTATCAATGTTATCTTCATCAAACCTCTGCAGTTTCCTCCTTGTTCTTCCTGGCGCACATCTTCCCTGCTGCCATCTTCCTCTCTCCTGTATTCCCCGAGTGTTAGCTAGCTAGCTAGGTGCCGCTAATGCTAATTAACGAGCTAGCTAATATTTAGTATTTAACCTCCGCTGATTCCAGAAAACCGAAAATAATATTAATTTCACTCTCTCGTGAGTGTTAGTGTTATGATCCTTCTCGAGAAGCCTTAAACGAAGCCTGTTTAGATCCGGATCAGTTAAAGTAAAGTAACTAAAACGTGGCTACAGCTAATTTCGCAGCCAGGAACGGACAGATGAGATCATCGATGTTTCCCGCCCCGAATATGGACTAAATAATAACACAGAATACTGATCTTAGAAGTTATTAGAAGAGCATGGGTCCAAGTTTTAGTAACATTTAAAGTGAAATATAGGAAGGACAAATAATAAGTTTAAATAAATGCAGAAACAAATGATTAAATAGATAAATAAAAACTGTATAGTTGAATAATTTCCCCATGAAGACACTTTCTGTATTTCTAAATGCATTTATCTACTCATTGATCTATTTCATTTACTAAAGTAGAAGTAATGATTCAAGTCAAATAAACTAAGAGGAATCTTATGTCACTGGTGTCACTGATCACTCCCATAATAATGATGGTGGCATTAAGTCTATTTATTCAGGTGTTTTCAGTTAGTTTGGTTTATAACACTATTAAAGACAGGGATGAATTCGATTGCAATTACAGTTGGAACAGTTAATCAGTGGATTTAGTTATTGTTTCCTTTGTCACAGGGAATTTAATGATAATTGTTAACTATTAATTAGTAATATTAATTATGGTCAAAAAACTATTATAAGAAAAAGGAATCTAGTTTGGCAGTATGAAAAACAGGTAGAATAAAACTAACAGGAGAGCGATGAAGATGTCATTCAAAACTGAGGAGAGGTCTAATCAGCCAAGTAAGAACACGGTTTACATGTTTCAGCAAAGTGACAAAACCTCCAGCTTCTTTAGATACTTGACGTTATCTTTCACTATTCTCCTGATGACACTTCCTGTTGACATGGTTTCACCTCAAGCCGTTTCGTCTGACACTCGATGGGGTTTTTCCTGAGACCTGATACAATGATTTGACAGAGTATGAACACTGTTGTTTAATTACATTTTATGGGTGAAATCTAGTGGAACACCCCATCCCACCTGTTTTTAAGAAAAACATTAGTCTTGAGGAAAGGGTTATACACTGTTTTCTTTATTTTGATTAAAGAGCATTTGTTGTTCAACTTAAAAACTGGTTCAACATTATTGAAAGAGGTGTTTGTGGCTTCTTTTCAGTAAAAAGGTTTGTATGGTCCTTTGTATCACACAACAGTAAGGACAGATATGAAAGAACAAACATTGAACACAGTCAGGCACGGACAAAAGCAGACATTGGCACAGTATTATTACAAAATGATATACTTTGGTCATAAGTGCACTACCAGTATTTGCTCTACACACAATGGAACCCACACATCATCACGTTGACAAAAAACCAACAACCTGCCTCCTCTTCCACAGGCACAACGGTTGACTTAAATATTGTTCTTGGGAAATGTAAAGGTAATCTCTAAATGAAATCTCCTACAGCAGACAGCAGACTCTGGCTTTGGGCTTATTTCTGCTTGGAGAAGAAGTCTTTGCTCTTCTGGACGTCAGGTTTGATGGTGTCACTTCCTGGTTTCCAGCCGGCTGGGCAGACTGAAAAAGATAAGCCTGTAATGAGTCCTGGCCCAGCAGATCAAACTAAAGATGGGACTTTATGACACATTTACAGAGCATGACCGTCACTGCTTTAGCTTTATGGAAGGGAAATTTATCATAAGTAAATGTGCCTGACATTACACAGTTTATTATACAGCTCATTGTAAACCTGGGCACTGATTGGAGAACCAAACTTTGAATTTAAATAAGGCCTTATAGTCTTTTGCCCTTTCTTCTTTATATGACGTGATGGTTCAATTATTAACAAGAGCGTATTTGTGTCATGGAAAAAGTTTTAATTACATCACTTTAGTCTAGTACAGTTCAAGCACACTTGAAATCTTTTAGAAGCAAATTGCTATAATTGTTCAATAAATAAGTGTTGTATGCAATAAGAAGGTCAAATGGACAACACTACAGAAGTGTAGCAGTAACTTACCCTCTCCATGCTTGTCGGTGAACTGAAAGGCTTGGACCAGACGCAAGGTCTCCTCTACCGATCGTCCAACCGGGAGGTCGTTGATGGTGATCTGTCTCAGGACGCCCTTGTCATCAATGATGAACAGACCCCTTTAATAGAGAGAAAAAACAGCTCATAATGACCTGAAGCTGGATTTATCCTCGGTTCAGACTGCATGTCAGATGGTTGAATGTGTCGAGCGTTTCTGGAACTTTTCAAAAACCAACTATCAGACATTTACATCCACTTCAGATTTACCAGCTGTGCTGAGGTGAAAGAAGATAAACTAGATTTGAGGAACTGTAAACCAGCCCTACACCCCCATTCAGACATTTGCCCTGCAGTAAAATCATGCAAGAGGGAGCATTGCTGGTAATGTGATGTTTCAGTGAAATAAGCACACATGCAACAAATGTCTGTAAATGCAGCGTAAGGCACTACAGTCTGTATTCTCCCTTCACTGCCTGAAATACAGGGTGGTACCTTCAATGATGTGTTTAAAAAGGAGAAGGCCCAGCAGACTGGCTTCATTGTTTCTAACTTTCTTGGACTCATAGTGAAACAGCATAACTCCACATTGTAAAACTTACCTGAAGGCAATGCCCTCATCGTCCTTCAGGACGCCATAATCTGTGGAGATGGTGCGCCGTGTGTCAGCTACCAGGGGAATCTTCATGGAGCCCAGACCGCCCTGCTTACGTGGTGTGTTGGTCCTTTGTGAATATAAAAAAAAGTCAGGTATTTACAAGTGAATGCACGCCTCCATCCTGTGAGTTTAAAATATAAAGCCTAATAACTACCATGCAAAATGGGAGAAGTGTGAGTCCACAGAGGCAGCGATGACCTCACAGCCGATTTTCTTGAACTGGTCAGCAGCATCACTGAAAGCGATGATTTCGGTCGGACACACAAAGGTGAAGTCCAGTGGATAGAAGAAAAAGACAACGTACTTCCCTACAACAAAGGAAAGAATAAATAAACCCATTGAGTTTGTCATGTGATGATGCTCCTATGGTAACAGTCTAATTAATTCAGGTCTTTAGTAGTGTAAATGAATGTCTGTTCAAAACATTGCTGGGATCTCAAAACAGTGAAAGGAGAGTGGCATCAAAGCATGTCCTCTGACCAACAGGAGATGAGACACCGGTTCAGTCATACCTCTGTAGCTTGACAGTGTCAGATCATTGAACGTTCCATCTGGCATCACCGCTTTGGCTGTGAAGTCTGGGGCCAGCTTTCCAATTCGTGCATTGCCTGCTGCCATCTTCAGATTGACTAGACAACACAAGAAGGAAACGGTTTATGTATTACACAGTCTCTTCTCGTGAAATGCATGTGAAATCATGGCTAAACCATTTAATTCCCTCATTTACAGGACAAGGAAATGATGTCTGTTATATTCAATATTAACCCAATTGATCCGTTTCTAATGAAAGAACTATGCACTCTGAAGCAGTAATTAGTAATTATTTTTTCATCATCTGTAATCTGATGATGAATATCTTGATGAATCAGGGTATTACACAGGTATGCAGTGATTTTTGAGTTTTCTTAGACCGGAAATGATTAGAAACATAAATGACAGAATATGAATGGGACAACTGTCGTGATCATATATTATTTAATAAAGTAACTTCACCAGCATCAAGTAAATGTCCTCCTTTCTAAGTGGTTGTCAGACTAAACAAAACGCTGGTGCATTTTACAAACGGCTGGGCAATGTTATTTTTATATAAGTCGAACTCGATAATCATCACGATTTATTTATTATATGTTTGAAGACAGATTTTGGGTCCGGAGTGAAGGTTGTGGTTTAAATTTGTTTACTATAACAATTTACTGTGCTTGCACAATGCATAAGCAATATATCGATATCATAGTGGACTTTGATATCTTATATATTGTGATAATAATTTATCTTGTTTTATTACTTAGCCTTCATTTCACTTTCAACGTATAACTGGTATTTTCACTATTACAATATTACTCAGTTATTGCTAATCAATAATCAACTGTAAGTTGCAATAATGTTTTGACATTACACATGTTTTCATCAGAGTGACTGCCATTCTTACAGCCCTGCACAATTACTGGGGGCATATTAGTGTGGGATGTATATGAACATGTGAGAGACAACTGTATGATAACAGTTATTATACAACCGGAAGATATATCAATCAATATAAATTTGAATGCCAGAGACTAGTATGTGATGTCAGCTATATTACATCCAATATTGACTTAAAGCTCCTTCTGTACCCAAACCTCAGCCATTACTGATGCCCCCTCCATTCTCACTGCACCCTACGGACCATTCGCTTCTTCTTTCAGTTTAAACTCACAGGGTGTTTCCGCACAATAACATCCAACTCTATTTTAAAGTTGTAACTGCTGCGTGTTCAGGAGCTAATCTCATTATTATGACGTTTGGTTTGACTTTTGACATCAACACTTACGGAAGCTGCAAAGATATAGATTATATATTGATTGGAGAGACACTTTGTTGTGTTTTCTGTCGGTGGAAATATGTCCGACAACTATCAACAAATCCCCTTTTACTCTCAAAGCCATGTAGGTTTTTTTTAAATAAAGTGAAAAAACCACTTGTTGAATTCAGCTTCGGCGACACAAAGTGGAAAAACGCACAACGAACAGAACACACGCATGGAGAACAACATAACTAACTTCAAAAGTAAAACAAAAAGACGTGTTTAGTTGTGTTAAGTTGTGTTAAGTTGTGTTTAGTTGTACGTACCTCAGGGTTGGACCACACGAACTCAGAGCAGGAGGAGAGAGGAGTGCGAGACTTCACGTTTCCACCGGGGACTTTATAGCCCCGCTCCTCTCTCGCGATAACTCGGTTGAGCGCGTGATCCCAGAGCAGATTTGAGGTGCAGAAACCTCCACACACAGCATGACTCTGCACATTTCCTCCCGGCTCCTCTGGGAATCCTCCTGCTCGTGGTGAGACTACACGTACGGAATGAGGATGAAGATGTCAATGAAAACATCCTCCAGGAAGCTTTCTGTGATATTTCGTCAGCCCTCAGAGGAACCTGTGGCCACTACAGTTTATTCACCACATTCAATCCCTTGATTAAACTCAGTGGCTGATTTGTTCATGTGAGACTGAAGAGCTTCCCCCCCCTAATCCAGGCTCACATCAATACAGGGGTCACAGAATCATGAGGTCTTATCATATGACTTCTTTCAGCATGTGTGGAGCAGGTCTGGAGGAAATCTGTTGTCAGGAGCAGACATTAATCTACACATAGCTGCTGCCTCTTATCAGCCAGTGATTTACTTATTAACCGTGCCGCTCTGGCAGCCAGCGCCCCGTTCAACCTACATTTTCTCATTGGTCTTTCACTAAATCTGCTTTGTGTAATGACCATGTTTCAACCCAGGACAGAGAACCACAGTAAATTGCTTTGATGAAGACAAAACATAAGTCAAACTTGGGCTTATGGTCCTTGAAACAGATAAAAAAACATGTTTATCATTTCTTGGAACAAAAAGATACTCAGGCCTTTTAGTGTGGAGTTAAGATGTTCCCCCTGTGTCAGTGTGAGATGTCTCCTTCTTCCTGGTTGACTCTAAGTTGCCTGTAGATGTGAGTTTGAATGGTTGTTTGTCTCTGTGTGTCAGCCCTGTGATAGGCGGGCGACCTTTCACCATCAAATCTGTGTATTTCTTTTACATAAATTGAGACCATGATATGTTTTGTTTTATTAACCTCTATGAGACGGCTGCACTTGCAATACAGGTTTCCTGTATTGTCACTTGCTGCTAAGCTGTTCAGCATTTCCAACGGGACGAGACGGTCTGTTGCGTCATCTTGTACTTTTCCTGTGGGCTGCAGAAGACATTTTTTTTTATTCTCGTTTCCTCCTCACCACTGTTAACACAATGACTCAGCTGAGGAACAGCCACCATTCTCTTTGCATGTTCACAAGTAGTTTGTTGTAATCGACAAATTAGAATAACTGGCTCTCTCAACAGGGATTTCAAATTTCCAGTTAAACTATTCTTTCATTAGTCTATAGAAACTGTTGCCTGAGGAAAAATGAATAGAGAAATGTACCCGTTCCTTAGCTTAGTCATTGTGCAAATATAGCCGGGGTGAGGAGGAAATTAGGTTTTAAAAAAAGTCTTTTAAAAAGTCTTCTTCAGCCCAATGATATAAGTGCAATATGTTATACTATACTATATTGACATACTATATGCAGTGGTTTGCTGGGCCTGGGAGGTAGTAAACTGTTGATTAACTCGTGTTAACTCCTAAATGAATGAATACGTAATGCAGTTGTCCTCCTGAGAGAGAGGTGTTCTACAGGTAAATTGTTAGTCTCTTGAGAT
Source organism: Hippoglossus stenolepis (assembly GCF_022539355.2). Lineage (NCBI taxonomy): Eukaryota > Metazoa > Chordata > Actinopteri > Pleuronectiformes > Pleuronectidae > Hippoglossus > Hippoglossus stenolepis. The sequence goes on from NC_061493.1 coordinate 8,298,338, forward strand.
GTTGGTTTATTTTCATTATCTGTACTGATTCCCAAGTCACATGCTGAATCGCAGCATAGTTAAACATTTCAAAAGAATGATGTGCATTTTTTCCCCTGATTAATGGCGTCTATCATTTCATCGACCAGAGGAAACCGAATACCACATGGATAATAATAACCCATGTGTGTGACAAGGGGCCGTTAAGGATGGTTTCACAGAGTCACATCCTGTTGGATCACAGTGACATTGCTTGTTTGTCTCTGTATGTTGTTGGAGCAGCTGAAGGTGTCATTTTAATTTTAGTGACTCTGAAACCAAATTCCTTTTCTACCAAAGTACAATTTTACATACAAATCGTATTATATTCTAATAATAATAATAATAATAATAAATATCTGTTATCCAGCAAAGTTCCACATGTTTTCAATCCATTGCTTGAAGAGAAAGCCTGCAGTGTTTTTCAAATAGAATATTATTTCACCTGAGTGTTGGTGGCTGTTATCTGCTCCAACGGCCCCTCAGCCTGCCCCCTCTCTTCCCCACTGTCACAGAGCGACGTCTTTGCACGCCGTTGCCATGGGCGCAGCATCAAGGGCCAGATAAGAGGGGGCACCCACAATGACATCCTGTTAGAAAGACTGCGGTGGGCGAGTGATCAAACGATGCCTTGTGTTCATCTCCTGTCTCACAATGTGCCAATAATTAGTGCAGCTGCTCCACTGCTGATTCTGAAAACAAATGGATGTCTGAAGGGCCCTCGTGTGTCCGTCATAATGGTCTCCATCGGCCCCTGCAAAATATCAAAATGCTCTTTTTTTTTTAAAGGATGCGATGCTGGACTGAAAGATTGGCGCAAAGTGGTGGAGCATTTGATCCTAGTGCTTCACATATTGCATTCAATGGTGGATTAATAGTTGTTTTGTATGTTGCTTCACTATTCTATGGTTTTTTTTTATAACAAGTGTATTGCTTGGCAACCACTTATACCCCCACCAAATGTAAGCAGCAGATGTCAACAAAAAAGGAAAATGTAATTTATTAAAAATGTATTCTAACTGAACTTATTTCCCTTTGGCTCATTGTCACAAAATGTATCTAAAATGATATTTCTAATCATAAAATAACAGCTTGATTAATTCGATCATTTGGTTTCAAGAGAAGATGCTGTGTTAAAAGGCCGAGTGAGTACATCAAGTGATCACTGTCTATTTGCTTGGTTATTGTTGTTTTATCCACCACAATATTGACTTTATCTACGATAAACCCCCTCTGAGTATTTCCACTCTGTGAAATAACAGTGGAGTGTGTGATTGAATGAGCTGTGTTGTGGTAAAATGGAACAGAGAAATTAGAGCTGTTAAAGTGATCTCTGCAGTGATGGCAGTGCGAGGACGGCTGAGTGGGACCGTCTCAGTGTGGGGTTGATTGGCTGCCAGGTCCAGACTCGTCTTGACGAGGCAGCGACGCAGTGAAGTCAGCAGGAGGAGCTCAGATGGGAGCTGGACAATCCCTGTGTCTCACAGCAGGACGTGACAGCAGCCTGTAGCTGCACTTATACAGCACACACATACTGAGTGACACACACACACACGCACACACACTTATACCACCACTGCCTAATTTATCTGATGAATTATCTTATTATCTAATCTTATAGTGAACAGCTTAAAACACTGGCCTGCAGTAGTAGTGGACATCCAAAATCCTCAATATTAAATATATAAATTAATAAATAGGAGACAAAAAGGAATATTATTATTCACAAAGATAAACACATAACATAGTATGACAAAGAAATGTGATTTAATCTGTCTTCTTTTCAAAGTAACAGAGATAACTGCAGATCATTTTTAATTCAAATCATCAGCCAAACACATTAATGGCTCATATAGCAGCTGTAGTAGTAGTATGTATATTAGTATGTGAAGTAGTAGTGGTATATAGTATGTGTCCCATTTGGATTGACATAAACAGTAGTATTGTAATGAGAGTAGTACTAATAGTATTTCAATAGTAGTAGTAGTAGTGGTTGTAGTTGTGGTCATGTTAGAATTAGAAAGCTTTATTTTCATTGCACAAATTTGTACAATGAAATTTCTACAACAAAAATTGTTGTGCAACACCTAGAAAAACAATACATATATCAAATACTGGTAATAGTATTAGACTTTAGACTAGGGAATTTGTTTTCTGTCACATTCATCGGGGCTATTGAAGTGACTGGGACGTCGCAGCAGAGCAAAGATCGAGAGGATCTGACCCGAGGGCAAATAGCACATGTAATAGTAGCAGTAAAAGTAGCAGTAGTATTAACAGACACGACTATCAGTGACTAAGTTCACACTTCATTCAGACTCTCTTCAGATATAAAATGTGCACTTGAACTATTGTAATTTTCTCTTTTCTAAAATGTCCAAATAAACTTTTTATTCATTCATTCATTCACTTATTGTAGTTGTTCTAGTAGTAGTAGTTGTATTGCTATAGTAGTAATAGTAGCACTAGTAGTAGTACTCAGTGTTGTGCACGAGAACGCGTTCATTGAACACGTTCATTTTTATGAGAACGATGAACTGAACGCAACTTAATGACAAATAATGAATTTGAACGGTGAACACGTTCATATTATCTGAGGTCTAGCTAAAACGTTACGGAATGTTTTCCTTCTCCTGAGGAGAGACGCTGTCTAAATCGAACGCTTGCACCATGTCGTTGCTCAGTGCCCGTAACATTTCCGCGATGTAGCCTAACCTAAACCAACTAACTCGACTTCGCACTACCCATGATTCATCGCACACACATGTAGTCCAAACAAGCAACGTATTCCAAGACAACAGCTCTCGGTCTCATATAAAAATGGCAAGTGAAAGCAGAGACGCAGACTCAGCGACTACATCCGATGCACCTTATTATTATTTGCGGGATTTTTACACACTGTCTGATAAAGATCCCGACAGTAAAAATCTCACCTTTCTGTGCAAATTGTGTCCTCCTGCGCTGAAAAAGCAAGTCCGGACGTCAGCCTCATCCGCATCTAATTTAAAACGGCATGTGGAGCTGAAGCGTCCAGCTAGCCTAAAAAGTTATCTCCAAGTAATTGAAAGTCAAAAAAAGACCAAGACCCCCTGCCAACAGCCCCAAATGACCCAAACCACATTGTCTGCAGCCTTCAAGGGTATGATTCCCCAGTAACAGGTAGACAAACTCGTGCAGGGTATGAATAAAGAAACAGGCAAAATTAGCAATAACAAAAAAAAAACATTTCTTTTAGGAATTGATACATATGAAGTACAGTTTAAGGCAAGGGGTAGTGATGGATAAAGTTTTCTTTAAAAAACAAGTTAAGTCTTTCATTCTCACTTTCCACCTTAAAACTATGAAATGAACTGAGCTATGAACTAGTTCAGAATTTAAATGGTGAACTATGAACGTGAACTATTCATGTTTACTTGCATGAACTGAACTTTGAACTAGTTCATGAGAGGTGTGAACTTGCACAACACTGGTAGTAGTACTACAGTAGCAGTCATCGAGTAAAACGTTATCATCTTGTGGTGCTCTGTGCCTTTAAGAATTCTCCCGCGCTAGTTGACGAACACGGAAGTCGACCGGAAAAGGCAGGAATATTTCGCGCCAAATTGAAACAGAAGCGTTGAGAGTGCGAGCAGCGCGAGAGACGAGCCGACACTCCGACCTCCGGACATCACCTGGAGTTTTACCGTCTGTTTGTCCCCGTCAGTACAAGGTCTGTATTCACTGTGCGCTGTGCCACACACCAGATACACCCGAAGACTGAGACACTGGTTTTCCCACCAGAGATTTATCTGGAAACTGTGTTTCTCTGTCCAGTGTCGCCAACATGGAGGAGGCCAACAAGCTGATCGGCACCGGGAAGAAGCACCTGGTGATGGGGAAGGTGGTGGAGGCGGTGAGCGCCCTGCAGGAGGCCTGTGGCATGCTGTGAGTCTAAATCCTCAGACCGAAGCAGCTTCACACACACCAGAATACAAAGTCTGTACATCTCACACACATCTGGAGTCAATCCAACAAGTCAGAAATGCGTCTACAGAATGTATTCTGAAGGAAATACTTTTACTTTGAAAGTCTCTTTGTCTCGTTTTTATGTCTTTTTTTTTTTTTTTGTGAAAAATTTGATTCTCTGCTACATAATGTAAAAAAGTTTGCAATCACTAAGAATAAACAAAGATTAAATTACATGTTTTGCAGCTAACTCAATTTCATTTACGATCAAATTTGACAACTATTCATGTTATCAACTGATTGTTCATTTGATTTACAAAACATCAACATGTCAGTACCTAACAATATCCAGATTATTGTCATGTAGGTAAAAGTAAAGCAGAACATTCTCACTTTTGAGGAGTTTGAACCATCAAATATTTAGTTTTCATTGAAATATTTCTAGAATATCAAAATTTATTTATTTTGTTGTGCGACAAATAAATGATTTCACTAATCGTTGCCACTTGCATAAATGTTTAAAGAGATTTTTTTGTTTTAGGGCTAAAAAGTATGGCGACACAGCGGATGAGTGTGGCGAGGCGTTCTTCTGGTGCGGTAAAGCGCTCCTGGACCTGGCACGGTAAGATCAGAGACATTAGGCTGCTTTCAAACATGCACTTACCGCCAGAATTTTCCACAGGGGCTGTATGGGAGAACACAAATGTCTGAGTCATTTGCTCCAGACATTTTACTGAGTTTTTCCTGCCGGCCCCCTGGTAAAGTGAGTGAGCCCATGTCACAATAAAGAAAATGTCCAGAAAATTCCCAGTGAACCAGTGGGGAAGTTTCTAACATGCTGAACTGAAAAGAAAAAATACAAATGCACGTCGAAGATGAAAACAAAGATGTCAAGTTGGAAAGATGATGCGATTTGAGAGCTTTTGGTGATGAAGGCCGGTGTCGATGTGCTGCAAACAATTCAGTTCAACTTTATTGCAGACACAAAGGTCCATATCTATATAAAATACAAACAAAATATAACTACGATCATAGCAGCCCACAAATCCAAAATATTTAGATAACTGTTAAGACAGCTACAGGCCTTTGTTCCAGTGTTTCCAGAAACAAGAGGAATAAGTCTATAATCAACACATACATCTGTACATAAAATTCCCCAAGACCGCATGGAAGGTAGGGTCATTACAGGCCACAGAGATCTGACTCCATCTTGGGCACTTAAGAAAGATTCTAAATGCATTGTTAAATGCCACCTTAAGCTTTTTCATTTTAGCTCTACTGTAACAAAAATACTGCTTTCTGCAATGTGCAATTTACTCTGCTGCATGCTCTGCACAAGCACCACTGTTCGTCTCAATGTTCCGGACATTTTCCTGTTGTTGTGAACGCGTCTGACGCGTACAATCTCCTGCTGCGCTCTTCATATGTGAAACGCAAACGTCCGGACCCAATGTTACGGACATTTTCATGAGTTTGCCTGAAAACGGCTTGAGTTTACATCCCATTTGCTCTGATTCATTGTTTCACAAAACCCATGATCTGCAGTTTAATCCAATCCATCGAGGACTTTCCCCACACAGTTTTGTAGTAGTTGTGATAGTGTGCAGACTAAATGACTGTATTGTTGCAGGATGGAGAACTCGGTCCTGGGTAACGCTCTGGAAGGAGTTCCTGAAGAAGAGGAGGAAGAAGAGAAACCCAAAGACTCCAACGTTGAGAGCACAGAAAACATTGATGGTGAGGAAAAGGAATTGGTGGAGCATCATGGTCGTTTTTGTGCTTTCACTTTTCAAAGATGAATGTTTATGCACCTCATCCTGACTCTGCTCTCTATCCCCAACAGAGAAGACCAGAGACGAGCTGAGGGTTCAGGTGTACGACGCCATGGCCGAGAAGAAAAACGAAGATGCACAAAAGGCTGAAGGGAAGCAGAGCGAAAAGGCCGAGAAGAAAAACGAAGATGCACCAAAGGCTGAAGGGAAGCAGAGCGAAAAGGCCGAGAAGAAAAACGAAGATGCACAAAAGGCTGAAGGGAAGCAGAGCGAAAAGGCCGAGAAGAAAAACGAAGATGCACCAAAGGCTGAAGGGAAGCAGAGCGAAAAGGCCGAGAAGAAAAACGAAGATGCACAAAAGGCTGAAGGGAAGCAGAGCGAAAAGGCAGAGAAGAAAGGTGCCGTGGTAAAGGCCTCCGCTGGTGATGCACAACAGAAAGCAGCAAAAGAGGGAGAGGAGGAAAAGAAGAGCAAGGTGAAGGAGGACAAATCTGCTGAAAATGAAGACGAGAAGGAAAATGAGAAACAAGGCGAGGAGTCAGCAGAGGAAGCAGAAGGTGTCTGTCCATTCCATACAGTCCTTCATTTTAACTGGTGATTATGATGGTTGTTATGGCATGTTGCTAAGTTCCTCTAAACACTTATGTTTCCAGACGGTGAAGAAGAAGAAGAGGAGGAGGAGGGCGACGATGCAGAAATGGAGGGTGACGCACAAGAGCAAGGCGAAGGAGACGGCACCGCAGAGAAGGTACTTGACCAATCAGCTCCAGTACAAATCAAAATGACTCGGCCGAGCGTGTGATTGTCAGAGTGGGAGTTTAAATCACGCGTTGGCGTGTTTTCTCAGGACAGTGATGAGGAGGAGGAGGTGGGGAACCTGCAGCTCGCCTGGGAGATGCTGGAAGTGGCCAAAGTCATTTACAAGAGGTAACAGAAGCTCCAGATGTGTTCGAAGCCCTGATGGTTAGGATATGAACTTTCTAGTCACTGAGCTACAGTCTCCATGGTGACGTCTTTTTTTTCTTTTTCTTTTAATAAGGAAAGAGTCTAAGGATGATCAGCTGATGGCAGCTCAGACCCACCTGAGGCTGGGTGAGGTTTCTGCTGAATCAGGTACGAACAAGTGGACCCACACATCTTCTAGTTTTACCATGACCCCAACAAAATGTCTGAGGGAGGTAGCAAAAAAAATGTAAGATAATTATGATAAAGTTGCATTATTAACATATATGTATAATTTTTTTTGCAACATCAAACAAAAATAACATCAACATAAATAAACACAGACAAATAGGCAGTTGTACTTAAACTGAATGCTGAAGTCTTATCCTTGTGAAAAAATCACAATCAAGAAAAAATAAAAGATGCATTCATGGAGGTGTGGGGGGGCTCCCAGGGTTTTACTACCCTGCACTGCGTTGTAGCTGCCCCCAAAAAAACCCATACTGTGGTATTGTAAACTGAATTTAGTTCCCGAGTGAAGGTCGTGGTTTTTTAACTCTTCTTTATGAGCAGGGTTAGGGTTTCATAACACTATTTACAAATCTTAGGTTGATCAATTATGTGTTATACCTCCTCACTGTACTTACACAATGAATAATCATATCGAGATATATATTGATATTGTTTCGCCGCCCAGACCCAGGAGATGTTTTTAACATCTCCAATTTTTAATCTTAAATCACAAAGAAATGTGCCTTTTTTTTTTCTTTTTTTTTTTGTGTGTGAACTAAACGTGATCCCAGCCATCTCATATGAGCATTTTCTAGTATATCACTAGAAACCTTTTTGACTCATTGTGGACAATAGTAAAACAACACCTGACCTCTGAAAAAGAGGTGATTTTCTTCAAATGTCAAAATAATGAAGATTACAACAGATTAATTGTTTCTCAATAAATTACAGTGCTGTTTTGAAAGTTGAGTCATGGAAACAATTCTAAAGTTGTTTTGTCACAGGATCAATTTACAGGCCCCACATATTAAACTACAATCAACCCCTTGAGATGATACTGTAACTTAATAAGAAATCAGTGGCATCAATTCCACCTTAACACCTGGAATTATCTTTTATTTTCTCCTTGGACAGTGGGTGATGACTTCCTTTATTTTCTCCTCAGGAAATTACTCCCAGGCGTTGGAGGATTTCCAGGAGTGTCTGAAGCTGCAGGTGAAACACCTGGACTCAGACAGCCGCCTGCTCGCTGAGACTCACTACCAGCTGGGCCTGACCTACAGCCTGAACCTCCAGTACCGCCTGGCTGTCGACCAGCTGAACAGCTCCATCTCCGTCATAAAGAGCAGGCTGGGTAAGCGGGGGGGTTTTCTTTCTCAAATGGTACGATAAGCACCGGAGTGTGAGCTAACACGTCCACCTTGTCCTTCAGACAAACTGCAGCAGCTGCTGGACAAGGCCGAGGGCCCGGAGGCTCTGCCCAGTGAGAGGAAGGAGATGGAGGAGCTGAAGGCTCTGCTCCCAGAGATCAAGGAGAAGGTGGAGGACGCCACAGAGGGACTGAAAATGACAAGTGCTGCTTCTGAGTCTGTGAAGGATGCACTGGTGAGTCAGGGATGTCCTCTTCACCTTACATGATGGACCCTGAATCATTGTCTTCATAGTGACGGGACATTTATTGGTCAGGCCTCCGTGAGTGGTGACTTTGCATCATCACCTTTTTATAGACGCAGTGTCCAGTAGGTCTCACATCTATTGAATGTGAAAATCTGCTTTGTGCATCATACATCAGCTCAGTGACTGATAACGCAGGCTGAAGACTGCACCCTGGTGTAGAAGTGACTGTATTCAAATTGAGATTTATGTTTAAACTCAGTGTCTCTGAACTTTGTCTCTGGACCCCACATACACACTGTCTTAAATCTTCATTTAGACACAGCTTGTGACTGTGGTGTGATTTTATAAAAGTCAACATATAAACATTATTTTAACTCTGAATAAATGTTGTTGTCAGGGGGGAGGCTCTACTTCCTCTGCATTCCCAGAGTCTGCTCTACAGAACGGTGATGCTCCCTCCAGTTCAAAAGTAAGTATACACACGTAATCCAAATAAGTAGGCATGGTTATTTTTTAAGTTGTAGTCTGCCTAGATATTAACCATATAAAATAACTAGGCAAATTTCTTGAGGACCGATTGTATCATTTAATTTTTTCCGTCCAGGTGAACGGCACATCAACCAAAAGAGTCAGTTCCACCAACGGCCACTCGTCCTCGGCTGCAGTCTCTGACATCTCCCACCTGGTCAGGAAGAAGGTGAGTCTGGAGCTGGATATTCGGTACAAAAAATTGCAACCTAAAAATAAATGGCCCAGATTTCCTGTGAATGAACGTGTTTTTTTTTTGTGTATTTCAGAGGAAACCCGAGGAGAGTCCGGTGAAGGAGGGTGCGGTGAAGAAGGTGAAGCAGGAGCCTCCCGCTGACAAAGTCGACAAAGCCAGCAGCAAAACTAAAGGAAAAACAAACCGTATGGAAGTCGAGAGGTGAGACTTCAGTGTTAAACTCCCCGGTCACCATGATTCAAATTACAGTCGGTTCCCCTGACAAAATGGACACAAGCTCCCCTCAAAGCAGACAAAGCTGTTCCTAAAGTTAATAATGGTTTAAAAAAAAAAAAAACATGTCTGAACCCCTCGTAGCTTTGCTCACTTGTGGCTGTCGGTGTCATAAGTGGCCATATCAGAGGGGGAAAGTGATCCTCCTCAACAGATTTTGCTCGGTCGGGACATTGCCCCCTTCTGGCTCTGCTGTAAGGAGAACACGTTCAGTGAGCCACCAGGCCCAGTTCATCCCTTTTTTAAAAACCTGGTGCGAGCTCATTATGGAGAAAACCTGAGCCAGAGGGAACTTTACAAGGATGTTTTCCGACTTCTTTTCAACCAAGTTTTCCCCTCATGTAATTCGCATTACTTTCTTCATGCATGCTACAAGACTTCCTCTGTATTATTACATTTCTAATGTGTGTATGAGAGTGACACTCAACATTTTGCAAAGGGGAAAATACCATATGTTTGTCTATTCCTGCTTAAATCACATATGAATGGATGTGTCACCTAATGACCTTCTCTTCTCGGAGTTGGTGCAACGATGATAAATCACTAAATTTGAAAATAAAGTGATATTATTTGGTATTTTGGAATGGTATATAGATAAGTATCAAAACCCAAAAGGGCTTCCCTGATGCCCACTGTGTAATTGGAACACACGAATGCACCGTGAACCGTTTCACTTGGAACAAACGGACCAGTCTTCCAGTTACAGCACTAACAGGGTTCCTGTCAGATGGATTTAAATTTTTTGCTGTTTGTCTAATTGAAGTTTTCTCTCTCTCTCTCAGGAAGTGAAGCTGGTTTCCCTCCTGACTTTCCTCTGCGCCCAAGAGATTCACCGTTCCGCCAAGCCCTTGTTCTGGCTCCACTTGTTTACTGTTGTAAATATGTGCATCTATATCTATGCCTGTTATGTTCCTGTTGGTTCACATGTAACTGTAAAGTTGAATAAATAATCTAATTTGATAAAACATTGGTGTTTAAAACTTCATCATTGCTAATAACTTGACGTGGCTTGTCATTGTTGATCTACTATAAGAATATGACACAATGTAGCTAGGCCGATAGAATTTTTTTTAAAGGTTCTGGAGAAGTCCGTTAGCAGCCGTAAACACTGATTATTGTGGCCGACGCCATTTTCTTATTAGTTAAGTATTAAGACATTCAACACACAGACATTACAGAGCCTTCATATGGAGGGTGAGGGGCCGTGGACGCATTATATGATACATCTCTACCTGCAGGTGCTGCACTTATGATTAAATATAGTTAAAACTAGAAATCACTTAGGGAGCGTGTACCTCACCTAAAACCAAACAGTCCCCTTAAACTCACCCATAAGTATCAGTCCCCTAAACATGCCTGATTACTTTCATTGAACTATTCCCTGACTCATATCACATCCTTAACCAAGTTCCGTGATAAGTCCTGTACTTTGTGTGGGTTAGGGTTAGGCTTTACTCACAAGATGAAACGTGACCTCCTTGGTTATTTTCCCATTGTTTTTCACATGCTTAATTCTGCTATACTGCCTATACAAACTTACTATTGGTACATGGGGCTGCTACTGACTGAGTACACAATCTTATAGGAATAAAACCAAATTTTGCACAAACCTCATGCGGTTTATCATTCAAAATTTCATATTTTGCCTGTTATATATATAGAAAAAAGCTTGACTTGTCATGTAGATGCAACTGTATTGTCAGGTTCATTTTATCATTTGGGTGTTAGATTCAAAATTTTACTTTTTATATAGTGATGAATGTCACATTCTTTGTATATTTCTTTAAGTTGATTTAAAAGAAATGTCTTGTTGAACTTTGTCGTTAAAACTTTTGGACATACCCTTATTTTGTTAAACGAGTGTCGGATTTCTATTGGACACCTGGGCTGGCCCGGAGTGAGTCGGTGAAGCATTAAATGACGAGATAACAAGTGGAGATTAGTCATGTGATGATTTAAACATGTAATATTGTTGCTCTTTGCGTTGATCTAACACAAACTGGAAATTAATTGTGAATGAATTTGTGTGCAACCTCTCAGGCCTGACTGACAACTTCCACTTGTGACTATTTTAACTGTACAATTGAAAACTGCAGAAAAAGCAGAAGTGTTTCCAGGATGACCAGGTGTCAGGAAGCTCACATGCAGAGCGAGCGGCTCCAGTCCTCTGCAGCTTCCTTTCTGATTTGCAGAACTTTGCTCCGTGTCCTCCCCCCTCTCACTTTACACTCCGTCTTATCAATAAAGGAAATAACCAAGAAAATGTCTAGAACAAAATGGCTGCGTTCAGTTTCAGTGTGCAGATGTTGTGCATGCTGACTCACTGTTGTGAACAATTGTCTTGTGTTACAAGCATCACATTTGATTGTACTAAGAGACATGTCTGAAATTTGAAGATATTTAAACAATCTAAATCTAAACAAAACTTTTAAAATCTGACCTTTGATCAAATCACTTCACATATATATTAGGGGGAAAAAATTACATCAGCAAAGGAGGTTGTGTTTTCATTGGTTTGTTTGTGATGTTTAGAATTGTGCAAAAACTGATCAAGTGATTTGCATGAGATTTTGTGGAGGTGTGGAACACAACCAAAGGAAGAAGCCATGAAGTTCTGGTGCAGATCCAGATCAGGGATCCGGATCCAGGGATTTCTTTTCACTTACAAAATTCACAATCAAGTCCATTTAAATATGGTTTCATAAGGGGACTGTTTGCTCATGGCCGAGGTATGCCATTCAAGTTTTAATGGTACTTAATCAAAGTAGCATTTCCTCACAGCTTTATCTGACAGTCTATGTTTAAATGAAATATAAACAATTGTTAGAGTGACTAGATTTACTATTTTATTATTATATCCATTACAAATGGAGCATGTTTTCAGTGGGAAAAGCTGCTCCAGCTGCTTTTGGCACAGGAGGGTTTTCATCGCCCTGGCACACAGCAGCTGCTTTGAAGCAAGCTGCACAGTAACAACCTGGATCGATACAACACTGCAGCGTTTTAGTGCAAATTCATTTTTGCGTCACTCGGGCTGATAAGAATCGAGGATTCACTGTGAGGCAGGAGTCAAAGTCACCTACGTGTGGACCCAAAACATCACAGGAGCCAGATTCATATTGAAACATATCAGCTTGTCAGGAACCAATTTTTATTAATATCATTAATAATGTGTCATCAGCATCATCAATGAAATGAGTTAGTCTGTTTGAAGCAGAATCAAGTGTGCATTCATTGCCCTTCTTTTTCTTGATGAACACTTCAGTTCCACAAAGCGAGGAAGAAAAAGGAAGAAGGGAGGGTGGGGGGGTCAAAGAGGGCAGGGACTGCAGTGAAGGAGGAAACGCAGGGAAAACGACGTCTGGCGAAGCAGGAATCTCCTCCTTCACTGGGATATGATTGGTTTTTCCCTTGTGCAAGAACAACAACAAAAAAAAAATCAAAACGAAAGAAATTCAAAATGGTGCTCTAAAAACAAAGATGAGACAGGAAGAGGGGGAACTGCTTGCTGGGATGTGGTGTTGGCTGTTGTGTTTGTTGTTTTTCTTTTTTTGTTCCATAAAGCCACGTTAGGATTTGATGCAGTCGTCATCGTCAGAGGTCTGGCTGCTGCTACTGGTTTCGGACTCCGAGCCCTCCTCGACGTGCGCCTCCGCCACACTCCTCCAGGGGGTGAAGTGGAGGGTGACACCCCGCGGCCTTGGGAGAACCCCGTTCCTCTGCATGCCGTTCCTCTTCAGCTGGTCAAAGGACACAATCGGAGTGTGAGATGCCACTTCAGTTTAGAAAGTGAAAAATATAACACTTAAATACAAAAAGAGATCAAATTACTGGGTGATACTGAATGAAGTATATTTAATTAAGAGTTTTCCTCTGAAATCTCACCTGTTCGGTTTTAGTCTGGAACTCTCTCAGCTCGTCCTCTGTCAGAGGCAGGAAGTTGTCATCATTTTCTGGGTACTCCTGCCAGCCCATGGCCTTCAGCAACCTATATGAGCATAGTAATTTTCTGCTTAGTTGACTGTGTGAGACTGTGTGAGACTGTGTGTGTGTGTGCGCGGCTGTTGGCAGTACTCTACCTGTGCTCTGCCTCCAGGGAGCTGGACAGGTGTTCGGTGTCTGAGTCGCTGAGGGAGTAGGACAGACCGTTCTCATGACAGACTTCTTCGCTGTAGGCTTTTGGCTCTGGCGTGTTGCTTTCGCCCTAAAAAAAAATATTCACAAAGCGAGAGAACAGGCTTCAAAAATCGTATCCCCTGGAGGCCTTATGTTCTGGCCAGGGACCTTTGTACCATTTAGTATCTCTTTCTCCCCGTTTATGGTCCAATAAAAACAAGAATATAAAAAAAGAAAGCAATCACAGTTCAGTCAAAACTGATTTTAAAAGACCATGACTAGATACGATCCCTTTTGGGGACGTTGAGGGGTTCGGACTTTGATTTTCTGGCCTTTGTGTAGAGAAAAACAAAAGCTGTGACTCTACTGTGGGACATTTTTAAGTAAATAAACTGACTTCTACAGAAAAGACTGTTGGAATCTGGGCAGTCTTTTTTTTTTCTCCTGAAGATCAAAAAATTCTCTGTTCAAGAGAGTGTATGAGGTGTTAATTCTCTGCATGGGAATTAACATGCAGAGTTAACACCTCATACACTCTCTTGAACAGAGAATTTTTCTTATCTCTGTCATAACCCGTATCGGCTAAAAGCCAAACTGCTGCCTACCTCTCCTGATGTGCCCGGGCTGCTGCTCGTCGTCAGCTCTCCAGTGACCTCGTCCTTCAGAGCTCGCAGGAACTCGCTCTTACGGTCTGGACCGCGCCGCATCAGCTTCAGCCTCGACGGGGCGATGTCTATGGGAGGAGTCGTGCTGGAAGGGTGCTGCAGGTGTGGCGGGAGGAAGAGGCAGGGGGAGAAGCCACGTGAAGGAGAATAAGTGGTTTAATAAATTGAACAGTTAATAAACTTTTTTACTCTGACACCAAATCAGTAAGCCATCAGATCCATTTGGACAGTAAAAATTAAAAGTAGGTCAACAACCATCAGTCATTTTAACTGTCTGAATATTTTTCTAAAAAAATCTTTAAGATTGTCAAATGTTAACTGTATTGACAAAATATGACCATAGAATTTACAGCAGTTTCACATGTGATAACTGATACTTTCTGGTGAATATTACAGTTTGAATCGACTGGAGAGAAGACAGGGCACAAACACTGCTGCAGAAAACTTAAAGTGCGAGAGAGTAAGCATCTCAGTCAGCAACCACACTAACACATAATAACTATGTTTAAATAAACCCCGTCATTTGCGTACACGGGGGCCAGCTACACATATCACATACGTAGTTACAGAACAAGAACAACGATTCCAACACACAGAGCTACACTGGAATGTTCCACCTGAAGTTCAGCATGTTTGTCTGAAAGTCTGTGTAAATGACATCATAAATAAAAATAGTTCTCGTTGTGTCAAGACAAACCCTGAAGTTCTGCTACTCTCTATGTTTTGTGACCCTCACCTCTTTTGGGGCGTTGTGCAGCTGTGCACTGACTGGGGTGCTGGGTTTGGCTCCAGAGACAGGGCTGGTGAAGACTGAATCTCGGCCTGGCATGTGGAGGCCAGACTTGGTGATCTCTCTACCACTGGATTTCCACTGGGTGCTCTGGAAGAGAAGACGCATAATGACTCTCTAGCTGCTCTCAGACATGCACTGAAGACATTTTCCTGAAATTTTCCAGTGGGGCTGTATGTGACTGAGCTCCAGACATTTTCCAGAACTTTTCTTGCCAGACCCTAGGGGTGGGCGCTACACTGGTGTTGTAGTCATCACCTGTATGATAGTGCACCACATCATGGAGTGTGCAATATCTTCCATCACTGTGATAATAGACTAAGTTTACCAAATAAAGCATTTTAGTGACTTCAAATGCTCAGTTTTGGTCTGAAAACATGTCCTTATACAGTAGCCTGTAGCAAATTAAAAAGGAAGACATAATCGCAAAAGCTGGTGCCTTCATGGTGGTAAAAATGGAGCAGCCAAACTGATCAATTAAAGCTTGGTGAGATTGCATCAAAAGTAGCCACTGATTTTCCAGACATTTTCCAGAGTTCATTTCGAGCCAGCCAAACACACAGACGACTGCAGTATGCATAGCATGATTTGTATCCATCATAAATGTGTGTGATTAGCTTGTAAAACTGCATCTGGAAAAATGAAACAAAGAAAGAAATGATTTAACACATTGAGACAGCGAGTCTTACTTTGGTGGGGGCCACAACAGGTTTTGGGACCAGGTTCTTGTAGACACTGGAGCCTGCAATGGGAGCTTTGTTGCCGTTGGTTGGCAGGGCGCCGGCAGTGGCAAACCCCGCAGAGAAGGCTGTGCTGGGGTCCTCCTTGGAAACTTTCTTGATAACCAGCATTTTGGAAACCAACTGTTTGCCACTAGGGGGGTTTTCTGAAACATAAACACGTGAGGATGAGAAACAGATCTGAAACTATTCAGAGTTTCTTGTTTATCTAGGTATTTAAATCTAAACTGGCACTGGGTGCTCTTACCCCACACTCCAGCATGGGGAGCCACTGCTCGCATCTGAGTCCCAGGCTTTCCAGTTGTTTCAGGGTTGAGGGAAGGCTAAAAGACAAACACTGAGTGTCAACATTAAAACCTTGACATTCAAATTGTGTATTTAGAGCTTTGTTGACATACTAAAATCTAAACATGTTGTTACTATCAAGTCTTCTGGGTCAGTCCAGGGAAACTCTCGTGTGGAAGAACACTCATGAAATTTACTATTTTTATTATTGTTCAGAAAATGTACAGTGAAAATATATCTGATCTTAGTTTTGATCATCTTGGATCAGGTGCTGTGTAATCAGCAACTACTTTTCTAAAAATAAAGGGTATATTTATAACTGAGTGCACTCTTTATTTAACAGCTAAAATAGCTTTGCAGTTGACTCAAGGTATCTTATCTTATCTTTAAAAATAGCATCATCGTTGAAGAACTATGTCAAGGACATCCACAGGCTTGAAGATAATAAAAAAAAATTTAAGAACGTGGAAAAGTCGTTGACTCACAAAGTCCTCTTCCACGAACTTCAGCTTGTCGTCCTTGCCGTCTTTGCGTTCCTCGTTGGGAAACTTGTCCGGGTATGAGGTGCCCTTGCGGGGATGGAAGATGCCATTGCGCTGCCGGTGCCCCACCTGCCTGTCCCTGTCGCCTGCTCCCCGTTTGGGGTGGCGTCCCTGGTGGTGGTGGCCGTCCTGGGCACCCCGTGGGGCTCCATGCCAGCTGGGTGTTTCCTTCCAACACGATCCCCCTGCCAGCCCACCATGTCCTCCTTTGGCCACCCCCGAGTCCACCGAGTCATGCCTCAGAAGCAGAGAGGGCTGCTGCCATCCGTCACCTCCAAAGAGAACAAAAAACACACAGGATTTTTTTTAAATAGGCTAATTCTGTCCCAAATTATCACATCATCACAGATATTAATGAACATTTCTTTATGCTGATTTGGTCACATGAGAAACCTGTGATACCAAATTTCATGAGTCTCAGATCCTGTTTATGGGAGATGTGGGATGATGAAGTTTGAACTTTTGTTAACCTTATGTTATGTTAAGCTTAAAATATCATGGTTCTGCACGTTTATTTGAGCACACTATCCAGGGGCCATTGGCGTGCATCAAAAGAGTTGTGCCTCAAGTATTTAGTAATGATTTTAGCACGGAGTGAACCGATAGTAAAACGGATGATAAGGTTGACTCCAATAACTTGAAGATCTAAGAACTTACCACTGTACTTTCTGAAAATATGCTATTTGACATCATTTATTTTACCATTACAAAGGTTGTTGTTCTCACAGTACACTCAGACATTAGTACTAACAAAAGTGAAACAAATATGCTCAGTGAGGAAGTGAGCGTTCTGAAGTCCTTCACATTCGTGCCACCCCTGCCTCCCGACAAAAGTCTAGTAGTGGAAACCTCTAGTGCAGTGGTTCTCAACCTTTTTTCAGTGATGTACCCCCTGTGAAATATTTTTTCAGCTAAGTACCCCCTAAACAGCGCAAAGTATTTACAGCGCTGTGCCAGTGCCAGTCAGTGTCTGATTTATTAAACACTTATATTTTATTGAATATTTATTAAATAACTATTTTTAAAAGGATTTTTGAATGGATGCTAATTTTAAATATATTTAAAAAAAATCTCACGTACCCCCAGGGGTACAAGTACCCCCATTTGAGAACCACTGCTCTAGTGATCCACTATAAAATAATTTCTCTCTCTCTCTCTATTCAAAGAGAGTATCTGTTATAATGAATGAACATTAAATTATCCAAAATATAAGACAGACCCCACTTTTCAAGTTTTAGAAGAAAAAACATTGGTTTATATCCGGGCCAATACAGGATCCTGTTTCTGCAGAGCAGGGGAGAACGATCAGGGTAGTTTTTGTTTCCGTTCTTTCAGTTGAGGCACTGTATGTCGAGCACAATCTTTTTACTTGGTATTACTGATAAACATAATGTCTGAAACACAACCAACATTTTTCTAAACCTGAAAGCTCAATAAAAAAGGGCCCTTCTGAAGTCAAGAACAATGGAGGACATTTTTAACGAAATTAAATCAAGACATACAGTGCTAAATCAGTACTATTCTGTTAGTTTCATTATTTCTGCTGAAGTTCTTACTGTTGCTTTCCTTTACACACTTTATCAGATTAACAATGATGACTTCTTCACACTACATGATTTTTAACCTGATTTTCCACTCGCCAACAAAAGATCGAAGACAAATTGAATTGGATTGGCATTTGAGAGGCTCGCTGTCAGGTCAACTGCTCAAACCAAATTTCTGGCAGGCTAAATATCTAGACGAATCAACAACTACAGCCAATCACAGCAGACACCGGTCAGTCATGTAGTTAAACTCACGACTGCAAAACTCTTAAGTAAAAGACAGCCAAGTCATGTAGTGTGAACTGCATAGTGATGTGGCGACTTTGAACATTGTAGTCTGAACGTGGCATATGAAGGCAGGTGGTGTACACTGTTACCTGCTGGAGGACGCAGGGAGCCGTTGTTGAAGAAACCATCAGAAGAGTTGTGGCGGCGGCGGCTCACAGAAGCTCTGCCGTCTCTGTGGTGGTGGGGCTCACCTTGTTTATCAAGGTTGGCAGCAGGGGACTGCAGGAAGACAGAGAGGGGACAATGTGAGCAACATGGGGGTTTACACAGACATTTTAAACATGCATCTTATCAGAGAAAATGACCAAAAAAGAAATGGCAGTTACCCTGACACTATTTATCATGACATTTGTATTTCCCCTGCCTCATCTTTGTCCTGATGTAGAAACTTAAATTAGCATAAATCATTTCTACTCAGAAAACTAATAACAATAATAACACACTGTGTACATAATCCTGAAAACGTTAAATCCTGAAGTGACAGCACTGACACAGCTGTGTGCTTCACAATGTTTACTTTAAAATGCTGAGTTCATTTCCTTGTCATCTACAGAGGTTCAAAGATCAAATTAGATTGTCTCGTTCAGCCTATCCCCACCACTTTAATCTCAAGGAATTTTTATAGCGGTCCACAGACAATACACAGCAAGATAAAGTAGAAAAGGTCAGTAAGATAACGCACTGCAGCTTCAACTCTGGTGAAAGAATACAGACTAATCCCTGAAGACAATAGAAATTCAATTGAAGCCAGGAGTCAGCAAGACAGGGAGTTGGGTCATTGTTTCTCTTTCTTGACTCTTGATTTGACAGACAAACTAATCTGGGAAAACTCTAATTGAAAAAAAAAAAAAAACACCAATCTATGACAGACAGAAAGTTTAATACACTGTACACTAATACAAAAGAAAAGACACACACACAAAAAAAAAAAATCGATCTTTTAACGTCCACCCCACATTTCCCACAAGAGGCAATACTTTGAATGAATCATCATTGGTGTTTTTATAAGATATTGCATATAAACTTTGTTCCAGACCCCTGTCTTTCAGCTACAGCCAAAATTATTCCCATCAAATGAAAGAACTCTGGGTGAGGACATCGCCGCGCTGTGATGTCAGACAGTCTAAAAACACAGGTTATCAGCTCAGAGTCCAAAGTTTAATCGAAGCTCATGATGTTTAAACTGCATGTAACTACAGAATCACAACAAATGACACACAAGCTACAATGAGCCTTCACTAAATCTTAACTGGCTAAAATATTTGTCTTCAATCAAACACAACTTCCCCTTTATTTTGTTAGCTAGTATCCATGTTTTAAGGTGATAATACAACTCTGACATGTTCAAACATGTGACTTCAATGGAAGTAGTAGAGGACACTCTCATTCACTGCTGTCTGTCTGCTATTTTCCTATATCAGACTTTAAATCTTAAAAAGCCTGCATTGTGTCATTGGTTCCTTATATATATAAAAAAAAAAAATGTTGGCCTGCCGGAGGTTATAGTTAGCTTGGCAATCCGCCAGACCTGAAACATTGTAGAGGAAACCCTGAGGACATCTCATCATACATCATGTAATGCAATACCTAATACTGATAGGTATTTTACATAAACTCACTGAACTTTCAAACTGTTCAACAGCTAATACAGCTTCAGTGTTAACCTCAAATAGTGAGTACCAGATGATCGATTTATCACCGAACCAAAAAAACAAACCTGCCACTTGGTCTGAACTTCAGAATGATATATACATAAGTAAATACTAATGTGGATATGATGGCAAAGCCGGTTAATGATTTGTTGTCCATTTCAACCAACTACAGTTAAGTAATTTCAGAAAACTGCATCATTAACACAGCTTGTGCTGAAGCAGCATGTATACATTTAGGCTCATCAAATCTCTCCTCGTATATAATGCAATACATTTCACATAGATCTAGCTTTGCTATGATGACTGAAAAACCACTGCATGTTAGAATTTGATTCCTGACACTTCATTGAATGACAGCAACTTCAACCAATGCTTGTTTGTCAGCAATAGCCTGCAATTATGTCTGATCTCCACCAGAACATTTGTTTTCAGGGCCTTGTAAAAAGCCCATCCAAATTTAGTAATGCAGAGATTCAAGACAATCTATGAAAAGTTTGTTTAAAGCCTCCATCAGAACCTTGAGCCATCAATTGATGTTATTTAAAACTGTTCCCTTTCTTCTGTCTTTCGTCTTTTTCATAACAGAACACAATGTTTAGGTGACCCTCTGCTGAACCATGTACTGACTGCACTGTCAGTCCCTGGGGGGGGACGGACATTTATATTTAAAAGCCTTGTGTATCTGCTCATCTCCTATGATAACCTAGCACACACACACACCTTGGCAGGCTGGGGCGTGGAGAAGTTAAGCCAGGCAGGGACAAAGTCATGCTGCGCCATTTAGGTCCAGTGTTTCCGGTCAGTGGATCGAGGCATCAAACCTCATGGCCAGGATCTAATGACAGACATGAACAACAGGAAAAAACATTTTCAATAATCAACGTTGAAAATTTAAAGTGCAGTAACATGAATCACTGACAGAAAATGAAGTTCCCCTAAAATGCCCATCTTTTTTTAATGTGAATGTTCTGTCAAAGTGTCAGTTATTTAGAAATTCGGTGTGTTGCGGTCTCCACACGACGACCCAAAAAGAGTCCTATTCTTAGCAGAAAACAACAAAGCTCGACTTGCTGCAGCTGTGCAAATGATAACTGCTCGACAGCCTGGTAGGAAAATATAGTGTGCATAATACAAGTATTATTTTGCAATGTGTGCAGCATGTGATAAATGAGTATAACTCATGGATTTAAATTAACTCTTGTGCGTGTGTGCTGGGAGGAAAATTAACACCTGCTACCCTGAAAATATTGACAAATGACTTGTGATGGATCAAAATACAGCCATTAATTCCCTTCCCATTGAGTACACTCATGCATGTTTGTCCCAGCCAAGTCAGTGAGGTGAAGCATTATCATTACCCCAGAGTCTGTTGCTCTGAAGTCCTCTGCCTCCTCTCTCAGTCCGATTGGGCTCGGTTCCTCAGGCCTGTTGGCACTGATCACAGTGTGTGTGCACTGACAGATGGGGAGCAGCACACCAACAACCCCCTCTCCACCTTCGCCAGGACAGCACAGCCCCTTTACCCAGAGGCAGATCCCTTCGTCCAGGGTGAAACACTGGGTAAATGGGTCGAAAGGTTGCAGGAATGATCTGGAATGGTGATCCAGAGAACTGGCCGAGCAGGAAGTAGATGCTAGAGCGGAAGTGCAGAGGCCTTTGAGCGACCGATTCTCCTTCTTGAATAAGATTCTCAGGCAGCTCCTGTTGCCGGTTGCGTGTCTGATGAATTTTGAGCGTTACTTTTCAGTCCAGGTAACGTCTTATCCACAGGCAGACTGAATTTTTCACAGATTCATCAGTCAGGAGCAAAACTTAAATCCTAATTGGACTTTATGCTGATTGGCAAAATGAAGTGACTTGATGGGTGATTTGTCCCAATGGTGAGGAAAAGTCAGACTGTCTTGTTCTTAATATAAGGAAGCGGTCTGTGAGAGTTGGCTGCCCTGAAACCTGGACAACAGTTTGTGTAGCAGTTCGACTTGGACACCAGATGGGGGGGAAAGAGATGGCCGTTGTCCTGCCACACTGTGTGCCAGTATGTTGCCGCCTCACCTTCTACCGAATCATCTTAAGGTCTACGTAAACTCATGCAGAAAAGAAAAGAGTGTTCAGAGACAGTCTTATTAGCAATGGGCGTCACTGAAAACCACCGCTCACCTCATTAAACTGGTGAAAAGACTGTCCGAGTGTGATGAAAATAGTGCCCAAAAGGTTCAAAGTCACATGACAATGAAGAAAGCAAAACCCTATGTTACATTGCCGTCATTTTCAGTTTGGGTTAATGAAATAGAGGTGCTGCTGAATGACGCATTATAATGCCGATTTTATCTTTATATGGTTTAATATCACATTTGTAAGATGCCCATTTATAGTGCTGCAATTTGTTGACTGAAGCAGATATAGGGTGTTGCTTAGATTTCATAGATGTGCAAGCTCATGTGCAAGCGAAATAAAAAGCATCCACAAGCCAAAAGGTCTTGGTGTCATGTGATGAATAGCGGTCCAAAAACAACAATTAAACTTGTCCAAAAAATGAGGGAGAAGGAAAAAAAGTCCAGTCAATCAAATTGTTTTCTCTAGGGGGAAAAATGAAGAATGAAAAATAGCATGTGTCAAGTGGGTCTTTCCTTTTCTTCTTGAATTCCCTCACACAGGATTGTTCAGTGCAGTTTGTCGTTTCCCTGTTTGTAGATCATGGGTATCTGCACAGGAACAGACTGGACCTGCAGTAAACATAGAGAGTGTTAGTCTGAATTCAGAAAGAAAAACACTTCAAACCTACCGGTTAAAAAATACACACATAACTACTCATTGTGTATTACAACTAGTTTGACTGATATGTATTTAGTCCAATAAGCTACTTTTATGAAAGCTGCACTGTTGATGAGGTGATGATTCAACTTTATAGTCTGTGGTAGTTTTGCAAATAACTAATAATTTGTCTACCCTCAATGATATAAACAGGTTGGACAAAATGCTATTAGGAGACGCATCAGTATGAGGCAATATAATGGAACAGCAAAGTAAAGCTTTCAAAATAACGATAAAGGGGAATAAGCACTACATAAAAAAAGATTTACAGCAGGGCTACAGTATTAATAACATCCAACAATATCTAATAAACTCAACTGAAGTATCAACTGAATATAGGGATTCCACACAGAGAAATTAAGCTTATAATGGTGTGAAGCCACCATGCATAGCACACACATACTCAAGGACAGTGCATTCCCTTTGCACAGGTTCCTGTCTGTAGCCTCCCCTCCCAGCTACTAACTGTAGTGCCCATGAGCAGAACCAAAAGACATGACATCCCTTATATTCCTCTTGTTCTTAAATTGCTTAATAAACTAATGGCTTATTTTTTGGTGCCTGTAGTTTGTTCTCTGCCTTTGCTTATGATTTGAATAAGCAAAGTATGAGGAGCTCTGTTGGTTTGAAAGCAGTTCGGGATTCACAGCGATTAAAGTGCATGCAGTTGTTTTTTCTTGTCACGTTAAATGTTAGTTAATAAAACCATTAAACCTAAACTTGAACCCACATTTCCCTTCATGCTGCTACACCTATGTAACTGTAAACAGCTGCATGATGTCCTGACGTTATGAAAGCTCCAGCATTACAGAAGTGGCTTCCAAGTTTAGAGACCATCTGCATTGCTCCTTTTCACACCTCCAACACATTTAGAGAGAAAACCCATGACTCAGTGATCTCAGCACCACATCACGCTGAAAATTGTGTCGGCTTCGGTAAATGAAATATTTATGCCAGTTTTAAAAATAACGTGGACACTTTCTACCTCGGTGCTTCTCCTCAGATTGCTGCGCATCTAAACGGGCCTGTGTGTGTGTGTGGTGCTGGAAGAAAGTGCGCTTTACTATCCGAGTCTCCAGTCACACACCCAGGCCAGACACGCGTTATGATGCAGCCCGACAACAAAACAAACATAAAAGCCCGTGTGCACAAACTGGGCTCGCGTGGAGTCGCTAGCGTATTCCCCGCTGAACCATTACATAACAGCCCAGCATCAATGAGTTTAGCGCGGCCACGGCCACAGACAGTCACACTGAACCCACATGGCTGACGGCAACACAAACAATGCTGAGTCCGGAAAGTACACAGTTTGACGTTATCACACATCGTGGGAAACACACACACACACGCACACACGCGTCCACAAACACCGCAGCGCACCGATTCCACACACAGCAACGTAACATGCACGCGACTCCAAGCTAGCTAGCTGAGCAACGGAGTGGTTTAAAGTGCATTAAAACACGTTTGGAACACAAATGCACCAACCTGTTCACACTGGTAGCTAACTAATACCATTACCTGCTCCGTCCAGACTGAGCTGCTGGCTAACTCTGCCAAGTTAATTGATGTTAACGCTCGCGTAGCAACTGTTAGCTAAAGCTGACGTTACCTAGCCTGCTAAGTAGCCCGCGAAGCCTGCTAGGCAGTTAAGACTACTTAGCACAGTTAGGGGGCTTAGTTGAGTAAAAATGCATTTAATGTACTCGCGGTGGGTCAAGCGACGTATTTAAGGAACTGTCACAAACGTACAATAGAGGTAAACAGACCTGGCTTCGTTGGAACAACACGGTTTCAAAATGGCTACCTCAACAGCAGCAGCACACATTCATCAGTTTGCTAAGTGCTAGCGGGCTAACTTGCTGTGTCTCATGGCGGTGCCGCGCGCACAGTCTCCTGGCCTCCGGTGAACTGCGGTGCAAACACACGTGAGAGCTCCGGAACACTAACGCGAGAGAACTTTCCTCGCAGCTATAAACCCTCGGCTGTTGGCGTTTGTTTGGGTTTCGGAGCGCTTACCACTGGCGCTGCCACTGAGGGGTTTCGAACAGGCTCGACTGTGCTGCGTTCAACCCCCGCCGCGATTATGCAACTCCTCGATGTTCCACCGTGTTGTTACGGGTGAACCCAGAGGTGAAATACTTTCCCTTCCGAATAAAACAACACGTCGGTAATTTGAATTAAAACGCCGGATACTCGGTAAATATCGGTGCAGCGCGGTGTTCGCAGCGGGTTTAACGGATATTTGACGTCTTGAATGTAACTTAACGTCTCCCCCGCCGCCGTCAGCCAAACCAATCGATGTCAGATCGCGTCTCATGGGCTTTCAGAGTAGTTGGAGACAGGCGGTTAATCGAGCACCGATAGAATGGCAGCCAGCAAACGACCTCTAGTTTAGCGACTTAACATTAACTTAGCGACCATTAGCTCACTCTCATTACACCGCGGGGGCAGTGGTGAGCTGCTGGATGACAGATCAAACATAACGTTTAGGTAAATGCAACATCTGTTTGTGTTTGCATGTTGTTACAGGATTTAGCTTCGTATTGCATCAGGTTTAGCAAGTGCCTGTGTGCTAGCTGTTGATATCATTAGCCTTGGAGGAGGGGGGGTTATATCACAGCTAAACATCCTAAATGACATGTGCTATAGGGAGAAGGTTATTAATAAGTGATTACTCGTCTCTTTTAGATTCAAGATGTTGAGGTTAGCATCTGGAAGACGCATATTTTCTGAGGTAAGACCGAACATTAACACACATTAAACTGCACATTGCACATTCTCATTGCACTCCTGTTTTGCATTTTGCATTTACTTTATTTTATATATATATATATATATATATATATTTTTTTTTTTCTATATATATCTTTTTATTTTATATTTGTTTTTTTTCATGTGTGTAGTACTTACTGTGTTTTTATGTTTTATGTTTTATGTTCCTTGTATGTACCTATACCAAGGCAAATTCCAGGTAGGTGTAAACCTACTTGGCAATAAATACTTCTGATTCTGATTCTGAAATGTGAACACCTTCTTTATGAGTCAATATAGAGGCACTATAGCCCACGTGCAAGCAGTATCAAACAATAACAAGATGTGTGTTGCACCTCTGTGTTTATTGTTTTCTCAGGTTTCAGTGTGGAGATGTGTCCAGCAGAAAAACCCTCCGGCAAACTACTCAACCAGAGCTCAGCTGCTGTTTCCCTGTCGGACCTCCTCAGGGTTTTTCCCATCCACAGCTTCCACCACCAGCCTGCTGAGCATCAGGCCTGTGAGCTGGCAGCCCTCCCGTCTCTGCCAAGGGGATTCACGTCGGGGCTCCTCAGAGGGAGGGAGCACCAAGGAGGGCCAAAGTTTAGGGGCCCTCGTTCAGGCTCCAAAACCAGCCCTGTACCTCGGTATCTCCGGGCTCATCCCCTTCCTGTCCGCCCCTCTCGTGATGGCTGCCTCCCAGTGCTTCTACCCTGAAGTGGCATACGCTCAAGTCGTCTACGGAGCCTGTATTGTTTCCTTCCTCGGAGGCGCCCGCTGGGGGTTTGCCATCCCTGCCGGTAGTCCTGCTCAGCCAGACTGGATGAACTTGGGTAACAGCGTGGTGCCTTCGCTCCTGGCCTGGCTGGCGCTGCTCTGCAGGGACAACATTACGGAGGGAGCCCTGGTAGTCATCATGGGACTGGGTCTGTCACTGCACTACGACCTGACCCTGCTTCCGGGCTACCCCGCCTGGTTCAAAGCCATGCGAACTGTCCTTACTCTGGTCGCCACGTTCTCGCTGGTGGCTACACTGACAATAAAAAAATTCTGTACGGAGAAGAAGCTTAAAGAGATTAAGCACTGATTTAAGAGACAATTTTGCACTTCAAGCCATATTCACTGAATAAAAATGTAAAATGAAATGAAGAAAATCTGGTTTGGTCTTGCTCTACAACAGCAAACATTTTGATAGTCATGTTTCCTAAGTTGCAAAATTGGGAGAGAAATTTCCGACTTAAGGGCAGACTTTGAGGTAAAGGCAATATTTAACATTAATCAGAAAACATGCAGTATTATATTCTTTTCTGTGGAAAAAGTACAAACTAAATGCAAATCTGAGACGGTGAATCAACATTTTGGACTATTTGCATACTTCTCTATTGTTGTCCAACACCAGACAGACAGAAGTTAAACCTCAGCCATAGAAGTGCATTGAATTAATGAGATCTTGTCTTAAGTTTGTAAAAGATATTGATAATGTTGTCTTGTGTTATTAATGCTAATACATACATTCCAAGCAATCTTTCTCTCCAGTCTGAGAGAGCAGTGAGGATCAATAAATGAGTTAATCAAGTAGTTTTTAAATATTTATGACAGTGGATCAAGATGCCAAAATCAGACAGAAGGATTTGGAATCTTCTAAATTTAAATATTCACAAATATCATACAGTCGAATCAACATGGTTTCACTGGAGACTGACATTGAATGTAAATATTCAATTTAAACAAAGGAATGCAGAGTTTTAGGGGCAGAGCTGGAGGAAATTGATCATACATTCTCCATTGTCTTGGAAGTTTTCCACATCAATACTGAACCATGATGCTTTACAGTAGCAAACCTCAGCCAAACAGATGCATGCAGATCCTAATAACAAGGGCACTACAGTGTTGATGACAACAGGCTGACTGTGCTGAGGGGTTTTACTTTTCCATGTGCAGCCAGATGTCAAATTGAATCCTCCCACACAAGTCTTGCTGCTGTGTAATAAGTCTGCACAGTTTGCACAGTGCAGAAAATCAGAACAGTGAACTCAGAACTTGTTTGCTCTTAATGTACAAACTTAAAGTCTTGATTTTTCATATCAGATCTAAAATACCTCCATACATCACTAAGTACATCAGAAAAAAAGAATGAGTAATGATTTGATCCCATATATTGGTGTGTGAACTGTCTTCAACAAGTTCTAAAACTTTAATAATCTTGAATAAAAAATAGTGATGCAGGTTCATTTTAATCCTATCAAAAACACAGTTCTTATGACATTAAATATGAAAAGCAAACAATAGAGTGTTATTTCTATTCTGTAACATTTTGTTTCTTGCAAAGGGATAACGGAACACGAAAGGCAATACTTTCTTTGTGCAACACTTCATGTGATATGTCATGACATGTGTACTTGGTGTACACAAGGTAAACACACTTCTGAACATGTTTCTCTTCATGTGAGGGATGAAATAGTACTTAAAGTGTCGTATGTACAAAAATAATTCAGTGAAAAATGTGTGAGCACTGCACTGGTGTGACAACAGTGCTGTGCCATTCAAGTTTAAGATTATTTACAGAAATCACTGACTGTAAAACTTAAAACACCCCTATTTCATTTGGTTCCATTATCAAACAGGCTTATAGTGGTTTCATACATTTTCAAAGTAGCAATGCACAAACACCTCAAACTTTCCTTTGAGGCAAGATAACAATAAAACCGACTAAAGAACAGTGCTTTCACACCTTGATCTACAACAGTGTTCTGAGTCCCCAAAGGACGCTGACAGCTATGAAGAGATACTCTGTCTGGTCAATCAAAAATGGAATCTGCTGCAGTGGAATAGTATCCTTAAATAACCAGGACAGCTTTGTATTCCAACACACAACAGAAGAAAATGTGTTCCTACTTTAAAATTCCTTTAAATCCAGAAACAGATGAGCCATGTGCCAGTGTTAATAGAAGCAGATTCATTTGTTTTCCAGTTGAAGATCTGCTATAATATTTTAATAAAAAAGGAAACACACGATCCATTTATAAATAACATGTTATTAAAGATGAAATGATGAAATGAAATCCAACGTAAGACAAATAACACACTCTTGTGTTTTCCAGGTGCAGCTTCTCTTCAGTTTCTGCAGTTTCGGGATGATCCAGGGGCGGACATGAACGTTTCATAGTCTCAATCCGAACATTCCTGTATATCAGAGCACAGCCAGCCCTCCGTCACAGCGGCTCGTGATCATGTTGCCGACTTCAGTCCAGGTGTCCAGGTGAGGGTCGTAGATTTCCACAGAGTCCACCGTCACTGGGGCAGAGAAGTCTCCGCTGGCCGCCCTGCCCCCAACTGCGTACAGCAGCCCGTTCACCGCAGACACGGAAACGCCGGCACGTGCCGTAGACATCGGGGCCACCTCCAGCCATTTTTCCTGAAAGACAAGCAAAGAGATGTGGCGGATGTTACAATCAAAGAACAACTATCTTCTCACACACTTGAGATATGAAGTGAGACTTCACCTCCTCAGGGCAGTACTTCTCCACCGTCTCCAGTGCGCCCAGTGCCTCATTCCAGCCGCCCACTGCGTAGATGCAGTTATTGAGGCAGGCGACGCCCACATAGGCTCGACGTGTGACCATGACGGGCAGGGCACTCCATCGGTGGGAGATGGGGTCATACACCTCGGCTGATCGCAGCTCCATCCCTTCATCACTTATCCCTCCGATCACGTAAATTAACCCTGGAAAGAAACAGCAGCATTTGGTTCAGATCTGGAGAGGCAAATGATGATGTAATCAGAGAAATAAAAGGTACAGAGGGATTTACAATTATATTTCTAACAGTATCCATAGCTACAGGACGTTCTCTCTGCCACGTGAGGAATCGGTCGTCTCCTACAAGTTGAACCTGATGACATTACTAAAAAGTGAAACACGCACCTTGTAGCTCACAGCATCCAAAGTAGTAACGAGGAACCGCCATGCTGCCGATGACCTCCCACTTGTTCTCCTCTGGATCGTATCGTTCCATTGTCTTACCGATCTCAGAGCCAATCCAACCACCTAAAGCACAGGCAGGACAGTGTAATCAGTGGTTTCCTCCCCCGGGACGATGGTTAAAAATAATCATTTTAATCTCACATGATGAGTTGTTTGTTCAAACTTCACAAAATGATTATGTTGAACTTTCTAACCTTGCCATTTTCAGCTTGCTGCTATATTATTTAGCGTCTGTCAACCATTCTGGCCCCGTCATTGGTTGTAATCCTGATCTAGCTTGTTAGTGTCTTTTTGATTTATTTTTTCAACAAGCAATACCTGTCTGCATCTTTTACAATTTTTGATTATTAGATGAGTAGACGGATTACCTTTGCATAATCAGTGTCTGTCTTAACACAATTTCCTATAATAATCTTGCTGTGTTCAAGTTAGTAATAAAAAAGGTTTTCAGTGTTTTACATGATTTTTTAATCACATATTTAATAGAATAGCTTATATGTTATTTCCTTGCACTCCAGCAATTTAATACTGCACTGACATAGAAAATGGGGGATTAACGAGAAGCAGATTAAAAAAAGAATGGTCAAAATTAAAGCAGCAGACACTAAGTCATCCTGAAAGTTATTCTCTGGTATGGGTCAAACTCCAAAAACATCGGATGATACAAAATTTCCCAAACTCAATAGCATCTTTCATTAGACCTTCCCTGACTGGTGCGTGCCCATGTCTTTCAGATTTGATGTCCCTAGTTTGTAAAACAGGTTTCTGCACCAAAGGTTTAGTCTCCAAGTCTCAAGTCAGACTTTACAAAGCTCCTCCTGAGCAACATAGAATACCTGAGGCCAGGCAGTTCTAACATTGGAGTGTAAACTGATCTTCATATGTGAAATCGATGGAACCTCACAAACATTTTTTAAACTTCCATCATTTGCTGTATGTGCTGTGGTTGAAGAAGGCAGCAGTGTTACTGGGATATTTACCGAGCGCATACAGAGCTCCATGACAGGGGCAGACACCGACTCCACATCGAGGAAAGTTGAGAGACGCAACAGCAGCCCAATGCTTGGTCACTGGGTCATATCTCTCTGTGCAGTCGAAAATCATTGAATCTTTCTCCCCTGGTAAAAAAAAAACTGCGTTAGACTGATCATCATGCAGGACGTTTGAATTTTTTGTTACACACACAATGCACAATCTCAGCTCGCTCACCTCCCACCACGTAGATCATACCCTCCATGACTGCAACCCCGAGGCCACTGCGGGCCTGATGCAGGGATGACACAGTGGTCCAGTACTGGTTGAAGGTGTCGAAGCGCTCCACGCAGCTCAACGCCCGGCTGTCACTCCAGCGGCCGCCTTGCAACCGAGTGTAACCTCCTAAGAAAACAAGGTTGCAGATGGAATTTCTGACATTTGTTATTGTAAAAACTCAAAGGAATTTTTTTCTACATTCACCACACTTCATGTTTATGATGCTGAAAACGATTTAATGCGGAACCTATGGCATAGAGGTATTTCCTGGCTTTTCTTCTGGGTCTCATCTTGGCTGGTTGAAGCTGACTGTACATCTTATTCTCTTTGGGAGACTTTGTGACTTCAGTGTATTCCTTTAACAGAGTCTGCAGTGCCACCCTCAGGCTAAAGTCAGTAATACCTGTGTGGAGAGACAAAAGGGCAAACAGGGTTCACTGTGAGGATTTGGTTCCAATATATTCTTTATGTTGTTTTCAATTCTAACACATTATATTGAACGTAGATATATATGGAATATGAAACCGGAATGTAAATTTTCACTCTATCTTACCCTCTATGTACTTGAACAGTCTCTGTGGGGAGAGCAGAGGGAAGCGGACTGGCTCCAGCACCTCCACTACATATTTTTTCCTCTTTGCCACATCTTGCAGAACCCAGTCCATGGCTGCGGTGAATACTTGGTACTCATCCTCAATCCTCAGCTCCTCACTTCGCAGCAGCCTGACCAACTGATCCTTCGACAGGCCCCTGAACTCATCAGTAACACAGACCTACAGGGAACAAAGCAGTCTGTAAGCATTAAACTAAAAAATTACATTGTGAGCTGAAGTGCTTTTACCAACATACATGGTGCAAATGCAATTCTGATAAGATGCTGATGGTGTTTTACTGTGAAATAAGACTAGAAAATAATTAATTTACTTTAAATCTAACTTTAATTTACTGGTAAACCACTTTGAAAGTTAAATACAGTGACTCTTCTGCGTCCATACCTCCAGAAAGTGAACGTGAATGTAGTTCTCAGTAAACTCCAGCATGTCCATGCAGGCTATCTGCTCCAAGAACTGGAAGATGCCCACACAGTTGGACGGGTCCATGTGACCCTTGAGAAACTCTCCACAGACAGACACCACCTCATTCAGCTGCAACATGTCTGCTGCAACCATGAGCTCCTGAACGTTCTCCACAGTCACGCTGATCACGCCTGACAAAAAAAAAGAGTAAACATTTCCACTGAGAAAAATGGTACAAAACTAAACGGATTGTATTGAAGACAGTGGTGAAATGTCAGGACCGATGCAGACCTGTGTATATGAAGTCCAGCAAAACCTCAAAGACTACAGTCTCCACACCGAGGATCTGCACCTCCTCTTTATCCGCCTCTCTCATCCCCCCAGAGAACAAGGCAGAGAAGTATGGGCTGCTGGCGGCGAGCACCAGCCGGTGGACCCTGAAGACCCGGCCGCCGACCTTCAGCCCCACGTCGCAGAAGTCAGTGCGGAGCCGCATTTTGTTCATCTGGGCCAGGATGAGTCTGGCATAGCGGTCTGAGGCCAGCAGAGCCTGCTCCAATCCCTGGGTTGCCATGGCAGCTGCAGCATCACCAATACCACAACCACCACCACCACCACCACCACCAGGGGATGTTGACAAAGAGACGGAGGACATAGCAGCTGGGGCCGGGACAGTGTTACCATGGAGACCAGGATCCCAAAACCCTCCTCTCTAGAGATCCTCAGGCCACAGCAGCCCTGAAAGACACATGATCTGACCGCACAAACACAACAACAACACACACAGAGTCAAAAACAACTGTTGTGTAACAACACCAAATCTCTGAAAGCAGTGCACCACACAGCTTCACGCGGTGTTTGACTCCACTGCCTCATGTTAAAAAAACACCGGAGCATTTCAATAAAACTTGCTGTCCTTCCTATTGTTACTGTGTTATCTGTAAAAACACACCCCCAGTAGCCGTTAGCCGGGCATGCTAGCAAACAGAGGGGTTTATATATTCAACAAAAACACGGTAGAACGACAACAAACAACTCGACAGCTCAGCCAACCCTCCCCCACACTCCCACCTCACTGATAACCACAAAGACTTGTGCACAGAAACACCTAATGCTACATTGTTTTAGCTGCAACTTACCCATAAGTTTGCCGATGAGGATGGAGGCAACTTCCGCTGCCCTGCAGAGTGTCAATCCTCTTCTCTGACTCGACTACTCAGGCCTGGCAGCTTTCACCTCCAGTCATAACTAATCAATACCAGTGAATATAACATATTCTGTGAACTCCTATGGTTAAAGGTCTGGTTTTCTGTTTTTGGGAAACACGTTTTTATTTAATAATCATACTTGATGAGTTTTATTTTTGTTATTTTATGTTATTATAATCTTTTTTTGTGGGAATGCACGCTGAGCTTTGACACCAGGTGGCAGTCTTGGCCCGAACAAGCAGCCAAACATATGTAAGTCCCTGACAAGAAAGCCCAGAAAGCTCCCATGTGAATGATCATAGTATTTTTACCATGTCAGCCCCCAGCACAAAGGTAATTTTAGATGGAGCTATCCTCCAGCATGTTGGCTGCAAAGACTTCCACCGGAGGCCTTGACCGAGCCAACCAGACCAGAGTATACTCTTAGACAGTGGGTTGTCCAGGTTCTGTTTAATCAGTAGCTTTGTATCAAATTAGTTTAAATATTATGTTGGAAGCCTGTGATTATGTTTCAGAGCTGGAGCACTGACCAGGGCTCATTAAACCAGTCTGTTCCTCTTGTACCGAGGTGAAGTAAAAAGAGGCCGGCCTCTGACCGGCACTCTAAAATATCTGGGTTAATAACTGTAACGTCCAGTAAGATCATCTGTCACACACTTGAAATTCAAGTCCTGTAACATCTGTCACAAGACTTTTATTTGCTGCCAATTCAATGTGTCACACAACGTGCTGTTGATCCTGGGGCTAACCTGGCCACCATCTGAGATACACAATTTGCTTGGGTCTCCCTCTCATTGGTCTGTATTATTAAGTGTGTCTTATTTCCCTAAAGGGCATCTAGTATGACCATTATCTCAGCTGGACAATTAGCTTATTGGACACAACTTAAATGGCCTCTTATTAAGCCAATATGAGGCAGAGCTGACCCTCTGGACTCAGCTTTAAAAATGCATGCTCCTTATCACAGTAATGTTTCCCATCTTTGCAGCAAATATCAAATACTAACTTAAAATAATAAACCTTATCTCAGTACTTTTCTTAACAATGGTACAATGTGCTTAACAAGAAGAAGAAAACCCAACAAAACAAAAAAACAGACAAAGCAGTTGACTGAAAGGACATTGGCCACACAAGAGATAAAGCAGTAAAATGAATACAACAAAAATAAAACAAATAAAAACAGTATGAATAAATAGAAATCAAATAATTCCAAAAGCTTTTAGAAAGAGAAAAGAGGTTCTAAGAAGAGATTTGAAAGAAGCTAGAGTGGAAGAGTTTTTACTTGTTTATCCTAGAGCAGAAAACAAAACAATGATGGCACCCTGCAAACCAGTTAACAATTTGTAACTATCAAATATAAAAAAGAAAATATATTGAGGGCAACACTACTGAGTGTAGTGCTGAGAGTTTGGCATTTCTTATTTTTTTGCGATACTTCAACATATAAGCTTTTGCCACTTATAATTATATCTTTTTGAATCCAATATCTACACTTTTATAAGAAAAGCAAAGGTTTTCGTCCTCAAATGCCTTTTTCTCACACAATTACTTTCCACGCCAAGCTGAGATGTGTGTTTGTCACATTATGTATTTTTAGCAGTCGTGAGCTGTTCAGGGCTCCTTTGCAATTCAAGAGCATCATTGGCATTTCATTGAAGTGTGACAACAGCCTCTATTCAATGAACGGATGACACACGCTGCTGAGGAACATGCATGTTCTCTGTGATTTCAGCTTGGTCATATATGTTCATCAGACGGTTGTTAAAAAAAACAGATAACAACTTTTAAGCAGAAGTTTTTTATCCAATTTTTATCCAAATTTATCCAATGTTTAATTATTAGCAACTTCTGCTAAATACATTACATTAGTTACAGACTCCCCATGTGTTATTTCTAGTGTAAGATCTTAATATGTTGGATTTGCAATATGAAAGTGTATCTTTTTCTTTGTCTTTTGTTCCTAATGCTGCTGCCTGGACAGGTGCCACTTGTAAAACAGGTTTGAATAAGTAGGTGAGGTTTCTAAATGAACTTGAATGTCGTGACACAGACTTCATTTGGTGAAAATGGTTCTGTTACAGTGTGATTATGCCTTTTTTTTGTTGCTGTCATGCACATCTGTGGTCCCTCATTTTTCTCTCTCCATGTTTTTGCTTGTCAAGAGCACGATAATTATTTTTCACTGATCATCAAATCTCTCCTTTCCGGTGATGGCAAGCAGGGTGTTTTCCTTGCTCGCAGACTCTCTCCATGTAGTGGGAGAAAAAGTAAATAGTGCGAGGGTCATCCTATGGAAAGTGGTCGCTGCCGTAATTACCGTTCTGTTTTAAGTGTAGGGTAGAGTCAGACTTTTTTTCATCGGGGCTCTTTCCTCTGGCCAGACATCGCTTTCACCAGGAAAGAAAAACATCATGAGACAGAACTGACAGCTTGAGGGTTCCTGTGGGAGTTGGTGGAGTTCAGAGTTTGCTGGCGCTTTAATTTGCTTTAAATCATACAAGATAATGCAAAACAAATAATTCAAACACTCTGTGAGACTAGATTTTACCATTGTTTCCATAGCATTGCACTGTAGAACTCTGAGGGTATTTTATTTTGTCTTAATAACACATTTTCCTTCTTTTTGCACATTGTTGACGTCTTTTCTGATATAACCAGATGAGGCTCTAGTCCTCACCTGACAGGACTTGTAACCTGTGCTTATCTTGGCTGAGTGCCCCCCCCTGCAGTGTACATACAGTGTAATGCTTTCAGACTGAGCTGGTTTCTGATTTGAACTCTGAAGCTTCCTTGCCATCTGCCCTGCAGCCAGTATCTGTCAGTCCTGTGCCACATGGGTTTGCTGGCCATATGCCATCTATTTGGGAGTTGAACTTCTGAAACGAGACAGAGTGCTCGAGAGACACGGAGGTCTAGAAGCAGTAATAGAAGCACGACATATTATGGTGTGTCTTTGGTTCTCTTAAGAGGAAATCATGCACACTGTTGGGCGTTTATCCAAAGTGGCACCATCCTACTGCTCTACCTGTTGGAATCATTTTCCATTCGTGCCTAGAAACTGGTGTCTGCAAGTCTGATTTGGTCGAGGTTCTGGCCTGGCATTGTCTCCTGAATGGTTTGTCATCAAATAGTAGTATGTCATCCCCTTATACAAGAGCTGGCTCAGTTTCACCTCAGCCTTGGCTTGGCTATAGGACCCTTTCTGTGTGGAGTTTGTATGTTCTCTCTCTGTGTTTTCTTTGTCTTCCTCCAAGACCAGCAACCCACAAGGGTAAGATAAGCCGTATAGATAATGGATGGATGGATTTTAGTCGATTTAAAAATACAACTTGCAAGATGCAATTCGAATAATGACTACACCTTATCATAATTCACAAAAGAAAGAAACCTCAGACATGATTCAATTGGGCCACCGAGGGACATATGACCTAACGTCCCCCAGGGACTTAATTATTATCCTAAATATTTTGTCTTGGTGTACAATATTCATTGTAGCAGCACAGCAAAGAAAAGGGGATCATGTAAAACTTTGTCAACACCATTCTCTGTCTGAAACTTGTCTGATGAGTTTAACATTTGCTATCTCCCCCCAGGCTTGTAAAAAAAAAAAGTCCCAGGATACTTTTGTAGCTTTTAAATACCTTCAAGGGTTACGTTGTAAGATAAATAGATAAATTCATGCATTTATTAAAAAAAAACACACAGAACACACAGACACGTGCTTTGTTTGGTTTTTTACTTCTGGTCAAGTGAGAGAGAGAGAGAGAGAGGCTTCTTCTGCAAAACTCTGGGAGACGTGTTTAATGGCTCAGTCCGGAGGAGAGATGCTGCTTGGCAGGAAACACAGTCTTGCCCTCAGCCTATAAAGCAGCTATAATGTGAGCCACCAGTAAAAGAGCCAGGGAGAGAAAAAATGTCTCCCTTATCGATTCTGCCTCCGACATAGCAACTGGCCGCGGATTGGCTGGAGCGCGGCACGTTCCCGGGCGCCCATTGGCCGAGCGCGTAGCGTGGAGACGGCGGTGGCGGACGGAGACAGAGGGGAAGAAGAGACGCGATTGGCTGCGGCAGAAACTGAAAGCGAAAACCTGTGCGTGTGTGTGAGACAATTCATGGAGTGAGTGAGTGTGTGTGTGCGCGTGTATGTGCGAGACAATTCATGGAGTAAGTGTGTGTGTGTGTGTGTGTGCAGGACAGTTCATGGACTTTGTGTGTGTGCGGGACAGTTCATGGACTGTGTGTGTGTGTGCGAGATATTTCATGGAGTGTGTGCGTGTGTGTGTGTGTGTGAGAGAGAGACAATTCATGGAGTGTGTGCGTGCGTGTGTGTAAGACAATTCATGGAGTGAGTGTGTGTGTTTTAGGCGTGACTCTAAAGGTAATTCGTCCTGCCTCCCCCTTCCTCCTCCTCCTCCTCCTCCCAGCAGCAGCAGCAGCAGCAGCAGCCAGGACTTATTTAAATGGAGAACCATAAAGCTAAATTACTATGAATTTAAACGAGCAAGCTCCACGAATGAGGCCTGTTGGCAGGGAGAGAGAAGGGGGGGAGGAAAGAAAGAGTAAGAAAAAGAGAGAGGGGGGAGTGGGGCGGTTACATAGATTAAAAGTCAATACTCGAGGAGTTAGAGGGAAACTAAGAGTTAGCATTGTTGGCTAAAGTGCTGTAATAGCAAATAGCTGTGGGGGTTTAGCCAGGTGGAGGAGTGTGGAGGAAATGTAGGAAAAGCCCAGGTTGACCTTCTCCAGCCTTCATTTTCTTTTATATCCTGTGCAGGAGTTGGCGTACATGCACTTCTCTTTCCTCTCCCTCCTCTTTTCCTGTCTATGTGTCTGCCCCATACACACACTTTCTCTACCCACTCTCTCCTTGCCTTTTTTTTAATTCTTTTTTTTTTGCAGAGCTGAGGGGTGACTTAGGTACAGCCTGTCCTGTGTGTCTATATCTCCCCTGCATCTGGTCCGTCCTGAGCAGGAGCGCACGCACGCATGTTGCCCTGTCCTGTCCTGTCCTGTCCTGTCCACCAGCTTCCTGTGCTGACACAGGTAAGAGGGAGTAATCCGCGGCCTGGAACTGAGACTCTCCCCCAGTACATCCCTGCCCTCTGCACCTCATTAATCCCCTACCTAAAGCAGTTATGTGATGGTTGGAAGAGGCCACCTGTTGCTGTGGTCACGGATGGGCCGATGGTGGTGTTACCCTGGGTCATCTTCATTATTATCGTAATCAGTGCCCACTGAGTGCCAAAGTTTGTAGATGGAGCTGGAACACATTCATTCAATTACCAATAGCCGTGTTGAATGTGCAATAAAAGTTCTGGAGACAAAACTCAAGTTGCTCTGGAGCTGGCTGGTATCAGATGTTTACAGTTGGGCTGCATTCCTTTCACAGGAGCGTGAAAAAAATATTGCATGTTCCCAGCAAAGTAGGTTTCACACTGCCAACGGCGTGCCAGGCCGAGCAGGGGAAAGGGCCTGCACATATCCTGCTATTGTCTTTATCGCTTCCTTTCTCTTCCATCTGTCCTCGCTGTGTCCTCCAGTACCCTCGCTGCCTCCTCTCTTACCCTGAGAATAAGCTCATCAGAGAACAATGTTTTTTGTAGAGACGATGCCTTTTTAGAAAACTAGTTTGACTTTCTGTGCCTTGTATTTGGTTATTCTCTCTACGCATGTAATAAAAATGGAAATCTTACTTGTAAAAAACTAGAATGGCACTAAGTAGAGAGTGTACCTTCGCCAAGGCCCAACAGTCTCCTTAAATTCAGTCAAGCTGCACCAGATTGAACACACTCATAGAAAACAGTTCCCAAAATGTGCCAGATTTTTTTCCCCGTCAAGATGCATGAATTATTCCCAAGGAAAACAGTGGAAATGTCGAGAAATGTCTTGTAATGTTGAAGAAAGTGGAAACAAATTCCTGGATTCTGGATCAGCTCCAAATTCTCCAAAATTCCTGAAAATGAGCCCAGTAGTTTGAGCGTAATCATGGAACTAACAAATTAGGTTTATCCCTAATAAAACTACATATAAATTCACTAGGTCCAAATTTTCATTTCGATTTTCACCAAATTAGCTTTGTTTTGTGAACGTTAGTTAGCTAAATCATAAATTATTCTCAACGAAAATACTGAAAACCACTCTATCTGAAGAATAAAAGTAAAAAAGAATCCTGGATTCGCACTTTATTTTTCATGCAGTCTTGCAGTTGTCGCGTATTGCTGCCAACTAAAGACAGACAAAAGACCAACAAACAAGCGCAGATGAAATCATAACGTCCTTGGTGCAGGTAAAAGTAACTAAAAGAGCTTCTAAAATCCTTGACAGGGCAATCGTAAATGATTAGAAAGTGCCACTTTGGTTTAAGCACTTGACTGTGAAAAAA
Organism: Hippoglossus stenolepis; assembly: GCF_022539355.2. Taxonomy (NCBI): domain Eukaryota; kingdom Metazoa; phylum Chordata; class Actinopteri; order Pleuronectiformes; family Pleuronectidae; genus Hippoglossus; species Hippoglossus stenolepis. The sequence goes on from NC_061493.1 coordinate 8,337,668, forward strand.
AACCCAACAGATGATGTAAGTTGACAAAACCCTCATCAGTTTATTGTCTTTCAGCAAGAAAAAAGGTCAGGATCTCACATTGCTTAGCTTCACCCGAGGAGTTTCCTCAATCCCCCAGTGGAGTTATATTTTCATAAAGAGGCTTAATCACCCTCCTTCCATAAACCAGCCTCAGAAATACATTTTACAGTTTCTCTGTACAGAGTATCTATTGTCCTCAAACTTGAAAAATGTGCCAAGTTCAACATGGATTCCTTTCCTCTTAAGCTATGTAGGCTGCATGTCATGTAAAAACATTCATAGCTTGAGCAATGCCACAGTTCAAGTAATGGAGGCAGGACACGTCCGGACCTCTGGCAGTTCACACAAACATCGGAGGCCACATCACACTGACACCACCAAAGAGAGTGCATTTTTTTGTGTGGCAAATGTCAACCTCTCATAACAGCATTACCTTCACCACCATCATCATCGTCATACATTGCAACAATAGAAATACTGTTGGATTGCACTTTCTTCAAGCTTTCATCTTGTGGCATATTTATAGAAAAAATATATATAGAATACAAAAAGCTTATACTTCTTTGAGTAACAGAATATATCATACAGTACTTCAGATTATGTTTTGATCAGCACATCAGCAGGTGTACATAAATTGCCCTCCCCTCGCCCAAATGCATTTTACCGGACTAAAACAGGGATGTAGATTTGCTCACTATTAAGTGCTTTGGTCAATGGATATAACATTGAGTATGCTCTTACAATGGTATTCTACAGGATGTTAATGCTACATAATTATCCACTGTATATGAATGTCTATTAAGAAAGGGGCCAATTGTCAAGGTGTCCCATGACGTTTCACATATTCACATCTGGCATTTATCCAAGAATTGTCGGTCCACCATGACGGAATCAGCCTGTTTACATCCCCATCTACTCCTCTCACAAAAAGTAGTCGTAACCTAATATATATCCAACGGACTGGTCAGATTTTCACAACTGAATTCGTTTGAACTATGCAAAAGGACATCTCTTGCAACATCAACTCGAGCTGTAAAAAGTTGAAGTCAAACAAAGGTGCAGCACCTGACGTTAGTGAGCAATTTTCTGGTCGTCAAACATCCCCACTAAAGGTGTCCACTAAACAAACGGCAATAAATGAAGTACAAATTTATTTTTTCTTGAAAGCTTAAACAGTCTCTTTGAAAACAAAAAGAAAAAGAAAAGTTCAAGCTGACATTCAAGTTCCGGTCCCACTTCAATCTGTGAAATCTCATTCACAAAAACCGATGGAATCACTGTAGTGCAAAATGTTACACAATGCACCTCGATGCAGTCGTTCTCGCAGGATACAGTAAACATGTCCTTTTGTCTCTCCCTCCGTTGGATTACATTTCTGGAGCTGCAGGTGGGAGCCCCGATGTGTGTTTTGGAGTTTGTAAGAGTTTGCGTTCCTCTATATGTGGAGAAGGCGTGGCTGCGGCTTTGGCGTGCACTGGATGTGACAGCCGAACGTCCAGGGCGTCATTGTGTTGCGCTAAAGAGTGCAGGCGATAGTGCAGGACAAGGTCTTTCAGTGAGCAGTGGACGTCGTAGGGCTCAGCAAAGCCGTATCCGTGCGGTGTGCTGTAGATCATGCAATGCTTCACTTCTTCATTCACACTGAAATAAATAGAAAAGAAAAGATCCTGTCAATGAGTTGTCACACAGTTTCACCATCTTTTAATATTCATCTTCATCCATTCCTTATTCCATTAGGATACTCACACAACGGAGCAGGCGTAGCATCCCTGTTTGCTGCTCTCACGGATCAGGAACGTTCCGCAAGCTTTGCTTTGAAGCATCTCCTCTGCCTGCGTCCGACTCATTTCACCAACGAACCAATTTGTCTCCTCCTGATGTGGCAAGTTCTTCTCATCTCCCTTCAACACGTAGGTGCTGCAACAACAAAAATCACACGTTAACACCCCTGCTACAATTCTGCATTTCATGTAGAGGTTATTCATCTCATTCTTCAATGTTGATTCTAGATGCAAAATGCTTGGTACGTACTCATCGAGGCTGTCGCTCTGTATCCCCAGCCAGTCGTTTATGCGTTTCTGCCGTACGCCTTTGTGATTAAGCCAGCTGCAATGCAAAGAGTAGAAGAAGAATGCTTAATTCTAACATGAAATGATTACAGTACATTTCTTCCCTTAATTTGCTTGAAGTGATATACCACGGAGACGACAAACAATACTGTGCCGCTGCTTACTTGAGGTACTGGTCTCTGATGTTGCGTAGCTGGATAAGGTCAGGTCGCAAGCTGTTCATCTTCCTGTCTGTCTCTCTGTAGTCCTCCACCTGTGTTCTCAAGTCGTCCTCCAAGTGGATTTTGCTGTCGTAGATCTCCCCGAGACGACACTTGAGCTTCTCATAATTAATCAGAAAGCTAGAGAAGGGAAAGTGAAGGTCACGATGGGCAGAGTTCAAGGTTTACATTACATTCTACATTAAACTCCACGTGGAGACATATTTGTTGGACCATGACGTAGTGACGTACCTCTCCAGATCCGTGTCAGCTCCGTCGGACGGATTGTTCCTTTCAAACTCCTCTCCGTAACGCTCCTGTTCACGACACTGCTCCTCGAAGATCAGCATTGTCTCGTTAAAGGCCTCAATTGCGGTGCGCTTCATCTGGATTTCCTGCATTACAGTGAATACATCCTTTGAGAAAAAACAAGGGAAACCAATAACTAACAATAATTCTACTTTGTATAGAAATGTGAGATTAGCAAAGTGAATTTGAAAGTTAGTTTCTACCTGTGAGGTCTTGGTGAAGGCCTCGTAAAGACAATCAAACTCCCTTGTCTTCTCTTGATACTGACAGTGAACCTCCTTCAGCTTTCTCCCAGCAACGTCGACATTGTCTTCTTTCACCTAGTGTAAAAAAAATCCCCTTTACTAAACAAGTACAATTCATAATCTACTGGATTAAAAACCTCTTATCTTCAGATATCAAACCAGTTTGCAGACTGACCAACGTTATTACTGGAAAAAGATGAATAATAATGGTCGGAACTAACCTGCTGGAAACGGGACACGGGATGGGTGAGCATCAGATCCAGTGTGGCGTTGTATTCCACCAGTGGATGGTGCTGATAGTGCCAGATGAGCTCCACCACGGAAGTGAACGTGAGGGGGTCCGAGAAGCCGTATTTCCCATCATTGTGGTAAATTTTGATCAGCTTGTTGTGCCCGTCTTTCCTGTGAAACAGCACATCCCACAATTAGATCATTGGCTTAAATTCTAAGTTTTGATTACATTTGCGACAGCTCAACAGCAGCTCTCTTTTCCTTCTGCTCACCGTAACGTCAGCGTGAAGTCTCCCTGCAGCTTTGTGGATGCGTCACGCACCATAAAGGAGCCGTCAGGCGTGTCTCTGAGTTTCTCGTTTACCTCATCCCTGAGGGAGAATCAATTAACAGTTTACGGATCTGACATACCAGTGTGTTTAACAACCAAACAGCATGTACTTATTAGACTTTGTAAGAACGACAGCATATTTGATAAGGTGCTTCAGTTGGTTACCTGGATATGTCTCCCCAGTACCATTCAGCGTCCTGTAGCAAATACGCAGGTGGTGAAAGGCAGTTGTTGTTCATGGTGGAAGACACTGGCTTTGTTGACCTGGGAGGCAGAGCTGCGGGCAAGAACGAAATACAAAGGATCAGGACGATAGCTTCTTATCAAGTTTAGTGCTGTAAACATGACCCATTCAGTTTTATAACTGCTCTGAGATAAAACCAGTGTTCGCGGTTTGCCCCCCCCTCCCTCCCATCCCCACCACAACAGATGCACACACTCTCTCTGTCACACCTCGGCTGTAAGGAGCCTGTCAAGATCTGAGGACAAGCCCAGACATGTTACCATGAGGTGTCACATGCCATATCATTACCAAGATCTTAAATGTGGTCAGCACTGAAAAAGGAAATGTTACTCCTCATTAATGAGCCCAATCAGTCAACAACTGTGAAACATGTTTTCTTGTAATTTTCCAAATATCCTCATTATAAAGGCATCCAATTGGCCTGGGGCAAAGTTGTTTTAAGTCCAGTTCCTAAACTTTGGCAGTGCCCCGGATCGCACGTGAAGCATTAAATAGACCATAAATTGTATTTTGAGCCTCGTGGACCACCCCTCCCATCCTGTGATCATCGCACGCTTACAGATCCTCATAAGTTTTCCATCAGCCTCCAAGGAGAAAAAATAATAATCTTAAGTCTGGCCCGGACTACTAAGCGTTTTCCCTAAAAATGAAAAAGGAAGGCAAACCGCATCAAGAGGAGGTGAAGGGCGATATATTTCACTGCAGGACAAAAGTGCCTTTCATGAGGCAGTTGGGGAAAATACAAGAGCACCCTCAGAGAGGAGAAAATGTGGGTTTCTCCCACCATCCGCTCTCCCCTTTTTCTGACCTTAAAATAAACAAAAGGCAGGTGCAGCAGCACAGTGGCAGGCACAAAAACGAAAAGCTGCGGTTCCTGAGCTCAGCAAAATTAAATCTGCACACCTTCCCCTTTCTGTCGGCTGCCAAGAAAACTCCACTGGCTTCCAAAAGCCACATGCACACACCAGTATAGACAAGAGCCACGTAATTAAAGTGAGAAATAATAATAATTATATTTATAGGCTATATTTTTTTCCTGATCCCATGTATTAATTGTGCACGATGACTACAGTTGATTAAATACAATAGAAAATGAACTTAAAATGGATACTGAGCCTGGGAAGGTTTAGGGGATAGTAATGTTTAGAGATGATCCTCGAATTTGGTTATAAAAATGTAACCTTTATTTGTTACACATTTCAAACTACATTGTAATCCATTACATAATAAATATATATAATCGGTTATATGAGTAATCAGTTACAATGTAGTTTGTGTGTATATATATATATTTACACATATATCATAATATTGTTATGATGGGTCAGTAGTATTCACTCCAGTTCATGTTGTATTGCATTTAACAAATATCTTCAATAATACAATGAATGTACAGGAGTGAAAGTTGTGGTGCAAATAGCAACAGTCAAATAAATGTATCCAGACAGTTGTTCAGACCAAGACATGACAGGCCCGCATCACACAGTGTAATAGACAGTAGGAACAATGTAATAAGGCCCAGGTCGAATGACAGATGTAGATTTAAAAAGCGTCGGTGAAGTGAAGTCATGAGACGAGCTGTCTGTCTGTCTGTCTGTGTGTGTGTCTGTGTGTCTGTCTGTCCGCTCGCCTCTAGCCTACTTTCGGAGCTAGCAGCACAAATTAAGCACGGCTGGCTGCAGGAGGAGAACAAAGCGCTCGTTTCATGCGGCGCTCATTAACGCAGCCTCGGCTCTATCCGCTCCTAAACGCCGCCATTCTCCCTCCCGCGGACGCCGCCGCCGCCGCCGCTGCCCCCGCGAGGAGCCGCGGAGCCGCCGCGTGTCCCCGTGGAAGTTTGTCACAAGCGCCGGGACAAAAGAAAACGGAGCCGCTGCGCCTGGCTCCACAGAAAGGTATTACGTAATTGCAAAGTGAATTGCGCTATGCATGCCTGGGCAATGCCAGCGGGGGAGCGCAGCGCCTCTCTCCATTAGAGCGTCTCCACCAGCGCCGACACGACATTTGTCAGGTGTCAACTTTGCCACAGGACACCGCAGGACACGGGCAGCAGCGGAAAAAAAAAAGCAAACAGCGTCATGAGACAAAACCGAATAAGACGGTTCCCGACCCCCCGCAGTTCAGACAATGGCTGCTTTTAACCCTAAACTTACCTGGTGGCGCTTGATCCATTTCGATGTAGAATAAACCTTCGGGAGGATAAACCATTCCTGTTTCACGCGAGTAGTCCAGGGTGCTGCTGTTGTCTCCGAGCACAATAGAGAGATAAACAACAACAAACGGGTGCACGTTGTGTTTAATGACCGATTCGGGCTACTTCAGTGCATTCGCAGGCACCGCGTCCGACATAGATGTGGACAGAGAGAAAACTCCTTCGATCGCAAGTCCATTAAAAAATCCCGGCGTCCAAATGTGTTCCTCAACATAGTCGGTCTAAGAGGGGATTCTGTTAAATCTTCGGAGGCGCAGATTGTCCATGTCTTCTTCTTCTTCTTCTCCTGTGTCTGTGCGCGGCAGCTCGACTTTACCTCATCTCGGAAATGGTGCGACTTTAAAGGGCTGTAAGTAACATCATCTAGGCCCAGTCCATTCCGATGCCACAGGGGGTTCTTTTCTTCGTAGAATTCTATATCACGTTAAGAAAACCCAGCCACGCTTCTGTTACACAGTTAAACAACAGGAAAACCCTCAGTGAGTCGGATCCTCAGACGAATAGTTTATTTGGTGAATTTAATTTGCACATGTGTTGCTTATCACACATCAGCAAACCCCTAGATTCGAATGGTACATCCCAGACCGTTTCATTCAGCTCTCCTCCGACTGCACTGTAACAGCTGAAAAATTCCTTGCAGGGCATGAATGGAAAGGAAAAACCTACTTTATTAACTTGAATCCTAAAAAATAAATATTATCTCACTTGTACCTTCATACGTTTTTTTTTAGATTTCAAACAAATGAGCAACACAACATGTTTCTGCAACCCCCCCCCCCCCCCCCTCCCCAGCTGTGCTCTAATTTACTGGTGAGAGAACAGGTTGGAATAGATGACATCATGCTTCATGTTTTATGATAATGAATCCGTGTTCAGGTGTCTGGCACCCAGACAGCACCAGGCTCAGACCCTTTTGTGCAAGAGGCGACAGAGTAGCCTGCCGGGTTGGCAAGTGTGCATTATATTCCCGTCAAGCTTGTCAAACATGTTCGGCAACAAAAATGCCATCTTGACTGTCACCGCTAATTATTGCTGCCGTGAGATCATTCTGCTGAAGACACAATAGGTTCAAGCAGGTGTGTGTACACCTGCACACATCAGTGGCTTGCAAATGAATGTAGCGCATATAGAGAAGTGATTATTGAATGATAAGACAATTTGCCGTTTCACTCTCATTGCCCTGGAGATGACCCGAGTTTTAGCATCACCATTACCTTATGTGCTTACGTTGGATGAATATGTGCATTGTGGCTCGTTCATGACACAGAATGACATTGTGCTGTAAATTTAAACAACCAGAGGCCCTTCCACCAGCTGACATCCATGGCTGCAGGGAGAGTGAAACAAGGCCTGCATGGTCAGAGGTCTGTGTCTGTTGGTGTCCAGGCGTTTATGGCCGGTCCCCTTTTGACCCAAGGACAGGGAGTCAGGGGAGGTAATTGCCTCCAGCATTCCTTTTTCCCATCAGTAAGATGATTCTTTCCTGTGTCCAGTCAGTGCCTTTGAAAAGCCCTTAAACTAACTGCCATGTTGGAGCATATTACGGCAAGACGGCAGGCAACTGTTGCCTCGAAGACACACGCATAAGCTCCCACATGTGTGTTGGTAACTCACGGCAACAGTAAATGTATTTATTAGCCTTTTTAGAAAAGGAAATCAACGTTGGCAAGTCTCTTATAGACACCAGATCGGCAATTTGACAGGTATGTAATTGCATGGGTGTGCGCGCACATGGCCGGTTGTGCACTCACGTGTGTCTGTGTGCGTTTGTGGGTGCAGTGCATGAGCGTTTGCTCGTGTGCTGTCCATGCTTTCCTACTTTGAGAAAGCCTTGAGGCCTGTCACGGCATGTCACTTGGCTGCTGCCCAACCCTCCCCTCCCCCCTCCTCCCCTCAGTGTCAGAAGAGCACATAATTTAACCCCCCTTTACTTTCTGGGCCTGACCTCTGTGACACATTTCACTACCACCAACCTCTTGAAACACAACAGCATCGTATCAGGGCTCCAGATATGTTAGTGGAGGTGTGTGTGTGTGTGTGTGTGTGTATGTGTGTGTGGGGGGGTCTTTTGGCTTTGTGTCGGGGATATGTTGTCTCTGTCATCGGTATTAGGAAAAGCCAAAATATTTTATTCATATATTATTCATGTGTGTGTGTGTGCCCCATTTGTGCTGGGTGCGTGTAGTGGCCAGAGTGAGGCAGGCCGACTTTCAGGATAAGCCTTTAGGCTATGCACCCCAGATCCAGGCAGTCCTGATGGGATCAGTGAAGGCTAATCGTAAGATTAACAGGATAGGCTGATACTGCAAGCCTGCCAGCTGCCTGCTGGCTGATGTGACTCATCTTGATACCACCACCACAATATGCCGCTGGACTGTGGGAGTGCTGGGAAACTGTGCACAAGTTTGAAAATAATCAACAGATGTCCCTCTGTGCTAAATGCAGATAACAGTTAAACTTAAATTTTGTTACATTCAAATTTTTGACACTGATCTGCCAAGCAACTGAGCATATAGTATCTAATGCAACAAATGTTAAGCAGTGTAGGTGTTAGGGACATAGAGTTTAGGGTTTTTTCTGGTCTGGAGAGCAAATACAAATAAGTGATATAATAAATGTCAAAAAGGATGTTTTTGAGTCCTGGAGATTAGCAGGTCAGTGTGGCTCAGTGTTGTTCACCAACTCATTGGTGAAATTATGGAAAGAGCGTTAATCCACATATTTAAGAGTGTTAAATGTGGACATTATAGGCCTCCTGCTGTCATTCACTTAGCCACAATACCAACATTTGTAGAATCTGTCAAATAATCTCCTGGCTTCCTAGAGCAATGTTTGTTTGGACTTAAATCAATAACTGTGTCAAGGAATATTATTCATTGACTGTTTTCATGTTTCCTGTGTGGCGTGATGTAGGACACACTTTATCAGGATTTTGTTGTGTTTGTTGTCAGTCAAGAAAAGACCCAAAGACACAACACAGAGAAACGATGTCAGGGATTAGTTCAGTTCACCGATGTGGGTATCTGTGTCACGGTCTTTGCACATCTCTCAAATCTTCAGTACTGTAGTGTGCTGCTATTCACGGCCATTGAAGGAATGCATAATGGTCTTGGCAGGGCATTCGACATTCACCATGGAGAGACTGTGGGGTTTCCCTGATCGCTCGCCAGAACCAGCACACAAAGCACGCACTAGTCCTGCCAGAGGCAACTCAACTGTGGGCAGAGTGTAGGGCGGCTATGGTCTGGCCCCCAGGACCCTGCCATTGTGGAAATGTAAGTGGGGACAGTGTCTGAACGGCTTGAGTTGGAGCAGAAAACTTTGGATGACCAAAACTATGAGCTTCAAATAGCTGGGCCCTGGGAAACATAGCTTGTTCTTTTAAGGAGGTCAAAGAGAAGCCAAAAAGAAGGAAAAAAATACAGAAAACCAATGTTTGGTGGAGGGAATGTCAAATTGGAGGCTACTGTTACTATAGACATCAGCAAAACTGACATACCGTTTTTTCCATGCGCTGCAGTGTCTGTCTGTCTGCCTCTGTGTCCCTCTCTTTATGTGTCCTCTGCATTAGCACCCGGTGGTCATACCCACCTCTCATCATCTGTCACTCCACGCTGCCAGAGCCTAATCTGACTAACAGAGGTGACAACTGAGGTACTTGTGGCATGCCACCACATAACGTCTACCAGCTGAGTGTCTGAGTTATGACGGGGATGATGATCCTGTGGTATCAGTGGCCCGTGTCTCTCCAGAGGCCCTCCCGACCTCCCCACTTAAGTGGAGAGCCAAAATAAAGGCCTGACCATGCAGAGTTTTAGCAGGATATATCCACAAGATGCTGCAGGTTTTTCAGTGTGGATCAGAGTTGGATGTAGAGATCAATCAATGATTATTAGACATTGTTGAATAATCTGTTAATGTTTCTGAAACACTTATTATCTAACGCCACATCCAAAGTACAGTTCAGTTTTCAAACTAACACAATATCTGTCCACACAAGCGCTCCGGTTTCTTATCAGTTCTAATCCCCATCCAAACCTACACTCCATGAAAACGCATATCAGGTGACCACTCATGTACACTGGGCATGTGCCTGCCGGTGTGAACAGGAAGGCATGCGACATGGTAATGGTCGCAGATTGCTCGAATAATAGCTTCACTCCTATGCATGTAAGCTGATATAATGCATTATAAAATGTAGAATTTAACTGCACACCAGCTGTTAGCAAAGACAACAGGGTAAGCAACGCTTGTAATAGATTATCCATGTTGCATTCTACACTGGTAGCCGAAACTATTCCTAAAACTCAGGAATAGTGGGGACCCAAGGTGTATCCGTGGCAGACGATGTATCCAGACTGTAATAAAAACCACCACATATTTTATCTGGACTAAATGAAATGATCTGCAGGCCCACTTGTCTGTCTCTAACTGACCTGCCTGCCTGGGTGCACCCATAGCTAGAAGTAAGCGAGCAAGTCACAGAAAAGTCGGCTCCTAGCAGTTGTCAGGTAGAGCACGTTCATGTGTTTTGGGGGTGTAGCTTTGACAAGAGGGTCAATGATAGTGTGCTCCTTTTAGCTTTTTCAGGATTACTAACCCTAACTTTAATGGTCAAGTTAGTAAGAAATAATAAAAAGAAAAATGTCTAAGTTAAGTGGGGTCCTAACATTTCTTATTTTATCCAACAGTGCAAATACCAATGCTACTCAATTTAAACTAAACTAAATTTAAATTAATTTGATAACACAGAATCAAGTAGTATTTTTGCTTAATAAATACTTTAAACAAATTATTAGATCATTCAAAATCCCGCTTATTATTCAGCTCCTACTCACGGTGAAGAAATGTGAAATTCCCAATTGTTTTGAAGACAGTAACTGAATTGTTCTACATACAGTGTGACTTAATACGTTCACAAATAGAAAAGTCATGTTGCAGTCAGCGACTTGACTTGTGGGATTCATCGTGTCAACTCTGACTCTTTACAGAGCCGAGTCATGTGTGTCAGCGAGCAAAGGATTCATGGCTTGAAGCTTGGTGAAGTTAAGCTAGTAACCTCTCTCTCTCTCTCTCTCTCTTTCACACACTACACACACACACACACACACACACACTCACACTCACACAATCCCAGGCTTCATGCAAAGCAAAAGTGAGAAGCCGAGACCTCTTTTAGGTCCTCTGCAGTTGCGCCCTTTATATAAAAGGACACTACTCTCCTCAGCTACACAGCCATCACATCAGCACTATAACTCTATTAGGCACAGCTCCAGGACACACTAAGCAACCCATAGCCCACAATGGCATCATTGTCAGTGGGGATTGCAGCCATTGTCGCTCATGCTACAGGATTTATTCCCCTCCTCCCATATTGTGACCTTCACCTCTGACCCCGACTGCCATCTCACATGCTCTGGGACTGAGAGCTTTATGCCTTCTAGGTCTTAAACGCTCCCTTACAATGACCCAAGTCTGCTAAGTGGCTTCTTTCCACAGCACCAGTGTTGGGACGAGTCAGGTTAGTGTCAGCGTGGAGCGAGCAGGGGGCAGGGGTGGGGGGAGTCAGAGTATGGAGTTGTGGTTGGACTGATTGACCCTTGGAAAAGGTCAGTTGGAAGGCATGAGAGGAGAGGAGCTGACTAAATGGCTCTTTTCTCTCCCTTTTTCTCCTCCTGGCCAGGGCAGAGACTCAGTATGGTTATTTATGAGCGTGTGGGAGAGCAAGTGGGGCTGCAGTGAAATCCACCAGCCCTCTTTTTGTTGCGAGGGCTGGGCTAAGGTGCCTGTCATTGGTTTGGTTCTGTCATATATACACATGCACACGCACGCACACGCAAGCACTCACTTACTATTATGAACCCCTCCCAGAGCTGCAAGGACAGAGGAGAGGACTCTGTTGCGAGGCAGATTTGGAAAATGAGGTGTGCTTCACACAATAGCTGTCAGCAGTTTGATAGATGCCTCTCAGCCTATGTAACTTAGGAAACTGGAGGCCGCTCACAGTCATCTGGAACAAAGTTGGTGACTTGTTTCTACATTACTCTGATATAAGTTGTGATATTAATGTTTTGATCATTTTATATTTAAATTATCCACTTTGATTTAAAGATGTAATGTGTTACAATTCTTGATTTAATTTTCTAAAAATGACCAGACCTATATATCAGATATTTAGATATGTTACATAATTGCTGACTTGTGTACTACATTATCCAAACTTTTTCCCACAATGTTCAAACCCAGAGAAATCCCTCATTTTATTAACGGTAACTTTGAGGCTGTGGCTTTGCCTATGAGGAAGGAAAAGCACACTAACAGTCAGCCAGTCGGTTTGTACCTCCACTTGTAATGTATCACACTTATTCATTGCCCTGCTGCGCAACATGACAAAAACTGAAATGCATTACCTCATCCGTTAACATGATTTGCGCCTGAGATGGGTAAGGTAGATTTTCATCGGTAATGGTGGTTAAGACAACAACTCCCATGATCCTATGCTGCTTCACGATGCCATCAAACTAGGTCTTTTATTATTATTTTGATGCAGAGACCCCTATAGCAGCCCAAGTTACATGTTGTATGTTTAACTGTTCTTATTCAGGGCCTCTATATGAAACCCCTGTTCCCAAAGATTTGTTTTTAAAAGTTTTGTTCTATAAAAGCATCAATAAATATTATTAAATTGTCTGTAATGAGATAGCGAGTCAAAATACATAATGCATTTTTTGAAGTGATTGTCATGAGTCAAATATTCCTCATGAGTTTGATATTCAACAGAATAAATTAGCTGGGCCTTCTCAGAACAGCATGAGGTTATTGTTCACAACACTGCAGTGCTCTGCCAGTGTAAAACACACCACTTTTTTTTCTTCCTGACAAAGCTAAATTGAGCTTGAATTTCACGCTAAAGTCAAATGGTCATGATGTCATGGTTTGAGGACAGAATGACTCGGTTTGTCTGTTGACTGAGAAGGCCTATTCTTGCATGTTTGGGTGGGAGCATAGCATATAATTGCAGAGCGGGATAGCATGAGGGGATGGGGGAGGGAGAGAGTTAGCACGCAACATGAGTTTTGGCCCAAAGTTGCCGGTGCCGGTGCCAAACTTGTCCAGAGGGCTGCTGTGTATATATCCATGCACGAGGCTAGTGCTTCTCTGCTTTAGAGGCTTGCACTGTTCCAAGACACATCTTTCATTTGCACACGCTGAATAGCTTAGGTAAGCCCAAGGCAGTTTGGACAGGGGACAGATCTGGCTTTTTGGACTTTTGGATGTGGAGTGGTTGCCTGGCTCTGGGTATGTGTGAATGTGAGTGTGTGTGTGTGTTTGTGTGTGCGCGCATAATAGAGTCTGGATATTTTCTGGATGTTCAATATTCTTCAGAGTGTCCCTTTTCAGTCCGAGCCATTGCCGTTGTTTAGTTGTCAAGTCAGTTGTTAGGGAGCAACCAAACCGCTGTACACGTGTTCCAGCCATTTGAGGATTACACTGATCCAAAAATCTGACAGTAAAAAGAAGAGAATGGAAAGCTTTGTCTGCCTTTTCATATCCTCTCAGTGGGAGGCAGGACCTCCAGACCTGGGCTAGCACTGGTGGGTGTTAATGGGGGGGTGGGGGGTGAGAGGGTGAGCTCTCAACTGCCAACCAGATGGACAACCAAGCCCTGTGTATTTAGGGAGATCATATGGGATAACCTTGCAAAGACAGATTGACATTTTGCTGACAAAACAAACCACCCCTGTCCTGCACGCAAGAAGACCCCCCCACACACAAACACACACATGCACGGGCTCATGTATGGTCATACAAATACTTAAAGTGGTATTTGCTTACATAGGTCTTAAGGAAGTTATTTCAGCATGTGTTAAGCACTCGGTGAGGAGCCATAACAATAAGAGGATAGGACGAAAGCATCTAGGATTACACAACTCCTGCACAAACAATAGTGGCATCGATGACCTGTGTGAATGAGACAACCTTTAGCCATGAGGAGAGCAAGTTAACTCATTTTCTGCGTCATACTTTGGGATTTACCTTGGTGCTTTAAGGTCAGAGGTGGGAGCGTCTAAAAAGGTTTAGGACGCCGTAATCTGTTTGACTTTAATTTGCATCCTAATTTGACTGGATATAGAATCAAACTACCTCTGAACATTATATGTCTGCACATAAAATAGTTGACTCAGATTTGGGAAGAAAGTGTCACAAATACAGAACATCTTCTGACATGAAAGAGCAGAATAAGTAAAACCATCAAGAGGCACTCTGTTCTCTGGAATCTCTAATCTTCTCTCTAAGGATTTGTGGCACATAACCCTCCTACACACATACATTATTAAAACAACTTAAAACAAGCCGTGTTCCAAAATACTGATTGCATTTGTTGTCATAACATTGAACTTATATTACTGTCATCTTTCACATTTGCACTCCGTGGCCTTTTCACTGTCAATTCTGCGTGAGAGACGACTGAGCTGTAAAAAAAAAACTGCTGACTGCAAAGTCTGAAATTGTCATGGTGACCTGAGGAAATGCCACAGGCGCTGCTTATCTTATCTGATTCTTGTGACCCAGTGGTTATTTCTTTTTGCCGTTTTGTCTTTTTTTTTGTCAAATATATACAAATTATTATCATTATTATATTTAGCTCTGTTGGCACAACTGTAGGAATACACAGTATGACTAAAGCTGGTTGTTCAAGGTTTCTGACATAGTATAATAATTCTAAATTTTAGTTGGTGTATCTTTATTTATATATATATATATATATACTATTCAACTATATAAATACTATGCAACACTATAGACAACTACATTAATTCATTAGTATACTATAATAAAATAATAACCCACTGAAACATGGAACAAAAACAAAAAAAAAAGCTGAATCTCTGTTTTATTGCAGCCTGAGACAATTTAACGAAGAAATTAGAGGAAGTCGGTTAAGAAACTCCAATTTTCTCACCCATTTTAACAGGCTACTTTGTGTTTTTATGCCTCACCACATTGGTGCATGGTACATGTGTGGGACACCATAGAGCTGTGGAGACATCTGTGTGTGTGTCTGTGCAAACTCAGCTTTGTGAACACATGTTTTTCCCTGTGGAGGGTTTATTTGAATAGACTTTAGTCATTCCCAAGAGGTACTCCAGCAATTTACTTCCATAAAGTTCCTTAACGTTTAAGGAGCAACAAGCGAGAGATGAAATGAAACTTTGAGTCTGCAGTTTTTTTGCTTTATTCTAACATCATCATGCTGGTATTAATGCTAACATGTGGGTGTAAAGAATATGTAATGCTTACGTTGATCACCCACTCCATTTATCGCATAAGCATAAACCAAAGTATTGGGAAAAAAATGGTGATAGTGATAGTTTGAAAAAAGTCAAAAGAAAATTATAATTCATCATTCCGCTGCGGAAATCACGTTGTTTTGTTCGCAACACCGGTGTTGGCCTTTGTCGTCAAAAGATCTCGAAACTTCTTCCAATTTGACGTCCTCGTTGGCGTCTTCTACATGTATGACTCCTCTTTGTCAAATCCTGAGATATTTGTATTCCGTTTGTCTTTTTCAGTTTTGTGTCTGTCTCATTTTGAAAACGTCATCAACACGTCAACTCGACATTTTCCTGCTGTATTCTCACATTCTCCTTCCTGTTCTCTGCACAGTTTACTAGGAGGCTGGCAGGACAATCATGTCTGAAAGCAGCTTAAATGTTACTGGGTTAGGGTAATGTGAACACACTGAACTAAGTGAAACCTCGCTCCTGTTAAACATTGGCATATTGACATTGTCATGTTAGCATATGCACATGACCACTTAGCTCAAAGCACTGCTGGGCTTAAGTACAGTGTCACATGTTTATTGTTATAACTTGAACTCAGTATTGGCAGCACCAACACTTTCAAGTATGTTGATGTAAAAACACCTGCAGATGAATTTGATGACCTTTGTTAGCATAAAGAGTCAAGTAAAACGTATCACAGAGGAAATTCAGTGGCATATTAAGCAGCTCAGACGGACCTGGTTCTTGTTGCCCCACTCTTTCCCGTTAAGCCCACTGCAGTCAAGACAAAGATGAGCTTAGAGACTGGATTCAATCCTGTTTGGTCATCTAACAAGGATAGAGCATGCTGCCTGAAGGTCAAAGGCCTCTTAAGCTTGTATGACCACCTTTGTTTGACAATTACACCTGTCACAGGGGGTTAGCTTTTATCAACACAGGAAATGTCAAAAGCTAAACAGGTCAGTGACAGCCTGTGCCCAGGTTTTAACTGCAGAGACGTAGTAGTGTAATGGGATGTTCTGTGAGACGCAGAGACGGCCAGATAAACAAACAGAGTGGCAGACAGGGAGGCAAGCACACAGTTGTGACAAAGGAATCCTCAACATCACATGGTCATGGAGATAGTTTATGTTGCATGTCTAACCCCTCTCAGTTTGATTACACTCATCATGCTCAAATTTATGTTACCCACAGAGATTCTTGCCTGTGCTATTTTGGTAAAGGCCGTTGCTTGGGCTTGTCTTCGACGATCCAGCTCTGTCTCGCTCTCTCTCCATCGCTCATACGCACTTAAACACACACCCATACTTCTGTCTTTGTGGGGGCGCTGACTGACATGATGCATTCACAAGCCCCTCACCCGAATGCAAACCATCACAACTAAATGTCGAACCTCAAACCTATTTTAACCTGAGCCTTAAAAACCATGTGTGACCCTGAAACGGCCCTTTGAATAGTCAAAATGTCCTCACTCTGTCAAGTCTATAACTCAAATTGGTCCTCACAAAGACGGAAGTACAAGTATACACACCCACACACCTCTCTCCATTTCTCTGTCTTTCCCTCCCCACAACTCTAGCCACATTGCCACACTCAGTTTTCCATGGCCTCTCATTCCCAAGTGCTCTGCGAACTAAGTAAATGAACGACACAATCCGGAAATAGTGTTCCAGCCCGAGATGGTGGGAAGGAAAATCCCTTGACTAGAGCTGGCAGGAGGGTGGGAGAGAGAGAGAGAGAGGGAAATAGTACTGCAGCCATTCACACTTCAGACAAAGCTTGTTCCTTTCATAAGTCTCATAAGTCTGGGCTCTTTCACCGTTTAACTAAACTGTTTAGCAGGGACAAACATATTTCTACTTTGGCTCTCTTGAGGCCCAGATACTGCACATGCGCTCTAGCAAAAAATGTTACAAGAGAACGTGTTTGTAGCTCAGCTTATCTTTAGCCCGAGAGGTCAAAGATCAGCATTAAAACAGGGCTGGTGTTGAAGAGTAGTGCACAACGCGCTGGGTAAACTTTGTCCCGATTGGCCTGGAGTTCGGCAGTGGGGTTGAGGGGGTGAAGAGAGGAGGTGTGCCAGCAGGTTAAGAACAGGGTCAGCTCTACAGACAGGCTGTTATAGTATCTGGATACTTCCATCACCGCAGCTGCCAGTTCTGCAGCGGGACTAGTGACCTGTCACTTGCAGCTTTGAGCAAGGATTTAGATGGAGGTTCAGCCGCTGCTGTAATACTACATGCTCAGGGAATGTTCCGGTTCGGTTGAAAACCTTGTGCAGTGGCCTCTCGGTCAGGGTGGTAAAATGTTCCCCCTGCATTTGTCGGAGGATGTGGTTAAATCTCAACCGAGAAGCCTGGGGCCGCGTTTGTGAAGTAACAGTGTAACACCACCGGTCAATCTAAACTAGTATAATCAAGCTCCGATATTATTTTAAAAAACACAAATGAGCTTTTGCAGAATAAAGAAAACAAAGTCTCGTCACGGATCTTTAATTGTGTTTTACTTGGTGCCTGCTTGGTGCCTGTTAAATGGCCAACAAATGCTTCTGCTCACTTTTTACAAGGGGAGGATGGCCTGCGTGAGTGCGTCTCACTATAACAGTCAGTAACATGAGATGGGGAACCACACAACCGCTAAATCAGTAAAATGGGAACCCAGAGTCACTGTAATTTGGGAGAGAGCTGGTTAACCACTCCTCATAATGGATGGTGTTTCTGTTTAGCCTAAGGCGTTGTAGCTGAGGTCATATGCAAACAAGGCAGATCCTGGGCCTCGGATATTTTACGGTGCAAAATGTTTTCGCCCCGTGTATAATCAGGTTCGTGAAATCATTGAGACTCAAATTTTGATCATTCGTCGTACATTCACTAAACAAGGAGCTCATAAAATGTGTTTTTAACTGGCAACATGAGGCTCTGTAATTGAAGCCTATTAAGATATGTAATATTTTACCCATTATAACTGTTGCACCACACCCTTAATCTATTTCATGTGTAGCACACATGCCAGTTGGCAGCCGCAGACTGCCTCTTTATTTATTTATTTGATAAGCTGCATCGTACAGTATAATATAGTTTTCTCTAAACGCTCTTGTATGTTATCTAGTGTGCACTGAACCAAGCATATATTATTTAATATTTCTGATAAAAATACATTCAAATCATTGAACATATCCTGCTACATGTTTCCTTGTTAATGTTGTGTAGAAGAGGACAAAAATGGTAGATACATATTAGATTTATGTCTCTCATTCTAAATATAGGACATTTTCTAGGAATAACCTCATTAAAAACTGGGTGTCACATGGTGTTGCTCTAATGTTATGAAAACTCGTTTCAGATGAGGCCACAGCTCCCACAACCTGAGAGCAGTTAGCAGAAGGGGGTGTATCTGTTCCCTGAAAGAAGCAGAGCTTGACTTCAAAACACCTTGTAAGTCCTGTAAAGTTAAACATTTTTTCTGTTAATATTCAATGTCCTGTCAGTTTCCCCCCTGATGTCTTTTGTTTATTGACTGGTGGGTGACTCAGTAAATATGATTCATGCATCCAGCTATGTCTAACAGCTGTGAGCCACTGAATCTATAAGATTGAATGACACGTTAATATCCATAACTTCACGGCTATCATTTTCAGGACATTACGATTTTTAATAATGGTGCAGCGTGGCCCGTTGCCCGTAATTTGCCAAAATCCCCGTCACATTCCCACGTGCATCCACAGATTTACTGTGTTACAGCCGCAGACACATAAACACACTACTGATTATAGAGCTGAGACAATGGCTTGATTCTTTAAGAGAACATTTATCGGCAACTGTAGATACTCAAGTAATTGTTTTTTTAGTGACAACATTTTTCATTGATTCAATGATTCGACAACATTTGTCATTTCACGACAGTGAGATTTAGAAAGACACACAAAAACAAAACAACACAATCTCTGCAACCACACGGCGGTTAAAATCAAGTGTCAGTAAAGTGAAGTCTGGGACAAACAGAACACACACTTCTCGTTACCCATGGGGGGGGGGGGGCTGCGTCCAAGTGCGCTGCCACCACCATCACTTCCATTGGTGTAAAAATCTGCAAAACACACAAAATATATTCAAATGTTATGCAAAGAAAATTGCACAGTCAAGTGATTGTTAAAGGCCGTGTGTCAAGCAAAACATGTGCATGTCATTGTAAATGTAATGTCTGTATGTTTTGATCTGCAAGTCCGACAAACCAAGCAACGTGAATAAGCTTCTCTTGGCCTCTGGTGAATACAAATGGGCATGCTTGACTATATTATGATTGTTTCATTCGACAAAACCATTGTCACTTGCAGCCCTACATTGTCATCGACATGCACACGTCTCTATGCTCATCTCAGCTCCACTGCAGCTTTGTATCTATTGTTGCCATGTGTGTTTTTTTTTTTTTTTGTCAATGTCCCTTTAAAGGATTACATCATCCTCCTTGCTCCTTTTTTCCCTTCGCCACATTTCTCAGTGTTCAGCCTTTTCTGCCCAGAGACAATTGGTCTATTCAGTGGCGGCGTATAACACTGCCACCTCCTGCTCCACAGTTAGAGGCCGCCGACACACCTTCACTGGCACATCGAGTTGGTCACGGCCGTCCATCACACCTGCACACACACAGACTGCAACACTGTAGCTTTCACTGTCACATGACGTTTTCATCAGTAGTAGGAAAATGTAGAAGGGACTCAAGAGCTTTATGTTCATCTTTGACTGACTGTAACTGGAAGATGCTGTTCCTGTGTGTGATGGAAGTATTTTTGTGCCATCTAGTGGCATAAAGACAGAACATCTTCCCCCAGCAGTGGAGTGGACGTGGTCTTCTCAGCCTAAATGTCCACATCCAAGCTTCAGACCAGTGTGAACCTCCAGCTTGTTGCTGCTGTTGATTACTGGTGTATCTTTTGAATCATTCTTATGTAAGAGCATGGTATTTCAGTAGTTCTTTGTTTTGTGGCTCAGCTGACACCCACAAGTCATGACACTGTGAACACTTTATGTCTCTTTGTTAACAGCTCCATAAAAACAGGTGCTCGAGGGGCTCGTTCAGCATAGAGAAGGATTTTGTTCGGCCAAACTGTTTTTCTTCTTCAGGGAAAGCTAAATTTATCTGTGTTATTTTTCCTCACTTTTTCTTTTCGCCGTCTTTGTAACATTTGTTCGGAGCTTCTTACATAATTGCTGGAACTCAAATTACTCTCCTCTTTACAATCGCCCCATTCACAGGAGCTTGATCTCTAGTTTATCCATGCCAAGTTAGTACAAATAAAGAATTATAAAGGGAAGGAGCGATGTACTGATATTAACTTTTTTTGATAAAACCGGAGGAGGATGAAACAAGCGGGGGATTCATGGGAGAAAGCAGACTCACATCGTCTGCATTTACCCTCCAGGGGAAAGTGTTCTGTGGTCTTACAAACAGCATCCAGCAACAATGGCTGTATTCTGCACCATGTTGAGTCTGTGTGAGGGCGTAGAAGATGGCATTTGAACCGTTTTAAAACACTGAGAGAACGCTTGCACTAACCCTAATTCTTTAATTATTAAGCACGATGGCATCAATTCAGCTTGTGTATAGTAAAGCTAACTAGACTATTATTCTGTGGTGCTTTATATATTATTAGAGTGCGAGAAAATATCTGTGGTGTTGGCTGTGATGGGGACAACCCAGCCCAGCTATACTACAGCTTTA
The DNA here is from genome assembly GCF_022539355.2 of Hippoglossus stenolepis. NCBI lineage: Eukaryota > Metazoa > Chordata > Actinopteri > Pleuronectiformes > Pleuronectidae > Hippoglossus > Hippoglossus stenolepis. The sequence continues at coordinate 8,358,535 of NC_061493.1, forward strand.
AGTGCAAATATATCTGTTACCATAGATTTATATTCTGTTTTTATACAACTTTTACATTTTAATTATATTTCTTTTTTTTTTTAAATCCATTCATCATCTATACCGTTTATCCATTTAGGGTCCCGGGGGGAGCTGGAGGGAGTACCCAGAGAAAAACGACACAGGGAGAACACGCAAACTCCATGGGATTCGAACCAGGCACCTTTTTTCTCCCCCTTTACAAAAATGATAAGCCTCTTGCCTTTTTTACAAGTGGATTAAAGTTGCCGAGTAATTAATTATCATCTGTCGAAGCTGACCAAGCCTCCCGTCCTCTGGAGACGAAGCTCCAGGCAGGACACTGAGCGGTAGCAAGGTTACACCAGCTCACCACGGCCGACAGCACCAACACGACCTGCGCTGATGCCGTCACTCTGCCAGCCCATGAGGAGTCTTGTTGCCAGGCAGACATTATGATCTGTGATGTTTCTGATGCAGGGTATAGTGAATGAACATTTGTGGTCACCTCGTCCTCCAGGTATATTCAACATTGTTTACACACAGATGTAGCCTGTATTTGTTGCTTTGGCTTCTATTAGCAGGACTGTTCTGGTCTTTTTCTAAAGATTACAAATGATATATTTACAAATATCTATGGATAAATAATCTGGATTCTGCATACCATCCAAAATAACTGTACAACAACCCCATGATTGAAATACTACACTTGGTAATATCAAAACATGCAGTAGAATGCAGCAGTCAGATACAATACAAAACCACACTATGCATGTAAATTAAATACATAAATAAAGTGAAACGATTACATGTGATCATAAATTTGGTTTGCAACTTGGTTAGATAATTACTTTTGTATCTTAAGTCAACAGGTTAACTATTCCAAAAGTTGGTGGCTTCGACTGAAAAAATACAGTTTCCATCTAAACTGCACAACACAGTTTCCTCTGGTGATTGTTTCCCTACTACCACTGTCCTTCTGCAATAAACACTGACTCAGTAAGGGAGATGCAAGGCCTTGTAAAACCTTGAGGATGAGGCAGGCATCTGCAAAATATGTTAAAACAAAATGATATAATAATAATGTTTCCTGAACCAAAAGGTATACTTATTCCCATGTTACAACCAGCTGGGAGAGATAATGCAAAATACTAATATAGATACAATAAAGTGTAGGGACATCCCAATATTATATCAAGTGACTGCAAAAAAGACTTAAAAAGAGTGCCCATACTACAATGGTAGTTTTTCTTGATTTGCTGATTATGATATTGATATTCTTACCTGAATTAAGTGAAATTAATTTAAAATATTATAAATGATTGTTTATTAAATTCTAATAATTTAACTTGTCAATCGACTCCCATTTTATCAGTAGAAACATTGTAAAGACATTGTAAAATTATGTTTATTATTATTAATAATAATACTAATACTACTACTAATAATAATAAAATAATGATGATGAGGAAGATAACTTGGTATGATTATTCTGGAATAAAAGACAGAGCCCTTCAGTAGTGTCCTTCAGTAGGTGGTGGTATTGAGCTGCACACAGTCGGAGAGGATTTACAGTGCATAGTAATCCTGTCACTGTCTCCTGCAGGTACCGTCCTCAGAAAGGGACAACTTGTCATGCCATGGTGTCCTGTCGTATTGAATTGAATCTATTTATATATCATACAACCTGTTTCATGTGTGGAGATGTATCAGTATTGTCTAATATACCTGGGGGGTGTGTGTAGTCACATATTAGGGCTCACTATTTTCTTAGTTAGTGCTTTTCTCAGTTTTATTATCTAATGAGATGTTGTGTGGTTTTGTCATACTTTCTATATACCCCTGTGTACCTGAGTCACAGTGTCCAATAGTAACAGTAACATCGGGCTCACTGCTCTTTCTCCTTGCGCTCTCCTCTGTCCACTCCTCCCTTGCTAATCCCGGCTTCTGTGACCTCTGACCCCTGGCTGGCTGGCATCTTATGTAAGGAGCTGGTTGAGGAGAAGCACACGGGAGCAGCTCGTGGAGCGTTGTGCCAGGTTAGGTAAGCTTATTAACGGTTACTACCAGGATCCTCAAGGTGACAACAGCAGCTACAAATAGACCTCAGTAGTGAGAAGAGTGAACTGAACAAGTGATGAGACTCGATGACAGAGTCTGCTTCTGTTTCCTGGTTCCAGTATTTACTGCTTTGAAACTTGCTTACTTGGTTACTGCACGCTTAACATACAGTATGAAATAGAAAGAGAGAGAGAGAGAGAGAGAGAGAGAGAGAGAGAGAGAGACAGAGAGAGATAGATAGAAAAATAGATGGATAGATAGAGATATAAAGAGATAGATAGAGATAGATGGTGAGATTGAGATTGAGATACATAGAGAGATAGATAGATGGAATGAGAAAGGTGGAAAGATAGACTTAGAGATAGATAGAGAGATGGATGACTAGATAAATAGAATCCAGGGATTGTGATAGATAGACAGAGAAATAAATGCACTGATAGAGCTATAAAGAGATAGAGAGAAAGAGATAGATTGAGAGAAAGAGATATGGAGATAGAAAGATATAAAGAGAAAATATAAAAATATGGAAATTCAAATAGTGTGATAGTCTTATGTACGGTGTGTGGGTCTGTATCAGATCACAATCTGACATTTGACTCTCCTCACTGACATACAATCATCTCTTAGCATGGGAGCAGAGGACGAGATGATACACCATGACATGACCTCCACGGTAGAAACGTCTCTCTCCATATACACACCCACACAAACACAGACACACACACACGAGCGCGCGCGCCAAAACACTATCCTCTAACTGCCCATTCCCCATCTGTCCTTTCTCTATCAGAGAGGGTGAGTCACTCAGCTCCAATGGCCCAAAACGCAGCCGTTATCAAAGCAGCTGAATAATCACACCACAGCCCTCATCGAAGCGTGTGCGCGGCCGTAACTCAGCTTCCTGCTGAAGTGTAACACGCTCCTTCATCATCGTTGGAATAGTTTGTCCTTTGCCTCTCTTTCTTCCAGGCTACAATGTGAGGCCTCCTCCTCCTTCCCCCAGCGTTGCTTGTGTGTTGATTACAGCTGACAGCGTGCACTCTGCGCTGGAAAGACACACTGTTGTCCTCCAGCGTGACACAGTTTTAACAATAGAAACAACCTTGCAGGCCGAGGTTGTGTGGAGTCAATTTATTCCTCTTTTCCAGAGAAAGTAGTTTTTGTCTAACTGCTTCTTGGGAAAAACCAAACAATCCTGTCAGCCTTCAGAGTTTTTCCACAGAGCAAAATCCATCTAGTTTAAATTGGACAAACGAGCTCGTCTCGGCCTCCTCGTGTTCGTGGCTTCTAACTGCAGCCTCAGACCACATTATTTCGATGCGTCGGCTCAAGCTCAAGCGTCTCTTCGCTTGTGCTTTGGACGTGGTTATTTATCCCATGCAAAGCTTTCATGCAGGTTCCTGTGGGACGTCTCGCTCATCTTCATCTTCCATATCCTGCAGGCTGCCCCGAGGCTTGACTGTCGCTCCAGTCTTCTCCTCCATCAGTATGCCCCATTTATCCTTATCATTCACAAACCTCCATTATTACATTATTGACATTTAATAACCCCTCCTTAAAGGAGATTGTCTTTCTGTATTAACACCATCTGAAATATGTATTAATGCATTGTGAACAACCTTAAAAATGGGCCTTTAAATTTTAGGAACACTTGTAAATAATCACATTTCAGGACATGAAATATCGGGCGGCTCAACACTTTCTTCTTTTCCAATAAATAAATCAGAATTCATTTAATTCCACCAAACTCAACCCTTTACAGTAAAAGTTAATCCACACAAACATGTTGAAGACTTTCCCCTCCTCATCATTGCACAGCCTGCATTACCAAACTGCTTCTTCCCTTCTTTTGATGAAACATATTTTACACTTTACTACCACCTAGTGAGAAACCCTGGCAGGAGTGTGTATAGCAGCCCCTGTATATTCTTTCAATTGCTAAAGAGTAAACAAGACCAGCATCATAGCGCTACTAGCAACACATTGTCCCTGTTCCTTTGAAACCTATAAAATAAATGTGTAGTTATTTGATTTCGCTCCAAATGAGGATGTTTTTTTCAGGATTCTTTTTATCATTTTTTGTGTCACACATTCAAGGACAAAATCATGAGGTTCAGTTGCTACCTGAAATTCATGGAATCCTCTTTCCTCTGTTAGAATTTATTTTCCAGTTTATTATAGATTTCGGCGAAGGACTTAACAAACTCCTTTCCTTATTGGCTTTAAACTGCCTAACCGCCTATTTTTACACTGTTTATCTGCATGTGTGTGGGTGAATGTTGAGTGTTTTGCATTAATGTCACTTATCCTTTCTCCTCACTGCCCTGTAAAGCAACAAAAATATAAATAAAACTAACAAAAATCCTCAACTAACAGACACCAACACGGGGGATTCTGCTAATTAATTTGTTAATGTGAATCAAAGTGAATGTTTAGGTGCACTCTGATTAAAATGTAAGAGATTATTTAGCCAATTAATGTCCAGTATCATGTGAGACCTTGTGTAATATGCATTTGGCTGTGGAGGCAACTCGAGGCGAGCAGAGAGGTGCTAAGGCATCAGGGGACAGCAGCCATGTGACCATGGTTACAGGGATTGGTTTAGTGCAGATGTGACATCAGCAAGCCTCCCACTCCCTCCCTCCCTCCCTCCCTGCTCCCTCTCCCAGTCTTTCTCTGCCTCTCTCTCTCTCTCTCTCTCTCTGCCTCTCTCTGATTTTTTTTCTCCTTCTGCCTTTCCTCAGCATCCCCCCTCAGAGATGGCGTGTGTCGCTGCTGCTTCTCCTCGGTTGTCCGGGGCCTAACGCGCGCACACGGGAAGACAGAGAGGACCCCCTCCCTCCCCCTCCCCCGCTCCCCACCTTGCCACTGATCTGCTGCATATTCCTCGGGTGTCTCTTTTGCACTCGCGTCCTCCACCGCTGCCTCTGTCTCAGCCCTCCTCCCACAACCACCTCCTGGTGCGGGGTGGCCGGGAGTCGGGCCCTTGTGGGTGGAGGGATTCAGCATCGCGCTTGGCTGGGGGAGCTGTGCGGAATTAGCCATGCCCTGCCCAGGCTTCCTCTGACCGGCTGCGTTTCTCCGTCTTCTCTCCGCCTGCACACCGGAGGGCAGCGTAGGATGAGAATCGGCCAACATGATGCAAGGTGAATAATCTGGGCACTCCTGCTCCTCCTTTATGTCTCGTGATGTGTGCCCCTGCGTCCTCCCTCTGCCCTCTCGCGTCCTGCTGGGCCATTAAAGCCACTGATGTGGGATGTGATCTGCTGTGCTGAGTGGAACCACTAAGAGATGTGCATGAGCAGCGTGACCGTGTGTGTGCGTGTGTGACACATTTAGAGGAACTGTATTTGAGATGCAAGCGAAGGTGTGAGATGGGAGGGACATTTGCAGCTATTGCTCATGTTGTGTGTGTGTGTGTGTTTACACATGTGACTGTGCACATCTGTGTTTGCATGTGCAGATTACCCACCTATCTTTAGTTGTGCTCAGGCTGTGTCATATGCATGAGCGTCTGAGCAGAGATCAGGTCTGTCCCGGAAGCTACACTCATTCAATCCTCTGCTGCTGCTGTTGTCACTGTATAACAATATATAACAGGAACGGTCATCCTTAAACCTAGCACTATTGGTGTTGCATGAAGGATGCCGTAGTTGACAGTAGTGGAATGCAGTTAAGTGAATTATAAACATAAGCTAGAGGAGCTACATCATAGATCTAACCCTGCATGACAGATGCTGGGCCTTTACCATCCATTAATGCCAATGTAATGGAAGGTGGCTATTATTAGCTAAAGGCCTGCAGTCAGCCTGCCTTCATATTGTACACAGATGTCACATGTTCACCACAGCCTTTGTTAGCATGCCTTGCTAATTACACAGTGAAGGCTGTCGGCTGTAGTTAGAGGCATGACAACATTTTTATTTGTATATTATAGCAATACTCACCTTCGTGTTGATGCAGCATGCAGGGTTATCAATATCATTAAATGCATTATCTCAGGAACATAGACTGATTGACGGGTAATACTTGATCATCAGACATGGCTGAAGTTAACTGTCTTGCACCACAGCAGCAGCTTAATTTGCAACATTAGATACAACAAATACATACATTTAACATCACATTACCTCCACAAGCTAGAATACATAGCTCTGCTAAGGCCCAACAGCTCCAATCAGACAGTTCAATCAAGCTGCACCACATTGCACCCTCTCAGAGATGTTACTCCAAAATCCATGAATTATTCCCTGTGAAATAAGTGAGTCTTTCTCACAAACAAAAAAACACCAAACAAATGTACAGGGGTGAAAAGAAAATACATCAAAAGACAGTTAATGGCCCTTCAACATACTTTTGATCTGGGATTAAGTTCCATATCTAATTCTAGGATTGACTGGTGCACAAAGGGCTTCAGTCTAACAATTAATATTCACTACTCAGAACATGAGTATAGTTAAAGACACTGTTATTGGACAGTTTTTACTTAAATAAGTATAGCATCAAAACAGTGTCTAGTTTCCTTTCCTCTAGCCATCCTCCGGTTGCAGATAATATTTGGACTGCATGAAAATCTACTTGCCAAAAATTTTAATCTTGAGATAATTGATTCAACATATAAAATGAGCAACACGTGTACAGTGGATCATCTGAGCATGCGTGACAGCCGAGTGGAGTGGGTGGATATATCTTAGAAAAGGGCCCAGTTATGGCATAAACCACTGGAATACATTGGTACAAGCGATCCATAGGTGGAGGTGATGTGTTGTTTGTTAGTTTGACAGCTACCAAAGTTCAGTTGGTAGTGTTACAGTGAAATAAGGTTTCAAACTATCAAAATAAAAAATAGAACAAAGTCAATGCAGAAAATGACATAGTAAACTTACATGTGGCACAAAGGTACTCGCATTTCTTGGTGTAGCTTTAAACCAGCTGAAGGAAATGGTTTACAGGCAAAGTTATGACAAGTCGAGTCTGGACATTGTTCAGAACTAGCTGGTCCCTGCTTTGCTTCTCCCTCTCGTCTGTATTCTTGATTTCATATCCCCAGTCTGTCGCTGGCAGCTGAGACATGGTGTTGTCAGCGGACAGCATTTCTGTGGCGGATGTAAGTTGTGTAAATAGTGACAGGAGCTGAATTTTCACACCTTCGCACAATTGTCACCCAGCGTGGATGACTGACAGGTTGTCTGTTGTAGGAATTTAAAAAAAAATGGTGGAATTAATGCTTCTGGAGGAATGACAGGTGCCACCAGCTCTAGAAGGAATCTTACATCAGTTACTAAGTTTTGTAGAGAGCTTTCAGCTGCACTCTCTGGTGATGAAAACCACAAGAGGCAGCTGAAAGAAATCCAGTAAGTGGACCTTGAGTAAGGATTTTTTTCACAGTTGAATGTCATGAATAGGATTATGTTTTGAAGCAGAATTGACACACAATGTTACTTAGGTCTGGAGTCAGTTTAAAGGTTTTATTAATATTATCATGCCTCTGCGCCGGCCACAGCCAGTGGTTGTTCGTCCGTCTGTCCGTACGTACGTCTCATTCCCGTGAATGCCTTGAGGGAAATTCCTCCAATTTTGTACAAATATTCACTTGGACTCAAGGATGAACTGACTAGATTTTGGTGGTCAAAGGTCAAAGGTCACAGTGACCTCACAAAGCACATATTTTGCCCCTGTGAGGGTGATATATCAGGAAGGTCACCTTGTCCTCACAAAGTATGTTTATGTTTGTCTTGAACATGACATCTTATGATCAGCTTGAGGGAATGTCTTCAAATTTATTACAAATTTTCTCTTGGACTCAAAGATGAACTGATTAGATTTTGGTGCCTGGAGGTCAAAGTTCAAGGTCACAGTGACCTCATGTTACTCTGAATGTGACATATTAGGACTGCCCTCAGGGAATTTCATTAAATCTGGTACAATTCATTTGGACTCACTGATACATTGATCCGATTTCAGTGGTCACAGGTTAAAGGTCCTGGTGGCTTCAAAAAAACTGTTTTGCGCCTCTTGAATGTGAAATCTCAAGACTGCTTGAGGGAATTTCTTCAACTTTTGATCAGTTGTCACTTGGACTCAAAGATAAAGTGATTATGTTTCAGTTGTCAAGGGTAAAGGTGACAGTGACCTTTATATGAATCTGGAAAACATGTATGTAGAAATATATTCACAGAAACTGCACTGGTTAGCGGAGTCAGACTTTACTAATTTTATATTTTACTATTTATCTGATAGGGACGGAGCCAGAATGTCATATGTTGTCCCTATCAGCAGTGGGCTACTTACAAGGCAACCAGATATAAAACAAAATGTCCCATCTTCTGTAATTACAAATATCTTTGGATAATTCATGTGCATTATGCATATCATCCAAACTAACTGTCTAACAAACCTATGATTTAAACACTACATCCAATAAAAACAGCAGATAACAAATTATTAAAATTTATATTCAAAAAGTAGTTATTGTATTAATAAAGCAATTCAGAATTATCTCTCCAAATTGTCTCTTTTCCCAGTGACATCTGAAGATGGACCAAACAGCGATTTCAAAATCCGTCTAAGTAACTTTTTGAACAACTTGCATTGGTCTAAAACCATAATATATGCATTTGAAACCGTATTTGAAAAGATGATTGTTATTGTTATAGTGAAGAACGTTTACGGTGAAAAATGTTCTTCAGTGATGTCATCATATGCCATTTGCTGTGATGTTATCATCATGTTATCACTAAATAACCACTGTGGTCCCCATAAAAGGTTTCAAAGAAATTTCTCTCCAGGCCTTGTTTTTGTGAATTATCCAAACTCAGCAATACTTATTACATTGTAACTATGATCCATCTGTGTAATGAGTTGTCAGGCTCTCCTCTGGAAAACTTTATGAATGGATTACAAATCAAAAAGTTTTCCTCTGAAACACCTGAACTGTTTTGCAGTTCAGTGCTGCCAGTGACCAAAAGAAATGTGACCGTGCTGCTTGTGTTGCTTCTGGGTGTATATTATACATATAGATAAGCAGGATTGTTACTTATCAGAATTAAGATTCATTCTCTATTTGTATACACACAAACCATGCAGGGTAGACACATGACTCACTGTACAGAGCTGTCTCCACTGATGCAGGAATAATCTGTGCTATTGAGCAGCTCAGCGATCTACTAATACATCACAGGCTCTGACACGTCCTTTAGTACTCGGGAGAGATTCCTCTCAAGTGAATGAGCCACAGTGCACTGACTTCACTTGTTATAGTTATTAGGATTTCTACACAAGCATGTTGATTCACCAAATCAATGTCTCTATATTTACTATGAAAACATTTACGACTGGTCTCTATGTAGTCACAAATCATAAATAAGCCATCAAACAATTAGTTCCAGTTTAAAACACATCCAACTGATGAGGAACTGAGCTGCCTCTCTGTCGAGCAATGTTCATCCAACCAACTGTCCATCACATGTGATTGCTCTGTTGCTCTCATATGGATGTGAGAATCAACTGTGCTCGCTGCTCGTCTAAAACACTGTTATGTAAACCTGTCAGTTATCTATTTGGGGCAAAACCTGCAGCACAGCCAATTCATGCAAAAGAAAAATAGGAATAAATGGTGCTCAAATTGTGGGTTTGACCCGGGTCTTTCTGTTCGGAGTTTGCCCAGAGACATGCAGACTGGGGTTAGGTTCATTGGCGACTCTTATTTGATGGTAGATTTGAATGAGAACATGAGGTGTTGTCTGTCCCTGTATGGTGGCCCGGCCATAACGGTGGTGACCTGTCCAGGCTGTACTCCGCCTCCCAACCCATGGTCAGCTGGGATTGACCCCAGCTCCCCTGCAACCCTCAGAGGATAGGCGGTATAGATGATGGATGGATGGATGGGTGATCCTCAAATTATTTAATTTGCCATTAACAGAGTTACATGGTCGTCTTTTTTGTGATGTCTGCCATTTAACTGTATTATCGTTTGGGGACATGTTTAAGTTCATCAATACCTTTGACCAGATAAAATCAGGAGGTTTATCAATGTGAGTTCATCCATTAGGCTTCACAATGTCTCAAAAAACACTTTAATGATGACTGAGATATCTTAACAGCTATTTGAAGAGGGACCGTGAAGTTTTCAATAAACATTCATGGTCCCAAGAGGATGACTCCTCCTTATGCTCCTGCGACTTGTTGTCTAGTGCCACAAGCTGGTAAACTTCTTATCATGAGAAAGGCTCTCTGCTCAACTGTGCATCTGTTTCATGCTAATTAGTAATATTTAGCTTGTTAGCTTATATGGCAAATATGCTAACCCTAAACATTAGTATATTGTTATTGTGAATATATTATCGTGCTAATGTGGGGTCAAAGCCTCACAGAACAGGTAGCTTAGCTGGCTGTAATGTGTTAATGTACACTTGAAATCCCTTCCAGAGTTCATGGTGTGCTTCATTTGATTGGCTAATTGTCTCTAGGTCTAGTAATAGATTAATTGAATAATTGTGTCAGAAGTTTGTTTTGATTTCTATTAATTGAACATTATAGCTCTGCACACACTGAGTTGTGTTTCATTCCCCTCATTTGTCTGGATGTCAGTGCTGCAGGGGTGTTGGCACCCAGTCTGGCTGACGGGCCGCTGTAGCAGATCTCTCCCCACCCTCCCTCGAATCTCGCTAATGAAGTGGACGGATTGATCAACCTTTGCTCGTGTTTTCTTTTCCACTTTATATAGTCAGGGAGGGGACACTTAAGGGAATTGCTCGGTCTGCATTGCCTCATTTTACGTGGAGGCTCCTCTCAGCTGGCAGGATGTTTGTGTCCCAAACGGATGCATTAATTTATATCACCACGCTGATTGCTCTATTTCCTGCTCAATCCTGCTGTTACAGTGCATCATCACCCTGTTACCTGTCTCCCTTTTGCTTTCAGGTGCTTTTAAAAGACGAGGCAGTGAGCTTATGTTCAGGCTTTAAACTGTTCAAATAACTCTTGATGATATTTTTGTTCCTCTCCCTCTCGATAGGACTGAAAAACCGAACCAGGAAAGCCCTGCTGGGTCTTCGAAAGAAAGACAAAGACACAGACACAACGTGAGTTTGCTCCGAAAACACAATTTACATGCAAAGTCTTATGTAAATACATAAGACTGGTTTTCCAACCCAAATACTGAGCACTGACTAAAATGTGTCTGTAGCAGTCTATAGTATTGAAAACTGTCAACTACCGAAAAGTTGACATTGAATGTTTGGTCAGATGCGCATTTCTTTTTTTTTTATATATTTTTTTCTCATTTGCTGATTTCGGAGTTTATTCAGTAACTTATACAGCTGCTTGTGTTCAGATATTTAACATTTGAGACTCTTTTGAAACTGGTACTTAAACTCAAGGATCATATTGTACAATAATACAATAATAAGAAATTCATGGTGTATAACGAAAACATTTCTCCCCCCCCCTCGTCACCTCAAACAGGAGCTCACCTGACAAAGAAGGGGCTGGAAGTGGAAAGAAGGTAAATGCATGTTCATTTTTTAAATTCTTGAAGGATTTCCTCTCTTCTTCCTCTCTTTTATCCAGACATACTAGAATTGAATGGGTTCTTCCTCGGGTCAGACCCCACCCCTCGGTTTAGTAGTTTCTTAGTAATCCTGTTGACTGACAGACAAACTAATAGCAAGGAAAACATAACCCCCCCTTGGCGAAGGTAATCACAGCTCAAATGCCTCATTGCACAGGAAAACTGCACAAATGTACAACAAGAATCTTCACACAAAATTGAGAAAGTCAGGCTGTAAATTATAGAAAAGGTTTGGGTAATAATTTACCCATTAGCTTTTGATTTCTCTTCTAAATTAGTTTGTTAACCAGTGATATTGTTTGATACTTAATCACTTAATAGTTGCCAGAGCTCATGATTAACCAAATGAGACTCTTTTTTGTAAAGATTGTAATGTGTTTATACATTACCCCTTTACTTAAATGTAAAATTATATAAAATCTGTTGTTCCTATTTTGTTAATAGAAAAAGGCCAATGGGGCTCCCAATGGTTTCTATGGGGAGATTGACTGGGACAGATATGTGAGTATTATCCTCCTACTCATTGTTGTGTTTGCTCCCCTTCTTTCTGATGTCATGCAGAGACTCTGCAGCTTTATGCATTAAATATATGTTGTGCTGTTGCAATCAGTGTCATGTAACACTGGGTTTAAAATTACTGAGTAAACCGTGCAAATAGAGCGATAGCTGCATATTCTGTCAGTCAGCAGGAGCTTCAGCCAGGAAGTTGAGTGTCTCAGGAAAGACATCTGTGAAATATGATCCACATTTAAATACAGAGCTGATCAAAGGACGATTGTTTAGCAGTGCGTCTGTTAAATGTTTGTCTCTTTTCTCCTCCTCTCTGTCGCAGGCCTCTCCTGATGTGGACGAGGAGGGATTCAGCCTCCGGCCCGGTGACGAGGGCGATGATATCCTTTCAGCGACGGGTAGAAGCAGTGGCAGGAGCAGAGTCGAGACACTTCTGCAAAACTATCGACCTATTTGGCTGACTGACTCATTGGTGGAGTGCTCAGTATTAAATAGGCCAAATCAATGGTTCCTCCCTCTCTTGCCACGTTGCATGTGTGTCCCTGCAGTGGCAAAACATTTTGTTGTAGTTATATTATATTTGGATTGACTTTTCAGTTATCCCGGAGCCACAGTTCTTATTAACAACTGTCCCACAGTTCACTGGTATCTTTCGCTCCCGCAGGTGTCAGCAGCTGTATATTTGAATTAGATTCACAGAGGGCTGGCGCTGTGACACTACCCCTGAGCAGGATGATTTAACCGAAGGTGTCGTTTAGCAGCAGATGGAGACACGGAGCAGATGTCTCACTCCTGAGCTGCAGCGTTGCTCTGCGCATGACTGAGACAAATTTCTATATTTTTAAAGGGTTTGTTAACTTTAAATGCTCCAAAAGATTGAATTAGTCTCCATCTCTCCTATAGCATTAAGTACTATTCTGTTTTGTCCTTGACGAGCGTTCCACTTGCTTCCAAAGCAAAGCACTTTTTCTCCTCCAGCGACTCTGAAGACGATGACGAAAGCAGGAAAAAGTTCAAAATCAAGATCAAGCCGCTGGTGTCGGATAGTGCCAAGTGTGTCCCTCCGTCTATGGACGAGCTAAAAGCCTCAGTGGGAGGCCTGGCCCTCTCTCCGTCTCTGGTGAGCGCTGCTGATCAGAACTCCTGTTCTACTATAATGTACTAAAGGGCACATAACACGTACACATACTGCAGCTTAGTGTCTTTTAACCATGAACTGTGTATGATGATGGACGACGTTTCTCCACTTCCTCCCACTATCCAGAAATAAAAGCAAAATATCCTGGAGTGGTGGTAGCAAGGTCCCACCAATACTCATGTTCGACCAACTGCGTTTCAGTCTCAGCTGTCAATCATGATGTCAAATAACTAATTAAAACCAAACTTATGAGAAAAATGAGCACTGGAACATCAGTGTGATGAAAACCAACCAAAAATGCAAAACAATGTGCTTTGACTTTTTAGTTTTGTCCATGTCCCTTACATTAACGTGGAGGAGGTGGGATTTGTGACCTATACTGCAAGCAGCCACCAGGGGGCGATCATACCAATCTGGCTTGTCTTTAAGGGGTGTAGTCATGTCAGCCATCTTGGTGTATAGAATGTCTGGTATATCTTTAACTTTCTTTCCGTGTTTGTCTTTTTTCTGCCGGTTCTGCCGTGGTCTCGTAGAAGAGAAGTCCGGTAAGCCTGTCACACATTTTCATCGTTGTATCACCCCCGAGAGAGAGAGTGCATGGCATGAGCTCACTTAACAGAAATGCTCGATAAAGTGTGCCCCCCCCCCCTCGTGATAATTCACTTACAAATGGCTTCCCCTCTTTTTTCCGCATGCCCTCACCCTCAGTGTTTGTGCCCTTTGTTTTAGGCCCTGAATTAAAAATCCCATCTTTTTTGTTGATTCATTTTTTTTCTGTCTAGCAAAAGCTTTACTTGAACCTGTCTGGCAAAGCGTGTGTATAACATAATGCAGAGTTATCATAACACAAACACACACATTAGCTCCAAACCTATTGATTTGCTCTAAGTGGAGCTCACATGCTACTGCCAGTGTGCGGCTCTATGCGTGTTGGTCTCATAAGACAACACCGACAGTTGTCCTCGTGATCTCCAGGGTGTTATTCAGGCTTTGCGGTGAAAGTAAAGACGTGCGTTGTGTGCAGTTTAAGTTGGTGTCCACTTGACTGATTTGTCACTCACTCTCTGACCCAGGTCTGTTCTCTCTTCCTTTTTGCTGGTCTCAGAGACGCAGCCCGGTGAGTTCATCGCTCCATCTGCTGGCTGTTTGGAGGCAAGCAGCCCGAAATGCAGCTTTTCTGATCTCTGCTGCTTGACCTGTTCTGAACTGTGCAGAATTGAAAAAGCATACACTAAAAACTCAGCTTAGACAATGTAGTGTTGGTTTTATGTATTTTTCTATGCAAATAGAAGTTAAAATATCTGTGAGGACTGTATCTTACACTTTTTCTCTGTGTTTTCTCACTTAAAAAGCAATACATCACAGTAGAAGTAGAAGAATAAAATATCTATAATATATAGAGTATTACAATACACATATTTTTACTCTTCATTATCTGTATGCTTACGTTGTCCTTTGTTTTGTATTGTGCTTTTCAGGGGCAGATAAAAAGAAATTTGTCCTGTAAGTACAGCAGTTTGAACACTGCCCCCCCCCAACCTTAGTTTTATAGTGCATATTTGGTCAAATAAAGGAATAACAGACTAACAGCTGAGTTTTTCATTTTCTTTTTCTTTCTCTTAGGTGAGGAGATTGCCAGACCGAGACGCTCCACCCCGACTCCAAGTCCTGCGCCTGAGATGCCAAGGTCTGTGATTAGCGCACCACTCACCAAACCAAAATAAAACAGGAAGTTAATCCTAATCAGCAAAAACTGACAATCATGATGAGGTTGTCAAACAATCAAAACAATATGATGTGCTATCTAATGACTTTTCTAAAAGATATGATAAATAACTAACAGTTTAATTCTCACTTAAAAGGTGCATTGGTTTAATTTGATAAGGCAACTTTTTTAATACGGTAATGGAAGACGGCGTGTACAGAAATATATATATTTTTTTAACTTTAATTTACCAATAAACCAAAGTAAACAATCTGAACCAAACTTTCCCCTTGAGATAAACAAACAGAGTTACTTATTTATAATCTCCTTGTGTTTCTCCTTCTGCAGTGACAGGCTATCACAGAACGTTCCCTCTTTCTATGGGCTGCCTTCAGAGACCAAATATGCCAGATATGATGGTCTGTCCCATGTCAAGAGTAAATTACTCTATATTTTGACAACAAATACAGCTACTGAGGGGATGCTGATTGTTTTTTTTGTCATCACAGTGGTTCCTGCTGATATGTGGGTAGAATCAAGACCACGCTCAGACTCTCCACTGGGCATTAGTTTCCCAACAGGAGGTCAGTTTAATTTTACAAGGAGCTATATCCATACATAGTTAAAAATGATGTCATCTATAATCTATAACTGACCTGTCATCCTTGTTGCAGCTCCTCCTCCTCTTCCTCCTAAAAACATTCCATCAAGAAGTCATTATGGTTATCCGTCAGAATCGGCTGGTGAGTTCTGCTTTACTTGTTTATCGGCCATACAGTTAAATCCCATGAGTTTAGATATAACGCTCCTTCACTCTAACTGCAGCTGATCTACCCAATGGGAGAGCAGCTCACAGTTCTGCCCCCATCTACCTGAACGTCCTGTCCCCCGCCTCTTACCGAGGCTCCCCGGGCCCTGACATCGACGACGTGTTCGGCCCCGTCGACAGCCCTCAAACCAGTGAGGAAGCAGTGTCACCCAGATGGGTTACCTTCACTGATGACAGACCCCCGCCCCCCGATGAACCCGCTCCCCCTCCGCCGCCGGACTCTCCTGCCCCAGACACGCCCTCGTCCACCCCCTCCACGCCCTGCCTCTCACCCGGACCGCCGCCAGACGAGCCCCCGCCTTCACCCCCACCTTTTTCTCCTGGGTCTCCTCCTCCTTTCACGCCACCGGAATCGCCCCCCTCCATTGTGCTCGGACCTCCTCCTCCGGATGAGCCGGCGCCTCCCCTGCCACCTGACTTCTCGCCCTCTAAATCGCCCCCCGTCTGCCTGGATGAGGAGGCGCTCGACGAAGAGGTGCTGCTGTTTGCAGCGTACTCATCCTCCCGTGCTCCCATCAGCCCCGTGCCCCCTCTGCCAGCCGAGAGGAGGTCTCCTCGGATAGGAGTCACTTCTCCCCTGGTCCTGGGGGGCGCTGGAGGAAAAAGAACCCCAGAGGGTGCTTACCTGAGAGATGATATCCCAGACTTTGTGGGCTCACCCAGAGAGCTGACGCCGAGCTTCAGGGGAACGCCGCCTCCTCTCCCTCCAACCACCTACAGGTCTATCATGTCTTCCCCTGGGCCGTACTCAGGCAGCGGTAAGTACTCACATCACTTTCTACATTTCAGAACTGTCAGTTATCTGATTATACTGAATATGAACTTAGTGAACAAAAGCCAAGCTAAAGTGTCTTGCTTTGTTTTGAAAAGATGAGAGTGCTGCTTCCATCGGTGAAACCAAACAATCGCATAGAGCTGCCCGAGAAGTATTTCCTCTTTGTGATCTGTTTACGTTTTGTCTGTAGTTTAAATGTGATCTGATCGAGCTACAGAACTTCATCATGTAATGAGCATCAGTGACTTTTTATCCTTAGTTTCTCAGCAACACTGATAAGAAATATAAATCTGACCCGTTGTTATTATGTAGGACTCGTTCTTGAAAGCAGTTTGATATCCTGCAGAGACTAAATTAAATCATAATATTATATAGGCAGCCACCTTGGTTTGATTCTTGATGGTTACATGACATCATTAGTTGGTGCAGTCTATTAGAAATAATGATTTTTTGAAAATGTTCTAAGTGATATTACACTTAATTAAATTATAGTTTGATAAAAATGTAAAGATCACCAGTAAAAAAAACACTCCTTTCGAAGTAAGAGTTGCTTGTTAATGTAACCATGCTAAGTGATTTATTACATTACAAAATTACATTATCTTCCAGGGAGTCTAATAAAGGAACTTCCTCTAGTTCACTTCTTCTATTAAGACTTGAGCTACAGTAATGCAGACTTAAGCATAACTTTGTGATATAATGTAATTCCAGCTACTTTTATTGACAGTAGATAATGTTAAAAATTACTATAAAAACACTTATTACACTACTTACAAATTTACTTTTATGCTAACTTTAGCTATAATCTATCTGATACCGGTTGACTGCCTACCACTGTGGAGGGGGAAAATAATCAACAGTATACCAGACAAACTAAGTGAAAATGACATGAGCTGAGGCGTTGGAGCTCATGTTAAATAAAACCCTCTCGTTGTGATCTGAAGCCAGTGCTAACCACAGACACTGGTGTGTGCCACAGGCCCCTCGTCTCCAGCTCGTCCTGCCACGCCCCAGTCCCGAGGCAGCCCAGTTCCTCCGCCTCCTCCCCCTCGACCGTCCTCGAGACCAAAGCTGCCCCCTGGGAAACCAATCACAGACCTGGTACAGATGAAGTGTCCTTTCATTTCTCTGTCTCTGTCTCCTTTTGCTGTTGTGACCTTTGACACAACATCTCATTGTGATGTTTAAATGAAACAGGTTAATTCATTCTGTATGAGTCTTCCTTGAGACAGCAGATTCTCAGTTTGTCTTTCCGTCTCCAGTCTCGACCCTTCAGTCCGCCGGTTTCGGGCAGCCCCCCTCCTTTCGCACCCCTGGCCCGGTCAGAGAGCTCTTCCTCCATCTCCTCCATTACCTCACAGAGTGCAGCATCCACTCCGACCTTAGGGAGGGACCTCAACATGTCCACCACAGGTATCATTTTTCCTCAGTGTCACATCTCCTTTGTGTGAGTCCATGTTGTCAGTCGCTCATCATTGTGTCCTTGCCTCACGGTCTTGTCCCTCTCCATGATTCTCTCCTCCTCATGTCTCTTCTCTCTCAGAGGCCTCACAGCCTCTGGTATGGTTTGACCATGGCAGGTTTTATTTAGCTTTTGAAGGTGAGTTGAGCCACAATGCTCCGGTAGTCACATCAGTGCATGTACTGAAATCACCTGCCGTATTTCTACCTGCCGTCTTGCTCATGTTCACTGAGCCCAAATATTGCTTCCCACCCCCCCGTGTCTTGCTCACTCACATAGAATCCAGATTCAATATGGAGGGTTTAGTTCTGCTTTTAAATGTGTGCTTGATTGTTTATACTCCCCTATTGTCTGTGTGTGACCCATGGCTAAACGTCTGTGCAAATATGGAACAACCCAAAGGAAGAAATGTGGTTTATGTTTCGATTTAATTTTAAATGAACCTTTTTGTGTGTTTTCTTCAGGATGCTCCAGAGGACCCAGTCCACTCACCATGGGACCCCAGGACACTCTGCCAGTGGCTGCTGCCTTCACAGAAACCATCAATGCCTACTTTAAAGGCGCTGATCCCAGCAAGTAAGCCTGGATTTCCTTTTTTTGTACAGTGTGACATTACCGATTGTTTTGGAGGTTTTCTGGAAGCTGGTGAAAGGAGAACTCAGGAAGCAGCTGATGTCTTATGCAGAAGAGTTTAATGTAGACTTGATGCATCAAGGAGACCAGAAGGTGGAACAATATACAAGACACTACAATGTACTGTTGGTTGGTCCTTTACCTATAACATGACCTTGGGTATGTCTTGGACAGAACAGGCCCCCCTCTCCCAATGGTGTACAGAAGTTATACACACTATATACATAACATATAGTGGCATATACAGTAATGTGTGAGAACGGTAAAAAATTCCTCAAAACCGATGCACAAGCCAATTTATACAGTTTATAATGTTCTCATAGGTAGAAAGGTCTTGCATTTGTTTCATAATATATATATAAGATTTTAAAAAGTTTAGAAGAGACTGAGGAGAAACTTTTACAAACCGATAAAGTGGAAACATCTCTGGTGGCTGCCCTGCACAGTTTGTTCTACACTTTTTGATCCCTTGTGTATTATTGTTCAGTGCAATGTCTGTGTTCAGCCTTATCTCTCTCCCACTGGTCCAGATGTGTTGTGAAGATCACAGGGGAGATGGTGCTCTCTTTCCCTGCGGGCATCACCCGGCATTTTTCAAGCCACCCGACTCAGCCCATCCTCACCTTTAGCATCAGCAGCTACAACAGACTGGAGCAGGTCCTCCCCAATCCACAGCTGCTCTGCTGGTACGAACATATATCGCGAAACCGTATCCAAGCACACAGAAAACAAATTTTTCGTTGTTAAAGAACTGAAAAAAAATAATTACTGGCCTTTATTTTATCATGAATAATGGATAATATACAACCAGTATCTAACTAGTGATTGTTTGAATCAAACATGTTTGTCTCATCCTTTAGTGATACCACCACAGAGAGTGTCGACACCAAGGAGTTCTGGGTAAATATGCCAAACTTGATGAGCCATCTGAAGAAAGTGGCTGAACAGAAGCCTCAGGCCACTTACTACAACGTGGATATGATCAAATATCAGGTATCTGTCTATCTACTGATTCTGTCTGTTGTATTTATCCATCCAGCACCTTGAATCTATCTTGTATGAAAGGTGCTTTATAAATATAATTGCCTTGCCTTGCCATCCATCAATCTATCTCGCTGTCCTGTGTTTCTGTGTGTGTCAGGTGTCAGCAGATGGGATCCAGTCCACTCCTCTGAATTTGGCATTGAGCTGGCGAGGCGACGCCACCAACACAGACCTTAGAATAGACTACAAATACAACAATGAGGCCTTGGCTGCTCCTGTGCCACTACACAACATTCACTTTCTGGTACCTGTGGATGGAGGCACAGCCAAACTCCAGGCCATGATCCCGCCTGCCATCTGGTGAGGATCGCTGATATTTGTGATTTGAATTAAACAAGGAAAGGAGATGAATACGCTGTTTAGACCTCCTTCATTTCCTGCAGTGTAGTTTTTGTTGTTATATTGTGTATATTGCATCCTTATTACTGTGCAATAAACTAAACTTAGGTCTGGTTTGACAGGGTCGAGTAGGGAGGCGAGGCGTTGCACTATTTCCTACCCCTACATTGAAGGCAAATTGTACATACATGTAGCTGCATGTTGTTTGTTTAGCTTCAGTGGGCATTTAAAAGACAATAAAAATATATATATTGTGGACCTAAAACCTTGTATGTTTAAACACTATCTATTGTTTTTCTCTACTAGCATGGAATTGGACCCAATTTCTCTTTCTGTAAATGAATATCAGACAATTTGTCTTCTGTAACTGAACACCTATTTTCTCTTAAAGGAATCCAGAGCAGCAGACGATACAGTGGAAGATCCCCAGCCTCTCTCATAGATCTGACAACGGAGGTGGGTGTTTGTTTATGTCACTGAATACAAAAGCTGGAAAAAAAAGCTCCTGCACACTATCCAACTTGTAATCAGTGATTTATTTTGCTGCTAATGCTCAGTACGACAGCTAAAATATAAATTTCAGTCTGAAGCTCTTTGTTTTGCTGGAGGTTTATTAGTTTGTGACAGTCTTCTCCCCTCAGTTGGTCAAGATCCTGACTCACCACTTGTCGCTCATCTTGACAAGCTGCCCAATTTGAAACACCCTTCATTCATGATTTCATGGATTAATGAATATATTAAAGTGTATGCTTTTATTCTACAAAATTTACTTATTACATATATTGGGGGTTTTTTTACATTAAATTTTCGTACCCATGATAAGATCTGCTTTAGAATGACTAATGTGAGTATGTTTGTTTGAGTCAAAGGCTGTGTGGAAATGGGTTCGTGGTCAGGGGAGGAGAAGTTCTTTATGACTCATTTTCTACTAAAGTGAGAAAATGTAATCATTTAATTTGGGGGGGGTGGGTCAGTCATGTGCACCAGCGTGATTATACTGGTGCGTTACAACTCGAAAAGGTAGATAATCAGTAGCATTCTCATCTCAGCTCTTTTTCCTGCAGGAGTAGGGGCTCTCCTGGGCCGGTTCCAGATGAGAGAGGGTCACTGTAAACCGTCCCAGCTGGCGGTGCAGTTTACCAGTGAGGGCAGCACTCTGTCAGGGTGCGACATCCAGCTGGTTGGCACTGGTTACCGGCTATCACTGGTCAAGAAGAGATTTGCTGCAGGTCAGTCTGAGTGTCAGAAATGTGTGTGTTACCTTTATTTTTATGTTAATGACTTAGATTTCTGACCTGTTTCATTTCGCTCCACAGGGAAATATTTGGCGGATAATTAGTGGACCTGTTTGTGAAAGGGATCCAAGATCAATGGCTTTTGACTGTGACGACAATGGACCCATCTCATGTTTAGTGTGTTTCAAACTTTATCTTTAGCAGCCATTGGAATGAATGGTTGAGATTAAACAGACCACAACACAGGTACATGATATTTGACCTTATGACATCATATTCAGTAGACCAACTGCTGCTGAGTTTATGCAAGTAAACACAAATCCTTAGTTCTGTGTACGTGGAAATCTTCAAGGGTTTCACAGAGTTCAGTACAGAGAAAACATGATTTGTTATTGTTGACATAATTGTGGATTCATGCAGCGATCCAGCCTTATTCATTTCAATTCCTTTTGTCTAACTGGTTGTCATTGCAAAATGCACTGTAAAAGATAATGTGAATAGATTATATAATATAAAAACAATCTTAAACAAGGTGGAAAAGAATGGAAATGTAAAAAAAAAAAAAGTAGTATAAGATTACTTTGCAGTTATATTACAATAAGTTATAGGTTACATCGTAATATCTGATTTCCACTGCCACCCCAATCTGATTTTTTTTTTTCACCATGTGTGAAAAATCTTTAGTCGTCCAAACAGAGATTTTGTTTCTGTCGAGATGAGCATTTGAAATGTCACAGCCCATCCGGCAGTCTTGCAATTAAAGGTGATTGGTCGCGTCACAGTTCAGAATGACCTGCAGCACATGTTACCTTTTGAAAGGGAATTATATTTGGACATTTTGAGCACTGAAAAAACATTGTTAGCAAGTACATAAATGATATTTGTAAATAAATTGTCATCAAGAAAAGAATAATTTGAATTAAGCATCTAAAATTCTGTGGCAAAACTTTGCCTTTTCTCAAATTGAATTTCAAGCTTTTAAATTCAACTTTAAATTTGCTACAGTCAATATTTAAATATTGATGATCGCATATGTATTTTCATGTGAAAGGGGCTGCTTGTATGGTTTACATCCTGCTAGTATAATTCAGTCCATAGCAGGCGGCTGTTTTCAGCCCAAAAGCAGTGATATACCTACATTACGCTACCTGCCCATTACTAAACCACAGAAAGACAAAGTTAGCCGGTGAACATAGTGGAGCATTTAATCTGCTGTATTGAGTGTAACAATCTCACAGTGTTTCCCTTAAGAATAAGCAGTTGTATTGTATACACGATACAACATCTGAAACTGTAGCACAGAGAGGTTGTTATTGTGCGCTTGTGTGACTAAGAACGAACAAACAAATTAATTTATGGAGCACAATTTTTGCTCAAATTCTATTCTTTTGTCGACAATTTCTCTACAAAATATAATTCATGTGCCTGAAAACATTTTTCCCGTGCTCAGGATTGAAGTAAATACAGTATATGTCATACTCTATGGCATATAAACACTTTTATTGGTGGCATTTTGCCATGAACAGGGCTGATCGTGGCAGTAAATCAGTTGCAGCAGTTTGACCTGCTGAAGAACGACAGCGTTCCACTGTGGGCAAGTGCAATGCTGAGATACATTGAAAATGTCCCCCATCACAGGACTGTAGTGGTCTTTGTGGTGGTGTGAGTGATCGGTCAGATTTTTTTAACAATAAACTGATATGATGAGTAACGTGAGCTGCTACTTGGAACAGTTTGGGCTAATCGTTCTGTCAATGCTGCAGAATTTAATGTTTGAAAGGGCCTTAAGATGTTCGATACACACAGAGCCGGGTGTGAGTGCCATACAGTGGTGAAAAGGAGCTTTAAGTTTCAGGAGAAATGCAGAGGGACCTGGACTGACGATTGTAGGACTTACCTTCAATGCTGCTTAAAAACTTGGCCAGTTCCTTTCGACTGTGATCTTTGACAGAGGTTTTTCGACGAGGATCACTGGGGACACCTCAGAGTAATGAAAAGAAATGTCTATCGAGGAGGTAGCACTACTGGTGTCCCTGATTTAATTTCTTCCTTTTCCACCATGTTGAATAAATGTTTTATCATTATTTTCTAATAGCAATATTTAAAAAACTTAAGTGTAAAAAGTGTACATAAAAAAAAAGCTATGTTTCAAATATTTCTCTGGGCATATAGATGTGTCTGTGGTTGTCTCTTTGTTAATTGATGTCAGCACCCATAATGCATTAGGTTCTGTGTAACCCCACCACCACTTTTCTGCATCTATTCTTTCTACATGTGGGTTTCTTGTACAAAGAAGTGTTACTGTGGACGAATAACTCCAAATGGTGCCGCATGAAATCTGCATTTGTCCATCCCCAGTCTTTATTAATGCAATACCAGTTCCTCCATTTCAACAAGGTCATTGTACGTGTTATTGTGTAATTGTGCAGTGAGAGGAGACGTTTTGCCTTCACATGAAACTCCACTCTCTGTTTTGCTGTCGATGCACCTTCAGAAGATCGTTGTCAATGCATTTGGCATGTGTTCATTGATATTCCCATTCCATGCATCTAAATATAGGTGTTTGACATTCTCCTGTGTTGGACTTGCAAAAAAAAAAAAACCCACCTTAAATTTCCTTCATCAAAACAATCCATGGCTTCACGTCATGCATACACACACACACACACACACACACACACACGTTGGTATGTTGTGTTTGAACATCACATTTTACAGAATGTTTCGATGTGTTGACTCACAGTTTGGGCTTGGGTGTAACATTTGATTTGGTTCAGGAAAAAGGAAGCAACCCTGTTATTTGCGGTTAGTTTAGAGCAATGTTTCAACATGTGTTTCTGTTGACAACGCTTTTGTTCTTTTGCCTTATTTATGTCCTCCAGTATTGGAGGATTTACTCTAAGTTTATTTTTTTTCTACAACTCTTTTTGCTGTATTCCTTTCACTGCGGTAGACACAGAATATGCAAACATTTCATGTAAATTTCCCATCCAAAGATTTTGAAAATAAATATATGAAAAATCAATATAATGTAATACCTGTTTTACTTGGTAATAAAGAAGAGGAAATGTGAGACATGTATCTCCCTCTCATTTGTTCAAAGACATAGAGGTACACTCATTATACATGTCATATTTATTATACAGGAAATTCTATAAAGTAAAAGTCCTCAAGAATACTCAAAAAATATTTATACTGCACTACACTACTGTGTGTCGTGTTTAAATATAGATCCTGGTTAAGGATACGCTCAATAATGGTCCTTTGAACTTCAGATGATCAGACATCTTAACAACAACAGCAACATTGTTTCTCCAGGAGTTTTCAGCCACTTTCCATGCTCTTTATAAATAGATGGAATCATGACTGATATCTTGCAATCTAATATTGACAGTGTTGTCTCAATAGACACCAAGTAGCATCTGTCTTGTATGGTGGCCGGGGGCAACCAACGTCAAGGTGTCTTCTACAAGGCAAGGTCAAAGTCATTGCCTTTAATCCATCAATCCCTTAATCTATTAATACTTTAACCCCTTTAAGTCGCTTTATTTGCGTTAAATTAGACTTAATTTAATATCGGTAATATCAAAGACACCTTGACGGTCTTTGATATATCATAAAGGAAAACAGGGAATGAAGAAGAGGAAGAAGACATAGTAGATGGATATATAATTGGATCAGAGACTTTATATTTTATACGTTATTTCAGGTAAGAATTGGGACAGCTTTATCAGGAAGGTACATGGTGGAAAATGGTACTCCTCAGGGCAGTGTCATAAGTCCAATATTGTTTTCCATTATGATTGTGTTCTCTCAAGTTCAGGAGTATTGTGCAGGTCCCCCTTAAGGGAAAGGAATATTCATCATACATTAGGAGAAAATACAGGCAATTCATGTTGTAGAAAATGGTTAGTTATATAGGGTTTCAAGTTCTCAGTGTAAAATACATGTTGTTAAGATGACCCTCAATGATTTTGAAGTTGATCTGAGGAAAGCTGTAGGAGGAGTTCGTTAAAATACACAACGTGTAAAATGGCCAAAATGGCCACTAAATCCAAAATGGCAGACTTCTTGTTGCGTTAATCAAATTGGTGGCACACACTTTATTTTCCGTCCGGTCATGCCGCACATGTGTTCCAAATTTCGTGAAGATCGGTGAAACCAGATGGAATTGCTGCATTTTAGGGGGCGCTGTTGAGCCTTTTTGCCACACCCATTTCCAATTACTCCATAATACGTACATTATCACCAAGCCTGACGCGCCCGCAAAATTTGGTGAGATTTCGAGTATGTTCAAGCCGTCATTAATGCGATTCATTCGCCTGAATAATCAAACGAAAAGCAATAGGGCCGGCGCACTGTCGGTGCTCGGGCCCAAATTAACAATGCTGAGTATGTACATTATATACACCTTTCACTGTAGTGGTTTGTATAGAAATGATATAAAGTTAAGTAAGGAAAAGTGCAGTGCACAAACAAGTAGAAAAACCATTTGTACATAAATACAAGGAAATATTGGGATGTGCAGATTACATCTGCACATCAGGTGATTCTGTTTTAATATTAACTGAGCTACCGTCCATGATTTGAGCCTGGTTATTATCTTGTGAAAAACAGCGTAAGGAAGGGGAGGCTGTCATGTCTGAGCTGCAGAAAGATAAACATCAGAAACGAGAGAAGAAGACGGTGAAGATTCCCTCAGAGGCAAGTCATGGAGTCAAAGGCAAGGAAACCACTGGCAAGACTCAGGAGTGAGTAAACTGTGCAAATCACACTGGAAAGTACCATTTTATATCTTCCTTCCATCTTCAGTATATAAACTTAGTCTGTGACTGATATCGACCATGTAAGTTTTAAACAGCCTTTTTTTTGATTATCACTTCTCTGTAAGTCAACCAGATGATGTAAACACCTCATTCTTCTGTCACCTTATTCACCCTGATCCTGTCTTTCAGCGTCGTGGATATTGAGTCACCCAGCGATGAAGTAGGACACCATGACGAGGCTCGTACGGTGGTGAAAATGGAGAACACCTACCAGACAGGTGAGATAACGTTCACCTCAACACTGTGCCTCTCCACCACCATCACTAACTAAAAACAAAACAGAAATACAATAGTGACTGTTTCTTGGAGATTTGTGCTCAATCTATTGAAGCTTTTTGATTCGTTCACTTTTCTTTCTTCATATTTTCACTGACCTAAGCTATCACAGCAGAAGTAAGACTTGTTTGTCATTGTGTTGTTTGTTTTTTGCACAACAGGACCTTACAAACGCTTCCCTGTCGGTACTGTCACAGACATACTGAAGGACGTACTCACCACTTACCTCCAAGAAGAGAGATATGAAGTGGAGTGGTCCCAAAAAATGACAAAAACAATATGTGAGGTAAATAAAAAGGAAAAAGCTCGTTCTCCTTTTGGATACCTGTGAATTTTTCTGCTTTGTCAAGCCTCATTCTTCTCCTTGGCTCTCTCAGGTGACACGAGCCCGTGTGAAGGATCTCATGATTCCCAGATATAAGGTGGTCGTCCTGGTCCACATCGGCCAGCTCACTGGGCAGAGCATGCAAATCAGCAGCCGCTGTCTGTGGGATAAATCCAACGACACCTTCGCCACCTACTCTATCAAGAACAGGTCTCTGTTTGGAATGGCAACTGTCTATGGTGTTTACTTTGACTGAATCCCCGAATCCCCTGAATTGTCATTATTCTGACAATGTTTTAAACTTAATTTCAATGAATGACTGTGACGGCTGGATGATGAGCTCTTGTGGATGTTCCCCTCTAGCAGAGCATAGAGAGGTCACTCCGTCGACAGCTTAGTTGACAGCACACTGTTAAAAGTGCTTGTACACCACTGCTCGCAGGAAGGCCCGAGCACACAGCCTCAGTGTGTTCGCATCATCCTTTGTCTGAGCCTGCGCTGCACAGGACACAGACAGCAGCATCGCCAGCAGGAGTAAGGAACTCATGGAGCTAAAAGAAGATACTGCACCAAGATGTTATTTGCAGTTAGTTTAGAGCAATGATTCAATGTGTTTCTGTTGACAACGCTTTTGTTCTTTTGCCTTATTTATGAGAATTCAATAAGTCCTCCAGTATTGGAGGATTTACTCTAAGTTTATTTTTTCTACAACTCTTTTTGCTGTATTCCTTTCACTGCGGTAGACACAGAATATGCAAACATTTCATGTAAATTTCCCATCCAAAGGTTTGGAAAATATATATATGAAAAAATCAATATAATGTAATACCCGTTTTACTTGGTAATAAAGAAGAGGAAATGTATATCCCTCTCATTTGTTCAAAGATGTAAAGGTAGACTCATTATACATGTCATATTTATTATACAGGAAATTCTATAAAGTAAAAGTCCTCAAGAATACTTCAAGAATATATATTCTTCACTACACTACTGCGTGTTGTGTTTATATATATATATATATATATATATATATCCTGGTTAAGGATACGCTCAATAATAATTTCTGAACTTCAGATGATCAGACATCTTAACAACAACAGCAACATTGTTTCTCCAGGAGTCTTCAGACACTTTCCATGCTCTTTATAAATAGATGGAATCATGACTGATGTATTAGTAAAGTAACATGTAATGGAATAACTGAGCATGTGTCGATCACAACAGGAAAACAGTGATATGATGTCAAAGCTCTGGGAAAAAACAGAGCAGAGTAAATTGAGTAAACCTGAGAAAAAAAATTTTTTTTAACTTGAGCTCATTATTAGAGCTGAAAATAATAATAATTAAAATAGTTGACTGAAAACAATGCAGCTATTTGGATAATCGATTGAATGTTTAATAAGACAAAAAGCAGTCAGTAACTCTGGTCTAAAGGATGGGCAGTCTCTCTTAAAGGAGACATGGCGATAGTGTTGACTTTAGCACACATGTAGATATGACAATCAAATATTTGACATTATAATCCACATTTTAACTGTGCAGCAGTTTACTCCTTGAATCTCGCGAGACTTCAGCCGTCCTCCCACTGCGTCCTGGTTCCTGGTTGTCATGGCAACACCAAGCTCTCCGTGGCTAGTCCGTCCATGCTAGTTGTTCGCTGTTGTTCGGATCAAGAGGCTCTGACGTCGGTAAAAACATGTTCCATTTCCCTCCGTGTCATTTCTCTTTGGCACATTTGGACGCAGCGATACGTCCTGTAAATGTATGCTTTTATATACGGTTGGAGTTAGCACGTAGAATTAGCAACTAAAAACTAACATGTAAAGTTAATGCTACATATTTTCCTTTTAAAGGCAGAAGTTAATAACAACAACAATATGTGTTTGATGAGAGATAACTTTCCAAGTGCTGCAGGTGGTGGAGTTAAGATAAGATAAGATAAGATCAAACTTTATTGATCCACACACTGGGGAAATTCAGTTGTTCCAGCAGCAGGCAGGTCAGACTGAGGTAGACAAGGGAATGAAATACAATAAAAATGCTGAGTATGTACATTATATACACCTTTCACTGTAGAGGTTTGTATAGAAATGTTATAAAGTTAAGTAAGGTAAAGTGCAGTGCACAAGCAAGTAGAAATAACGTTTGTTCATAAATATAAGGACATATTGTGATGTGCATATTACATCCTGTGTACTACTGTATGATTTAATATTAACTGAGTTATCGTCCTTGTATTTAAGCCTGGTTATTATCCTGTGAAGAACAGCGTAAGGAAGGGGAGGCTGTCATGTCTGAGCTGCTGAAAGACAAACCTCAGAAACGAGAGAAGAAGACGGTGAAGGTTCCCTCAGAGTCAAGTCATGGAGTCAGAGGCAAGGAAACCACAGGCAGGACTAAGGAGTGAGTAAACTGTGTAAATCACACTGGAAAGTACCATTTTATATCTTCCTTCCAACTTCAGTAAATAAACTTAGTCTGTGACTGATATCGACCATGCAAGTTTTAAACAGCCTTTTTCTTTATTATCACTTCCCTGTAAGTCACTCAACCAGATGATGTAAACACCTCATTCTTCTGTCACCTTATTCACCCTGATCCTGTCTTTCAGCTCCATGAGTATTGTGTCATCCATTGATGAATTAGGACACCATGACGAGGCTCGTACGGTGGTGACAATGGAGAACACCTACCAGACGGGTGAGATAACGTTCCCCTCAACACTGTGCCTCTCCACCGCCATCACTAACTAAAGACAAAACAGAAATACAATAGTGACTGTTTCTCGGAGATTTGTGCTCAATCTATTGAAGCTTTTTCATTCGTTCACTTTTCTTTCTTCATATTTTCACTAACCTAAGCTATCACAGCAGAAGTAAGACTTGTTTGTCATTGTGTTGTTTGTTTTCTGCACCACAGGACCTTACAAACGCTTCCCTGTCGGTGCTGTCACAGACATACTGAAGGACGTACTCACCACTTACCTCCAAGAAGAGAGATATGAAGTGGAGTGGTCCCAAAAAATGACAAAAACAATATGTGAGGTAAATAAAAAGGAAAAAGCTCGTTCGTGCGGCTCCTTTTGGATACCTGTGAATTTCTCTGCTTTGTCAAGCCTCATTCTTCTCCTTGGCTCTCTCAGGTGACACGAGCCCGTGTGAAGGATCTCATGATTCCCAGATATAAGGTGGTCGTCCTGGTCCACATCGGCCAGCTCACTGGGCAGAGCATGCAAATCAGCAGCCGCTGTCTGTGGGATAAATCCAACGACACCTTCGCCACCTACTCTTTCAAGAACATCTCTCTGTTTGGAATGGCAACTGTCTATGCTGTTTACTTTGAATGAATCCCTGACATTTTGAGTATTCTTTATCTGTGTTGTTTATTTTGTCTCGTGTATACTGACAAAACAAGATTCTTCTCAAAACCAGAGTTCAGTGTTTTTTATTTTTGTCATCGTTGAAAATGAATTCACATTATTCAGACAATGTTTTAAACTTAATTTTAATGAATGACTGTGATGGCTGGATGATGAGCTCTTGTGGATGTTCCCCTCTAGCAGAGCATAGAGAGGTCACTCCGTCGACAGCCTAGTTGACAGCACACTGTTAAAAGCGCTTGGCTTTCGTCACGCCGATGACGCATCATTGCTGGAACATCTGTCGTCTTGAGGAAAGTTGGCACCCTGTTGCCTGTGAACAGATATTAAGGTTTGTTTAGCAGAAGTCAAGGCTTTTATTTTGTAGGTTGGTTCAATTTGGTGGTTGTAACACCAAAGTTCTAAAGGCGGATGCTGTGTACTCACCGTCCGGGAAAGTGTCGTCTCCTCCCATCAGTCTTCTCCACCTGGATCCTCCACACGTGTACACCACTGCTCGCAGGAAGGCCCGACCACACAGCCTCAGTGTGTTCGCATCATCCTTTGTCTGAGCCTGCGCTGCACAGGACACCGACAGCAGCATCGCCAGCAGGAGTAAGGAACTCATGGAGCTAAAAGAAGATACTGCACCAAAATGCCAAACACACACTAACACTCTCTGTTGATTCTCAGGAAACATCGACCCCCATCAGTCCTTTTATATCAAGTCTCTGGTGAGGTCACGAACGCTGTCCCGGGTAAATCCTGAGGAAAATATGTTTATTATCTTGTGTGACCATCATAGGCTTTTAACAGACGGATGTCACTCAGGCTGTTTGGGATGTGTGTGGGAATCTGGGCCATTGTGAGGATCACTGATTAAATACAATTTTCATAAATGTTGAGGAAAGAAATGCACCTTTATGTCTGAACTGCAAGGTTTTTATTGCCGTGGATTTGGTAAAGTGTCTCCTAATGGATAGCTGGAGATATTCCATGTGTGACAAACTGAGGTGATGGCTCTCTACATAGCAACATAGTGGAGTGTGTTGGTCACTATCATGAACATAAATCAGTGGTTCTGAGAAGAGACGTTCAAATTACCAGTGCATTTGTCAAAATAAACTCTGTCATGGAAAAGAGTCAACCTTTAGTATGGTCATTACTGGCCCACGTCTAAATAAAAACTAGTTTTATCATGTTTATAGCTTAAACCTTTTGATTGCCCCTCTGGTCTTTTCCACTGTATCTCTTAAAAGAGTAGATATATTGACGAATGAGATTGTGCTCCATGGTTTCTGGTGGCAGAAAACCCCAGCAACCTTCTGTACTTGTGTCATAGTGTTAAACCCTTTATCTCTCAGATTGTACAACTTTACAGAAACCCACCTTAATTTATGTAAAAGCACATAAAGTGTAATGTCCTCTTGGAAACCATCTTTGTTGGGACATAACATTTTTTTGATTTGATTCTTTTCAAGGTTTCTTTTCTGTGATTCCCACAATCACAAAATATACATGAAAGACAGCATATGTGCCGCTGTCCTTTTTTGATCTACTCTATTGTTACAGTTCATATAAAGGAATTAGAGAGTATTTCCTTTAAAGTGGAACACATTTAATTTGATCACTAATTGACTTATTTCTTATGAATATAATCACATTTAGGAGCATATCAATACATTCAGTTCCCTTGATTAGGATATTATAAAAAAATACTTGGACTTACCTCCACTTTTTAAATAATTATAGTCACTTCTGTTATTATAATAATAGCAATTATTATTCCGTTTCCTTAATTTAGAGATTCTATAATGCTTTACATGCTGTGTGCCTTGTTAAACCTGTATATTATGCAACGTGTGGTAGATGTTTACATTGCTATAATAACAGTTTGTTTTTATTATTATCATCAATATTATCATTATCACTGTGGTCGTGACGTCAGGGCAGCTCCACGCGCTCTGGAGGCATCGCGCTCTTGATACCGCAGGTGGGCGGGGCTCTACATCCGGGCACCGCTGCTGACCCCTGACGTGACCCTGCAGGATTGCAAACATGGCGGAGGTAAGAGAGTGAGATAAATATACGGGAAAAAAATAATTTAGCGCTGCCGGTCAGTTTATTCGGTCCAGTGTGCGCGTCGTGTGCGAGTCGCCGCTTTACTTCGGGGGCTTAGGAAACAAACGGTGGCGTCGCTGGATAATCAACATTTCCCGACACTAACATGTTTAGTAAACTTCGGGTTAAGCTAACGTTAGCCGTGCTAGCTCCGACTGCAGGGAGCTGCGGCGTTAGCTGTGGCACTTCGCGGTTTTGTTGAAGAACACTTAACTACCCGCGTTTCCGTGTTTTGTCCGACGTGTGACGATATTTCCACGGCTGCGGATACGCGTCGTGTTGCCCCCCGGGGGTCTCCACTGGCGAGCGGCGGATACCGAGCTCAACTTGAACGCGTTAGCCCAATGTAGGAAAAGAGTGTTAGCTTGCAACTTGTACCGCAAGTTAGCCCGCTGAGTGCGTTTAGGTGGTGCGCACCGGGCTGCGGGGCTAAGCTAAGTGCGGCTGAATACAGGCGGTAAACGCCACAGTTCCTGTTGTATTCACGTCGCCGAGCTGCAGCCTCCCCGATCCCGCAGGAAGTGGTGACAGTCTTTGTTTCTCTTCTTGTAGAGCAGGGCGCGCTTTCTCTCTAACTCCCACCAATGACAAAGTAACTTCAGTGTGTTGTGGTGCACGCAGCGACGACGAACGCTTTCTGGTTGTAGGTCTCATGAGGTATTTGCCTCTGAATCTGTTCTGTGACTTAACTCATGCTCCTCTTCTCCGTTTTCCAGCCCTCCCTCGGGAACTCGAGCCCAGGTACATACATCTGCAGCCTTTCTCCTTTTTTCTCTGGGTGCACGGGTTTTCTACAGACTTGCATCAAATACATATTTCATTTAATGCATAAAGTTAATGTGGTTGCCTTAATGTTAAAAATATGGATGATTTAGTTGTGAGTTGTGGTTGGAAACAACAGTAAAACACTTAATAATGATTATTAAAAACACTAAATGCCATAACTTTGAATTTTTGTACAATCTGAGATTTTCCCTTCGTGTTTATACCATATATCAGTTACTTTCATATCCTTACTTTCAAGCAATTATGTATATGTTGTAATAGTGTAATTCAGTGATTATGACTGTTTAATTTCTTTTTCTATTGATTAGCATGCTTTTATCATTTGTAATCAATTCCCTGGATTTGTAAAAGCAGACATCCCCATCTGACTAATATAACCCCCAAGAGTTTAAATTGAATTATGATGAATGGTTCGTTCTCATGATTTATACCAATATTGTAAATTTATAATTACATTTACAATATTGACGGCTGTGGCTGAGGGGTAGAGCGGTCGTCCTCCAACCAGAAGGTCTGCAGTTCGATCCCAGTCTTCTCCATCTGCATGCCGAAGTGTCCTTGGGCAAGATGCTGAAACCTGAATTGCCCCCCATAGAAAAAAAGTGCTGCTAATAGATGCAATGTATGAATGTGTGTGTGAATGGCAAACTGTAGTTTAAAGCACTTTGATTGGTCATCAAGACTAGAAAAGCGCTATATATATATACACAAACAATTTACCATATACTTATCACTCACCCCAGCACCTGAATATATCTTTAATATACTTGAACTTTATATTTAAACAAAATGTACTGATTGGGCCTTTGTTGGATTTGTTCATAATTTCCTTAGGTAAAAGTTTTGTCACAATTTTATTCATATATCAGTATTTGATATTGTCAGTCTGAATTTACAATATCTCTTTTATTTTTGTTGTTACTTCTCCAGGAGGTTCAGCAGGTTCCGATGACCACGATTTTGACCCATCAGCAGACATGCTTGTCCATGACTTTGATGATGAGCGCACCCTGGAGGAAGAGGAAAGGTTGGAGGCATCAGATGAGACCAATGCAAACGAGATTGAAGATCTTGCACGGGTTAGTTTCAGGCTTTCCACACATAGTTTATTTTGTCAACCCCATTAATAAAATATACTGCTAGGCAGTATCTTCCTCAGTGAGTGGAGTTCAACAAGAAGTTTTTGCTTCTCTTTTGTAACAGGAGGGAGAAATGCCCATTCATGAGCTGCTGAGTCTGTATGGCTATGGGGGTGGATCAACAGCAGATGAGGATGATGAGGAGGAGGAAGAGGAACCTGAGGAGGAAGAGGATGACGAGGAGGAGGATGAGGAAGAAGACCTTGACAATGACGAAAGCAGCAGAAGCACTGGCGAGTTGAAAAGAAATGAGGTATGTTGGTATATCTTGAGTTTCTTGATAGTTAAATGATTTCCAGAAAACTAATGTGTTGTGTAAGTTCAGCAGCATCTGTAACATTTGTGACATTTTGTGTGTATGTTTTCAGGGTGAGGGTGTTAGGAACTCTATAGGACAGGGGAATGAGGCCCAGACAACCTCTGAGGTTCGCACACGCTCAGTCAGGTCCCTTGGCACAGCAGAACTTATGTATTTTGAAAGTACGTGCCATCTCATCTTCTTTACTTTTTATGTAGAAGAGTCATGTGTTATCTGTATAAGAAAACATCTCAGACTCTGACTCTCTTGTGAGATCTATCTGACTAAAATGTCACTTTTGGTCTCAGGCAATAATGATGCAGAGGAGGAGTCAGATGAAGATGAGGACTATGTTCCATCAGAAGACTGGAAGAAGGTTTGTTTGAACCTAATTCATCAGGGTTAAAGACTGTGTACATATGCAGTGCCAGTTTTATTTACAAGATATAAACTGAACTTCTCAAATAAAATTAACTTTTCCAAAGGAAACAATCAGAAATATTTTCAATGGAGGAATATATTCACCAAAGTTCAAATGTGTAGTGAACATTTGTGTGTGCAGAAAATCAAGTTTTCAGTGTAAAGAAAAACCTTGGTTGAATTTGGGCCTGTCTGTTTTGTAGGATGCAAACAGGTTTCGTATTTTTTATAAATAATCAAGTAATTGTCAGTCCACATTTAGTTTAAACTGTGTGTTTTTTCCCCAACAGGAGATTATGGTTGGCTCCATGTATCAGGCAGAAACCCCTATTGGCTTGTGTAAATATAAAGACAACGAAAAAGGTGAGATGGCTGCTATGTTTCCTCGCTGTCGACATCGGCACATTCAAGTAATAACACTATGCGAGTTACACAAGGAATACACAGAATAAAAGTGGTATAAAGTTGATGTGATTGATGTAACATTGACATCTCATTAACTGCTGTCTGAATTTGTCCTGTAGTTTATGAAAACGATGACCAGTTATTGTGGAACCCTGAGTGTCTTCCTGAAGGCAAAGTAGTGGAGTTCTTAACAGAGGCATCGAGGCGAACTGGAGAGGAGAAGGGAGTCGATGCGATCCCAGAGGGATCTCATATCAAAGATAATGAACAGGTGAGATCAAAACATCTGTAGCATCTGTAACATGTATTAATGGAAATGGCTGTTCATTGTCTACATTTTTCTTATTGTCAAGAAATCCCTTGAAAAGACTAAAACAAACAATAATGTGTTTAGTCTGTTTAGCAAAAGCCTGATTTAGCGT
Organism: Hippoglossus stenolepis; assembly: GCF_022539355.2. NCBI lineage: Eukaryota > Metazoa > Chordata > Actinopteri > Pleuronectiformes > Pleuronectidae > Hippoglossus > Hippoglossus stenolepis. The sequence continues at coordinate 8,394,210 of NC_061493.1, forward strand.
ATTAGTCTGAGCCACAGACCTCCATTGTTGTCCAAAAAACTATTAAACACTCACCAGTGAGGCGGCTGTTGCACTAGGTGACTTGTGTCTTGGTTACAATGAACACTGACACGGTTGTCCGTTTGGAATTGATCCCACACACACACACACACACACAGTCCTGCTGCTGTAAACACTCATTGCATCGCAACAAATATGTTATTGCCACTGAAACTTTTTGTCCTGTTTGAAGAAGACATATGCGCTATTGTGTTGTTAGTCTCCACATAATGTTTTGACACTTAAAGAAATTCAGAAAAACTCCTATGCTTTAAAAATAGTCTTAATGTATTATGTTTATAGTTTTGCATGTTGCTAATGTAAACATGTTTGTTTCTGTTTCCATGTAGGCGTTGTATGAACTGGTGAAATGTGACTTTGACACAGAAGAAGCTTTAAGAAGACTTAAGTTTAATGTAAAAGCAGCCAGAGGTAAGCAGACTCTCACTAATACCTGCTGCACACTGGAGGATTTTCACATCTTAACTGATTTTCAAAACGTGGCAGACCACACACACGTACAACAGATGTAATTGATTTTTAATCTTTTAATCGTGAGAACCCACATATTAGACGAACCAGTCGAGACGCAGGACCACACACTCTGTGTTTCAACAAACAATTTCTGAGAAGGGATTCCAGAGACTTAGGAACTCAAAGACACTCGCATGATAAAACTTGGCTTCATAATAAAAACAAATTAACATTAAACATTAAACAAATACTCATACTGTTGCCACAATTCCACAAGTTAGTCCTCCTTTTCTTTTGTCCACCTGGTAACGAAAACAAAAAATTGTATCTACGCTGTAGGCAGCCATGTTTCGGTTCTAAACACGAGTACGCAACATCCGGTTAGTGACGTTTCCCGGTAAGTGTCCTGTGTTTTAGTCTGGGTAGGCAGAAGCAGAGATGATTGGAAAACGATGACATACACACTCTCAACCACTTGCTAACAGCGTTTCAAACTAAAACGTAATAGTATGGATGCAGCCTCCAATCAGTAATGCCCTAGCAATCGTCGGGAGGCCTGAATCTGAAATCGACCCTATTATCCTCTATTGTGCAGCAGGCATGGCCGTCAAAGTTTAATCTTCATTTTCACCTCAGTTTTCTCAGATGTATCTTAACTGATCTAGTTCTCTCTTTGTAGATACTGTGATATTTATCTTTTTGAAAGAGATTGTAATAAAGATGTAACATTAACATTCTTCTTCTTTGTAACAGAGGAGTTGTCTGTCTGGACTGAAGAGGAATGTAGAAACTTTGAACAAGGACTAAAAGCTTATGGGAAAGACTTTCATTTAATACAGGCCAATAAGGTAAGAGAAGTGTGAAAATCCGCTTGTTCAGATCATTGTGTCCTCATATTGATATTCAAAATAATTTGTTGACAATAAAATTGATTTTAAATGATTTTTGATGTGTTGCTGACATGTGTTTGTTGAATGCTCAGGGTTGAAATCTGCTCCATTTCAACCTTGCTGCATTTTGAGACAAACCAAATTTCTTTAGTGTTGGTGCATGATTTTTGTCCCAGAGAGTAATTTGATTTGTCTCATCTTTGACATTGTGCTGAATCTGTGTCTTCAGACGATGGTAATAATGGTCGTTTCATGTCTGCTGAATTAAATCTTTCAGGTGAGAACTAGGTCTGTAGGAGAATGTGTGGCCTTTTATTACATGTGGAAGAAGTCTGAGCGTTATGATTTCTTTGCACAGCAAACCAGACTTGGGAAAAGGAAATACAACCTTCACCCTGGTGTCACGTGAGTTTTATTTTTTTATATGTACATTTGTGAAAGATATTGATATGTAGACATTGTGAATTATTCATTATTTGGCTTTTTTCAAGCTAATTGAACTTACATGATGTAAAATATGTAGTGTAATTAATTGAAGAAATCATAACCATGTCTCATGTTTGGTGTTTTTGGTTAAGTTTTTTGTTTTCCAAGAGAATATTATGTACCATGAAAACATACAAACAAATAATATAAACACTTTCGCTTTTGGTTTGTGTTAAAATAAATTAACCAGACACACAAGTCTTGCTGGGATTTTCAGATTTAAATAAGTGAGAAATAGGTTAATTTAAAGGTAGTGGGTAGATTTATGTTCAGAGCATTCATACATATATGCCCTGATCTGTGCTGCTGCCCTGTTTGCTACTTTCCGACTGCTGTCTCAGCCACAGTGATGTTAATTAAATTCATTTTAACAGTTATCAGTTCTTAGTCTGTGGAAATGGTCCATTCATATATAATTTACAATATTTATATTGTTCATGAAGATGTACAAGGAGTCTCGTGTATTAATCAATCAAACACTTTAAAAAAGTACAATAAATAGAAGAAAAAAGTGGATAGGGATGGAAATATTAACAGATTGAAAACATTGAACATACAAACATTTAAAACAATAAAAATAAACCACATATTATTTCGGAATCATCTTTAGAAATGATAGTGATTCAATGTACAGTACTTGATCCTAACGAGGACCCACCTGCAACCACTGTATCACCCTGTCAAGAGTTGAGATTATGTGTAACAGGCTGTGTCCTGCCGTCTATCCTCAGAGACTACATGGACAGATTACTGGATGAGACGGAGAGCGCAGCATCCAGCAGGGCGGCATCGCCACCTCCCACCACCTCCAGCAGCAGCGCCAGCCACTCGGAGAAGGAGGACAGCAGCAGTCAGAACGGTGAGCTGATGACTAGTGCTTACACACAAATAGGTATTTAACACACAAACGGGTATTTAAGATGTTTTTTAATTCAGATGTATTGGCAAGGCAAGTTTATTTGTTTTGCCCATTTCAAGAACAAGGCAATTCAAAGTGCCTTACATAAAATATAAAAGGCATCATGACAAATTGTTAGAGCAACTTAAGACAAAACAAAAATAGCTTTTGAAAGCGTTTACTAGTAAATAATAATAAATAAAACAAGTAATATCAGTAAAAATAGCCGTTCAGTGCAAAAAATGATCTGTTCAAGTCCAAGAGGAGCGACAAATGGACACTCCCTATCCCTATCCCACTGTCTAAGTGCCCCTGAGCAAGGCACCTTACTCCCCTCTAACATCTGCTCCCCAGGCACTTTCCAATATATAAAGCTGCCCGCTGCTCCGTGTGGTCACTGCCCTTGTGTGTGTTGTGTTCCGTGTGCTGTGTCCACCTACGGACGGGTTAATAGCAAAGTTCATTTTTGGCAAATACAAATGAAAAAAACTAAAGTTGCATAGAATCTGAATCTTTCATAGTATGTGAAGGATTCAATCACCTAAAAGACGATATCCCTCTTTTTATTTACTACTAATGGTCAAAACATCGGTTCATTTGGGTTTTATCAGCACAGCATCACAGTAGAAACGATGGACATTTCATTTTTCTAGCTGGACCATTGACGATTTCAATATAATAACATTTCAGTAATATCTCTTTCCGTAAACCAGTGAACTTGTTACTGTGGATATCCAGTTTTATCAACATTTGTACAACCTTACTACAGTTTTAGTTTTTTGTATGATCTCTTTATTTCTTAGTTATCTCAGATCACTCAATATTTATCTTTCTTTGACAGGTATTGCAACTCATAATTCAAACCACCCAGTGGATGGCGCTCCGTTGCCTCCAGTACATTCAGTCAAACCTGAGTCGACTCAGTCCAACGGCCCCTCCACTCCAACAGTGGAATCTCCTCCTGTCTCAGACAACAACTCCAACGGCTGCAGCCAACCCTCTGCACCCAACCACGACAGAAATGGTTCTCTAGAGCCGCCGCTCGACCACAGGGACGCAGCGGCAGTGGCCCACGACCGGCCGGCCAAGAGATGCAGGACGGAGGCAGAGCCTTTGGGCCAAAGTGAGGTGGAACCATCCAGAACGCAGGAGGACTGAAGGTTTTTCGAGCTTGGTTGCGTTCACTGATAGACGGTAACTTGGGGTAAAATGTCCCGACCTTTTTGGCCTGGGAGCTCGGCATCTCCTGAGAGCAAAGACTCACGATAATAAGGTCAAAGGTCACTGAAAAACACACAGTGAAGAACACAGCCTACCAAACTGCAGCTGGTCCTCCGGGAGGGGCAGTGACGGACCTGTCACCCCCCCCTCCCCCCGAACCCATTCATGTACTGACTGCCTGCAAAGCTCATCCCAAAGTACCGCCGCTCCATCGTGTCTACGAAACATCTTCTCTCACCGTCTTTATTCCCTTTTCGGAGACTGACAAAATTTTGCCAAGAATTTCCTTTTTTTTTTTCTATTTGTACTCAAAGAAAAATAAATCACCTGTGATATTTTTTTACACAAAGAGATATTTATATTTTTTAACAAAAAAATCTTTAATGATTAATTACTGTTCAAACCATTTGAACATTTGATGACACAGGGGGACACACTCTGACCGATGCTCAAGTTGTCTTAAAGAGGCAGAAAGACGACAGGTAGGCTGGTGCTGCCACTGGCTCGCTTTAGTTGCACTTTGATTGTATGTTTCTCATTGTTGATTGACTGATCGATCAGGGTGGTGATGTAAAAACCCAGCAGAATAACTTTTTCACTCCTTCACTCGCTGAACCGGCTCTGGCCTCGTATCATGGCTGTTTGTTTCTGATAAATAAACCGACGGGTTCGTCTCCTCCCCCGCCCCCCCTGCAGGTTTGTTTGTGTAAAGCAGCTGACATCAGTGATGTCTTGTATTATAAACTCATCGTGTAGAAGATCGCTGTATTTTTGGATTTTCATAGTCAGTGCTTTGCTCAACGCTTTGTTTTTACTAGACAGAATGTTCATGGTTTTTAATGTAAAGTTTGTATAGATTTCTTACCTTGAGCAGTTGGTACATTTTTATAACTATGTTTATCTCTGTATTTTCTGGTCTTCCTCGTAGGCTTCGCTTTTTTGTTGAGAAACCTCTTTGCCTCTGTTGCTCTGAGACGGATGTAATAAAGTAGCCATTCCTCGTCCCCTCTGTTCGGCAGCACTTCTCATTCCTGTGTGACCCTGCTCAGTCTCAGATGTTTGTTGCAGAGCTTCATATTTTGTGCGTACAAAATACTCCACATTGTGGTTGAGCTTCGGTTTTAAAAAGCAAAGGCTAATGCTTAGTTTCAGCCAGTATTCCCTGTCCCTCCACAGTGAGCGTCTTCAGAGCAGTGGACCTCCAGCAGACCAGGCTGACTTGTTTTGGTACAGTAGCTTTTCAACTTAATGCTTTGTTGTTTTACTTTGTACTCCAGCTTTGAACTTACATTCACAAATTAAGATGAGTTTGTCTCAAATAATGTTGATCCATGTAGTCTTTCTCCTTTTTTATTTACTGATGGCTTTTTTTCTCTGTAAATGACAACATGAATAAAAATGAAGTGTATTCCAAGACTTGGCTATGAATGGAATAAACGGCTATATTTAATAAATGTATTAATGAAGTTGAGAAGTCGTATTGTGAGTTTTCATACTGCAAAATGAAATGCGTAAAACAGAAATGATCTGTATTCTGGTCTTGATGACCACTCAAAACAGCAGCACTTTCTCTATCACACACAGCACAGCCATCAGGGGCAATTTGGGGTTCAGTATCTTGCCCAGGAATCGAGTCACCCACCCTCTGGTTAGTGGATGACCCGCTCTACCTCCTGAGCCATAGCCACCCAAAGTAACTTTTCAATTTAAAAGACGTGTAAGCATTATAGTCTTTCACAATAATCCTCACATATACCATGTGTGAATTGAAAAAGGTACAAACAATTTAAATCTATACTTAAATTTTTATTAATTTCTCAAATATAAAAATGTCCATGTCATTGTGAAATGTAATTGTATAAAAGTTAAGGCTCTTTGTCATAATCATACACATAAAAGCTGATAATAGTGTCTCAACAAATAACTTAATGATTGTAAAATAGCAAAAAAAATGCACGAGCTGACAAAATACAGGAGATGTTTGTAAAACATGTAAAAGGAATGTTTTAAAATTAGATGTGTATATATACATACATATATATATACATATATATATATACATACATACATATATACATATATACATACATATATATATACATATATATATATATATACTGTATGTATATACATGCATCTATGTACAGTGCTCGGAGATGAAATGTGCTCTGGACGTACTCCAGCGTCGGGTCGGGACTCTGTGTTTACGCCTTTTCTGTTCAAATTGGATGCAAAAAAGTAATCGTCAGGAAACAGACATAACCAGATCGGACAGTTATAGTGAATTTTACCATCGACATTATTGAAGCAGTTCTTACTCGCTCGCTCCTGTGTGAAGGTGATGAAGGAGTACACCAGGCTCCCGGCGATGCTGTGAGAAACAAAGATGACACAATCTGTTCTTAGACAGAAAATATCAGCTCCTCAAACAGAATCAGTCAAATGCTCCGAGTCTTACCTGATGTTCAGACCTATAAAGTTTGTCCAGGTGAAAATATAATCTCCACCGAACACCATTCCAATGTAGGTCACAACAATGTTCTGCAGCAATCACACACACAGAGAGAGAGAGAGAGAGAGAGTCACTTCACACATCTGCATTCGTGACTCAGCCAATAGAGGGCAGCACCGGCGTTAAATGACCCACCTTGATGCAGCCCACGATGGAGGTAGTGAGCGCTGAGTTGTGCTGCGTGCACAGCATGATGGAGTACATCAAAACGAAGCTGTATGACAGATGGGAGACGAATTACACAAGAGCAGCGATGAGGGTTTACATTATAGATCTGTATATAAACATGGACGACGTTTCTCCACTTCCTCCCACTATCCAGAGATGAACGCTAACACCTTGCGCATTTAGCTACGAGGTTCCACGGACACATGTGGTCGACCAATCACGAGCCAATCTCAGCTGTCGATCGTGATGTTTCATCCTGGTTTTACAGCATCGATAATGAATTAAAACCAAACTTTTCTGATAAAGTAACACTTGGACAAACATCAGTGATTTGAACCACCTACATAGACAGAAAACTTTAGTTGATGCGCCCTTTGATTTTTAGTTTGCACCATGTCCCATCCACTAACATGGAGGAGACAGGATTTATGCTCTATGTGAGGCCGTGAGCTGTGATGCCGTCCATCTTTATAGACAAGTCGATGATATCCATGAACAAATAATGGCAGTAGAAGTTACCCCATGACACAGGAGAGCACAAACTGCACAACAAACAGCTGCTCGGACCATCCGTCATACTCCAGCCCCTGTACACAAATACACAAACACACACACACACACACATGACAGAGACCCTCAGGACTGACTCAAGTCGTCAGGAAGTAAATTATACATAAACTCATGTTAGAAAACCACATCTTACCATTTGTAAGTCCCCTGAGTAGTAGGCATACGCCGTAGTGGGGAAAATCATGATCAGGGCATTGTAGTACAGAAGCCCAAATTTGCCCAGCTCCTGTGTGAACAGCAGCACACAACTCTTCAGGAAACAATTGAAAGAACAAGAGGCGCCGCGGGATGAGATTTAACCGCTCTGCTCACCTGAGAGTCAAGTTTCTGCTTCACGTACGCCCCGCTGGCCGCCGTCAGGACGTTGTTCAGCATGATGAAGACGTACCCTTCAAGGTCAAACGCTATATCAGAGCTGTAAAACCCCAGAGTGAGACACGCGGCCTGGGTTTGAATATCAGCACACGGGTACAGGGTATGTGGGGCACTTACCTGGCGGCGATGAAAGCACCGAAGATCATGGTGAACACGGTCATTTTCACCGACACAGAGAAAGTCTTCCTGCGAGGAGAGGAAATATCTAAAGCATTAATTTGCACGTGTGAAAACATCTTGGTTAAATTGTAAAAAGAGGAAACATGAAACATTGAACCTACTTCAGCAAGAATCCCTCAAACACCATGGTGAGAAAAATACTGAACCTCCTCAGGACTGTAAACATAGGCAAACTAGGAGATGGAGAAATGATTCAGAGTCAAATGATTCTGTTTAAAAGTACATTTCAGGAAAATAATATTAAATAATAATGTAGGACAAGCTCTCACTTGAGTCGCTGTGTCCCAAAGAGTCCTGATATCTGATTCCCGACATACAGCAGAGGCAGTGGGAACATCTGGAACGGAAGGAAGCACAGAAAATGGAGTATTAGGGCAATTTAAAGGAGGAAAAAAATCTGTCATATTAGAGGGGGGGATATCAGAAGATCTGTCTCTCACATCATCATAAGTATCAGGGCTTTGAAAAGATTGTGTGAGAAACTCTAAAGAAAAGAATCACACAGACTAGGAAGGAATTGCCTCTTTAGTGGAGGAGGAAATGTTTGGCAGTGGTCGACTGAGAGGTTATGGTCGGTTACATCTGAGTGATTTTCACAGAGGTTTCATAGTTTCTCAAGAAACAAGGAGATTAGTCATCAACAGTTTGGATCCAGAAGCAGTTGAACTCCAGCGAGCTCTCCCTTACTGCTTATATCCCAAAATGTTTTCTTTATTTTAGTAATTTTCCAATATTTAATATATTGTTTCAAAATTCAGTATTGACTTTATTATGTAAATAAGACGACTTCTTTCTCATAAAAGAACAACTCTATTCGCATGATATTGTGACTGAATTCTCATATTATTATTCTGGTAATAGGACTTTTTATCTAATTAAATTACAACTTTATTCTCATAATATTATGACTTTTTTCTATTTAAAGAAAGTGTTTTTCCTCACTCTAGTTTGGTGTTAAGGGCAGATGATGTTACACCTTGTTCCCCCCTATGAGACTTATTGTGATCTGTAAAATATGGGCTGTAGAGATACAATTTGATTGACGTTCTTGTAAAATCAAATGAAATTACAGATTTATTCTCAAAATATTGTGACTTTTTCTCTTTAAACTACGACTTTATACTCAAAATGTTTTCAATCTTCAACATGGCCCTTTAATAGTGTGTTGCAGATAATAGTTTTGGGAACAACTTCATTATCTCCTATGGTATCAGCTCATAGAATTCACTGCGCACCTTGCCTGGTATACTCAGATCCAGATCTGGAAATGAGATGATGCCCAACATCTTCCCCGTCCTCAGAACTACGACTGTGGCCAGCATCTGCACTCGTGGAAGCAGGGAGAGGAAGTGGAGCACATCAGTGTTTGTTCAAGAGCAGAGGAAAAAACGTTGACTCCACTTAAGACAAACCTACTTGGCCGATTCCGACACATGTTGACGATGGAAACCTGTAAAACACGTCGACAGTGGTGAGAATGAAGAAAGTGACTGAATACAAATATTTAACCAGAACAGTTTGAATAAATTCTGACAAGACCCAACAGTAAATAAATAATAAATAAACAAATTCCACACAAACATGAATAATTAAGTTCTCTAAATATGCCTGATTCTTTTTATCAAGATTCAGGAATTATTCCCTGGGAAATAAAGGAAAATGTTTCTGGATCTGCAGCAACATTCAACGGGTTCTTCTCTGACCCAAGGTTCTTGGAAATCTGTGCAGTAGTCTTTTTAATAATCCTACTAACTCACATACAAACAGAAGAAAACATAAACTCTTTCTTGGAGGTAATTATTACATTTCATTAATGCTTCTTAGCTGCATGTTAACGTCTGGTTTACTTCCTACAACCTGAGATTAAACACGTGACACAAGTTTGGCCTTTTAACATCCTGATGTTTTTTTCCTAATTGTAAAAGATAAAATAAAAACTCTACACAAATGTAAACAAGGATGTTTGGTTCTGAACCAACACAAATGCAGTAAATGTAATCAATGACTGCACAGTACTGTATACTACTTACTGTGGAAGCTATGATTTTCACTGACGTTCTTGTACTTTACTTTGATTATTGACTCTACGTTATATTATATAACTCATGCGGATATGAAAATTTCTGTTTTGACGTAATTTTCCAGCAATATCATAACGCATGAGGTTGCATTTTAAGTTTTAATTGTGGAAACGTGAAGTGAAAATATGTGGTTTCTGAACTCAACATTAACTTAGTGAGATGGATGCTGTGTTATTTCTTTCTGAAGTTACATCATCTTACTTTAGGTACATTTTGTTGTAAGAACTGCAGACTTCCACTTGTTCAAGTTGTTGAACTGATGATTTCACTGAACTAAATGGTCTGAACTCTGTGAAAATGAGACAGAAACATGGAGGTTGCTGAAGGGAGATGTTGGTGCAGGTAGAACAACCCACTGACAGTCCTCACAGCTCCAACAGTCAACGTGTCCTCTCCACCAGCTCATCGTTAGAGTAACACCAGTCACATAATAACACCCAAGTGGAGAACTGGCTTCCTCTGACTTGAACTTTGAACTTTGTACCTGTAGCTGCTCAGGACGCTCTTGTTGACAATGACGATGAGGAACGAGCTGACTCCGTAAAACACCGCGGCCAGAAGCTTCAGCGTCACCGAGGAGGAGCCGCCCTCACCGGAGCCGTCTCCCCGGGCCCCGGAGGACTGTCCCCCGGCCGATGCGCCTCTGTCTCCGGGCTCATGTCGATGTCTGCGGAGCTCAGCCATTAATACCTGGGAGGTTTCAACAGGAGACCACGGGTCCTGCTGCGCATGCGCACAACGGCATCTGACGCCTCAGTGATAGGAAGTTCCGTCGGCGAAGACGGAAGAGGGAGGAAGTTAACTATCTTGATTTTATGACGTAAATTAACTGGATGTAAACATTTCATAAACAGTCAATCTTATATTATTCTGGGAAACCATTATATCCATCAAATTAATAGAATAACAGTATTTATGCATAACTTTGCAAACTACTCTATTTCACTGAAAGGGAAAAACAACTAAAAGGTTAAAAAAAATCCAGTCCTTGCTTTTTTAACTCTTGTGTACCTTTGTTTTCTTTTTTATATAAATCCATCGCTCTCCTGTTTTCTTAGTAGGTACTTTATTCATTTATGTTTTATTCTGTAATACCATAATGTTATCTCCCTCATTGTGGAAGTTGGTTCTTTGTTGTGTCCCAGCTCCTTGGCTTATATATGGAACTCTCATATGGAGAGTTTTCATTCAGACATTCCTCAGCTCATCCAAACAGATTTTATTCCATCTCCATTTCTTTTTTCCTCTGGAGTTGATGCTTTACAATTCTGTTGTTTGGCAGCGAAGGCCCCGAAGCTCTGGAACAACAGCCTGAGGAGATCATGTCTTTACAGCCCCTTCTTCAGCTCAGTTTCCATTTCCCAATTTTTGTTTTCACATACCGAATGATTTTATCTATTTTGCTGATGTGACTGTTTAAGTTTGTTGCCATTGTAAGGCGCTATGTTATGTGCTTAATAAATTGAGTTTATTATAGATTCAGACAACTGACCTTTCCTGTTTTCCTCCCTTTTACCCCTTATCCCTACTCGTTAAATCAAATCGATTCACATGCACTTGACATTGAAGGATATTTAGTGAATGTGGGACAAACTTATTTCCTCATATATCACCCAGCTAACACAATCTATACCTTTCAAACTAGAGTTGAAACTAAAATCTCTCTAAAGAAACAAAACTTCATACCTACATAATAAAAAATGCAAACTTAGAGTATATACTTAATATGGGAATTACTTTGTGAAATAAAGGTCAGTTGATTAAATTCTCGAATCAGTCAGTATGTTAGCTACAGCTAGCTACAAGTCCAATACATCAGTCCTACAGTAAATCCCACCGTCAAGGTTATAATATTCAGGAATTGGTGAATCTTTGTTCTAGGTGTTGAATTAATTTGAGTTATATTATCCAAACAATTATATATTTAATAGATACAAGAGATATAACTGGTAGATTCACAGTCCATTAAGCTGAGTCAACATCACAGATGAAGGTTTATTGCAGGGCTGCCTAAAAACTGTAACTGAGTGTAAATCAAACCTCTCTGCACTGCTTACGTCTCACTCAAGTCCATATAGGATCAACAGGGAATACTGCCGGCCTGAAACACACCACCACCACCTCAGTGTTTTGAAGCCAATGAAGAGTCATCAGCATCTTTTACACCTTTTAAATTCACAGTATGGATTTTAAAACACCCCCGACAGCCACCGGCAGAGTACATGTAACACCTCTAAAGCGATTTATTAGAACAGGGATGTTTGCAAGAGAAACTTTCGCCGTCACGTGGCTCAAACAGTCGCACGAGAAAACTTTTGCAGCCGTCTGTATCAGTGCATCACCAGCGAGTCACCGCAGCGCACAGCATGTAAAGCTTTGAACTCACTCCCTAATGTCTTCAGTACAACCACCCCCCCCCCAAATGTGGAATGTACCCACTTCATAAAAATAAAAGCTCACTGGAAATGACTGACACAGGTGGCTACAAGCAACATTACAATACATTCTGTAGCTCGTGATTGCTCCACGATGACAGCGGACATTTCTTTCAGACAAATTATGCATTGGTGCTGCTGCACTGATAAAATACCAAAAAATAAAATAAAAAACAGCAATTATGGTTCACAGAAGGAAAAGGGAAAATAAAAACACAATCTTCAGAGGATTGTTGCTGATAAAACCCAAGTGCTTTGAGATCTGAAAAAATATTACAGATACTGTAAGTGCTAGATATGTCCACAGTCTATCGTTCTCGCATAGATTTCAACAATCACTTTTCAAAACACAGTATGAACTACTTCAGGCCGGAACGTGCAGTCTACTGCTGGAGAATGGCAAGTTCTTAGCGGAGGAATACTTAAAATTCTAAGTTAACAGCTGTCAAATTCACACATTCAGCCTCACACTCTTCAATACAGTCTCACTCTCTCACACACTCACACTCACACACACACACACACACAATACAATATTTGCTTAGTGGTCCTGAAGTTACAAGTAGTACAGTCTGTATGACCTAAGAGGACCAGCCTAAAGATATACATTGGGCCCTGGGACACCCTGAAAACACAGGTAGCACATCTGGATCAGGGGATACAAAGCATTACTAACCACTGGTCCACCAAATAAAAGGCAAGCTATCAAAAAATTAAATAAAACAGGAAAAGGCATTTACTTCCACTGCACAACAAGCTGAAAAATACCAAGCTTTAGTAGGAAGTCTCTTTGCCTGGTTACCCATCCTGAACTTGTGCCTCGCAAACGGGTGGGTGGGTAGTCAGGATCAGAGTAATTACACTTTAAATGCAAGTTAAGCCATACTTCAGATATCTAGTACAAGTTTTCTATGTAGTGAATCCCTACCACATCAGTGTGTATTTACTGGAAAAAAAAAAAAAAACTCCAGTAGAAAGTCTTTTTCTAAGATGATCCCGTAATACTGAGCTGAAGTCAGGAGGAGGGGGGGAAAAAGCACAAAAGCTTCAGGGGGAAGAGATACACACACACACACGCACACACTTCAACCTAATTGCAGAAATGAATAAATTCATAAATTCAAGCAGCACGAAAAGAATGATCACTGATGTATGCATAATCTCTGAAAAAAAAGAAAAAGTATGAAAACATCCCTGCTTTCATGTTCCTAAATACAAAACTTCAGTGTAACAAGAGGTCCTTTTTCCGCCTTTTTTTGTCTTTTGTTCTCCTTTAAAACGGGTAAAATTTTTGTCCTCTGGTGGTGTGGATGGTATGGGATGACAGTCTTTTTTTTTGTTGTCATTAAAATCTTTTTTTTTTTTCTGTTTTCTTATATACTTGGAAGATGTGGTAAGCATGCAAGCCTCGTAGAGGAGGGGGCCCCCGGAAGGGCTGATGGGTGGGCTGGTGGTGGAAAATGAGCCCCTAGGCCAGAGCTGGGAAGGCCTCAGGATCATCCACGTTGGGGACTGACACGCCGCTCGCCTGGAGGGAGACACAAGAACCAGGACAAGGTTAACTGGGCTTATACATCAGTCGAGCTGCTATGGTCAATCAATGGTTTAAAAGTTAACAATGGATCTTATTACAAAGTGTGTGTGAAGGCTGATGCTCATTTTGTTGAACCCAAAGACAATTAACTGTCAACTCCATAGTTTCCCTGAGCTCATCTGCCCTGTAACTTCTAATAATAATAATAATAATAATAATAATAATGCAATACTGGCATTACTTGTTACTTTGAAATCTTAGTGATAACTTAATGCAAATCCAACAAAGCCCCTTTATTGTAGCTAGTGTCTTAGTATAAGGAGCAATATCAATATAATGTTTATATAACCCATTGCAATACAGAACATTTGTTGCAGATTATTATATTAAAACAAATATACAGTATATGATGTAAGAAATTCCATTTCATCACATCTTATTTTTAAAACATGGTTTGGGGGCATCTGATATTAGTTTGCATAAAATGTACACAGTGATTTTCAAAATGTTAAATATTAAGTTAAAATATAATCGTCGGATGTTTGGTGCGGCAGCTTGTGGTCACTTCCTATAGATTTTCGTGCGAAAAGGGCAAAAGAGAAGCCGAGTGTGTAGCTTAACATCCCTTCACTTCATGAACATTTACTTTAGAATCATTTACTGCCCATTATCCTTTCAATTATATTATTGCGTTCTACTTCTACAGTTTCATACAGTTGCCAGGCTCATTGTGTCCCATCCCTGCCTCCTCCAGCTCTACACTGCTCTGACACAGGGCCTCTCAACAAGTTGAACTTCCTGCACCATTTCTCTGCAGGGTGGCTTCCGGTACAGGCTAAACTCCCACACAGGAAATGCACACCAACAGGAGCCGAGCAGGCAAAGTGCTCTGCCTCTGTGGAATCTGACTGCCGGAAATACATCAGAGTGATGCACCGCTTTAAACCCTGCGAGTCCAAATAAGCATTTGATGATAGCTTTAAGTACTTCACAGTTTGACACTATAAAAATTGTGAACTCGGATTCACACAAAAAAACCACCACTGTCATGAGGTCAGTGAGAGTTTTCCACAGTGGAGCATGTGTTCGCTGGTCTGTTATTTCAGGGCTTCAGTTTTCCGCAGCAGGTTTTCCACGTCAGTGATTTTGCAGCCCGTTCAGTCAGTGAGCCGAATCTTTTGTGCGGGACACTAAACCTTTGTTGTTGCTCGCAGCTTTCATTGTTACCTTTTCGGGCCGTCCTCCCCCGCGTGCCGGCCTGGTGCCTCCCCCGCCGCGGCCCCCCCTGCCTCCGCGTGCCCCCCCACGCCCGCGGCCAGGGCGGCCCAGGTCTCCAAAGTTGATCTCCAGCTGGGATGTGATGTCGTTGGCTGGTTTGCGGAAATGGTGGTCGCTGGACTCGTCGGTGGGGCCGGGTGGCTGACAAGAGAAGATGTGGAAGTATGTTAGGAGATTAACTGCATTCCATTTGTTTTGTATTTAGTAATGCGAGTGAACATGAGGTATATGTTATAGTGTGTATCGTTTAGTACAGTACCTTTAGATTCTTTATTTCCTCTGCCCAAAATAGAATAACAATTACCCCCCAAATGTTTTCATAGTCTGTGTGGATGAATGAGCAGTGTGAGAGCTGCAGGCACCTTCTGGTAAACTGGTGGAGCTTCTGGTTCAATCTCTGGGGCGTCAATCAAAGCACCGGCAGGCTTCTGAAAATTGAACACGAGAAACATGAGAGCAGGCGTATTTACACGTGTGATGTCACCTCAGCTTGTGAGAAAGACAAAGTGACCTCCACAGAAACCTGAGCGTGTGTCCCTGGAGTCCAGCCAGAAATGTTCCATTTAAATGCATCAAATTCAAGGAAAAGCCAAACAGGAAAGTCTCCGCGCTGTCACCGTTTAACGCAGCTCTTTTTTCTCAGAAGAGCGACAGCACTGTGTCGAAAACTGTTGCAAAATACTCCCCATCTGAATTATCATTAACTTTCTGTCATGCACACACACGTTTGAGTACAATGCCTCAGAGAACAATTTTTTTTAAATATTATCTGTGCACAACTTTCTATGTTTTCAAAACTCCATATTTCCTGTGGTCTTTCCTTTTGGTTTATGCTTAAAAATGTAAATAACCACAAATAATAGTATTTGGAATAATGTAAAATTTGTAAAAGGCTGGGGGATGTTTCTGGTCACGGTAAAAACAACAGAAGAAAAAGTTTCTGTTCAGCAGTCACGACACACCTCGATACATACGTCTTCGCTCTTGGACTTGTGCAGCACATATCCTTTCTTCCACTGGCTGTCAGCGCCCTCGTTGGGCTTACGGATGTTGAACTCCACCTTGGTGCGCTCCTTGTCCTGCATGGCCTTCCACTCGTCCAGGGTCATTTCTTTGGGGCCTTCGTTTTTCACCTCTTCCGCCTCGTTCTCCCTGGGAAGCCCGCACACAACAATGCAGCAAATTTAAACGTAAAGCCGCAGATCCTCTTAGCTCTATACCTGCTCTAATCCCGAGGGCCAAAAGGTCAGTAACAATGTTTATCCCAAATCCACCACAGCTGTGTGAGGAGAATGCAGAACAGTTTGTGACAAAGGACGTCTTATAAAACCTGAAGGAAGAGATCACATTGTGCCGATTGTGCTCTGCAGCTTCAAGCTACCTTTCCTGGCATTTACGTAAACAGATGATATTTCTTTCCTGAACATCCAAATATCACCCGACAACTCGTCATCTGACAGAAAGTGCATGCTCACTTGTTCTCAGAGCTGGCAGGTGCAGTTTCCTCTCCCTCTGGGGTCGTCTCCGGGGCGGCAGGCTGTTCAGTCTCACTGGGAACAAAGTCACACAGGCACCTGGTCAATACAGACTATTTGACACGACTTATAATCATAGAATTGTTAAAAAGTATTGACCCAAACGAAGATATTTTAATCAAGTTTTAAATTTACATTTTATATATATATAGCACCAACAACGTATCCAATGTGCAACATTATCATTGAAGAAGGAAGTGGTTCACTAAAGGAAGTTTTTGTTTTACAATGAAAACTTCCTAAAATACAGGTTTAAATTAAACCTTAAATAAGTCCATCAAATGGGCACATAAAAACAACAACCAGTATTTAAGTAATTGTGAGTAAGAACAATTACAACCCTATGTAAACAAATCCAATGTCATATGCTGATGTCATAAAACAACACAAAACAAGCCAATCAAACGTCAACGACAAATGTCTGAAAGTCAGGAAAATTGTTAAACACTTTATTTAGCAGCTCTGACAAGGACATCTGGTAGATTCCATTCTCTTGTTCATGTTTTTCAAAACACTGAACGAGTAAGCCAAGCAGGTTAAACCCCTCCCCCTGTTCGTATGTGTAGCTTACTTAAATTACTGCTTTGGGGACGCATTTAAATTTAATGATTTTTTTGTAAATATTTAAAGTGTGGTTTCCTAAAGCGTCATGTTACCTCACACCCAACAACTATGATGAGCAAGAAAAGCGATCCAGGACTGGCAGTTGAGTGTGGCGGGGCTTTTCTGTCCAAACCCAGCCGAGCCCAAGAGGAAACTAAGCGAGGCATCTTTTTACGCCTGACCCCGACCCAAGCCCAAGGTTTTCCTCGATTACAGGCATGTGCAGTGTAAAGAAATCCAGCAGGTAGCCAGGCCAATGTGACCAAACCTGACCCCAAAACCTTTTGTCTGAACCCAGCCTGGGTATCAACACTCTAAACAGCAGATAAGTGGTGCATCATAAGTTAAACTGACTCTATCTGGACCCACCACAGTGAGCAAAGTCTGGGCTAATTTGAGATGTGCCCCATTGTTGTGCAGACAGCGCACAGCTCAGACAAACAGGCCGTGTGTGTGTCTGTTTGTGAACGCTCACCTCACTTCTTCCTTCACGTTGCCCCAGTTGTGTGGGCCGCTGCCACTGCGCTTCTCCTCAACCTTCTGATTGCTGGAGTGAGAACAGACAGGAGGAGACACACCGGGATGGATGCTGGATGAAAATAGTCACAGTGGGAGTAGTTCGAAAACCAACAACAACTCTGTAGTCTGTAGTGAAAAGTAGGTTAGTGAACATAACTTGGGAAAAATGAATACAGCTGATCCTGATCTGCAGACATTAATACTCACTGGCCTCTGCAGAGGTCAGTGAGTCTTTGTGTTGTTTGGTTTGTGAACAGTGTCACTGGATTTTTGACAACTTTGTGTTAAAGAGACCCAACAAATAATCTCCTGACAACAACACAGTTTTGTTGACGAGTCAGTTCTATTTTTAGATTCCCTGCTCTGCTAAAGTCTAAGTTCAGGACTGACTCACGATTTGTCACTGCCGCTGTGTCGCTCAAAGTCCCGTTTCCCACGGGAGTCGAAGCCGTCCCCCCGGCCCATGCCCCGTCCTCTTCCACCACGCCCACCCCGGCCGCCACCACGCCCTCTAGGGGGCCGGTCTCCAGGAGGCCTGCTGGAAACAGAAGCGCATGTTAATTGATTCCCGGCAATCGTAAGTGGACGGCTCACGTCATGTTCACACCTGGCGTTAGAATGCGTCTCCAGTGACCGCTTGTGACCTCACTTCTCCGCTCTGTGTGCGAATACGCATGTACAGCATTTCTGTTTGAAAAGAGCAAATGTGTTCATGTTTGGAGTCTGACGATGACACCTGGGTCTGTTGTCAATGTCAATAAAGCAATGTCTACCGCCGGGTGAGGCATCAGCGAGTACGCACATCTATGCACCAATCATTTACACTTCCATACAGGGTTATTAGCATACAGCTGTTAAAATACGTTATATAAGTTGTCATGCATTTAAATGAACAGGTATTGGATCAGTGTTCTGCATCGGCCTATACACAACAACCAGGTATCTGAATCATCAGGAAGGGAAAAATAGTATCAATCATTTCTAATATTGAGAAACGACAACATCAGTGTTTAGTTCACACTTTCAAGAGAATGTGGCCACATGCGTCCCAGACCCCCTCTGAATGTGGTCTAAGTGATCAGATCTCAAATGTGCCTGCAATGCATCTTGGGTATATTTACACCTGTACTTGGAGCTGTTCCAGTCTGATCAGATCACCTGAGACGCAGGTTAATACCGGTTGTGCACAAGCCAAAGAGACACTAGATTAACAAGTGTGCAAACATGCTGTTATCTGCAGAGGGGATCTGCACTTTTTGTAAAAACGTTGTGTGTTAGCTTAAATGTCAAAGAGCAGTCCAGCATCAGAACCATGCAGTTCACTGATGGTTGCGCTGCTGAGGTTAGGTGAGTTAAGATCAAATTGACGCTTCCTGCCCACAGCCTCGCACTGATCCTGTGATAGCACCAGACGGCCTTGTGCTTATCAGCATGTTTAAATCGGCGTTTCATCACTCATCACAGCTACCCACTTGTCTGCTGAGAACTCGCCAGCTCCCTCGGGCTTGTCCTCGGCGGGCTTCTCGAAGCGGCGCTCTCGGGGAGGTCTCCTGTCCGGCCTCTTGTCCCCGGGTCGCCCTTCGCCCTGGCCACCCTGGCCGCCCTGGCCGCCTTGGCCGCCCTGGTGCTGGGAACCGGGCTGGCCCTGCTGGTCCGGTCTCCGGCCCACCCGCCTGATTCCTGCAGATCACACAGGAGTCAGATGGAGTAAACTCAGAGTTACAGTCTTGCTTACTGTTTCACATAATTTGCACAGAGGAGCTGTCGTGGAAAGGAGCCGTTTAAGCTCCTGCTGTACTGAGCGTCACCTCAGCAGCTTTACATTAGCAGTGCAACTGTTAATGCACTTAGTTCCCAGTGTCTGTCCGTAAACTCACTGGTATTTTAGACACCACTGAGCTCAACCAATATGCAGCATTCACAGTGAGAAGACACCATCACAACAAACAGCGGTGTGCTCCGTGCGCTCTGTCCCGCTCACAGGTGAGCATCCTGCAGAGCTCCGTGCAGCCTGCAGCCGGTGCACGGAGCATCCTCCTCCGGAGCATCCTCCAGCGGACAGTAACACGACACCTTCCTCTCCAGTGGAAACCGTTTCTGCGACACAACACCGGCTCGGTCTGCACAGAGGACTCCACCGGAGCTGCACGGTGACGCTGCTGACACCCGCCTGTGTGCGTCCTCGGCCTGTGAGGACGGACCGGCGTGTCCTCTACCCGCAGCAGGACAGGGTCCATGTTGCCCTCGGGCTGTGTTTGGCTCGGACCAGCGGCGGCTAACACCGCAGCTAACGGAGCTGCACAGGACAGACCCGGGTAAACACGCAGGACACAGGGGCAGCAGAAGAGGAGACGCTCACCTTCTTTCTTCAGGGGGACGGGGGGCTGGCTCTCCTCCTTCTTGTCCAGCAGCGGGTTCTTCCGGTCCTTCTGGGACTCCTTCTTCGGCTGCTTGGCTGCCTGCGCCGCGGACTTGGCGGAGCCCGCGGCGGCCCCCTCCTTCTTCTTGTTTTCGGCGGCCTTCAGGATCTCGAACGGGTCCGACTCGTCGTCCAATAGCTGGTCGAACCGGTTGGTCACGACGCAGCCGAAGCCTTCCTGCAGGTGTCCGGGCATGATGGCGCCCCTTCAGCGGGATTCACCTCCGATTCTACGAGGCTTGATGCGAACGAATCGCGGGATGCGGCCACAAGATGGCTGGGAGAGCTGCCCCTTCTCTTCCGGTGCGAGCACCATCCGGGACACCGCGCCGCGCGCACCAATGTGAGCACGCGGCGGCCGCAATGTTTTTATTGACATTATGTAAGTGTCATGTCCTCCTGCTCTAATCCTGCTTTAATATGGCACTGGATGTTACACAGGAGGAGGCATCCCAGGGGATTTAACTTTGGACTAATGAGTGGTGCGACTGCAGGAAACGAGCTTCTGGTTTATATAAAGCACATAATGCTGTGGCAAACACCAGAGTATGACAGAAATGAACATGCATGCAATACAATAAATATTCCACCATTATCTAACACATTTCTATAAGGAAACATATATATCTCCAAGTAGATTTAACATTAGACTGGTGAGTGATGCAGGAAACCATAACACTACAGGAAACAACAGAGTATGACAGAAATGTACATGCATGTCAATAAATATTCCATGTTTGTCTCACAGCAGAACGCAGACTTCAACAAGGAGACAATATATATGTCTGCACTGCTTCCAGCGGATTTAAGATTAGTCTGATCCGTGGTGAGTCTGCAGGAAACAAGCCTCTGGTTTATATAAATCACATAATACTGTAGGAAACAAAAGGATATGACAGAAATGAACATGTATGTGGTTAAATAAATATTCCATGTTTGTCTCACAGCAGAACTCAGACACATTTGTGTTTCCTTGTCAGAATAGATAACACCAATATCTACACTGCTCTCAGTAGATTACATTTTCGGAGAATGGTGAGTCTGCCGGAAATCAGCATCATATAAACCACATGATTAGATCATGACACATACATGTTCATGTATGTAATCAAATAAATATTCCATGCTTGTCTCACAGCAGAACACAGATATACATTTCTTCAAGGAAACACTATATATCTGCATGTGATGGATTTTGTTACTTATACACAGTCTAATACCTTTTAAAATTGTCAATGGTTTATATTATGCCTGACCTGAAATATGTTTCACAGATGGTTGATCTGAGAGGTCCGGAGGCCTCTGCATGATGCTTTAGATTAGATGTGCTCTGTCTAGTGTTAGGAGACAGAGTTGCCATCCGGTCTCTGATTTAGTGATAAGCTGAACATTGACAGTCTGTATCTCATACGGATATTGAGCATTTTGACAGGACTTATAATGACGCAGGCTGCTGTCTGTTCCCTTCCATTTGGGGTGATATGTAACTGCTTTTATTGTACTTTTTGCATTTTGGTTTGACTGTCAGCATGTACATTCGATTTTTAGATGTTAGATATTTCCCCACCATTTGCTTTTTTGCTGAGCATTGGATGAAAAGATGGTGACCAATATTATTTCTGCACAGTAAATCCGAAGCCAGATCATTTAATCTGCACAAAAAACGAACTGTCAAATGAAATGTTGTGGTTCTACTGTGCATTATGTGTTGGACTATTTCTTTTCCACAAGATGTCTGACAACCACAGCGACAACAAGACTTCAGTGAGCACTCAGCCAAGAAATAGTTTGGCACATATCCTCTGTTAAACCCAGAGTAACATTTGTTCACCTATTGATCCTGCTCGTGTTTTAAAACCTGTTTATTCTGATAAACTTTGGACAGTGACAAACCCGCGTCATCGACCCCCCCCCCCCGGATCCAAAGGCCACAGAGACCTCACCGTACATCTTCAGAAACACCATTAAAGAAGTTCAATCCTGATGAGAAATTAACTCAAGAGACAAATCAGAGCCAGGCCCAGCAACAAGAGGCCTGGCTCTGAGATGCAGACGGAGAAAATAAAATATGACCTAGTGCACTATTTATCCTGAAGGTGTCCTGCTTACGTACACTTCTAAACTTCCCAGCTTGCAGTCATAAACAAAGTCTATATTATGACTTAACCCCAGTGTGTGTCAGTGTCAGTCCCACCAAGCCTGTAACGTCTGTAATAAACAGCATCAGACGCGGCACAGAATTATGAACAGGAATCTTTTTAGTTCCCTCCGGCCACAAATAGCTCTACTCTCACCTACCGTGTTATTACCTCCATACAACATGCAGGGCACGTACAGGTATGAATGTCTTACTTGTTTTACCAATAGAGGGCAGTGAAGCTTTTCCAATGACCTCTTCCTCAACATGGGTGAACAGACACACTGTTTACAACACAACAATTATTGTGTTGATCTGCAGACCAGATAACAGTGGCGAGGCTCAGATATGTCATGATGTGCTAAATATATTTGTTTACATATTGGGTGTCCTCGTGGAGGATTTTCCTGACAGCTCCGTACCTCTTTGTTTAAGTGTTATTAATGACAGGGAGAAACAAAATATATCTCATTATCAAATCAGTCTTTTGTTTTTATGCTTAATATCACACAATCCAACAACATTAGAATATAGTGTTGATGCTAAGATGGACCTCATGCATTATCATAATCAGCAGCATTAGTTATAGTCAGATGAAACACTCACAGGGAGCAGACCCACAACATGGTCTAGCTAAAGGTTTTCTTTTTCCCACAATGCAGCTTGCACAGAGCCTGTATGCTGTTGCTAAGGAACAGTGTTTTTTTTTTTTTTTTTATGAATACCATCACATATTTATTAAGGCTTCTTCATTCCCTGCAGAACACATTTATCAATATATTCACTCCTTGGTTTTGGAAGGATATCTCTGTTCATTATCACCACGTTACTGCTCCAGTACTGTGGTGTTCAGAGATGCAGTTGAGATATAAAAGTGTGTCCTTTCTTGAACTGTTATGTTGCAACGACTGATCCGACCAGTGTGGAGAAGGAGAAGGACGCGGTGGACAGAAGTGTCTATCAGTTTATTTCAGGAATTTCCTACAATGCTTTTGGGAAAGGCTTCCAACTCATGAAGTTTTTTTGTCTTATTCCCACTCTTTCGCTGTCCCAGGCATGTTAACAGAGAAGACTGCAACTATACTGCTGAAATGAAAAGTCACACTTATAACAGGATTACAAAATACATGATAGAACAAGTCAAGAAGAGACCAGAGAAAGTAGAAAATCAGAAAATTCAAATCCACCTTTAACAGAGATGGCAAAAAGGAAAATAACCCGCAGCTGAACATGCCTGAACAGCTCATGAAACAACAGTTCAACAGTCTGTTGCTTTTAGTTTAAAGTGTTAGAGCAAACCACTGAATCAAAAGTGTCATGTTACACATCACTTTAGTGAATTAGCCAATGTCTTATATTTTGAAAGGTCAATCGCTGATGTCAGCACTTGTTTGAACAAACAGTTCATGTCCTCGTCGTGCATCATCATTATTGATCTGTGGTGAGCTTCAGATGACAGCTGATGATTGAGTTGGAGGTCGGTGTTGGAGGTCAGTCAATGACCTCAGGGGGAACCAGACGATAAACAAACAGCTAATTACAGTTTGTAATGAAAGACGTCTGTTTTAAAAGGAAACAGGATACAGCTATGGGGGATGTAGCATTTTTCCCAATGCTCTTCTCTTGTATTTGACTGATTGTTCATACAGACTTTATCTCCACCTACTGGTCCAGCATGCTGGTTTGAGTGTTTGCACTGTAGTGAGGTTACATTTTAACAATAATTCTTCTTTAAAAAAAAAAAAAAATATGCAAATGAATACATGTAACTGCTTAGATGTCTCATTCACTGTCATTTGACCAATTTTCACAGGATTCACCAAGTGCAGTGAATCCAGAAGTAGCTTAATCTCCTGTAGCCAACATGAACTAGAGTGAAGTAGTAGAAGTATGGTTGTTTTATTCACATATAAAAACACATATATAATGAATACGAGCACTTTTATTCACTCTACCTCATTGAGGTACAGTTTGAGCTTTGTCATCAGCGTTTCTCTCACTGAGTTTCCTTCTAACTTCCTTCTCCAGTTCAAGAAGTTTTGAATAGAGGACCTCGGACATGTCATCATCAATGTCCATCTGAAACATGAACACAAACACACTGAGGTTAATCACATGTAAATAGAGTATCTCAGGCAGCATATCACAGTATCTTTCTATGTTTTACTGTCTGAGCACTTTCTCTGTTCAACTAATGTTCTCATGTGACTCACCTGTCGAGGTTGAGTGTAGTTTGTTCCAAGGCCTGATGTTAAACTGTGATATTTTGCTCTTGGATCCAGAGACTCAGGCTTTTGAAGAAACAGCCAGTGCTGTGGAACAGACCAGAGCAGCAATCGATGTTAATAATGTGTCTATTGTAGAGATATGATGATTCAAAGTATTTCTCATAGGAACTTCACACTACAACATACCAGTGCCTCTGCCCCATTGCTGGGTGTCAGTGTGAAAGTGTTGGTGAAGATCCTGATCTGTTCGGCACATTGGGAAGATATACGACATGAGCATGAGACAATTCATATGTAACTTCAATGTTCAGACATGTCAGAATTAGCTAAATAATAAAAAGAAATCCCTCACCAGCCACATGATGGGCATGATGAGAGTCCAGAAGAACGAGGGCAGGATACCGTAGGTCAGATTAGTCATCACCAGTCCCGGACATATCACAGACGAGAACAGCCCCTGTCACCAAGAGCAGAAAAAATACTTACTTTAATATCAGATAAATGTTTAATGACAGGTGCTTTTAAAGTTAGTTTTAATATAACATGGTTTGTGATCGTTTATTGTAACACACCTGGCTGTTCTTGTGTTTGCTGAGCGCCAAGCTGAGCAGGTCTGAAGCGTACTTAGAGGAGCTGTAGGGCTCCGTCCCATTTCTGTGCTGCAGGTCCTCAATGTTGAAGGCAGAGCGGCGGGCGTTACTGGAGGAGGTCCACACTACCCTGGACGTGTGTCCGGCCTCACACAGCAGAGGCTCCAGCTCCCTGATCTGGAACACAGAGAAGGAAGGAATATCAATGAATAAGAATATCAAGCAACAGGTCAAGAGATTTTAAAAACGTAGGCAATGAGGATTTCAATCCCTGTAATACATCACAGATATGAGGACACATTTAAACTACACTGCTGGTAATTATAGACCTTAACAGCTGCCTCATTATATTTACATATTCTGTTGTATCTATTTTAAACTGGTGTAATAAGGCAAGAAAGGGCTCTTTAATGTTTTATGTGCAATCACATTCACATTTTCATACTGATTTATTATGACTTGCAGATAAGACAACACACTCACAGGCATCAAATTGATGAGGTGTCTTGAGTTTGTCTAGTGAATAATTCACCGGAGAAGTCACAAATCATAAGTCAACTACACAACAATATTGTTGTTTAATAATTTAACATTTTCTAAATTATATTTCTAGAATATACTATAGTATTTTAGTAGTGTAGTAAATAACATTTATTCTTTGATAGTCCCACAATGGGGAAACTTACCATTTGCCATTATTTACCTTTAATTTACTTTTATTTAGTATGATGTATTTATATGATATAATAGTATATAACCACATGTATTGATTTTATCAATACATAACAAATATAACAAATGTATTATGAACATTGACCCTGCAATCTGTTTTACTTTTGACAAACATGTCCATATGCAGATACGGTGCTGCTACACTATGTTGCTAATAGGACCATCTGAGGTATGTACCAGTAGAAAATGACCAAAGAGGTTGGTGGCAAAGACTTCCTGCAGTCCATCTGCGTTGACTCGATCCTGTTGAGTTAAGAGACCCTCCGCTGTTGAGAACATGTTGACGACATTCCTGTGGTGAGAGTGGAAATGATTACATAAGAGCACAAACATGAACAAAATATAGTGGTATATGGCCAGCGCACTATAAGGCAAGATCATATAATTTAAAAAATCTTGCAAAGTCAGGAGGCTGGTTTGGACACTTACGTGGAGAACAGACCCTTGAAAAAAGCTTTGACATCCACTTGTGGATTGGGCATAATTCCTGCATTTAGATACAGAAAGTCAACTCTGCTGTATCTGTAGAAAAACACAAACGTGCACCAAAGATGAATCAGTTTCAAATTCATTTATCATAGTGGTTAAAACCATAGAGAGAAGAGAACAAGCAGCAGTGTCATGGAAACAGAGTTATAACGTCAGTGTACCAAAGGTCTCTCACCTGGCCTTGACCTCCTGAGCGGCAGCGAGGACAGACTCCACAGAGCCCACGTCCAGGTGCAGCAGGTCCACGCGGGCATCGGCGTGAGACGTCAGCAGGGTGTCGCGGGCGGCCTCGGCCCGCTGCATGTTTCTGCAGGCCAGACACAGACGGAGCTGGGTGTCCTCAGTCAGCAGCCTCTCGCACAACGCCAGGCCGATGCCACTGCAGAGAGAGACAGAGAGAGAGAGACAGAGAGAGAGAGAGAGAGAGAGAGAGAGAGAGAAGAGAGAGAGAGAGAGGAGAGGGAAAGAGACAGAGAAAGGACAAGAGGTAGAGAGAGATGGAGAGTAAAAGAGAGAGAGGAGCAGATGACAGACAATCACTATCATTCTGACATGTAAACAAACTGAGGAACTGAGGGATCATCTCACTGACACTGAACACACTTCACTTCACTGGAGGAACAAAACTGAAACACAAATAATGAAGGCAGATTGAAAATATTAGTTGCAATCAGTTTCTAACTATTAACACCAAGTCGAATTTTATAAAAGAACATTTTATCCAGATATCAGAGCAGAGTTTTATCATTGTAGATAAGAGAGTACTTCTTTTCAGTGTTATTAATTAAAGTTATATTCTTTGGTTCATGATAATCAGCATTTTATGTTTGTTGATATGTTTTTATTTTACAGAATAAACAACGCAATATAACATATTATTTATGTATATATCTTTATACTTTTCATAATACAAGTTCTTTATACAGTATTTTCTTTATATATATATATATATATATATATATATATATATATATATATATATATATAGCAAACATATCAGTATTAGATTTTTAAAGTAATAATATCAGTATCAACATCTGGCAAGTCTGGCTCTAATGTAGACTTACATTTTATGACAAACTGGGGCTATGGCAATTATCTTTTTTATTTAATATTTGTTGCTTTTGATTTCACTATTTTAAAAATGGAAAAGTGTTTAAATACTTTTTTGTGTATATTTTTAGAGTTTTGTATGTTTGATAGCAGATAAAAAAAAATTGGATCCAATTTCAATTCTGTAACATGACAACAACTAATCATGGATTTAGATTAAGTTCATCTGTCAATAGGACGAAAGTGCACTCCCACAGTGAAGCTACAATGTTTACATCGTCACACACACACACACACAGACACACACACAGATCGAGTGTGTATTATTCAGTAAAAACTGACCTGTTGGCTCCGGTCACAACAACAACTCTCTGCATGTCTGTGGGTTGTTTTCAGCTGTGGACGCTCACGGTTTCTGAACCTATGGTCTGAACACTTCCTCTGGGCAGGTACGAGTCTCTGTGACCGGACACCGTCAGCACATCGTTCGATTCCGGTGGAAACACAGCAGCCTATATGCGCCGGTCTACCCGTGGTGTGATTGGATGTCAGCAAAGAACCGGCCAATCAGCTTCCACTACGGGCAGCAGCGAGGACCAAACCGCTGAAGAGCGCAAACATTGCAGCACGTCTCTAATAACTCAGTAAATAATGACAACCAGAGGAGATTAATGCTTTATTATTTATTTACAAGGCTCTTTGGCTGGACAGCTTAAAACAAACTTTGGTCTTTGCTTCTGTTCAACAATATACACTTAATTTATTCTTGTAAAAGGACGTAAACATGTTTATAAAGCATCTAAAAGAGATTCTGCATAGTTAAAAACATCCTGATTCAGAAAACAGTCAATACCGTGTCATTTGTTTGCGTTAAAAAATAATAAAGCATAAATAGAAACAGTGAAAAAGATCACACAAACGTACTGACATTCTCTTATACGTGTGCAATAGAAATATATGTACTTACAGTATGTCAAGGACAACTTTTTAGACATCATCTGTGTTTCATAACCTAGGATTACTTTGGCGTACTCTATAAATACACATATAAAAGAACTTAATAAATACACAGAGGTGTGAATACTCTGAGTTAATACTGCTATAACTATCTACACAAAAAGGCTCCATTCAAGTGTATACCCTCTTCATTTACAGCACCTTTGAGGAAAGCAGGCCTTTATTAAATGCAAACATTTGACAGATTGTGTCTGACTCCAAGTGAGTCCTAAATACTGAAGAGAGCAAACAACGCAGTGCTCGGCAGAGAGGGATTCTACGTCCCATCTGCTACGCCAGACTCTCCGTCAGGTGAGCGTGCATCTCCTGAAAGCTCGGCCTCTGCTTGGCGTTCCTCCTCCAGCAGCTCAGCATCAGATCGCTGTAGACTCTCTCAGGACAGCACAGAGGCTTCGGCAGGTACACCTGGGAGAATGGGGCAAACATATTAATGTAGGATTTATGTAAAAGGAAACTTTAAAGCAAATCTGGTGTAATTTTCCTGCAAAATTTGGCACCATGAGGTACAGATGCAGAGAAAATAGGGGGTGATCACATTCATTTAACTGTGACCGACTAAAACAAAGTGAATTCTGCAGGATTGGGGACCTGAACCTGTGTGGTGTTTACCTGCTTGCCCTGGTCCCTGAAGAACTCGCCTGTGTTTTCAATGACCTGCTCGTCAGAGAGCTGGGAGTATGGCTGCTTCTTACACAGAGTCAGGATCTCCCACAGAGTCACACCAAACGCCCACACGTCACTGGCCATGGTGAACTTACCCTGAGAAAAAAAAGACAGCTTTCACCAAATAGACTCAGAAAAACAATGTAGATATTACAATTAGTGGGTTGTTTGGCTGGAACACATGTGATAAATATCACAGATACAGTTTTATCAGCACTAACTAAAGGTTATTTATACTTTTCTCAACAGAAATCACGCTTCACTCCAAAGCCCTCACCAGCAGGATGCTCTCCCAGGACATCCAGCGGATGGGCAGGACGGCCCGGCCCTGGATCCTGTAGTAGTCTCCTCTGTACAGGTTCCGGCTCATGCCGAAATCTGCGATCTTTATTGTGTAGTTCTTCCCCACCAGGCAGTTACGCGTGGCCAGGTCGCGGTGGACGAAGTTGAGAGAGGACAAGTACTTCATGCCAGATGCAATCTGCACGGCCATCCCAATCAGTTTACTGTAGCTGAGGGCACAGGAGACCACAAACAGAGAGATATGGTCTCGTCTTGTTGGCTCAATATATCATACTCTGTCATGTTAGGCTGCTGAGGTGATACCACTGAAAACACATTGTACTGACATAATAATTAATGGCTGAGTCTCGGCCACTTCTGAATTCATTTCCGGTGTTTCTTCTAAACCACCTGATGCAGGAGGCGGGGTCTAATGTTACCTGCCTCCTCTGATTGGGTCAAAGGACCAATCCCCCTTTAAAAAAACATCATGAACATGTTACGTAATACTTTGTAAAGATATAGTGGAGTCGAAAGTACAGATATTTACTGACTTGTTGTGGAGTAAAGCGAAACGTACAGATACATCAAAACTGTACTTAAGTACACAAACAAAGTAACTGTACTTTGTTACATCCCACCGCTGATGTTAAGATATGAGCCCACCTGACCATGCTCGTCCCCTCCCTCTCCTCCTGCTCTGCCTTGTCTTCGTCTGCAGCCTCCTTCAGCCTGAGGTTGCACAGGAACTGGTTCAGGTCTCCGTTTTCCATGTACTCAGTGATCATGCACAGCGGGTCCGTGTCCACACACACCGCCAGCAGACGCACAATGTTGGGGTCCATCAGGCGGGACATGATGCGGATCTCCTTCAGGAAGTCGTTTCTGCAGCACAACAAATGTAATGACTGAGACTGGAAAGGACCGAGTCATGTCTGATGGAAAGAACACGGCTTAAAATTGTAAACAGAAATTGTCAGCAGTTGTTTTTACCTCGCGTTCTTGTTGGCATCTTCCCGCAGTGTTTTCACAGCGACAAGCAGAGGTGACTCATTGTTTCCCTCTATAGAAAAATCCTCGCCCAAAAACTCCTGCATGCCCTCGGCCTCACACAAGTGCACCTGTATATAAACAGTCCATCATGATGTCAGTCCATCATCCTCTTGGCTCCACTAGGAACCATCTCTTCTGCTCAGTTTAATACCACTAAGTGTTGCCTGTGTGTCAGCGTGAACTGTTTAGTGACTGCATTTCACACCCTGCTGCTTTTACCACAGAGCAATATCTATCAGTCAGGTTTCAAAGTTAGCGATATAAAGGTACATCAATATCATAATGGCAAAGGGAGAACAGCCCAATCAAGCTAACAACCACTTCCAATAATATTGCTATTCCACAAAACTGAATGTACTTCTCCAAACTGGCCCTCTCCCAGTTTCTCCTTGAAGGTGAGCTTGTGTCTGGGGAACTCTTTCATGGATGAGTCGGTGCCAGCGAAGAGATTCATGTTGACAGCGGTGATGGAGTAGGTGCTGCTGTCGGAGGCCGACTCCTGCAGGCTGATGATGTCTGCCTCTGCATAGTGGGGGGCACCGTCTGAACCACATGCACACACAAACAACACACCACAGCAGCTATAATGATCCGAATCCTTCACGGTGTCTAGTGCAAGGTTTTTTTTTACCGTCTTACCGAGGTGCTCCGCGGACTGAGCGAACTCGGGCAGCTTTCGGATGAGGCGCGACGGCTCCTGGTAGTCGGCGCAGAGAGGGAAGATTCTCTCATAGGTGGAGTTGGAGGTGGAGCCGCCCTCGGTGGACAGAGATGAGTGTTGGAAGCAGAAGGCCTCGGTCTGGATGGCAAGACGGGCTGAGAGCTCGTCGTCCAGGATGCGACGGGACGCCTGAGAAAGTGTGTGAGAGACGAGGTGTGTTATTTGTTCCTGATGTCAAATAAACTGCAAGAGAAGTGTGTTGACATACTTAGATAAAAGTGACATTGAGGAGGATGTCAATGCACTGAAATCTGAAAACCACCAACAATTAATTCATGCAACAAAGGCAGGTGCTCATAGTTACAAAGGGCCAAATGAATTGAAATTTAAAAACATCATACACAAACATAATTCTCAGCATTATCTCACAGACGAGGGAATAGATTTTGAGGCCAGAAGCCTTCTGGTGAGCAGGCTTCGGTGAACAGTCCACGTGGAGGTGGAAAAGAGGTGGAACACAAGTTGTACTGTTTCAATCTTTAATTACTGTAGTTTACCGTGGCGATTTGTTTGATTCTGTCCAGCACGAACCAAAGTTAACAAGTCAACACAAGCAACATGGATTTGTTGTGAGTTGTATACACGTGGCAGAAGGAGCCGCAGGCAGTGTAAGAGCCACAGGTTTATTTCAGTAGTTGTCACTTTGCTGTGAGAGGGAACTGAACATCAAATATGGAAATAGTGACATTTCATACAATTCAGTGTACAATAGGCTGCTCAGTGCTGTCTGCTTCCATTGGATATCAGTGTGGCTCCACGGGCCCCCCACATGTGTAACACTCCCCCAAACCAAACCTCTCTTCTTCTCACCTTCTCCAGCATCTTCTGCCACACCTGCCGCCACAGGATGATGACTATGATGGTCATGAGGATGGCGATGATAGCCACCAGGCAGCCAATCAGGATGCGGGTGTTGCTTTCATCCACTTTATGAGTGGGATCATCCCCTGTCAAAGATGAGATGAGAGTCGGCAGTCAAGGAAGGATTTCATTTAATCCGTCACAGTTGAAGCTCTCCTCATAGTAAATCCCAAAATAATTAACATCCTCGTCGCACAGTCGTCTTCGTGTTTTTTCATTACAAGTGCAGCAAGAAGCCTGACATCTATCTTCATGGTGATGAGGCATTTCTGATGCTGCCACTAGGGGGCACTGTTAACCCAAACATATGTTTTAGTTAAACCACATTTTTTTAAGACTGGAATAAATCCTTATATATCACAATGATATGCATGTCACTAAAACAAATTAGTAAAAAACATCAATATAAAGTAATCTTATAAATACATAATAGAAAAATCTATTAAAATGTCATTATACTTGCATCTGACTGATGCATAATAATAATAATAATAATATTTTTGACCTTTTCATTTATTCCACACATAATGAGACAAAACACACACAGAGATGCTAAGATAATTATACCTACTTCAATTAATAATTCATTCATATCAGTCTTAACTCAATAATATAGCCTGTCTACTCTGATCATAATATTACTTATCTTATTTTACTTATCTTATTTTAACCTAACTTATAACTTTAACTTATCAAAACCATCACATTTCCAATTCTATAAAAACATTTTAACTACAGTCTCTTACTGAGCTTGCCTGCTGACTTATCTCTTATTACTCCATTAAACCAAATAAGTTTACTCACAATCCTGATAAATTTACTGATGAATAAAAGGAAATAATATATATTTGTGTCAATAAGACAAAAAAGAAAGAAAGAAAAGAGGTGCTTCTCACTGGAGATTATAGTCGGCCCATGTTTTGCTACCTGCCACATCACTTCCTGGCAGCCCTGCACTCTTTTCTGACAGTCTTACTTCAGCAAAACAACAGCCACCACTTAGAGAAAAAAGAAAATCACAGAGGGCTCAGCTGCTGACCTGGTAGAGCGTTTGTGGGGTGTCCATGTTTGCGAGGAGTCAGAGATGTGTTGTACACTGCTGAGCCTGTAAGTGAAGAAAAACAAAGGATGGACAAAGAAGGATGGAAGCATCACGTTAGAAAGTTTCCACCAGGATGGACGACATATGACGACAGAAGACGACACCCACATCCCCTTTTGTTAACCTGATTGGAAGGCCACCTCGCTGAACAGCATCCAAAGGTCACCGAAGTGGAAACGGCACTTGATGGCGCTGGCTGTGCGGTCCCCCAGGGGCACGGTGAGAAAGCGGGCGACTTGGCTCACGCGGTCGGCTGGGGGCCTAAAGGTCACCGGGTCGGCCTCCCAGTCTGAGCCCGAGCGGAAGTAACAGGTGGCCTGTCGGAACATCTTCACCCCCCGGCTGAACATGTTGTTACAGTGAACCTGTGGAGGTAACAGGTATGTAAAGCTTTATCAAAGAACCAAAAACTATCATGTAAATACTCATTTATCTTGTTCATATCCACAAGGAATATCTGTTTTTCTCAAGTGAGAGGTTAAAAAACGCAAAACCCCAAATCCTGCTGTGCTGAAAAACATAATCTTCCATCTCTGAATTCAGGACATGGCACATGACAAATACACAAATTACACCAAAAATATAATTTTCACACCACTATGCTTTTTTGCAAAATTGTTTCAAATTATATGTCCCATTTAAGATTTGCAGCTGTATTGTATGTGAGCTTGACTCTAAAAATGTTCCGCTGAAATACACCCGGAGAGTTTTCTTCCCGGAGCCTCTCACCTTCATGGATGTGAAGTTTCGGACGTGGTCAAACTCAAAGATCATCTCCACGTAACCTCTGACGAAGCTCTTGTTGTTCCAGCCCACGTAGTCGTAGCCTGGCCACATGCTGTAGATGTGGCTGTGCAGGAAGTCGTCCAGACCCCAGGTGCCATCTGTCAGCTGGCCGAGGCCCTTTGTCAATCTGGTGCAGTCACGAGTGGAAGAAGAGAAAAGATCAAAAAAGAATGTAATATATTTTGAGGATGAGACGAGAGGAGCTCAAAGGGGAAAAAATGATATCCCCACTTAGTTTTTGAAGAATATTGAGGTGAAAAAACACGACAGTGACTACAGAATTATTTGCTTCTATATTGAAGGCTACATCTTTCTTTTCAGAAGTAGAAGTACAATCCTGACCTTTCAGCTGAAGCTCCGTCATACACAGAATCATTAAAGTAGACGTCCAGGCCTCTGTAGATCATCTGGTGCCCATCTGGAATGCTGTAAGACACCAGGCCATCTGAAAGAGCAGGTCAGAGAAGATTGAGATTGATTTACTCACAGCAGGCTCAAAGGATAAAAAGACAATAAACATTTCAAAAGTCACCAAACAACTGTCCAAAAATACAAGCAAGGAATAAAGATTTTGAAAACAGTGGACAGGATGGTGCAAACCCCAGGTTAATAGACAATAAGAATTATTATTGATGATTATTATTATTTTTATTATATTATTGGTGATGGTAATGAGGATAATAGTAATCATTATTGCACACACACACACACACACACACACACACACACACACACACACACACACACACACACACACACACACACACACACACACACACACACACACGTGCGCGCTCTGCTTTTTCATTCCATTGTCCTCCTGTCCTCCTTCTATTATTTTGTCAATGCCCTGTCTCTCGCCTTGCAAAATAAAACAAAAACAAGTTTGAGGTTTGCGCTGAAGTAACATAGACTGTAGATGTTGTTAGATGAAGATGCTGCCGTGCATAGAATGGAAAGCGATGACTGACCGAGCCATTCACAGCCGTACAGCTCCACTCTCATACACACGATCATGGAGTTGTCCGTCACCGGCATGAAGCGGACGAAGCGAGCTATGATGGGAGGCTCCAGATCTTTCAGCACCACGTCATATGCGTTCCTGTTCCCCTCGATGACCTGACAGGGAAGAGGCACATTACATGGGGCTGACTGGGAGAAAAGGGTCAGGGATAAATATCAAAGATCTAATATCTATATGGTGGTAATGCTTAATAAACAAACACTGTGCTGCAGAGAACAAAGTTGGTACGTGTGGCATTTTATCATTATGATATGTGATAGTGAAACAATAAACTAAATTGATTCTGTCTGTTTCATGAATTTAAGATCACACTTGTCATGAATTCTGAGATGTTGTTGTTTCTTTACTGAAGTAGTTGCAATACAAGGCCATAAAAAAACTCCTTGATATGACTTCCTCTAACCTTAACCACTTGCCTAAGCCCTACACTTAACCTTAACCTTAACCTTAACCTTAATAAAACATGCCTTCCCCTTAATAACTAATTGATGTTATGAAAACGGACTCTATGTCACTGCACAGATGACGTCATCATCACCAGATGTCAGTCTTTGTCACCAGGATATTTTTGCTTTATCTCTGGATAGCAGGAGGAGGTGGAGACGTGTCGTCCATCTTTATATCTAGTCTATTAACTTGCACTGTCAAAAAAGCACATCTGGATTTTGTTCAGACACAAGATGAGCTAAAGATCAGTGTTTTCTTCATAGACAAAGTCGAGCCATTCTCGAAGGCCCACCTGTCATAGTTTTTGCTCCAGCTCTATACATCTGAACCTGATGACATGAAAATGTGTTGTATATATACAGTATATACATATATATGTACACACACAGTAACATCTACTCACCTGCCTTCCCTTCCTGTCATGCCAGCCCACCCAGTTGTTGCCGTCGCGGCTGTACTTGATCATGTATCGCTGGGCAAACTCATTTCCCATCCCGTCGGCGTGGCGACCTTGGGTGCCCACCAGCGTGATGAAGTGCAGCGACCGCAGGTCCACCTGTAGATACTCCTTGTGGCCGTCCGGCTCCAACATGATGTGAGGGCACCAGGCCCCATCACCGTCCCCGTTGTCAAAGTCAAGTCTGAGGAGGAGGACGACACAAGAGAGGAGACGGAGAAGGAAAGGAAGGGCAGAGTTCAGGCAGAGAGGGGAGGAAGGAGGAAACATTTCAAGACGTAAACAGAGGAGGAAGATGGAGCGAGGAGAGGAAAGAGAAGAGGGAAGATGTAAGTGAGTTAATGAACTTATCTTCTACAGTATGCATGATCTTGTCTGTGTTAATGAATTCATCACTGGTCGTGTTGTAAAATAGGATTATAATTACTCAACATGAAGTCAGTTCATCAAACTTTCACACCTGCTGCTGCTAGTTCCACATCCATATTCAACGTACACATATCAGAGAGGTGTGAATC
Source organism: Hippoglossus stenolepis (assembly GCF_022539355.2). Lineage (NCBI taxonomy): Eukaryota > Metazoa > Chordata > Actinopteri > Pleuronectiformes > Pleuronectidae > Hippoglossus > Hippoglossus stenolepis. Next base: position 8,430,587 of record NC_061493.1, read on the forward strand.
TCTTCACCTCACCGAATATCAATTTTAAATTTACATTCAGTTGTTAGCACTGTCACCTTATTAACAATACTAACAATAAATATGACAATTTGCTAAGCTTTAGTATAGAAGAAGTACAAAATGTGCTATGTGTGACTTTGCTAAAAACTAGCGAGCTAGGAGGAATGACTAGTATGTGCAAGTTACTGAATCAGGAATTATGCATGGGTGTTGGACATATAATTGGCCCCTCTGTGTAAAATGCGGCCCCTTTATGGCCCCCGATTTAGAAAAATCCTTGATCCGCCTCTGGAAAGAAGAATCTCACAGTCCCAAGACATGCAGATCGGGGCAAGGTTGATTGAAGACTCTAAATTGACTATAGATGTGAGCATGAATGGGTGTTTGTCTCAGTATGTCAGCCTTGTGCTCCACTGGCAACCTGTCCATGGTGCAACCCACTTCTCGCCCAATGTCCGCTGGGATTGGCTCCAGCTTCCTGCCCTACGAGCCTTCAAAATAACGCACTTTTAGTGATAGTGTTTATGTGATTTTGCTTTATATGCCTGTGTCATACAGTGATGTCATTGATTTATTAATGATGTATTTATTAATGGTGTCTGTGTATGTACTTCTGTGTTTTTTATACATGTGTCTGGATGTTTATGTGTGTGTGTGTGTGTGTATATATATGATATGAAATGTGTATGTGTATGTGTATGTGTATGTGTATGTGTATGTGTATGTGTATGTGTATGTGTATGTGGTTATGTGTATGTGTATGTGTATGTGTATGTGTATGTGTATGTGTATATAAATGTATTTGAATATGATATGGATGTGTTATTTATCAACATTCTGCCAAGGTCTGCAGATGAAAACTAGCCTGCCTGGCTAAATCTCAAGTACACTCAAATATGCATGTTAATTAGTGTTCATTGTCCTTTTAAAATAAATAAATATAAACATAACATCATGTGGTTTCAACAAAAGCTCCACAACAGCCACTAAATGGAAGTGCAGACAATATTTTCCTTTCACACATGCTGCTGGAGAACCGAAGGCTAAGGCAGTTTTGTTGTGAGAAAAATAACTGCAAATACTGCATGTAACAAGAATGACACCCAGTAGAGTGCATGTGATGCCAACAGCCCCCTCATAAAACCACATTAAAATTCACTATATCTGGATTTTTATTTGGATCTGCACCAAATTTCACCAAATAACAGTCGACTAAACATACCTGATTATCTTTCCATGAATTATGTTGAAAAAGCTCACAATGTTTTACATTCCTGAATCCACCCCCTGATCCGGATCCCCACCAAAACTTAATACCTTCTCCTCTGACCTGTCCTTCATCCTTTCACCAAGTTTGGGGATAATTTGTGCAGTAGTTTTTGAGTAATTCTGCGAACTAACAAGGAAACGCAGATTAAAACATAACCTCCTTGGCGGAGGTAAAGGAGCCCGAGCATAGAGGTGTGTGTGTTTTCACTGATGAACAAGAGGAATGAACAGGAGAAGAATTTGGTGCAAACATCAGTGGCCACCAGGGGCTGAACATGATCTGAGGTTCAATTAATAAGAATACAGATAATTAGAGATTTACACTTTTGCACCATGTCAAATGATACAGTGCGCTTGTGACATATTTTAATCAAAAGAATAGAAATGCATAATCCAACATGCCTCCCAAATCTTGCAGCCGTTGACTCGGACCACTGAGTGGAGGCGGAGATGTCCTCGTCCTGGATCTGCCCGCCGGTCATACCCAGAGGATAGCGACAGATTTCTACAAACACAGGAAGCATCGCTGGTTTGTTTTCAATATGTCTCTGAATGTGCGAGTGTAAAAACGTGTCTTCTCTCCCATGCACTGTGAGTGTTTATCCTCATTGTGTATTTTCAGGACGTGAGGAGGTGAGTGTAAAGCGGTCTGAGCTCATCCCTTCCCCCCGCAGTCCCCTTCCTGCAGCACCTCGAGGCCTCCAAAGCCAAACAGAGGCATCTCTGTGTAGGTGCCAGTCCAAGCAAAATGAGCAGGGAGTGGCCTCCAGGCTGCCTGCGCTTCGTTTTTCCTTCATAATTTATACCAGAGACACGTGAGAGAAATTTATTTTACTCTAAATCATCAAATTCATATTTAACCTACATTTGTGTGACGGGAGATGCAACATTTGCCTGTTGATATGGTTCAATGTCCACATGTTGTACAGCTGCAGTATCACTGTTTATTCTCACCATCACTACCTGGTCATTAAGGGACGTGTGTTTTATTCACCTTCCCACTGAACTCTCTAACATGTACTTTGAGAGAGCAGCAGAACAAACACGCCTTTTACTGTGGAAATATTCGAAGTGGAACAGCCAGAGCAGTGCACGTGGGTGCGTGCATGTGAGAGAAGGTATTACTAAAAAAATTTCGAACTTTTTTTTTTTTCCACGAATGCCCCCCCACATGTGAAAGGTCTGCCTGTTCTGAGGAGTATTTGCTGTCTGACCACTAGATAAACCGCATACGCACACACACACACACGCACACGCACGATAACATTCTTGCATTTTAAGCCCACCCACCGAAAATTGCTTTCCTTCTCCATCCTGTCAACACGCCTCTCCCCCAGGAAAATAAAGAAGTTATTTTAAGCTTAAATATGACATAGCTGCATGGACGAGCTGGTAGCTGCAGGCCCTGATCGCACGCTGTGACTTCAACTAAACACACTCTATCATGAACAGTTCAACTGTAATGAAGGTGCCTTGACATGTACGTTGAAAGATAGAGATCTACCTGGGTTGACTTGAGCCCTCACAGAGGCAGCCAGCAGGATAAAGACGACCCGGCGTGTGATCAGTTTAACCTCCATGACCTTCATCTCTTCTCCAGGAGCTGCACACCTAAACATGTCAGATATGATGTGAGAGGTACCTTGACTGGTTCTCCGCTGAGGAAAATTCACAATTAACACAGCAGGACAAGGAAGTGGCAGCTCAAGGGAAAATGTAGTTAGAAATATTAAGAATAGAAATACCTTGTACAATAAAAATGGTAAAACTATATACAAGGCTGGATTTCAGGATAGATCAGTGGGTGAGTGGTGAGGCTCAAAGTGCTGCAAAGTAAGATGTAATATAAGCTTTTATACATCATATTGACACATTTTGCACCCACTTCTATATTTGGGATGAGTCAAATGATGAGTCACGTACAAAAACTCAACTATAAAAAGGCTCAGCTAAAACACTAATGCACCTAAATGATAAGAAAAATGGATCAAGAGTAAATGTAAGAATTGGAAAAAGAAATAGAAAGCCTAAAAATATTTATAGATCTTTTCTTTGTATGTATTATTATGATATAAGGCTTGTGTGTGTATATATATACTGTATATATATATATACAAAAAAAATTGAATTGAATTGAATAATAGACATACTACTCATATACACTTGTTATATCAATATAGATATAATGTCTATCTATTATTCAATTCAGTTCAATTTTGTTTGTATAGCGCCAAATTATAATATACATTATCTCAAGGCACTTTAAATAGAAGATCAAGACCTTACTAAACTTATTTGTTCAGTTTTTGTTACATAAAAAAAATTTGTTTAAAAAGTTAAGATTCAAATTGGAAAATAAATAAAAAATATACAAATTTGAAATACAGATGATGAGAAAAAAAAACATTTTTAATTATTATTTTGTCTAGCACATTATGTCCAGCCTAAAACATAACAAAACTAAAATATAAAATAAAGAAGAAAAAAACTGAGCAGCATCATCAGTAATAATACGGAACATATGAACCATTGCAACATTTATTTTTAAGATTTCAAAATAAAGGTAGCCAACTTATAAGCAGTCAAATGAAACAACCATTCCATTCTATCATCATCAGTACATCCTGTCAAGTATCTATTCTTTACTCATCATAATTAGGGCAATACAGAAGAAAATGTGATTCATTATCAACATCTCTGAATTCACACAATTCACACAACCAGTTTTCCTCAGGGATTTTTTATACATATGTGTTAGTAACATATCCCGGAAAGCAGCATGTTACTAATGTTCTGTGGCATTGAGTAACCCTGTTGAGCTTCTCACTGGTAACTGCACACACAGTCCTCCTTGTAACCCACAGTCCTGCTCTCTCTCTCTCTCTCTCTCTCTCTCTCTCTCTCTCTCTCTCTCTCTCTCTGCCACCACAGTGGTTGCAGTATGAGTTTTATTTACCTTGAATAAGCCCAGTGAAGGTCCCAGTGACTTACACCCTCCAACGCACTGTGAAACTGCTCAGAAAGTGCACTTTCACCACATTCACGTGGTGCGTTCCCCTAAGAATTTTTTGGGGGCGGGGTACTTCTGCAGCGGTGTGATGTGTACTCACTAAGAACGTATTGTAACTTGTGTATTTTGTACATAAAGACAGTACACTGAATTTAACTTACTGTATCATACCAGTAACTTGTGCCTGAAATGAATCTTTCATTGGAGTTTCCGGCTCACGTGATAATCACTTACTTTCTGTTGTAAAAGCTTCTAAATGTGTGCGTGACAAACTGAAATATTACAAATTTAGCTACAATATCTTTCCCTGTTGAGCCTTTATAGATCTATTTATGTATGTATTATAAAGTTATTAGACCCGTGCTATGTATATACTGATATCTATATATATATATAATATGATAAACATCCATATATACGTGTCTATTCTTTAAACTTATTTGTTCAATCTTTGTTGGCCCCTTTCCCAGCTAATGTGTCAATACAGAGCAATGTCAAACCAGTCAGATTCCACGTGGGGGAACTTGGCCATTAAAGCCAATTCCGTTGTATTTTCCTGTGTGATGTCACTCTCTACGCTGAGCCGAGTTGAGCCGAGTTGAGCCGAGCAGAGCCGAGCAGAGCCGAGCTGACTCAAACTTCCCTCGAAGTCGACGTGGACGTCAGGGTTAATAGTCACATGTGAGGAAAATATGGATCTGACTTACATTCACACGTTCCTCTCTGGTTATTATGAAACCATCTGTGTCGGGGAGTATTCCACATCCACTGGGAGTTGATGCATTCCCGACTGCAAGTCGCTGACCTCTTCCTCTGAAGGACTTTCTGGGAATGGAAGGAGAGAGGGAGGGAGAGCAACGGAGAGAGAGAGAGCGAGAGAGCAAGAGAGGGAGAGGGAGGAAACAGTCCTTCTGGCTGGAGGAAAGAAAGAGAGAAAATAACATGCTTGGGATTTTGAGATGAAGCCAAAAATCCCAGAATTCCACCTGATCCACAAATGGTTTCAATTATGGCCCACAGAGGCAGCTGAGCGCAGCAGCCTCCACCACCAGCTACTGACAAAAACAGACTGGAGCTCATTTCCCTGCAGAGACGAACCTGCTAATTACTGAAGGAGACCTGATGGTTTGGAAGGAAAAAAAAAACTGGATCACTGGAAACAAACAAGAAGGGGCAGGACTGGGATAATGGACACAGTGAATATGACAAAAAGACAGAAGTCTTGTTGTCATTATCAGAGGTCGAAATGGGAATCAGAGTGGTTTCACAGCAGGGTCAAGCACGTAGGATGTATTATAAAATACGTGTTGAATGTTGATATTTTCAGTATCATGTCATCAGTTGCTTTTAAGAACCCCTAAATGAAATGTTTGTCTCACAGTCACTTGTGACACTTCAGGAGGTTATGTATGAAAGCAAAGGCAGACATACAAGTAATGTTTGGAAGAAAGTAGAGAAAGAAAACTAAAGACTTTTAATAATTCTGTATATTTAAGTCCCACGCTCCTTATAAACACACCAGGTCTCACACTTTGAGATAGCACAATGCATTGAAGGGGATTCGGTTGCATCTGTATCTGTGATCACAAACCGCACCTTTAATCGTAATGTGTCTACGATGGTCATTGTAAAATAGATAGGGCCCATTTAGCGGAATAGTTTGAAACATTTTCTCTTTTAACAAGAGATGGATGAGAAGTTCAATATAACTTCTGACTGTGTTCTACATATGAAGCGACCTATACCAAGAGAGGAAAATAGCCAGACAAGCTGTTCCATCTCCCCTGTAGCTGTGTTCATGATAATCTAATAAAAGCTTATTCATGAGTGTACATCACAGGAGCAACATGACTGCAGTTTGAAGTCAGTCCTCACAAAGTTAGGAGGGTTGTAGCTACAGGAAACACATCATGTACCAATTTTATGTTAAGTGGAATGACCAATGCATAGCTGTGTGTAAATGGGAGCATTAGTTGAATAAACGTTTTCATTAAACAGCTCAGAAGGAAGAAAAGACTTTTCTGAATCCAGCTTCTTCTCACTTTCACCTGCCTGAACTGACTGCTTCACATTCACATGTTATGATATTTAGCTGAATCTATTCTTTCATCGGTACAATGTTTCCTCTGCCACTTCCTGCCACACAGAGCATTTCCAGCCACATGTTTAACATGGTGTTCTTTGTGTCAAATACGTCTAATTTCTTCTCTAAACACACTTTTGATCAATAACTTCATGCGCTGGCTAAACTTCCCTGCAGTTTTCTCATGTGAGGGTTTTGCTTTGCCTTTCCCCTGCCTGCCCGGCAGATGTGTCGTTCTATCTGAGTGTTTTTTTCCTCTTGGTTTCTCAGATCTCGTCTTGACTTCCACAATTCCCCTTTACTATTTCTTAATCATGTTTCAGACAGTGGAAACTACATCTGGAAGCACTTTCATATCTTTATATAGCTCTCCCTGTTTTTAAGGCATCGGTATCATCGGCTTCGTTTCAGATCCTCCGTCAGCTGCTCAGAGGAGCCTGTGGTTCAAGTGGTTTACAGAGGGAGAGACTCTATCATCAGGTGACAAATCCTAATGATATTTTTTGACCTCCTTGATGAGTCCTAACATCAGATAAGGTCTAATTAGTTAATACAGAGTGTATTACAAGGAGAGGGATGAACAAACATCTGCACATGCCACAATTACAGTTTTTAATTTGGCTTTAGTCAAGCTTTAGTTGTCCTTATGCCTCAGGGGCTGTATTGATTTATTTTTACTTCAAAGATGAACTAAATATGTAATTTGCCCAGGGGTGCAGCGACCTGTGGGACTTAGGAACTCCAGCAGAGATATGATCTCATAAGCGGATGGCTTTGGTGATAGATTAGTTTTACATTAAAAATGTCCTTACTACTACAATCATGGTACTAACACACATTGGCCTAACTTGGGTACAGCTTCACTCATGAAATGCTTTGTAACTGTAAACGACCAGATACTTTTAAGAAACTGTGAACAACGGTATGCAATAATGTAATAAAATAGATTCAGAAGACTATTTTATCTTGACTCTGCTCAGAAACTCAGAAAAAAGATATATGGAACTAATCTGCAGGTAAAAAGAACATTAAAAGTACAGTCGAATACTTTTTCAATGCAGTATTTAATTGATGTTAGGACATTGTTTACTTTTAAAGTGAGATAAAAATCAATGCTTGATACAAATCAAATTTCGTATGTTGTGAGGAAAGAAAAAGCCTTTATTGAATTTCATTGGAGCTCATTGACAATTGTGTTTCGGTGGGTAACACTGAATGGAAACATAACTTTAGCCTCACTCCACAGGACACCTTTAAAAAGCCGATGTTTAGCAGCTAATGTGTTTGCTAATACAGTTGTTTGGGGGTAAACGAAAAAAGTTGAGAAAAGTTGAGTGATCATTGAAGTTTTTTTACGATTCATCCTGTCGGGAACATGACTGATCGTAGTAAAATACATGACAACCATCATGTGATAAATGACTTCACTGCAAAACCACAAATGTCAAGGTCATGGTGGCGCTAGAGCAAAAACTGGGAGATTATACAACAAGAATCTGCAGGATTCATCATCTGGGAACCATGAATGTCTCTCAAATCTGGACAGTCCAAAAAAAAACAAAAAAACATGCAGCCAAGGCAATAAAGCAACACTGCAGTGAAACCGTGTTTGTTGAATCCAGCTGACCTGCAGAATACAAAGCAACGTACATACGGATCGAGGAGGGGGTGAGCAGAGTGACACTACAGACCATTCTTCACTATAATCAAGCAAATGAGAGCAGGGGCCATCTCCTGGAGGCCGCCCACCCTCTGTGTCAGCAGCAGCAGTGCGAGTGGAGCAGCAGGGTGTCGTGGCTGGGTGTGGGTGGGTAATGGCTGATATTCTTCATATTTATCCAGCGTATCTGCAGTGTTACATCAAGCTGCTGCTGTGAGCGCGCTCGCACACAGTGAGCGTGATGGGAGCTGACCCTGTTTGACTGCCACAGCTGGTGTATCTCTGATGATAATAGAGAGCCATCACCCTCACAAAGCACCTCCCTGCATCCCATCATCCCGAGGAATTATAAATACTAACGAGAAAAGCGTTTGGAAAAGGTCAGGCCAGAAAGCGACGCTGCTTCTCATGGAGTTTGAGACAAATTTCAGTTTTAGTGAGTCGCACTAAACGTGCTGAACATATCATAGCAGCAGGTGGCATTTGAGAAAGGGCATTTAATTCCACAAGGGGAGACGTTTACTTAAGTGCACTTTTGTTTTTAGTACACTTCATGTGAACGGGGCGCAATGTAACCTTGGAGGGAAACAGCCCAGATTGACAAGAGAGATATGGATAGATGGATACGGCCGACAGATTGTGAGTGCAAGGCAGTGGGGGGGGGAAGAGGTAATGAGCTTTAGGGGGAAAGAGGAGGAGGAAGGTGAGTGAGGGAGACGAGGAGGAGGAGGAGGAGGAGGGCCAGGAAGAGATGAATCGATTTTGGAAAGAGCTCAAAGAACCGTCATCAATTCAGCGATTCATTACGTTGGCTCTCAGTCAGCGAGGCCGCAAAAATATGAAGGGGCCCAGAGGTTCCCTGTATGCCGCCCGCCTGTCGGTTCTCAAACAATCCTCTCTCGGAGGGGTGGAGCAGCGGCGATGCAGCAGTTTGTCGCTGCCGCAGTACGGCATTAATAAATAACAGTTTTAAGCAGCACAGACGGGACTGTAGCAGCACCTGCACACAGGGAGGAGTTTCTCTCTGAGACACCTCATCGGAAAATGTTCTGTTAAGAGGATGAAGAAAAGTGTGAATGAAACCGAGGCCATGTATTGACTGCAGAGCATCGAAGTTAATCTGAATATATACATTGGGGGAAATCAGACTGCGACAGAGACATGCTCATTTTCAAACCCATGTGTAATTCACAGACTAAGTGTCACAGCAAGCACAGCGAGATTTTTCATTATTCACACTCCCAAAAACACCCTTGAGAGCTTGTCCAGACCGATTTTTTCTTCTTAGATCTTCATTGGACGACAGATCAGACGAGCATGTCCGCGCCACATGATAAAGACACACAAACAACCACTGTGTAACAAGCCTAGGTAGAGAGTCAGCGAGCCAAACGTATGAAGGTACAACAATCATTAGACTGATTAACACACACACACACACACGATATGCAACATAAAGGAGGGGAGAGAGAGAGCGAGAGAGTCTGAAACACCAGTGTGAAAAGTTTGATTAGAGCTGAATTGTGTCAAGTTCTTATCGAGAAGTCTTTTTTTTTGTTACCTCTGCCAATAAGGCTATGTTTATTTGTTGGTTTGTTTATTTGTCAGCAGGTCTAAGCAAAAACTGATTTCCACAAAACTTGTTCTAAGGATGGGCCAAGAGAGAACCCATCAAATTTTGGCTCCGCAACAAAGGAGCACATCCAACGTTTTTTTTTATCACTTTCTTGAAAGGCATTTTTTAAAAATTCATTTATATATTTTCATTGATTTCCAAGCTTATAGATGAATCTTGATCATGTTTCATTCCCGTGCATTAAAGGTTCAGTGTGTAAGATTTATTTGTACGGGATCTATTGGCAGAATTTGAATATAAAATAATCCTAGTGTTGTTTTTGCTGCAACGTGGAAATTCACGACTAAGTTCTACACACTGAACCTTTTAATCAGGCATATCTAGGGAACTGATATGTGAGTGTGTACAATTTGGTGCAGCTAGATTAAATTTGAAATGACCACAGGGCTGTGGTGGAGGTATGCGCTCTACTCTGTGTCATTTTAGTTCCAAATCACAGGAAGTAGCCCCCAGTGTCCGCCTTACACTGTAGTGTGGAGCTCATGAAGATTTAATCACTGACTGGATTAATAAATCTGCTGTCAAGACAACATTTTAATTTAGTTTGATGTTTAAATTTAGGATCATGTGCCAGTAAAAACTGTTAACGTCAGCATTAGTTATACTTAGTTTAGTGCTAATTGGTGGACATGATGAATAGACTGAAAGAATAGGTTGTTATTTACATAGACTGTATATAAAGATGGACAATGCGTCTTCTTGTCCCCTTTCTTGAAATGAAGTTGCGAACGCTACCATCTTTGTTCATTTGGTGCCAGAGTCTGTGCATCCAGGGGATGGAGGCACGGTAGCAAGGTGCTGTTGATACATGCACTGGGTCAATCACGAATCCCATTTTTATACCATCAAATAACGGATTAAAACCAAACTTATCAGAAAAACACTTGCACACACATCAGAACTACTTAAAATGACAGAAACAATCTTTGAGAATTTTTTTTAATGTCTACTTTCCCATTTTAGTATATTCCATGTCACGTCTACTAACACGGAGGAAGCCTTTATAGACTATACTGCAGCCAGCCACCAGGTGGCCGGGTGGCGATCAAGACACTTTGGCTTTACTTTTGGGGAGCAGTCAACTTTAGATACAGTTTATGCTTACTTGTATTTGATGAAGACATTAAGGGTTTGACAACAATAAGCTTGATTTGGTTGACATCTGTACATTTTATGTTGTATTTGTAGACACCTATTATCCTTACTTCTTATTTTATTATTATTATTCTGTGTGTTTTTATGAAATCTTTTTGTCTTCATCAAGTCATTCTAAATTTCAAGACTACAATGGGTCTTTTTAATTCAATCATCAGCATTTTTGTTCTTATGATTTACTTATAAGGGTTCCACCGCTCAGTACATAGAAAGTGACAAATCCAAACTTGAGCGTAAACTTTAAAACTTTCATCAGACCTGTGGTGAGTAAGCGCTCAGTTCAGCTATCAGCCATAATTCATACCTGCATAAGATGCTGTTTACTGATGTCGCCATGCAGGATTTCTGTGTCATGAAGTCCTTTAGATTCTGAATGTCACCTCTTTTTCATTGGGATGGGACATAAGTAACAAAGTTGCCTAGTGCAGCTTTCACAGGACCACTACACAGCCATCTCATCCCCTAAGCAGTCCGGCAGACTCTCTGCATTCAGCACGTTTACGAGTCGAGCTGCACCGTCGGCCCCTATGCCCTCGCCCTGTCCCCAGCTGTCTCGGTCGTCGCTCTCATCTGTGTTTGATTCGTACTCTGATCCGATCCCTGACTCCCTGAACCGCAGCAGCTCCAGGGCTCCGAGGACCTGCTCCCCCAGCAGCGAGATCTCATCCGGGGCTCCGTCGCTGGGGGTCTCCCCCGTGTCCAGGCCCTGCTCCTGGCTGTCTGGCCCCCGGGAGGAGAAGCGGAAGCACTCGAGTCGAACTCCACTGCCACTCAGTCCCAGAGGGCTGGTGTCGACACCCATGGTGCCCGGAGAGCAGGGCCCGGGGAGGGCGGAGACCCAGGCACTGTCACTGATCTGGAGGTGGGACTGAGAGGCTAAATGGCCTATAGACAGGGTGAGCGGTTCACGCTGGGGAGGCTTGGCGCGAAAAGTGATCTCTAGGAGGCTGTCCTGCGAGCCCACTGAGGACAAATCCAAAAAAGATACAGAGTTAGAGACAGATGAAACAAATCACAGAGAATTTACTCATCACATGTAAGAGGAGATGTCTGAGAGAGGCAGATGAGATTAGAGTGCGGTGACGTCTGTGCTGAGAGGATTTGATAATTCATAACTGTATGGCAGCATATTGCCTCGTGCTAAATGCAGGGAGGGGAGAGCAGGGAGCAGCAGAGAATCCTCTGAGAGGGCTGGATAATTAATCGTGCGTCACGAGTGGATCAGAAAAAGAAACGGGCTGACGGGATGACACGGAAGGGAAACGGGCGGGGAAGAAAAAATCAAGACGGAAGAGATGACAGGGGGAAAAAAATATTTTATGACACATTAAAAAAAGAGAAAGAAAGGAAACGGACAAAGGTTCAAGCAGTAAAATAGATTCTTTAAATGAAAAATTGAGGCTGAGTTGTTAATCAAAAATAAAGCAGATTTCCACTCACTGGATGTCAATTGGCCGGCAGCTTTGAGTTCCAGCTCCTGGATCTGTTTGACCAGCAGGGAAATGTGCTGCAGCAGGTCAGTGTTCTGCTGCAGCAGCCTCTGCACTCTGGCTTGGGCCTCGGTCCGTGCACACACCTCCACTGACAGCTGCTCCTGGAGCACATGAACCTGAACACACCAAAAAACAGTTCAACACAACCCCACAAACCTGCTGACAAGCTTTAAGATTCTTTAGGGGGTTTTGTTTTTATTATTTTGTGTCAAGTAACTTGAAGTTTCCAATAATAATAATGATGAGCGGATTCTGACATTTTAATGATACTTGGGGTAAATGTTTTAGTGTCTTCAATCATCAAAAACACATGATCTTAAATGTTAATTTGAAGTGAAGTCTTGTATGAGTAGGAAAACATGTTTTATGCAGACTATTTATTGTCTATTCTTACATGTGTGCCACATATTTAAACTGGGAACATTGGATTGTCCAGTGATTAAAGTAAATAGTTTCATTGGTGACATAAAAAAGAAAAAAATACTATGTGTGGAATTTCTAGACAAAGGATGAAAGAAATCCGTCCACTGTCCTCAGTACCTGTGCTCCAGCTGCCAGCGCCTGCTGTTCCTGCTGCTGCAGTTGTTTTTGAAGGAGCTGGACGTGGTGCTCCGCAGAGCAGGGAGCCTCAGCTGTCAACTGACCCGACACAGACGCCCCGAGGATGGGAGAACCCAGCAGGGGAGAAGGGTCATCGGACACCTGCAGCAGATAAATCAGGGACAACTACTTCTTACCGTGTGACAAAGTGACCATGATGTGAAAGCATATGAGGTCTTTTTTTGTTTTGTTTCTTTGATCTGATAGATGAAGGCATCATGACAAGCGTGAAGACAAGTTCAAGTTTCATGAAAAGGAACAGAAGAACAAAAGCTGTATGTCAGTGCTGAAGAATGCAGCGGAGAACCCCCACAGCACAGTGTGATTCTGCCAGACAATAACAATGTTGCCTACTTCCACTAAAAATAAAGTAAACAAAAGCTGCGGGTTGGCGGCACAGTAGAAAGATTTAAAGGTAAAGTAAAGTATAAGACTAACAGGATTAAATTGTATGATGCATGGTGGACCAGTGAGCCCAGTCCTGGCACATTTGTGCAGCTTGCTCTCATGCACACAGGCACACAGAGAGAGAGCCGGTGAAGAGACCGACAGGTACTGGCCGAGTAAATATATATTTACTATGGTGCTCCCAATGGCCAGTCATTGTGTGATAGAGAGAGAGAGAGAGAGAGAGAGAGAGAGAGAGAGAGAGAGAGAGAGAGAGAGAGAGAGAGAGAGAGAGAGAGAGAGAGAGAGCAGAGAAAGGAGGGGCTGAGTGAATCAATGTGATGTGCACAGCTCCACTAAGAAGCAGCTGGACAACACAATGTCTTCCATAGTGATTGTGAACATGTTTACAATATTTTTGGTTCATTTTTCATGGAAAAAGTGACAGTGGACAAACAGCAGCAGACCAGCAAAGGGAGAGTGACCAAGATATGGACGAACCTTCAGACCACTCAGTTACAAGCTTGATCTCTCTCTCTCTCACACACGCACACAGACGCACACACACACACACACAGTAGTAGTCGGTATACACACACTGTGGTTATTATTTACTGTGTGGTGTGCTATATTGACGTCTGTCTGTGTGAGGGGCGGCAGAATGTCCTGTATGTACACAGAGTATTTCCACAGCTGTGATTAAACCAGACGATCACGGGGGCTCAGAGCAGGAAATCCTCTCCTCATCAGGTTTGTTTTGGCTCAGGTGCCGAGTCCACGGATCCACGTTTTGTCATTTTTATCCGGATGAAAACAAATTCACTTCTACAAAAAAGATTTTAAACCCGATTCTCAAGTTGAGGCTCGAGCTGCTGCCTTTGAATCTAGGTTTCCTCTTTGATTTGATAAACTATTACATGATGGGCACAAAGTGGGGCCATTAGTGGATATAAAACTACTTTCTAAGTATGAGGACATATTAATCATGTGTGTGAATGTGTCGGACACAACATGAACAACTGTGAAAGGAGATAATATATGATATAGTTGGCATAATTACAGTCAGCACCTCTCTAAAACAAATTCAGCAAAGTGAAGGGAAATGTGCGGCCTTAGGACTGTTGGATTGGACAGGATACGTTTATACGTGTTCCTATAAAAATGCATTTTTTGCCGTAAAGAAGTTATTTTGATTCTGACCAGAAAAATAAAATGATCAGTCACAGTCCTCCACCGTGATGGCCTCCTCTTCTTCTACGTTGTGGTATCACAGGAGTCTCATTGGCACATCCGCTCTTCACCTGTGGAGGATTCAGTCCACTCTTACTCTTCCTCCTTCGTCCACCTCCTCCTTCTCAACCTCCTTCTCCGCCAGATGGGAGCTGGGTTTTCCTCTTGCAGATCAGCTACATCTGCCTGGTTCCTCTTAAGGGACCAGTGTTACTGTGCCAGATATAAATTCAGGTTTGTTGATGCCAGGCTTGTATTTTTTCCTCACAATTCTGACTTCACCCGCCTCTCTGCTTTTTCTTCAAGGTGTTACATTTCTTCTTCTTCGCTCACAGATGTCAGAAGTCCTTGTATTATTGGTGAAGTTTTATCAAGTCTTCCTAGAGTGGCTGTGGCTAAGGGGATACAGCGGGTCGTCCACTGGCCAAAAGGGTGGTGGTTCCAATCTATGAGCTGAACTGTGTTTGGAGAAGACACTGAACCACAAATTTCCCCAGACGGCTGTGCTGGCAGTGTATGAGAGATGTGTGATAGAGAAAGTGCTGCACACAGATGCGCTGTATATATGGACTATAAATGTGTGTGTGAATGGTTGAATGGCAAACTGCAGCGTAAAGCACTTTGAGTGGTCATCAGGACTAAAAGCCGCGATATGAATACAGACCATTTACCGTTTAAATGCTGCGGCAGCATCTTCGGTGTCTCTGAGGCCTTGAGCTGAAGCTCAGTGCTGAAACTCTTCTCCTCTTTCAACATCAACATCTGAAAAAACTACTTCCAATCCAAGTGAACGTGTGAACCAAATTTGAGGAAATTCCCTCAAAGTCTTCTGGAGATATCCTATTCACAATAATTGGGTGAACGGACGAATGGACTAACTACGTGAAAACACTCCGCACCTTGAGTGGCTTGTTTAACCTCTCTTCATTTCTGCAGTTCTTTGCTGAGCTTCAACTTCATTATTCTCTCTTTTTTTAGGACGTGAGGCTCATTTCCTTTGCAGATCGCTTTCAAGCCTTTCCATTTCCCCCAGCAGCTGCCTGCATGCAGCAGTTACAGGTCTGTCTTCATCACGTCACCTTCCTCTCTAACAACCTTATCTCGCCTCAGTTTTTCTTCTCTGTAGGTTTGTTTAATACAAGCATCTCATCTTACAGACACATACTCATTTGTTAATTTAATCGTCAGCTGTTGATATAAAAAAAAACGGTAATAGCAGCTTTACACTCGGTTGAAATGTGATTCTGTCCCTCAAAGAATGATGAATCCCACCAGGCATTTTACTTCAATTATGTCAAATGTCAAAACAAATCCTGGTCTAATGACAAATACAGAGTGGAGTCATGCATCTAATCTCTAATCAATCATTATAAACAGATCTGAATGAGCCGCTGTTGTTTGGTTTGAGCACAGGTGATTTATGACTCACACATAATGTCAGACCACTGCTGCTGGAGGGGCCGGCGTGAAGGACACGACTGATCTGACATATCTGAGATGGGAGGTAAACACGGTGGACACAGTTGTCATTATTATTAAACTGTGAAGGGCACTTGACCTTCGTCTCACGGGGGGAGACAGAGACATCGCAGGCGAGAGCCGAACAAATGAAACGCTGATGTTTTATTGTTGCGGGACCGCACTGAGAGAATGAAAATATAAAACTAATTTCCTTCCTCTCATGTAACCATGTAATTGGATGTAATATCCATTCAATTCAAACTAATTAACTCCCGCGCCAGAACAACACTAGTGTCCTCTCTTGAGTAATAAAGCCGACAGTGGTTGTAAAATGAGGCAACAAATATCAGAGAGCAAACAGCCACTTGTCCGACATTGCAGGATTAGGAGAGCCTCGCCGTATTTTCATCAACAAACCATATGATCCAGTCAGTATCAAAGAGCCCTGTGGAGGGATTTCTTCACAAACAACCATAAAAGACGTGGTGTTCTCGCTTTATGTTCCACACTGATGTTCTCTCATCTTCACTTTCATCATTATGAGCTGCAAGCCCTGCAGAATTATTTATTAGCAATGCTTTTTCAAGGTTTTAGATCAATATTTTCTAAAATGCTCTGCCAAAATACACCATGTTTGTCCTCAGATGTTTTCTTGGGTACGACGAGCATATTAAATCCATCACTTTCTCCTGGAGTCATTTATGTAACTTGTTTGTGTCATGTTTGGTTGAAAGAAGGAGTTGGAACTTGAATGAATCAGTTCAGTAGTCGTAAGTTGGGTGTTTTGGGTGTTGCTTTTAAAGGTGTAAAATACTTCTTATCGTATTTGTTGAAATCTTCTTCATGTCCCAATTACTGAAAAAGAAAAAAAAGCTTGGTCGTGTGACCTTTGCAGGATTGTAATAAACACGGCCGTATGAAATGATTGGCTGGCGAATCTCTCTGTGACATGCCGACCTGCACGTGCTCTACTTTCTACTTTGTCTCCGCAACCCAGCGAGGTCTTTAGCCAGAAGTTAGCGAGTGACTCACAGAAAAGACATTTTCTGGCAGTTTGTCTGTGCGCGTTTATGTGTTTTTGGTGCGTAGCTTTGATGAGAGGGGTGGGATGTATCTGTTACACGTTTTCAAAGTGGAGCCTGCTCTTGTTTGTTATTGCAGGATTAGCAACTCTAGCTTTAAGTAGAGTAGATTCATAGATGAGTCAAACAGCAGCAATGTAATCTGCAAGCATTTTGATAATTGTTTAAAGGACTACTCCAGCAATTTAGCATTGCCCTTTCATTAAAGGACACATGTTGTGCTTTTTCAGTGTTTCTTTCCTCTGGTGTGCTTATAGGTTTTTCTGTGAATGTTGAAGTTCTACACGGTTAAAAAGACCAAAGCTCCTGAAACGTCTCGTCAGTAGTCCCTCACATTACATCACGATTCCCCACATTTGTGTAACGCTCTCCAAGCGGCCAGAGTAAGAGCGGAGGCGGACGTTTTCCTGTCAGAACCAATCAGAACAGGCCGAGCTTTATCAGAAGGGGGGCCTTAAAGAGACAGGACCTAAAACCAAGCGTTTCAGACAGAAGCTGAAAAGAGGAGCTGTAGAAATAGATCGTGTGAGGAGAGTGATGTGTTTTCTGAACCTTAGAGCATGTGAACCTTGTCAAGTAAGAACACAAGAAGTAAAATAATTAACCCAAATATGAACATAATATGTCTCCTTTAAGGAATCTGTGCAGCAGAGGCCAAGATATCTTGAGTTCATCTCATGTCTTTCAAACTACACATGTCTCATTTTAGAATAGACCTTCTGTTATAAATGCGTTGAACCCCTGAACTTGACATCTTGTCCAGGGACCGAGGGTTTATCCTCTGTTCAGATACGACGTTGTGCGTGTGGTACGGTGATTGGTCTCTGGGAGCGATTAACAGGGTCACCACAAGACGTTTTGCTACTTGCCCCCTGTTGAACCCTGATAACATCATATTACAGCATCAAGGTTTAGAACTTCATAAAACATTGTACACCTTCTGTGTAAACCGGGTGACTTGTCATTTTTTAAACTCACAAACCATTGATTCTGAAATGTGAATATTTGCTCTATTTGAGATTTTGCTTTTGTACCATTGATTGCACAAAACGAGGGATCTGAAAAAGCTATTCAGTTTTGCAAGGATCATTTTTCATTACCTTCGGAGACCTTTAAGACCAAATAACGAATTGATAGAATGAGAAAATAAATGTGCAGATTACTTCATAATGAAAAGGATTTAGTTGCTAGCCTAAAAAAAAATCACTATCTGCAGTAATGGCTTCATCTCTGCATAATTCATAAAACCACCTCTGTTTCTAATGGAGTTTGAAAATAGCACGGTGCTTTACATGATCACACCGTGACGCAATCAAGGACAACTCATGTACGCTACCTTCACGTCGTTACCAAGGGCCTCGTCTTTTTTACTCTTCTCCGGGTCTGATGAAGAGACGCACTCGATGCTCTCCTCTGTAGTGGCTTCAAGGTCGGTCTCTTCCGACAACGCAAACCTCTTCTTCGCTGTGGAGAGACCAGACAGATTCAGTATGCGGTTGTTTTACAGTTTACGACACGTCTACAGGCGCTGACAGCAGCTGCGGACGAGCAAGGTCTTTGATCAGTGGCCTGCACGATTCACCAAGAAACCAATCTGCAGCTGCAGTACGGCAAGCGGCAAAGGAAAACTATCTGCAGCGGATAATGACATATTTTCTGGGAAAATTGTGTGACCGTTTGTTTCTGCAGGAGCTGAGGGTTGGTGTTCATGTGGCAGTGAAAGCCAGAGGTAGAGAGGACGAAGAAGAAGAAGAAGAAGGCCTAAGGAGTTTGTGTGCTGTTGTGGGAGTTTATGTGTATGTGTGTGTGTGTGTGTGTGTGTGTGACAGAAGGAGAATGGTGAGGAGAGAGACAGGAGGGGGGAGGGGACTAGATGTATGGATGCAATTTTGTGTGTATGTGTATGATTGTGCTTGTGTAAGTTTGTGTGTTTATAGGTAGATGTGAGTCACCTGGCACCGCCTCAGACCCCTCGTCCTTCCCCTCCTCATCCTCCTGGTCGTCGGTTTTCTCCTGCAGGGTCAGCTGGTGACACACATCAAACGCCTGACCCACCGTCCTCACGATCCTCATGGCCTGAGACTGTGAGGGAGGACACAGAGACAAAGGGTGGGTGAGTGTTTGTGTGTGTGTGTGTGTGTGTGTGTGTGTGTGTGTTTGTGTATGAGAGAGAAAGAGAGCAGGGGGTGGGGGGAAGCAGCAGGAGCAGCACAGCGAGGGAGGACGCAAGAGAAAGGAAGCCAGTAGGGGGGGTTAATGAGGTGGCAGAGAAGTTGTGCAGGAAGAAAAATGGATAGGCAGATTGAGTGTGTGCCTGCGTGTGTGTGTGCACAGGTAACAAGACACATCAGAGTGAGGGAAAATGAGACGAAAAATGAAGACGGGGTAAAGCGGAGAGGGAAGATAGAGACCGAACAGAGGTGAGAAGATATGACGAGCGCAGGGCTTCACTTGTTTGTCCTTGTCTATCTGCTCTGCATACGTTGTGCTGTCAGAGAGATGGATCGGTCTGCTTCAGAGGCAAATCACTGTGATGGCAGGGAGGAAGCGAAGATTAAGTTTGTTTGTTATTGCAGGAGGCTCGGTAGGTGTGTCTGCGGCGTCAGGTCATCAATCAGGGACACTTAACTCAAACTTTGCCACTGGATGTGTCACATGAACATATTCTTAAATTTTTTACATTAATCCTGTTTGTCTCATGGACTTAATGTTAGAGACAGATGTTCCTGTGATGAGTCCCATCGAGCCGTCACCATACAAATAGAGGTTAAATCACGGTCTCCACTTCCTCCTGCTAACCAGAAATGACGGCAACATCTCCTGGATATATACGAACGCTGCCATCTTGTGCATTTGGAGCCAGAGTCCGCGCAGTCGCGATCAAGGGATGGAGCCGTGGTAGTGAGGTCCCGTCGATACACATGCTCGACCAATCGCGGATCGAGTCTCAGCTGTCAATCAAAACTCGGGCGGAAGGTTTCGGTAGGGGCGGAGGAAGATTCCATTAACTTTTGGAGCAGATTCGATTAAGGATGCAGGTCTAGGAATTTATTTTCAATTTGTTCAGCATGGCGAGATGGGATGTTAGCCTGGGAGGAGGTAGTCACTCTCCACCTTCGACCTTTTAAAAATGAAATCTCACAGTTACGTTTACCCAATTTACATGTTCATTGATTTACTGTGTACTTTCAAATCATTCCATTTTTTTCCTCTATTTGAAAACATTTAGTTTTAAATAACAGCACTTTTACTTTAGTAGAATTTTACAGCACTGTTTCCAGGAAAAAACCTTTTGTGTGGCATTTGAAACACTTCTCATTAGAGGTGAGTATTTTTTTTATATTTAATATCAGCAGAAGCAGCATCGAAATGAAATGTTTTGCTCTCCGTTCATCCTGCCTCCAGGCGCTCAGTCAATATGTCAAGGGTGCTCAAACCTCAAAGTACTCAATCAAGTGAAAAAGCACAAGAAAAATATCGGAATAAAGCCGTGACATTGATTACTTTGCTCGGCCAACGTAAAATGTAATTCTGTTTGAAAGTAAAAATTTAAAAAAGCAGCGCTCCCATGGCCAAGCACAAAATGCTCTGTTGATGTATGGAGCTGGCATCTAAGCCCTGCTGGGCTGCAACAAGCCATGATGGAAATAAATCAAATCTCCTCTTATCAGCTGCTCTATCACCTCCTACTCAGCACAAATGCTTGGTCTGCAACACCCAGATAAGGCCCCGTGGCCCTGAGGGGGGCACCGAGGCACCGCGGCCTGTGCCCCCGACCATTTGATGATGTTTTTCTTTGGCAGCGGTGAAAATGTCTTTAAGAGCTGAGGAAAAAGCCCATCTTCCTTTCTCTTCCCACCAGGATGATTAGTATGCAGCTTCACTAAGCCACTGTCTGCCTGGTATCCATAGTGAAGGGATGGGAGTCAACCTCACTGATGCTCTGTCTTTGTCATAGAGGAAAAAAATGTCGCCGCTTGATATGAAGACATGCGGAGGAGAAGAACATGCCTTTCAATTTTATAAGCGTTTTTTCCAAAACCCACACGAGGGGGAGCTGTCTGTCAGATTAATTGGCTGTGTGTACAGGTCCAACAGTACCATACATCACCGAGGCCGTGGCCACAAATATCAATATCACCATTAGAAGCTTTGTTCAAGGAGTGGAGATGAAAACACGATGCAGTGACTGAATTGCTGCGTTTCTTCTTGAAGTACTGGTCTGAATCATGCTTTCCAGTATCTTCTGCAGAGAGTTATGATGGAAGGAGGAGATGTACCTGAGAGTGAGACTTATCATCGAGCCAGACATGTTTAATGTTTCTAGACCCTGAATAACCATTTGAAGCTTATATTGGCACATTTAATAGACATTTTGTGGACAGCCCCATATGATTACATCATAGCCACTGCCACTGTGTCATGGCTGCCGGCGGAGGTGATCTACTGAACCGATTCCAAATGGTTTTAGTACCATCATTTACATAAAAAAACGGAATACCCCTTCAGCAGGTTATGGTATCGTTGTAACTGCAGTACAAACAACAATACAAGTAATGTAACCACCTGTAATACTGCAGTGTGTTGTTTTTGTGTTGTTAGCAGTTTAACATGAAAGGTTTAGAGTTGGATTTGCATGAATAAGAATATGACTCATGTCTGAGTAAAAGATGTGTGACTGTAGATTTCTGTGATTAAAGTATTTGTCATTTGAAAGGATCTGAAGCTTGCAGGTAATTTAAGTTATGGCAGAAAGATGGAACGATGGCGTTGAGTCTTTTCATGTAAGTTAAACTTACCTTCCTCTTTGACTTGAACACGTTGCAGCGGAAAATGTTGCTCTCTCCGTCTCTGGCTATGTAACTGAAGATCTTCAAGTCTTGAGCATCATGTGAGACATAGAAGATCCTATTGGGGCAAGAGAATACATGAGATGAGCTCAATGGGGTTTTACATTTGACTCCTGTCTCTGATTTAAAATGACCAGGAGGACACTAGACTACCTGTGGATGGGATCCTGTGTCACCAGGAAGGTATTCTCATCCCATGAGCACCCTTTTCTCTGTCACAACACAAAAACACATGAGCAGACAGTGAGACAGATGATTTTTATAAAAGACACAACATGTATTAAATGTACATTAAATTACATTTTAAATTACAGACCTTCTTTTTGCGTAGAATCACTTGTACACTATCAGTGGACACGACAATGTTGACCTTCTTCTTCTTTATATTCTTCAGTTTGAATTCATACTGAGGAGGAAGAATGATATTCTCATTAACATTCCAGGTATAGGCCAAAAAAAGTAGTCCAAACTCAAATGAAACCAGACTGATTATTATGCTACTGGAATTAAATATCACTCAGTCCTGCTGAGACTGAGCTGTTTACACAAGAAAACTGAAATATTGGAAAAAGCGAGGAGGGATAATGACAGGAAGATATGTCTGACTATCTTCTTCTCAGGGGGAAACTGCGATTGAGTAAACAGCGAGAAACTGTCAGTTTGTGTTTCTGGAAGCTGTTTAAGCTTTCAAAGAGACTTCCCAGAGGGAGGCAGGCGTGTGTGGGACACTTTCATCCCTCTCCATGATTAATGCTGGAGACTGTACCCTCTGCCTCCACTGCAGGCACTGAGCGCTCCAAATATCAGCGCCCAGAGATCTGAGAACAAGCGTGATTTATCTGAAATAACATTGCCCGCTTTGAAAAAATAAATAAAAAAAACCTAGATCAGATAATTAATTGATCTAATGCAGTTCTATGAAATCCCCAGTCTTCCCAGATAAATCCACCATCAGCCACCCTGCATGACAGACTTGGAAACTCTCTGTCATTTTTTCTTTGGTTTTGTGTAAAAATAACAACCTAGCACTGTCTTTTATTTTCAGCGTGACTGGAGCTAACTTTTTCTCTCTTTGACTGACATTTCAGAATAAAAGAAATGGGGAATGTTGTTATTAGCAACATGACAGGTCACACTTGGTGATTTTTAGGGCTATTGAATTTGGAGCAGTTTTTTTATAAGCCTGGGACATTTGTCACAATTAGATGAAAAGCACTTTACTAGAAGATTCTTAATATTTTCGGTGGATATTTTTTATAAATCAGAGTTGATGAATTGAAGGACACAACTCCCTTAAAGGGGAATTCCATCATTTTCAACCTGGGCCCAATGGTCATGAATTCGGGTGTGTTAATGGAAGTGGCTATAATGTAATCTTATGGGGCAACTGCGACAGTCCACAAGATGTCCTCTAAAAGTGCTTATTTTTTGTTAGTAGCCTTTGGTTAGAGTCTGGCAACAGTATACATGTCTTCCTCGATGAGACATCTCACAACCATTCATTGGCAAAAAAAAAAAGTTTTAGTCGACATTTGTCGCAGTTGCCCCATAAGATTACATTGTAGCCACTGCTGCTGTGACACGGCTGCAGGCGGAGACGATTTACTGGACAGATTTCCTAAGTTTTAGGCCTCAGCTAAGACTGTCTCCCCCCCGAAGCACTGATGATGATGATGATGATGATGACAGATTAGTGTAGCAGCAACAACATGTGCACATAGGTGATTTTTTGTGATCCTGTTTAAATCAATATCCTTTGAGATACTGGAGGTCTCAAGTCTCGGGCACGACTATTTTGGGGTTTGGGTAGTGAACATTTTTAGAACATCTGATTTAGGCTGTTACAATTAGACAAATCGAGATAAATGTGAAATAATCAATTAATCTTACTGAATAATAAATCATTATCCGGCACTGTACTTAAAGGATCAGGATTAAGTTCCTCTCTGGTGTCACTGGGGACGTGGCCGACCTCCGCCACTGACACAATAACTTAGATGCTAGATTAGATACAGCAGCTGACAAACGGCTAAATCCTCTCGTCCCAGTGCCTGTGTAGCACTGCACTGATGATGTGTGAGGAGCATGTATCACAGGGTTTCCAGTGGCCTTAATAAGAGAGGAGAGCTTTGGAGGTTTGGGTTTTTCTAATGGTTTTTCTGCGTGCTGTATCTCTATCCAGCCATAAAATCAGAGCTGCTCTATGAATCCTTGTGTGATTTAGACCGCTCCTGACAGCCCAGTGAATCTGCCAAGTGTGTAGTTTTACCCTTACTGGTGATTTATGCGAATTAAAGGATGTTGAGGGGGGGGGTTATCCTCTAAGAACTCTGCACAAGGTGACACACGAGAGAGGATTGATGTGCACCAAGCAGCTACATATGTAAGTGTCTTACTCTGATTCGCCTCATCGCGGCGACAATCTCCATCCGACTCCCAGGACGACCCACCTCCAAACTGCCGATGTACTGCAGAGTGAGAGACAAAGATTCAAAGACATGTCGTCTCTGCAAATATTCACTTCTGTCAGGAAACTGGAGTAGAACTTTATGTTCAGGAGTCCTCAAAGTGCATTCACTCATAACATAGCAAATAAAAAAGAGAATTCACTAAGAGAAAAGAAGAATTGTGTTGAATATATGAACATTCCTAAAAAGACAGAAAACACATAGAAAAACCAACAGCTGTTTTCATGATCTGACTATCATGTTCTCAATCGATTAATCGTTCCATATAGATAAAATGACGTATATAAGCCTTTTCATTTGAGTCTTATTTGGTAAGACAAAAGTCCACAACTCAAAGACGGCCTTTACCTTTACTGTACATTAGGTCTACTGTTATAAATGGCAGAGACAAGCAGCAAATCCTCAAATCTGAGAAGCTGGGACCTGCAAATGTGTAAAAGTTTAGTTTGAAAAATGACTGAGCAAAAATAATGGCAGCATTTTCTGTTGATGGATGGATACTTAGTTAATTGCCCGATTGTTGCAGCTCTAAAATGTTCATAAAGTCATAAAGTAGAGAGACAGTGGGCAGCATCAGCGTCACACAGACAGAACAGTGCTATCAGTGACAGTGGCAGCCACAGTGTGTGTGTGACATATCCTGCAGGAACAGTTGCAGAGGGTCCCTTACCTTTGCCTCGAAGCAGACCCCGTGCTTGAACACCTCCTCGTTGTGCATGGGGATCCTCAGATCGTGCACGTCATCTACCAGATTGTACTTGGTTACCCCTGGCATCGCTTTATCAGTATCTGACCTGCTCGCGTTTTACGACAGCGCTAGGAGACCCGCAGACATCCGTCCATCCATCTCCTCCGGCGCCGCTGCCTCCACGCACACTCCCACCGGAGAGCCGCGTCACTCCGGAGGTCATCCGGGTTGAATTGATTGGTCGGCGGGTGCGACGAGCGTGCTGATCGGTGATCGGTGTGCGCGCTCACTGAACCCGTTACTCCGCTCAGAGGCACGACCACGGCGGAGGCACTGTGCGCGCAGCCGCCGCCGCCGGGGTCCAGATGACGCACGGATCTTAACGCGATTTATTTTTCCTCGAAACACCAATCAAGGAAATCCACGAAGTGATTTCTCACAGTGAGCGATCAAGATGCAGAAGCAGCTCGCGGGCTTCTGATCAGGTCTGGTACTGAGAGCATCATGTGTCACAGATGAAGAGCAGCTCCTCATCTGTTGGTGTTGGTGTTCTCAGACCTGCTGTTTGCTTGTGTGACATCTAGTGGCTTCACAGGGAAAAGACAAATCCCCAAATCACGGTCTCCCACTGGATTCCAGGAGACCCGGGCCCCAGGGGTCTCTGAGGGGACCCTGGCTCCCTCACATGTCATCAATAACTTCAGATAAACTTAAATAGCTACAGTAAATGTCTGGTGCATTTCACCTGCCCTGCAGATTTAGAGACAGATACAGATTTATTGAAGGGATATTGTTCTTTAATATATTTTGTCCCTTCTCTCATTTGAAAAGAGATACCTTTGTATTTTTGATTCTTCATCTGCTTGCTTTAAAGGCATTTTGATAAGAAATGAATATACAACTACAACTACTGCTACTACTACTACTTATAATCATCATCATCATCATCATCATCATCATCATCATCATCATCATCATCATCATCATCATCATCATCATCATCATCATCATCATCATCATCATCATAATTGCACCTCTCCGCATTAAAAGACAAATACAAAACAAAGAAATAATCAACATCAAAGACAACAAACCGATATCATCAAACACAGCAAATACTTATACAACATTTAGAATTAAAAAAAGACAACAATACATATTGCATCATTTAAAATCAGAGCCAACAAGTTCAATGGGACATGAAACTGTTGACAGTAATTGTAAAAGAGTAGCATAAAATAAATATAAAAGTAATAGAAACAACAATAAGGTAAAGGCACTCAGTGAAAGAATGTTGTGAGAGAAGATTAAAAAGTAGAGAGTGAAGCTCCGCAGAGCAACTATCTCAGCAGGTTGGGGCCCTGACAGGAAAAGCCCTGTCGCCTTTGGTTTTCATTCTCGACCAGGAAATATCTAACAGAGTCTTAGTGGAAGATTGGAAGCTACGGGCTGGTGAGGACTGATTTAACAGCTCAGCCAACTCAGTGCCAAAGGGCCTGAACGTCAATAGCAATATTCTAAAATCAATTCTAAAACACACAGGCAGCCAAGGAGTGGAACCTTAAATAAACTTTAAGTCTTAAAAGAGATATGATTACTTTTTAATATGAATTAATATTCAACCAGCAGATTTGAAGAATATAACAAAAACATTTGAAAGCATCAGCTGTTGGATGCAACTTCAGTGCTGCTACATTATGTTAAGTTTAAAAAGCTTTAAAACCCCTGAAAATAAAAGTCTCATTGCTGCTAAACTTCCACCCCTGGTAAAACACTTTGTTGGTGCTTTGGTAGCTCTACGGTGTGTTTTTAGAATTTTAATTAGCTGCATATTGCTGCAAAAACAGTTAAGTTGTGAGCCACAAAATCAAAAGAATGAACAATGAGCTGAATGACATGATCCACAGAGCTGAGAGAAGCAGCAGAGTGGTGTGATATAAAAATAATTGACTATCAAAAATCGTATGTTTTGTTACACTGACCAGTTTCTTATTAAACAACCACATACCTGCTTAGAAGTGGAGAGCACATTTTATGTTACTCTCCCTGTTGAGGTCCATGAAACTGTCTTTGCCATAAATTTATAGTCAAACCTGCACCTTTGTTTTTCCTTCAACTGTACAGGCCTGTTATGTGTTCTGTCCAATAGGTGGCAGGAGAGCTCTTTGTATTTTACAGTATATAAAGCTCGTAGCAGCATGTGAGACCAAGCTGAAGTCAAACCTTCACTTTAAGTCTTAAAGATGCTGCTTCTTATTCTACGTGCTCTTTTTTAAAATCTTTTTTGTGCAGCTTGTCTTTTGTTGACCCTTGTCAGGAACAACTCAGCACAATTTGTTGTACTTTCTGTCTCGGTATAAGGCACCATCCATTAAAGTCCAAATGAACAGAGTGCTCTGTCACTTGAGCAAAAAATCTTCCCTCCCATCATTTACTTTCTGGGATAAAGGTGTCCAGTCGCTGTTTCTTGGGGACAAATTGTACTCTGAGATCCTCCCTGAAGAGAACAGAAATACTGTACTCGGTGCTTGAGGTGACCGTCTTCTGTCAATTGCCTCATTTTGAAGTCGCTTGCGTCTTGCTCGGTGCACCCAGTTTCTGCTGCCTTAGTGACACCTGCCAGCTTATTAAGCTGGCAGGTGTCCGACGTGTGTCAGACGTGTGTCATATGTGTGTCAACACTTTATTGGAAAGCAGTAGTACTACAGACGAGGGGGAACAATCCCTGTGTGGCTTTTATTGCGAAATGAATGAAGCGAAGCATGTGCGTCAGAGGCTGCAGTTATTTAAACACTCAGCATCATCTACTCGAGAAGTGGAAGCTGTGTGGCTTTTGTCTCGCTCGCTCTCCTGTATTTGTACTCTAATTACAGTAGACACACTGAATGGGTTTGCATCCAACTTGTAACACCACATGTTTTGTCCCGTACTCCATGTTTTTATGGGAACGTACATGTTTGTACCAAATGCAAATGACTGTAATTGATGAGACATTTCTGCTCAACATCAAATGGCAACTTTATGGCAGCATGGGGGGAAAAGGTAGGTGATCAACAAAGTCAGTAGAACACATTTCCTGAGGACCATGAATGTCTGTAACAAATGTCAAAGCAATCCAATAGAGACAAATGTGATGGACTGACCAACAGACAGATGTTGCCATTTATAGACCCATGCCGCTAATGTGCTCTAGGTCTACCCCATGGTCTCCTACCTCTTGGACGACATAGAAGGTTCCCAGAAGGCATCCTTAATCATAGGCTCAAACCCCCTCATTAGATAGAGTCCCTCTCTAAGACTGAATCCAGACACCCTGTGGAGGAAACTCATTTCAGACACTTTGGTCACCACCCAAAGGTCATGACCATAGATGAGGGTCAGAATGTATTGACTAGTGAATTAATGGTTCACCTTAAGGGTCACTTCCCTCTTCACCACAATAATCAGGTCCAGCACCTGCTTTTCTGCAATGCCTGTCACTCTCTCGCTACCTGCTACCCCAATTTGTGGACAAGACCCAGAGACACTTGAACACTTGAGGCAGACACTCTGTCCCAAACCAGGGGGAGCCATTCATTGCTCTCATCAGCAAACAATGGCCTCTGACTTTTAGGCGCTAACAGCACCACATATATCTACCAATCACAGAGAGGGAATGCTAAGACACGTCAATCTAGACCCTCTCCTCACCCAGTCATGTCTAAATTTGATGTTCATTAAAATCACCAAAAATCTGTTTGGCGCTGGTGGAGGCCAACACTCAGTGGAAACATGTGAGTGTTCCGTGTAAGACTGAGGCGTCAGTCCTGAAATGGATAACTTAGGACGAATAGGCTGTTAAAGCTTGTTTACTTAATCTGTAACAAAGAAAAGGGTAAAAACAACAAGTTCTAGTTTTATGCTGAGTTGATTGTTGGGTTGTTTGTTATCCAGCTGCAGTCACCTTTGACCAGCTGGCTATTTTTGTATGGAGTGAAAAAATAGCTACAATGTGTTAACTAGTGAGTGGTGCTCTAGGTGGATTGTGTTGCTTTGGACAGAGCGAGGCTTTATGCTAAGCTCGGCTAACAGGCTGCTGGCTGTAGCTTGATATTTAATGGACACGTTTTGAGTATCGTATCAATCATCTCATCTCACTCTTGGCAAGAAAACAAATAAGCGTATTTCCTAAAATGTGTGTTGGCCCCAGTTTGACTTTGTCCATATTCATTTTGTTGCCGTGGTCAACTATCCAGGACATTAAGTTCCCACTTAAATCATCTGCTTAAATGGTGACTGAATGGACGTTCATTCTAATGCTGTTAGCATTATGGACTCAATTAGCATCTGATTAATGTCTGGTCTTGATGATATATGACTTTTAAGGGTTCATGATTTTCACAATATTGTTTGAAGTCGAATCCTACTGATTATTAGTGTTATTAATAGCTATATATTAAGGGAGAGTAAACACAACAGACAAATATATGGTGAGATGTGGTTTCAGGAACTGAACAGGCCTCTTAGTGTATAATTTAGTCACTTAATAATTTGCATGTTTGAAGTAAATTACAAAAGGATTGTGGGAAAAGGGTCAGTTCAAAAGTTAAGAGTGGTCATCAAGACTAGAAAAGTGCTATATAAATACAGATACAAAAAATGTAAGTTTGTAGTCTTGAACTTGGGGATAGGAGGGGATGGTGGAGCTTTTGCTTCTTGAGTTTCCTGAGACTCCAGCAGCAGCAGATTATTTCTAAAGAAATGAGAAACATTGGAGCGTCTCCCTGAGCTGCAGAAACACCACAAATTGATTCCCTATGAGACAGACTCTTGGAAATAGACAATTTAGGTTACACTTCTTATGCATTGTTGATTTCAACGGCTTTCTTGAGTTTTGTTTTTGTTAATGTTCACATATGCCAACCCACACTGGGTGGAAACGAACGGAATAACCTGGACAACATCTCCTCTATCAGTTCCTAGCAATATACACCAATAACAAACACATGTGGCTTTACCTATCGAAATGAGTCATTGTTTTCTGTATATGGCTCAACTCCCGCTGGCTTAACATAGCATTATGAAGTAAAATAATGCAAGGCAGATGTTGAAATAGCAAAACCAACGAGTTATATTCTCATATTTCACACTTACTGTTTTAATAGCAGATAGTTGTTTATGATGCCTGACAAGAGGCTCTGTTTTTAACCAGTGGACACAAACAAGTTTATTTGAGGCAACCATTTTTCAATTCGGCCATGCTAAATGAAATAAACATGAGTTGAAGCTTTCATAGTCTAATTGTATTTTGGAATGAATGTCGGTATGGGACCGCTGCTGTGTTAGTTGCCTTGGTAACCCGGTAGCCATGACTACAGCTCTTTGTTTTTACACCACTGTTCCAAGTTCAAGCACCGCCGGTGATGATATTAATCATCGCTCGCACAACAAATGTGTTTTAATAAGGGTATACTGACTCACTCCTGCCGGTGAAGTGGAGCCAGATCCACGGTTGAACAGAGCTCCACCTGCTCTGTGCCACATTAGGTTTCCACCTTCCTGACATTCAAAGCCCTCGACTTAAACTGATCCAGTCACTCGTGTCACAAATACCAGGTTTAGCCCCTCCCATGACAGCTCATCCAGGCGTGGGACCTGTTTGTGTTTACAGAGTAAACACTTCATAATCCTCACCGTTTATTGATCTTGTTCTTTTATAACCATTGAGACGTATTAAATAATCACGTGGTTATTTCTTGCTAGCCGGCATGGAATATGTATTTCCAACCTGAATATAAAGATTAAACTCCTTCAAGCCAGTTAAAAGACATTAGAGTAAAATAAACATTCTGTCCATCACAGACATACCAGGTTGAGCCATTGGTTAGTAATGTTAGGAAAATATGTGTATTTCCTTTAAATGTTTTTAGTTGCTACATTTTGGCCTCCATTTTGATAGTGAATTATGACAGGAAAAGTATCAAGCAAGAGAGAGAGTTTAGTTCCATTACATTAAAAACAGGTAACTGGTTTCAGTGCTGTGGCTGATCAGAGTATTTTGATGGTACCTACATAAGTGCATTTCAATGGCTAGTTTAACCTGTCACAGTTTTTTTTTGCTGTGATGCAGCAACATTTAATTATTAAGCTCCTGGAAACCAATTTGGAACTTGCCTAATTCTTCTGCTAATAAGAAGATTCTGCCAAACAAAAAGGAGAATGTCTCACATGGTGTCTCATTATGTCATTACAGCTGATAACCACAAGAAAGCTCAGGAAAGGAGCTAGTCAGGCGCTGACTGGAATCCAGTTCAACATGATTCACTTGAAATTTACTTCTTTCAGAGCTCAACTTCTTTTGTCCACCCATCTGCATGCAGTTACACACATCACATAGGAATGCACAGTTTTGCATCACTATAGTCTAATTCTCCACTCTGCATTTGATTAGAGTAGGAACACTACAACCCAGAGGCTGTAACGCTAATGCTTAAAAGTTTTTGAAAGTAATGCATTTTTAAAAATGTTGATCCCAGTTCTTATTGCAGTGAACCAATTTTCCTACAGGCATGAAAACTATTTAATTTAATCTTCTTTAATCTTATCTCTATGTTGCTCGGTTATTATCAGTGGTAAAAACAAAAATGATATCATACAAAAACAAAAGACTATACAAGCTCTGTTCAACCAGTCAGTCGTGACTGATCAGGTCTCCACACCTTTCTTTTCTTTTCCACAGTTCGATGCAATTAGAAATGAACCATGACTACATGCCCACACAGAATCCTAAAAGTCATCCTTCTTCAAAGACAATATGTGTAACATCCACTGCTAAGGCAAAGAGTCAGTGACAATTAAAAGTTAAGTCCATGTTTTCCCTGAGGACACGAGTCTCAGTTTACTGAGCCAAAGAAAAAACACATCAGCTTTTCTTCACTTAATCTCAGTCAGTGTGTGTCCCGGCTCAGAAGACGACTCATTACTCATCACTTCAGGCTGAGAGAAAGAGGGTGGAGAGGAGCGATAGCCTGTGTCATCCATGAGTGTGAGAGTGGTGGTAATGACTTCGCCCTCACCTTTGTAGGGGATGAGTGTTTGAACAGGGGTTGGCTCTTTGCAGCAGGAGAGCGTGGGAAGGGGAGAGCTTGCGATCAGAGAGACAAGGAGGCGGCGAGGAGGCGGCGAGGAGGCAGCGGGGATTGACTGTGATAGAATGGAGGGAAGAGGCCGATTTACAAAAGGGAGGGGGGGCTGCTGTGACGCACAGGCTGCGAGCGGCTACTGAGGTAGTAAACAAACCTGCCTGTGGAGGTGCTCGGTAGGTGTCTGCTGTCTCCATGGCAACTGGCCCTCATGCTCAGATGCTTCTCAGAATAATGAACTTTTTTTTTTAAACAAGCAGTGGTAGTGCTTCAAAGCCCCTGCACTTCAACCCATTTACCAAACCAAACTGCAGCCTCGAGTCAAGCCTAAACTTTGACCCACATCTACTAACCTTGACATTGAAGGAAATGTGCTCATTTGCTTTCTTGCTGAGAGTTGGATGAGAAGATGGCGCAGGACTTTCTAAGCTCTAGCTTAAGTAACAGGATGAAACATCAAGCCTGTCTGTGTCAAAAGCAAGGACTCTATATAAAGATAGACAAC
Source organism: Hippoglossus stenolepis (assembly GCF_022539355.2). Taxonomy (NCBI): domain Eukaryota; kingdom Metazoa; phylum Chordata; class Actinopteri; order Pleuronectiformes; family Pleuronectidae; genus Hippoglossus; species Hippoglossus stenolepis. The sequence goes on from NC_061493.1 coordinate 8,463,285, forward strand.
GCATGTCCAATTTCTCCCAATGTATAGAAATGAGGCCAAGATATATAATAAGATATCGAGGTCTGATACATGCGCTCTACCAATCGCTCAGCTGTCATTCATGACATTTCACTCCGTTATCATAACATCAAATACAAAACCAAAATTACAGAAAAAATGAACACTTGAACAAACAACAGTGTGTTAAGAAGTACGAGAATTGAAAAAATGAATTTATTTTATGTGAATTTTGACTTTTTAGTTTGGTCCATGTCCCATCCACTAACATGGAGGAAACAGTGTTTATGAGCTATACTGCAGCTGGCCACCAGGGGACAATCAAGACGAGTTGGCTTTACTTTTAGGTTGCTGTCATGTCAACCATCTTTATATGCAGTCTACCGACCAAATGTTGCAAAGTTCTCATATAACGTTAATCTATATCAAATGAAATAAACAAGATATATGTAGTTCATATACGTCTGAAAGTGGTTGTGTCATTTGATCAGATAAGTAAAGCTGCTTTCAGACACGCACTGAACTCCGCAGATCGTCCGTGTTTTCTCCGGAGGAGGTGCATGTGTGATCGCAAAAGTCAGAGTAAGAGGCTTTGGATTATCTGCAGACTTTCTCCGCCTGGCCTCCTGATATAAAGTCTGTAGAAAGTCAGGTGAAGTCGATGTGAGAACACAGCGGCGGATCCCCCGCTGGATTCAACCGAGCGAATGGGGGGGGGCTTAACATGTCACAGACGCAAAAATAAAAAAAAACCAAAATGAAAACCTAAAAGCTCCCGGTGAACAAAGTAGTGACACACACATGGAAGACACCAACGAAGATGTTGTGAGAGTTTGTGATGATAAGACCTCCCGCTGTGTTGCGCATGTGTGAAAGGCAACTGCAGATCAACCTTGTAGCCAATTCTCCGCACTTTACCTTCAGGTCATGTCTGAAAACAGCTGAAGTGAACATCTTCACCTAAGATACAATTATCCGATGCTTAGCTTAGCATAAAGAGTGGAAATAGGAGGAAACAGCCAGCATATTGTAACAAAATCCAGACGCACCCCCAAAGCTCATCGATAACGTATAAGTCATTAAAATAATGAATTTTTATCTTGACTTCATGTGTGGGATGCGGCTGTTTCCCCTTGTTTCTTTATGCTACACTAAGATAACTCCGGCAGCTTTTCAGTGACTTGAGAGTTATATTAATCTTCTCTTCTAGTTCTGCAACAACACAGTGCCTAACGTGATCTTTTCTATTTATTGTATTTTGAGTTTCTTTAATACTCAGTAACAGGATTGTACAAAACACCCTTTCCTCAACTTCCATTACAGTCATTCCTGCTCCTGAGCTTTTGACCACATGACCTTCATCGGCAGATGGAGTTTATACCATTGTCATTGCAATGCAGTTATTTAAATATAGTTAGAATAGTTAGACATATATTAGAGTTAGACAAGAAGATTGATAAAACTGGCTTGCCTTCACATTTAATATTGAAATAGAGCAGTGGTAGGGCTGAATAGTTCTCAGGACAGCACTTTATTTTTCCTATAATTAAAGAAAATAACACAAACTAGCAGACTAACATGTCCTTTAAGATGGTCCCTGCCAGTAAGGACAGCGTGGTCAGGGTGAATGAAAAAAGAAAAGTAAATGTTGCACTTTCAATTAAGTCGACAAATGATTCCTTATCCTTAAAAGATAAATGAATGAGTCTCTAGTTTTCAGGGATGTGGTCACAGTGATGAAAAAGTCAAATCTAGAGCGTTATTAAATTCTGACAGAGACTATTTTACCCAGGCAGGTTTTATGGTGAGCAAGCTAATAGGCTGAAACCTCATTCAGGATGTGAACTAGTGAAGGAGCCCTGATGCTGCAGAATGGATGAAATAGATGAAAAAAACAAATTGGCTGAAATCATATCAACCTTGGATCGGAGAAAAGTTCTGCATCCCTGAGCTAGAGCCAGCAGGGGAGTTAGCTTAGCATAAAGACTAGAAACAGGGGGAACAGATAGCATGCTCTGTGTTATAACCTGTGTGGCTTATGTCTTATAGATTTTGACACACACACACACACACCTTCCATTGACTGTTGCCCCACAGACTCATCCTGTCACTTGCTTGTGAAGTGGAACATACTGAGGCCACATAGTTTGTAACAGTGACCATCTTCTTCCTCCCTCTCCCATTTCTCCTGCCCTCACTGACCACATCCACGTTAACATTTTCCATGGAACCAAACAGCAGCATTTTGTCTCTGGAAATTCTTTTATTCAAGTTTCACATACAGTACTTCAGATAACAAAAAATATAATAAATTCAAATCAGTTTCACTGACCAGCTGCACGGCAAACATTCACATGATAAATATTAACTTTTAATAAATAAAGAATAAATACAAATTAATGCTACGGAGAGGATGTGCATCTCTCCTAGTGGTAGTTTTAGTTGTGTGAAATTCATTCTTGTCAGTCTCTGCATTGATGTACTTCATGTCACTGAGGCTGCTGTCCATGTATATACAGCACATGTGTTTCTTTCAGAGTCAGACATCTGCAGCTCAGTCTATTGTCACAGCCTCAGCTTCCTGTAGCTGTCGGCTCGGACCCCCGGCCGGTGTGTAACCCCCATGTCTCCAGAATAACTCCACATGGGTGAAACTCCTCGGACTTAGGAATTCATTCCAATCCGAAACCTTTTCCGGTCTCCGCTGTGCGTCAGAAAGCCTGTGTGCCTTTTGAGGAGTCATCACGTCTCGTCTGCAGCTCGCAGGAAAGTTCATGAGAGGGAGAAAGACTTTTAGGATGCCTTGGTCTTTCTGCTGAGCTCCAGGTACGTGGAGGACTTGAGGAAGCGAGGGTAGCAGTCCTTCTCCATCAGGGTGTAGATTTTGGACTGGGCCAGGTCGAAACAGGACTGACTGGGATGCTCCGTGTTCTTCTTGATGATGGCTTTGGTCACATGGTCCAGATTTACCTATAGATGAATAAAAGAGTTACAGAGATGAGTATACTGCCTGATAAGATAAATGAACAGAGTTAACAGAGCAAATCCTTATTTGGCTTTTCGACCTATTTGATATTTACCTCTCGTGGTGCATCGGATCCAATGAATTCCTCATAAATTTTCTTCGCTTTAGTGGCCAGCTTTGAGGGTTTAGTGGCCCTGTAGTCCTCGCAGGCCAAGTAAAAGGCAATGTTTTCCTCGCTGAACTCACTGACGAGGAATGCTCTGAACAGGCACAGTCCATCTGGAAACAGGAGCAAGAGACAATTAACATCTGGGAGTCATCTTAAAACATCTGGAATGACCCAATTCTACCTATACTGCGTCGAGTATGACGTGATGTGTGCTTACTTTGGCAGGAGAGCAGTTTCTCAAACGACTCCTTCCACTTCAGAGGTTCATCGGTATTTAACCTGCAGGAGCAGAAAAAACATTAGTATGAGTTTTAAAAGTCTCTGCTGTCCTCTGTTGTTCTGCTCGCTGGCTTGAATTTTGTTTGACTTACCTCAGTTTGTCACATTTCTTTGTCTGTCCAGCGCCAGTGATGCTGTGATCTGACTTCTGGAGTAAACTTCCAAACAAAGCTTTCAGCTCCTTTGCCCTGCAACGATACAGAAAGAGAACATGTTAATATAAAAGAAACATTTAAAGTAAATTAAGTCCAGCTGTCATATTCTAAAAGTGCAAAACTGATCGCTTTTCCACCATAGAAAGAAAACCTCAGTGGATCTCACCTCTCCAGGCAGGTGATGGGCAGTGATTCCAGTCCTCTGCACATGATGAGATCTTTTCTTCCTGCTCACGACTGAATATTTCCAAAGTGTTTGTAAGTATTGTATGTTACAGCTACAGGTCTTCCTTGCCGTCAGTGAGTGAGCTCTCAGCTGGTCTGCCTTCATCTGTCAGAGAGGCACTCTTTATAGGGTAGCCCACACTGTGACATCATGACTCTCAGCCAATGAGAGAAGACGTGTGGGAGGATGAGGTGACGCCTCTACGCTGATTTTCCTCCAGACTACTTCCTCACTGCTGCACAACACATGCGCTGGTTACATTGATGGAATTACTTCCTCAGTCATAAATGTCTTTGTGGTCATTCACAGGGGTGTGAATGTAAGTGAACGAGTGCGTGCGTTTCCCTGGAGATCCAGGCATTCACACAAGGAAAGAAAATCCCCTAAAGTGAGGACTTTTTGACAGCCCTCTCTTTAATAGAAGCCAAGTTTAACCCTCATGTCAACTTCCACTATTTGTCAGTGAATTCCGAAATGCCCGAAATGACTAATTTGACAGACCTGGACTGTAATCAGGTCCTTCACGTCAGTAAAAGTCATTATAACACAAAGTGAAAAATAGCCCTACTGATATTTTTGAGAGATTGATTGATAGACTTAAGGAGGAGAGCTGCCTCACAGCTCATAAAGTAACACACCATCTGTTTTTCTGAAAAAAAAAATGACAATCAAAAATGTCTTGATCACCTGAACGAGGTTTGTGACAGGTGCATTAGTAGAAGAGACAACTTCGAGGAAGAAAAGACACCTGCACACTGTTTACACTTGCTCAGTACTGAACATATGCTCTGAAATGACAGACGCCTGTCTCAGAGATCCATGGTTTTCATTGGACAGCAACACCGAGTTAAATAACAACTTTAGAGCGTTTTATTCTTGCTTCTATCATTATTGGATTGCCACCATTGGTATATTAGCATGAAACCAAATGAGATAGCCTGTTTTTTACTTCTTTATGTTCTTGTTTCATCATCTTCTGTAAGTTGATCAAATATGTTTGAGTAAATTCCACACCTGCAAGTGAACCAGTGGCTATAGCTGTTATCAAATGTAATGAAGTAAAAACATACCGTAGACTTGAAGTAGGAGGCAGCAGAAAATGTTATACTCTAATACACTGCAAATGCCCTTTAAAACTACTATTCAAGTTTCACAAGGTCACCAAACTGAACCAATGATAATGATAAAGGTGAATCTGAACAGGCCCAAAAAAACTAGCAGAGGCCGGGTGAATGTGAGTCAAGCAAAGTCTGCATAGTCCAAGAGTCTTACTGGGCTCTTTATGAAGTCTTATAAACTACAGGATAAAGGGGATAGGAAGATTGTCTGATGGTTAAAAAAAAAATATATATATATATATAAATGTATGTTATATGAAATAAACCCACACAGGCCTGATGGAACATAAGATGGTCCTCACAACAGAAGAAGTGTTTTTGTATGTGTCATGTGGGTCATAAGGTCATATGAAAGCAATTGTACAATCTCTGTCTGGAACATTCTTGTCAGTATTATATCCACAGCTATATCTGTCTTCTCAACCTCCGGGTGGAGAAAACTATTGTTCACTTAATGAGAAAAATCTAAATTTAGCCAGACAGAGAGCTGTCTAAAAGTAAATGCTGCTACAGGTTATTTCTCATTGGGTTCACAGGAAACACAGGAAAGAGAAAATCAGGCAGCCGGATGGAGAGGCAGCGAGCTCATTTAAAGTTTCTTAGCCGGCTGCCTCAGCCGGCAGCCTGAACAATACTTACTCTCCGCCCTAAGTGGCTGCTTTGTCCGACACACTGGTTCTGCCAATGGCAGGTCACTAAGGCCTGAAATAATGAGCTGCTTCCCTGCTTCTTCTGTAGAAACATAGTCTTTGTAGGTCTGCAGTGGGAGGAACTTCCTAGAAACAAAGCGGGGCATGTGGCAGGGTGAGCTCTGAGGAAGAAAAGGGAGTAATTTGGCTTTCTTTGCTATGGTTTAAATTGACTCAACATGCAGTTTTCCAGCCTCAATGGGCAAAGCAACTATATTCGCAGGAAAACTATAAAAAGTAACAATTAAATGTGAAACGTATTTCTCACAAAGCAAAATGAGGCCAAATCAAATTGACTCATTGCTAAATATTAAATAACTGTTACTGTCTTTTAAAGCCCTACAGACTAACCCATAAACTCACTTCTAGCTTTTGTGTTGCAACTGTTATATAGAGACCCATCTCCTGCCTGTTTATGCCTCTCATACATATATGACACATAAATGGTGAATTGATGTTGTATCACATAAACTCTTTGTTATCTCACAGCAGAATGAGATATTGACACGGTTTTTAGAAAATGGGCCATGGCGTGTGGGGAGGAGGAGGAGGAGCAGGTGATTTAACTGAGGCGGGAGTGTCGGGATCTGATTGACTAAATCAGAATCAGAACGCACAAACAACTGGAGATAACCACGACAGATGGGTACTCCACATACTAAAAAGCAGGTATAATACAAATATTTATATTTAAAATGATTAGATAACTGCTACTAATGGTTGTCAGCACCGCGCTTAATAATGTCCATTTATCCGTCATGATCAATATTCCACTCACCCAGAGGTTGGCAAATCGATACAGTGGAACATCTAGAAGCTAAAGGGCAATATTTCATTTTTAAGAGTTGTTGCAAACCAAAAACAAAGCTAAAAGGACAGTGAATATTGATCTAGTGGAGACAGATATGCTTCGTAATGGCTGCTTTTTAGTAAAAAGTATTTACTAAAAGGTTAGCCACATCATTATCATAAGTTGATATGTCATGGGTGATTTGCTGTTTCTTGAGAGTTCAATCTGACGGATCAATAATGCCAATTAAAACGTATTTGTTGTTTTAAGCATTTTCCAAGGCTTCATGGCGTGACTGCACCAAAAACTAGTTCAGCGGCTGATCGGTATGTAACAAAATAGAAACAGCTGTTTTGGAAAAAAAATGCCAAATAGTATCAAATGTGTGTTTTGATAAAAGGAAGATCACAAGGATTCTAACCTTCACAGCTTGTTATGTTGACCTCATTTTGCAAAGAAAAGTTAACTCTAGAAATAACAATTGCAGCTTAAAACGTCAAGGTCAAACAGTGAAACACTTTCGGCTTCACTGTGACAAAGAAAGTTCTTCCTGCTATCATCACTTTGCATTAATGTGTCGGAAGCGCTCACAGAGTAGTCACAGATTTGTTTTTTTTAAACACTTATTTATCACATCAATTATATTACAGCAGCATCTGTTATTCAGCTGTTGTTCTTCTATGGTCTCCACACTTTCCAGTTCCCTAAATACAGTAGCTGCATATACATAACAGCTATTATTATTATTATTATTATTATAGTTATTATTATTATTATCTACCTTTAAATATATGTTATGCAATCTTAATTATGTTTAATATTCATAACAATCAGTGTGATATACAGCATATTACATCTTCTATAATTGCACTACTAAGGCGTTATGTGTATTTACATCATATGTCTACACACATATTAGAGGTAAAATGCTGCTCCTCCATCTGGGCTCCATTACTGACCTTGTGTTCATGTGTGTGTTTTGTTTTAATTTGTTTCTGTGTTTTATTGACTTGAATTATTTCTGAACTTAATCACACTTTCTCTCCATGATGCACAGAGAGGACTCTATGTTTAATCACTTTTACCTTTAACTGAACTTTGGAATACATCAGCTGTACGTTTTCAGATAATATGTTTCATCTTCTGGGTCCAGCCCAAAACACCTGTCGCATTTATCTTGATTTACTTGGTTTAAAAACTACAAAACCTTATTAAATTGTGATCTTTATTTTACCACTGGGAGCTACTCAATTCATGTTGATTTATGCTGCATGCTTTTCGTTAATTTCAAACTAGTCTTTATCTTGATTCATGCATTATCTTGAGGACTTTCTCTGCTTCCTGCCCAACTCCAGTTGAGATGATTTCCGAGCCTTGCTTTCTGCAAGAGTCTGTCATATGCGGGAAGTACAGAGCAGCGTGGAATTCCCACAAAGTCTGTCCATTTCCCAGACGACGTGACCCCGACCTCTATGTGGAAGTCGTCCAAAAACAACCCTGTTTCCTCCTCCTTTTGCTGACTCTCCTCCTCCCTCTCTGCTGCAGCAGAAGCTCACATGGTCAGAGTCTATGTTTCGAGCTCATGAGCAACAACATTCAAAGTCAAAATAGAAACAACAAAACACACAGAGTGTATTTGCTGAAGAAAACACAGTTTGAGTGGCACCAGCTGGCAGCGGACAGAGAATCCACAATCTGCATATTCACCCAGCAGAGCAGGTGGCTCACCTAATGCATCGAAACGAAGACGCTCCGCCAACAGTCACCTGCTCTCTGCCAGATTACCCCACTGTATCTCTGTATCATCAAATGTCAACTGGCCATCGAACATCTGGAGGTGCAGCAGCGAGGAAGTCGAATCAATTTGAACTAGTTTGCACATTAAAAAGATGAACCAGTGTATCCAGTGTATCCAGTGCTTCTGTTACATGTCCCACATGTGTCTCAGTCACTTTTTGTACCTGCTGGCTATTAAAGCCGAATGTATTTTTAATTCGGACACACTGGCTTTGATAAATACATGCATGAGTTACATTTCGCCCCCATCTGGCATCAAGCTACATGAGTTTGCATTTGGAGGAGAGAAAAAAATGACTGCACGTTGACGGGATCATATTGACATCAACTTGCACGGCTGAATTATAACGGCACATGGTGAAAAGGCTCGGTGAGACATTTAGAACTTCCCTTTCTTCTTGGAATAATTGCAAATTGTTTAATTTTATTTTCCAAAGAATACACTGCAGGAGGCTAATAAGTTTGCCCTCGCTAGCACCAAAACAAATATGTCTGCAGCGTGGCCAGCAATGCACCAGCGGGACGTTGGTCGGCACACGGGTAATTGGGTACATTGCCAGAGATCCAGCAGCAGGCAAGAGATGGTGCTTTATGGGAAATAATCACGGACACTACAATGTGCCCTCTCTTATTCTGAAATATGGCTGCCTGGTGATAGGGTAGTGTGGGAACAGAAGGTTAATGAGGCGACAGTCACATAAGTATGATGAGGGCATTGGTGTCTTTTCCATATTTGTTAAAGCATTTGTTATATTCAGTCACACAACCCATTAGGTTAGGCGACATGTCAACACCTTCTTTTCAAGAAACAAAGCACACGAACTGGCTTGGATCCTAAAAAGTATAAACCTTAAAAACCCATTAAAAAATGTATAATTTAGCAATCAAGCGGCATTTTTCATTAAAACTGCTTGATTTACAAGTTTATGCAAAATAAATATTTCATGAGTATTACAAGGACATGCAGGACTTTAAAAGGCAAGGAGCATACACTTAAGTCAAGTAAACAGTCGGATTACAAAAAGGACATTAGTTATAACATTATGTCCAACTGAAAGCATTTGGGTTTTTCTTCTCTTTTTCCATGACAGCAAAGAGATTAAGTAAATGTTTGCCTGCTTTTAAGCTCTGGGGTATTTCGGGGGGCAAGTGAAGAACACGTGGGACCGGCCTGTTGCAGGTATCTGGGCAAACACATCTGTTCAGAGCACCACCTGCTCGGCAACACTCGAGAGGAGGAATCACGGTCGAGTTTTTCTCAGAAATGAACTGTCAGCGTGGATCTTTACAATAAGAGTGTGCAGTCATGCTGGATCTCTAATACTGGCTCTCTGATCTAAATGCTAACAAGCTCCGAGTGACAATGCTAACTGATGTTTTAGCAGATATGTTTGCCATCTTAATTTAGCATGTTAGCATGCTAATATTCGCTTAGCACCAAGCACAAAATACAGCTGAGGCTGATGTCATTGGTCTTACACATGGACAGTATGATGGACGACGTGTCTCCTCTTCCTGCCACTATTCATATAATGATGGGAAAATATGGTAGATACAAATTCTGCCATCTTTCGAGCAAAAGGAGTCGTGGTACCAAGGTTCTGCCGATATATGCATAGCATCAAATAACTAATTGAAACCAAAAGAGGCCTATGAGAAAAACAAACACTGTTTAATGGCCAATACTGCAGGCCAGCCACCAGGTGGTGATATAGACACTTTGGCTTCACTTTTGGGGCTCAATTATGTCTTCCATCTTTATTTACAGTCTATGGTTTAACATGTTTGCATGCATATATTTAAAGCACAAAATAGCTGAGACTGATTTCATTGATTTTACAGACATAGGGTGATATTGCCATCGCTATAGCGCCACCTGACTACTGTTATATCTGAGCAGTAGTCAGAACATTACGCTAGTGCCACTTTCATGTCATAGCTTTTAAACTGTATTTAATTTTTAATTCCCATTCTGCCAACATTGTGCAAATTAGTCCAAGCTTCACTCTTGCCAGTGACGTAACTGGAGAGACGTGTCGATTGATCAGCTTTGTTTGGATTGTTCAGACAGTTGTGCTACTGTTTAATTTTCAGGTGAGGAAGTAGCAAACATACAACCAAAGATAAAGCAGAGTGAATATTAATATAATAAAAAATCTGCATTCACAATCTCTTAAGACTTACTGCATACCATGTAGAAAGTGGTTCCTTATATTAAAAAACATGGAATAATAAATTACATATGTGCAGTGAGCCTTGATTTATTTTTAATTCTATGTATTCACGGGGCTTCTGCCCTCAATCCTGTTGAGACCCAGAATTCCCCACTCCACCCCTCTCTCTTTCTGCATGTGACATACTAGCTTTGCTGCATAAGTGATCTCTGCATGCTTTGCTCACTTCTCATGGAAAATGAATAGGGATCGGCTGTTAGGCAGATTGTGCATGTTGGAGCATCTCAGTCAGACTGCATCAGGAACAGCTTGCTTCTGGCCTGCAGGGAGTCCATGAGAGGTTCAGAGAGAATTAATGTGCAGGATGATTGTTTGTTCAGCTCCAACACAAGACTGAACTGTGAGGATCGCTGGGAGCAGAGGCGAGAGCTCAAAGGGTGCAAAACGTGCCCGATCCTTCTTATTTCTATGTAACACAGAGCTGCATGACAACAAGCTGGTATCAGAAACCACATACGGAAGTAAAAATAGGGAAGTAAACAACTACAGATTTTTTGTTTAGTAGCATGAATATAAAGGTCTGTGTTTCCATTGACAACCAGTAAATGTATATCTTGCACAAGAGTACCTGTATACACCTCCTTAAGGCCTTCCGTCCAAAACACAAATGTTAAAAAAATGAAACGATTTAAATCAAAAGTCCACGACACCTCCTACTGTTTGTGATCGGAGCTAAGCAGTTGTTTTTTTTGCTGAAGGAATTTAATCTGTGCTGACAGACAAGGTAATAAAATCGGACCTTTATGCTCCGTCCTTCACCTCCTATAGATTTTAATTGAAGACATCACTTCCACTGTCTGCTTGGCCGATCTGTGGCTGTTCAATGACCTCAGTGGCTTTACTGTAATCACATGTGTCAAAGGCACAAGCAAAGATATAAGGGAAGCGTGCGTATCAAGGTTAGTGCAACGGTAAGTATCATTTTCTACACTGTTTTGCTGTAATGCTCGAAGAATCGCTCTCATCAGGATAGATTTCTTTTTCTGCAGAAGTTGAAACCCTCTAAGTTACACAGGAGGGTGACCATTAAGGGCTGGGAGCGGACATAAAATTCCTCTGAGTGTGAATGTGTGATAGGTGGGCTTTGGGCCCAGAAACGCCTCCATGCCAGTTTTCCTGTTCCAGGGAGGCCCCACCCTTTTACTGCAGGCACTCACCTGGAGACTATTGTTTCATTTAGAGCTGATATATGTAGGCACCATTCAGCAGCTCAGTCTGGGTGGATTTTGTCCAGAGTGGCAGGGACACGTTAGTCTCCTGGAAGGTATGTTTTCAAGTTAACTCTGTTATTTAACCGCTTTTGTTGATCACTTCTATCTATTTTCGCTAGAGGCACTTTAAGCAACCTGTTGCCCATGCAGGCCCCGCAGCCTGGATCTGTTTGAAACTGTTTGCAGGTTACAACAAGGGGCTTGTCTAAATTCTAGATAATACATAGGTGTTTACATTTTAATGTTTTATACGCATGTGTATATATTTTTTATTTGTGGCTGTTGCGCTGAAGATCAACACATGGAAGACTTAAGTTACCTTGTAGTTTACCTGTAGTTGTTTGTATGTAGTTGTTTGTGTGTACTGTATATGTTGCCTGTGATTTATAACATTAGTTTACATTATACAACAGTTTGGGTTTGAATATCCTAAAGTTTCTTGACATAATGACTGTGAAGCCTCTGTTTTAGGGTTTTCATATAGCCACTGTTTTTCCTATTTTGTGCTGTTGTCTGTGCTGTAATTTTATCTAAGTGAAATCATATTGTACTTAAGCAAAGTGTGATTGATTATGGGTCAGAAGTTTTTGTTAACTTTTCGTGTTTGCTGTTATGTGATTTGACCTCATCCACTTGCGTTTTCCCTTTTTTCGTAGTTCCCCTGCTGGACTAACGGGGTGGTGCTAATGGGCGCCCCTCTCCTTTGCACTGCATGTGGCATGTTGTGATAACTGTGTGCACTTCCTGTTTTCGTTGTTGTCAGGTGACAAGGTGTGTGTGTGTGTGTGTGTTGTGGTGCCCGAGTATCCTGGTAGCAATCAGGTAACCCCTTCCTGTCCGGCTCAGATTAACTCTAAAGTATATCACGTGACCAACTTTTTGTATCTAGCATTTGTAGAAAGCTGACTTTAAAATCCTTTTGTTTTTAATGTGTTGCCCGAAGCTGTTTATGACTACTGTGAAATAAATTTCTCATTTAAAGTCAGAAACCACATCTCTGTATTTCATTACTAGTATTTACTCTTAATCCAAATAAATCTTAAAGGGGATCCTAACCCCCAACCTGTTGTGTTGTCCAACCTCGAGGTTAACCAGTCATAATTTTGCCTCAGTTTACATGTGTATGCTGTGATCAATACACACACTTAACAATCAAGACTGTTTTACCATTCCACGCTAACACAAGGTTTAAATATCCAAAGTTGGACGAGTTTGGCCTGGTTTGGAGCTGGTAACTCATCTTAGTGGTCCGGACCACTCCTCTGTTTAGGGAAGGTAGTGAGACATTGGAGCAGCGCTCACAATCTTATTGCGTAAGGAAAAAAATGTATCCAACACATTTCACTTCTACAAGAAATCATTCATTCCATCCACAATAACCATCCTGAACAAAAACGGATATAGACATGGCACGATGAACCTGTTTTCCATGTATATCTTTTATATTTGTTTAACTGTCGTGTCGGTACCATGTGGTTTGTGTTTTTAAAAGTGAATTGTGTAGGTTGAGCCCTATCAAATAATTTCTGTCACTGATGGGACAGACAATTTTTTTTTTCTATCTTTACTATATATAAAGGGCATCATGATTGTTGGAAATGAAGGAGACTTCCTCTGGGGTGTAAACACTGGTGGTGGTGACTTGTCAGGCTGTGATTCGATGAGAATGAACTGCTGGACCCAGATACCGAGAAATGTGCATGTGACTCAGGAGGCAAGAAGACCGTCTTCCTGACTGAGCTTTAGTCTTTGTAGGCTACATGCCAAGAGGAAAAATAATGTAAAATGTAAGACCTCTGCACTATAATACGAACATGCTGGACTTCAATAAAGATTTGACCACGAACAACTGTTTTGACAAATAACATAATTTATCATTTATTTTTCAAAGATATTGGCTAAAAGAAATTGTCTTAACGGTAACTGTTTACTTACCATGGACAAATTATTGATCAATAATGGCATTTCCCAACTAGACTTTCAGTTTACATGTGCACTTCTGCTCAGTGGTGGAGCTCTGCAGGTTTGTCTGTAATCAGAAACTGCCAAAGAGAAAATGCAGGCCACAGGAACAGAGGAGGCTTGTGTTGTGTGGGTCGGTTACAAAGACTCAAAGATCATGGATTACTTAATGCCCTTTTAATTATCATAGATTCTACATTAACATAGTCTTAACCAGCAATTAAAATGATGAATGATTGTGATTTGCCTCAGTCTTTTTGTATGGGCTCTGAAATACAACCCACGCGAGTTGGAAGGTGTAACGTGAAGAAATCCTTTCATGGCTGAGCTTGCAGAAAAGCCCCTGCAGATCTCTGAAGGAAAACAATGTGTCACATTGTAAGAGTGGAGGTGGTGGAAAATGTAGCTGACTAAGTGAGCATAATGACAGTCTCTCAGTACGCCATCTTCTATTCAAGCCCTGGCACATACTGTACGCCAACCACTTGAAAAGCTTTAAAACCTGCTCAGGGCCGCTGAATGCCAGCGTGAAATGTCCACCCACACAGCCGCCAGAGCTCGGCTTCTGAAGACGCTCAGCAGACACCGACTGTCTACTGACTCACACACAGGTGGAAATGACACAAAATACACGTGTGGGCGATCAAACAGATGAAAATGATAGAGAAATGTTTCAGATAATTGCACTCAGTACATGCATGCATCCACCAAGGGCTAATAGTCCCCTTAAATTAAAACACATATTTCTTAGCTGCACATTGCTGGTAATTACAGGCTTCTAGTTCGATTTGTTATAATACAGCGGAGGAAAAAAAACAACTTTATGAAACCACATTTGAATCATTAAATCCAGATTTATTTATTTATTTATTTCATCAGTACCCTCTAAATTCCTGGATCCTTACCAAATGCAGACAGAAGCAGAAACTACACATGGGTGAGAGGATTCCATACGTGCACCTTTTCCATCATGTTTCAATAGTGTTGCATCATTTAAGAATCATCACCCTATGTTTTAATAGAATACTGTCTTTTTACATGTGCTTATTTATTTCAGCCTATAATTCCCTTATGTTTCTCTCTGTTCTGTGTTTTTTATCTGTTTGCTCTGCTTGAGTATGTTTTTGTGTTATTTGTCTCTACATATATGTTCATATTTTAAAACTGTATTTACTTCATTGCTGCTCATTTTGACCAGGACTCTCTGAAATGTATATCAATGGGACCTTCCTGGTTAAATAAAGGAAAAAAATCAAAATAATATAGCTGGTAATTTAAGGATTTCATTCAGCAGAGTTCAACTCTTAAATCTTTTTGAAAAATAAATTCTACCTAATTGAACAATTTCTATTTGTCATGTCCTATTGTCCATGTGAAGTGATTTTACTGGAGGAAGTCAGCAGTGGAGCATTTTCTTACGTGTGGCCTGTTCATGCCGTAAATGAATGTTAAAAATAATGCATTTAGTTTCAGATGAGTTAAAGACCGGTGTTATTAGATTAATATTATATAATATAATTAGTATGACACGAAGCCTGATGAGTTTGTGACCAGATAAAATAAATAAATAAGCCAAACCAGTTTTTAGTAAGGTCTGTATGGGATATACAGTGTGAGTCTGAATTCAAGTCACTGATGGTTTGTATAAAACCACAAGAAAATAATCTGTTGCCTTTTAAAACTGTTTCACAAAAACACAAATGACTCTGATATGTAAATATGTCATATGTAAAATGTTTAGTTTTAGTCATTTGTGTTGGAGAGAAACTCATTTTGATTTCTGGAAATGTTTACAATTCTACAGTAAACCTATGTCACTAAAACTCGTGAGAAAATGATTGAGAAAATGAATCTAAAATTGTGTGGTCTGTTTTTGATTTAAACACAAAGAAAATAAAGGTGGAGAAAATTAAGCTATTAAGGGGTTACTGTGGTTCTGACTTTGAACTTGTATTTCTCAAAACACCACTGATAAGGATAAGAACATTTAAATGAGCTCTTCTTTATA
Source organism: Hippoglossus stenolepis (assembly GCF_022539355.2). NCBI lineage: Eukaryota > Metazoa > Chordata > Actinopteri > Pleuronectiformes > Pleuronectidae > Hippoglossus > Hippoglossus stenolepis. The sequence continues at coordinate 8,478,885 of NC_061493.1, forward strand.
TACAATGACTTTTGTGGCGGTGATAAATTTCTAATTGCACTAAATTAAGCTTTTAGGGGCTGATGGCGTTGCTTTTTGGGAACTTTTCATTATTCGGGAATGGATGAGACAGGGATGATCAAACTTCCCATGTTGCCTCATTCCACGCTCGGAGATCATGTATGGGAATTTTTGCTCCACTGGGAGAAATCTAATGCATCACTTCATGCAACAACATTTGTCACATGGGTGACAAAAGTTTTTTTTTATCTAAAAGATAAGTGTCTTGCGAAATCACATCCGGCTTCAGCAGCGAGCTCTGAACTCTGCCGTCCCCTGTGGGACCAGAGCTTTAGCCACATACCTCCTGAAACCACTGTGGATTTATTTAGACTTTCCAATATGAGTTTCAAATATTCATATTTTTCCTATTTCTGTGTCATGCCAATGTATTTGGCCTATCCCCTTCATGGGAGTACAACAGCCCTTATTTACAAATCCACAATTATTATTCTGGTATTACAAAATATATAGAAAAAAAAGGACATACAAAGAAGAAAGAAAAATGAAAAGAAATTCTAAATGAACTTTACAGGACTATTATTTATTTATAAATGGACTCGATGCAGAGATATTTTCTCTCTTCTCCCAGGCTTTCTGCAGGTAAAATGTACATTGCTTCCAATTCAAACTTTTCACATAATTTATAACTTACAAAATAGATCATTATGCTGCTTACAATATAAAACAAATTTAATTTTCTCAATCATGAAGACAGCAAATTGTACTTCTACCTCTAACATATAGTGTATCCTCCAGTTTCCACAGTCACAGGTAAAATGATAACTGACCTCCCTTAATACAGTGGGAACAAACCAAACCTCAGAAATGCACCTGATGTACAGCCTCAGTACTAATCACAAAGAAACCTGTCCCCCTCCCACAGTCTGAGATACGGCAGGTTTGTGCGATTACTCTAAATGCCATCCTGGTAGATGTGTTCACACATCAAAACATCAAAACAAATTAAAAATGTCTTATCTGTTGGTCTGAAGCATCAAAGAATGACTGGGCTGTGAACTCTCTAGAATGTCTTCTCACATGACTCCTGAGCGTAGAGGTTAGTAAAAGCATTTGTAAAAGACTATTCTGTCTTTCTGTCTTTCTGTCAATCTCTCTCTCTCTCTCTCTCTCTCTCTCTCTCTCTCTCCTCTCTCTCTCTCTCTGTCTCTCTGTCTCTATCTATCTTGCATTTACTTCAGTACTTCTCTGTTAGTCCAGCAGATGGAAGCACAGTCACATCTGTGTTGTGTCGCCTGTGATCAGTGTGTGTCAGTCATGCAGCACCTGTCGTTAAAGCTCCACTTCTCACTTGACATGACAACAGTCTGTTGGCTGAGTTCAGGACGGCAGGGAAACACGAACTCTGCATAAGAAAAGAAAACAAAGCTCTGACTCTGTGTTTGAGCCGACGGTGAAGACTTCCGACGCAAATTGCATTCGGTCCTACCAGAAGGTTGCTTCGAGCAACACAAAGTAAAGAGACATTGGGCACCGAGCACAAATGAACCATTAAATGCCAGGCCTTAGACACACTTAGCGCTTTGTGTCATATATAATAGGATTTTGTGAGTGTGCATGCCTGCGAGCTACTCAATGTGTCTTAATTTTAATACACAAACCCCTTCCTGCAGATATGAGAGATGAATAGAAACAAGCACGGGAATGCTGTTTTTGTTTCTTTCCGATCAATTCTCCCACCCTGCAGAAGCCCCTGGATGCTTTGTATTGCGTTTGTCTCGCATCTCCCCCCCCCCAAAGGACCACATTATCTTGTGTATTTCTACAGCAGACAACACAGGAAAATGTTTATAACGCTTTCATGTGTTATCCACTGGGTGCAGCTGTGCATGTGTAAGCATATTTTATCATGTATGCCAGCATTTAGCTTTAAACAAATCCAATCATTCTCAACTGTGCCTGCGCCGCTTCCCTCTTCCCTCTGAATGCACTTGAACAAAAAGCCAAGGTGAACACTACAGCAGAATGGGCAATTCTCTGCTATGAATACATCTCAGTGCAGAAAGTTTAATACATCTTTGCTATAAGGTTGCCTTCTTCTGGACCGATTTTGTCTTCTGGGATCACTGAGTGTGATTGAGACCTAATGGGAATGGATGATGGCCATAAGAGCACCTGTCTGAAGATGATAGCTTGAATCAGTATTCTCTCCGGCAATGAGAAGTGGAAATGGGGGCTGTAGTTAAGGCAATAGTGATGTCTGTCCCCTGGTCTGTGAAATGGCTCAATCTCCGCGGCCGATCCACCGTTTGATTGTTATAAATCTTTTGGTATCACATTATCTTGGCACACCCATTACCGATGATTGTGATTCTGCAGCTGGTGAGAAATGTAAAGAGACAGGAGGTGTATTTTCCAAAACTTCTGTGGCCATACTTTAAATTTACTGGCTATATTGCAAAAAGAAGATCTTGTTAGTTATTTGTTTAGCCCTCGTGAACCTTTATACACTGATCAGCCACAATATAACAACAGGGAACAGATTTAAATGCTGCGGAGTATCACTGTAATTTCCGAAATGGAGATGAAAGCCATCGAAGGTTTGTATCTACCTTCCAAACGACTTGATTTGTCTTCTCAGTCAGAGGGAGCCATTTGGAAGGCGGCGCTCTTACACCATTAGCTGACATTTCTCAGCAGGCGACACTAAGACTTTCACTAATAATCGTCATTTTTACGCAGCAATAATTAATGAATTTATGCTGAGAGTGCAGCACTTAGACGACAGACGCTTTATAGATCGCAGTGTTTTCATGAAAGATATATCTGTTTGTTAAGAAATCCAACAATCCAACTAAAGAGGCTTTTATCTTTCGCTGCTCTCATGAGAGAAATGCGAGCAAGCAGCCGCAGAGATGTCGGAGCAGGTACAATATTCACGACCACACTCTTGTTCCGGGAGCTTTGTATATTTGCAGCATGCATAATGGAGCATTTTAATTAGAAACATTGAATATTCAAGAAACATGTTAGCTGCTCTGTGTTAAAATATTCTCATCCTGTCAGTCTGGAGCACTATAGTTTCAGGCCTCGGCAGAACACGTGACCCGAGCGCCTTCGTAGCCGCCGTGATTTTGTCTCCGTGATGTATCTAAAATGTTTCCGAGCTCCGCACAGACAGAAGGCTGCTCAATTATTTGTCTCCTCGCACCCATTTTGCAGCAGGAGTTCTCAGAGTTTGATCATTATCAAATATTTTATCATCGTTAAGGGTCATTAACCATCTGCCATAGCGGTAATAAAACTTACATATAGTTCACCCCCTTAAGTCATTGCCAAGTCCTCCGTTGCCAAATTAGCATATGGTAACGGTCCTCGTGGAGGGCCGACCAGAAAGTGAGCCGCTTAATTGCGGCACAGCTTAAAGTGTCAGTTTTTTCTTTAAGCTGGAGTCAGATGAAAACTCTGGGAGGGCTGTAACGACCACACTGCTGATATAAATGCATGTTCCCCTCAGCTCACTGGGGCGTCTCGCCCGCTAAGGACAGACCACTGAGGACGGACAAGGGCAGCGAGAACGAAGCAGAGCTTAAAGCTAATCGTAATCCCCCTCCACCCACTGCATGTTGGCTCTCAGAGAACTCATAGGCCAGAGATATATATTAAAGCTTATCGGGACGGAAATGAAAACACAGCCAGCTCTTATCATGTTTAATTGAGAATAACATCTCACTAATAGAGGATAACATGTCTAAAGAGACCAGGGTTATACTGAAGGGGCCTCTCACGACAATCACACACAGATAAGAGCTGTTACCTGATATGATGAGGAAAGCTGATACACTGGTCAATCATGGAAGCCACTCATTGCCATTCATTATAATAGCGTGCATTCGTAACATTCATTTCATTCTTCTACAGCATTGAGTCCCAATAATTCATCTGTGAAGGATGTGCAGTTCCATAAAGATATAAAGAGCATAAATGTCCCTCTTTGGAAACTTTCTTCACACAGAAGGATGTTTTATAGTCACTAAATGTACTTTTACAGATCCATATATTTAATTCTGTGGTTACCATTGATATCTGCACTATATTTTCAATAAAAAACTAAAAAGTTTGGTTTAAATGAAAGGGGAGGAGTTAAAGGGGCTTCATCCTCTGGGGACCATGAATGGTGGATGGATTTCATGTTAAACCATATAATGATGTGATTGTTAAGAATTTCAGTGTTTATCAAATTGGTTTAGTGAATAACAGAGTGACAATGCCATCTTAAGAAGCACAATGCTAACAATTATTAAACAGAGGGATTCAAAAGCTGTTAGAAACATGTACAAGCGGTAATAAATCTAACATAGATGGATCGCCCTTTTCTATCCACAAAAGTAAATATGAACTATCTCAGAATTAAATAAATTAGTTAATTGAGAAAGTAAATTTCTTCATGGTTACTCCATAATGCATCATCAGCCCAAACTTGAGGCCCTATACCAACATAGGATCTAACATAAATCAACACAAAACATCTTATAAAACACCACAAGACAGTTTTTGAAATAAACAAAAATAACTTTTATTTTAAAGGCGAGACGCACTTATTTGTCCTGATTAAAGAAGTTGATATAACTTCCAGCTCTGCTGGAGGTCCAGAGGGAAGTTTGTTTAACATGCTCACACAAAAACAAATGATTTTGTTCCTCTGTTTAGGTTCAGGTGGTTGTGATTTTTACAAAATTCACTTGATAACTATTTGGTTGTTATTAGGGTTTAGATTAAAGGATTTGGGTTAAATCTGCTCTAATCAATATTTTATGGTAAAAATTAATGGACAGTGCAAAGACTAGTGACAGACCCACAGAGAATTCTTTCACATTACTCAACAAGGAGTTCTAGTTTTAATCTAGTCTTTCAGCTCATTGTTTTGATCGTATGACCCACAACTTAAAATTTTGATTTAACCTCACAACTCTCAGACCACATTAGTGGCCAAGTGGTGAACATACTGAAGCATGAAGCTGCTAAAGCACTAGTTGGTGGAGAACAAAACAGAGCTATAAAAGATTACTATATTATTATTATTAATATTAGAGTTACATTCATCAGGTGACCAGAAACATGACCAGATCATTTCTAATTGTGCTGAGTGCGTAAATGGGCTGTTTGGTTTTTAGAAAAACTTCATAAATCTTGATGTATTGCTTCAGTGGACATAAAAGGATGCAGCTTGAGGGTCATTGTGTTGGTCTTTAGTTATGTGTAATGTAACAATCATTTTACAGTCATATCTTTTTCATATTTTCCCACATTTTGTGGCCCACAAATCATTTTCTGTAGTTGAGATATTCTATGAGACTGGGATGGTGCCCAACAAATGAAATGGAAATTCTTTTTCATTATCAGGGCACTGTACAGCAGTCACCCCCAAGAAATGTGTGAGAAATGCTGCAAATGCATGAGACATTTATTCTCAACATTCACTTAGTCCATCACCACTTAAAACACACTACTCCTTTATCCCATCCAAACCTTCAAGTGGGACACCCAGGCCACAGAATTTAGGATTTCGTTCCTCATTCACTCCATCATCTTCGGGAGCATTTACGAGGATGACGTCTCCAGTCAGAACTGTCGTTGTCACCCTGCATGTCTTTGATGCTTTATGATCCGTGAAATAGACCCAGTACATCTCTTCTCTTCTCTTCTCTTCTCTTCTCTTCTCTTCTCTTCTCTTCTCTTCTCTTCTCTTCTCTTCTCTTTTCTTGTCTTGTCTTGTCTTTTATTGTCTTCTCTTGTCTTTTCTTCTCTATTCTTCTCTTCCTTCAGGAGATGAGTGGGCATCATAAGGAGGATGGCCATTGATGGATAGAGAGGAGACGAGGTTATCAACTCTGTCATTCCATCAGGATGACTAACGGAGTAACATCGTCAGGTGCGACCATAAGAGACACACTCATTCCTGAGCCTTGTTATCTCTCTTCACTGTCATTCTGTCACAATGGCAAACGCATGTGCTACAGACAGAGTGAAGTGAATACTTCATACTTTCACTTTATTATTTTCAAAGATATTCCATCTTCTCTGCAGTCTCGGCCTTACTTCTTTTCAAGTCTACATTGTACATTCAATACAATTACAAAGTATAGGAGCTGAACGCCAGACATTCAACTGGTTAGTATGTTTGCTCGGAGTCAGATTTATTCATACAGTCTCGCCCTTCATCATAAAAGTCGCCTGTGAGAAGAAATCTGCAGAGATGTGCCGACGTAGATCTGACGAGGAGTCAGTCAGGAAATATAATGATGGAAATCAATGTAAGTAAACAAAACACGAGGAGACAAAACAAAGGAAAATAGCACAACATGCAGCCTGACCCGTAAAACCTCGCCCCAATTTACCCAGCATGAAAAATAAAAACACAATGAAATGTCTGACAGTGGCTTCAAATAAACCTGCAGGTGTGAAATAAACCAAAAAATGTCGGCACTCAAACACATGTGACCTTCGGTTTATTAGGAAGTGTGAGTGTGGAAATGCATTTTTTTACCAAAGCATCCCTTCGTTTGTTAAATCCCTGCATGTTGAGAGTGAGATTTGCTACGAAATCGTTTAGTGCAGGACGACACAATGCAGCAGCCTCTGGGAAACTCAGACGATTTGTCTCAATTTCCCCATCAAAGTCCTCTGAGCATCAATGCGATCCTATTAGTGGACGTGTCTGGGTGAAGATGACTTCATTGAGCCACGGAGAGAGGGGTCTGACATCTGAGTGGTGGTGGGGGTTTGTTGAGTAGCGAGCACGAGGGTGGAGAGGTGCGAGGTGTGGTGGAGGAGACGAGTGTGTAAAAAGACACCTGAATTGAGAATAATGAATCCGGAGAGGAGTGCAGACATCTCTTTCATCTTCAGGCAGATTTGAACTGCTCTTTCATCATCATGTGAAAAATGTGCATGCTCGGAGCGAAGGCGCATTCACCTGCAGGGAAGAAACGCACATTTCACTTTCAAAGAATACTCACTTTTCCCTCCTTCGTTATTGCTTTTCAGGTCCTGCAGTGTTTGGAAGCGGAGTGAGGAGTCATTAAAGACGTGGCACGCACCCGCTGCCAGGAACACGGGCAGGTGACAATTATTTACCCCGAAATTAGCCTTGTTATCAGGCCTGATGAATGTGTGCGGAAATTAAGGGTGAAAGCCCTGAATGGCAGTCTAGCGGCGCAGCATAACAAGGGCACAGGAGTGTTTGAAGAGTCGCTCGTCTGAGTGACAGAAAACAATGTGAGGAGCTGCAGTTTAGTTCAAAGCCGAATACATTTGAGGGAAAGGGAGTTTCGTATCTGTGATTTCTTTGGGTCTGTCTGCTGCTGGAGCTGAAGTCAAGACGCATCAACTCAGTTGTTTGTGTGTTGGCCGTGCTAGCGGCATGACTTCAGGGATGGAATTGTTCGTCTGATGGTAGATCTGTGACTTTGGTCCCAGACTAAAACATCTCAACAACTAATGGGGGGGGAATTGTACAGACATTCATAGTTCCCAGAGCATGAATCCCATTGACTGTGGTTAGTAATCCCTTGACTTTTCATCTAGCGCCACCAGCAGGTCAACATGTATACCTATCAAGTGAAATATCTCATCATCTATATACAGTATAATTTAGTACAGTTTTGAGACATTCTCCTGCGAAACAACACTGGGGTTGAAATTTCTACTTCTGATGAAATTTGATTCCGTATTCGTGCCTCACTCAGGCTTTATTGTGATGACTTTGCTCATCCCTTGACTTCTCATCTAGCGCCCTCATCAAGTAAAATGTCTTATTTGTCCATTTTTATGCTGATAATTCAGAATATAAATATAAACTGTACTTTGAGTTAAAATGTGGATGCCTGACTTGAGCCTCTAAAATTTTTTTACAATGCATGTGCGTGTAATTTGGGAGAAAATCAGGCTCGAGGTGAGTTTTGGAAACATTAAAAGGAATGCCTTTTGGATTCGGGTTGGATTCGGCAAACAACAGCGTGCACGGACCATGTGTTTGTGGTATTATGTCGACGTGCATCTGCATTCACCAGAAACTCCGGCTCCTGTTATTTTCCTTCCGTCCCTGTCCTGTCTCTCAAATCCCCAGGAGGAGTAATCGTTTTTCACTCAAGCTGAAGCATCTTCAACTTGTGCTAATGCACCTTTGCACTAATTAACGCCCTGTGTCTATTCATGCCATTAACATCTTCCCAGTGATTTTGTATGTAATGGTGCCACGTCTATAATTCACACTGCATTAAGTCTGAACACACGTTAAGATGGTGAACGTCCCAAATAACCAGAAGTTCATCGTGGCCGTACGTGGCTTTCGCCTTGTTTTTTTTTGTTTCTTTATTTTAGAAACAACAGAAAGATATTTATAAAAAATAAAAAAAAAGCCAATGATCTCATCTCTCTGCCCTTCAGGTGATCAGAACCTGGTTTGTCACTTTGTGTGTGCGTGCGTGTGTATTCGTGAGTCAGCGTGTGCAGCTGCACTAAAGCTCAGTGGCCTTACTTGGTCCACAAGCAAAAGACGCGATGTGCCCCGACCATCTGACTGGATTTGCCGTGACCCAGTTAAGCTGAATCTTTGGCTGCAGCCGCTGTGCAGACAACCTGGCTTTGCTGTGCAGAATTTGTCCTTAATTGAAGAGACAGCTTCGTGAGGGAAGACACAACAACTTTCAGAGGACATTTAGGTAGGTAGTTAATTTTCACTTGAGGTGGGTTTAGTCACCGGCTGAGTCATCAGGAACGTGACCTCCCTGTGCTCCAAGAACCCTGGGACTGGGACTGGGACTGGAATTACAACGACAGGCATTACAGCAACGGCAGACATAAAAATCTAATCGGAACAATTGCTGGGTCTATTGATCCTCTTATTTATTCTGCAAGTGAGTGAGTATTCAGAGAGATGGCTCTTGATTTCCAGACATAATCAGGCTACTTCATCCAGCTTAGGTTTTTTTAAGCTGTCCTTTGGATGTGCCAGGTTTCCCTCAATAATAGGCTGCAGGACTCCTGGCTGTGAGATTGCTGTTTGTCCGATTATGGCAGCTTCTGCTTTCCAACAGTCCCCACAGGCCGAAAGTGCTGATACCGAGTGCTTTTATCAGAGAACTTATTCTCTCCTAATCGCAAAACGGTCTCCAGATGCCTTTTTTTTTTTTTTTTGTGTGTGCGTCAGCCCCAGTTTGATTAATGTGATCGGGGAGTGCTGGAAGTGCTGCCAGGCTCAGAGGTGTCACCCAACACTGCTGAATAAATGAACAGAACTAATTGTTTGTTTATGATTTGAAATATTAATAACGTCGAATATATGAGTCTGTCAGTTGAAATCACCATTCGGGACAAATACGTGCCATGGCTGGTGCCGGCTTCAACAGTTACTGTGTCGACCACCTCGGCGTTAGGACACAACCCATTTCACGAACGTTGAGGCTGCATTAGTTGGAGTTTCATGCAATTATGCGATCCCTTAAGAAACAGGGAGTGTGTCCATTTATAATTAAAGCAGCTCGTGTAATGTTTGTGGGAAGTTTTGGGGGGTAAACATTTGAAGGGGGAAACTTCAGCGGAGAGATGGCAAGATAGAGGCTTCTGTTAATGAGATGGTGAAATACTCTCCCACAGCTTACTGCACATTGCACATCTGCTGGCCTTTTTAATGTATGCCATTCACACAGAAAAACAAAAGAGCAATGGTATGGCACACTTACATGGCCGTAGGGGCTTTGGATGCAATGCAGAGTGGCCCGGGCGATTATCACTAAGTATGATTGCACTTCAAAGATCATCAAACTCCAAGCTGACAAGTATTCCCGAGCCACTGATTAATGGACTATTATACAGTATGTTCAGCTCTGGAGCCACTTTGAGGAAGCATCAGTTTCCATCCACAGTGGGATAATGAGTGCAGGGTCCACGAGGTTCCCCGTGCATGAGCTCCCGTGTACCTGGAAAGCCGAGGCGAGGGTATTTTGTTCAGATGTGGCAGTTTGGAGCTCTGGTGGGTCTCATCAGGATTGCTGCTGTCTGCCTCTCTAATGCTGCCAGTTTAAAGAGGATGATGCCGAATAAGGAGACTAAATCCCACCTCCCTGGTGGTGTGAACCCCAGGCAAAGTTTTGTTTACGCTGTGAATTATCAGTGATCTGGGAGGCATTGTAAATCCTTTGCATCTCCTCTTTCATCTCCATAAAACACCTTGATCCTTATACTGCGTCACTGCCGCTGCAGCAATAATGAGGGAGTGGAGAATTTGCAACCTTATGGTTGTATTGCGTTGTGTATTGCGTGTGTAGTTGTGTGTGGAGAGGGGGGGTGGGGGCTTTGCCAGCAGTACTCATTATAGCAAGACTTTATGTAAATCCAAAAGGCTATCTTGTTGTTAATCTTGAAGCGACCCTCAGCATTTTATTGTGCAGCACACAGCTCTCAAAATGAAATAAGATGATGCTGTTGATTATGGCTGATAGCGGAGAGCAATAGCCAGGTCTGAATTATTCTGAATCATCTTATCAGTAACTTCATTTTGCTTTATCGCACGATGGACAATCCTCTGGAGTAGCAAAACAAACTGATCTATTTGTTTGCAGATGTATATGCTGAACACTTATATTCAATAGCAGTCACTGTTGGTTAGTTTTTTTTTACTGCTTATGTGATTACGAATCCTCTCTGGCCAAAACTGAAATTCTCTAAAAACTGAAATGATGTGTTATTTTCCAGCCTTTACGTTTATTTTGGTAACGTCAGTCATGATTTCTCTCGAGTTAGTCCCCGGTCAAATATTTGATGTATCTCAAAGTTCCACTGAATGTCGGGGTCGTCACCCTGAGTCCCTGTCAGGATTTTGTCATTCAGTCGGTTTCGGTTATTTTGTGCTATTATTAGTGTCAAAAGATGGTCTGCAGTTCAATCCTGATTGAGAGGATTTTCCAGCCTGTCAAAAGTGAAATCCCGATGGAAAGACTTAATATTTGCTACTTCTGACATGAAAATAGGCACATTTTAGAGATGAATTACTGACACTCTGACTTTCGTCTAAAAATGTCGGTATTGCATTAAAAAGCCATCAGTCAACCTCGAAGACAAAGCGGGGCAATCGTACGATTCGGGTTAGAGAGGCTGTTAAATATCTTCACATGCCGTGACAGCGTATTCAAACAGTGGTGTCAGATCTCATTTGGTTTCCAGGTGTCGTATTACATTGCTGGATTGGTATCACATCACTTGATGTCTACAACAGAACATAGCCACACTCTTGATTTTTCCAAATGAATGCTCCCCATGCTTATTGAACAGGGTTTCAAAGGCTCTCATGAGACATCATTTAGAGTTAAAGAATTCTCCAGCCACCCACCCAGGTCTCCTTTAGACAAGAGGCTTTTTTTATGTGGACGTCCAGTTAGGCAACGCAGCAAACAAACAAATACACTTGTGGAAATGTAAAGCCAACAAAGTCCATATACTTTCATGATTCAACATTTTAAATGGGAAACACAAGACTAAATTGGAACGCATTGATCAAAAAACGGTTTCCTGGTCCTTCGAGTGCTCTACTGCTCTACAGTTGGTATCCGAGCGGAGGCTCCCTCTTGTCTTGTAAATCAAGCTGTCTGGGCTGTTATGACATATCGTCAGCTATTATTCCTGATGCCTCCCGTGGGGTCGTCCTCTCCATAAACTCTTCCCCTTCAATGAGCCCCTGCCTCCCATCACCAGCATGCTTGTTAAACAGACACACACATTAGTCTAACTCATGTTTCCTCCGAGGCTCGCAACACTTCCAAGCCAAAGCTCCCGCTTATCACTCAGCATCTGCCCTGTGTGTGTGTCTAGTACATATATGTGTCACTGAGTGTGTGTGTGTGTGTGGATACGAAGCTGCTTGACACACATTCACACTCCTTCCTGACCTCCAATACTACTTCTGCTACTAATAATAATAATAATAATGTTTTGAGGTGTACTTTTTCTTTATCCTGGCATCCTGCCTCTTATCCACTCTGTGTGTTTGGCTCTGAACTTGATAAAAAAAAGAAAAATCATGATGAAGAAGGAATCTTGTAAAATCAAGTTGGATAATCACCTCTTTAAGGACTGTAGGGAGAGGGCTAGCTGTCCACTACCTGCACTCCTTCTTCACCTCCTCTCACCAGATCAAGCCCTGGTCCCCCCCCTCACTAACCCAAGCAGCTCCCAGCTCTGCCTCTTACCAGGAGATGATCCCATGCAGCTAGGTCGGACCTGTCTTTCTCCAGCTGAATGCCCCCATTGGATGAAAGTGGACGAGTGCCTATGCCACTGTTCAGACTGGTCATTTCCTTGTCACATGCCGTCTTTGGCTAAAAGAGGAGGCAGGGAGAGTCCTCTTCCATCCCTCGACCCAGAATTCATTTATCAAGACACCCTGTGTTGAACAGTCTTTGCCGTGGTTGACTGCAGTCGACTCAAGAGCAGATTAGCATATCTTGGATGAAAACCTTGCGTCCCACCACGGCATTTCTGTCAAGCCGCTTGATATCCCCCTAGATGTCAATGCATTAGATGGAAGACCCCTGGCCCTTGTCACACACTGTACACAACCTCTGCTTCTCTTTCTCTCTGGTATCCTTTGTAAACAAATCCAATTCAACCTCATCTCATCCAATTCAGGCTCCTCCAGTTCTTGGTCAACTTTGGTTGAGATAACATTCCCCAGATAGTGAGTACGAGTTCATTAGGTCAATCTTTATGCCTGGAATCTGTCCTGCAGATCTGTTTCTGAATCCCTTGACTTGTCCATAGTTCCCTCTCAGTATGATGATCTGTTGGAGTCCTTCACATGATTGTGCAATAGACCTACAGTACCTCCTGGAGCTTCCTGACCTACCAGTTGGTAGAAACCTCTCCCATCCTAAGAAAGAAGCCATAGAGATGTAGATCCATTACGTTCTTGCTGCTCCAACTATAAATACTTTCCTTTGAGTCTATAAGAAAGACCACTCCTTGTGACTGTGGCTTAAACAGCAATACCATCAGAAACAAATGTGCTTAGCCTCTGATCCCCCCCCTACTTGTCACTGGTCACTCTCGGATTCACATTGCACTCAAACCTTCAACTCATTCCCTGGGTAACAGTAATACATGCTATTGTATGTTGCATTTCCAAAGCTGTGAACTTTGTGGCTCTCCACATTATCCCAGACCAGGGACCCCGTTTCAAAACAAAAGAAGAAAATTATAAAAGGATACCCTTGGTTACATATTGAGCAACGACCCGCAGCTAGTTTGCAGAAAACATGTGGAAACATGCAGCAAGCCTGCTCTGTCCAGTGGTATCAAAATCTGTGTAAAACTAATTATTTAATATTATTTATTATAATGTGTTAGTTTATAGCCACCAAAGAAACACTGTAAAAATGTACACATTACATTAACTAAGCTAACCATCTACTGGACCATCTTTGTGTTTAGCATACACAGACAAACGTGGTATCGATTTTATTATCAACTCTTGAAAGCAAATAAGCATATTTAATAGATCTTGTGATTTCTTGTTTCTTTCAACATATTTTAGTGAAGTTCTTAAAAGGTTGTTCAGTTGCGTTTGTGCAGTTTCCCTAATGTTGTTCATTTAGATGTGTAATATATTGAGTCCGTTGACCTCTGACGGAAATGCAGCTGAGGACGATGCCCTCTGAATCAAAAATTATATTTTGTTTTAATTTTAAATTGGGCTGAAGAAGAAGAAGAAACAGAAGGTGAATTTCCCCAATCAAAAACCTGCCAACGAACCAGAGCTGCTCACAACAGCAAACTCTTTCTTTCCGTCTCTCCACCACTTACCCCTGAGGTACGCTGGACTGCTTCCAACAACACGAGCTGCATTTTCACACCCAGATGCAAAATATTTGCTTGTTAAAAAGATTTTTTAAATCCCACCAGATGCTCACAGTTTAAACCACAGGAATTAACCCTTTACCGGGACACGGTCCAGATTCACTACCTTTCTCACACACCGTGTTCTTCCTGCAGTCAATTAAAACACACGGCGCAAACTGGTAGATTGTGGCATATCAAATGTTACTGCTGCAACATAAACTGCTTTAAAGTAAATTACTAGTAAAACGAGACTAGATGAAAAAAGAAAAAGGATGTAAATATAATATAAAGGTTGATTGCATGATATGATTAAACGGGGCAATGCTGTGCTCCTGTGATGTCTGATAGCTCAGTAAAAGACATTTTACAGCCTGGAGACAACAGCGGTGCCTTAAAATTAGTCAGTATTATAATTCAATGTGTGATGCCAACATTTGTATTGAAATCAATGCCTTCAGCTCAACTTCAAAATTTGCTGATGTGCCACGAAAAACTCATTAAAGTGATTTTGACTGTAACACTGCACCATGATGCACCGTACAGTCATTTGAGTGACAGTAGGGTGGTGGTAGTTGTACGCTCAGCACCTCATCCCACAATCAAAACTGCATCAACAACCTCTTCACATTCGTTCTGAACGAAAGCATCAGAGCAAATTGTGTCTGGCTTTAATCTCACGAGAAACATGTCTGATGAATCTTGATGAAGCTACGCCTTTGCTACCGCCTCTTTAGATGCTAGTCTAATCAAAGCCGTGCCATGCCGCTACCCTGCGGCTCAACTGTTGACAGGCCGCGGGGGATTAAAGCTGATTTCCCTTTTTAGTCAGAGTCACTCTTGTGAGGGTCCAACTCGCTCTGGCGTTGGGCAAGAGTACTATCCTTGTCCCCGGTACCTCGCTTACTGTTGTGTGATGCTGGGCATGTCTCTGCGGTTCCCCAGCTCATCTATCACAGTAACTGTGAATGGCGGATGGGGACGGCAAAGGAACAGAGGAAGGCTGCTCCCGACCCTCCCTTCTCTCTCACTATATACTTAGTAATCTCTGCCAAGGCTGTTCCCTCATCGGAGAATGGAGACCTTGTGTTCTGAGGCTCCAGATGGGCTAAAACAACACAGCACACACCACTGAGAATCTCCAGTGCGATCGACGGGGAAAGTGTGAGATGAGCTAGGAAGGCTAGGGGGATATTCTCATGCATGTCAGACTTTAGTGTTTGGATTGTATGATTAAAATGTAGCATGTAGCAATATTTAAGGCCCAGACAATCCATTTTCTCAATCATTTTCTTATTATAACCAAACTGTGTTAAACTCTTTTATCAATAATAACTGAGGATGTTTTCTCCCAGACTTAAACTTGATTATTGCTTGTATAGCAATGGATATTTAATGTAGTTTTAATCCATAAAACTACACTGAATTTATGAAAACATCAAATTTAATTGCACATTGTATATGTACAACAACGCCTTTGAACAACATACCACACACTTGACACATATGGATCCAGCTGACAAAGGATACAGGCCTGTCTGTGGCAAGGAAATGGTACAAAACATCAAATAGTGGCCATTAACTACACAGTTTATTTGCCTCGTACTCTACGTAGTTTGGTTGTCTGGCACTGAAAGTTTGCAGGGCAGTGAGTATCCTGGCCACATCTGCGCTGGACAATTTGAGCCTGTGGCGGAGGAGACAGGCGAACAGATCCACGTGCGGTGACCCCGGAGGCGAGAGCCGGTTAACCCTGTAGCGCAGCTCCACCAGCTGCAGCAGGGCCGAGTCCTGCGATCCCTGAGTGTATGGGTAGTCTATCTGCAGAATCAGGTCCTGGATCGCCTCCGGGTCAAAGTGCACGCTGAATCCGAACAGCTGCATGCTGTTCACTTTCATGTAGCCGATGTTGCTGGACGGCTCCGTCTCCTCCTGAGGCTCGTAGTACGCCGTTGTGTTTTTGTTGCCTCCTGTCACTCCCACAGAGTCCCTCATACGGCTCCTCAGGTAGAAATGAACCGTCTCAAAAAAGCTCTTCCATCTGTTTCCGAGAGTCAATGTCCAATTATAGCAGTCCAAAGGGATATCCAGCTTGGTCCGCTCCCAGTCTGGGTATCCGTGCTGACCAATCGGCATCGTCCAACTCTCCGAATGGCTGCCCCCGAATGGATTCACAAACAGGGACAGTGCCGGCTCCAGAGTGCTGTTCCTAGTGAGGCAAAACTGGAGGGACACTCCAAGCAGAATATGAACACGGTTTGACTTTACACGGTTGCTCTTGAGGGTGAGCAGCATTCTCTTCCTCCAGGACGGGTCGAACCATGTGTTTATGCGCAGGTCATTGCTCACAAATACAGCATGCAGAGAGATGCGCGGGTCGCGCCGCTGCAGCAGGTAGCGCAGCTCTAGATCCTGCAGGTCACGGTCGCTCTCCATGCCGAGGTAGGGGTCCGTCGGGTCGGGCACAGCAGGCCGACAGGCTCCCTGGGTCATTGTAAAGCTGGGGTTGCAGCTGGAGCATCGCGTCCGGTTATCCGTGGAACAGGAGGCACAGCGGACACCGTCGCCCACAGAGCAAGGGATGAGGCCCTGACAAGGAGGATGGTTGTAGGGGCAGGAGCAGCTGCGGCTTTCGTCACTGTAAACTCCGACCTGGTTGTTCTCGCTGCAGTACAAAATGGAGAGGGCGTAGCGCAACCAGAAGTGCAGAGGCCTAAAGGAGACACAACCGCTGTGTTAGAGCAGACTGCTGTATCATATTTCTGTGATTGTGCCGTGATGGAAATGTTTTAGCCAAACAAGATTAATTCTGTCTGTCACTAAAAACTGTTTTGGATTGATTTGCAGCAAAAACAATCAGAGACAAACTCCGACTCAGGTGGAATTACAGCAGCGAAATCAGATCAAAATGAATATTGTAATCTATTGAACCCCCCCCCCCCCTTCTGTGGTGCAGATGGGAAGCTATGACACACACTCACTCACACCTACACGTCGTCTTAATGTCTTTCTCTCCCTGACAAATTCAGGATTGATTTAACGATTTAATGGCTTGTTTTTTAAATGGGTTGGCACTGAGGTCGACCAACCCGATGCTTCTGGACGTCCTGAGAGCCATCGCTTAAAAGAACAGAGGTGACCAGGCCTTTGCAGTGGCTGCACCTAATCTACGGAACACTTTACTTCTTACATGAAAATCATTGATAAAGAGTTTGAGACGTTGATTTCAACTCCTATTGGGTACTATTTTAACTCTCAAATATTTATGATTTTTTATGTTTTATTGCTTTTGTATCTTGTATCTAAATTCCGTTTCATATATTGTTTTCATATTCTTTTATTTTCATACAGCCTCTTCTACAGCTTCATGGTCAATATCACTCACTTCCTTTGTGGTTCTGTTTCCCTGTTGTGGCTTTTGAATTTGTGTTTTCCGTTAATGCGCTTGAGTGACACGTCAGGGCCACGTTACATTTAAACATGCTATCTGACTAAACTTTTCATTTTAATTTTACAGATGCAGCACGGTGAAACATAATTAAAATGTGAATATGGAAAATAAATAAGCAAATCATGAAAACAAAACACAGATATTATATTTCACACCCAAAATTATAAATCGACTTGCCGAGAAACTGTACACCACCACTGAATTCATTTTCCACAGGCAGAGAGGGTGCGATAAAGAAGTGTAATGGCGATGTAGACCGAGGAGGCAGCGTCTGCAGCCTGACTAGCTCACTGATGGATTGTGTCATTTAGTTAATTTCCCTGCCAGAAATAGCTATCAACATAGAGTGTTCATGAGAGAGGCATAAATCGGACTGGAGTTATGACCACGGCGCTCTCTGATACGCTGCAGGAATAACGCGTCCAGGTGGGAGTGCTGCTAAAACAGCGGCTATAACAGTAAAAAACAAAAAACAAGAATAGATAGAGGCCGAGAGTATTACTGTCATGTCCGCTGCAGCTGAAACTCCTGGATATGATTTTTTTGGGACGCTGGATTGATTGCAGTGCAGTTTCAAGACGGTGAAACGTGTCTGTTTGGCCAAACGTGATCCTGTTTGTCTTGGGAACAGAGAGGCAGGTTCGCTCCCGTCAGCACTTTTCCAACTACTTTTCCTCAAGAGCCTTCTAATAAGTACCGTCTCACACCACTGCTTTCGCCCAGTGCCTGCCGCATAAATCATTTTCATAATTATAACTTTTGGGGAGCACCTTGGGTTAACAGGCGGCGGTATAAATATTCCACCCCCTTGTTCTCGTCTCGGATCTTACCTCGGCCTCTGCGGGACTATTTTGGGCTGCTTTCGGCACCTCTTGCTGAGGCTGAAGAGCTTGTTAGCGGTGCGGCGAGCTTTGGTGAAAAGCTGGTTGCTCCTGGTCTCCAGCTGCCTGTAGCGCTGGAGCAGGCTGGCGTCTGTCCTCCACAAGTGTTCCACGGCAGATGTGTTTACAGCGTAATGGGTTGGCAGTTTCCCAACAAAGCTTTGGAACTCCTCTGGAAGGAAAAAAACAAACAAACAGAAAATGAATAAGTAAACCCTGCTTGCGGTTATGAGCCGCTGGGTAACAATATCCAAAATAAAATAAAAAGAAATGCATCGACTTTTCATTGTTTGTCCCGGAAAAGCAAAACCGCTCAAGAGAAGACAGCTGCAACCTGCCTGAAAACATGTTGTTATTTAGATTTCCTTCGCAGGGCAGATTGCTGATCTCATCATCGTGTCAGGGAACAGACGTCGTTCATATTTTGTTTCCGTAAAAAAGATGTACAGTATGTTAATCACCACCTGTTAGCATACGGCACTGTACGTCGTGAAAAAGCAACTAGTCTGTAATTACATGTGAGTGACACTGAAAGCTAAATTGCTATTCTTGCCTCCAGCAATGTGAAAGTAAGAAGGTTGCTATAGGAACAGTAATCACTTGTGTCAAACAAAAATGTCTTTCAGAAAAGTTCCAGGGCAAATTCAGACGGAGAAACTTCTGATCGTATCCGGGATATTTTGGCTTCATTTATGGTAAGTGGAGACTAGGGTAATTGCCAGTTATGGCAACTCTGCCATGGTATAGTATATAGTATGTTTATGGTAATTACAGCCCTACCTCAAACTCACTGCAATTACTGTATACACTACACATTGTGATTACAATGGATGCTCAGAACAAGCATATTACAGTGTGGTATAACACATTATTTATTTATTATTTTCAGATGTTTGTTAACTTCTTTTGCTTGAATAGAGTTCATGCAGACGTTGCCCTTTTCATCTGAGAGCTTTAAATATTCATATAACTTTATTTTATTGACTTAATGTAAAGTAATAGCTGCATTTTGACGTGTTGGGTGAGACGATTTATACCACTCATATCTGTGCATCGTAAAAAGGAAACTGCATCTGTCGAGGGGTTGTGGCTTATGTGCTGGACTATTTTTACACTTCCTCTTCAAACAAATGAGAAATCACATGTTTGACATTCACCGTGCAGACACACACAAGTGGTGCAACTCTTAGCAGGAAGGGAAATGAGCATATTTCCTCAAATGTTGAACTGTGACATTAAATACACTTTTTTTATGAGTCCTCGCATAACTTTGGTGGATGAGAACAGATGGATGTCTATAAAAGATCGGTGTACTGTCACACACTGCAGCCCTGAGCACCTTGAGAGGAACATCATTTGATTTGACACGATGACTGACAGGTCTCTTGATTCAGAGTCTGGCAGCTGCCTCTGTCTGACGGCCAAGAATCAATTTAGAACAAAAACAGGTCATGTAGTTCATCCACATATAAGTTAATATTTGTTGTTAAATATACTACCACTCCTACAACTAGTAGAAATGATAATAAAAATTACAATAATAATAATAATATTGATAATAATGATAATAATGATAAAAATAATAATGATAATAACATATACTTGTATAGTTGTCAACAATAAATTAATGCAGAAATTAAAGCTTTGAATTTAAGTATGTTTAAAGAAGGCATTTAAAAGCGGTAACATATGGGATAAATATCAGGCCACTGGGAGAAAAGTAATTTGAAAATGTTTTGGAGAAACTCTATAAAAACAATGCTGCAGTTTTTAAGACGGAATTCTCAAATACAAAATAACATTAGTAAAGATTTTTTTTATTTTTTGCCAATCCAAACATAATGCAAGGCTCCAAAACTAGATTTTAATCGTGCAATTTTAACCTTTCAATGTCTTTTTTCAGTAAGGGTATATATAAAATAAAATAAAGATATTTATCATATATAATTAATGTAGCATGATTGATCTTTAGTCACCAATCGGGCTCTGGGAGCAAGTTGAAGATTATCATCTGATCTAAGATGGTGCGCAGGTTTAGAAAGTTAGTTCATACAAATATCTGAATATCACCTGCATCCTGGAATACAGATGATTTTGAGGGAGATCTAAAAAGCCAGTGTTCCGTGTGTTTTTCCACACACCGTTAAAAGTTTCATTTCAGACCATCACAGTAAATCAAAAAGCCTCACTCACCAGATTCCTCAAACTCCCGGTAGGTCAGCCTCCAGGAGTCTCTGATGCGCAGCAGGTTGTTCTGCAGCGTGTCCAGGTCAGAGTGAGGACAGTTACACCGAGGGAAGTCCACGCTGCACTCACACCAGCAGTCACTGTTCTGGCAAACAAACCGACCCTCGGATTTACAGCCGATGTAGCTGAGAGCCGCCTGAATGAAGCGGCTCTGCAAATAGCCGGGTAGGATGACCTGCAGCCCTGTGGACCGGGAAACACAGCATCAGGTCAATGCTCGAGTAAAAACCACAGTGGGCAACAGTTTTAGAAAATGACTTTGCTTTGTTGAATTGAAACTATAGGTTTCTGACCCATTTCCAAAGATTTAAGTTTCTCAAGAGTAAAGAATTGGTCTGAAAGACAAAACGCCAGGCAGCAAAGTTTTCAGATGTGAAAAGTAATATTGTTACTATTGGTCTTTGTATGAGAATTTGTAACAATAAGAAAAAAAATCCCAGAAGATTACATTAAAGGAATCATGTTAGATGAGTACGTTTAAATACCACTCTCATATCATCTTATATCAAATCATTGTGGGTCGCCCTCAATAGACATGTTTCCATGTACACCAATATTCTGATATTAAGAAAATAGTCTGAATAAGACAGTGTCGAATTTCTCAAGAAATAATGCAGAAATCTTCATGAAAAAAAATGTCAAGTGTGTGTAGAATGCTAATATCTATGATAATATGGTAATATTTGGTGCAGATACAATTAATAATCTGGATTTTGTGGATCAAAATAAATATTTCAAGGGGGGGTGATCTGTATTCAGCTACTGTACAGTAATAAATAATCCTTTCAGCAGTATCACAGAAGGGGTATTTTGCCTGCACATGTTCTGCAGATCATTTCTGTGTACACTTTATATATCTGATCTCCATATGCAATATGGTGATAAAGTGGCCCATCAGCCTCGGCGAAGGTACGTGCTCTCCAAGTTGTTTTTGAGTTTAGAAAGTGTTTTTTTTATAACAAACGCATTAAACTCAGTAAGTTGCCGTCCCCAGGATTTAAGGAGCCTATTTTTCATACCTTGTAGATGAATCTTGTTTTCTGGACTGTGAACCAGCACAGAGCTGACAGTGTCCAAATTGTCATAGTTGCTGCATCCGAGCGGCCCAGTCCTGGTTTCTGTCACCTGCGAGGACGTGGAGACAAAACAGTCGAGTGTAAATCCATTGTCCGGTGTTTGTGCCTTCTTTTTAAAATAATTTATTTGTCAAGCTTAGTTTTAACTCAGAAAAACTAAATGAAGGCTCAACAAAGGTGTTTTTATGCTTCAAATGATTTATGAATGCTGTGAGGTCACTGCGGAGTAATATTGAAAAATTCCTTAATTAGAAGCTTGTTTCCCCTCGGACAGAATAATTGGCTCTGATTTGACAGAACAAATCAACTTCGGTCCAGCCAGGGAACTTTAGACTGATTCACTTCTATGCTCATGTGATTTCTGAATGCAATTAATCTGCACGTCAAAGCTGGAAATATTAACTTGCTTGAGTATTTGCATAAATGTATGCTCCGGGTCCGTCCGGTTTCTCTCCCAATCCCCAGCACCGCATGTGATTTTAATGACTGACTGCGTATGGCAGGTGCTGCTTTACATCCAACATAAAATGCAGTGTTCACCCCCCACCGACATTCCCTCTCCCACCTCTGTCTCTGGCTTTGATAGTTACTCGGCCTGAACACTATGCACGCTGCAAAGTGGCAAATGTTGGAGTCATTTGAAGTCGGCGTGGACTGGAAATTAATGGAATTCATATATTTAATCCATCAGGCTGATGCATAACCAGAGAAACACATTTTCAGTTTGGGGGGAACTTGTCTTCATCAGCGGCTACTGACTTTAGAATCCACATTTGCCCCTCGGGCTGATTAATGCTTACACTCTAAGAGCCACTTCAGATGATAAAATGGATGATTGGTGCTTCAGACTATGCAGGATGCAGGACTGCTGCTCCGGCCTCCTTCTTTCTCTCCTCTGCTCTTTAAAGATGAAATTCTTTGAAACCCCTTATGTTCTAATATTGTTTTTCTGCTGCAGAAGCCGTTGGTGGGTGGTTAGCAAGGACGTGTTTGAGCGACTTGATATAAAATAATTTATCTAACAGATTCTGATTCAAATCAAACGAGCCCGTACTTGCCAGTTTTTCTGTGATGTATGGTGAGGAGAGAAAAACAGCAGGGACACATTTGACAGTGTTGTTTCTCCCCTGCAGCTACAACAGGTGAATTTCTTGGTGTCGGGCCAATTCTGTAAACAAGCATTTGTTCCTAATCCTACCTGGCGAAATAACTTATGGAAATAAATTCCCTGAGCTCCATCTGTTCGTTCATGTTATCTTCAAGTCGAGCTACCAGAGTGTCATGAATTAAAAGTTTGCTTGACTGGAAGTGGAAAGAATAATTTAGATTATTTTGAACTTTTAAGTATTTTCTTATTATACCACATGTACTTTAATTCTGCTACATCTCAGAGAGAAATATGGGACATTTTGTTAATTGGAGACTGTAAATTGGCCGTAGGTGTGAATGTGGGCGTGAACACTTTTTTCTGCGATACGCTGTTGATCTATCCTCTCACCCAGTCAGCTTGGATTGGCTCTCAAAGGATTAACAATATCGATAATGGATGGATATTTGACATTTTTCTCAACAATTTTTTTTATTTTACAGCTACATTTACAAGTTATTTGAAAGATTTCTAAGATTTAATATGGAATCTTAACTAGGTGATCTCTTTTTTAATAAATTATGTGTTTTTATAGCGTATAAAGTTCCAATCACCACAACTGACTGCAAAATGAATGTACTGCGATAATACTATAGATCGGATAACACTGACAAAGGTCATTCTGCAAAAGAGTTTTGTTTTGCTATTCAACATCTGTATTGGAAATTATGTCAATACTTCTTCCACCACTCATTTCAGTACATAGTTAAAACTAGTTACACATATTTGCATATTGTCAAAGTTATTAAGGCTTGTTATTATAAACTTAAAATGAGTAAGTAAGGGTGGGACAAAATATCAATACGGGAATGTATCATCATGACATAAAATTATCGATAAGCTGCCGCCAAATATCCATATTTAGTTAATTAGTTATATATATAACATTGGAATGATGGCACATGTGGACATTGACAAGTTACAGTGGGTTTGTTAAAGAGTAAAGAGGCACTAAGATACAACTTTAAGCTTATAAACATTGTGTCATCTTAGTTTGTGTCAAACTCTGTAAAACCGAAACCAAATTGCAGTGACTAAATCCACAAATCCTGCACTTTGCCTCTTTAAGGGGATTTTGTATTCTGTTCAGTTTGACAGATATCATAATGTATCATATGATTGTCTTACAATTTATTAATTATTGCAGAATAGCAGTATTGTGATGTTATTGTTGCCATATGGCGTGCATTGTATCGTATCACAAGTTACCCTGCAATTTCTCCCCCTAGTCATAAGCATCACCAATAATGTGTTAACTGAGATATAATATAAAAATATAAAATGAATAATAAAATAATATAAACACTAAAAACATCAGCTCTGGGTAAGGTTAGCCCAGTGATGTACCGTGGTAATGTGAGTGATTTATATGTGCATTTATTTACTGATCAAGACTGAAATTATGTCCTGTCCCTGACCACTGAACAAGTCGTTCATCAATATTCAGCGACCTCAGCTAAACCCACAACCAAACCAGGCCATGTGAATGCTTAGTATCCTACCATTCCCATGTGTAAATGTCGAGGGTTAACAAACCACAACACTGCAGGGGAACATCTCTAATGCTTTCAGACAGTGAGTTAATCTCCCATCAGACTGCTGCCGCATTAACGTCCACGTACCCGGATGGCGGTGGATGCGATCTGGAGGTGGTGCAGCCTCCGCAGGGTGCTCTCTCTGTCGGTGAAGTAGGAAGCAGCCAGTTGGTGAAGGGCTTCCAGGGTCACCTTCCCCGTAGTGCTGGAGTTCCTGTTGCTGCTACTACTGGCCTCGGCCGCCGAGGGCGAGGACTCCTGGCTGAGCTTCCTTTTGTCCACGAATATCGTCAAAGACTCCTCCCCTGGTGACGGTCGGGCAGAGGGAATGAGAGCTGTATTAGTTCTGACAGAGCAGCACTAATCACCTTTCATTAGTATCTTCTCAGATCAGATATAAAAGCACAGTAGTGATTAAGTGCTGTGGAGGAACTGATGGTTCGCATGATCGGAGGAAAAGGCACAGACAAGGTCTCTGCGTCTGTTAAACTGCTCAGGAGCTTGTTCAAGATCATTGATCAAGTTCCCTTAATTACTTTCATCATCTGGATTACAACTGCAAAACATTAAAACAAAGTAGACTAGTAGTTGTGCACTTTCTAACAATTACAAATATTAAATGACTAATATAAAAGCAGCCAAATAAAGCACATCAGCACAGTCATCAAGTTGTTTAAGCCGCTTCAAATGAAGTATTCAGTTGAAGTAAAAAAACCTTGAAAACTTGATATCCATTGGTTACTCTTGATGTTGTACATTTGGCCTTTGTATTTGCTCACATTTTGAATAAAGGGGGTAAAAAAATTCTGAAAGCATCTTCTTTTTCGTCTGCTATTGTTTAATGTTTTGTTTCAATGTTCTGAGACCAAGCTATCCAGAAAATAGTTTTCTGTGGGCTTGAAATTGTCTGAGGCACCTTTGACACCTATTATTTTTCGATCGCACTAAACAGACAAGTCCGTACGTCCAGACTTAACAAGGTAGGTGTGAAAGTGCCCTCAGGGTGTTTCATACCGACCTTGTTTAGTCTGAAGCGGTGGTCTAGTCTGGATCAAACTGAATCATAGTTTGGTTCTTTCTTTTTTCAGACTTTTGAACCAATTGCAGGAAGTCAGGACAGCATTCACACCATTATTTTACACTATTCAAACACAGGCCCGTCTACAAAACCAATCAATGTCAGGTATTGGTAGACGACGCCCACGTAGATGATGACGACAGGACATATGCCATATAAAGGTCTTTAGTCTGCTACCTAAATGTGAAACTGACACTAACTCAAATGAAAACAATGTAACAAATACATGAGCCTTGGTTCTGACTTTCAGGAGGGATCACGTCCTTACAGAGAGGTTGTATATAATCAGAACAGAGACATCCACTCTGACTCAGACATCAGCTACCGCACTCAAAGTTTGAACATCTTGTACCAACAAGAGATCAAGAGTTGCTCCAGCGTTATTAAAACTTTCTTTCTTTTGTTTTGTTGTGTCTGCTGCTCTGAGAAAATGGTTGTATTTCTTATTTTCTATGATGGATCTCTGCCTGAGAGATTTTAGAAAATGGTGCAACATAAAAGAAGTTTCTGGTCCTTAGTTCTGTGGTGCCGAGAACCAGACTGTATGTTTACTCTTTGTCCAGTTGTGGGAGTGAGATAAAAAGCATTCTATACATCAGAATAATTCTGGATTGTACGTCGTTGATAACTGTTTTCAATGAAAAAGCAAACCCACGCTTTCTGTTCTTCTCATACAGTAAACTTTGCTTTAGTGGTTTATTAAAGACACAAAAGATGAGCCAGTTGTGTATGAATGATAGTGTTGTACAACACCAGCGACGTTTGTAAGGAAACTTGCTTTTTTTGACAGCCAAGCAAAACATTAAATCAGTCTTTTGTCGCCTTTTCCAATTAATTTTTTGTCCACTTAACCAGAGTGATTTTCACGAGCCAAACACACTGATCCAGAAAAAATTATTACATGCTTTGTTGTTCAGAAAGCAACAGACGGTAAAATGGGTGAATCACATGCTGGAAAGAAAAATCACATTCAAAGCTGTGTGAATCAGCTTCGCTTTGAAGCTCGGAGTAATCCACTGTACCTCCCAGAGTGGCAGAGAGGAGGAGGTGGGTACCATACTTCTTGATTAGACTCTCTGTAATGGCCTGGAGGGTTGGCCGCCTCCCCAGCTGGCGGATGGTGTGCATGAAGTCAGGGTCGAGGGGCAGAGCCAAACCTCTGCTGCCACCAAAACTGTCCCGCCTCTCCACTGCCAGGCTGTTGACCTTCCATCGACCAAACTCCCTGGCAACACACACACACACACACAATCACACACACAAAGACAAAAGCACACACAAAGTGAGGGAGAGAAACATTTTGCTCAATTGAGGCCTGTGTATAAGGCCCCTGGCTGCTATTTAACAAGCTGTGGTGGAAACACAAGAGTAGGTGAATGTGTTTTACTTACTGTGAGGCACACACTGACCACACTCACACACACACACACACACACACACACACTCAAACACACACACACACACACACACTCACACACACAAGTGATCATACACTGTTAATAAATGATGTAGCTGTGAAGTTGAATCCCCTGACGATCTCTAATAATATGCATCATACATTTATATATATATACAGTATGAGAACCCTCTTCTTTGAAATACCCAGGGAGTACATGATTAGTGTGGGCTTTAAGTCAATCAGGTTGCGGTTGGTTATTTATGTATTATTATGTAGATTTGAATGTGGGCTCCTCTTGGGAATTACAGAGCATTAAGTATATTTTATGGGATAATTGGTGCCCAACCTTTTTTTGCCTTTAAAAACCCTCACTACTCTGGGTTTAACAGGATTAACATAATGTATAGTTCTATAAATGTGGATATTTTGAATAACATAGCAATAATATTTTATTGTAGATGTTACGGCTTGATCTCTCTCTGTGTGTTTGTAGACCCGTCACCTTAACTTCAAAACTGAGGTCATGTCCCTGATATTCTCCTCTGGGAATTGAATGGTTTCATTGCAGCCTGATAAAAATTTGATTCATGCTGGATCCAGTATTTTTCCGGCAGGAAAGCAGTTTTCCACCATTTCATTTGTTTCCCCTGCCAGAATAGAGAGGCTTTGTAACTGCATTACAGCATCATGTTGGAAAATTAGTATCACTATTAGTGTTGTGTAGTTTTCAATCAAGTTTGTTGGAAAGAAAAACAAAGAAACGTTTCTGGATGAGTTTATAAGATATTTTGCATGAATTGACAGAACAGTTGGAAAGAGACAAGTAGAGAGAATGTGGGGAGACACGCAGCAAAGCAAATAGCTTCTGTTGGGAAGTTTGCTCTTTTGCAGAAAGTTACATGAATAGGGTGATATTGCTCTTGTGTCAGTTAAATAAGAAGATACAGTTAGCAGCTGGTAAGCCAAGCATTCACTTCAACCCTCCATTCATTCATTCATTCATTCGTGTGTGAGCTTGAGAGGTGCTCATTGGTGGACTTTGTTAACATTGGACACATTTACATGAACGGTCTCAATAAGACACTGCCATGTAGACAGCAATTTCTGATTAACTTAACCGGAATGAGGTCGTAGTCTTCATAAGCAATAATTATATGAAGGCATGTGGAGTATTTTGACTTTACTGACATCATGTAGAAATGTATACATCTTAATCTCTATATAAAGTCCTACTGGACTTTTCACTGCATTTTGCACCATTGAGATATTGTAGTTACCAACAGCTACATAAGACGTAGCAGCCGTAATGTTGACATTAAATCAGACTACGCTCTGTAACATGTAAACAGAAATATTAATGTTTCTCTCAGTTTCAACAATAATATCTAACGAAAGACAGCCAATTAGTGCATTTCCCAAAATTGAAACAGTTTTTTTTTTTTTAAAGCGCCCATATTGTGTAAAATATATTTTCTGGGCTTTTACTATCCGTAATGACTTGAAGGGGGTCAGTAGGTTCCCTCAAAGTATGAATACTTCCTCCCCCGTATGAGTCAAGCATGGTCTTTCAATGATTTCACACCTAAAGACAAATATGTGGACATGTATTTTCAACCAAATTATAATCCTACTGTTTCAAGTTATCTTTCCATGTGACCTTTGGAAATCACAGAAGCTCCCTGGACCCCTTACTGAGATTCAGACTTTATGCCGACTGTTTATACAACTTTATCACAGCTTTAAATTCTTTGAACCAGAGCATATTGTGATGCAACGCTGTGACTCCCACAACTACAGGAAGGCGTTAAGCCAAAATAAAGTCCCAAATCACCAGCTGCCATTATTTGTTATCTCGTGCCCTTTGGACACAAGCTTGCTCAACTCGAGATACTCACAACAGTAGCTCGCCCTGTTCCTCCCTCTCTCCATAGCATCAGCTAATATCTACCTCTCCCACAGGGCTGCCTGCTGCTCTATGTACTTCCCTCGACTACTGGGAGGCAATCAAATCACTGCCATGAGAAAAAACGATCGACAGAGAAATAATTGGGGAACCGGAACAGTGTGGAGTGTGTCATTACAGCCAATCATCATAACGAGGGGACAGGCTGAGTGTCCGTCCCCTGGTGGACAGATGGGCACTGTCGATCCAGCCTGGGGGTTTAGCTCACAGCTATTCCGCCACTGATGGCAAATGGAGGAACGTATACGCGGGTATCGTAAACATGGAGGTTTACTGTGTGTACTGTCTGTAAGCAATCAATATTGATCCGAATAACTCGTGGAGGCGGAAGAAAAGTAAAATCAGCAGCTATGAAGAGCGAATGAACGGTTTAATCACACACTGTTGCATGACTGATAGCTGTGTGGTGTCGGTGGTGGTGTTATAGCTATTACAGAGGTCAGAGGGGTAGAATAGCAATGTAGGCCCCCGGGCTATTTAAGAGCACAGAGAAAAATATGGAGCGTCTGACACTCGGAGGACTGTAGAATATATTTATGACATATTGCTAGGTATAAATGCCTTCAGTGTGTCTACAGCTTATTATTTTCCTGGTTATCTATACAAGACAGATGGAGTAACTAAAAATTCATCCTTAAAAACTCTTGATCAATATTTCTTGAAAACAGCCTTCGGGATAGAAATGTGAGCAGGCAGTTTACAGGTTGCAAGATCGACTGCTGGAGGGTAAGACGCCCTCGAGAGATGAGACGTCAGCCAATACAGATGGCAGCTGCCTCCGACCGTCCAAGCTCTTTGTCACATCCGGTGATTTTTACTAATTATTGAACAGGTTTTTGGAAAAGAAGAAGCTTGAAGTCAGAGGGGACTGTAGAGACATTTATGCAGCAGGTCCATAGGAAAAAAAATGATGCAGGTGTCAGTAGGAGATAAACACCGCAGCCTAAGAGATCCCTCAGAGGAGATAATGGACCGACTGATTTATAGATGCCGAGCATGAAGTATTTTTTTCACTTTGGTAAACTCTTGGCAATGTCCAGCAGAGAAAGAAACATAATCCCAGGCCTGGGGCATTGATAAACCTCGCAGGACTGCAGGAGCAGCAACAAACAAACACCACACATTGACTTCTGACAAAATCCCATGTGTAGCATGTGTATCACATGTACGACTGCACAGAGCGCCGTGCTGTGCGCCTCGCAGTTGCAAGAAAGCAGGGAAATTGCATTGCAAGCCTCGCGACGGATGTTTAGACAAAGACAGCGACAGATAAGTGCAGCTCAGGGACACTGCAGAACATCAGTGAAAGGATGTCAACTGTCCACACACATTCATGGGATGAACTCCAGCTGCAGGGGTCACAGTGAGACACCAGCAGTAACACTCTTATCAAATGAGGAAAGGAAGAGAAAGGAAAAGGAGGAAATGCAGTTCCGGTGACAGATCAGTGAAGACAGTGGCGGAGGGCCCAGTCGGGCTTTGCTACAATGGTTATTTCAGATTTGCTCATCAGCTTGTGACGGGTTCTGTGCAGGTGCTAAACCTGTGAGGGCACGTTTTTTCAACCCAAACACTACAGCAGCTGCTTTGACTGATTAGTTCCTCTCTGGCTCAAAGTGCTCATCAGTGAAATGATCCAGTGGAATGTTTGGATGACACCTGAAACTCCAGAGAAGCATACTAAACACAGGCCTACGGGATAATGATGGCAAAAAAACACATCACACGCACCTCTAACATCCATCTCACCTGTAGATCTTGTATCTGGTGCTGAAGCCCTGCTGGTACCTCTCCGCAGCCTCCGTGAACTCCAGGGACTGGTGGAAAGGCCCTTTATCGGACAGCAGCCAGCCCAGGGAGCGTGACGCGCCGTCGCTTTGTCCGGCGGCGGCGACTCGGGCTGCGGCCCCGGCTCCAGGGGCGGCGGCGGCGTTGGCGGCGGCCCCGGAGGTCCAGCAGCAGCAGAGCCACAGGCTGAGAGCCGCCCCCTCCCATAGCAGAGACAGCCGCTTATGACTGATCCTCTGACAGCTCATGCTTCACCCAGCGACACCTCATTCTCTCCGGACTGGGAGGAGGACACCTGCGCCAGGGAGACAATGTGCCAAGAAAGATGTAAAAGTACAACGCGTGGCGCAGATTTTGGAAGGTGCAGTGGGGATAGTTATTTTGAAATGAAACCATTTATAAACAGACTGATTGCATGATGTGGTGATTTCTATACCAAGGAGACACTTACCCGATTTGGCTGTGAGGACCGAGCGGTGCGCTCTCAAGGATGCGCGAACTCTTCGGATGTTGCGCGCCCTGCGAATAAAACCTCTCCCGTTCCGCGATCCGACCGAATTCATGAACTCGTGATGATCCCTTTCTCCCGAGCGCTGCTCCAACTTCACGTCCGCCCCTTGCTCAACTTTGTTCCGGGAGACAATCCTTGCTCCTGCGTCCGCGCATCCATGCGCTCCCCCCCGGCGGCGTGGAGAAGTAAGTTGCAGCGGCTGAGGAGGCGCGGACAAAGAGGAGTTCACACTGACTGTGTCCGTGCGCTCAATGGTATTTCCAGAGGTTGGACGCGCAAGGTTGATCCCCCCATCCCCATGTGTGGAATCCCCTTTGCGCGCGCTCCTATTAAAGTGGCTGCTTAAAATAACAATAAGGATAAATGTTGCATGTGCGCTGTCGTACTCCCCCCTCTCCTCTCCTCTCCGCTGAGCTGGTGGATGAATGAGCGCCCGCTGCAACACAGAGAGCTTTTCTCCCCCCTGGTTTTTTTTTCCAAGTGGGAAAGCAAGAGGGCGAGCAAGTGCATGATGATGAGGAGGAGTGATGTATACCCCACATGCAGCCGGAGCGCAAGATTTTAGCACTGTGCATCAGGGATGTTGATCATTAACCATTACCTACACACGATTCATCCTCATTATCCCTGCATACCCCTCTCTCTGTGAAAGTGGCACATTGAAAGTGTTAAAAGGGGCTTGATAATAGTCTAATTATCTCTCCGTGTATCTCCCCAGTGTTTTTTCCTCCTCTTTTTTATCGTCTTGTGCAGCAGCAGCTTTAAAGCTCTGCAGCTTGCACTGCTAAATGGCCCACATCGACCCCTCCTATGATGACATTCACATTGCTGGATTTACCAGTGTGAATAATTACAGGCCATTATCTGAGAACAGGTTTCTTGGGTGATGTGATTCAAGTTCGGCAGCGCACTTAGTTTGCCATCTCGAAGCCATTTGCACATGCAAAAGAATAACAGTTAGGTTTTTGCACTTAAAAAAAGGATGCTTGCAAAAGTAATGTTGGAGCTGTAACTTAAGGTAATGATAAACTTTGAACGCTCGACATTTTAGTGTGAACTCTGTGATGGGCGAGGAGCAGGTGTAGGAACAGATGCTGATTTGATTCACCCTCACACACACACTCACCCTCCTTTTTTGAAGCAACATCACAACCACTTGACGCACAGTCGACAAATCTTTCAGACGTATGAAAGCTGGATGATGTTATAGAGGAACGTTGGCTGCCACGATCCTTCAAATTATGGTGGAGAAGATGGCAGGGACATAGATCAGTGTGTGTGTGTGTGTGTGTGTGTGTGTGTGTGTGTGTGTGTGTGTGTGTGTGTGTGTGTGTGTGTGTGTGTGTGTGTGTGTGTGTGTGTGTGTGTGTTTGGAGACGGGGGTCGACAGGTACAGCAGCAAATCGCTAATTAAACTTGATTCTGCTCTTCAGGGACAACTGCAAGAATAACCTACCATAGCACAGACCTCTGCCAAGGCCCAACAGTCCCCTTTCGTTGAAATCAAGTTGCATCAAATTGCACCCACTCATAGACGTCTCATCGGCACTCATAGATATGTCCTCTAAACATGCAGGATTCTTTAACACCGAGATAAATGAATTTTTCTCAGAACTCAGTGAAAATGTTGAAAAACACTTAACACTCTCGCAATGTTAAACAAAGTGATCCGTACCGCCTCCTTCCACCAAGTTTCGTGGAAATCTGTTCTGTTGTTTTTGTTCAATTTTGCTTAGAAAGAAACAAATCAATGAAAAAGTTGATATCTGCATCCGCACCAAAAATGTAATGGGTTCTTCCCTGATGCCATATCTTTCCACCAGATTTTCGTGGTAATGCATCCAGTAGTTTCTGCGAAAATGTCTTGCTCACAAACAAGCAAATGGACAGGGGGTGGAAACATAACCTCCTCGGTGCAGGTGATAAGTTGAATTCTCAAGAAAAACGTTGCGTAAAGTCGGAGCTATAACACTTTATATATTGCTGGGAGAGTCTTTTGTCCCGCTCCTTCAAGGTATCTTTTCATTATGCTTGAAACCCTGATTGACAAACGCCTCCCTGTGTTAAATGGTGTGTGAGGAGAGTGTCTGTTATCCATGATGGAGTTGAATCAATAGTCTGCTTCTTCTGATTCCCTTTTTTTGCTTTAACGATATTTGGCAAGCGCCCCTCAGGAAGCCAGGGGATGTTTTTTTCCTCTTCAAGCACAAATTAATAGAGTCAATTCAATAAGGGGAGGTCACATCTTCAAAGCCTGAATAGCTGTAGTCACCATTAGTGCTGTGGACTGTCTCGATCCACTGAAAAACACTTTCACATTCAAAACAATTGAGCCAGTGTTTCTGGTATTCTTCCAACAGGAGGATTTGCTTCCCCAGGTATCTGATCGTGTCATTCGGGACATCTGTAATGATGGGAAGCCTGTGTTTGCTTGTGCAACAAAAGGAACACATTAAATATTCCAACTTGTAATTTGCGCGGAGAAAGGATAGAAGAAATGAAGGAGGCTAAATGAGCTTTTCCCTCCGGGCTGCAGACTGTTATAGTCTCTTGAAATCTGGGTCTTTGTTGTCTGTGCGCTGTAATTGAAAAGTTCCAGCCCCTCGTTTCTCTCCCTTCCTTCCACATTCCTTTGGCTTCCTCTCACGCTCTCTATCCTAGTTTCTCCATCTGACATCCCCAACTTCCCTTCCACCACCCCAACCAGCAGTCTCTTTTTCTTTCTCTTCCTTTCAGCCTCTCTTCTTTGCCTCTCCATTTAAATTCTCTGTCATCTCTTGTTTGACTCATTCTCTCCCCCTCCCTCTTCCCTCCTCGGCTGCCTGCTGAGCTTCAGGACGAAACCAGACGATTTTGATAATTTGCACCCCCGACCATCTGCCGAATCAACCTGCTGGATCCTGCAGTGGAGGAGAGGGCGGATAAAACTCTCAGAATTGTCCAGGAGATGATGTGAAGGGGCTTGACGTGGCGCTGGTGTTAATGTGCCTGAACACAAATACTTCTATCCTGGTAACATGCGATGTGCCAAAGTAATCACAAGTCAAGAATGACGCTGCGATTCTCTCGCGCATTTGGAGGTGAGGCGGGGGGAAAAGGGTCAACATCACCGAACTTGACATGAAGGCTTTGGCATAAAGCAGGGCTGTGTGTGTGTGTGTGGCTGTGAAGCTTGGCACCATCGCTGTTGAAATGACATAAAAATAGCTAATTTTTTATTCAAGAGCTCTGGCATCTCCCAAGGAGTTCTGCACTGTTCGGCTGTGGCTTCAGACGAACGTATTACTGAGTAATTGCTTCCCCTGCACCTTTTGTTGTGAACAAGTGAATTGTGGCTGATGAGCAGAGTGTTAAACAGATCATGGCCATGACACGCTGCCTTCACATTGTTCTTTGAAAGTCTCTTCAAAATGGAAATGCGACGTAACTTGGCCCGTGGTGAGCGTGAAAGAGCGAGACAAAATGGAACAGAAAAACGACGAGGTCCCGGCTTTGCTAATTCCATTTAACCCTGGAGTGAAGACAGCAATTGGACCGAAACCTCTCCAGTGTGTGTAATTGGAAAGGCATTGCAGAAAAGATCCTTGGAAACGAAACAGCGACCGCACTTTCGTACAAGTTTAAGCGGGCTGAGGCAAGTTAGCAATCTTTTCAGCACATAACATGATCTCAGTGCAGAGATTTATTGAAATGAGTGCAGTGCCTGTTGGGAATGTTCTGTTCTCTTGGCCTGTGTTCAGAATTATTCCTTGTCATTAGCGAGTCCTCCTCAAACAGTTCTACAATATACTGTCACTTTTTATTGTCTGTGTGCTGGACATTGTGTGCAGAGCTTTTCATTTTATAAACATATTCATCCTACCTGGTTTATCTGCAGTGGAGATTTTATGTTTTTCCTGCAATGAAATCTAATTTGCTTTATAAATGCTCACATGTGTGGCTGATATATATCTTTAAATTTATTTAGCTACTGTTATTTTTCATACATTACATATTGACTATTTCAGAGGTCTATTAAGAAATTGACACAAGACACAAGCTCCCATTTTTTCAAAATAAAAGATCTGCAATTCAGCTCGATAGAAAGCACCACAGCTGCAAGTTTTTTCACACCTGCGACTGTGTGTGAATGTCTGTGACAGTCCGATACGGTGAAATAAAAATGAGCAAAATGTCTAGCTGATGAATGAGTTAGGTTTGATCGGCCTCCCTGTACGGCCTTTTGCTCTGTTGGTGCATCAGCTAAGTTGTCCCTCTTACTGTAAGCAAGTCAAATAAAAAATGAAAAGTGTCGATGGATATGAAAGAAAAATAGTGCTATTTTCGAACACGTCCGGGGGTCTACCTGTTTGAGAGCTCTGCTGCTCTTTTGATTATTCAGGTCAGGGAACACACATGTCCGAGGCTTTGTCAAAGCTTTGGCTTCTGTGGCCCAGCTGCTATTTTTGCTCTTTCCCTGTACATGCCCTTTCATTCTTGAGTCACACTGGAGCATGGGAGAGCTGACCTAGAATACTGAAAGCCTGTCACACAACAGGACACAAACATCTGTGCGGGGAGAAGGTAACCAAACACCGGCAGCAGCACTCAGGAAATGAAACAGCTTTTCTCTCCGTTAAAGAGCCTCGTGATAGAGATGCTGATGAATGCACTCTAAGACGATTGGTGCCGCTGAATGACATTACACATAGATGTGAATTAATGCACTGCACGGCCTTCCTGGGTAATTATTGAGAGCTGCAGTTCAATCTATTTCCTATGAGGACTCTAATTAAGTGTTGGCACTTTTCATAAACCTTTAATGTTATATTTCATTATATATTTCCTCTGTAACATAGTTAAAAACAACCAAAGATACTGTGACCTGCATATGTAAATGAATTCACTTCAAAGACGACATGTTTATTTACATATTTCACTGAATACCATTTAGCAATTGAATAAATTATGATCTTGTATTATTACTTTTTCCCCTTTTATTATTTAGCATGTTGGTTACATTATTTTTTTAGATAATAATAATGATCTTTATTCAAAGAGCACTTTTATAAACCCAGGTCCAAAAATGCTTCACACGAGGCAACAATTTCGGAACATGCAGATCATAATGTTATTATTGCACTGAAGCAGGCATCAGTCATTACCACCCTGCTATGAACCTGTGTGATGTGTGTCCTAATCCTCAGCATGCTCTCCCTCTCTCTTTGGTCTGGAGCCTCGTGGTTGCGCCTCATCTTAAATTGAATTACTATAATCTGAATTAAGTGTAGCATTGCCCGTAGCAATTACTGTTCAAAATTACTGGGACAGGATAGAAGTGCTATAGAAGAGCGAGTACCTTGTATATGCTTTGTCGGTTCAGCTGTTCCAACCATATCAAGTCTGACCGTCGGACTGAACCATTAACTTACTTCTCTCATTCAAAGACAAGTGAATACTTCAGTGTAGCCTGTTTAATCTTCATGGACGTGATACTGACAGTGTCTTAACTCAATGATTCAAATGGTGAGGCCCAGGAAGTCCACGGGAGTGGGCTGTATCTAGTTTTGCATGTAAAATATATACCAGAATAAAAACAAGTCATAGGTTTTCTTGCACATATTTTCTGGCCTTATCACCCCATATTTCACAGGAGCTGTTAGGAGTGTGATACTTGATCACCAGGCTGTCCAGTGCTCTGTGAACTGGAGCTGTTGGGTTTAGCTCTCTATGGAAAAGCACTTAACCTCCCGCAGCTCTTCTCTCTCTGTTGAGGAGTCAACGTTGGATTCTTTAATATTTGGCCTATATGTTAGCCAGCTAGCGAGCCAGCAAAAAAATTGGTTCCTGTAATATGTCCTTATATAATGTCAGTATAACAAAAGGCAATATTGTGTGATGTGATACAAAACGTGAAAAGGTGTACATTATCCAGAAGCTTGTGTGGGGAATCAGTCGGAAATCCCATTTGTTATATTGATTGTCGTAAATTATTTCCACAACTTCAAAAGAGTCACCTGAAGCCCTCACGCAATGTCAACAATATCAAGTACGGATGTTACATTGTCGCACGACCAGGGTCACAGGCCTTTCCTTTCCCCCTGCTGGACCAACCCATATTTTTTATGGGCTACGCAGACAGTATATGTTGACACAATAACAATTTAAATTCTTATAATATTTTCCACTGCAGCAGCTCAGACACAGAAAACAATCAGGCTATTGCTCTGGTAACTTGAGCCTGGTGCATGTCCTTGCAGGTATCCTTTTTTCTGTTGTGAGAGCTTTAATTTACAATGTTATGAAGAAATACTTTCGCATTTTCCAGTGCACATATTCTATTTTCTCTCTTTTGCAAGAAGTGGGTGAGAAAACTGATTCCAATCTTTTTACCACACACATTAAATAACGATGCGCGACATGACTGCTCCCCAAAAGTGAAGCCAGAGCGTCTTGATTGCCACCTGGTGGCTGGCGGCAGTATTGGTCATAAACCCGCCTCCTCTTTGTCAATGGATGGGACATGTAACAACTAAAAGGTCAAAGTACATGTCAAATTTTTTTTTCTCAAAGACGTTTTCTGTCATTTTAGGTCATTCTTATCACACTGGAGTTGTTTTTACACAGATGTATGTCGAAGTAGCATTTGTTACCAGGATATTTTGGCTTCATTTCTGGATAGTGGGAGGAAGAGGAGACGAGTCGTCCATCTTTATGGTCTGTACAGTAAACATGAAGCTCCGGCTAGCAGGCTGTTAGCTTAGCATAGCACGGAGACTGGAAACGGGGAAACAGCCGACCTGGCTCTGTTCAAACCTTTGGATTGAGCCATGCTTCCCGTTTGATTAAGCTGAGTTAAGATAACCTAAAGATCTGCTGGCTGTAGCTTTATATTTACAATACAATTGTAAAACAATTCTTTTTATCACTTGGTGAGAAAATTAAGTTATCTTTACTATCTTTTTAAGGTCTCTGTTTTTGAACGTTGGTTTAACTTTTAAATAATTAATGCAGCGGTCGCCTTTTTCTAATGCCGAAGCTTGAAATGACAGAAAAACCTGAAAGTTTAAATTAACTTTTGGCAAAGTTACATTTACTGACCCCTGCAATAAAGAATTAAATACTGTAAGAGCATGAGGTTGGGCAGGGAACACAAAGAAACAATATTTCTTACATTTAATTTATGTAAATTAAGGTCTCTCAGTAAGATCTCCATTTCCATGCAGTCAGCAGAGTTCAAAGAGGATATTATGGTCACCTTTGTGTTCACAGGAGGGCTTTTAGCTCTTTTTAATACATTTTTTAATGTGATCATTACTGGGAAGTTGATTGATAATTTGACTGTATTTAAAGATGAATGAAAAACATCATATAACGCTGTTTATCCTTGTCTTTAGTATATGGTTTTGTATTTATATAGCGCTTTTCTAGTCTTGATGACCACTCAAAGCTCTTTTCAGTACAGTTTTACATTCACCCAGTCACACACACATTCATACAGTGCATCTATTAGCAGCACTTTGTTGTTCTAAGCTAGTTCTTTGTTATTCAGCATCTTGCCCAAGGACACTTTGGCATTGCAGATGGGGAAGACTGGGGATCGAACTGCCAACCTTGCGGTTGGAGGACGACCGCTCTACCCCTCAGCCATAGCCATAACCCTAACCCTATATGAAATTTACTCCAGGATTTGAATGTGATCTATGTGTAAAAACATCTGCATGTTTCCTTGCATTAGGTAATAAAAAGATGTTTCATGGTGAAAGAGCTTAGAAAAAGTTAAAAGAACACACTAAACACAAAACAGCCCGATCCTTGTGACCCATCGTGTTTTATTATATTCTTGTAATGCTTTGAAAAGGCACCAGATCGATTCAAACTCCTTTCCCATTAGCAGTCGAGCAGTAACAATGAACTTAGACTCGAATAAAGGTTCATTGTTTTATTGTTTCCTTTTTGTAAGAAGAAATACAACATTCTTGAACATCTTGAATCACAAAGAAAAAAAATAACCATTCATGAATTCCTCTCACGCAGAGATCACTCTTATTGGAAACCAACACATTGAAGGAGAGCACTAGTTGATAATTTCACAAATTCTGCTTTCAATCTCTCATTTTTCTCTGTATCAGTCGAGACAAAAGAAAAGAAAAAAATGTGCATAATAGAAGCTATGTTGCATAATAAGTCCTCTTTCATGATCAGGGACATAAAGTATGTCGCCATGTCATCTCTCACTGCAGACACATTCACCCTAAAGGCTTTTGCCAGATTTAGCAGACAAATGTGCATTATACATGAAAACCTTTCTCTCCGATTTTCTATCATAAATATTATTACTCTCAAGGAATATTTAACTTAACAGTTTGCTAAATGCATTATAGTGATTTATTAATATTTTTGTTGCTACAATTATGTAATTCATTTACATTGTTAATAAAGGTGCAAGGTGGGAAACCAAAACAGGAGGTGAAAGATGCCATGAAGCTACAATTACATACTACATACATTACATTACGTCCTAGTTATTTGTGAGTTTATCACTTCACCCAACAGCTTTCACCTACAAGTGGTCATGTGATATATATAATAAATATTATAGCTGCTTCAATTTTTGTGTCCTTTTTTAACCACATATCACAAGGTGATTTTATGAAGTTGACTGCTGTGTGTTTTTATTATTGTGTAGTGTTTTCTGAATGGGTAACTTTTACTGTATAGTAGTAGGAGAAATTTCATCTAAAGTTTTCTCACGTATACATGTTATTACATGTATATAAGAATACATCTTAGTTACTATGTACTGATTGTTTTGTCTATTATTGGATTATGTACTTCACACAGCACATTTCTTATTGTACATTTGGTCCATTGTCCTGTGTTCTTTTTGGGTAACTATATTGCATTGTATGAAGACTTGACCTTACTTGAGATAAGTAATCTATCACAGTAAACATGATCAGCGCTTTTTATAATTCAGTGACGCGAGTGTAAGCTGGATTCAAAAATGTGTATTGCATTACGACTTAACCTTGACAAAAACAAAAGCACACACTGTCTGCTGTTCTCTGTGATGGGTTATCGATCTCCAGCAAGTTTCAAGTCTCTGCAACTTGACTTTTCCATCAAAGTGAAAAAGAATCAAGTGGCTGAGCAGGAAGGAAACTCTCACACTCTGAGGAATGGGGGACTTGTAATGAAGCTAAACATGCAAAAACACTGGTGTGACGCCAGCCAGCTCCATTGTGGAGTTTTTTTTTTCCTTCTTTTTCACTCAAAATTGTTTTAAAATTCTATTGAAAGGACAACTTATTTCTCAACTGCAGCTGTGAAACAACTAATGAAGTTGCTCTGCTCATGCTGGGCCGCTCCATTGATCGACACAGTTGGCCTCAGAAACAAAGCTTATCTCCCCTGGTGGTTCAGTCCGACAGACGGCTGCTCACATACACAAGGAGACGTCGGACTATTTGATGGGCCGTTCAAGTCACCTTGGTCATATGGGAAAAAAACAAAGTCATCATTATTATATGAAATGAATGGAATGAATGTTCGATCTGACAAGACTTGTATCATAATTGCTCACGGTGTAGTTTTTGCGAGCCTTAGCACGGGAAACGCTTTGCAGAGCTTTGGTGAATATGTAATTATTCCTCGGCCAGTGGCGCATAGACACGTGTGAAGAAAACATCATGAGCGTTTTGTCAGGGTGTTGCCATTTGAATACATCACATCACATCTAATCCAAACACCTGATAATAGCCTTTATTCTTCCTCTCTGTGGGAAAGGCTGTGTACACACCCGGAAACCTGTTGCACTGTTGCTTCCAAATAAAACAATTTGCTGGCTCTCCAGAGCACCTCGGAACTTTTTCAAACTGTAGAGGTGGCAGTTTCTCTGAAACAAAGCATGACCTTCAGCTTTCATTAGATTAGGCTGTGTTACTAATTTGCTTGAGATGGGAAATTCAGTTGCCAAAAAATCCTGTGCCGGAAAAAAACAGAGGCTCATTATACCAGTAGAATATATAACGATGTATTCTAGCTGCAAGGTCAGAGACAGATGTATCCTTTTTTCTCCTATAATGATTTCGTAACTTTGGTAAATATGCTATGATGCTTTGTTTTTTATTTTTGAAGTAGTTAAACAGTGGGGACGGACTGCTCTATGTATGTTTTACCCATCAACTTCACCATTCTACAGATGTCTGTCCACCTGTTTGGTTCAGGCTGGGAAATGATCTGCTGAAATCAAATTTAGTTCAAACATTCATGGTCCCCTGAAGCGTCTTCCTAAAGCACCAATGAGGTGGACATTTTTTGATTCTAGAAAATGTCTTATCAACTTAAGGATTCATTGGACTGACATTTAGTACAAATATTCATCAACTATTGGATGGATTGGCAAATTTTTTTTACAGTTATTAACAATCCCCAGAGGATGACGACTAATGAATTTGTCAATTCCCAGATGTTTCTGCTTGCACCATTATGAGGTTGATCTTTTCTCATCTTAAAGTGAAAGAACTTTTGCTTAGACATTAATTTTGGTTTCGATATTCATTCACAACTTACCTGTGTCTTACTAACACTTTACTGAACATTCACTGTGTATTGGCGTCAAACTAAGTGACACCATTTCAAAGATGTCTTGTGGCTGCACTGTTTTGTCAAGACAGATGATCAAAGAGTTGATCAGCTTTGCAAACAGCATCTTGCACGTCACGGCTCAAAAATCCAACATGGCATATCATCTGTGAACAGTAACTCGTCTGTGTTAGGACACTCCGTCAACTTTGTGTTTAACACTTGAGGCTTTGAGTGTGAACACATCTCAATATTTTTGGTATCATAATGATTTAATTACACTGCAACTACAAGCTTTTATCTTTATTTATAATTAATTCAGGCTAATAGGGCGACCAGGTAGAGCACTCAGTGCACTGTGGCTAATTAAATTCATGTCGAGATAACATGCAGTCAGTTGTTCAATGGAACACTTGTTAAGCATTTTTCTGTTAGTACTCCTCATTTGTTGAATAGCAGATGTTGTTTTATATGTGGTCTACTGTTGTAGTCCTGCTATTTAAAGGGACAGTAACACAGAGTAGCCATGCAAATGTCAGTTCCTGGTGATAAAAATACAAGTTTGTAAGTGAGTATGAGATACACACACTGAGATATTTACCTCCTCCACCAAGGAGGATTCTGCAAAAACTACTAATATGGATTACCATGAGACCTGGCGGAGGGATGACGTAAGGGTCAGGGAAGAAGTCATTACATTTTGGTGTAGATCTACATCAGGGGTGGATCCAGGAATTTTTTTGTCACTTTCTTTCTTCTTTAACAATGCAATAGGTTATTGCGTTTGTTTCCCAGGGAATAATTCATGGATCTTGATTGGAAAAAAGACATACTTACCAAACTGATATCTATGTGATTGAAATTAAGGAGACTGTCGGTCCTTGGCTGAGGTATGTGCTAAGTGTCATTCTATTTTGCATTTGTATTGATTACGTTCATTTGATTTTCCAACCATTGTAGATATGAGGATTTGTGCTGTTCTTCTAAAATGGCCTTTTAAAATGAGATTATGATCATTATAGATATCGAAGAGTACCTGCTAATCCTTAGCATGGTAATATGGTCACAATGAATGTGTTATCACGCTGACGTTAGCTTTTAGCTCCATGCACTGCTGCATGTGTGTGTGAACATCCTCTCAGTCCCTCTACCGTGGCTGTAGACCCTCAGTCATGTTTCTGTTTCACTCCAACTAAGCCTCTCTATTGTACGACGCACAGCTCGTCTCAGAACAAAAAGTAGGACACATTTTCACCAGGATCAAGACGTCATGTAACATTTAATATTCGGCAGTGAGCTACGCCACAGTGAACCTCAATACTGATGTGAGGAATTGTGGGGTTTTGTGCTCACAGACTGACATGACATTCACTCTGACCCTCTTGATGTCAGGATAATCTGCCCTGTCAGCTTTCATAAAGAACCAAAGGACACTAAAAAGAGTCTTTTGACTAACACTAAGCCTCTTACTTGAATTCTAAGTGTTTGCCCTTTTCATGTGCTCCTCTTCTCCCTTTCCCCTACTCTGTGTATAGCTATCTTTCTACTTATCAGTTAATCTGTGCCCCAGCCTCTCGCAACCTGTCGGAAACTTGTTAAAGGAGGAAGCAATTCTGCTGTAAACACTCCTGCTTCCCCTTTCAGGGCTTAGTTAAAAATCTGCAGGCATCTATTCACAGATGCAATGTTGTCTTTTCACTCAATGCTCCACTTGTCTGCAGCACACTACTCATTATATGGAAATGTTCCCCTCACTGTCACTGGCGCCCGGTCTTCCTCATTAACCTCTTCCACCACTACTGATTGTTTGTCGTGCTCCACACACAGCACACACAGCACCCGTGTCTTCATGTACTGAGGTTTTAGGAGGTTGGTGACAGCGGGTGTGAGATTATGTCCAGTGGATGAAGTGTGTCCAATCTGGGAGGGAGGGAGAGAGAGAGAGAGAGAGAGGAGGGAGGGAGAGAGAGAGAGAGAGAGAGAGAGAGAGAGAGAGAGAGAGAGAGTTAACGGACTAGTTTTTTTTGTGACTGTCATTTTGAGCCTTGGATTTGGATTTTTAGGAAGTGAGGTCATTTCGGCCAGTCCTCGCTTGAACCGGCTCAGATGATAGTTGAGGATTAGGATTTTGGATTAGGGGGTTTAAGTTTAAAATTAGTTTTTTTCTTTGGATAGAGGTTCAAGGCAAGAGTCGACCCAATGAGAAGTCACACTTAACTTCACCTACTGATACAAGGTTCACATACATCGGTAGTTATTCCCAGCCTCACTCCTACTTTGTCAAATTATACAATTTTACATGGTGTAATGACTCTTATATAAAATTGACGATTTATTTTCGCAAATCCCGGGATTACTCCACTTTTGATATGCAGCTCTGAGAGAGAAAACAAATCAATGTTTTCTGTTGTAGGTTGCTGTAAATATGAATAACTCCAACCACAGTATCAAACCATATCTTCAAACGAACTGAAACACTGAGAAACAAATGAACTTAGGACACAGAGTTCACATCCTGAGTAACAGTATTCCTACCCAGTAAAATATGATCGATTCAAACAGATTCTGTTCAGATATGGAATGACATTTACACCTCTGTGGTACGTGCCATACTATTTGATCATTGGTGTCAACCCCAGAACTATGGACTCAGCTGTTTATCTTGGTATTTGTTAGGTTTAGGACAATAACCAACCCATAACAACATGATCCCGGCAGCAGATCATGCACCCCCCCCACCCCCCCCCACCCTAAATTGTTTGTGTGAAATGAAATTAGTGTTTAGTGTATTTTGCCGTTGACAGAGTGGCTTTGTGTGAGACCCAGGCCGATGTGGCCCTGAGGCATCTGAGCAGCACGCTCTGTCTGGGATAATGAGTCATTAGAATCTAAGCACCCGAGTCTGGATCTACATGAGCTGAGCTGTTTCCTCTGTGCAGTGGACAGGTTCACCGAAGGACAAGGTCGATCCACATCAACACACAAAAGAATCGAGAGTTCGGATACCTGTGTGAAGTGTGTTGCACGGTGATGAGTGGGTTTCAGCATCAAATGGTGTTCAGTGGCAATTGTCACTTTTTATCAGGAAGGAGAAAGATA
Organism: Hippoglossus stenolepis; assembly: GCF_022539355.2. Taxonomy (NCBI): domain Eukaryota; kingdom Metazoa; phylum Chordata; class Actinopteri; order Pleuronectiformes; family Pleuronectidae; genus Hippoglossus; species Hippoglossus stenolepis. Next base: position 8,523,516 of record NC_061493.1, read on the forward strand.
TTTTTCTGCCTCCGTATTGTTGATAACTGACCTGAGAACACAAATTTCCCAGGGGCAAATACCACAACATCTTTATGCTTCCTAAAGAGTGCAGTCACACGGACATGAAATTTATTTACGCCTTGATATTAAAGCGTCAAAGCGTGATGTCGGCCTCTGCAAAGGTCTCTTTGACTGCAAGTTGTCAGTTATTACTGCTAATGCGTGAATAAGAGTGACCAGCATACAGATCGGAGGTGCGGAGGCAGTGATGCCGCAGGTGTGAGACTGCCGATGTGGCACTTGTGCAAATGGAATGAGAAGCCGCGGGTGCATTAGTGATACGGAATCTCAAGGAAATTGCCACAAAGCACTGAATGTTTTTAGAGCGGCTTTCACATAAAAGCAGGCTGATCATTACAATAACACACAACAGCCTGTTTACAGTAACTCCCTGATCAAAAGGATTCACATTTTTACAGCTTTAATCACTCACATGACCAAACTTTAAGGACATGAATAGAAAGGAATCAAAGTGTTTTTTTCGGCGTCTTTTTGTTGTTTTAAAGTGGGATGCTTTTATGAGTCTCCGGGGTTTTAAATATCACCTGCGCAATTTTCTCATTTTTTTTCTCCCCTTGTGTTTTTCTAACAAAGTTTTTAAGTGTGTTTTTCTTCAAGATGTACTCCTGTGCAATGTGTGTTCCTTTTTTCTTCTTTTTTTTTTGCCTCTCAGCTTGTCGGAGGCTGGAGGAGAGGTGGCAGATGCTCGTTGCGCAGGTCAAGAGGTGAGGACGCCATCATCGATCCCCCGCAACAGGATCCCCAGGAGCTCTGGAGAAAGGATACCTGAGAGGAGCGTGCATGTGTGTGGGTGTATGTGTGAGTATCACGAGGAGTAGATGGATGCCGTCTCACTTACAGAGCCTTAAGTCAGAGTGAAATTCCTGCCGGAGCGTCAGAACAAATATTAGTTCAGAGGGATGTTACCCTCTGCAGCTTGGCTCAGCACAGAGTTTTACATGTGAGTTCTATGAGGCAGCAGTTTAAAGTCAGAACAACTGTAACATAGGTCCACTTAATGCACGACTTTTCAGGTTATCACAACTAATGTCAAGATTTTTATCTGCATATCTAAATTGGGAAACTCCAGTCTGAGCTCATTATAGTTATCTTCCCTGTCTCTCTGTGTCTTGCCTCTAAGCGCCAGATCTGGTATAATAGAAACCCATTTTACTGATACCTCATTAGGACATAGCCAAACAGCCAGTTCTAAAATACCAGCAGCGAAGCTCATCTGCATTCCAAACATTCAATACAAATGGGAGTCTGAAATGAGCACCGGTGCAAGGCGTGAGTCCCCATGCTTCACTAAGCTAAATTAAAGAAATGTTTTGTGTATACCCACACACACACACAATTACAATCCCTGCGCACACACACATACATAAGCTCACGCTCACATTTTTGTCTGCAGATTAAAAAGAAAAACATCAGAAACATTTCCTATCGGCATAGAAGACTCACAGTATCGATATCAAATGGGGTGTAAAGCAATAAGAAAGTAAAAAAGAATTTATTCAGCAGAGGAGTGGGCTCATTTGAGCTTCATATCTTGTGAGATCTCATCTCATTAATTATTTAGACCACTGACCGAAACATATGTGGAAACAGCAGCTTTGACAGCTGTGACAGACTGGGCGGCGATAAGAACGTAAATCTCCGAGAGAGTTGCTCCAGACATTTTCCAGAACGTTTCCCCAGTAAAATGTCCTAAATATTCAGGGGGCGTGCTGATGCCTTTTCTAACACGGATGTGAAACTGAAAAGAATAAAAACAACACAACCGTCTCAGGATGAAAAAGAGGAGCCACGCATGTAAAAGACGCTGACGAAAATGTCAACTTGGAAAGACAACGTCATGTCATGGTCATGTCCTTCTTTCTGCATTCTCTACCCACACGCCACCCATTGTCTGAGTAGAAGAAAATATCCTGTGTTCCTCTGGAAAATACCCAGACCCATGTTGTAGTACTTTAACAGTGGTGGCAAGTACTTAAGTACATTTAAATGTGCACCAATAACTAACTATAATAATCTCTCTGTGTGTGCATGTGTGTGATGATATTTTATTTATCATACTGTCAATGTAGATGTAATCTCCCCCTCCCTCCCTCCAGAAGACGAATGACAAGCCACAGGCAGCCGTGACTCAGCCTCTGACCTTCTCAGCTGCTGGAGGTGTCACAGTGAATGACCTGGATCTGCATGCAAACGTGCTTTATGTCCTGTAGTCTCTTAAAGTCATGTTCGAATCGCAGTGTCACACACTTTCGGTTTGACATTTACATCGTGTGCAGCCAGCATCAGTGTTCCAGTGTCATAAGTGCGGCAGGCAGACAAACCCTTCCATCAGTCGCCATCACTTGAAGCAGATGCTGCTGCACTCAGGTCAGTTCCTTGACATTTCCAACTGTCCCCAGCAGGTGATTATCACAAAGAGTTGAATCAGACGATCTTGTCACTGGTCCTGTTGGGTGCTGATCCGTTTGCAATCCCGTATACAAACAATCCCATTTGTAAGAATTCTGATTGACAAAGAAAGCCTTGAGGAAAACACATATATGATTTTAAATCTCACACAAATAGCCTCCATCTTCTCAAAACCTCTTGAACCCTTTCAAGGGAATATATTTGAGCCTCAGCCGCATTTTTACAAATTAAACAGCAACAAATGTTACTCACACATTAATTAAGACTTCTGAAAGGTGAACACAGTGGTAGACATGAAGACCCTTTGTTAAAATTGTGTTCATAGCTCGGTCGCCCGAAGGCCGAAAAGCCCGTTTTACTTTTAAAAACAACTTGTCTCTGTTTTCGTGTCTCCTACTAATGTTTATTTGTTGAGCGAATAGACACCTAGACTGTCCTTTGCAATTCATTATGAAACAATCGCCTGCAGGGATAAGGCACAAATAGCTGCAAATAATTCATTTAAACCAAAAAGAAAATCCCATCTCTGCTCCGGCTCACTGCTGGCAACAAAAGCCGCGATGCAACAACAGAAAAGCCTGATGGCGGTGATTATAAACCATGTGCAGCGAGAGACGAGACAAAGGAGCTCAACTATAACAAAGAACAAAAAAAACAAAGCACAATCCTCGGCTCAGATCAATGTCAGAAATATTCTCGGTGTCGTTTCTGAGAAATGAAACTAACTTTACCGCATTTGTGTTGAGCACGCACTTTCATCCGGCGCCGGGGTTACAAAGTGCATTTTGTCCAGAAGTGACTATTAAGATAAAGAATGTTAAAGCACACAATTACGCCTGAGTTTTGCAATTTGCATTAATGTACAAACAGATCATAAATGCAGCTACCGTACAATTATAATGACTGCAGGAGTCAGCGCTTCATGTGACTTGTGTTCTGTGGGAAGGGAGAGGCTCAGTTTTAATGTGATCGATGTCAAAGTCTCACCATTAATTAATGTGTTGTGATTTTATAGCTCCAGCTCCTTGGCAGCGCTATAGGTTATTGCGCCATATGTTCAACACTGAGATCCCATGATGACTTTATTGCCCAGATGTGCAATAAGGCACATATCCATATTCTGGAATGAACACATCTCAGATAACAGACACTACTGCTCTCATATAATAACGTTTAATGGTTTTACATGCACCACCTATGTATAGCATCTCCATACATACATTCCTATGCACATTTATACAACAACAAGAATTACAAAAACTTGGTGGAAAGATGCCTTATGGGTCAAGAAAGAACCCTTTACATTTTGGTGTGGATCTGCATCCGGGGATCCAGACTTCCTTTCACTTTCTTTAACATTGTGAGATAGGGCATTTTTCCCCATTTGCATTTCTCAGAAAGTAATTCATGGATCTTAGAGAAACAAAGTCATGTTTAGAGGACTGATATTTATGAGTGGGTGCAATTTGGAGCAGATCCCAAAATAATCTTGATTAATGAATTTAAATGTGGTTTCCTAACGGGACTGTTGGGCCTTGGCGGAGGTATGCACTCTACTTAGTGCCATTCTAGTTCTTTATTTATATTATTTACAATCTTCCACTTTGTAGCCGTAACTCTCAGTGCATTGTTTCATTTTGAAGTGCGAACAATTGTTACCATTCATAATTCATAAGAACTTGTATATAAACAAATGAGTAAAGTGAATATTAGAGATGTGAGACAGGTGGTCTTGCAAAGCATTAGATCAAAAATAAACAAACTGAGCGTAATCTGACTCCTCATTCACCTTCACTGTTATATTTGTTTTTAGCAGCAGGAGTAAAAGAGCCCCAGAACAATGAGCCTTCACAGCGCTGAAGCAGTCACATGCATGATTGTTGATGTTTACAATGCTTTGTTCCATTCCGGATGTTGACCAGCCCTGATCTCACAGCCTCTGCTTCTGCTGTGACTCTGTTTGAATTGTGACAAATCTGAACGATGACAAACGGTTTCTCCTCGCTCTCGTCCGTCCGACACTCTTCTTCCCCTCTTCAGTAGCTCCCTCGCTCTTTGGGCGTTACATCCGTCTGCCACACTCCTCGTCTCGTCTGCTCTCTCAACCTGCTCTCCTCTGATCTCTCCTGTCCTCCTCTGATCTCTCCTATCCTCCTCTGATCTCACCTATACCTGCTCGGAAAAAAAAGGAAAGTCACGTGGAGGATGTACCAAACAAAATCCAACTCATCTATCTTTCCTTTTCGATGCTATGAGTAGATCATAACATCTTATTTATGAAGATATTTCTCTGGGGTTTATTGATAGGACCGAATTTATGTCTTAAAGGGGGAAAGAGAGCGAGGGAAGTCATGGAGGGAAAGGGCCACATCAGATCCAAACCTGCGGCTGCTGCAGGGGGGGGACTCGTCCAGGAGAGCTATTGATTCAAGCATCCAAGCTTTTAAACACCGTTTTATACATAGATTTAATCATTTTAATACTATCAGCTTATACAACAACAAATAGGGTTTAAGCAGATATCAGTGTTCATTATTCCATATGAGCTGTCACACAACACAGCGCCGCCATTAAATGACAGCTACAGGCTAAAATTCAATGCAGGAACAGATGGGCCCTTCTTGCCATTCATGACTTACTGCAGCGTGATCTGTCAGGATTGTGAACAGTTTGTCTTTTTTGTCTCATTCTGGTTGTTGGTAAGATTGTGTGCATTTTCCCTGGTTGACCCCTGGTTCCTGCTCCTCCGTGCACCTGATCCTCATCCAAACACACTCACCTGCTCTATGTAAGGACCAGCCCGACCACCACTTCCCTTCGTGGTATTTTCATTGTGGCCAACTCCTTTCCAGATGTTTGTATGCTCTTGATTTTGTATTTCTCTGCCTCCCCACTTGTGTCTCCCCTCGCTCAAGGATCAGCTGCTCACCCTGTGCTGTCTGTTACACTTAGCCACACTATCCCCTGGATTTCTACCGGACAAACACTGTGGTCTGTTCACTCTTGTCGCTTCCCTTGACACTGGACCCGCCTTGAACACTTGTCCCCACACTTTGCTAGTTGGTCTGTTGGTCACTTTGCTCTGTTTTCGCTACTTCTGTAAATAAATCATTATTTTTCTTTTTACGTCTTATCTTGGTTCACTGTGTTCTGCAAATAGACTCTCGCATTCTGTGAATCCTATCGACAATAAGCGTGTCCTGCGGTGGTCGAGACGTCTCACACAAACACAGGAGACGCAAATGCAAAAGTGACAATACAGCTGCACAAGCCTCACAATGGAAACACACGCATTGATTCAAGCCCGATTCTAACGCTCACTGACAAACTGATCAATCAAAAACACAGTGGGATATTTATTGAATTGTTTGCTTTGTTAATTAGTGTCTGGTGAAAGAGGTGCAGATAATATACGAATATTCTTCTTTCTGCTCCTTTTCAATCGAGATTTGAGATTTTTTGTGTTTGCATTTAAATTGTTTTGTTTGGTCGATGAATAAAAGAAACTTGTGCGGTAAATAATGACTTTCCATAAATCAACCTTAATATCGCTGTGTCTCATTCACCGGTACAACTTACATTTCATCCAATTGACTAAAGTTAGATGTAACCACCCAGTGTTAATTGTAACATCACTGCACAGCCGGCTTCATGTTATCATTATGTTGGATAACTGCATGTTTTAATGTCATCGGGTTGTCGCTCACTCCCGTTGTGATTGTGTGACTATGTTGTGGCTTTTGTATTTGTGTTTTCTGCTAATTCAGTTGTGTGAGACATCTCAGCCACTGTAGTATCCTGTGCTCCAATAACATCTTTCTCATCATCGAACCTCATCCTCTCCTCTGCTGTTCTCTTGTTGCTCTCTCTGTTGTATCCATCAACATGGTTCGACCTCCTCTCCCATTGCACACCTTGCGTTCCTTGGTAGTGGTCTTATCTATGCTGATTTACAAAGGTATAATCCCAAATAAAGGTGTGGTTTGGTTGCACTGCTTTTCCTAAATGGTGTTTCATGTGATAACATCTCTTGAGAACCACTGAGCTACACTGACCAGCTGAGATCCATCTTCTTCACCGACCTGAGCTTGTAGATGAGGCAGTGACTCTCTAATGTCCTGCTTCATCGGCTGCTTCAGCAACAAGAGACAACTCCTCCACCTCCCGTAGCCTCGTCTGTGCCTCGTTGCCTTCATCTCTTTTCTTTTTGAAATAGCTTCTTAAATTCATAGCCTTTGGGTACAAGGGGATATTATCTTTAATAATTGAAAATAGACTTAATGTAACTTCCTTCTATAATATTTGCAGTTTTGGGTATTTCCATATCATATTAAAAAAAAGTATTTCCCCCTTGCTACAGCTGCAAAGAAATTTCATTATAATGCAATTTGTTTGAGTTTTCTTGGTTTAACATGTCTGGTTAATAAATTATAAATTTATTCTGGAATGATTAGGTCACTGATATGGTCAGAGGGGTTGTCGCAGTTTGAGCGTCACCAGAAAATGTATTTTTCTCTTCTGACACAGGCTCTTGTCGTGATTACCTGTAGGTCACAAAGTCACTGACACCCCAGTTAACAAGTTTGAGTCTTCGATGGCGTCAAGCTGTCAAGGTGCAAGGTCACTGTTCACAGACTGAAAATAGACTGCTGCTGCACAACAACACGTGTCAGTGCTCCTTTTATTCCACTGGTATTTTTGTGCTGCTCTGCATCAGCTTGGATCTAGAGCCAGCTCTCACTTTCAAACCTGCAGCACCGAACAGTCACATGTTCATCCAGCCGGTGTGAAGCCACATTAGCATTCAGGATTATAGTGTTTTCCTCTACCTGATGTTAGCCTAAAATTCATTCTCCTTTTTTTGCATTTTTTTGGTCTCCACCAGCTCTGGAGTCAAATATTTAGATGTTGGATGATACGCTATAAGTTCCTCAGGTAGTCAAGTACTTAAAGGGATAGTTCACCTACAAAATGAAAATCCACTCATTATCTACTTACCACTATGCCGATGGAGGGGTGGGGGACTTCTCAAGGGTAAATCGAGTTGCAGCCAAATCCAATACAATTAGAGTGAACGCTACCCCTTCTTCAGACGTAAAAAAAACAACAGCAAAAAGAAACACAACATGCCTCCATGCTGCTCCTGTGGTGTACGCGAGCCGCGACATTCATATTAGATTAGAAATGGCTTCATTTACACCTTGTCTTTAGCCTAAATATCCTCTGATAGCCTCCTTTGAAGTGCGTTACGTCCCCTCAGGCACTCGGAACACCCTACACACTTTTACCATGTGCGGGGTGCGCGCTCGTGTGGCTACGTCCACTAGCATCGCCACTTCCGGTAGTGGACTTTCAGACTTAAAACACGGTGTAAATGATGCTGTGTCGAGTCGAATATGATTGTCCAGGCTTGTGGACTCTTGGATGACACCCCACGAACAGTGTGGAGGCATGTTACGTTTTTTTTCTGTCGTTTTATTACGTCTGAAGAAGTCACTTTGGCTGAGGCTCCTAAAGTGTTTTGTGGACTCAAACACTTCACCCACTCCTCCATCGGCATAGTGGTGATAAAGGGTGAATTATAATACAGACTTTTGGGGATGTTTTCGTCCCGCTCGCTGAAAGCTTCTGCCTGCTGTGGCACAACACAACTCTATTAAAACAATGGAAGTGAAGCAAAAATGTGAAATTGTGGAGCACAAATTCAAAACTGAAATGATGTTACATGTTAAAGAAAACCTGGATCCACCCATTCATCTGGGTCTGCTCCGACATCTATTGGGTTCTTCTTCGTGGTCATGTCTCATCCTTTCACAGAATTTAATGGAGATCGGTTGCAGTCAGTTTTTTGATACGTAATATAAATATATTTGCTGTAGCACCAAAGCTTCCTGTTTTTCATGTCAATTTTGTGTTCAGTTCAAACTGTGGCTGCTGCTGATTGACATAAAAGCATGCTGCAGTGTGATGTATGAGAACGCTCAATACACCAATAAATAAAACAAGCCTTGAAGAATAATTTAAGGCTTCTTGTTTACTGAGATAGATTATTATGTCCCAGGGAGAGATATAAAGGAGAGGGGCGATGTATTACTTCTCTCAATAGTTTACACATTATACTGCAGACAATCTCCCAAAGGATAACATAGTGTTTTGGTTTGATAGATAATGTGTTATAGTGAGCGTAATCTCTGGCTTGCATTTATAAATCGACTGCCACACAATGATAATATCTGACAACAATGGCCACCTGGAAAAATGAAATGGAAATGAGAAAAACAAACTTCTTAAACACCACAGTTTCATTTGGAAAAGGTTAGCAGCTACGTTAAAAGACGTGAGTAGAAAAAGTTGTATTATCTTTATAATGTAACTTGAGCGTTTGGTATCAAATAGGACCGATAATGCAAAATTTACTCTCTCATGTCTTTTCAATCGATTTTCTTCCCCTCGTGCGTCTACAAAGTCTTGATCTTTGAGAAAACATTGTCGTCTCTTTTTGTCTTCCTCCATCTCATGATTCTCCAGCATGGCGAAAACAATTTTAAACAGCACAAAGAAATAAACAAAGATGATAAATTTATATATATATATATATATAGAAGAGAAAGATATAAGTACTAAGTGGATAATGATGAGTGCCTCGGATTCAGTCAACGGCAGTGGATAAAATACATACTTCAAAAATCTACCATCAAATATAATCAAAGTCAGGAATGGTCACACATGAGCAGAGAGGGTGGGTGAGGGTCCTCGAGAGCCAGCAGGCTATTGTATGTATTGTATGTTGTTTTTAAATTCTGAAGACCTGCCCTTATCAAACAATTACTAGTTAATAATAATTTACCAAACCGTCGAGCTCTGGTTCATCACAATTAAACTAATGATTAGGATCAACACTTTTTCAGCATAGATTACATAGATGTGTACCATGTTCTGTCCGGCTCATTCAAAACATAAATATACTAAACATCTGAATCAAACACTGATTGTATATTCTGTGTGTCAATCAATTAATGTATCCTAGTCAAATCTGTTTGTGAGTCTTTGTGTGCGTGTGTGTGTGTGTCGCATTATAAGTATGATTGTGGTAAATAGAGTAAAAAAACAGTTCTCCGGGTGGTTTTTAGTCAGGGGCACAGAATAAATTGCGATCACAAGCATTAGCGTTGCTCTGTCTGTTCCCTTAATTAGACCATAGAGTTTTGCATCTCACAAAAAAATGCCTGTATACATTTTAAGAACCTAAAAGCACAAGATATCAAACAGCTTTTACTAAAGCTAGAGTTCTGACTTGAGCTAGTTTATTGCATAATTAATAGTTTACATCAATCGTGTTTGTCTGTTATTGTTTTTTTGTGCTTGATATTGTCTTTTATTCATATGAATGTTTCTTTCTGTGCTGCAAAGATAAGAGAGAAAACAAAAAGAAGATACATGAGGCCACTGATGGATGGTTTATTTATCATTATGATTATTTGTGTTGGAGCCGTAGACTGTAAATAAAGACGGACGACACGACAGCTCCCCAAAGGTGAAGCCAAATCCTCTCAATCACCCCCTGGTGGCTGGCTGTCATAAAGGACATTATCCTGCCTCCTCAATGTAAGTGGATGGGACATGGACCAAACTAAAAAGTCCAATTCTTCTCAAAGATGGTTTCTGTCATCGTAGCTGTCATGATAGGTACAGGGACAACAGTCCACCCTGGAAATAAAGGTAGTTTATTTTGGAGTCATATGATTCGCCTGATTCCTGTTGTGTCTTCCAGACACATTTTTCTGATAATATATGAAGTAATTAAATATAAACAATAAGATATTGGTATTTAAAATAGTAGCTGAACCCTATTCCTGCTGTTACATATCCCTTCCTCAGAGAGACACAGAGCTCACAGGAGCGTGTGTGTGTGTGTGTGTGTGTGTGTGTGTGTGTGTGTGTGTGTGTGTCTGAAGACGTTTCTTCTTCAGCTTTGATGAACATCTGGATGCATTTAACTGATTCATCAGCAAGGACGAGGTGTCAGAGTTTTCAATTTTCAACATTATAATAGTTTGAAGTTGCTGCTATGAGGCAGTAAATCCCATCTGTGCAGCAGGTGTACTCATTTTCAAGCGTCTGAGGACAGAGTGCGGGCCTCATGCTGTAGAGATTTATATGCCCCTCGTGGTTAAGTTGTGACTTTTGATATTGGAGTACACAGGTAAAATTGACTTGACCCCTTGGTTCACCACAGAGTGCACTTGTGTCATTGTCTGCGGGGCGCTACGTGGAGAGATTGTGGAATTAAGAAATTAAGGTTGTATTGAAAATATAAATCCATATATTCGGTCAGACATGTCACCCAGAGACTATACGTGATTGAGTGTGATTGTAAAACAGGAAGAATGAATGCTTGAAATAGTTTGATAAAGAGAACAGTGATACAGTTAAGTATGAGGTGGTGGAAAACCTTAAAGTAATGAATAAATGGTGGAAACATCCAGGGTCTGCTGGTCTATGTGGTAACACTACACTTACAAACTTCATCAAACCACCATAACACTGGGTTCAAACGTATCAAAATGCTATTATAACAATATCAGCTCTTAACTTCTCCATAGCAGTGTGAGATCAGCTCAGATGAACACATTTGTGAGTTGATGAAAGGATACTTGAGTTTATTTGACAGAGCTGTGGGAGAGTGTTTCACATAAAGAGGATGCAGCCTCTTCTCTGAACCAAAGCAAATGATGTGTACAGAGATTTGGACTCTTTCACACGTCTTACATCTCTGATCCTCCTTAAAATCCACACAACAGAGGCTTGAACTGACCCAATAAATTCCATTGCCCATTTGGAGACCTTTGTAGAAGCTGCTGTCAAATCAAAGAATAACGCTCACACACACGTACGCCTACACACACACACACACACGCACGCGCCCACCCTGTTCCCTTCCCCTCTGCCCCGCTTACTCGTTCCGCTTCTTAATACAAGTGAATATAAAATATTTCTGAATAAAAACTAATTGAATAACGAAATGTTCTCTCCTCTCCCTCCATCTTCTCTGCTCCTTGCTTATTAGATGTTTTTTCTTTTCACTGCTTTCTGGCTTCCGTCTCCATCTTATTGCTTTCTATAAGAACATTTGATATTAAATCGTTTTTTAAATTTGCCTACTTTCAGCAACAGGGACATGAAGGCTTGGGTTTATTAAGGTTTTTCTGAAATATATGTGGTTTTTATTTTAAAGCACGATTTTGCTTTTATTCAACCAAACTTATACAGTTCACTTGAGCTCTTAAAAATCTCACTGACACACAGCAATAGATTTTACTTTGGCACGGTGGCAACAAGGAGCATCACAGACACAACATTCAAAAGCTGATATAATCCTAGCGTAATAATCCTCCTTGGTTTCAGGAAATGTATAATTTATCAATAGTGTAATATCACAGAAATGTGCGGCTCCAAAGTTCTTATTTCTAACCACAGTATCATCTTTTCACCCCTGAATGCAGGAGGCAGCATGACGGATGGGGCTGTTCGGATCAAGCGGAGATCGGCAAGTCAAGCGATTGTCATTATTATTTTTTCTGTTATGAATTCATGTATTAGGGTTTTCACTGGTGTAATCCTTTATTGAAACTGTGTCTTGAATCAGAAACGCATCAAATCCTCACATTGGAGAATTGGAACAGAACCATGTTTGGATTTTTGAAAGTATATGTCATCCTGATCCCTTTCCAGTTTTACTGTATTTAACGACTTTAATTTACGAACACAATAGGTGTCCAGTGGTTGGCCCTGTTGCCTCACAGCAAAAAGGTTCTTGGCTCAAATCCCCCTTCTGTGTTTCTGTGTGGGGTTTTGCATGTTCTCCCCGTGTTTGCATCAGTTTTCTCCAGCTAGTCTAGCTTCCTCCCACAGTCCAAAGACATGCAGATTGGGGTTTGGTTAATTGGAGACTTTAAATTGACTGTAAATGTGAGTGTGAATGATTGTTTGTCTCTGTATGTTGGCCCTGTGATAAACTGGCGACCTGTCCACTGTGTACCTCTCACCCAGTGTGAGCTGGGATTGGCTCCAGGTTCCCTTGCAACCGTTGAAGGATAATTAGTATCGATAATTGATGGATGGATAAAAAGGTACTCTGAGATCGCCTAACATCACCTAGGCTAAATTCTCCTGTCACAACACGTTGAAGAAAGTGAAAAAACAAATTTTGGATCTGGTTCGTTCATCCAGATCCACTCCAAATTTGATGGCTTCTTTTTTGGGTCATTTCTAACATAGTCATAAAATTTAATGGAAATCGGTTCAGTATTTTTGTGAGATCCTGCAAAGATAACATAATGTCCTCAGTGGAGGTAATAAACCTTTTTATAAAGTGTAAAGACATTTGCATATTCTTAACATAAAGTATGTCATCTGCAGTCACTACAGACGATGTCCCTTCACTCCGCTGTCGCTGTAAATTCTCGGGCCGAAGGTCTTCAGGCTGCACAGTCATATTTCACTAATTTATTCAACTTAGTTTAAAAATATGCATTTTATTTTATGGTTACCAGGTTATTCCAGGGCATGAAACTGCATTCCCTGAATCCTTGCATCATTGTGATTTCTCCCTGTAACACATGGTTTATTGGGCAGTCATAAATGTCGTCATTAACTTTGCACATCTAAGATGTTTGTATTGTTGTTTTGGTGCTGCATGCCACCGGGGTATAATTTCAAGATAGTCACAGAAGGTGGAAACATAATTCAGGTCATTACTATATATTCTGGGGGAAAAAAAGAAGAGGAAAGTAGGACATAAAAAGATTTCACTCATAACAATGTTGGGGCTTGTCAAACATGCATGAACACCCATACACACGCACGCACGCACGCATGCACGCACACACTCACTCACACACACACACAACATGTTAACATGTCAGCATGTCAGCATGTGAATTTAATTACCATCTACTACAACATTTCATTTGGATATATAAAGTGTCAGCAGCCCTCATACATATAAACATGTCCTCATCAGGTATTCCTCCACTGTAGGATCATGTGTTAACTTTCTAGGCCCTGAGGTGAATTCCACCTTTGCCATCCCGGCTCTTGGCTTTGCCCATATAATGTTAATGTAGCTACTGCGCTGACTCCACTGCTGCTGTGATTTGTCACAGGGCGGAGATCCAAAAACTAAACTTCAAATGCTCCATCGAAAAAAACCTCCCATGTCAAATGAGTCCACTCACCAAGTTCTGCTACTTTTGACCCACTTTTCCTGATAGTTACTTGATGTGTTTTGAATAATGATGCTACAGTGATGGATGCAGCCATCAGTCACACACTCAGGCTTCACGTTCAAGTAGGCCACTGCCCACATAAACCCTTCATTCATCAGATGCCGCATGTTGCCGTATTTTATACCGTACAGAGATTGGAAAGTGGAATCCAACTGACACAGCTTGTGGGCCGCAAGGGGGAAATTTGTCCGTGTGTTGGGATCATCACTTTCACTATTTATCACATGTCGGTGGTCGGGTTCAAGCGGGGTGAAGGTCAGCCGCCTTCAGCAAAACCGCAAGTCGGCGTCGTCGCGGGAGGTGCTCCGCTGACGTGACCAGCGCTGAAGCAGCTTTGATGGATGGACTGGGGCTAAAAAAGCAAGGTCTGGTGCCATGTATTCTCAATGACACTCTGCAGCGCTACAGCATGTGCTCGTGTTGACACGGCGGCGAGTAAAGCCGCTCCCGAATGACTAACGACACGGTGAAGTTGAAGGGCGAAAGCGTCATCACTCATCTTGGGAATTGAACAAGTGTGACACTGATATCAATCAGCAGCTCATGCAGTGAGAACAGCAATGTGGATTCGATTACTATTGTGTTTTAATGTGTTACGATTAAAGAAGTCAAAAAATGAGCATGTCAGGATGAGTCAAAGTTGCAGCTCAGCATGTTTGTATATTTAAATTTAAAGATCAATTGTCAATTGCTGTGATACTGACGTGTTACGTATTAAAGAAGTCAAAAAATGAGCATGTCAGGATGAGTCAAAGTTGCAGCTCAGCATGTTTGTATATTTAAATTTAAAGATCAATTGTCAATTGCTGTGATACTGATAATTGTATTGATTATTCCAAATTTTTCTGACAACTTTCATAAGAAATATGGAAAAGAGTCTCAGATATGAAGTCCAGAAAATGTCTGAAAAAGCGGAAATGGACATTTTCCAGCTGAAGAAATCTGGGTTCACGACAACATGAAAAACGTCCAGAACATTCAGACGACGAGTGGCGCGCGTTGTTTGCAGCTCAAGGAGAAGTAGTGTCGGCCCTTATCGCTGAAAGCTCTCAAATCTCATTGTCTTTCTAGGTTGAAATCTTTGTCGCCATCTTCTATGGAACCTCTTTTTTTCATCCTGAGACTTTGTTTTTTCTTCACTTTTGCGTCTGTCACCGACACGTCCACTTGCTTGCTTTGAATTCTCCAGACATTTTCTCCCCATGGACTCAATCAGGAATCTTCTGAACATTTTACCGACGGCTGGAAAAGTTTTAGAAAATGTACAGAGCAGGAGACTTCATCGTCCTGCGTCATCACACCACTGCTCAGGATGAGTTTTAAGCTTAAAAGTCCTCTGATATCTTCCAATGAGGTGCATTCACGGATCCTCGGACACACCATTGTGTAGCCATGGCCGCCAGCTTAGCCACTTCCTGTGGACTCTGTGGCTTAAAACACAGTGTAAATGACGCCGTTTCGAGTCGATTATGAATGTCGGGGCTTGCGGACACACCACAGGAGCAGTATGGAGGCATGTTAGGTTTTTTCTGTTGTTTTATTATGCCTGAAGAAAGGCTCACCATTGACTTTCAATTGTATTGGATTCTGCTGCAACAAAGTTTACCCCTGAAACTCCAGATGTGTTTTGTGGACTCAAACACTTCACCCACCCCTCCACCGGAATAGTGTTAAGATAATAATGAGTGAATTTTCATATTTCGGTCTATCAACTATCCCTTTAAGGGTTAGGGTAAGGGGCTGGCGAATGCTTTATGCCAATGAGTGTCCTGACTAAGATAGAAGTACAAGAATGTGTGTGTGTGTGTGTGTGTGTGTGTGTGTGTGTGTGTGTGTGACAAAGAGAGTTGGAGGGTGGTGTAATGGAGGAGTTGTCAGGATGTGGCGAGTGCTGACGGGACTAAGTTTAGGCCCTTTTGTAATAATGCCAATAAAATGTTAGAGAGGGTTGTTTTCAGTCTGAAGGAATACACACACACACACACACACACACACACACACACACACACACACACACACACACACACACACACACACACACACACGGTGAGAGAGAGAAACATGTTGCTCACTTGATTGAGGCCTTCAGCTGTGTTTAAGGCCCCTGGCTACTGTTTAACAAGCTGGTGAATGAGTGTTACTTACTAAGGCATACACTGACCACACACTTCATTTGTATCCTGTTTACTTGTTTTCGCCCACAATTCCCACACTTTTATCCCCCTCAGGATTACTGAACCTGAACGCCACACATGCACTGTGAATGGGTTTGGTGGTTTGAAGTGTGTGCACGTAATAAAAGTGTGTTCTTTGCAGAAAATAAGGCCATTGAGTCAATAATTCACTGCCCCATTTTTCTTTTAGTAAATATTGAAAACATTTTCCCACAGACACAAACAGCACATAATGAGAGTTAAACCTGGCAGCAGTGGAGACGTTATCAGTGTTGGAGGGGTGGGGCAGAAAGCGAGCAAAGACCCTGGGTCACCCTCTGTCACTGCACAATTAACAAGCAAAGGTGATTTACACCTGCTTGAACCTCTGTGGCAGTAATTATGCAAACATTTCATGATGGTGTCACAGCTACAATGAACTGTTTGATTAATGACCCACACGCTGAGTTTGCCTGTTCCACTGCAGACAAGTTAGGGGCCTGTTAAAAGTGTCAGGAAGGAAGTCTGAGGCGTTCACATCCTGAATCAGTCTGGATGCTCCCTGTCACTCTCGTGGAACCAAAATATTTCATTTAAAGATTTTACAAGTGTATATAAAGATTTTATACAAGGTCAGAAGTTTTCATTTTATGCATTTTGCATTCAATGTTTGCTCTAGTTTGTTATACCATGTCAGCCAGTGTTTATTTGGTCCATCTGTCCTATTGTTTTGAACATGATAACACAAACAAGATCTTAAGGGTATTTCTTCAAATTTGGTGCAACAATTTACTTGGATTCATGGAAGAACTGATTTGATTGATCTGGTGGTCAAAGGTCAAAGGTCGAGGTCACGGTGACCTTTCAAAACACGTTTTTGCCCTGTGCTCACGATATCTGAGGTTCACCTCCGGGGCGTTCTTTAAAAATGGGCATAAACATTCACTTGGACTTTAAGAGGACATGTTTAGAATTTGGAGGTCAAAGGTCAAAGTCCCTGTGACCTCTCGTGAAAGTGTGATCTGAAGGCGGCATCAAGGGAATCATTTGAATGTGTGATACAAATGTGATACAAATGTTCACTTGGGTGGGTGGTCATAGTTCAGGGTCTTCGTGCCCCTCACAAATCATGTTTTTCTCAAGTCTCAAAGATGAACTGATTAGATTTCAGTGGTCAAAGATCACAGTCACCTCATATGAGTCTGAGACTAAATGTGTGCTGACTGAAACTGCACTGGTTGGAGGAGTCATACAACCACAGGCTGGTAATTCTTGTTATTTTTTTCAGTTTTATTATTACACTTTTATTACTGAAGAAAAGGTGCACATTAGGTGCTGAATAGTTTCCAACAAGTAAAACAACACACAACTTCAGTGTTCCTGTCAGTCCCGTAAACATTCAACTCGCAGCTTGGCTTTAAGACTGGGAAACGTGGAAATAGACAGCCCCTGCTCGATTCCACTAATTTATTTATACAAAAAAAAAAACGTTGCCTCGAAACATAATCCAGCCAGCAGTTGCATTTTCCAAAACACAATAATTGGAAATAACAGTTCCATAAATAAATGAATAAACATGAAATGCAGAGGCAGGGTTGATCAAAACAGACTATCAGCAGATACAGTCGTCTCTAATTTGAACATCACATTGGTCTTTATACTGTCACCGTATACATTTCTGTTTACTTCCTAAACACTAAGAAAATACTGAGTAGTAGAGAGTTCAAATCTGATGTTTGCCCTGTGTCTGGTGTGCTTCGATTTAAGCAGTGAAATCAAACAATTTCAATTCAAGGGGGTTACCACTGTCGCCTCAAAGGGAAGGATGGTTCGAGTGTGGAGTTTTCATGTTCTCCCCGGGTCTGCATGGCTTTTCTCTGGCTTCCTCCCAGAGCTCCAACACATGCAGTTTGGGGTTAGGTTGATCGAGGCTCTAAATTGACTTTTGCAGTGGATGTGGGTGTGTGCGGTTGTTTGTCTCTGTGTGTGTCGACCCTGTGACACGCTGGCGACATGTTCAGGGTGCACCCCACCTCTCGCCCCAATGTCAACTTGCATAGACTCCAGCCATGAATGGATGGATGGATGGAATAATATTCTAAATCTTTTGTCATCGTTTATATTCTGAAACCAAAACAACAGATTTCTTACAATGTTCTTAGGCATTGAAATGAAGTGGAACATTTTAATTGTTGTTTTCACTGTCGTCGCTGGTTTGCTCAGTTTTCTCTGAGGGTGCTCGCTTTCCTGCTTTGGTGGAAGATTCGTTGTATGTTTTGCTCTTAAGCTCCTGTTTGTCAACTTTGACGGCCAGAAAATAAACCAGGCAAACAGGATATCTCATTATGATTTAGGTCTAATTCCCAGTTGCAATTTGTTATTTTGTCTGATAAAACAGGTTTAATATTTCGAATGATGTCATTGTTTTCTGGAGTTCTGGCAAATAGTTTGAAAACTATTTTTGCTTGATAGTGAGAACACGGCTAAGAAAAGAGAAAGAAAAAAAAACAATGGGCCGTCACAGATTTTTCACAGATTCCTGGGACAGACGACACGGTCACAGTTGGTTAAAGACAGAATGGTGTCACCCAGGCAAAGATTTTTAATGAGAGACAAGACAAGATGTGGCTGAGAAGTGAATACTGCCTGTCTGCTGATGTGTAGCATAAAGGTTGTTCTTGGAACATCTGTGTGTGTGAGTGTGTGTGTGTGTGTGGCAGGTGTTGCTCATGTTGTGAGGACACAGTCACATTATGGGGACTTTTCCATTTTAATGTGAAGATATGTTTTAAGGTGAGGTACAATTTTAGAGTAAGGGTTAGATTTATGTTATGTTTAGTTTTAGGTTTAGGTTTAGATTAAATGTGACATCCTCTGGGTTAGGGGGTTAGGGTTAGGGTTAGGGTTAGGGTTAACCCTAAGTCATGATGATATCACTGTGTGTGTGTCTGTGTGCATGTTCTGAATGTTATTTCCTGCCTGACCATAAACCGAAATATAAATATATAAATAAACAAATCAATATCAGCAGGTTAGCTCGTAATTTTGCCTCCACTGGATTTCTCTGTTCCGTTTCATCCACTGGAGACACAGTTGCTGAGGATTTGACAAGTGTGACATTTACAAATAAATCTCTGGGGGCCGCGAGGAAGCACAGACACATTTTCTCTTCCTGACAAACTTTGATGAAAGCCAAGGCGACACAATTGATGTTCTCCTGCTGCGCGTCTTGGCGTGCGCATTGGCATCTGCTTTCTATGTCAGTTTCCGCCTTGTCACCCCGCGTCTCGTGTAATGCTCACCTCCAGGCTGGTGGATTGATCTGTGTCCGCGTACATTCTCGACGTGGAGTGCGCCGGGGCAGCTGAGAACAAGGTCCTGATTGCTTGGCGCTCTTTCCAGACCGAGTCTCACCAGATGGCTCCGTCTCCATTAAGAGGAGATGTCTCATCACTGTTCCTCAGTTGTTTCTGTCTATTGTAATCACATGGATTACATGCAGCGCTGTTTTCAATAAGATTTTTTATGTGCCCCCTTTTTATGATTGACTCGTCTGATATAATTGGTCGAAATCTTTTTTTGCACTCTGGTTTTCCAATAAAAAAATATATGTAAATGCATAACAGCGTGCCATTACGTGACCGATTGTGGTTATTTTCTACAACAGGAGATGCTTTTCTTGCAGATTGAATGCAATAAACCCAGTGGGTCATGTAGCCTTGTGGGTTTTTGGTGATAGAAAAATAAAACAACAGTCACACTGAGTATCATTCAGAAGCGAATCTTAATATAAAAGAAGAAACACTTTCAATGCGTGCAGAGCACTGGAGCCCTCCGGGACTTGCTTCCTGCAGACTGTCCTTTAAACACTGGCTTGGCTCAGTTGCCGCTGTACCTGTACTTTCCTTTTCTGTCTATTACCTCCTTCGCTTTGACCCTGCAATTTCTTCTGCCTGCTTCATTTTCTACATCCACAGTCAGGTGCCTCTATGGCTGAGTTCACTGTTATAATGACCGTGCCGGAGAAACTCTTCATATTACAGGGAAATAATCAGCAGTGCATCAAATTTAGCCGTTCAAGAGCAGAATAGACATGTGGAATTATATATCAGGACACAAGGAGATTGAAAGCGGCAGTATCCTTCAAGACCCCTTGCAAGCGCAGGGTTTACACCTCATTGATATGCTATATGGTATGAATATGCACCACATATATTAAGAGGAATCTGCCAGACACGCGGCGTTCCCTGCAGGGATTGGGGAAACTTGAAAAATAACATCGCACAGCCAGAAAAGGAGCAGAACATTCTTTGTATCCCAAATGCAAGATGGAGCTCATTACAGATATTTGTGCTTTACTTAGACAGGCTTTTTATTCCGCAATCTGTCACCACAGACAGCGAGCATACCGTCGTCTTCCTCGCAGTGAGGGCCGCAGAGAAAGATGTGGTCATGTGGCCGCGTCCCCCTACCTACTGCCATCTGGAGACACTGTCAAATACAGCCTGACTTCGGTGATTAGAGGCAGATCTGCAGCTAAACAGCCATGTTCTCATTTTTTTTTTATTGCCCTGTGTAGGCTGGCCGTGATGTTCGCCCGGATGTTCCAAGTTCATGTAGAGGAGCAGCCATAACCCAATCTGACAGTTCCGTGGTCCCTGTGAGCTCAACACTCCTCACCTTTCCTGCCATGCTGTCAGCTGCGGGTACAAACCGAGGCAGAACGAGCTCAGAGTCCACGAAATATTCCAGGTGGCCTTCTGTTGGTTGAGTTGTCCTGTTCTTGTATGCTTTATTTTATTTTACTTCAGCCTTAATGTCAGAGCACACTGACACGAGGCTCGACTAATCACCCCTGACTAATGTGAGTCACCAGGGAGTGCTGCAATTATGAAACGTAAGAGGGAAAAAAATTGAAAACAGGAAAAGAAGAAATGCACTTTTTGCGCGTTTGTAAAGTGCAACAGCGAGAAACAGCGGGTGGACAATCATACTCCACTAACACTTCTTGCTAAATTATACGCGGATGTCGAAACGGAGATGCATCACACTCTATGTAACCCTTGAGTAACCCTTACAGAAACACCAGTCTTTACAGTATCTGCGTATATCCACCAGCAGGGTCTGTCCTTTGTGATGACTGCAGTTGAAGTCACACAGCCACTGCTCCTCCTGTTTCAGTCTAGTTGTTAGTAAACGCTTGTAAATTACACAGTAAATTACTAAAATGTAAATGAGCAGTTGAAGTTTACAAGTTATTTGTTTTTGTTGTTTTTATTATTAAACAGCTTAAATTGCATTACTATCGTTCTCAGGACTACAGCGGAGGTGACCTTGCTTCTCACATAACTAAAGAAAACTTTAATGGACAATGAACAATCATTGTTATCCTCTGGCTAACGTGTCTATTAAAACACATCTGGATACACCTGGATCTATACCACTGAAATATCTTGGTACATCCTTTATATATTAGGTTGGATTCTGGATGACTTTAACTTCCTGTGGCACGGTGGGTAGTGGTTACCACTGTCCTCTTATAGCAAGAAGGTTTCTGGTTCAAATTCCAGTGGAGTTTTTATGTTCCCCAGTGTCTGTATGACTTTCAGTCCAAAGACATGCAGATTGGAGATAAGGGTGAACGTTGATTCAGTGTCAGTTTCTGCAGACTTTCTCTGCCTCCTAATATAAAGTCCACAGAAAGGGGGAAGAATCCGCTGTGAGAACACAGCAGGGGGTCCCCGTCTGGATTCACCAGGAGTGGGTGGGGGGGTTTGATGATGCTTCTAAGACGTGACAGACGCAAAAATGAAAGAAAACAAATACCTCCTGGTGAATTAGCAGAGATACACACGTAGAAGACACCGACGAAGATGTCAAGGGTGCTGTGAACATGATCATGTGATCTCTGCAGCAGAATGATTACGTCACTTCCTGTCTCTGTCTGCTGCCCCCGGTTGCTCCACCTCTAGCCTGAGTAATGTGGATGGTTTGTTGCTGTTGTGAACGCATCTGTGCAGAGAAACTCACGCTGCGTTGTTCATGTGTGAAAGGCAATGTCCGGGTAAGGTCTGTAGAATTGGGTCCGGACTTGACCCAGACTTTGCCTTTCACACATGCACAATGCAGCGTGAGGTTCTCTTCACAAGTCATCTCTGAAAACTTGTGTCGGCCCTGTGATGGACTGGGAACGTGTCCACTTTACACTCTGCCTCTCGTCCAATGTCAGCTGGGATTGGATCCAGCTCCCCCTGCAACCCTAGATAATGGGTGAATGGATTTTCAGTGCTTTGTCCTGATGGTAATTTTCTACACGAAAGTAACATCCATTACCTGTTGAGTAGTGTTTTAAATGAGTGGTTTGACATTATGGGAAAGATGTTCTTCTCTTACTTACTGACAGATACTTGGGAGACTTTCTTGTTTTTACAGTAAATATGTGTCTGGAGTCAGCAGCCTGTTACAGCTGACATCGCTCTTAACAAAAGGTAAGAAGTCTGGCAACCTGTAGTTTGTTTAATATCTACAAGAAGAACATTCAAAAAGAAGAAGAGGCATAACAACTTTTATTCTTTTTATCAGATTTACCCGGTTTTATGAGCTATACTGCAGCCAGCCACCAGGTGCCAATGTAGACTCCTTGTCTTCACTCCTGGGGAGCAGGCATGCCGTCCATCTTTATGTACAATCTGTGGTGAATACTTGGCTGGTTGCCTTAAAACTGGGTTTCTATCTTTGGACGGAGCCAGGCTTGCTGTTTCCCCCGGTTTCCAGTATTTATGCTAAGCCAAGCTAATCAGCTTGGCTCCCTTTAAATAATTAGTCGACAGAGCACGGTATCAATTTCCTCTTCCCTCACAAGCAATAAGTGCTGCATACGTTAAAGTCATTGGTTGACATCTTGTATTCACGTAATCATGAAACTTAAAAGTATACAAAATAATATATAATATTTTTCGGTACTGGTTTTTCATTATATTTAAATAAAATGTCCATGGATCTACTCTAAATCAGAGTGTCCACATGTGGCGCTGTTGTTTCACAACATGTTCGACGTGTGGAGCACCTGCTGTGAATAACCACTGCTCCGGCAGGGAAAGAGGAGAATTTTCTTTTTCACCAGATTTGATACTGAAAAAAACAAGGATGCTGAATAATGTAAGCATCAGTACTATTTAAACGCATCATGCCGCTGAAGTAAATATGTTAAAGACATGATGAAGACCAGCAGAGGTGAGTTAACATGATGAGAATCAAGGCTCAGGTGGCAGATAACAGGGACTGCTCATACAGAGGGAGGGAGGCTGACGAAACAGAGACCAATACACACTGTAGGTATCATTTGTCCCTCCAGAAAGCCCCACCAGGGAAATGATAAAACAAAGCAGAGAGTGGCACCTACTGTACACATCAGAGCCTCATATATTAAACATTGACAGAACAGAGGTCTATAAATAGAGGGCAGTTTAAGGTTCAGGTGCACGCAGCACGGCCTCTCTCTGTGCCTTCAGACCTGCACTCAGCCCCGAGGCTCAGATGTTTCACTCTGAATCAGGGCAAATTATGATAAGCCTGGAGCTAATTTTGTACACGCAGACTTTTCCTGTTTCATTGTGGTTTTTATGCTGTGTTTTTTATAGAAGGGGAGGGGAAATGGCGTGCTGAAGATTTGAGGGGATTTGAATTCCACGCCGTAGTTGTTCATTTTTATTATCAGGAAGGACTTGATTTTAGGTGGCCATCTGCACGGCGCTAATTAGTCCTTTCATTTTTATCTTGTCGAGTGGCGACGCCATTCGAGTCGTCTTGGGTTGAAATGAGTTTTCATGCATTTTTATGCTTATGTGTGCGTCATTTAAGTCCTTCAAGTATAAACACCATAAAGCTGTTTACCCAACAGCGGACAACACTGTTATGAACGTCTATCTACACAAAAACCTTCTGTACGTGATTTCCTGAGGCGTAATCCTTGTTCCAGGGCTGCACCACTCCATCTATGCTGCATAACAACAAAAATCTAATTGGATTGGTTTGGATCTTATTGTTAGCACACAGTCCACCTGCTACACAAACAAGCTGCAGTATGATTTGGCACCGACATATGATCCCTTCCCAGTTGATGTAGTGAACATCTGAGCCCTTGTATCTGAGCAGCTCCAACAGTAGACAACTAAAACATGAGCAGGCTCAGTGATGTGGGAAGAACAGTTTCATCTCTGATCCAAAGTCTTTTTTACTAACAGTAACAAATCGTGATAAAAAAAGTTCTGTATTTCTATGCTGGGCTTTGTATTAAGATTCACCTGCTGTGCAATCCTGTGCCACTGCACTTTACTCAAGTATGTTTCTCAACAAAGGATATTTCCATCTTTAGTGAAAGGTGTGTGTTATTTAATTTTAATTTAATTTGACTGCTTATTTTATTGTGTTTTTACTTCATTACCTCATTTTGACAATCCTGACCTTGATCCTGACTAAAGGTCAACATTTCAAGCTCTTTCAACTGTCTCACAAACTCTCTTCCTCAGTATCTGGCTGCATTTAAAGATGGATGACATGACTGCTCCATAAAAGTGAAGCCAAAGTGTCTCTATCTCCATCTGGTGGCCGTCTGCAGTATTGGTCATTAACTTTGCCTTCTCCTTGTTAGCAAATTGGACATGGGCCAAACTAAAGAAATTTAAGAACAATTTTTCTGGAGTATTTTGGCTTCGTTTCTGGATAGTGGGATGAAGACGTGTCCTCCATCTTAATGTACAGTCTCTGGTTGACATGGTGATCGCAGTGGATGCTAGGATTTGAGCAGGAATGTCAACATATCTGTCAATGTGACAACAGAGCGAATGCCTGAAATAGATCAAGACAATGGAATGGTTGAAGACTCCAGAGAATAATTTCAAAAGGTGATCTTCTTTGGGAGAGTTTTAAGGGCATATAAAAAGAACTGTTAATGTTGGAGTTTGACATTTTGAGACATGTGCACTCCACCTAACATTAGCTTGTTATTCATTAAGGTATAGAAACTTTATTCTGCTGTGTACACCTTGCAGCATTTACCTGTATTGTCTATATTTGCACTGCATTTCTTTCATTTGCGGTGTGTATTCTCACTGGTGAAGATGTTTTAGTTTTTGCTCTATTTTATCGCCCTGCCAGTTTTTTTCCTGAGGTTTCTGTGAGATGAACAACTTGGATTCGAAAATCTATGTATGTAATTAATATTTCAACCTCTGTCATCACACTGTCAGACATTAACCCTGCAGACCCCTCAGCATGCATTATGTGTTCCCACACCAGCCCCCTTAAACCGACGGGTTGTTGGTCTGTGTGAACCCACCAGCCGCCCGCGCCGCTCGCTGCTGCAGTGAGGAGGGAAAATAATGACATGTCATCTGATAATGGCTGCATTGCTGACGAACTGGCCCTTTTAATGGATTTATAATTAATGCTTGTGTGTTGGCCGATGCCACTGATGGCTGCGGAGAGGCAGGATAATGTTCTGGAACTACAAAGTCACTTTAGATCAAGCCGAGGCCACAGAATCAGAGATAAGAGGTCCATTTTTATTCCATGATAGGTGCTGGGCTGGCAGCTGCAGCCCAGAGAGCTCTCTGTCCCCTCCTCTCTCTCACCTCCATCTCTTACCCTTCTCAGGCGGGGCATTACAGGCCAATGACTCTCCAGGCTGCTCAATACTTATTACTTTAAGGTCATTATTGTCCAGGTTTTTGAGGTCAGTGATTAATACCTGCACAGCACATTCACGTAATTGGTCTATGCGTTTGGGAGGAATTCCTCATTCAATAAGCCTCACCATCCAGATTTGTTACAATGAGAGTCAGATAAAGGAGCTTTCAAAATGACGGTTTTAATGAGTGGAGATAAATGACACAGGCAGTGAAAGAGAGGATTTTTGTGGCCCAGTTGGTTTCCCATGGTGCAATACACTGCACAATGACATACTCGAGCGGTCAACTGATTCTTTGAGACTGTTTGTTGACTTGTTGAAACTTACTTCAACCACTATTAACTACAGAGTGCATATCTCTGCTCGTCCTGCATAAACCTGTCCAACAGTTGCATATGAACCCAGCTCTGCAATAAAATACCCCAAATTGCATCATGCAGATTTTTGCAGAATATCTAAATTCCATGACTGTGAAAGGTTTGTAGATGCATGACTGGATGCCTACACATTGAATTCAAATTCAACATATCAGTGTGTTATTGGATTTCATTTATCCTATCCTATCCTGTCCTGTCCTGTCCTGTCCTGTCATATCCGGTCCTGCCCTGTCCTATCCTATCCTGTCTCCTCTGTGTTGTCCCTGTCCATCCTGTCCTGCCTTGATTTAGTGAGTTTGACTCACCACAGAGATTTGGCTGTTTAAATCAGTCATATCTTATCATGCTGTAGTACCATTCTCAGGTGAAATGTCATAATATTGTGCCAGGTTAGAGTCTCTGTCAAATGACATGTTGCAACTTTTTAATTTTAATGTTAATGTTTATAATATAGCTTTATGCTTTTAACACAATGCTAACATATCAACATCTTCATTCAGATGACTCATTAATAGTCACATGGTGGTACTACCAGCACCAGAACCTTTAGATCCATGGGCCCAAGGGTCAGAGTGGCACATAAAGTTTCATTTGCAAAACCTAAGAAAATAGTTGGTGCTGGAATCTTTTGTGCTACAGATACTTCACCTTCACTTTCAGTAATTTACCAGAAAAAGAAACGCGGTCAATTCAAGGTAACATATCTTCATGATCTAATCCTGTCTCATTAGTGAATGCAAAACTTGGAGGATCTATTTTTGAAGCTATTTATAATCAAACTTTTTTTTATTCTGTCTCATATAGTTCCCTCACTGCTCTTTATATCACCCGACATTGTAAAGTTCACCTCGTTAAAATTTACGTGAAAACCTGAGTTATGAGCTATTTACGCTGACAAACAATCATTAAATCCATCGATTTCAGAGCCGATATTCACCGTGCTGCTGCCGTCACTGGGCTCCAACTTTCCGCAAAAACTTGTGGGAATCATCATTTCCTCGGTATCCAGCCAACAGCAGGAGCTCCTTTGTGAAGGTCATCATTCATTTGCAAGAAATAAAACCTCTTTAAAATAACTTGTAATTAGGATATAAAACTTTTTTCAGTGAAAACATGAAAAAACATCCACCTGATGCAGATTTTCCCATAAAAGGCTTAATAGAGCTGTAACATTTTTAGTGAAAGTCTGGGAAGTTTCACAGGAAGATCAGACTCGAATAGGTACACCCTGGATTTACAGATGGAGAGCAAGCGAAGAGCAGCTCTGCTCATATTTTCAGTAAATGAGCTTTGTGGTTTGTTAATTTAATTTTAATGTTGACTTAATCGGTGATGCTGGAGGCACAAACTAGTGCAGGTGTAGCAAAGTACTTGTGTTACGACTTCTAGCTTTTTGGCTGTCACTCATTTACTTTTGAGTGGTTTTTGAAATGGATGATGGTTCAATGAAAACTCGTCCATGTTTAAAACCCTGCCCTTTAAATGATATATGTTGTATGTTCTAGCGTTTAATCAAATGTGCGTGTCCATGTGTGTTATTGCCAGCACTTCTTTCAAACACACACACATTTCGTCTTGAACCACAGGTCCTGTCTCTGCCCTTGGATCTCAAAACATTTCCCGCTTTTTAATCAGAGCTTATTTATTCTTTTTTTTACTTTCGAATGATGTGTCCTCCTTTGATGCACAACAGCAAGCTCAACCTTTTTTTTACAACGGGGGGAGTGACAGCAGCTCAAATGTTTTCCTCGCTCATCTGTCGACGGCTCGTTGCACTGGAATGAGGAGCATCAGTGTCGACGCCGGTCAGAGCAGCTCTGTGAATATTTAAGACTCATTCGCAGCCTTTTATCCTGTGTTGTTGAAACAATAATGTCAGCTGAGACCCTTGTCCCCCCCCCGCCGCCCCCTGCCCGCACATCTGAGAGAATACACGACTTTCCACGTTTCAGCACATGAGATAGAAGGTTTCATCACTTGATTCCTCAAAACAGCTCAGGCTTCATCATTTGACTGACAAGAAGACGGCGGCACTGAGTGTATGGCGGCGATTTGAGCCTGTAATGTAAAATGGGATTTTTTTTTTGCTGTGGCGGCGATGCCTTCTTGATGATCTGAGTGGAGGGTGGAGAATATTACGCGTTCACTTAGTCTGCGCACATTTTCCCATTGAGTCTGAGGGTTTGAAACACCTTTAAGTCCCCATCCGGCGCCTCTCACCTTAAGGCGGCTGTCAGTCATCCGCGGCGCGTTCTCTATTCATGGATATCGCATTCCAGCATGAGGCAATCAACACGCTCCCAGTGGGGATCCTTTCTGGGACGCGCGCTCCTTACTAGATCAAAAAGACTACGGCCTATTGCAAGAATAGAAAACACTTTTGTTTCAACTTTTCCCTCATGAGGAACAAAGAGCAGAAAACAAGTGGGGGATAATTCCAAATTTAGCCCTCTGCTCTCTTCACAGAGCGAGGAAGCTTATGCTTAAGATGTTATTTGAACCCCTTTTACCCAAGATTTACTACCGTGCCCATATTATATCTGCATTTTTTTCAAAGAATGTTTTTCTTTTTCCTTTTTTAATTAAATTTTCATGTTTGAATTAGGTCATGGTAACAATTACAGTAGGGAGGGCACTTTTTTCATCGTTTTTTGAAGTACCTTAGCATAACACAGCAGGCGTCACAACAGTACAAGCATAATACAAAACAAAACAAAAGGAAAAACTGAGACATCCCCAGGTTGACATCATTACATTGTATTGTAATTACTACGGTATGCTGTAGTCAACTACATAGGACAAAGTGTAGAGAAATGGCCATGAAGGGTTTAAGTCACTTTTTCAAGAGAAGAGAATTATTGATTCCTCCTCATACCAATTGTCCAGTGCAGGGACGTCCTTCGAGATCTAGAATATCTTGCTGGATAAGAATATACAAATTAATTTAGCATTTTGGTGGCTGTTTGCACTTTTCACTTAAGATTTGAGTGATTATTGTCTTTCATTTAAAGGTTAGGACCCTGTGGTTGTATTCCACTGCCAAGCAATGCAGCTTCAGTCCCTGCAGGTGTTGAGGAAATAAGCTGCTTTCAGACATGGACTGGACTCCACAGTTCCTCCGTATTTTCCCCAGAGGAGGTGCATGTGTGAACACAAATGTACGAGTTCGACCCTCCGCAGTCTCTGCAGACCCCGCTGAATTCAATGCGACGAAATTTTCACTTCTCAGTGAAAAAGCAGAGCCATACACGTAGATGAGCCCGACAAAGATGTCAAGGGAGTTTGTGGTGATAAGAGCTGGCTACGGTGTCGGGCTTCTGTAAACATGACCACGTGATCTACGCAGCAGAGTTTATACGTCACTTCCTGCATCTGTCTGCTGCGTTATTCATGCTTCGCCTCTCGCATGAATAACGCAGAGGATTTGATGCTGTTGTGAATGCATCTGTGCAGAGAACCTGGCACTGCATTGTGCATGTGTGAAAGGCAAACTGCAGGTTTACTCTGTAGCCAATTATCATATTTATAGGATATTTTGCCCTCTGTACGATCAATAATGACAAAAAGTCCCATAATGTACGATATTTTTGTCATTTTGC
Source organism: Hippoglossus stenolepis (assembly GCF_022539355.2). NCBI lineage: Eukaryota > Metazoa > Chordata > Actinopteri > Pleuronectiformes > Pleuronectidae > Hippoglossus > Hippoglossus stenolepis. Next base: position 8,553,093 of record NC_061493.1, read on the forward strand.
GGGCACTTTGTATAAGGAATGGTATTAAGTCTTTGCTCCCGTCATTGGTCTTGGCTATCTAAATGTACTTCCCGACATGCCCATGACATCACTTGCCCTCACGTTCTGAAGTGGCATCTTGCCATTTGTGCTTTAGGATCACGTTCTCCCACCTCTCACGTGCACCCTTTGCGATTCCCTCATTTTAAAGTGTCCGGGCTAAGAGAAAGGTGAACATATTGACGAAATGAGTGCTGGAGGGAAAGGTGAGGACAGGACAGAGGCGAAGAGGAGGGCAGAGTCGGGGGTTGGATGAACCCAAACCTAAACATCGGCAAAAAATGTACAGGCATGAATGGGAAAGGGACCCCAATTTTACTGTGTGGCTAAAACCTGTCACATGCTGTGGTACTACGGCCTGGTTGTGTTGCTGCAATGTAAATCTCTACATCTGTGGCTGAATTAACCGTTTTTTTAAAAATCACGCAAAATCGAAAAAACACTTCAGAAAGAGAAGTGTCTGGCACCAATGGAGAGATCAATAGCGTAATGTTTGCAGAGAATGTCGGAAAAGGACCAGATGGACACAGTAGTGAAGACAGCAGAGGTAAAACTAGGGCTTCAGACCATCTTGTGGACGTTTTAAAGGATATCCTTAAAGACTCAAAAATGGCCCGAAACTTAAATCTTGGCTGCACAAAGGCAACTGCCATAACCAAGCATGTTATTGGTGACTGTTGTTTCAAGATTTTTATCTAAATCCTGAAAAGGGAAAATTGATGATTCAACCGACATTGGAAACATAAAATCCCTCTGCAATGTTGTCCGCTTTTTTGATGAGGTCACAAATAGGGTTCAGACACCTTTTTGGAAACTGCCGCAAATCTCTTCAGAAGAACAGAGGCATGGAGAGGGAGGCACAGACAAAAGGCTTCATGATGAAATGATTAAGTCATTCGCAGAGTCGGGAGTGCCACTCGAAAATATATTGGGGTTTGGGTCTGATGCGTGTAACACAAAGATGGATTCTGTGTCCAGTCGGCTCAGAAACAATTAACTCCTCAGGGATCACAGTGCAGCGCTGAAGTTGTCACTCGCTACACCAGTGTGCAAGTGACGCCTGTAAACTGCTGCCTCGCCTATCCTGAGGATTTAGCTAAAGAAATTTATGGATACTTTAAAAACAATGCTAAACGTATCGCAAAGCTCCGCAAACTCCAAGAGTTGTGCCATGTCCAACCCCACAAAATTCTGAATCCATTCTAACATGTGTCTGCCCAGTGGGATGCTCTCTGGCTTTTTTTCACTGAACAGTGGCTTGAGGACAGATTGGAAGCTGCACAAAATATCTTTCACGCCCTGAACGACGAATCTCTCCGGCCGTATAACCACTTTCTGGAGCTGGGTTCTGCCAAAGTTTACAGACCTGAATCAATATTTTCAGAGTAAAAAGGTGGTAATTACTTCACCGAGGAGCAAAATATGCCCGACCCACAAAGATCTCCTGCTGACTTTCATGAAAAGGGACTATGTTCTGCACACCACAGTGGATCAGATCGATACGAATGGCACCTCAAAGCTCACACCGCCCAACACGCTGTACCTGGGTGTAAAAATGATGCAGCAGGTCCAGCAATCAAAGATCGGCAACGTTTTCTTCGGGTTGCGTGCAGAGAAATCAAGAAACCCCTCGACTTTGATGATGCCCTTGTGACCCACATTGTATGCCTCTCTCCTGCCACTGCCACCGATCCTAGGGCACGAGCAGAGCATCCCTCTCGGCTTCCAGATCGTCTCCAACCCATCGATGACCAGTCGTTGCGATTGGACGAAACCACAAAGGCAATGGACGTGGATGAGTTCTGGCTCCATATCTCTACTTTGAGGAACTTTGTTGGGGGGACGGTGTTCAGTGACCTGGGAAAGTTTGCCCCCGATACACCGGTGCTTCCCCATTCAAATGCATCATGTGAACGGGTTTGTTCCAAAGTGGATGTGCCCCGTTTAAACCATCAAGCACTATGTTGCGCTCCTTGACATCATCGAATCTGAACCGAAAAAGGAAAAAGGCCCCTCAACGTCTGGCACACTGACGGAGGATGTAGCAGCCACAGACACCGGATCAGAGGTGGAGCTTGAACCCTCTCACTAAAGTAAACCCAGTTATTTATTTCATTACACTAACTGGTGGCCATTCCAGTCGTGTGGTCAGTTTTATAAGCTATTATACATAGAATATTTTAATATTAGTTTTCTGGCAGCATTAAAATCATATATTTTGTTACGACTCGCAACGCTGCTCATGAGTATGCCCACCTCTTTTGTGTAGCCTTTAGTTTCTATATAGCCAATATATTGGTATTATATATAAATATGTTCACAAACCTTGTTTGTCAGTTCACTTCAATCGATTTCCTTCAAGTTTCTGGTTTGTTTACCTCCCTGGATTTTCCTCAGGCTTCAGTTTTGATGGTTTGTTTTCTTCTCTTGTTTTTTACCAGTGTTTCAGTTTTTGCTTGAGACATTTCATTCCTTGTTTGTATCCTCTGCTAAGGAGCTTATGCTTTCAACCCTCTTTGCTTTTCTGGTTTGTTTGTTAACAAGATTATATAAAAAAAATGGTGGAAGATAACGATCAGGAAATAACTTCTTCAATTTTTGGGTGGATCCAGGGATTTTTTTCTCCAACATTGCGAGAATTTTCAACATTTTCAACCATTTTCCCAGGAAATCATTCATAGATCTTGATGAAAAAAAGATCAGGCATATTCAGACAATAGATTTCTATGAGTGTGTGCAAGTTGGTGCAGCTCAATTGGATTTAAGGGGACTGTTGGGTGCCTTCATTTCCTTTAGTTTAGGGTCTACATGTTTTAACAAACGTCTACACATCATATACCTGCATTGCCGTTTGGTCTGCCATGACACAAAACATGACACAGAGGGGCTCAAACAACGCTGCATCCATTCAACAAGCAAACTTTGCTTATACATTTTTGCCCCAAACAGTTAAAGGTTTGATTCATTTCTGAAGTTTTGTCTCTGTGTTCCAGAAGAATAGAGAAATATCACTGATCCAATAAGAAACTTTATTTGGAGATCCAGGTTAGGTGAACTGCAACATCCCCAGTTTGAGTCTGACTCTGACCTTTCGTTGAGTCTCTTGTTCACTCATTTCCTGTCATCTCTCAACTTTGACAACAGAGAACCGTCACAGAAAGTGAATGTGAAAGGTTCTTCTGAGTTTACTTAGTTTTTCTATCAGTTGTTTTTATTATCGGGTGTAGAATCTTAATCATGGGTTACTTGCTTGTTTTTTATCAAACGTAGGTTTTTAATTCTATGTGGTACAGTTAGTTGAGATGATAAGCATATTGCACATGAATTATCCATAGATATAGGACGTTTAATTTGATTTCAAGTTGCCTTGTAAAAACTGGCCAGATATGTACCAAGCCTATACAGCTAACTGTGGCTCATTCACAGTATTTTGAGCACTGTCCCGATCAAATAAGTCAACAAATAGCCTAAATAAATGAAATAAATCTGGATAGTTTGCATAATAGCAAAATTGCACCATGCTATAACAGGTCAAACTATTTTCAGCTGTTGTTTAACACTTAAATTCTTCTTTGCATGCAGTTCTTATATGAGAAAAGCTCAATTAATATTTCTGATGGAATTCATCTTTAGTCTAATAAATCTCTGGATAAAGTGAAAGTGAAAGAAATGTGACCTTAAAGCAACTTTTATTTTTCAGTTAAGAGACTGACATTAATCCCACACTTATATTTTTATATCATAAGGCAGTGATATTTAAATGTGGCATCGATACCATCACAGATACTGTATCTGCTCCACTCTGTTTCTATGGTTTTCGGTGTTTCCGTGCTTTCGAGATGTCTTCTTATCAAAACACCATCAAGTTTTCATATGAATAAATATGACTTCAGAGTATATTTCTTTGTAGAACAAACTTCCCATGGAAACTTCCCCTATGTTGTGGTTTCTTCTAAATGAGTTAACTTGCATCAGATCAGTCTCCCCTTGTTGTCTAATGCCCAGGTTTTCTGTGAGTGGAATCTAAAGCAGCCAGGCGTGAGAGAAAATAACAGCAGGAAGGATTTATCACAGTTTTGCTGAAAGCTTAACTAGATGTCTTAGATTGCTTTAATTTATATAAGTGTGCGGTATGTCGCCTGAAGAACAGTTAATTGTTGAATCAGTCCAACCACCCAGCGATCATTAGTGACTGCATGCAAAACATGTCTTGTTTATCAGTTGTCAGAAAGTCCTGGCTGAGAAAACAGAGCGGCAGAGACGTGCCGTTCTGATTTAGGTTTAAAGCTCATCTGTCAGTTGCTCTCCCTTCTTCTGTCAGTGAGTGATATGGCTGCATTTTGAAGATCTCTGCAATTGATCTATTCCCCCTTCAGATACCAAACACCACAATTACTTATTCATTACTCAAGTGCTTGACTGACACACAGTTTGAATTACTGACTAATTCACTTTGCCAAAAAAAAAAAATCTATTGGGCACAAACTGACATTTTCAGGATGAGTGGTCTCTGCGAAGCTACTATTCAGTCTTTTGAACTGAATAGAAAGAATTTTCGGGACTGAACGTTTTTTCTTGCCTGTTAATTAGTTCTTATAAGGGGGCTGATGGAAAGGAAGTGCGTCCTCTATCACACCCGGAGTTAATCCCCCTGAATATAAGGAGGGAGGTTCCTCGTGGACACACATGAATACCAAGGATGGACACACACACACACACAAACACACACACGGGGACCAAGACAAGAAAGAGAAAAAGAATCTGGACGAGTGTTGCATAAATCATCAATTCAAAAGTGCGCTTTGGCCAGACTCTGAGTTCTACAATTGGTAAACCACCCAGTGTGTTGTTCTTTTACCCTTGACTTAAAACAGAGAAGACTGTGTCCTGGAGACAAATGAGGCAGACCGCTGGCACAGAATGAAAGGTATCATTTAATCTTGGCCTTGGATATAATCTAAGTGGGTTAATTAGGGCAAAACACCACTCCTTCCACCGCGGGCAAGATGTTGTGTTTATAAATATCGGCAAGGGCGAGATCCGAGATGCATGGTTATGGGGGTGATTTGCATAGATTGCTTTTTGAGTTTCCAAATCTCATCTTAAAAATGTTGGGGGAATGAAAGCAGCATTTGTCCAGCAGTGTTGTCGTCTGTCTGCTGCAACAATGTCACCTGGTCAATTTCCACTTCTGCTGTATGAATGGCAGTCCTTGCTGAGTAATTTTGAATCTGGACCAAAGTGATGACAGACCATCGTTTTTATCCTTACAGCTGCAACTTTCTGGGCATTTTCCTCCTTTGTTTTTACTCAGAGGAGAGGAGTGAGAACAAGGGACACGCAGCAAAGGGCTTGGGCGGAACCGAACCCGCGGGCTCTGCAGGAGGACTCGAGCCTCCGTACGCCCGCCGTCCCCTTCTCTCACCTGGTAGTTGTTGGAGCGCATAACATGACATTTCTTCATGTAGGGCGACAGGAAGAGAAAGGTCAGATTCAAGCGGCGACTGTACAGAATTTTTCCAGAAAAGTAACATTTTGTTTGGTTAGTTAATTCTCTTTAGCTGTGCAGAAACAGGTTGTTAGCTCTCGCAGCACGAACCAGACCGAAGAGGACACAATCAGAAACATCCACATTCGTGCTCATTTGTCAAAGTTCTTTTTCAGTTAAATGCTCAAGAGTGTATGTGGCTCCTACAGACAAGAATTCTCCAGGCCTGTATGTATATTGTTCAAGTTGCCATGACCTTTGTCAGTACACAAAAGCCGTAAGTGTTTTATGAGTATGTGAGTGTGAATGGTAAAATCTGCCTCTTATGTGTAAGACTATGGAATCTGAAAGGTCACCTGTTTTAAAACAAGGCCAAAACACGGAGTACAAACAGAAAGTGATCTCATATCAACTCAGAAACTCCAATTCACACATCTTACATGTGGGTGAACTGTGGGCAGAGACACCTGAGCACCTGTGACACAGCGAGGACACTCCACAAAGAAAGGCTCCAGGATTTAAACCATTATAAAGTGTTTTCCTGTGAAAATGATGGTGTGGAACCATTAGGTCATCATGAAAACACTGCAGAATCATTCCAATTTCATGATTTTTGTTTTGTATTTCACTCTGTCCAGTAAATTAGCAGTTGCAGACTGGCTGCTGAAAGCCGACAGCGACACCGCTGCAGCAGCGTGAGGTTCGGTTCCTCACTCGAAGGCTCTTAACTTTCAACACTATTTGCAGAACAGCATAAAAGTCTATTGTTCACAATCCAAACCATCGCACTCTCATTTAGGAGGCTCGTTCGCGACCTTATTACAAACATCTGCAGTTTTTATTACAACAAACGTGGTACATCATCGTGCACATGTTATGAAGCTGTATGAAATTGCAGAGTAAATACAACGAAATTAGAAGTGTTGGATATAAAACATTGAGGAGGTGGCTTTTCCCGTCGTGACACACATGCATTGGGATCATTTTCTGCTGAACTCCGTTAACCTTTCTTTGATTCATTAGTCAGCGCTGATGGTCTGTTTTTAGATTTTTCATCAGCGGGCAGGCACACTTAATTTCCATCAGCCACCAAAATAACACCCAAAGGATCTTTTCCACATCTAACACGGTTGACAGGAAACGACAGGGTTATACGTTCTGTCTTGTCATATTTCTGAAGCTTGCTAATTTAAATAAATGAAACGGACTCATAACTAACTGCATTAGTGTCAGGTCAGTGAGCGCTTTAATTCCCCTAATGCAAAATGCAATGTATTAATACTCGACAAGGCTGATGATGTGCTGCTGCGATGTACACATGGTAGCTAGAAGTCATTTAGCCCTTTTTTAAAAATGAAAATATCACAAGACATTAAGAGTAATGACGAGTGTTTTCAGAATGCACAGACTGGCACACTCACGGGGGGGGTCATCAGTGTAACACGACAGGGAGCGGAATCCATTACCATGCCTCCGCCTCCACAGTCGTCCCTGTCTTTTACTTAAAGATGCTTTATGACGGTGGAGGAGACTACACAGTGTGTGTGTGGAGGTATTTTGCTTAATGCGAACTATAATTACAATAAGAAATGCGCTGTAAACAAGCCACATTGGGCTTGATAGTTATTTGATTATTTTTCAAAAGGGCTTTGTTCACATTCCCCGGTAATCAGCCAGGATCAGCCTACACTTTGATGTCTGGTGATTCTAATGATGTTCTAAACCCTCACAGGTCACTACCGGAGCACAGTAAGTCACTTCTTTATTCATTAAAAACACTTTAATGAGACTCCGGTGACTTGTGTTAACTAGAGCACAAGCTATTTAGAATTACTAATAAGATTTAATGCCGTATAGTGGGCCGGCGATGCTGAAAAGTGCAGTGTTAACATCACGGTGTACTATAATAAGGTATGCTGTTGTTAGCTGTTGTGGGGGAATTGAGGTTGCTGGTTGCATCTAATGTCTCTCTATAGGGTGGACATTAGGGTTTACAAATTCATTATAGACAGGGGTGAGGAGCTGTCAGTATTCACTTCTACTTAACTCACATTAAAGGAAAAGACCACCCTGAGAGGGGGAAGGCACACCCCCTTAGTTACTGTTGCTACGCGTTTCAAGCTTTCTCCTCAGCAGGTTCCACATGGAGTTTACAGTGGTAATGGTGTCAGATCCGAGACTACCCCAAAAAAAATGACCCCGGAGAGTAACAGGAACTGGATACGGCCAAAATATACCGAATACGAATGCCACCATCTTGGAGTCTGTGCGGTAACAATCGTTGCATGGAGCCACGGTAGTGAGGGCCTGTCAGCTGTCAATCATGATGTTTCTCCCAATATTTAAAGCATCTAATAACTAATAGATAAATAAAACAAACATACATCAGTTTGATAAGAACTAACCTAAACTGACCGCAACCATCTTGAGAATATTTTACTTGACATCTACTTTGACTTTTTTAGTTTGGTAAATGTCCCATCCACTAACATGGAGGAGGTGGGGTTTATGACCAGCACTGCAGCCAGCCACCAGGTGGTGATCTAGGAGATTAGGCTTTTTGGGGAACTGTCATGTCGTCCATTTTATATACAGTCCCATATTTTTCATTGTTGTGAATCATCTAAGAGCCATATGCTAACAGCATCAGTCTTTTATCTCTCTCCCTCTAGTGGTCATAGTCATTATGACGGGAATAACGGGGTAAATCAGGAGACACTGTCTCAGAATGACCAAAGTCCAAATAGGCAGGAGGCCAGAGTGGATCCATTGATCAGCAACTTTGGACTTTAACTGCGAGAAACTACAGAGTGTTTTCTCATTTGCTTCTTTTTATCATATAAACACGTGTTGGGGAGACTTTTTTCCATCAAGGGCCAATTAAATTTTTATGAAATCCTCTGGCAATACTAAATATGTGAACACATATATGACATGATATTTTGTACTTGATTTTGTGTCTCTTTTTATTTGTTGTAGGATGAGGTTTAACCAACATGTTTGGCTGGAGTTGCTGTGTGTGAACCAGTGGATGACGCAAACAGGTAATATAGTCCATAACCTGAAAAACTAAAGTTAACCAAAAATATGCCTGGCCTTGGAAGTAGCACTCCTCACTGTAGGTAGATAACGGACATGCTAACAGTTGCAACTCACATTTGAGACCTGCCGTGCACAATGATTATATATAAAGATGGAAAACATGTCCAAACTTCTTCTCATTGTGAAAATTAAGGCTTTTTTCGACACACTAACGTTTGCAGCTTACATTTTACAGTTTAAACAATTCATGAACTTATAAAACATCTTCCAAAACAATCCACCAAAAGTTCAAGATGACAAGTATCCCTCTGATTCCATCTCCAATGCGGAAATTCACACTGCTCCAATACGCTCAGAAATCCAAAGCTTGACAAGTCTGTCGCTCGTGCTTATGGGTGAGAAACTATTATTAGACTGTAACTGTTTGGGAGAGGAGTTTATCAAACTGTGAAACTGTGGAGCAGCTTAATGACAGATCCCATTGTCTGCTTATCTGGATCCTTGGACCAATTCATTGTCAGTGTAGTATATTGTAGTGTGACTTGATGGCATCAATATTACAAGTCAAACGCTACTATAATTTGTATCTTTTTTATAGTAATTGGCAGTATAGAGAAGTATATTCAGTGTTGGCTGCTGAGTCACTCTGACTAATTTTATCTTTCGATGGCAGATGATAAATGGAGCCATTAATGACTCATTGAAAACAGACGCTCATCAGTACTAAAGCAAAAATGGTTGTAGCTTAATTATTAAATAAATGATGGAACTGTTATAAGATTAAATTTTACATAATCCCAAAACTTTGCAGACTGTATCCTTACTTTTTTGATCCTCTGTATGAAATGTTTTTTTGACCTTTACATTCATTCAGTGATATTGAAAACTTAACAGATCAAATTTAAACGATGGGGGTGAATTTGATTCACTTGAAACTGAGACAAACATCAGGAAGAAGAAAGAGAGTGTATTCACCCCCCTGCAGGAGTCTCCAGTTTGACCGATGGATAGTTTTATCTATGACCTGGTTTCTTTGCATATTAACCACGCTTCCCTCCTCGCACGCTCGCAGGCAGAGGGATTTCGCAGATAACGGTCGGTTTATAGTACGCTGATCATCGGCCACAGAGCGTTTCACAGACCATCAGCCAGATAATTCACTCTAAACAGACTCGCCCAAACACAAAGTGAGAGCAGGGGGAGCTGAACTTTGAGAGAATGAGAGATGAGAAAGCGGGGCGGGGGGGTAGGGAGGAAGAGAGGGGGGGACCTAAGTGATGAGTCATGAAACCTCCAGACCTTCAGATTAACTCGGAGAGAGAGAGAGAGAGAGGGAGGGATGAAGGAGGGAAAGCAGATGGCACTGAGGCTGCTTCTGATGATTTACCATTAATAGTCTAAATGAAAATATCAGGATGCATCCTCTATAATTAATTAACAATAGCGGGTAGTGAGGTGAAAGTGACATGACATTACTGTTTAAAGATCTGAAACTACTTGTCTTCAACTGACAATTTCAACGTGCAAATCTATTTGACCTCTTTTACTGTGCAATGTTATATCATTTCTCTTATTAATTGTATTATTTTCTATTTTAAATACCCCAGATCTCTTTGCACAGCCATATTGATCAAATAGTACTTGCTTTGATTTATAACTGAAACAGTTACTTGGGAATATGCAGAACACGATCTATTTAAATTTATTTCTGAAACAGATGGACTGTAGAGCGATATTGTTAGTTACTTATTAATGCATTTCATTCATTGCTGTTTATTTGGGCGAAGTGTTTCAGAGGTGACTTTTTGGGCAGCAGTGTGGCACATGGAGCAAGGTCACCCACCTTAATACCGGTGGACGCGGTGAGAAACCGTCTTCTAGGAGCGTCCTTGAGCTTGACACTGAAACCCCCACCTGCTCTTGGACTGCTGGCCTGTGGCCGACACTGACCTCTGACCTCCCTGCAGAGGGTCGTAAAGTGAATTAACAAAAACCAGTCCCTTCTTTTACTTCTTTCAGGCATGATACATGTTATCTCCTTTTCCCCCTGGCTGCACAGGCGAGTTAGCGACAGTGGTCCAACAGATTCACTGAGAGGCAAGAGAAAAGTCAGTACGTACTCGACAAACATCAGGATTTATTCATAAAAGATCATAATAATGACATGTTGTTATAATCCAATCAATTTACACTTATAATCGTCATTCTATGATTAGTGACAAGGGATGACAGGGTTAATTTTTAGTTGTGACACAAATATCGCACTGACACGAAACAGGACAACAGATAATTATCCTGCTGGAAAGCTTTTCACAGTCAATACTCCAATCTGCATTCACACCGTGGGGCTGTTCTCTCATAGAGTCTGTCCTCTCATACTCCAGCAGTTAAACGTGTATTACTTTTTTCTTTTTTGTTTTGCGATGGAGTCACACTGACGCCGGTGTGGCTCCACCGTGAAATATCAAGCATCTGTCAAGAAGTTTTTGCAGTCTACCTGCGTCCAGGCGTGCAGCGACATCCGTCACGGCTGAAATGGAGCGTCCTCCTCCTCATCTAACCTGAAGAGCGCAGTCATTTGTTGCTTTCCTCCTCGGCTTAATCAGTGTGTGCGCAAAATGCTTTCAGCAAATTGATTAAAATGATCTCTTACAGCATTATCATTAGCCTCCTTATAATTTTGGCAGCTGCAGCGGCTGTGTCTGTCGGCATTTGTTTAGTGTCTAACAGCATTAGCCGCATCTTTCTGACTAGACTTAGAATTAAAATAAAGACATGTGGATGTGACTAGATACAAGTTTTGCGTTTTATTAACCGACAAAACATACCTGACAAAAGACGACCTTCCGAGAGGTCGTCCCACTCATGCATCTTCTTATATATCGATAGAAAAGTTTTTGGATTATAAAAAGAGACTTGCAGATGCAGCCTCTCCTCAGGGGTAAATGTTTATTGATCAAGAAGGACTGGGCCATGTAAATTCACTTTTCTGCGTGTAGCCTGGCACTGAGTCGCTGCAGAGTGGAATCCATCACTATTGGCATGTGGACCTGATTACTGGACAGACTCTGAAAGTCTCGTATAGACCTATGATGAAGAACTCTGTCCAAGCCCTTTTGCTACCACATCACTCAGAGTATCTGTGCAAAGAAACACTGCATTTAAACAGGGGGATTAAACACACACAGGCCTTGTTTTGGCACAATCACCTTAACTTGTATCTCCGCAGAGATTCCAGAAACACACATTTAAATTCTTTCTGAAATATGGCCACAGAACATCGTAAAACAGGATAACACTGAACTTGAGTTGGATGAAAACCTGAACTGAAATCACATTAAAACATAAATGTCTTGAAAAATGTTGGCCTGTCAGCAGAAAACATATGTACTGTTCACGGGGAGGCAGAGTGCTGGAATCGGACTCGTATTTGATTTCGCCTTTGAAACGGCGGCTGCAGAGCCAATTTGTTCGTGAGAGTGGGCGGGGTGGTCCGTTTTGATTTGAAACACCACACCGGCAAAAAGAGAAGAAAAAAAAATAAAAAATGTGAAAAACGATCTTTCCAGCAGCGGGTATGGTAATCAGGAAGGAGTTAGCATTTTGCAGCAGCAGGCAGAAAAGCCCAGTCTGATTAAGCTCCTGGCTCACAGAGCAAGTATAGACAGTACATCTTGTACGTGTCTTATGATAACTGTTCACACACACACAAAAAATCCTCCATCCAAACCTTCTACCTGAGGGAAATACATTTTCATATCCCTGCAACTGAAAGCCATGAAAGCTCCATTTCTATTGAGAAAATCCAACATAGTCTTGAGTGTGTTTTGATGATGTTGAGCTTTTGGTTTGACAAAGATTCCTCATCGGGTGGCGGCGGTGAGTCTGCTTTGCTTGTCAAAGGATCTTATGCAAGACTCGTGTAAACAAAGCAGATGCTGGCCTGTGCACATTAGTGAGGGTCAGCTGGCAGCATTGTTCATTGGAACCAGATGGCCACTTATGGGCAGCACACTTCCATAATAGTGTTACAATTACGGCCACAATTAATTTAGTTTTGTTAATTTAGTTTTTACTCAATCAATTAATTATTTGAGCTAAATAAAAGCAGGAAGTAGTTAAATAATATAAATGACATTCAGGCTAATGTGTAATGTTGCTCTGTCTCACCAACACTGCAAATATTATTTATTGTTGCCTAAGTGACCGACTCAAGACACTCTGTATGTTGATGAGTCATTTCCCAGATTAAAGCCATTTCACATTAAACCTGAGCAGACGCGGTTTTGCTTTCCTGTGCATTCTCCTTTCTCACTCACTGCTGTGCTGTGAGCTTGCAGAGGGACTTGTCTGACTCAGTGACAGGGAAATGATGTCACCACCACGCGGCCATGTTGCCATCTGCCTCTCTGACGCGTCAGCTAAAAGCTGATTTCCTGAAAGCCCTCGACCTTCTTGTAAAGTCTAATGAGGGAGATCCCACACTTCTGTGCGAAGCTGTGAACCAGCCCAAGCTGTGAAAACCCTTTAAACGCACAGTGTGATTTAAACAGATTCAGAACTTCAAGCCAACATGCTGCATAGTCATTGTACCAGCTTATCAAATAATATTAATAAGCTAAACTAACTGGGGGTTTTTTTCGGGTTTGTTCTATTCCAAAAATTATTAATTTCCTCATTATTTATTCTCATTTATGTCAAAATAGAAGCTTTCATGAGTTTTGAGAGGGATCCATACAATCGGTTTGAGAATTTGCATTTGCATTTGGAGAGATTGTAGAAAAATAGCATGGTGTTAAATAATATCACAGCTTATAGCATGATATTTTTATGTGAATTTGATTTTTTTTCCACATTAATTCACAATCTTACTACAATATAGTACTAATATAGTACTATACATTAATATATCATATTGATAATAATAATAGATGAAAATAAAATGTTAAAATGTAATTCAAAATAACAAGAGAACTTATTTTAAAATGTTTTAAAAATGCATAAAAACAGAAAAGAAACAAAATGATCAAAAACTATAGAGCGTAGGAGTGCAGGTAAATGCAAAGTCAAGTTAAAATATACACTATATAGTATACAGTATCAATACAGGTGGTTAGCACTGTAGCCTTACAGCAAGAAGGTTCCCAGTTCAAATCTAGGTTCAGCCAAGGTTGTTTTCTGTGTGGAGCTTCTCCCCACGTCTGTGCCGGTTCTCTCCTCGTACTCCGGCCTCCTCCCACAGTTCAGACTTGCATATTGGGAATATTTTAGTCAGAGACCAATGTGAAAGGTTGTTTGTCTCTCTGAACTGTAATTATCATAAAATATTATTACATGGAAGATAACCAATATGTCTGTAATTGGTCCTGTTTGTCCACTTGCTCCATAGCACCACTCCTCAACGGTCTAGGAGCCAAAGACAGCTTTGAGTGGGGACCATAGGAAAAGACCCCAGGCCTCTAATGGACTGCTTTTGTGTTAATTTAACAGGATTCGTGTTAGAGAGAAGAAGAGCCCAGTTATGCCCATCAGGTTACATTTCCTGCAATACTTTTTGTTTTGCATTCACTGCACAAGCACACAAAACCACCCATAAGTGTCATTAGTCTAGCGACACCATCTGCACGATAGCAAGCCTGAAGCTGAAAAGCAGCACAACACACTACTGATTCCAGTTTGCTGTAGCGCATGACAAATGTGCAGCACAAAGGCCCCAACCATGATAGCTTTCTGAGCTTCGCTTGTGCAAATACGTCACGGGTGGGAGTGCAAGAGAATTGCAAATAAAGGTTGGTTTGAAATTCAGCCAACTCACGTTTTAATCCCTTGGTGACCGAGTGAAATCTCTCTTTTTTTCTCTTTAATTTTCCAACAAGGGTCCCACCCATTTAGTTTCATTAGCCCCCCACGTGAGCAGGAACACACTGGAACATTTCACTTTTAATATGTTTTTATCATGTTTTTATGATGTTGTATTTGACTGCATTGTATTCAGAGGTGTCTCAAAAAATCATGTTGATCATATCACATTGACAATATCACCAAAAACAGAACATTATGAGCTCTGTAACAATCGATGTGATGGCAGGGTTCCTGTATTGGATTGTTTTTTACAAGAGTAGCTAATTAAAGTTAGGGTTGGTCATTTGTTCCTGAAACACTTTTTATCTTCTTCTTTGAAATCCTCCTCCCGTCCCAATAGCCATCAATAAAGCAAGAAAAGTTTAGTGGCCCTTGAAGGACTGTGATAAACACAACCAACCATTTTATCTGGACCAAATGAAACTTGGCGTACCTGTCTGTCACTAACCTGCCTGCCTGTGCTCTCAGTGGGCATGATCGCAGTCTTCGGCAGAGACAGACACTGATAGCCAGAAGTTAGCGAGCAAGCCACGGGTAAGTCGGCGTCTATCTGTTGTCACTCAGTGCGCAAAAGTGTAGCCTGCTCTTTTTAGCTTTTCCAAGATTACCAACCCTAGCTTTAAGTGGCCACTGCTCCAAATACCATATTATCACTTACCTGGTCAAGGTGGACGCTGTGTATGAAACAAGCAAAGGTCTCTAGAGTACGGCCTCAACAGGCTTCACTTATATTTATGGTCAGAGGTAGAAGTCCAGCTCGGTCCCAAATTATATCAGCAGACAAAAACGTCAATAGTATATGTCCCTGCTTAACCTCTAATATTCAATGTTTACAATTTTAATCACACCACATCTGTACATGGTCACTATGGTACAGTTACTGGGAAATATGACATAGTTCACTTATAGTAAGGTTCAGGCAACACCAGAGCACAAACTGGTCTCCAGCATGAAAATCAAATGCCCTGCTACCATAGAGGGAACACTATCTTAGCCACCCTCACTTTTATCATCCTTATACAATAGCCTTTAAAGACCAGATACCCCATTAGTCTGGTGGAATACAAAACCAAGCCGTGAAATTTCATTTCCAAGCTGACATACATTTTTATCAGATAAAACTTTTTTTTAAGAAAGCCATTTACTGAATGAATGAGCAGATAACGCACATTTTTATATCAGGAGTGTGATAGAAGCTTATTATAATTCTAAGCTGCTGTCATTAAATAGACTGTCTAATATGGCAGATGATAACAAAAGAAATGGAAGTAGTCCTCCAGTCGTCTGCCCTGATTTAACATACTGTACCATCTATGGGAGAGATCAAGGCCTTATCGATGCCCGGCCTCTCCAATGAGCACCCAAAACTTCTTTCTCTTCCACGTCCCATTTTTAGATAAAAGCAATTCCGCAGAGGCATATTGTTCATCTGGCATTTGAATGCAGGAACATAAAGGGAATAAAGCAAATTATGGAAATGCGAGGCAGTTTCAAGGGATTTCACAACTTAACTTTGTTTCTATGGTTATTTGTGTGGTGCGTGGTGCGTGTGTGTGTGTGTGTGTGTGTGTGTGTGTGTGTGTGTGTGTGTGTGTGTGTGTGTGTGTGTGTGTGTGTGTGTGTGTGTGTGTGTGTGTGTGTGTGTGTGTTTTAGTCTCTAATCCGGTGTACTACTGACCTTGTTATGCACAGTAGACCTCATGGCGACCAAATCCGAGGCAAAACATCATTTCTGAGGTCCTGGTTAGTAAGTTAGTGGTAAGTTGTGAATCAGGGTTCGGTTAAGCTTAGAGTTAGGCATGAATTGGTCACGGTTAAGGCTATGGATGAGATTCCAGTTAATGCAAAGTCCTAAGCTGGGAAAACCTGTGTGTGTGTGTGTGTACTCTTATATCTCTGTGAGGACCATTTTGATCATAAACCTTTTGGCCAGTCCTCAGTTTTTCAAAAGACGGTTGGGGGGTTATTGTTAGGGTTAGGCATTTAGTTGTGATGGTTAAAGTTAGGGTAAGGGGTTAGGGAATGCATCATGTCAATGAGTCTCCTCACAACTATAGAGAGACGTGCATGTGTTTGTGTGTGTGTCTGTGTAGTCCGCACAACATAAATCACTAAATGTTAAGGACATGTTTTAAGTTTAGGTTAAGGTTATAGTAAGAGTTAGGGTTAGAGTAAGTCTCCAGGAAATCAATGGTAGTCAATGTAGTGTCCTCTGAAGTCATGGAGACATGACTGTGTGTGTGTCGGATGCTTTAATGGCGTCTGTACGTTTTCTTTTTTTCGTCTTTGTCTGACGCTGGTGGGATTTCACTCTGCAGGCCATGGCAGACTGTACACCGACATGTGAACAGATGTTTTCAGACAGGAAGTAACGACAGCCACCCTTCCCCCTTCACCCGTGTCAGCACTTTGCAATTTGGACTTTATCACTTCCCCTTTCACCAAACAACATCTAAAGCACTCTCATCAAGATCAACTGACATATTATCTCTGCACACAGATGCACATATCTGTTTATAGATGCAGATATACAGGAAATTCATGCGATGATAGGCACACTGGGGAACATACGTCTACCAGACATCATGTGATTTCAGATTAGTGTGACCACTGTGCAAGAAATATGAAATGCTTAGTTCAGTGACACTTCAGACAGCACATTTCCATATGTTTCCCCATCATACATAGACATAAGTTAGAAAGAATGGTCATATGCACAGTCACTCTTTGTATGCTCTCATTGTATGGAGAACCAACCACAGGAGTAGGTTACAGTTAGGAAATTAACATGGAAAATGGAAATATTCTTTCAAAATACTCAAATAAAACAAGCCTAATCTTTTGTGCCCAGCTGGTGGGAGCACCTTCTTGGCTGCATGTGTGTATTGATTTTGTTGGTTCTCTCATCTGGTATGTTGACAAGAGGCAAATACATACAGTGAAGCTAAATGGCTGCTATTTAATTTGGTTTCAGTGATTCAGCAGTCTGCTGTTTACCTGAGGGGAAAGGATACTGCAGCTTCAGTTTATCGGACCACTGGGCTGGAGCTGCACACACGCATTTGCCGTACAGAATTTGTCTCTTTTAATCAACTAGTGCAGGGCCTTCTCAAAATGTGCGTGTCGGTGGGGGCTGATTGCTTGAGTCTGTGTAAATCCATATCGCGGATTTCTAGAGGGCATCATCTGAACAACGACTCGCTCGACAATGGACTTCCTTGGGTCCTTAGCAATACACCTGCAACGTTTAAAGTCAAACGGATGATCGGTTTTGAAGGAAATCAAATTACAGGGACAAAGACAATGAGATTCAAGAGCTTTTGGAGATAAGGCCCAACACCAATGCTATAAAAAAAAACAACAACCATAATTTAAACAGTGGAATCTATATGTGCAGACCCAGTTCTCCAAACAGTTTCCAAAGTTCACGTCTGAAAAAGTCTTTAGACAATTTGCCCATCTGGTTGCTAGCCACGGCTAACAGCGACAGCGACAGCGACAGCTAACAGCTAACAGCTAACAGCTACGGCCAGCAACCAACAGACTAAGCACATGTGTGGAGCTCATACACATCCCTTACACAACCAGGAACTCTATTCTTCTCCTCCAGACCCCTCTCCCCTTTCCATATCTATATTTTAACAATAAGAATAAAGTTTGAGACATATAATATTTACATCCAAGTTTTTTTACTCTTTTGTCTTTGCCTCAGTTTATGCCATCAAGAGCGAATTCACACTCATTCACCGAACCTGTACTTGCAGTGTTGCTGCTTAGTTTTCAGTCTGAACGCACCTTTCAGTAAGGACTTACTGGAAATAACCAAATCATGTGACTCCACCTCTGCCATTCCCCACCTGTTACAGGCTAAGTTTGGTGTCTGTGAGAATGGTGTCGCTAGACTGGTTCCAAATCAAACATCATCAGTCAAATCTAAATTGATAACATTTTGCAGTGCACATCTACGAATTTTAAGTTTTGTGATTTTAAACCTCTTGCCAAAATGCACCTTGGGAGTCGTAGTTAACACCTTCGTCAAAGCCCACAAGACTGTGTCGTTGACCTTTCATCAAAGAAGCTCATACGTTCATTTTTTTGCACTAAATATTTAAGCGGGAGCTTGATGCTGATCCAAACTGATCCAAAATGACCCAAATGCTCCAACTGTGAACCGAGTTGACACCACCGGTAGGAAGAATGAATTGGACGTTTCCTTGCAAAGACAAGCAATTGTGTTCTAACATTACAGTAAAGGAGCATTCTAAATACATCCACATGTGTCAGGTTGGGCAGATGGTTCTTTTCTGAAAAATAGATATTTGGCTTTGTTTAGTCCAAAATGGTCTTTAGGAAGGTTTGCCTCGGCCCACACTCATCCCAGTTGTTGGTAGATTAATTATGTTGACACATAAAATTATGGTTTAAGCTATTGTGGTTTCAATTCTATTTGCACAGGAGGCTTCAAGGGTCCACATAAAACGTGTGTGTGTTGCCTATTGGACCAGGACTCTCACAATATCATGTTAAACTCAGATTGAAGGTAGGTGCAGAGAATACAGTGTCAAACTCTGCACATGGATCATTCTGCACGTTGAAGGTCAAACATCCAAGTGAGGTAACAATAAGCAACAGACATTATTCCCTCTCTCTCTGTCAAAACTAGAGAAGCACTGTCGGGATATTCCACTGGTATCTTTAAAGACGGTTTCAGTCTCTCTCACAGAGACATCACATTTGTCTCCATCTACCCCAGAACGCACCTATTCCCTGCTGCTTTCCACCGTGTCACAGCGAGTTTGTCTTTCTCCATTAAGGCTCTGATGTTCTGGAGAGAGCTCAGCCCAGACTCTGTCTATATTATTCATTACATTTCATTCTTTCATTCCATCCAGTGTCTGGCCTTGCTCGAGGTGCAAGAGTTCCCTAATAAACTCAATCTCTTTAATAACCCACACTTAAAAAAGACATTCATCAACTTGCTTGATGTGACTCATGTGTCAACCACACAAGCGCATTGCATCAGCGAGGGAGCATAAACAAAATGTTGAAAATGTGTCCCAACATTTAAAAACTGTCAACATATTGTCTCAAGCAAAAAAAACAAGTGTTGATTCCTGTGAATGAGTGTAAGCCGCCGACTTTTCTCAAATTTCTGAGTAAAACAGTTGACAGGATGTTGAACCCAGGGGCTTTTCTCTGTCACTGATGAAGCTGCGAGTGTATGCACCATTACAGGAAGTACCGCCAAAAAGGTATAGGAAACGAAAACGCGAGCGAGGTTTATAAAAGCACAGAGCGGCTCAAGAAGTGATGGGTTAAAAATGTTTGGCGAGCTATTTGTGGCCTGTCGCTTTACACGCAGCATACAGACAGAGTAGCATGGAGACACTTCTTTTTCTATTTCCTCAATTCAACTACATGGCCCCAAAGGAGGAAGCATATTTCAAAATGCTTAGTCCAGAACACTTGCAGGCACCAAAGATGAAGGACGATTCGAGCAGGTTGGTGTGCGCGAACCTCGGTTATTTAAAAATGTATTAAAATGTGAAAATATATATGAAAATATAACATAAAAATGTGCTATTTTTCAACTGTTGCAGCAAATGTCCGAAATCTAAGAAATGGACTACAATGTCGAAAAAAGAGATAAAGCAGCAGTTTGTTTTGTATGGAGAAGCTTTTTACTCAAGAGCAACCTCATGTTTTCATAATAGCTACAGTGTGGGATGCTTTTATACACAACCTTGTGTGAGTATGACTGACAGCCACTTCTCTATGTGAGCCTGTGAAAACTTTTAAAAAGCTGCCGTCCTCCATGATGACTCTCTACTGGCTCTTTGTTTGAACACATGTGCGAACGTGACTTGTGTCTCGCATTTTGCGGCACAAAGGTTTGTGAGTGATTTATGGCGTGTCGTGTGAGCCACTTTGGAGACGCGTCTGCGAGGAGTAATTTCTCTGATAAGTTGCTGATTTGGTGAATAGCGCCGCAGCTGCAGCTCACGCACACTTTGTGGAACTTGATGTATTTTCTCTGTTGTTTGCAGACAGAAAGACAAGGAGAGGAAGAGTCGACTAAGCCTTTTTCTCACCAAGTCGGGCTCCCATGAAAACGTCAGTCCCCATAAAAAGACAAATCCGACGGCCAGCAAGTGAGGCAACATCCATTAATATCATGTACAGGCAACGTTGTTTGGGGACAAGTATTATTCATGTTTTGACCTCAGTTATGCAGCTCTCTCCATGACTCATTGCACACTTATAGAAACATGACTTCCTGACACCTCATGAGAATCCTAAACATTTTTGCTGCATCATTAAGGAAGAGCTGACTGCATCTCTGATTTTTTCTTCTTCCCAGTATCTCACCAGAGGCAGCTTTGCAGTGGAGCGACTCCTTTGAAGAACTGCTGAAGCACTCGGGTCAGATTAATGCCTCAAACTTTTCAGAAACGTTGTGTCGAATTGCTGACCCCCCACTCCAAAAAAAACAGCTTCACCTGCTGTCAAGCCGTTGGCTCCATTTGAATTGTAAACTGCTAAGAAGTGCCTGAGGCAATAAATAGTTAATAGAGAAGAGCAGTGAGAGTTTCACTACAGCTTTTAATGTTTGTTGGCACATAGAGTAAAACAGAAACTGTTCTACTTCCTCATAGTCCCAGACGTTGCACTTCAGTGCCACATTGAAACACTGTGGACCCCTGAATGTGCTCATTTAGGAAATATCTATTTGATGAAGACAGTATATGAATAACACTGTTTTACCATATTAAAGCTATTACTTATGTATATATATATATGTATAAATATACGGTTTATACAGGCCAATTAGACTTTGGGATGAGGATATAAGGATGTCCATAACTCCTTTAACTCCTTTGAAGATATAATATGTAACAATTCTTAAACATTAAAAACAAATCCAAAGAAACATCTAAAAACAAGGTTGATTTTCATTGGCAAGCTGACTCATAGTTTGGGTTGAGCGTCCCCTTGCAGCTGAAGTTACATATTGTACTTTTAAAGCATCCTCAATTCTGAGCCTCATTCCCCAACATCATCAGAAAAGTTACAGATTAACTTTTTAACAGCGGTCGACTTTCTGTCACTAACAGTGTCTCTGTTTCTGCTTTTTTTTTTTTTGTTCTGTTTTCAGATGGGGTAGAAACCTTCGGTCAGTTCCTCAGGACAGAGTTCAGTGAGGAGAACATTCAGTTCTGGTTGGCCTGTGAAGAATTCAAGACCATTGATTCTGAGACAAAGCTGCTGTCTAAAGCCAAATGTATTTATACAGTATTTATTGAATCGGAAGCCCCTAAAGAGGTAAGACATGGTTTGTTTATTTATCATAAAAATACATGGATGCAATGCAGAAAAATAGGCTGTATAGTCTTAAATAACCTGGTGGTTTAGCATTCTCTTTAGCTCACTTGTCAACGTGGGCTGTTTGAGGTTTAAAATATTTATGCCATTGTAATGAAAACAACAGTGGGCGAATTGCAAAGCTCTGTGCAGTGGAAAGCCTGCAGCAGGTTGACCTTTGTGAACAATCATTAGGTGCAGGAGCCCGCAGAGGTCACATCCTGCACGCTGCACTGCAGAGCTGGATATTTTTGGGCTATTTCTGTGCGAGACAGTTATCGTTGGGACCACCGTGCGATATGCGTTCAGGGCCTACAGCGAATCGGACTGTTACAGAGGTTTGGTGTCAGGTCTGAGGTTTTGACATTCCACTGCAGAGCTGACGAGAGACTCACCCACACACTTTCAGTCTGAGATGAATGTGTATGTAAATGTGGACGTTTTGTTTGGAGCATGCTGCAGTGGCATGAAAGCACTTACTAGCACAAGTGATTTAATTAATGTAAATTCATTCATTTAAATGAACGTTACCTTCAATATCGTTGGTGGGAGATAAAGCAGTTTCATACGCATGAATATTTTGAGTGGTGTATCAGTGATGATTGTTTTTTATGGCTGAGACACTTCACCACTGTTTAAGTTAATTCAAGGGCTATAAATGTCATAATCATGATTTCTAACTCAGAATTTTTAAACAAACAACTCATTCATGAAACTAAAAGCCAGAGAATTAACATACTTTTCAGTCTAAGATGAATGTGTATCATCTGTGATCATATCCAGGAGGATGAGAATGTCTCCGTATTAATAATAGAGTCCTGTAGCAGTGTCTCAGTCGTACCTCGCCAAAAGATCAGGGTCATAAATAACGTATTTTATCTTCGGGTTCACATGAACCTTTAAGAAAATCTGACATTGCCAGACGACGCTTGTGTCCTTGTGAGAAAGATCGTCTGAGGTTATAGAGAACTAAACTTTACTGTTTGAGTTGGAAGAAGAGTGCGTACATGTTGATTTTCTCTATCTGTTTTAATGGATTCGATTCACACCTGTAACTCGCTGTGGATGTTGGCATGTCCCTTCCTTGTCACTGTTTGATATATCCTCAGTGAGAAACAAATCTGCTAGAACCTTAATCCATCTGTGTTGTTCTGAGCTTAAGTCAAATTTTCCATTCAAGACACAACAATTCCAAGCTCTTGTATTAGGATCTGAACTAAAATATGCATTGTCATACGTAGCCCTCCTTTAATTATAGATTTGATGTGTGTAGTTCATTTGTATTGTTAGCGAGTACATTTTTTTAATTACGACGATTTCTCTCAGGTCAACATTGACTACAGCACCAAGGTGGCCATCAAGAAGGACATGGCACAGCCCACAAACAGCTGTTTTGAAGCCGCACAGATGAAAGTCTACAGCCTGATGAAAAAGGACTCCTACCCTCGGTTCCTGCACTCTGACATTTATCTGCGTCTCACCAGGCAGAAAGGCCCCGGGGCCAACATGTTTCGCAGAAGGTCACGCTCCTGTGTTTTCAATGAGCGAGGCGAGGCCACGACTGAACCCTCGGCCTGGCAGCTGTAACATCCTGGGCGCAGTCGGTCGCTCTGTGAAACAGATTAAACAGGAGATAATCCTTGATTTGCAGCACAGTTAGTGTAGCACAGAGCTTTGTTATTCACTGGTTTGCTTCTGCAAAGTGCATATGTTTTCTTTTTTTTTATAACCCCAGGGGTCATAGTGGATTATGCATCAAAATTACAGGGATACACAATTAAGGCAATAATTTGATAATTTGTGAAATACATCTATTTGCTCTCTATGAGTTACACATGAGGGTCAATACCTTTCTCCTGTGTGTATATAACAAGCTACAGCCAGCAGCCGGTTAGCTTGGCTTATTTTAAGTGGTGGAAACAGGGATAAATTAGCCTGGCTCTGTCCAGTATTAAAACATCACATCTGAAACTCACTACACTCACTAAGTCACTCACCAGCACGTTATATCTTTTCTATTTAAAGGTTCAGTGTGCAGAATTTAGTGACATCTAGTGGCGAAGTTGCATGTTGCAGCTGAACACCCCTCACCTTACCCTCCCCTTCCAAACATGTAAGAGAACCTGTGGCAGCCTTCAGCTGTCATAAAACCTCAAGAGGTGTTTAGTCTGTCCACTTTGGACTACTGTAAAAACATGGTGGTCTCCGTAGAGAGGACCTGTTCCCGATGTAAATGTAAAGTATTTAAATATAAAGGGCCCATTCTATAAATTCATTGAATTTAGATGAAACACACTAGTGAAAACATCGCTAGGATTATTTTATATTCAATTTGTGCCAATAGATCCCTTTCACCTAAATCTTACAGACTGGACCTTTAATCTGCACCGGACCATTTCTTGTCCAGTAACCTCTTGGAGTCTTCACTGGTTTCATCACAACCTCGCATACGACAACATACATGGAAGTTTAAGTTTGCTGTTAACAGTATTTATGCTAAGCTAACTGACTGATATCCACCATACAGACATGAGAGCGATATTGATTTTCTCATCTAACTCTCGACAACCAAGCGAATGAGTTTGTTTCCTCAGATGTAGTTTTTCTTTCAGTTCTATACTACGCAGCACGATAACAGCATGACACCATCGGCCTTTCAGCTGTAAGAATACATTTAGAAAGGTTATGAGGCCGCTACGTCGCAGCCTTGTGGTTATCTGAAAATAGCGAAAGCCCTCTGGCCAGTCAGAAGTATGTGGCCACAGAGAATAGAGTATCTGTCTGTCTATCAGTATAAAACCAGATGACTCTATCTATTCATCGTCTTTCTCAGAGGCACTGCACTGTTTGTGGATTGAACCTGATGATTTCTATAGTTTCTCAACTCTTGACAAAACTTTATTGACAGCGGTAGACAGAATCTCTTACTGCTTCTCTCTAGCTCTACTGTACAGGCCTCCGCACTGACCTCAGACATGTTACATTTCCTCATCTTCCAAGCCAGAGACAGCACCTCATACCACATAATTACAGTTGATTTAGTGTATATAAATTGACCATATCACATTATAACATATTCATGATTTTAGCCCTCGCACTGTCCAAATTGCCTCAAGTCTCACCTGCAGTGGAAGCCTGCAGCCACGTAGAGAAGCTCTGAAACTTTTTAACGAGGGATACCGATCTCTCATTTTCCATTAACAATTATAATGTATTCTCACACACAAAATATGCATCTATCTTATTTGAATACTAATATCTTATTAATCATGATTGCTGATTTCAGTTTACTACCATCTAACATTATTTATGCGTTTGTTGTGATCATATGTGTGTTGCTCGCTGTTGTAAATGTACATACTATAATATGTGAAATAATTCAAATAAACACTTTCGTATAAAAGTCGTTTTAATGAGGCCTTTAGTTTGAAAGGCCACTTCTTAATGTGACAAATTGAGTCATAATTTGTGCATATTACACTAGTGGGGGAAATTGTGATCGCGTGCGGCTCCCTATTCCAAATCACTGAAAAATTAATAGACCTTATCAACTCTACCCACTGTAGCACAGAATTATTCATGTTACTGTGTATGTATGCACAAACTATACTTCTTACCAAGACAAACACGTATTAATTCCAAGCCGTCAGTGATCCCACTGAGTTCGCCCCCGATCGCCTGAATATGTATGCAGAAAAACCATATCCCAGTACATTCCAGCAAGGCGGTTTAGCTCATTAACACAGATGTCAGGGTTTCCAGTAGCCTTCAGAGGGATAAAGTCCACCTCAGCCCAAGTTATTTAATGGAAAACCTGCGTGGAATACCTCACAGTCACCATTAATTATGCATCCATGTAGACGACAGTGGCATGAATATACTGCAGGTCCCGCTGTTTTCTGACACAAATAATCAGAAAAGGCGGGGCAGACCCTAATGATGTGTTAGCAATGGGAGAAGCTCAGCTGGCTTTCAAAATTCATCACAGATGAAGACTAGTTGCCCACTAAGAATTTGCTGGCAGGTTTCTTTTTTCTTTCCCCATTGGTATTTAAATTTGTGTCTCACTCTGCGCTAAAAGCCTCTGAAATCACAAGTTAAAGATGTATTGTGGGATCTTTGAAGGGAAACAAAAGAAAAAGACGGCAGTTTGCCTGAAGTTATGAGGCTTGTAAAACAAGATGAATACGAGTCAAATAGAAGTTTAAAGCAAAGAAATCTGTTGTAAGCTGTCTACTAGCTGCACATTGTCCCAAAAAATTGGGTTTCATTTTTACAGACTCCTCAGTCGAAGCCAAATCCATTGATGTCTGCAAACTTCTACACCACAGGTTTCCATTTTTAAAACCTCTATGTCCGATCCAAGCTTTTAATTGACTCCACGTGAGACAAATTTACTCATAGATCTGCTGACTCCCAGGCTCATATATTGAGCTGTGAATTCTTCTCACAAAACTCTTTGCACTAGATGCTGTTGCCCTGTAATGATATCGACAGGCCTAGATGAATGTCAGTGCAACTGCAAACAGGAGGCTGTGTTCAGACTTGAGGTACGAGTTTGTACTTCGGTGTCTGAAGTATATTTAGAGAAACACCTGTATACAGGGGACAAGATTCAGTTCAATGGCTAATGAACATCTTCCCACAACTCTGAAGGTGTCTTTGTTTCCATCAATAAATCAGTGTCATGTTCCTGGAGGCTATAAATAACTCCTAACGCCAGTTTCTTCAGACTAAAGCTGCTAAAACCAAGTCTGTAACAAAGCCATTGGACCTGTATGAACTCTGCATGTGCTTTTAAAAGCAGCTTGTTAAAGAGAATATAGAATGCAACAGCTTCTCATTGTGTTTTTCTATCATCGTTTTTTGGGGTTGACATGAGGCCAAACACGACGGTGGTGTGCTGTCAGGACATGCAAGGCAAGTAGTGTTTGACCAATTAAACCTAAAAATAGACTTGAATTGGAACGAGACCGAAGTGGAGATCTCCTCGGTGCAGCTTTCTGTCCCATAAAGGATCAGATGTTGCCTGTTGGGATTTATCTTGTTATTTACTCCTCTCGTGTGGCCACACAGTCTCTGGTAGCTAGGTTGCCTATAACCATATTAACTTGGCCTATAGCATAATGTCACATGTCTGTTTTCATTAGTGACCGTGAACTAAGACGATGAATGTTGCTATTACTGGAAGGCTTACTGTAAACATTTTGGCTAATGGCTGTGGCTGGAATGATTTTTGTTTGCCATCCTCTATTCAGTTGTTATTCTCTTGCACGTTTAATGAACCACTTTTACTGAGCTTCAAAACCTCTTGCTGAGAACAATAAGGGGAAGATAGGTGTTGTTTTTCGAAGATGGCAAAAAATTTGGTCAACAAACTATTTGTTTTAATCCAGGATGTAGTGCTCTGGAGTGACATCTAGTGGCAGTCAATGTGAATGACATTTAACATTGAAGGCTCATTTATGTTCAATGTTAAAATGCGTATATGGTTCATTTTGCACGTCTTCTAAAAAACGTACGGATATGGACGAATCAGATCAGTACCAGAGGGAAATCATGGGGGGCGGCAGGGTAGCCGATAGTTCAAGTGAAATGATGAAATTTCAACAATGGCAGAATTTTTTAAGGAGATACTTTGAGAATACCTTACTCTGGAACTGGGGAAAACCGCCACTTTTGCCTCTTTCACAATCACAACCTCCTCCACCGATGTGTTTGTTCTTGTTGGAGATTCTCGATTCTGCCCTGTAGTGGATACATCGCTCAACAACCATTGCCAATGTAAAGGACGCATGTAAGATTGTGGGCAGTGATGGTTATATTCTTTGAAAGTGATGTTTCTCTATTGGCAAGTAAAGTCAGCATGAATGAGCCTTAGAAGGCAGCAGTAGCAAAAACAAGCTAAATACACTGTAATTTGTCATCTCACTTTGATTTATGTCGTCGTAGTACCTTAGTAAACATGTGTGATGTGTTTTTCTTTCTGTTAATCAATTGGAGAATGTGTGAGGCTCGCAAACAAAGCTGAGGACAGGCCCATCCAATGTACTATATGTGCACCATAAATGCTACAATTCCTCAAGACACAAGCCAAATTGGCACCTGCTGGTTGGAGTGATGGAGTGTTTGCCCTGTCAGGCTGTCTCACTTCAGGCCTGAAACAGAACACAAATCTCCCCTGCATGCCTCCTGCAGATGGTCCACACGACTCGCCACAATATCTTATAACAACACTGAAGCAGGAAAACACAGTCACTGGAGCGGGTCATTGTCAGTAAATGGTAAATTGTTTGAAGATTACCACAGCAATGATTCTCAGATATTTGCCCTCTATGTACTGCACATTTAATGTTTACTGTCAGTTCAAATGAATAATCCTTGTAGTTCTTCGGCCACTAATGTTATATTATTTCATATAAACCGTGTTCAGTATGGGAAGGAAGGAACAAGTTGACAATGTGCAGCAAGAAAGAGGAGAGAGACTTTCTGAGCAGGAAAGTCAGGCAGCAGAATCTCGACACAGTGAATTTTGGAGAGTCGCTGTTTCCACTGTCACGGAAAGGTTTGTTTCAGTCTCATCAATATTTTTCTCGCTGCTGAATCACCTGCTGAAAGAGTGAGTAGATAAAAAAAAAAACAGGGTCATTTGAGGATCTGGAAGAGACGAGACACTC
Organism: Hippoglossus stenolepis; assembly: GCF_022539355.2. Classification (NCBI taxonomy): domain Eukaryota; kingdom Metazoa; phylum Chordata; class Actinopteri; order Pleuronectiformes; family Pleuronectidae; genus Hippoglossus; species Hippoglossus stenolepis. Next base: position 8,581,563 of record NC_061493.1, read on the forward strand.
CCTAATCAAATCAAATGCTTGCCTACCGAATCGTGCTCAGGGACTCGAAACCTAATTTAGGAAGGTTTTCAGTTACATCTTCACTCGGCAACCTCCCACCTGCAGTCCAGGACTTGTACGGCTTCAGCTGAATGGGTCAACACCCCATTCATCCTCAACTGAATAAAACAAGCAGCAAGGAGAAACACACATATTCAGTGCTGTCACCAGTTACAGAGAAAGGTGGACACATGAGGGGATGGCATCATGGAAACCTGTGTGGAGGCCTGAAGAGGACTGGAGTGCCACCCTGTGTTTGATGGGGAATGTGCAACTTGGCATAAAGTCCCATTAAAATGCTGTATCATTGGTGAAATATCATGGATGCATGAAAATGACTCACTCCCCCTTAAACAAATCTTCTCTGGGTTTTATGGAGTCACTTTTGTCCTTGGGTGGTCACAAATGCTCACACTTGATTTAAGGAGCATGAAAGACTAAATGAAAACAAGACCAAACATTGTAGATGGTCTGCGGAGACGGCTCAACGGCGACACTGAGTCCTCATGTCGTTCCTTGTGCTGCCTTTTTTGAAAAACAAATTCCTCAGCTTGGTGCGTCCACACACATGCAAATAGAGGCAGCCCGGGTGTTTTCCATCACCTGCTCTAATTTACATTCTTGCTTTGTGTCTGTCCAGCAGTGGTCAGGAAGGTCAGGACAGGTTCAACTGCACTGGACACGTTTTCAGTGATTCATTACCAATGACTCTGTGTCCTGACCTGTGTACATCCAGCAGAGCAGAGGACAGCCGTCCACGTAAAGCTCATCGTTATATGATGAGCATAATGTGATTCTCTGTCGCTGTGCAGTGTCGTGCAAACACCGCTCTTGTGTTCATCTGTTCTAAATCACAGGAAAACGTCATGATAGAATACAAGGTAATTCAAACATGGGACAAAATGTACAGTACTGTGGAAAGGTACAGTATGCCACACATTCAACCCGTGTCATTTCAACATCAGTCAAGTAAATGTACACGGGTGGAAATTGAATTGTACACAGTAGACTTTATGTAAATGCAGCAGCCTACTTAGCTCAAGCGGTGAGTGTGTATGATGAAAATTGAATATACGTCTTTTCCTGTCAACTGTTTTTCACACGAGCAAATCTTTTTCAGGGGTTTTATCTTCTCTTCAAGTTTACATACAAAATTTGCATCAAAATACATCATCTGTTTGTTAACAATTAAATGAACATTCATGTTCCGTGAAGACGAATCAGAGTCCAGCACCACCAGCACGTCAAATCTTCCATTTATAATGTAAAACATCTTAATGTCTACTGGAGGGATTGGTCTGGAAATGCCTGGAATAGGCTGGCGAAGGCTGATGCCTGCAGGAGGTAGAACATATTATGTAAATTCCGCTGCGCATGTGTCTTTGTTTGTATTGACACCAGCATCTGCCCTTATTTAAGCTTGTTGTCTTTCGAACTTGACATCTTCGTCTGCGTTTTCTACGTGTGTGACACCACTTTTTCATCCTCGGTGACATTCGCACATTCTCCAGAAAGTTTACCAGGGGGCTGGGAGAAAAAGTTCTGGAAAATGTTTGCAGTTCAGTTCATGTCAGGAAGCAGTTTTGTGTTTGAGTAAATTGATTACTCAAACAACTATTGGATTCTATTGGTGCAGACATTTTCTCCTTAATAAGATAAATTGTCATAACATCTGTGATGCTTTATCTTTTCTTATAGCACTATCATTTTCCTGATACCTCAGGTAACGACCGAACTATAAGTAAAGTAATGGTATTCAATCAGCCTCAGATGTACTTTATGTCAAGTGCCAATTTGCAAATGTGGCGATAACATGCTAAATAAATATGTTGGACGTGGATTGCATTTCTCCGCTAAACATCAGCATGTTTGCGGTGTCATTGTATAATTGCTCTTATGTTATTCATTCATTAGAATTAACATTTAGCTCAAGGCTAAACCAAAAGAGCTGCTAGCATAGCTGCAGTCACTGCAACCCTATTCTGATTGGTTTGAAATTAGGAGTGAATAGAACTGTGCTGTGTATGTATTGGCATTTTAACCCCAGTATAATTACACGATGAGGATCTGTAATACACATACAGCACCTACCTGTGGCGTACTTTACAACAACCCATTTAATGTACTTTTGTGGGGTCATGCTCTCCTGATGACTTAACCATGTGCATTGTTCAGTCATTGTGGTGGCTCCCAATAGGCCTCAATATTGGTGTTAACATGAAAAACCATGAATTTCACACCTAGCATAAAAAAGACGTATAATGACACAATTAAAGATCAAATAAACTAATGGGATGAGTTCACCGGGGAAAAAAATGAGCGTACTTTCAGCTTTGAGTATTACTGAAGTGAGAGAGAAAAATTACCCACATACACACTCTTAAACGGGATTGAAATCAAGTCAGTAAACCTTGACCTGTAGAAAAAAAAACAGTTTAAGCTAAATGGGGCTTCAGTCATGTGCAAATGAGCAAATATGAGTTTTGCTGCCTTTTACTTCTCTGTCGCGCCAGAGGTTGGCTAAATTATGGATGAGAATTTTTTGTCCAAATCTGAACTTTTCTGTTTCAAGTGTCAGTGGTCACCTGAGTCAACTGGAGGTAATGTGTGAGGCATATTAACAAATCCAGTTTGCATGTTCGCCTGTGTCCTTGTGGGTTTTCTCCAGGTACGCCGGCTTCCTCCCACAGTCCAGAGCCATGCAGATTGGGGTTAGGTTAGACTCTCGTTTGTCCGTAGGTGTGAATTGTTGTTTCTGTATGATGGCCAGGTGATGAGAGGTGACCTGGCCGGGACCTGCCTTAACCCTCAAAGGATAAAGCGATAGCCTTTATATAATGGATGCATGGGTGGATATTAACAAATCAGTGCCAATAAGGAACACTGCAGCCATGCAAATAGCAGGAGAACAAGCCTTTTCCTTAATAGTGAATTTGTTTGTGGCTATTTGTTTATGGTCAGGATATTTCCTGGATATGACACGTCGTTCTCTACCACAGAAGCACAATCTGTTACCAGCGTCGCCACTATAATTTATATTCCTCACTGCTGGGCTGAATAATAATAAAGTCATGAAGACATCAAGTGGATTTTTTAGGAATATTAGGAATATGGCTTGAATATATCATGATTAGATTCACCAATTTATTCTTCGGGTTAATCTTCCACCTTGTGTTGTCACATCCGTGTTAGTCGTGACCACTGTTTAGGAGATGAGGTCAGCTTTAATCACAGCCGGGCTCTCTGGTCCTGCTCGTGTGACAGCCATGGAAGGGTGCCCCGTCTTCCCCAGAAACAACAACACTTTGCATACAGATTTCCATATATTCCATCCATGTAGGGTGTGTGTGTGGGGGGCATTTAGATTTGTACAGTCACTTGACTCCCTCATTTCCAAACAATCCCAACCCCATCTTCCGTCTAGCAGGATCTTATCTCTGTCTCCCTTCGTAGAGGACGAGGAGATGGCGATAAAGTGAGTTACTGCATATTTGATTATTGGGCCTTTACCTTTTTACAGACAGCAGCCATGTGGAAAATACCAAGGGGTTTTTCACTCACTGTAAGTCACACTTTTGCATGGTGCCTTTATTTGTGAACTGGGGATGTTCAGTTCATTAAATTGAATGTTTACAGGTCATCTGGAAACCTATCACATACTTGAAATGATTAATGAATGGGCCTGCCAGTCTGGTTTGGAGGTGCCGCCGCCGCCGCGTGCCGAGTTCACAGATAACTGAGCTAGTGATTGATCTTGATGCTCTTTTCAAGGGTAGATTGTGCTGCTTTCCCAAGGATCCGCTGGAGGATGTTGAGACCTGGAGTGAGTCTGTGGACAAAGTCCTCAGTTGTAAAGGTGAGAGTCTCCTCCGACTACACACACACACACAGAGAGGCATTTGTTTGAATATGCACTTTTTACCTTTGCGATTTCCCAGCCGGACAGATAGCTTTGCGGGAGTTCCTGAAGTCGGAGTACAGCGAGGAGAACATACTGTTTTGGCTCGCCTGTGAGGAGTACAAGAAAACCAAGACAGTCCCAGAGATGATCTCATCTGCAAACAGGATCTACTCAGAGTTTGTCCAAACAGAAGCCCCCCGACAGGTAATTCACTGCAAGGTTTAAAAAAAAAAAAGCCAGAATATCAGTGGTTCAAATTGGAGCAGTGCACCGGGATGGTCATTGTTTGTAATTTGAATTCAGTGAGCCTATTGTGATATAGTAGCTGCAATAAAGCTGTGTGTCTGTGCCTTTTGTGGCGGTAAAAGTGCGGGGATTTGATTTAAAGGCACTCAAGTTGTTACCCCAAAGAACATTATGAAGATGAAAAGACTTGCTGTAATATGCCGCTGGGCAAAATTGTTTGTTTCCAGATCAACATAGATTGCAGTACCAGAGAAAACATAACGAAGAACATCTCCAAGCCGACCCTGACTTCGTTCGACACGGCGCAGAAGCTCATCTACAGCCTGATGGCCAGGGATTGTTACCCCCGGTTCCTGAAATCTGATATTTATCAAGGACTCCTGAGGAGAACTGATTCAAGGTGACTGTTTAAACAAAAAAAAAAAAAATGACAGCCTGACAGCGAAATCATCTCCGACTCTGATCTGCTGCGGCGCTCTTTCATTTCAGTGTGGATAACGGGTTTATGCCATACAATCCGGACCCTAATGTGTAGCAGAGCTATCTTTCCCCTTACCTGTGTGATTCAGTAGACAGTTAAAGCTCAAGAGAATCTGAGGCTTGTATTATACTTTATCTCTTTAATTATGTTAAGGTTAAACAAAATCTTTAAAGATATTGTGCACATAATTCTTCTCTGATTATCTGTTTTCTCTCCGTGAAGTTAGAAATGAAAAATAATTCCCTTTTTGTGAAGTATTATCAACGCTTTATCTAATTGATTATGCAAATCTACATTATCATATTCTCTGATTGAGTGTATTGTAGAAATTCTGCCTCAGTTGCTTGTTCTATTAAATGGTTTCTTGTCGTTGTTGTATTATTTTTTTTTGATATCTAAACATCTAAAAACTAAATACATTCAGTCCAATGACATTTGGGTGCAGTCCTTTTGAATATAATGCAAATCAGCCTTGTTGTTGTCAGAGAACAGTCGTCTGTACTGCGACATGGTCGTTGGCCTCGTAGACAGCAGATGGCAACAGAGTCCCTCAACCATCATGTAAACAAGAAGACGTACCGATGCAAGAGGTACAGTGAAGAACGTCACTTGTGAAGCAACTTCCTCTTTGTGCAGTGTATGTCTGCAACCAGCCAAAGCACAACAACAGCAACTTTATGAATCAAACCGGCCTCGGGTTAAATCTGCTTGATGTGGCAGACACGGGCCGGGAGGACTAGGTCTGTGCTTGTGGTTGCATCTTAGTGTGCTCTCATGCTGGTGGGTACGATTGTTCATCATGAGAAAAGTATCTGAGAGGATTTAAGTCCCAACTTTGGATCTGATGAAATGTAAAAGCCTCTCCCACTAAGCTCATTGGGCTTGATGTAAATCTCCTTTCAAAATGAGATTAGTGTAGGTTGTGTCATACAGAATTTTAGGCAGCATCGTGAGATAGCATTGCTGTTTTATCTTTTTCTATTTAGGATATGTTGAATGCAAAAAGCATGCAAACAATAGAAAGCAGAAGGTTTTTCAAACTGCGATTAGACTTCATGTTCAGATTCAGAAAGGGATTTAACTCATGAATGCATAGGATTTAAATTGAAACAACATAGGGCATTCACTTCCCAAAACATTGCTCCATTTTGCACAAACTTTAACATATTAATTGTGTCATGTGTTTGTATTTTTTGTTTGGAAAGTGGAAGTAGGCACAGCGTGGTTTGTCCTTGTGACGCCTGGGCGTTAGACACACACTCTATTCTGTTTATGTAGCTGGTGTTAAATGTTCGGGGGATTTATTTTAGGAGGTGTTTCACATGTTTGGCAAAAGCTGCTCCGTGTTGTGCAGACAGTTCACCGCAACTTCCTCTAACGGAGACAACACTGGTTTCGCTCGACTCTTTGTGGGAGGAGGGTTACATTTGTCGAGTACTGTACAAAAAAAAAAAAGTGCTTGACAAACCTTGTTCAACCTGCGTTGGTAGCAAAGCACACTCAGACTGTAACTGCACAAGACGTTGCATGCAGGAAGTGAGGACGATATAAAAATGACTGAAACTGTGCAAAGTTGTACTTGTGCGATAACGGCTGATGGAGGAAACTCACAGATGGCTGTTGCAACCGATAAATAAAACATCTGCGATAATGTTTCTGTCACCACAGCAACAGCTGCATTCTGTCACAAAACATTTCCTGTCGAGCAAAACATTAGCATAGACAGTGTAACAGAGCAGGCTCAAAAGCAGCTTTCGTTATAGACTTTACTTCAAATGTAAATATCTGCATTTTGTTAAACTAAACACATCAATTTAGAGTTTTACAAAGCTTGTTTTTGATATCTTACGTTTAAATACATTGTTGTTTTTATTTATGGCCACATGTACATATACATGTTTTTATGTTTTTCTTTTGCCTTTCAGCAGACAATTGTTTTAAATGTTTTCACAATGAAAATCATCTAAAAGAGAGTTTAAACAGTGAACAGTGAACATCAGCACGGGGCGGCTGTGCCTCAGGTCGTCCACTAACCAGGATGTCGCTGGTTTGATCTGCAGCTCCTCCAGTTTAGCAATCCAAACCAAACCTTGGGCAAGATACTGAATGCCAAATTGTTTTAGAGTGATAGAAAAAGCGCTGCATATAGAAGTGGTGTAGGTGACTGGGTGCATGCGGCTTGTACTGTAAAGCCTTTTCAAGTTGATAAATGTCTAAATACAGTCTGTTTACCATCTATTTAAAACACAAAATCAGACTGAGGAATGACATTTAGGTCAAATATGGGTGAATCAAAGAAACCACAAATTGAAAGGTTACTAAATAAATAGTAAACATGTGAAAAGAGAAACAGCAAACTACCCTGTTGAAATAAATTGTCGGAGGAAAGTTAACAACCTTTTCAGACTTAATCGCCACAGGTTGGTTTTAGCGACATTGCTGCATGGCCCTAAAGATGATACTGAATTTCCATTGGTCCATCTGTCCAGCACTTCCAGAATATCTCAACATCTTGTGAATGGTTTGTCATTACATTTCATGATCCCCAGAGGACGAATCCGACCTATATGGACCCCCGACTTTAACCTCTAGCGCCATCAGCAGGTTGACATTTCTGTCTTTTAGTGAAAACAGTTGTCACGGTAAATAAGTCCACTGGAGATGTGTGGAAAGAATTTATGAAGGCTTTCTGAGGCAGGAATAAAAACTAATCTTTAAGATTTTGATGAGCTGATTAAAAAGAAATCTGGTTTACCAGCTGTTTTGCTTTTCACCCAAAATGATCAGACATAAAAATATATATAATTTCCTCCTAAAAACCTGGAAAGTTCAGACTATTGCGATATCACTGTGAGAGGAAAAAACACTGAGAGGGATAAAACAGAGGAACTAAAGATGTCACATTTATGAACTTAATAAAAGCGAGCATAATGAAAACTGAAAGTTGGGACTCTTTATGTTCCTCTTGTAAAAATTCAGAAAATTCCAGGCGGGGGGGTGAAAGTTTTTGTTTTGTTAAAAGATCATGTCATCATATGAAAGGGGAAATGAATCAAACAATCATTTGCATCTATTTTATTTGAGACAGAGAGCTGACATTAAATCCTCTGTGTCTCACTCTGACCTCAATGGAAATACATAGGGCGACATAGTGGTCTAAGATTCATAACATGGAACCACAGTGTCTCGTTGTTCTGGTGGGTGAGTTTTTCCGAATGTACTTCCCCTCTGCCTCCACTCTCTGATCAAATAATGGCAGGAAGCTGATACATTGAAACCAAGACATTATTGCATTCATCTGACAAGCCATTGAAAGAAAAAGAAGATCCAACTGACCCAAGGAAATACTGAACTTTGCTGTGGAACGGCAACAAAGGTTTGAGGCTAAGTTGCTCTCAATCGTAAATCAGGTATCCTTCAAGAAATTTGTATGTGGTTCTCGTTGTTGAGGAATTTTTGACCATTCTCACACATTACTGTAATTGCCACTGTATGTTATGTATATTGTATATTACATATTATATCTGTACAGGAGAATAGTGCCTGTCTAATTCCACACATACTCCCTTCTCTCTCTAAGCAGTACCCAAGGTCAGGTTATAGATAAAAGGACCAACAACAGCACATTGTAGCGTCTACGCTTAGCGACTTTCATATCTAACTCAGATGTGCCAGACAGAGAGGCACCAACAACTCTTTTGCATATTTCACCAGGGACAAAACGTGAGAACACAATGTGATTTAGTTATGCATACTTTAGGCTTAACTATCCAATAGGATGCAAACACCTACATGTAACACAGAGAGTGACAGCAATTCTAGCCATTCCTGGATGTGCTGTTAGAATGGGTGACGCAAGCAGAGGGAGATATACTGGGATGCTGTGGGAGACATCTTCAGACTTGGGGGTGACAACTGCTCATGTTACTCTGTTAGCGTTTGTATATTGTTCCACCTTCTGGTCTCCTTAATGCATCAAGTCTACATTAAACTCTTCTGCATAAGACATCAGCTGCTGCCTGAGTTCTCCTTTCACCAGCTTCCAGAAAACTTCCAGAACACTTGGTCAAGCGTGTGTCCCACAGACGACGGGCTAACTGGATGCTGGCTTTGTCTGCAGTATATAATTAACACACAGACATGAGAGTGATGTCAGTCTTCTCGTCTGAGTTTAGGCTGAAGCATTAAAACCCCTGAGTGTCCTCAATTCAGAGAGGATGTATTTTATTATGTCATGTCAGTAGCATTACTCAAAAATGACAGAAGTGATTTCCATGAAATTTTGTGGAGGGGTGGGACATGGAGCGGATCTACATTATCGGGCAGTTTCTTCAACATAGTGAGACAGGGTGTTAGCTTTGGTGGAGGTTGATACGTTCTCCGAGTGCCATTCAAGTTAACTCCACCAAGGAGGTTTTCTTTTTGTTTGTTTGTTTGTCAACAGAAATAATGCCAAAACAACTCAACCCATTTCAATGACATGGGGGGGGTCATGACCCAAGGAATAGCCCGATCAGCAGGCAGATCCAGGGTTTTCTTTTCACTTTCTTTTACATTGTGAGACAGAGTGTTTTTCAACATTGTCGTGGATTTCTTATGGATCTTGAAAAATAATAAAAATCTGGATCTACGGAATTTAAATGTGTTTTCATGTAGCTTCAGGGGACTGTTAGGCCTTGGTGGAGTTATGAATGGTGATGCCTATGGCTTTTCAAAAGTAAAAGCAAAAATGTGTTACTTGCCACCGTCATTAATTCGTGTGTTTCAGATGTTATTTATGTACAGTTGAGGGCTGAAATAGCCTCAGCATCTAATTCACAAAATCAGAAACATTGGTTTCTGGCAGCTGTTCTCGAGAAGAACTGGGACAGAGCCTAAAACATTTGCTTATCTACTGTTGAACTTTCCACTGCCCCATTTGCATCCTCAGAACTAAAACCAAACATGTTATGATGCAGGTATATCAGCGTAGCAAAGGCACAAAGGAATGGCTGCAGTTGGTGTGCATCTCTGCGTCATACCCAGCTTCCTCTTTTTCTGTGGTGAGTACAGAACGGCGTGTGACGATACCCGCCAAACCCCCATCACACGTCAGATGAACATATATAAGTCACCGCTGGGCGGGTTCCTCAAACACAGTTCTTAGGAGCGACTCAGCGAACAGCCACACACGTACAAAGCACTGATGCCATGCCAAGTGTAGTCGCATCACCACCACGGGAGCTGCAGCACCTCAACATGGACATGGAGGATAAGAAGAGGAGGATAATTAGGTAAATATTTTATTTGAATTGATGCATAATGCTTTGGTTTCGTGCCAACGAACACGTCAATAAAATAAGTGTTTGTTTATTCAGAGGAAGAAACCTGAACTCTCGACTGCGCTGTAGATCGTCTAAAGCTGGCAGCACCGAGGGGTAAGTGAAAACTTCTCTAACCTGGAAACTAAACATCCAAACTGTTGACGTACTTATACCACGTGTGAGTGACACTTTACCCTTATTTTACAGGTTTTGTTTTGAGGAAATGTCCCAGTGGTCTCTTTCACTCGAGAGACTTCTATCATCCAAATGTAAGTTACCCAGTCCACAGTCCAAAGATTAGGTTCCATTGTCAGCGTCCTTTCTTTACACTGGCTAACTTCTGCTCATTGTTCCTACCTGTTAAGATGGCACGAAGATATTCCAGGCCTTCTTGAAGTCCGAGTTCAGTGACGAGAACATTGAGTTTTGGCAGGTGTGTGAGGACTACAAGAAGATCAAGTCGTCCTTCAGGATGTCGTCGAGGGCCAAAAAGATCTTCAAACGCTACATCCAAGCCGAGGCTCCGAGAGAGGTAGGCGCAGAGAGATTTACAGTTTTGCAATACTGTACTTACCACCACTGCTAATGTTTTAGTGTTTATCGATCCTCATCATGTTTCCTCATGCTTCCAGATTAACATTGATCACAAGACCCGGGAGCTGATCAGGTGGAACATTAAGGCGCCCACCACAGCGTGCTTCGATGACGCACAGAGGATTGTGCTTGGGCTAATGGAGAGGGACTCTTATCCACGTTTCCTCAAGTCTGACATTTACAAAGCTCTAATGGACTCCACGCCGGGAACAGTGAAGATGTGAAGAACATAGACACTGGGGACATTGTATTTGTCAAAGCTGTGACAGTGAGCTTGAGACCAACTCTGGACAACCTAAGAAAAGCCATGGTGTGTGGTTGCTTGTCTTGGGATGACCACAGCCAAACGCATTGAAAACATTCAAAATGTTCAGCACATTCATGCCTTCCTTTTCAGCCGGAGAGGCCATGTTTTGCGGTTGCACCTGTTGTGATCGTGCCTGTAAAGAAAAGCGAGAGACTTCCCAGAGATGCAGTGATTATACAATAACAATGAGAGGGACTTTCTGTGAGAGATGCCAGGAAGTGGATGTGTTACACACCTTCCACCCAAGACTGAAGAGATGGTATCTACATTTGCACAACGTCTCATCTTAAGTTTGTTGTTGTGACTAAATCAACAGATTAGTAGATGGCATCTATGCGTGGATTCTTCTGTTTTTCACATTCGGTCGTCTGTGCTGTCGCGCTAAAATATCTGTTATGTAATGTCACAACAAACATAATCTGTTATAAGCTACTCTCCACAGTGTTATGAAAGCATCATGAGTGTGAATATTAAGATTGTTTTGCGCATATTTAATAAAAAAATAATTATTTGAATTGTAATCTGTGTTAAGCACATTATTTGAATTGTAGAGTCTCGCAATGGCTAAAATATGTTCTTATCAGACCACACACCAGGTCCAGTTGATGAAACTTTTGACTCACGTCTCCTTAAAATCCCAGGAACTTAATAACCTACACTCCAGTTCTTTCATTAATTTATTAATTCCCCCCCCATTCAAACCTACTTGTGGTTACAATATGTTTCATAACATCATAAAGTTTTTATGAGTAGTATGTCACTGTACCAGGATAACTTAGTAAATACTTATACTGACTATTAATACTATTAATTAGTCATTAACACAATACAGAAAAGAGCCAGTGTTAGTTTTTCAATCTCAAACTTTAATCAGAGGAACAATAAGATTAATAGCACTCTCACGTCTGAACTGTCAACATGAAGCCTGACAGGCCCAAGCAAGCTGCATCCCCCATTTCTTTGTGCTAAGCTAAGTAGCTTACATGTCATATTTAGCCTTTTTACAGGACAGTAGTGCCAATCTAACTCTAAAATGTATAATTTCCCTTTCTTACCCTTTAATCTTCACATGTGTGACATAATCAAATGTAGCCTATAATGTTTTGAATCTCATTCTTTCTGCTCCTCATTGGACCTTCAGGGAAAATTTGGTGACCATTAAGAAACATTTAAATGTTGAATATTTCTTGTACATCTAGTGCCAGTTACCCAAAGTTATGGCAACTTTGAGAACCACTAGAGCATTACATTATGGTCTGTTTAGATGCAATGTACTTGTATGTTACGAGGCTCAATGTGGTTTTGTAATGACACGTGGTGGTGTTCGTGTAGTTTACTGAAACTCCTTCAGATGGGGCTACATGAATAAGATATACTTTCACACAACCTCCCACCTACACAGCTGTTTTTTACATCAGCCTTTCATGCTTATGAATGTGTTTCAAGCTCATCCTGCCATTCAAGGCTTAGTTTTACCATTCAGCCTGACTTATCAGTCCTGCAAATCTCACCTTCACAAAAAGCCCAGAGCAGATATCTGAAACAACATTACTAAAAACCCCAAAAGGAAGTCCATCCGTGGGAACTCATCACATGTCAGTCTGCTAAGGGTTACAGAAATTAGTGTAAAGACCCAATTGCTCCACCACATCTTCTTTCGATTTCAATTGTGCATGTTTGCGCAAGCACGCACACAGGAGGAAACACAACGAGAGTAGATATGCCTCTCAACCCCTGTTTGTGCTTTCAGACTGTAAAAGATGCAAATTATCTGTGGCACCAAACTTATTGCGTGTTTTCACCAAAAGAGCTTTCAGCAGAATGAGACATCCACTCTAACTATGTGGGGGTTTCTTCTTCAGATGCAGTTGAGGTGTTAAACTGACATGGATGGATCACTGCCTGACAAGTCATCATTTCCTTATTTGCACTGTTCTGTTCCTTAGTAACAAGATGGTCCTGTGATATGCCAGTCATATGACCATGAGATGCTTTTTAAAAAAACTGAATAGCTGAGGACACAGTATGAGAGGATGTTCATGTTATCAAGCATTTAATCAGTCAATCCTCAATCAAATTATATATATGACATCTGAACATCTCTGACATTAAACTTTGAGGGTATCTACTCTCTATATAGGACTCAACCATTGAGAGTAAAATTCAGATTTGACAGCTGCCATGTGTGTTATGGGACACAGGTCAGGGAGGGGTCAGGAGGCAGGAGGCAGGAGGCAGGAGGCAGGAGGCAGGAGGTCACTGGATTACTCTGTGATGTTGTTTGACCAGTTCAACAAAGGAAGCTTTGTTTCAGGTCTGTGTCAGACCCAGGTGAAAAGTGTTTTATCAAGGAAATTGTCCATCAGATAAAAGTCTATTTTAATCAAACATGAGGTTAAAAAAATGCTGGTGTTGTCACCAGTTGGATCACAATTCATCTTAAACCATTTAAAGACATCAGGTCTGTTTGTATTACAACATTTATTTAGAGGAACAAATAAAAGGGGAAATTACATCACAGAGAGTTGGATACAGAACAGTTGTATAAAGACTGGGCAATGCAAACACCTCTGTAAAGCACATACATATATATATATAGGCACAGTGTTACTTCAAGCTAAATGCTAGCATCAACATGCTACCCATACACTGTACATAAAGATGGACGACATGACTGTTCCCCAAAAGTGAAGACAATGTATCTCAATCTCCACCTGGTGGTTGGTTGTAGTATAAGTCATAAGCCATTCCTCCTACATGTTAGTGGACTAAATAGTCGAAGTACACGTCAAATACATTTTTCTTGATGATGGTTTCTGTAATTCACTGTAGTTAAAATCAGACTGGTGTGTGTTCCAGTGCTACTTTGGTAAGTTTGGTTTTAATTAGTTATTTGATCCTATAAAATGACATTATCATCATGATTGGCAGCATTTGTATCCACAATATCTTGGCTTCATTTCTGAATAGTGGGAGGAAGTGGAGATGCAACGTCTATATTTCCAGTCTATGATATGGATATGTTCACAGTGACAGAGACACCAAAGTTGATAGCAGGTATAATGTTTACCATGATGTACCCCATCACAGCTTAACATGTTACCATGCAAACATTTGTTAATAACAGCTACGTACAGCTGAGGCCGATGTCTTACTTTTGCAGGTGTTTGGTCATAAACCAAATGATTGGACAAGATAGTGACGCAAGTTAAAAAGTCAATGGGTCACCAATGTTTGTTAATGTCTGTACAAAATTATACAATAATCCAAACAATAGTTTTTGAGGCATTCACTCAAAAACGCATGACAATATTTTGTTGGCACTCTTTTGTGATCACGAAAGTCATTAGCATTCATGCTCCTGGCACCATGAACGTTTCATGGCAATCCATCCCGCAGCTGTTGAGATATTTTAGTCTGGTGAACCAATACTGACCTAGAGCCACGCCGTCAACATGGCTGGAATTATTATATTGTCATATTAAAATGTTATCTTTAAAGTGAAAGCAGGACAGACTGCATGCAGAAAATGCCATTGTGTTGAGCCTGTTAACTGTTTGTGAACAGGTTTTGAAAAACATTAACATTTTTCCACGCTTGGTAAATGGGTTGATCCTGACAGTTGACTCAGTGTCTCGTAAGTTCAATCAGGAAGACTTTCCGCCATTCAATCAATCTCAATTCTCTCACTCTATGCTAATTCATCAGCTGATGGTGAACGTTTCTAAATGGCCGATCAGATTCTGCCACAGTCTCTTCCAGCCAATCTTGCGGCTGCTGTCCAACTTTGAATCCCTCCTCCTCTCTTCTGCAGTCAGCCGTCATTCAGTGACGCGCGTAACCTGCCTCCAGCCTAATCTCCTCCGGTCTTCAGCAGAATCATCATCACCTTATCTGGATCCCCAACCACAACCAGTGTCTAGATGCCGGGGGATTTCTGTCCTACGTTCTACTTCATGTGTCCCCAAAGATGCTTACATTGAAGTTGAATATCCATAATTTACCTTCTCTCTCTCCCCTGTCAATTACAGATGGGAACTTTAAACCACAGACCTGCAGAAATACCAGTGTAAATGCATGTTGACTTTCTAGAGCTCATATTAAAATGTCTCACATTTGACTATATTGCAACTTCTGATCTTTCGCAGGCATTAAAAACACCGTTTCAAATACACAACCACACTTATTTCAATTATACTAACAAATTATAACATCAATTCTATAAAGAGGCATTTAACTTTTTCTTCCACTTTAAAATGCTGTTCATTTCATGTGATCTAACATTTTGAAATCCACAGCATTGTAAAGAAAGTAAAAGTAAAAAATAGCCGAATAAAAAGTCCCACCAATGACGATGGAGAGGAGGTAATCCAGACTGTGAAAGAAAGATGGAGTAACAGCAAAGAAAAAGCAAAACTGCTCAAAGAAACTCATGACCACTTGACCTGTGTCTAAGAATAGCGCAGACTTGAATGTGAGCGAAGTGACGTAGGGAGTGGATGACTTTCAACAGCCTATGGAATGCTTTTAACTGTGGATAATTTGATGGGGGCTGGTTGTGACACACAGCAATGTGTTGTTCTATTATTAAACATTCAGGAAGAGCACAAGGTTTGAGGCACTTTGAGTATTCATGTGGCTCCTTGTAATTGCAGTATTTAACAATCAGTCTGCATGTCAGCAGAGGTTAGAGAGAGCAAGACACCAGGGGAGGGAAGGGTGCCCTGAAATCTCAGATTCCATCTGGCACTGACCCTCATTGGTGTGGAGAGATGTTCAGGATCATGTGGTGAGACTGTCGGATTTCAAATCTGACTGAAATCTAAGGATCGTTCCTCTGTGGATTCTGTGGCATCATGCACAGTGAGACATCAATTTATGATTCGCACAGGAGAGAGGGTAATTCAAATCTAACCATGAATGAGCTCTCTACGACTTCTCTGGACCCCCGGGATACAAAGAGAATGTAAGTACAGTATGTTTGACATGTAATGCTGTTTGTATTAATATTCAAATTAGTGTTGAACATTTGAATTCTCATAGTTTTCTTCTCTAGACATAACGCATGGAAATCAAAAGTGCAGAAATATTTCCTCAGGAGTCCATTATCATGGAGGAAAATCAACAGGTGGGTTTAAATTTGATTGTACTGCATATTCATATTGTATTGTTAAATATTTTTTGTGAAGATATCCCAAAACTTAACTCTTCTTCCATCTACAGACAGGAAACATATGAAGTAAGCCATATGGAAGAATCACTCGAGACACTACTTTCACAGAAATGTAATATTCATCTGCTTTCAAGCAACACAACACTAATGCGATGGTTGGTTTTCCTTACGATGACGTTATGTTTTTCTTGTGTCACAGTTGGACGAACAGCATTCCGGGACTTTCTGAAGTCCGAGTTCTGTGAGGAAAACCTGGACTTCTGGCTCGCGTGTCAAGAGTTCAAAACCTGTGACAGTCCAGACGAGCTGACGAGGAGGGCAGCCAGGATTTATGAAGAGTTCATCAGCGACGAGTCCCCCAGACAGGTGAACATAAGAACATGTGTGCAGCGATATGTGCTCAAACCGAAATATAAGCTTGGCATAAGGAAAATTGTCCCTTTTTTGCACATGAGTATTCAATGCATTTTAATGTGTGAGAGCAAGAACAAGGATGTGTTTTGAGAAAAATGCAGCCCAGCATTATGCATTTATTCTACATTAACCACAGCAGCCAGTTACTCTGCGGATGTGGTAATGATACAGGTGTGCATATTGCAACACCGTGCAATATGCATCACAAATCAAATTAAACCAAACCAGTCCATATATATATATATATATATATATATATATATATATATGAGCCTTTCGTAAGTTGCTTTACAATGTGGTTAAAATACAATAAAGCAACACAATGAGCGGTAAAATTATAGGTGAGATAAACCGAATAAAATGAAGCAGGTAGCAGGAATGTTAAATAAAAAAGGTAGGTCTTAAGTTTCCTTTAGTGTCTGAATTGTAAGTCCAGTCATTTTATCCGTGTGTTCTTTTATATCTTGACAGGTAAACATAGACTTCTACACACGAGAGATCATCAGCCAGAATCTCCAGCAACCAAGTCCATCGTGTTTTGTCGTGGCACAGAAGAAGATCTACGGCCTGATGGAGAATGGCTCCTTCCCCCGCTTCATCCAGTCGGAGTCTGATACAGATGCAAACAGAGAGGCCAGACACAGAGCAGACACTTCCCCTTCCCTCAAAATGCTCCCTCGACAACATAATGTATGAAAGGACTGAAAACTCTGTGTCTGTGAAATGAACATGACTGCAGGAAGGTTGTGTATTTTGTGAGTTTGCAATATTTATAAAAGTATTAGAAGATCTGGACACGTATGCATCAGTAGGTGCTGCAGGGCTTTGGACTTTATTTTGTTTTAAATTCATGAGAGTTGCTCAACTCTCTGAACAAGTCAGCTGACCGGATGACAGCGTCCACGTGTGTCATGAAAAATGCATGATGTAATATTACAGTCTGTGTGCTACTGCCACCCAGTGGTTCCATACAAACACAGTAAGGCTGGATGAAAGGAGCCTTTGTCTCAATTGTCAACAGCTGTGTATTGTATTGTGCATTTTCACAAAATCCCACAAATGAACACAATATATTTTCTATTTCAAATTGGGATTCACATATATGTTTCAGACAAAAGCATTCAATTTCAGTCCCTTTGAAATCACATTTCTAAATCATCTCCAGGAAATCTGTTCTTTTTTTCTGGCAATTTTTTCACAAAAAACCTTTGTGTGGATGGATTCGTTCTGTGTTCGGTTAAAAAGAAATGTCTTGTTGTAAAGAGAATAAGAAGACGGTCAAATTGGTGATTCTGTTGCAATGCACTGTTCAGACATCTTTATCTTTCCTACTGTGACAAGCTAAATTGTTCTCCGTGGAAAAGGCCTGTCGGTCAGGCTCCATCAAAACCATTATTATACTAGGACTTTACAGGAGGGCTATGTGAGTCATCAGCCCTCCACAGAGAGAAGAGTGGCATGAATAGTCTTCATGCAATGTAAGCATAGGGTCAGCACTTAACGTCATCATCTTCTTCTCTGAGCCTCTGCTCATGCTCTGTAGCCGGCCGGAGGCATTTTGGATTTGATTATAGAAAATAGAGGTTGAAAACAAAGAGGCAGTATCAGGAATCAGAATCTGTATGAAAGCGTACAAATAATGTGTCCACGCATGCAACACAGAGGAATGGGAATTTTAAGAAGGAACAAAAACATAGCTGTGATAAATAATGAATGAGTAATTAATAGTGAAATAATGAAAATCTTTTTGCAAAATATGTCTTTTAACGTCCGGTGAGATGAAGCTTGTTCTTTTACTGATGATTGTTACATACTCTATTCTATTACTGACAATAACTACACCGTCAATTAGTCATTGCTGCTCCCTTCGTTTCTATCACACATTTTCTTACGTACAAATAATTTAAACATTGACACACTTTTCCATTATGTTACAAACTGTTTCTTCTTATCAATGCTGTGAATGCTGCTATTTTGCTGATGTTCTCAGTTACACGTGGCACTTCTGTCCTTCCTGGGAGAGGGATCCCTCACACGTGGCTCTCTCTGAGGTTTCTTTTTATTGACCCCTGTCAATAGGTTTTGCTCGTTTTTTCCCTACTATAGTTGAGGGTTAAAGGGCAGAGGATGTTGCACCTTGTTAAGCCCTATGAGACAAATTGTTGATTTGTGAATATGGGCTGTACAAATCAAATTTAATTGATTGATTGTTGATCTTTTCGTCAGTTTTTTTTTTTTTAATGCTTATAATGCACCACAGCAAATTACTTGTATGTGTAAACCTGCTTGGCAATAAAAACAGATTGTGATTCTGCACAACTTTGTAACTCTAGTTTGGAAAGATACTATAGAAATAAGGTTTATTATTATTATTATTATTATTATTATTATTATTATTATTGTTATTATTATTAAAAGGGGGTTTATTAAAAAATCAAACACATAAATTGTCAATTGGTACTCGGTGAGACTTCAGCGGTGGAGAGGATGCTGAGGCAGAACTCTGTATCCCAGCATCCTTTGCAGCATCGCACCGGCTCACTGACGGTCTGACAGGAGGCCTCCTCTCTCTCTCTCTCTCTCTCCCCCTCTGGTGCTTTTAGCCTCATCACAAACTTGAGCAGTGTGCGCGTACATCGTGGTAAGTTCCCGTATTTACATCCTCTTGTAGCCGGGCTTAGTGTTTGGAGGAACGCCGCTGGGTCGGAGCAGCAAAAACCCACAAAGTGCGGCTCGTGTCATCGGATGTGAGGAGCCCAGCTGCCCATCCCCACGCGAGCGGAGCCCAGCTGCCCTGGTGCCCGGCGAGTCGCTCAGATGGAGGGTTTGGATCATCTGCGTGGCTAACAGTAGCATGCAGCTGCAGCTAACAAACAAACACAATGAGCAGACTGGGTTATTGCCCACTGCACAACCTGCTCTGCAACAATTTAACATGCACACAACACCATCGGGCTAATGTTGACAAACTTCGCGCTGACCAGACCGGCCTGACTAAGTTAGCCACCTGAGCCAACTTGAGCCCTACAGGCTAGTTGGCAGCTGAGGTGTTTAGCTGTATCTAACCTTAGCGTTATGAATGGTTAGGTTTATGGTGTGTAAACAGCTCGGTGTGGCTGGTGGCGGTCTTCTGTGTATCACCATGACCGGTAATCGGCTTTAAACTATTTCCGTCGGTGCTCAGAGGCGGTGAGTAAGTAGCTGGTGGAGTCAGCTTTGTTTGGTTGTCAGCTGTTCACTGGAACTCAAACTAATGTCTCCCTGGTAACGTTATGTTTTCCTGCTGCTTACTCCTTCCTCACAGCAGCAACATGGATCAGGTTTATAATCTGAACTGTGGTTGATAGTCCACTGATTAGTTTTCATCCGATTTATTAGTGTCTTACGTGTGATGAAGTAGCAAAGTGTCCCTTTACCAACTGTCAATCATTATTGTCCAGTGAGTGTTTGTTCTCTGTATGTGAGAACGCGAATGTCTGAAATAGAAACTCCAGACTTTCTCTGGAGTTTCTCCTGCCAGCCCCCCTTGTAAAATATCTGGATAATGTCCAAGTGAAAGCAAGTGAGAACCTAGTGGGAGATTCTCCAGAGGACTCACCTCCAGCGAGTGGGCGTGTTGGTGATGTTTGTAAAATGAACACAAAACTGAACATGACAAAAAGAATAGAAGTATCTCAGGATGAAAAAGTGATGCCGTGTATGTTGGACAAACGGTCGACGCTGGTCGATTTGCTGTAAACAAAAACACATAATCTCTGCAGCGAAATGTATATGTTACGTCCTGCCTCACCAGATTTCTATGTTGTGGACGTGTCTGTCCAGAGAATCTCCTGCTGCGTTTTTTCATGTGTGACAGGCAAGATCCAGGGAGGAGCTCTGGAACCAATTGTGTGGACATTCTCTGGAGTTCATGTCTGAAAACAGCTTTTCTTTTTTCAGGCCTCGTCCAGTTTCACCATGGAGCCATCGGAAAGTACTGCAGCAGCCTCATCGAGCAACCACAACCAGAACTCGACAGGTGGCGGTGGCTGTCCGTGGGAGATCAGCGATAAGGTCAAACTGTGCCGATTCCTCTGCTATGCCTCGGAAGGAGATGTATACACGGCCAGGGAGGAGGGTCGTGTCAGCATGGAGAGCACTGAAACCCTCCTCTCCCTGCTGGAGCAGGGCCGGGGTGCTGAGGTGGTGGAGGAGATCAAGAGGTTCGCTCAGGATGGCCGAGCTGTCAGACTCGACCCCTCCTTCTTTGCCTTGGCCTTGTGCTCCCAGTATTCCGAGCTGAAGACGAGGCAGGCAGCGTTTAAAGCTGTAAAGGAAGTTTGTCGGAACCCTGCCCACCTGTTTTCTTTCATTCAGTATAAGAAGGAACTGAAAGAGGGCATGAAGTGTGGGATTTGGGGACGCGCCCTGAGGAAAGCAGTGTCCGACTGGTATAACGAGCAGGATGCCATGAGTCTGGCTGCGGCTGTGACCAAGTGTAAACAGAGAGAGGGATGGACGCACCAGGATCTGCTTCGGCTCTCTCACACCAAACCAGCTAATGAAGGTTTGTTTACACAGGCCCAACGTTACTCTTCATGTTAACAGGGGACTGGCTAAAATATCTTCCACCTCACATTGCTACATCCCTGCTTTGCATCAAATAACTTATGAAGGTCCTCACTCATTTTTGGGAAAGATAGATGAATTAATACATTTTTTGGGAGGGATATACGATCAATAGCAACATAAGCAGCAAACTGCAAATTAGAAAAGCAGTTAGTAAAATATCAGTTGTTGGTATGTGTGAGCTTTAATCGAGGTCAGACAGTCATTATTTGACTGAAGCGTTGAAAAGTTTAATTAATTTAATAATTAATTAATCACACCGTTTGTGTTTCCAGCAATTACTTTGATCAGCAAATATGTAACGAAAGGATGGAAAGAGGTCCAGGCTGCGTACGCAGACAAAGAGAACCCAGAGGAGGTCGTCAAAGTGCTTTCATATCTTGAAGTGGTGGAGAAGGTCAAGCACAGTTGTGATGAAACAGAGGTCATCAATTTGATAGAGGAACACAAACTGGAGAGGGAGCAGCTCCTGACAGACCACCTGAAGTCCAAACAGGTGATAGAGTGTGTAGGCGTGTGTGTGTGTGTGTGTTTTTTTTATAGGTGTGTGCGATTAAGAATGACTTTATAGACGAATGATGGTTTTTTCCACACATCAAGCACTAAAGCTGCAAAACAGCATTGCATTTTCAGGGTATCAGCAATTTGTAAACAGTTTTTGTCTGTACAACCGAACAGTGTGAGGTTTTGACTCTATTTTAAACATTTCCCTGCAGACATTTTAAAGATGTTATGAATATTGGGAGGGGCACGTGAGCTGCCCAAATCAATTCTAGATATGGGAATGACTGATTGGAAGTGTATCATCTGTAATGAATCTTCTCTAAAAAAATATGTGGTTACGTTTTCTTTAGGTATGGAGGGCTCTGTTGAAGGAAATGCCTCTCCAGTCAGTGCTAAGGATCTTGGGTAAGATGACATCAAACACAATTCTTGAACCAGGAGGCTCAGAAACACAAGCTGTGTGTGACAGAATCCAGAATGAAGCGGCACTAAAGAAGGTAGGAGCGTTAGATATTTTTCATTCATTTGTCGCTGTATTTAAAAAATAAAAAATAAAAAAATACAGGAGACAGTGCTTGAGTTTTTGATTTCCATCTTGAAATTGCCAGGCAAACATCCACCCTTTCAGTATACTCTTGGCTTCAGAGAACTACAAAAGAGGCCAAGGCTACCAGGGTAAAACCAAATGGACACCAGACAGCAGCATCCTCAAAGCTATGGACGCTGCCTTTTACACAAGTTTTGTGGTCGGTTCTTTCATTCTCACAGCTTCTCGTGAATATCGGATGAAAATAGCAATCAGTAGCATTAGATAGCACAAGTGATCTCGCGCACTGTTTCCATTCTGCCCCCAGAATGTGGAGCCTGTGGGGAAACGCTTCGTAGTGGCAGTAGATGTGAGCACGTCACTGAGCAGCATTGTCCCGGGAACGTCGATCAGCACTGCTGTCGCCGCTGCTGCAATTACCATGGTAAGAAAGTGCTGAAGCTAGATAGCTATAGTTGTTGCAGTTTGAACAGCTGCGTCTGTTAGCAGGGCTCAGACAGCCCCATCTATGGAGGAAGCCCGGGTGGAGGAATCGGTCTGTTGACACACACTGCGGATTCCTGCAATATCTGTCCGAATGTGAGACGGATGTCATGATCTTCTTTTGACGTTTGTGTCTGGGCAGATTTTTGCAAGGACAGAGGTGGAGACACAAGTGCTGGCCTACTCTGAAGGAGCTGTGGTTCCATGCACTGTGTCTGCTGACATGACTCTGGCACAAGCAACAGTTGAACTGGTGAAGGTGAGACATGTCACAGCATCAGAGAGTTAGAAATTACTGAAGGAATTAGAACATTATCTGAACCATTATAATTTACAAGTCCTTTAATAAATGATCGGCCCAGGTTAGGCAGGTTCGGTGTCGTGTTCACATTGACTTCACTGAACATATTTTACTCCTCGAACTCTGACCTTTCCACCGTGTGCTCCAGATCCCAGGTGGAAGCACAGACTGCACTCTTCCTGTCACGTGGGCCACAGAGAACGGAAAATCTGTCGATGTATTTGTCATTCTGACCAACAACCCACTGTGGGCGTTTGCTGCCAGCCCAGTGGAGTCTCTACAAAAGCACAGAGAAGTACGTTAATTAATTTGCATCTTTTTAATTGACCTATATGCTCTTGTTTTAGAAAATAACGGCCAGGAAAGAAATCATCTGCAATTTCTGCAGACTTAATCAGACAAATGGGATGAGGTTCTATTTCACATTTATGTTAAAGCTTATCCCTGACTTTTAATTTCTTCAATGGCATTGGCAGTTGACCAGTACACAGTTATTCATGTAATGTTAGATAGATGTTTGTTTTTAATATGAACACAGTTTATTTTCTTGAATTATTCACATGCACATCCATCTTACCCAGTGCTTTTTTTCTCTATGACAATCAGAATTAAGGGTCAATTTTCAAGTAAATGTGAACTTACATACTCAAGCGTTTACTCAAAACAATACCAAAAAATGTTTTGTATGTGCATTTTCTCAACAGAAATCAGGAACTAATTCCAAGTTGGTGATGTGCGGGCTGACTTCTATTGGACACGCCCTCGCAAACACGGATGACAGGGGTTTCGTAAGCGTCTGTGGCTTTGACCTTGGAGCTTTGAGCGTCATTCGTAACGTAGCCCAGGATCTGATCTGATGAAGACTTTGTTTTGGAATCGTGGTCAGAGTTTAAAGAGAAGGCACAGAGTGGACCAGTGTGGCATACTCAGCATGTACAGTGCCCTTAAGCAGCACTAATCCAAAAGGTGTTGACATTTACAATTCCAATTCCTCTTTTTCTATTATGTCACTTACAAATTAACTGACAAAGTGTCCAGCGGGCTGGAAAACACTCTGGAAATGTTATGTGAATTTATTTTTTCATAAATTTAAAAAAGAAAAGGATGGGAATAGGACATGATAACCCTAACCCAATCATGCTGAGTTAAGGTGCCAACAGCACTCTGTGTGACAGGCTGTGCAGTGGTGGTTCTTAGTGAGACACTAACCCATTCAATTAAAAATTCCACTAATTTATAGCAAGATGTTTGTAGATTAAATAAGAGGGAATGTCTAAGAGTCAGGATGTTAGTGAAAGTGCAAGCAACGGTTTATTTTAAGGTGTTTTACTGTAGTTTTCTGGTTTGTATCGATGGTATGATTCTTACAGAATTGATGTGATCGTAGAGGAGTGTTACATTTGAAAACCTGTTACTCTGTTGCATGTAGCACAATTATACAATATTAACAGATATAAATTAATTAAAACAACAAAGCCCCAAAAGTAAGCAGAATACTGGAATTCTCGTTGGGAATTCTGTTCAAATATTTCATATTTTTGATCAGAAGATTTTTAGCAGTAAAATTTTAATAAAATAAAAACGTGTAGAATCCCGTTTCTGCAACTCTTGCGTTTAGTTCAGTTAAATTTTATGTTATTTTATCAATATTTTTTCCCCCTAAACCAGTTTTGGTTTCAAAACTGAGTTTTGTGTTCTGCTCTTGTTGAATTCGTTTTATAAAAATAATACCCTTGGTGCTCTTGAATGTCATGATTCATTTTTGGGGGATTATTCTGGTTGTTGTTTTCCCCTGTGAATCAATGATGCCAATGTTTGGGACTGTAAGTCGAAATACTGTAAGTTGGAGGAATGGACTTGTTCTCATATTTTAGTCGGAGTCCTACGCACCACAATTGGGATTTTCCTGTATTATTATGTCCACGCAGGTCAATTCATAGCTATTTAACAACTGTTTACTGAGACTGAAACTACTATCACAGTATTGATATTGATTGATGCATGAATCTTCATTATGCAAAAATTGAATGTAACAGTAGAGATTTAAAGTACCACGCTTTATATTTCTCCAGACACACAATGTACACACTACTTACAGGGTTGTAGTGTTAGGGGCCAAGTCATTGTGGTGAAATCAAAGCAAATGACTGCGGTGGTGCTTGTTGTTTTAGTCAGCAGTAATTGCTGTAGATACTGACAGCAGTCACTAAACATGTCACTTATTTACTCTCGTGTCATTCACACTTTATGAAGAACAAACCCCTGACCATGTTACTGTGAAGGATTTTCCTCCACACATGCTGATAACTGTCATTTTCAATGTTAAGACAATGTCCACTGTATTTTTGACCAAAGCTGAAGTGTGTGTGTGTGTGTGTGTGTGTGTGTGTGTGTGTGTGTGTGTGTGTGTGTGTGTGTGTGTGTGTGTGTGTGTGTGTGTGTGTGTGTGTGTGTGTGTGTGTGTGTGTGTGTGTGTGTGTGTGTGTGTGTGTGTGTTTTATCATTATTAAAACAACATTTGTAGCTGAATGTCTGGCACAAGAGATAGATGATAAGAAGTTTGGAAGTTCACAAGTGTTTCACCACCGTTGTTGGTTCTATCCATTCTGGTCAACATATAAGTATTTGACTGTAGTAACATTGCAAACCCCTAATAAACACTTTGCTGCTCATCAAATTGTGTTTTATTTGCTTTAAATGTTACAAATAACTGCCTGAATTCCTGGGAAAACACACAACTTTATTCTTGGTTCATCCCTTCCTCTGACCAAAGTGTCCATCCAGGGGACATGTCCTTGAGCACGGCACCAGGGCTGTCACAGTTCTATGTTTACCATGTGGGCAAATACTAGTAAAATAACTAGTAATAATCGCTATTGGCGTTGGAATTTAATCAAACACATTGGAGTCGGTGTGTAGAACCATCTGACCAAGTATGTCACCATGGGGGAATTGTTAAAAAAAAACAAAAGGTAGAATTCAGATCAGGCATCCTGTGAGGCCACATGCTATTTATAACTGGGGGCCTCGCAAACACACTACAACAAGAGAAGTGAAGATGGCGGATGTGTTGAGTGTTCTTCGTCAGTACAACATCCAGAAAAAGGAAATCGTCGCTAAAGGAGATGAAGTTATATTCGGAGAGTTCTCCTGGCCGAAAAATGTCAAGACCAACTACATAATCTGGGGGTATGTCAGCGCTAGAAATACATGTGAAGGTTTGTAGGCCGGCGGCTGCAGCTCCTCGGTGCCTTGTGCTGCTGGGAACCGCGAACACTCGCTAGCAACCAGATGCTAACTCAGCTCCTGTGCTCGTTGGTGTACTTGGAACTTAAAGCACTCTCTAGTTGCGCTGAAGTTATATTTAAACAGTGCAGCAGAGACTCCCGAGTCTCTGTGTCTGCACTCATTCGCGTCAGTTCACCTTTTGTCAACTTAAAATACATGTGAGAGCTAAACTTGCGTTAGTGATGTGTCGCTAACTAATAGGTCCCTATTAGTTAGCGACACATCACTGATGCAAGTTGGCTAATGTTGAGCTGTCTGTCCGTGAAGTCAGGGTTCCACTGGCTCAAGGGTAAAGGAAGAATTGTGTGTGTTGTTTTTTTTTAAAGCATCTGCATTCATGACTATTAGTAGCCTTGTGTTAGCTAACGAAGCGCACAGGGGGGTCAAAAGATTAGCTAGCTCAATACCTCAAGATAGTTCCCTGCTTATTTGACAGTAGAACCAGAGTGTGGATTTTGGGGATTTTGCATTAGCTTCAACTTGCAGCAGTCAGTGTTGATTTTAGTGGTTTGCAATGATGATCAATTAATGATGCGGTCTGAGTGTTTTTACTTCTTCCTTCTTATGTTGTTCTTTTCCTGTGTTTCTGTGTCCTCAGTACTGGCAAAGAGGGCCAGCCCAAAGAGTACTATACTTTGGACTCTATCTTGTTCTTGCTCAACAATGTCCATCTTCCGCATCCATCCTATGTTCGAAGAGCTGCAGTAAGTTTTCTGGACAAACTATCAAACTGAGCCAAACTGTCAAAAAGTAAATTCTATTGCAAAACCCCCGTTGCAGCCTCTGTTTTTATAAGTCCCCATATACAACATCTTTCAGACTTCCTTACAGCTGACCTGACTGTGTTGACGTGTTTGCTTTTAGACAGAGAACATTCCTGTTGTCAGAAGACCTGATCGAAAGGGCTTGCTGTCATATCTCAATGGCGACAGTTGTAAGTAGCATCTCTGGTGATTTGTAAATCGTGTTTCTGTTCATGTGTAGGCTGTAAATGATTTGTTTCCGCGGCACATTGTCCGGATTTCCTGTAGTTTTCGACCCAGTAAAGGTTGCCAAGGTTAAAGCCCTGTAAATAAGGCCCTTCTTACAGTTGGTCTTATAAGAATTTCTAACATGTGATCTAATTGTCTCCATTTACAGCTACATCAACGAGTATTGACAGAAGTGCACCTATAGAGATAGGTTTGCAACGGCCAACACAGGGTAAGTTTACACCTTGCTTCTTTGTTTGCAGCTTCCTGATTATTATGATTAACCATGGTTATTTGAAACAATGACAACTAAATGGTGGCTTTTGTTATGACCTTTGCTGCTATATTCAAATTTGTCATATTTTTACAGACTTTCTTTATCTTTATTTGTGCTATTTCCGTGTGAATGGCTGCAGCAAAACACAGTGACATAATGCAATTATTTTGTTCCTCCGCCCAGTCAAAAGAGCAGCTGATGAGGTCTCTTCTGAAGCCAAAAAGCCAAGGATTGAGGTGAGTTGATAGGGATATAATTTCTTCATACAAAACAACACTAATATAAAAAGACATTAATAATCACATGTTGTTCTGTGTGGCTCAATACCATTTTGGATTGCTTAACTGCCTCATGGTCGCACCGTATTGTTGATGACATTATGGCAATGATAACAAGTGGCATATTTTGGTCTAATGCTTTACAAATTATACTTTTTTATGAATATTTTAATTATATGCAATTTCATAAACATGGTATTAAATCTTAATATAGATTTTGTGATAAATGAAGTACACTTTGTTGCAATTACAAAATCACCATCTTGCATACATGGCAAAAGAAACTGAAGGTAAATAGATAATCATAAGGGTCCTTGTTGTCGACAGATTTATTTCATTGTAAAATCCAACCTAAGTAATAAAGTGTTTTTTGCAAATGTGCAAATTTAGCACTAACTTGTTCAACCACTGGTGTGTAAGATTAATTTGTGGGTTATTCTGTAGTGTGCTCATCAAGTTTGTTCATGGCTTTGATTTTTAAGGATGAGGAGCGAGTGCGTCTGGACAAGGAGCGTCTTGCTGCCCGTCTGGAGGGCCACAAGGAAGGCATCGTGCAGACTGACCAGATCAGGTAACATTCAACATACTGCATTGTCAGTGTGGAGTGATCAAAATTAATGGCATGTTTATCACCTGCAGTTTCATGAGCCATTTAAATGAACAATATATTTTCTTCTCCTTCGCCAGATCTCTGTCTGAGGCCATGTCCGTGGAGAAAATCGCTGCCATCAAAGCCAAGATTATGGCCAAGAAACGTTCCACCATCAAAACAGATCTGGATGATGACTCAAACCAGAAGCAGAGAAGCTTTGTGGATGCAGAGGTGGATGTCACCAGAGATATTGTCAGCAGAGAGAGGGTCTGGAGGACCAGGACAACCATTCTCCAGAGCAGTGGAAAGGTCAGTCGGTTTAAAGCAAATGATATCCAATCACAGAGAGCTTTCTCTGCAAACAGGTTTTTCTTTTCTCAAAGTAAATAAGTATATTTCCCTATATACACAGTGTGTGTCAGATCAGAGTTTTCTTGTATCCTTGCCTGCAAAGTGGTTTAGTATTAGACCTTGACACTTCAACTAGCTGGGTCGATTTTAAATGAAATTTGGGCTCTTTCATACGTATCTTGTTTGGTCCAGACCTTTAGACCTTTCAGTTAAGTCAAAACCGAAATAACAGGTGTGAAAGTTTCTTGGACCATGTATGGGACCAGTGGACCAAAATTAAGTTCGAGCAAAAGAGTATTTTTCTCGATCTCGGATCAAACTGAATCATGGGTTTGGTTTATTCACAATGTGAAAATACTTTTTGGGGATAGTTTAGACTTTCTGACCAATTGCAGGAAGTTCACCTCATTAAACAATTGAAAAAGAAACAGAGGACTAACTCATCTCTCCAGAGATAGCTACCCAGGCTCGCAGTATTGCTTTGCAGTCTTACATACAACATAATGTTTGAAATACAAGGGCGTTAATTTGCTGCATTCAACCTGGTGTAGAGTATCTTGCCTGAAATTTGTCATGCTGGTAGTAAAACTATAATGATATTACAGCAAAGAAATTATCAATATGAAGGGGTCCCTAAATTGTTTCCATTCAAACAAGACAACTACAACCTGCTGAATTGACCAAGTCCCAGTCAGACATACGCCCGTCCACAAACCAAGCATGTATGCAGACCATAGACGCAGACCATGTAGGGGATCACAACAGGACGTACATATGTCATACTAAATTCTTTAGTCCGGTCCCTAAATAGCAATGTGAAACCAAAACTAACCATATCAAATGTAACAAGACATGAACCTTAGTTTAGGATTTCATGTTTGAATATGACCTTGCTGGAAGAGTCAGACGACATTTGGAACTGTACTCGAGAACAACCTTCAGAGTTTGAAAACAGCTGTCCTAGTTTACCAAACCTGCTGAGCTCCCAGGGACAAAATCCTTGTGTGTGTGTGGGGAAACATTGGACATTTCCAGATGGCCAAACCTCTTCCTCAATATGTAGCAACATGACAATTACAACCACTAGATGGCAGCAATGACATGAGTTCTATCCAGTTTGAATTGACTCTCAAAAGATTGATTTTTAATGAACCACTGAAGGACTCTCAGAATGAAGTCAATCAACACTATAGCAAGTTGGTCAAACTAATTATTCTAATAGAATATAAATTACTTACCATATTTAATGTCCATTCCAACCTGGCTACAATGAAAAATAAAAATGTAAATCTAGTTTAAAATTCACTCTTTTTTTTCCCACTCTGTTTCCTATTTGAGTTGCAGTTCAAATTCAAAGGGAAATAAATTCTACGAGGACTGCAACTTTAGAAAACAGGAGGACTAATACCAGCCATCAAAACCAGTGTCAGTGTTCATATAGGTACCTGACTGTGATTTTAAAGGGGACATAGCATGCCCATTTTACCACAAGTTGATATGGTTCCTTGGGGTCTTAATGAAATGTCTGTAACATACTTTGGTCAAAATACCACAAGGATCATTTCAAACAGCACCCTTTTTACCCTGTATAAAACAGCCCTCCACAGAGCGACCTGTTTTGACTGCCTGTTCCTTTAAATGCTAATGAGCCAGCTCCCCCCTCCCCCCCCATGATTTTAAACGATATAAATTACATATTTTATATGATATAAATTATCAAATATGCATCCCATACTTTGTATTCCCCTTGTTGTCCTGGAGTTTTAATTTTCCCAATCACATAATTAAATGTCCCCCTCTGCCCATCCACTACAAGCACACAAGCAGACAGACAGAGAGAGAAAGAGAGGGGGCTATGAAGACCATCATTTACCCCCGAACCCCGACATTCAACGGGTACAACAACAAGCGGAGAAAGCAGAATCGCGGGCTGACCTTATATATACAGTCTATGGGGCTGACCAGCGGAGAAATGCACGTCCCGTGTGAACAGCCAGGCGGCTGCGCGCTGGAGAACGGCGCTGCGCTGCCTCGCAGCGGCACTTCCGCGTCCGGTGTACCCCGGCGGAACTACTGTAACCCGGCGGAACTACTGTAACCCGGCGGAACTACTGTAACCCGGCATACAGTAGAGCTGAACACTGCGGAAGTCTTCCACACAGCTGGTGGTGTGGAAGACCGCTGGTGGCAGCGCAGCGCCGTTCTCCGCGCAGCCGCCTGGCTGTTCACACGGGACGAGCATTTCTCCGCTGGTCAGCCCCATAGACTGTATATATAAGGTCAGCCCGCGATTCTGCTTTCTCCGCTTGTTGTTGTACCCGTTGAATGTCGGGTTCGGGTATACAGTAGCGCTGAACACTGCGGAAGTCCTCCACACTGCTGCTGTGTGGCGCTGACACAAATTCCAGCTCACGCACGGGAGAGCGAGCGGTCGCTCCCGAGCAGCTGCTGCAGCCTCCCGGTCCCAACGATCCAGACAAATGCCACATGTGAGTGAATCGCGGGCTGACCAGCGGAGAAATGCTCGTCCCGTGTGAACAGCCCGGCTGCGTGCTTGGGAACGGCGCTGCGCTGCCTCGCAGCCTCCGGTGTAAACCCGGAAGTAACGAGTGTGGGGGGACGGGACGGGACGGGGGTGGGCCAAGACCATGTAGGGAGACTTCCAGTGTATTGTTACGACACAATACCCAGGAAGCGCAATCGAGTCGCTCAAGCATGACGTTTCTGACTTAGAGGAACTATAACAAAACGCGCGAGTGTTTTTTCCCCAGAGTTTTTGGGTTGGTAGACATGCCAGATACCCACATTAACCTGTAGAAGCACTAACAAAGTGGAATTTGCATGCTATGTCCCCTTTAAGTAACACTTGTACAAGAACAGACTTTCTCCGGAGATGTTGCATGATTGACATCAAATCCTAATCCATAGATGGCCTGCATGTGTTAGAATAAAACTATATTTGTGTTATATGTCTAATTTCCCATTTATAATGATCAACTTAGTTTTTACTGTTAACTAGAAACCACCTCTCATCAGTTTTGGAAATTGATCCGCACTGGTCTTGATTTGTGGCTGACTTTCTGTACTTGCCCTGGAGGACCTCATGTAAACAGAGCTCCCCACTGTGCAATGAACAACATGATATTTATTCTTCCAACATTTCTTCTGACGTTGTTCTTCCTGGGAATTTTTCATGGCTCTTGATGGAAAATATCTGATTTGTTTTGGGGACTGATATCTATGTGTGGGAAATGTGGTGCAGCTGATATGTGCTCTACTGAGTGCCATTCCAGTAATAGACAGGTTCTATTCTGTGAAGACTAACATGTGACTCGCTTTGCTGCGCATGCCTTTGATTAAAAATAGAATTACATAAAATATCAAGTTGTGAATAGGTTGAACAGCTCCTGTGATGGAAAGTTGTGTGTGGTTCTTCTGTTTTCATCAGCCTTTGGCCACAGATCCTATAACACAAACACACAGGATGAATGAAACAATAATGTTTTGTATATCTGTCTCGCATCTTTTCAGAACTTCTCCAAGAACATATTTGCCATTCTTCAGTCAGTGAAAGCCAGAGAAGAAGGCCGAGCACCAGAGCAGAGACCAGCACAGACCACAACTCAAGTGGTACAAATTGAATTTACTCCGCTTTATATATATTTGTGTCTCACATTCCTGTTTCTTCAGATTTTCAAGGCAATTTGAAACATCAGTCAAAATAAATGTGTGTATACTAATAGCTTTACACCCAGGAATGACATTTGAATGATGTTTGATTTAAATTAAGCATGAAGACGTAGAAACCCTTTTTTTTCAACCCATGAAAGCATCAGTAACCCTATAAAACTACTGAGGTTTTAACTAAAGAGAGTATGACAGTTACAACAATAATTAATTGTTTGTGTTTCATGCAATTTTCAGGACCCGTCCTTAAGGAACAAGCAGCCGGTCCCTGCTGCCTACAACAGATACGATCAGGAGCGATTCAAAGGAAAAGAGGGTGAGTTGTATTTGTGTTTCTCTAGTCTTGCTCTCAATGAAGGAGAAGGTGTGTGGTAGTTGAGGAATAAAGAGTTGTTGCTGAATTCAGATCTCCAATTACACCTGGTATCAACTAACAATTTAATGCAGGCTATAATTTCACACTGAACACATTGTAGCAGCCAGACTTCCTCCAGAAGTGAGAGGGCAGGTGAACTAAAAATGGAGCTAATGAATTAGTTTTGCTTCTTTTGCCCAAGGTACATAAGCTTTGCCTTAAAATGGATTTTATTTTACAACACATTTTACAACAATGGTTACACACTTTTTATGCCGCAATCAGTTGTGAGAACTTGTTTGATGTCATTGTAGCTATTAATGATTATTATTAGTCTAGCTGAATCAAGATCTTATTTCTGTGATCATTTTTAGTACAGTTAATGCAAAAGTTTTCGCACACGACTAGGTACTGATTTATCAGGAACTACTGTATATGCCTCTCCAGTTATTACAAACCTTGTGTTTGTAATAGATAGAACTACAGTATGTAGACATACCTCTGTATAGAACATCTTACTCATGTTGAATGACTCAATCAAGCTGCTCATTCAAACATAGAAAACTATGATTTTCACAGTTTCATAGTATCACTTTACTCTTAGTTTATAATTTTCATTCAAGAAAAGAAATCCGTAGGAAGGTTCTGGGTTTAAAAGCTGGTTCGACCGTGTCTGTGTGGGTTTTCTCCAGCTTCCTCCCACAGTCCAAAGACATGCAGTTTAAGTAAATTGGAGAATAAATTGCCCGTTGGCATGAAAGGTTGTTTGTCTCTGTATGATGGCCCTGTGATAGACATGCAACCTCTCCAGGGTTCACCCCTCCTCTCAACTAATGTCAGCTAGGACTGACTCCAACCCCCTACAACCCTCAGGGAATAAGTGGTGTAGCTAATGGATGGATAGATGTAAAATATTCAGGGTGTCCATCAAAATACCCACATTTGCGGTATTTGCAAGTAGTCAAGTGCTTTCTTCCCTGATGTATTTCTGGTAATTGCCCATCAAGATACCATTATAGTGTATTTGGTTAACAATGACATCCCACTCCTTACACCAATATATGGTTTTTATAGGGCTTGTATAATATGTTTATAGATTATTTAATAAAAACGGTTGATAGAATGATATGATCTTCAATGTTTATGTTGACAATGTGTTGTATCAGTCTAATACATGTTATTAAGAAGAATATCGTCCGTAAAGGTGTGTCTTATAGGCTGCATACTAAACGTGTTGGAGAGGAAATCGTATCCTGTATGGTTAGGGTGGTGTGTCGGTTAGCTGAGTTCTTGGAACAAAGCACAAACATAGTTAAACCGAAGCATGACATGAATAGACAATGGGCTCACATGCTAGACAGTAAATTTCCATTACACTGCTGATCTGTGCATCATCTGGTGTAGAATACATGAAGCGGTCATTTGCATTCTCAATTTTAAAAGAAAATCAGGCTTTTATGGTATAATGTAAATAAATCAAATTTAAGCATCAGAATTCATTCTTTATATAATGTCAACTACTTGTACTGCTATTAAATGTAGGTTTAATATCAACTATTAAAGTACTGCAACTAACTCTCCTGATTAAGTACCTCTGCCAAGGAGGTTATGTTTTCACCCATGTTGCTCGTTTACTTGCCCCAAACCTGGTGAAGAGCTGTGGCGCTTGCTCGAGAAGAACTCATGAAATTTTGGTGCTGATCAAGGAGCAGATCCAGACATTTTTTCTTTGACAACATTTTTCATTATTCTAGTTAGAACCTCAAATGATGATGCTTACAAAACATCAAAACAAGATAACTCCAAATACCACACCTCCAGTGGCATGAGCCTTTTTGATTTAATAATTATTTGCTTGTTACTGATCTCCTGACTGTAAAATGTTGCAATACAGTGAGCCACTGACAGAGGTCACAGACACTATCTTTGTTGGCGCTAAGCCAGCTACTGTCAACACCAGCTATCTAAGGCTAGTGTGGCTCCATGTCCAACCCAGCTGCTTTCATACTAACATACTCCCACAATTTGAATAAGCAGTGTGAAATTCATTATCATTGAAGTTTTACATTATTTATAACTATGTTGTGTTTTTGATGTGTTACTGAGTGTATTGAGCGAATAGAGTCTGCAGACACAATGCATACAGCAGCACAGTATGATGTATTGTTTAGGAAACACAGAAAGAGTCAGTTTACATCATTGACAAGCAATTTGCAAGTTATACAGACAAAACATGACATTTTCGACCATTCAAAAAGTCCCCCACATCAGGTGTTAACTTGCCTTGCATTCAAAGTGTTGCCCCCATTCACAGAGATTTACTTTGTGCATGTTTGCAGACGAGGCATGCATCTTCAATTAGGCTTCCCTCAGCTCTATTATAAAACCAAAAGACGGCCACACTTCACAATCTGTCTTTGAAGGCTGAAAATCTCCGGAGCCATGTACATAAACTGCATGCTGCGCGTGCTCCCCTGTGTCTGGGGAACGGTTTCTAACTTTGGCTGAAGCTGGACATTTACCTGAGTGTGGAAATCAAACACAGCTTTCGTAATAATCTAAGTTTAACACAGCTGTACTAACTGTCAGGACTTTTACTGTGGTTTACTGGTGTTTTTACACTCTCACCTCTTTTCCCCATTTGTAACAAATGCAGTCACATCACAGTTTAAACTCTTTGCGTACTTTGCCTCATTGTTTTAACACTTGTAAACTGGATTCTACCTTTCAGCACAAATGGTGAAAACTATTGATATGATGTTCAGCATTTGCAAAGTTTCCTTAAGCGTTGGACAATAAGTGTAACAATTAAGGTGCAAACATTGCATAATATTTTCATGCAACAAAAACAAAAAACTAAATTCTGCCAGCAGTCTTTACTCATTGTGTGTATTTTTCTCAGAAACGGAGGGTTTCAAGATCGATACCATGGGCACCTACCACGGCATGACCCTGAAGTCAGTGACGGTAAGAATGGGGCTTCTTGTTTGCTGAGGATTTACCTAAGAGCTACACCGCATGTTTATATTTCATGTTGCCAGTATCTAGAAAGAGACACTTTTTAATCAGTGGTATTGGCTGGAAGCTGCTAAACCAAGTTTCAGTGTGACATTTACTGTTCAGTCTCATGTGTTTGAAGACAGTAAACACAGAATGCTATGATCCTGACTCAGTTGGCACTTGCGTATGTTGGTGTTACTTCCTTTATCTGCATATGCTTGCATGTGAGTGCTGCCCTGCGCTGTTCTCCTTGTACACAACATTTGTTTTGTTCACAAAGCCACTACACCACAAATCCACTGTGCATGGTATGTACCAAGTGGACTACAACATTCTATAATCAAAACAGCAATGTGTCCATGATGTGCGATCCAAGGGAATATAATTGAGACTTACTCGCTTATTTTCAATATTAAAGCTTTCAATATTCTATTACAAAGAAATCCTGCTGGTTTTTCCTATTCCATTTTACCTTATCAAAGAGAATCAGCAGAAACCACAGAAATATTTTTCTGTAGATTGTCTTTAGAAGGGTTTTCTCATCTACCATCATGTCCCAACAGGACCTTACTTGATCAACAAGAGGATCTGTTGTGTTACATTAACTCCCAAATGTAATTTGTATCGGCAATTTCCAAAAATGTGATATATAATGGTCTGATAATTTGATGCATAAAGTGTCTGTTCCCACATAGGTTGTCAACCTGCAACAATCTCAGTCTGCTGTTACTTAACTGTTGATACTCTTTTAAAAAGACTCCCCTGACTATTTGATATGCAAGTTTTAAATTTTTAAAAGTTTATTGGCACTGTACCTTGTTTTGAACTTGTATCTGAACATAGAAATCATGAAGTATCGCATACATTATTACAAAAAGTAGCTTTTGCACACACAGCTTATTCTTTTGTAAACTAGAGCTGTGGACATAAACTCTCCAGTGGTTTGACTCAAGACATAGAAACTTTGTTCTTCCTTTGTACAAAATTGGCAATAATAATGGAGCACACACATCAGGTTTTACTCATTTATGCAGAGTTCCCATATGAAAAGTGTGGACAAATCTTTCGTATGAGATAAAAATGATTTGCATCCAATCCCCTTTTTATATCCAAATTAACATGGATATGCAGGTTTTTTAAACTTTACCAAACCCGCTACAAAGATAATTGACTCCTTTCTCATTGCCAGGAGACGAGTTTGCCTCTCTGTTTTGAACTGCGTTGGAAGTTGTGTCTGAGAGGGTACAGGAGTTACCAAGGATACGGCCATGACGAATGTGATAACATCAGAAAAGGGGCAAAAATGTGTATGTCCACCCGCGTGTCATGTTACCATGACTGCCAATCAGAGCTGGAGTAGACAGTTACCACTGACTATGGCAGAGTAATATGAGGATTGTACCTTCCCCCCTAAAGAAAAAACCCAGATGTTTGTGTGTTGTTGTTTTTTTTTCCAGTGTGAACAGGCTTAACAAGAGCTTGTGAGTGAAAAAGTGTCAGTTATTGAGCTTGTTTCGTTCATCCCTTTTGGACTGTGTGCATCCTGCCCCCTCTCTCTTTAAATGTGTTGATGCAGGCATTGTGTTTGTTGGTCTGTAGGTGATGCCAGTATTTAAGTAGTTCATTGGGATGAAACCCATGCGATGTTATCAGATGGCTGTACTTGCAGCTGGAGTAAGACACCCGCCAGTGGTTGAATAGGAACTCATTGGGCGGTGGCGTGGGCTCGATCCGGAGCTTGGCTAGGCATATTCCCACATACACATCCTCCAGATGCAGGTGAGGGATACTGAGAGATGCTTGGTAGATCTTCATCGCCAAGTCTCCAGAGAAGACGTAACCAGTCCCAGAGCAGAAGGTGGGGTACTTCTCGCTTGGGTACAGCTCTGGCGGCATGTACCATTTGCTGTTTTTATTTCGGTTAGGTGCAAAGCCTCTCATGTTATTTCCTGTGAAGTAACTCTTCCTGGGAAATAGTTCTGGCCTGAGAAGCTTATAAATGAGGTACTCTGTGTTGACGAACATGTCACTGTCCGTCTTCATGACATAGCTGGCCCGTGGGCAATGCATTGCCACCCAATTCATTCCCATCAATGTCTTAATTGTCAGGTTTTTGTAGGAATCCTCAAAGTCCTGCTGAATAATATCATGATGCCTTTTGCTCTCTGCTTCTATTATCCTTTGTTGTAAAAGTCCTAGCTCTCCCTCATTTTTCCCCAGCATGAACAGACGGATGATTCCCAGAGTCAGACCGACACTCTCATTCCCCCACGTCTGGCGTATAGCGTTCCTAGCCTCCACCTTCCGAGCCTCAGTGGCTATCAGTAACACCAGAAATGGGGCGGGTCTGTTTTCTACACATTTGTCTTGCTCATTGATAACATAAGAGAAAGGCCCGTGAGTTATCATTCCTCTAAGATCTCCCTCTCCACTTTGGCTTGTGTTAGCTGCCAGGGTGTTCTCAGAACTTGGGTCTCGAGGAGAGAAGACGCCTTCCTTCTCATGGAAGCTGATGTTGGTGTCAGCCTTCAAAGTCGGCTGAGGAACGATGACAAACCTCCAAATTGAATGTTGGGAGCTCATATTCAGTTTGGATTTGGTGTTTTGAAGTCCACCACTTCCGTACACCACTGGATGGCCTCTCCACCATGGCATACCTGTTAGCCTAGGCAGCCACACCTGGTGGGCCAGAAAGACCAGTACACCCAACAGTGAAAGGAGATACAAAAGTTTAGCTGTGTGTGCACAGCAGTGGCGTCGTCTCCACTGCATGGTTCTGTTGGCAGGAGTTTACTCAGTCGGTAGGCATTGAAGTCCACTTGTCAGCAGCATTTGATCAAGTCTTGATCCCGGAGACGAAAGGAAGTTTCCTTGGTGAATTGACGAATGGACTTGGTCCCTGTGTTGGTATCCCATTTCCATATACTATATTGTTGATGTCCAGTGATGCCCTAGAAGATAGTAGATAAGAGGATATAAATGAGAATGAAATAGATACAGCATATCACATAGCCCCATGAAAGCAGCTATAATCAACGATTTTATATTGACAATGGCTGGAGTGTCTACATGGATGTTAAAGGTGTTGCTCTGTGACAAACACAGAGAGACATACCAGCAGTTCCCTGTAACTCTTTGGTCCTTGTTGGTTTCATGCCTCCCGACAAAATTCTAGTACCTGTTTACACCGAAAACATCACAGTGCAAACCGGTTATAGTGATTAACAATTTCTATGGATAAAAGCTTACGGCAGAATCATAATCATAATTTGGGTCGTAATTGGATCTTTTCATATACGTTAGGATCGTAAAAAAGTTTATACCAGCTCTGTCAGTAATTTACTGCTCCTCTCTTTCTATATCATTCCGTGCTGCAAACTGCCAACCTGAATCGAGCCAAACCGAGCGCGCCCCGCCATCTCCTCCGGCTCTCCATACTTTGTCTA
The DNA here is from genome assembly GCF_022539355.2 of Hippoglossus stenolepis. Classification (NCBI taxonomy): domain Eukaryota; kingdom Metazoa; phylum Chordata; class Actinopteri; order Pleuronectiformes; family Pleuronectidae; genus Hippoglossus; species Hippoglossus stenolepis. The sequence goes on from NC_061493.1 coordinate 8,620,709, forward strand.
CATTTACAAATTCTGTTGGTTTTACCCAGTCACAATCAACCACTTATAGTGATTCATTTGGCCTGGGACAAACATGATCACTCTGACCAGAACAAATGAGTGGATTCAGAAGGTGAAACTCTGGAGTGCTTTTACTTTGAAACGGGTTCGGAAAGTGTTGTAAATACATTTGTGTCATAGACAGATAAACATTGTGGTTCACAGCAGAATAAACAGAGACAATTATCTTTCACCTGAGCTTTAATGTTTATCTGATGAATTTATGTCACAAACAAATGTTTGCCACACTTTCTTTATGACTTTTCAAAATAAAAGCACTCCAGTGTTTCTGTTGATGTAATTCATTCCCTTGTTTAAAAAGGTTTTTTTATTGTGAAATAGTTGCAGGAGCGGAAGATGCACGGCTTCATACTGTGTAGTACTGGTATTTATTTGAGTACAAGGGACTTCTTTCATACAGGGCAATAATCATATTTGGCCATATTAAAATCAAAGCCGAAATGTAAAAACATTGTGCTGCAGTAGCAGTTCCTATCTGAATTGATATTAATTTGAATATTGTGCATTGAATAGAAAAAGTTGCACAACTGCTCTTTTGTGTAGATTTATTTCTTGTACATTCAGCCTTTAACAGAAATTGCAAAAAATAATAATTGTGACCCTCCTAAGTGGTTTTTTTGGAAGGTATCAGGGTGGTAGATCTCAGGTTACGTTTGGAATTAAAGTGATCTTGGGCTCGAAAAGGCTGGTGACCACTGTTATACACTAATAGGTTGAATATTGACGTCAAATCCATGTTCCTTCCTGCTGTTCTGTTGTGGCCCTACAGATGATTTAAAAACTGACTGCAATAGATAATGACAAGTCAGCAGACTATTCTGTCTTTGGCACGTTGTAAACTACCATGCATGAAAAATTGGTGGTGCACATGTTTTTACAGCAAGCTAATGTAGAACAATATAAATAAACAACACATCTGACTGTTTCACATCCTGAAACCTTTTCTTACATCGTTGCTTTCAGTGCAAGAATGAACTGATTATGATTTACATTCACAACTCGACATTCCTTTGGTTTTGAACAGAACCCAGATGGTAAAGAACAGCCTATGTTTACATGCTGGACTATGACGTGAAGTGTGTTCTCTCAGTTCTTTACTGAATTACACACTACCCCTCTTAAAGGACCCCAACAAGACAAAGACCGGTTTGTGAGAGCTAACAGAAGCACTGAAAAGACGTATGTTTGCTCTCTTGAATGTACAAATGGAAACCAATGTTTCCTGTATCAAACAGGAAACCCCCTTCACATTATTTCTTCGTGGTTGCATTTTGTTGGCATGCATTTATTTTTAAGCCTTCACATCAAAAACGTACCTGTTTTCTTCTAAGTACTCATTTCTTTCTCATATCCATCGGTATTGATCTCACGTACAGTTTAGGTCCTCATTATTTACTTTGACATGTTACAAATCAGCCTTTCTTGTAATTAGAAGGTAAAAATATTGGGGTTCTTTACCAGTAGTAGTCCTCTTCAAGGAACTCGTAGTTATCTACCACATGCATGAAAGAAAACGTGCGTCTGTGTGCATCAGCAGCACATGTCAGAGCTCCAGTGTTGCAGTCTCTCTGTCTTTGGCGCATTGTCCCCAGTGGCTTGATGCTAATGGTGCTGCTGCCGATGCTTCCTCTGGCCAAAGGCAGAAGAAAGTCAGCAGCTGACAGTTAGCGAGGGTCCTTTCACTGTCCTCTCACTCCATGTTGTGAATATTACTGCAGCAGTCGGTAGATTGGGTTATTCTCTGGATGATGCATAACCAGGCTAATGCTTGTTTCCTCTTGCTTCTCTCTTTCCTCTGATTCACATGCTCTTGTGATATCTTCCCTCCCCCTATTTGCTTCTCTTCCTTTTTGTCATTTCCATTTTCCTCTTCTAACCCTCCTCATTCAGCGGCCCATCTGTGCCGTCTCGTTGTCTGTGAGAGGACTAAGGCTAGGAGGGTGAAAGCAGCGGGGGAGGAGAAAGATGGAGCGGGAGGCAGCGCTGTGAATTGTGTATCCATTCTGGAAGGCAGCTCCCGGCTTGGTGGCAGTACGCTCTCTTACCACGTCATGCCGTCTCTGCTGCTGTTGCTGCCTACTCCGTTGTGGGGGGAGGGGTTGGTCTCCTGACCTATATGAATTCCTGACCACTCTTCAAAAAGGATAATAAAGCATTATCTCAATCTGTCGTGATTTGAACTAATAGGAGAGGGTTGTGAAACATTCATGTCAGCACCTCCACAACCGCTTCCTCTTAACCTGTGCATGCATGGACAGTGCAGCTCAAAACCCCATTTTAGTTCCAGTCTCTTGTGTTGGGCGATGATTAGGACACTTAATTAAAACAATCTTTCCACTGTGCTCATTCAACCGTGTTGGACTGTTGTCTGAATTTTCATATTCAAGCATTGTCATTTTAATTCACCTACTGTATGGCTGGGAGCAGCATTTTTCTTCCCCCTGAGTAAGGCAGGGGAAGAGGGGTGCTTGTTTTTGTGTTTCAGTCACAATCCCATTTGTAGCCTTCTGCCCACCTTTTTAAAGAGGCTTCCACAGATTTTCATAATCAAGTCATGCTCACGTCCATGTTGCAGGACAGTTCAAATCTCAACATGATGAGGTATACAGGTTGATTCCTGTAACCAAATTGCGTAGCTTCTGTATGATAGTCCTGGAACTTGATGGTCAAAACAACAGTATTTGTAAACTACGACAATGTATGGAGAGCCGGAGGAGATGACCTATCGTTAAAACGTGTATAAAAAGGCCCCAAATGAACACTGTAAGCTGATTACCTTATCACTATAACCAAATAATTTAAACCGAATTTGTATAGGAACGATTTTCTCCCAAGCATTTTGATCCATATAAATGGTTGATCATTATATCCGTGATCTCTATAAGCAATTTCCACTGACTCAAATTTTAACTCTCTAAAAAAGGAAAAAGGTTGTGTCCTGTTCAAATGTAAACTTGTAGCGGCACATCCTGTTAAGGAGAACTGTGTTCTGTGGTGTGGGTCATCCAAGCGAACATTTCTGGTAGATAGCTTTGTGATGTGAACATCATATCATATTCCATCATTGTGGATCTGCTACTCAACCTGGACTCCATCAAACTATTTCATGTCTGAAACACAGACTGGTGCCTGAACAACACCCCTCTGCTGTTTGGTCTACCTGTTTTTATGTGAAACATTTGGTTTGAACCCTCTCAAGAATACTTGTCCAAGGTTCACTCTTGTTGTACCTTGGTTTCTATCACTCTTCCTCTTGCCATCTTTGTCTCTTCTGACAGCGGGGCTCTTTTTCCTTCACTGGATAGAATTTCTAAACTTACGCAGGATGTTCCAACATCTGCCATTTCAGCAACTTGGGTAAAGGTTCTTCTTCTACTGGTGTTTTGGTGGTTAGCAAACAGCTTTTTGGTGTAGATACTGTCAGCTTCTGAATTGGAGAGAGGGGAAGCTGGTGGGCTGCAGCAGATTGACGTAGTCGTGGAATATGCTGTCAGGGCTGTCGCATATCTTTCAGTTGAGTAGTGCATCTGAATTATCTCCAGAAGCTGAATGCAAGTCATTCATTGAGTAGGAGATTTGTAGATTGTGATCAGTTCGAGTTCCTTCCACAAAGAACTGATGTCATTGGCTGAGAACTGATGTAGAGTTCAGTCATTTAACTTCTGTTAAGTATTGCTGTGAAACCATGGCTTGGATAACTACTTTAGACACAATTGCTGTTATTTTGATGTATTAAAGGGGACATAGCATGCCCATTTTACCACAAGTTGATATGGTTCCTTGGGGTCTTAATGAAATGTCTGTAACATACTTTGGTCAAAATACCACAAGGATCATTTAAAACAGCACCCTTTTTACCCTGTATAAAACAGCCCTCCACAGAGTGACCTGTTTTGAGTGCCTGTTCCTTTAAATGCTAGTGAGCCAGCTCCCCTCTCCCCCCATGATTTTAAACAATATAAATTACATATTTTATATGATATAAATTATCAAATATGCAATCCCATACTTTGTATTCCCCTTCTGTTGTCCTGGAGTTTTAATTTTCCCAATCACATAATTAAATGTCCCCCTCTGCCCGTCCACTACAAGCACACAAGCAGATAGACAGAGAGAGAAAGAGAGGAGTGGGGGGGGCTATGAAGACCATCATTTACCCCCGAACCCCGACATTCAACGGGTACAACAACAAGCGGAGAAAGCAGAATCGCGGGCTGACCTTATATATACAGTCTATGGGGCTGACCAGCGGAGAAATGCTCGTCCCGTGTGACCAGCCAGGCGGCTGCGCGCTTGAGAACGGCGCTTCCGCGTCCGGTGTAAACATGGCGTAACAAGTGTGGGGGGATGAGGTGGGGGGTGGGCCAAGGCCATGTAGGGAGACTTCCAGTGTATTGTGTCACAATACACTAGAAGCTCATTCCAGTCACTCAAGCATGACGTTTCTGACTTAGAGGAACCATAACAAAACGTGCGAGTGTCTTTTTTCCAGAGTTTTTGGGTTGGTAGACATGCCAGATACCCACATTAACGTGTAGAAGCACTAACAAAGTGGAATTTTCGTGATATGTCCCCTTTAAGAAGTTTTCTCCTTAAGTTTGTGTGTTTCTGTTCTGCATTTTGTCAGTGGTGTGGTTTTGTGCAGCACAACACTGACCGTCTTGAGACTGAACATCATTCAGCCGCAGCCAGGTTAGGGTTAGGGTTGGCCACTTTTTAAATCCTCCTCCTCATCAAACACAGGCACATAATCATGCTTGTGTGTGCACACATACACAAACACACAGGGAATCAATAGGGACTTGGAATGAGAGAAGGATACCCACCCTCAACAAGGAGAATTATATTAACTAGGAAAAAGGGTTGCAGCCTCTCTATGAAAGTTGTCCCAATTCAACACTTTCTCCAAAGCCACCTTTTCCTCTTAGACTATCTAAATTTTGCAATTCTCAAAGGTTTTTGGACGCACACCAACACAGCCTGATATTGTTGCAATATTGTATTCATATAAGATTTGCTGTATAGTATGTTTGCTGCATGTATATGACCTTGGGATGTTGTGTTTTCCAGGAAGGAGCATCTGCTCGGAAGGCCCAGACCCCTGCACTGCAGCCTGTCCCTCGTCCTGGTTAGTGTTTATTTCCAAATATCTACATACATTCATGCACAGGCTTCCTGACATTGTTTGAGGGAAAGTTTACTAACATTAAGTTGCCTCATACATTACAAGGACCGAGAAAAATGGGTTTTCTTATAGAACAGCACAGGTAACAGAGGATTAATAGTCTATGCAGAGCTCTGCTAACACTGAACATTTGAATTGTTTGTCACGAAGAGTCGAGGTTAACGCTAAGGTTCAATGTAATAAACCAGTAATGGGTGAACATGTACAAGTATATGGGTTTCTCCTCCACTGGATTCGTCTTGATGTTTTGCATTTTGAAAGGACCTGAAATCAACAACAGACTGAGTAACTTTCTCCGACACAAATTAAAGTCTTGTTTTATGTTGCCGTTTGTCATGCCCCATCTGCTCCTTCCTCTTTATCTATTTCTTGCATTCCATTGCATATTGGATATGCAGGGAAGGTCCAAGCACATGATGAATAACTACAGTGTGAGCTGTAACAAAGCAGCTTTTCTCTTCATGTTTCACAGTCAGGCTGATGCTTTCCCCCTTTGTCTGAATTCCTCAAGGGTTTGGCCCATGATCAGACTGCTACCTCTCTCAAAAAATTATCTTGAGCTTGCCAGTAGCCAGGTTATAGATTTGTAAGATTGATTTTTGCTACACATGGCATATTTACACACACATTATTTTTAGATGAGACTTCCCCTGTGGAAGAGGCGTTGTCTTGCAGAGAAGAATCACACTTATTTTGAGAATCACAACATAGCAGCATCGATCTATGTGTTGCAACTGATGACAAGACTGATTCATTTTGGATGCATTCCCCTAAAGCTGTAATACAGATTAATAGATGACTGATAAAAAGTCCAAAGATACTATTTAAATATACTACTTGCAGATTAGAGATCTTTTACATGTGTACTTTTATTTAGCATTTTAAGCAAGGCATGTGCTATAATGTCTGAGGAATCATTCAGTTATAAGATGTTGATGTTTGTATATAATGGTCACTGTAATTTAGTAGTTAATTTAGGTATCAAAACCTTATCTTGTCTGCTCTGTATTAGATTTGTTTCTACATGGATATGCTCATAAACCTTTCACATTTTCCTTGTCCTTTCCTATCAAGTTTCACAAGCCAGACCTCCACCAAATCAGAAGAAAGGTACATCATTTTTTTTGTGTCATAGATATAAAATACTGTTGTTTAGTGTATACATTATATGTCTTTGTGTTTTTTGGGGACTTTTGCATTTACCTCTTGTAATTTCCTTTATTGATCTGTCTGTCCGACTCATTATCTATTTTTTATCTATTTATCTATATTTTTTTTTCTACAGGTTCCCGGACACCCATCGTCATCATCCCTGCTGCCACCACCTCACTCATCACAATGCTCAATGCTAAGGATCTTCTGCAGGATCTGAAGTACGCATACACTCCTGTTGCACTTTAGAAAATTGTGTTTATTTCATTCACTGCTGCACTTTGGTGGCAATTTGAGAAAACCTTAGTTCTCGTTGTTTAGTAACTTGATACTGAGAGAGCAGAGGGCTCATTCGAAAGTTTCAATGAGTATTTTTTAAACGCATTAAATGGATCCAAAAACTAATTGACCCACAGTAATTGCAATATTATAATATTATTTCTGGGAAGATTGTTAGATTTTTTAAATATAAAATGAAGCACAGAATGGGCCTGTGACACCTGAATCCCTTTTCTTATCAAATTACAGAGTATCAAATAAGTTGGTTAATCAAGATTTGTTTTTAAATCATCAAACTACGCAGAAAGCATTTCACTACATTATACAGCAAACACAGCTGAGCAAAATGTACAACATTTTTCAACTGAAGCATGCAGGTTCCAACATATACAAAGTTAAATCTGTATTTTTTTCCCCAATGATTTCACAGTTAGGACATAGACATAAGTTCACCATATACTCTGTTCACACGCTGCATGAATACGCTCACTGGCACTCACTCATGTAACGAGATGACAAAATATGAACTTAACAATCAACTAACATGTTTTCAATGTGGCAACTGTGAGAATTGCCAGTAAATCCTGCACATTATACTTTAAAGAAGTATAATACGTGATGCACATAGCAACTGTGATCAGGTTGAAGTCCAGAAGAGAGAAGTGTTACATGTAAATGAACCACTTTGCAACAACAATGCAACACTTGTTTATATCTACATGTTAGACAAAGCAACCCACTCGAGCTTTAAACAGAATATACCTCAACAGCATTACATCACGCAAACCTCCTTTTGCTACGACTCTTAAATACTACACTTCAGTCGAAAAAAACCTGACTGAGATTGTAATAACGTTTATCTCCTCACTTTAATAACGGGTATTATTACCTGAAATGAGGCTGGTTCCGGAAAGGTCACATTATTATGCAGCTGGTTCTGAAAAACAATACAAGAAAGAAGAAGTACAGAACAATATAAGGGAATCGCTTTGTTTTCAATTTGAGGAAACAAATTGAGTAACATGATCGAACTTGTCCCCTTCTCAGTTCCCAAACTTTCTCACAGAACAGGATCAGTCGGCCTTCCACTGAAAAATATAATACTGTGTTGATGCCAGTAACTAAATGTTATGAAGGGATTCACTGGAGGGAGAATTGATCTCACCCCTTTGATTCTGTTTTAACTTGTCTCTTTAGAAAAAGACTGGATGTTGTATATTGTGCTTTCCTGTGGTTTTTAACAAGTGGAACCATTCGTTCAAATCCCTGTTATTTACATGAAATTGTTCAATGAGCATCACTATGTCAGGTGGAGAAAGCTGGACTGATGTGCTGTGGCATTTACTGTTGCAGAGTCACTGTACACAGAGGGGGGGGGGGGGTTAGTCAACTGAATGTAATGTGTGTATTCAACATGTAACATTGTGCAAAGTAGAGGGTTGGAAAAGAAAATGAGAAGATTTAAAATGTTGTTTGTAACTCACCAGGTTTATCACATCAGAAGAAAAGAAGAAGGGCGGCATCCAGCGCGACAACGAGGTTCTGCTTCAAAGGCGCAAAGACCAGATCCAGCCGGGCGGCACGACCCTGAGCGTGACTGTGCCGTACCGTATCATCGACCAGCCGCTCAAACTGGCTCCACAGGACTGGTTAGCACTTCATGATTTATTTACAGAAAACCAGCGAGGCCTCCAGAGATGGCATATTGTCAAAGTGTCAAACTTAATCTCGGTTGTAATATGAAATGCCTTCTTTTTTTTTTTTAAATGGGTGTGAGCAGTCTCAACAAACGGTTGTTCGCTGTAGTCATAACATGAAGCAGCCACTTGTCAGACCCATGTTCAGATGACTCAGCTGTTGACTATGAGACTGAGTCATTACAGTTTGACACATAGGATTGAGTGGCACAAATGCAGCCTGTGTCAGAACCACATGTAATCTAACTGGTACAAAAACCCTTCCCTCTCTGTCGTCCCATTCATTGATTTTAGATGAAAAAGAGCCAGTGGTTTCTTTTTTTTATTGTTTGAAGAAATGGATCCTGTTATTTTTTCCTGTGGGTGTGTTGTTCCAGGGTTTTCACCATCCTGTGCATATCTCTTGATATTACAATAGCTGCTCTTTCATTATAATGTCAACCCTCAGTGCATAAACCATACGCTGCAAAATGATTAAAATCTGCAGGGAACAGCACACTGCCAAGACAAACACATTGATGATGAAAAAGCAGCACGATGTCAACCACTGCACCAGTAGTTTGAACTGGTGGCAGGTAACGTGGTTTTATGTCTCCGCGCCGGGTCCTGCCGGAGGCATCGTGTTTTTGGTTTGATGTCCATCCCTGTCCATTCTTGTGAAAACGATATCTCAAGAACTGTGAGGGGATTTTGTACAAATGTTCAATTGGACTCAAAGAGGAACTGGATAGATTTTGGTGGTCAAAGGTGGTCAAATGCAAACATTTTTAGCCATTTTATCTTAAGAACGCCTTCAGAGAATTCTTTCAAATTTGGCACAAATGTTCACTCACGGATAAAGTGATTTAGATTTGGGTGGTCAACGGTCAAGGTCACAAACAGGTTTTTGGCCTCTTGAACATATCTCAAGTCTGTCTTTCATTTTAAAAATGACCTCATGAGTTTGGAAAAAAACACAAATTGCTCTGGTTAGTGGGGCATACAACCACTGGGCAGTAATTCCAGTTGTATCCAGCTGTGATGTGAAGCACATCTGCCTCTGTGTCATGACACCAACCGGAGGATGTTTCTTCTTGCAGGGATCGAGTGGTGGCTGTGTTTGTGCAGGGACCTGCCTGGCAGTTTAAGGGCTGGCCGTGGCTGCTGCCCGATGGATCTCCTGTCGACATTTTTGCCAAAAGTAAGCAATTTTTTTTTTTTTTACTAATGAAATTGTTAACACCCTGACAGCAAGGTTTTAGCTATATTTATAGAGTGGCTGCAATATATAAACAGTCTATAGTGGTCCCTGGTCAGCCTGTTGTTTGTGTGCTGGTCAAATGTTTCAAAGTCCCTCACCAGTAGCTTATTATACCTCCTAAAAGTCCTCTCTGTTCCTCAAAATTACACATTCAAAAGATTTGTCATGCGACGATTCCTCTCGCAGCCTTTAAATGGCTCAGATGTATCTCTACACCTTCCTTCCTCCTCCTGAGATCTATGAATATGCTGATATGGTCGCTCCAAGTCTCACAGCACCACCTGCAGTTGAGGAGCCTTTTCCAGCTACTGAGCTCTACCCACCCAGGGTGACATCACAAACCCTGGCTGTTTGAATCCCTTTTTAACGGACTGACATTTGTTTACTGCGATGTTAAGGTGAAAGAACTCAACCAATTACGTTGAGTATTTATTTTTGCTCAAAATATATCTTTTGTTGTATAAAAGGCACAAGGGGGACATGTTAACATGTTTTACATTTAAATTTTCACTGGAGTAAAAGGCAGATGAACGTTTTAGTTCTGCACACAACCTGGATTATTCTGTGTAAATGTGCGGATGATTTCCCTCCAGTTCGAGCCTTTCATCTGAAGTATGACGAGGCAAAGATAGACCCCAATGTGCAGAAGTGGGATGTGACCGTCCTGGAGTTGAGTCACCACAGGCGCCATCTGGACCGGCCCGTCTTCCTGCGTTTTTGGGAAACCCTCGACAGGTGTTTATCTCATGCACCTTCTTATATACACAGCTGTTTGTCGACTGTTTGCCTTATTTCTTACGGATGATGTAATTAATGAAGTCATTCAGTCTCAAACTAACATTTCTTCCCTTCTTTCTCCTTCATCAGATACTTGGTGAAACACAAAGCTCACCTCAGGTTCTAAACCCAGATCACAGCATCCATCCCCGATGGTCCCACAAATAAATTCTCTTCCAGGCCCAGCTCTCGCGGAGGTATCCCCTCTCATCCAGGCTGCCATCCCATCTTCTAATACGATCCCCACGACAACAGGAGGAGGAGGGGGACAGATCACCCGCTGCTCTTCCTCCTGCACTTCCTCTGGGACTCCTAATGCAATGTGCTGGATTTCTTGCTCTGGACACTGGAGAGGAGATTTATGGGATTTTTGTGTTTCTGTTGTAATTGTTTTCTAATGTTTTCATGTAGTTAAACGAAAATACCAAAATATGTTTTATATAAAAAAAAAAGGCAACGTACTGTGGAAACAATTTAAATGAGATGTTAAGCAACATACGGGGGTGGAGGGGGAGCTGGGTTTGTCAGTGGTAAAAACTGATTATTGTGAATTCAGCTCAGAAATGTTTAGATTGAGAGACGTGTGAAAATATCTCTCGGTGCAGCCACTCAGTTTGAGGAAAGAGACTCCCTTATACTTATATTTTTTTTCCATTTTGGGTGTTTGTGGTCTGAATGTACATAAATGATGAAACCTGTTCGAGCAGAGAGGAAGATGCAGTTAAGGGATTTAATTTAGAGAGCTACTCTGCTCGGGCTCAATAAAAGAATCTCAGTCAAGCAGCCAGTTCCTAGTTCAGTTTTTGGCGGTTCAGCACATCTGGGTCATGCAATGACCCTGTTTAAGTCTTCTTTTTCTTCTTTGTTGGTGTCACGCTAGAGGAGAGAAATGATGCAAGTATTGCTTTAAGTCATCACATAAAAATAGACAATAAAGCCTCAGAGAAACAAACTGTGCTGCCTGTTGAAGATTGTCAATGTTTACTTTGTTCTTTTTTTTCTCTGTAGTTTCATTTGAGGGTTTTTATGCCTCCTGCCGGTGACACCCAGTGGCCAGAGGCGTTCTTTCTGTCCAACCCATTCTTGTGAACATGATCTCTCAAGAACCCCTTGAGGGAACTTCTTCAAATTTTAGATTTTGGTGGTTATAGGTCAAAGTCACTGTGACCTCACAAGACCCTTTTTTTTACCTCGTGAACGTAAACCTTCACATAACTGGAAAAAAAAAAAAAACCTGGAGAGAATCTCTTAGAAATGATATCTCAAGTCTTGTCTTTTGGGAACTTCTTTGACCAGTTGTCACTAGGACTCAAAGATTAACTGAGTAATGGTCAAAGGTTAGGGTGACCTAATATTATTGTCAATGCAACATCTCAGGACAATAATTCTTGTGTTCATCCTGTCGTAATATATGTGTAAATATAATGGTGACGGGACACGCGCACCAATGGGAGGTGAACCAGCAGTAGTGACATTTCTTTAGGGCCTTAACGCATCATGAGTGCAGCAGATCCTCTTGTCACTATACATAGAAATATTCATTTATAGAAATCAATTAAATATTGATACAGATACTCAATGTTTTCACACAGATATTGCATTATCATTGATTAATACAGAAAAACTACTGCATGTTGTATTTAAAACATTAATTGATTTTAATCGGCTCAAATTTATATATATATATATTCCTGAATTCCCTTCTTTTTGATGAATTTCTTTATGCAAAGCATCACACATCCAGACAGGAACAAAAAATATGTATATTATTAGAATTCAATTCTCAGAGACGCATGACAAAATAGAGAAAAAAACAGTGGTGAGAGTGGTGAAACAAATACAAATGCTTCAATGCAGGCCACTGAGTGAGACTCAGCCCACTTTCACTTCCTTTTTCTCGCCAACATTTTGTAGTAATATAACGAACTAAGTGTCAGTCAAACCTTCAGCCCGCTGCAGTTATAAATGTAAAACGCAAAGATGATACTACTGTGATAAGGGAGAAATAGTGGGAGTGTGTGTGTCTATCCATCGATCGATCATCTATCTATTATCTCTGTTCATCTCTTATCTCTATCTGCCTTTTCTGCAGTATTTGGATTTATAATGTGTCTATGGGAGGCTTTTCTGACATTTCTACGATGCATTTCACTGCATGTCACCTCCCTGTATTCTATCAGTTAGATCAAAAGCAAACAATTCAATTTAGGAACCCTGGTATTTACAGAGCATTCTATTTCATGCAGAGGGTATACAAGTGTGTGAGTGAAGCTCAAGCCTCACTCAGTTTTCCTTGGATTACTTGGTTGGCTGCACTTTGAATTGATTGGACTACTTCGCTCACAAAAAGATTCTCTTTGGAAAATTCTTCAATTTCTTTGCACCGACACGATGGCAGGAGCAAAGGAAAACACCACGTTGACCTTCATGCCAATTCCTCTGTTGTTAGCAGAGAAGACGAATGGTGAACAGGAGGCCGTAGTGTCTGTGGCCCACTCCAGGAAGCCAAGAAGCACGGCTTCACCTAGACCTGAGGGCGACAAGAAAGGATGCGCTCAAACCGAGCCCGTCCTACAAAGGGCAGCCAAAAGTACATGTTGCCTTCAGATTTCCGACCGAGCAGAGGACTGAGGATGCAGAGTCTCAGCCTCCAGATAAGTCAATCCAGAGTCTGTCACCGAAAGTGTTCCTGCTTCCATGACTCAGCTGCAGGACCAGATGATGGACACAGAGGAGAACAAGCAGGAATTCGTTGAGATGGTCTTTGAGAGGGAGGAGACTGCTGAGCTGTGCCAACGCCCCTAACAGTAAGTTATGCTTCGATGACTGGAAGCTTCTTTTATAATCTTTTTATAACTTAGCACCTTGTCATTATTTTGCATGTTCCAACCTCGCTTTGCTCAAATTACGAGTTGATGTTGAATTTGAGTTGAGGGGGGGGAATCTGCACACACTGATCACTGTTGACTGCCTTTTGTGTTTGTTCTAAAAAAAGCCTTTCTTTGCTTATAAATATTACTTTTTTTTTTTTTTTAAGTATGTTAGTTGCTTATGTCTTAATGTTTCCTTGTGGTTTTCTCCAGGTCCAAGTGCCTGTCGGACTGGTCAGCTTGAAGGAGTCTGTGATGCACAGCTGCATCAAGCGGCTCCTTCAAAATCAAGATGGGCCGTCTCTCGAATGCGCTCGTCCAAATGATCCACGGGGACTTGGAGAAGGTCACATCGAAGGAGGTGATGGACTCCTACTTTAACCGAATGGAGTTCATTGCAAATGAAGGGAAGAGATCACCCAGGCTCTGCCTTTTGTTGAAGGAGGCAGCGGAAGCAAGCAGCAGAGCTTGCTCAGAATCGACTGGCTGCAGCAAATAGCATCATATTGAATTTCACGGGTTCCCTGGCAACAAATTACAAGTTTCTTACTGTAACAAAAGAAATAGAACTTCAGTGAGTTGAAACAAGTCGTAGAAGTACGGAAACGTGCAGGAGGCAAAGTATAGATCATGACAGACTGATGGGAGGCTGATGTCATTGAGAACTTGAGTTTAACAAATTATATTTATATTGATGGAAAAAACTAAAAGTTCAAAAGAAAGCATGTGTCTGTGTGATAGTGTGTGGGGGAGTGAGTGAGTTTCTGTGTGTGTGTAAGGGAAATGTGTGGTCGGGTGCGGCTGTTGGGGGGCAGAGTGAGTTTCTGTGTGTGTGTAAGGGAAATGTGTGGTCGGGTGCGGCTGTTGGGGGGCAGAGTGAGTTTCTGTGTGTTCACATTCATACAGTGCCTCTATGGGCAGCACTAGGGGCAAGTCAGGGTACAGTATTTTTACCCAAGGACACTTCGGTGGTGAAGATTGGAGTCAAACCGCTGACTTCCAGCCACAGCCGCCCCTCAGTTGGAGTGAGAAAGGAGTGTGTGTGTGTTTTATGAGTGTGTGTGTGTGTTTTATGAGTGTGTGTGTGTTCTCATCATTTCTCAGGTGTCACAGATTCTCTGATCTTCAGAGAATAAAGACAAACCCGGACTTCTCAGTGAAACAACTTCCCACATGTGAACTTCTGCTGTCGTGGAAAATAAACTCAGAAAGTATAGGTTGCCCGTGAGGTTTGTGTATCTGATCCTGTGTGTCCTGACTGTACGTCTGCAGCTCTATATTAGCAGCTGATGTGTGTGGGGGACGTTTCCTAAATGAAGAGTAATGAGCTCTTTAGCGGCGGCGCTCACTCTGCACGGTGGATGATTAAGTAGCTGCGTTCACAGGCTTCTGGCTGAAACTGAAAAACAGCAGATATGAGGGATCTGGAGGCAATTTGCACAAATTAGGAGGGAGCGAAATAAAATGGAAGATGTTTTTTCAAGATTATATGATTCATGTTTTCTTCGGCTAAACCAGACAAATGAATTTCATTATGTCAGCAAGCTCTTTATTCTTCACACTGGCACAACACTGTCTTAATTTTTTTTAAATCCTCTTTCAGTTCACTTGTTTTCATTTGATGAAGTAGGAATGAATGGAACATATATGACAGTGATTCTCTATTAGTTCAGCCTCGTTTTTCTTGAGTCATTGAGCAGCGACCCACATCTTTGAACCACTCAACTGCAGTAATACACGTGGCTCTCGGTAGCTTTTCAACTTGAACCCATGTGTTTTGGATTCTTCATGCTTTCATCCCACATAGCAAAAATAGTTTTCTCCCAGATTTTTCCCACATCCCACTACGGCGTGGAATGATGGGACTCGGGCGGTCCGCTCCTGTTCACCAGACCTGGGACACAAGCGAGCCATAAAAATGTTGCCTGTCAACCAAAGGTGCCAAATGCGGCCCAGATGTGTATCGTGCTATTTGGTCCATATTCACTGTTGATTACATGAGCCACTTTAGGTTCACATCCAGATTTACACCTTGCCTATAGAGCACTGCATGTTAGCCAAAAAGAAACCACATTTTTCTATTTTACAAGTGGGTATCTTTAGGCTCACGTCCAATTCATCGGGGCCACAAGAAGGCCAGACGTGCCTCAACATTTCCTTTAGTGGCCCACATCCGTAGGGTTTTGGTCCCTCTCTGTCATCTCTTATGACAAAAAAACATATTTAATGTAGTTGCTGGGTTTTTTAGTTTTGCTGTTTACCTTAGTGCTTACTGTTGCTCTGCATCATGGAAAGCATTTATCCTTCAAAATAAAAGCAGAGCACTCAAGAGTTTGACTTTTTTTTCGTTTTACACACAAATGTGCGACCCACTCAAAGGGGCCCTGCGACCCACCATGTGAGAACCACTGGTATAAGGTGTGAGGGGTAGTGTGACAAATCAAGGATAAATAAAAATAAAATAAAAACTCCAGAGGAAATTGGCAACCTAAACCATCTGCGAGGGGATGATGACGGGACAGTAGAAAGACAAATCAGCATCAGACCTCAGTCGTCTTTTACACCATCTGACCCTTCGACCCTGTGTCATTTTCTGAAGTGGCTCTTGGAAGTGATGCAGAAAATCCCCATGGGTCAGTTCCTGGAACTGCAGACGTTTTCCAGTAAGAACTTGTGGCCATGGAGTTAAATTGACACATGGAAGTTGAGCAGTCGTGGCAGCATCACATGAATTGTCAGCTCTGAAGATGAAATGTTAAATAAACGCACAAGAACTAGAAGAGAAATTCAATAACAAACGCAGAAATGTAGAAAATCACAGATCAGAAATGGCGAACGTAGCAAAACGGACGTGACTCACTTACAGTATCTGTAGGGTGACCTGGATGACAACACGTTGAGAAAATGCAACATTTTAGGAACACACTAACAAATCAGAAGACACAACAACACAATAATGCTACATGGTCTGTATTTATTTTCCAGCCTTATCAACCACTCAAAGTTCTTTACAGTACAGATCACATTCACCCATTCACACCCACAGTCATACAGGGCTTCTATGTGCAGCCTTTTATTTCCTTCACACACCATTCGCCATTCCCAGGGTGACTGTGGAAAACAGACTGGAGGAGCCGGGGATCAAACCACAAACCATCTGTTTAATGGACGACCGTCTCTACACCCTGGGCCACACCCGTCCAAATTTCTGGAAAAACATCTTGCAGGAAAACACTCGAACTCAGTTCACTCCAGTGTTGTTTTTTTGTTATAATCGTTTTCTAAATCGTGCTTTGAGACACGCTCACTCGAACACGGAGAGAAGACGACAGGCTACTGGCGCCTGCCTGTTTGTTCTCTGTCACACCAAACCTCACACCATCACAGGCCTACATACACATAAATCAACAGACATGGTGTAAGTCAGTGAGTTATTAAGTTTATCCAAAATATTGATTGTAATATTCAATCACATCCTTAAGTTAGAATGAAAGTGAGGATGAATCTCAAATCAATCAATGGGATCAACACCAAATAATTGATTCATTAGTATTAGTATTAGTATCCACTGTTAAGTCAGAAGTTCATCGCATCACAAACACACCACTGTGCTCAACCTGTAAAAACTGTCTCCTAGTGAGACACAACATACATGAAACCAGCGCCAGTGGTAAACGTGTATGTCAGATAACAGCTGCACTGATGTGTAGAACTAACAGGATGTCGAGGAATCAACGGGATTCCTGTCAACACCATAGAACCTTTTTTTTCCTAAGCTCCGTCACATCCTGAATTTGATTAAAACCAAATCTCACAGGGACTTGTGAATTGTGTTAATGTGAAGGTGCCAGTCGACAGTATTGTGAAACTATTATAGCTGTTGTAAAAAGTTCTGATGTGTGAGTGGATGTGTGTGTTTGGGCACTAAAACGTCCAGAAATGGTCCCGACAATGTGTTTTCTTCAGCGTTGTTTTGGTAATTTTCCCAAGTCAGAGAAACACAGTATCACATATGGCCTCTTTATGCTGCTGCCTGTGTTGTTCCAATCGTTAAGCTACAGCGGATGTTTGCTGTCTTAAAAGTGTTCAACTTTAGTTTGAGTTACAGTAAATCTCATGAATGTACAATCTTTTGACAATATGAGAAACAAAGGAGCGTGAAATCCTCTGTGATTGCTGGTGCAGACACAGATGCATGCGAGGAGAGGAAGAATCAAAGAGAATTATTTTGCTTAAAAATGTTTTCATGCCCGGATCGGAGACACTTTGCATCAAGAGAATGACTCATCTAAGGGAAGGAGAAAGGGAAAACATGCATGTGTGAGTGTTTGTGAACGTGAGAATCCTCTTTAAAAGGAGTTAGTGCACATTTTTTAAATCAAAGTAACGTGAAAGACAACAAAAGATTTTGCTGGTTTTAATCAGCGAGGATGCAACATCATGCATTTATCAGCATCTATAATTCCTCCTCATTAAAAAACAGAATGTGTCGTTTTCAGTTTGCAAACGATGAAACACATGTCCGTATTAAACACTAGGGGGAGTATGTAGGGGAGTAGGGGTGAGCTGCTTGTGTTCAGTCTTGTGCCCACTTGAACCAGAGAAAAGAAACTTTCTGAAATCATCTGAAGGACGAGTGTGGTCACAGTGACACATCCAGACTCTATGCATGTGTCTATTCTCAATGTTAAATATTCATACTAAACAAGTCTGCACTTATATAGCTCTAGATATACTTTTTATTTCTGGAGGTCATGTTACAGAAGATGGGTCAATGGGTCAAATCACACAGAGGTGGCCAGTCTAGGTGTTGTATCTCAGATCTGAGTTTTACGGCCCACATAGGGGACCACAACCTTATTTTTCAACCTTAGAAACACAGCAAATATTCGGCAGGAGGGTAAGGGTGTGTATCTGCCTCCACTGGGTCGGTTAAAAGAAGAAATGAGGGAGAGTGAGAAAGAGGGATGAAAATGGAGGAGAGTAGAGAGAGAGAGAGAGAGGTAGAAAAGAGTTTCTATATACTGCTCATACATGTCAGAGATGAGGACTGAGTAAAGTGGTTCTCCAACACTGAGCTCAAACACAAACTGTGCGATCACACTGTAATGATCAACATCAACATGAGTCATTTTAATAAAAAACTATGTTCTTCTGTGAATTTCACCTCTCTCTCTCTCTCTCTCTCTCTCTCTCTACCTCTAAAGTTTGGCCTTGGGCATGCGACTGTTTGTTGTGTTGCAACGCTGACCTCTGCTCACAGCCGTCCGGGAAATCATTTTGAAATCTGCTCTTTAAACAAATTCTGTGTAAACAAACATGGAGGTAAAAAAACAAAACACAACTGAATGTTGGATTGTTACACACATAAAATAATCCAAATGAAAGTTGAGACTTAAACATGCAGGTACCAAAGTTACAGTATCATCAGCGTCAACAGATTCATTTGTTTATATGTACGTTTGTCTTACTGCTTAATGAGATCTTAACTCATAATATGCAAAAGTCTATCAAGATTATGATATTTTTATTTTCACATTGTGTGTTTGACACTATAATAGGGGTTTTGATTTACTGGATTCTTTTAGTTGTCATGTTCTTCAATGATGTGTCTGAAACCTATATGTGTAGAAAAAAGTTAATAAAGAAACAACCACAGTGTTTGTCTTCCAGTGTGTATCGATTTGTAGAACATGTGTTTGGTTTGTGTGTTGGCTTCCAGAGCGACAGCGCCACGCCACAGTCACTGTCACAGAAGTGTTAACTCCTCATTTTAACCATTTGTAAACACCAACAATCACTAACTTGTTGATTTGAACTGGGCTTGCTCTGCTTCTGTCCCGAGGCATCAGAATCTGTCAAAATGTGCTCAAGATATTTGGGATTTTTTCTTCTGGGTTTGGTTTCCAGGAGCACTACACGGTAAGAGACTCAAATTTACCCCTAGAATCATTTAAATTTGTTTTTTTAAATACACACACTTATTATAATATAAGAAATATTACTCTTGCTTATCTCTGTTTCAGCAATAAAGTGCAGCTCTGCAGTGTGCTGCTCCTCACTGGACCGTGGTTATTTCGCCCTGTTAAAGAAACGTATTCTCATGACTCCAAGCTCAGATATGGCTGTGAAAACACACATAAACCAGCTGTGGAGGGTTGGGTGGGCAGAAATCGTGTGTGTCAACATGGCACATGGTCTCATACGCTACTCTATATAGGGAAAGACTGCTTCACAAATTAAATCATTTGTGGTGTTAAGGATCTCATCACTCTGTATATTAGGTATGAACAGCACAGCACTCTCAGGCATTATGCACAGTTTCTTCCTCTTATGTTATTAAAGCTGGTTTGGTCAGAGTTAGTTTGGGTTAAACGCAACACAGTGCTGCAAAGGTCACGCAGGACTGTGGAATGTTAAAGAACACTCTGAGGTTAGTGAGATATCATAAAAAGGAGTGTATGAATGTATATATTTCTTTGTGTATCTTGCAAATGACTGACATATTATTTATGGATAAAATGCATTTAGGGTTGTGAGATTAGGTTCGGGTAAAATTCATAGTATCAAAAAAAAGAAGATGAGCAAAGTGATGTTATACATAAATGATTTTTTGATGTGACAGTCTTCTATTCACAGGTTTTACCCACAATACAAACTCTGCTACAAAATTCATCCTTGTGCATCCAACCTCAGTTCTCATCAGGAACTATAGACAATGCCCTGAGATATTCCTTGAAAAAATAATTTACTTATTTTTTTCTATTTTATCAGGATGTTCTATGATGATGAGGGGTCCAAACATCAAATGAAGTCCACCCACTACATGATCAAATGATAATACCCTTTGGTTTGTTCTTTTTTCTCTTTCAGAGAAAAGCCTGCATTCCTACTTCAACTATTGCCAATGCAAAAATACACAGAGGCCTCAGAAGGTTGGTACATGAGGGAAACATCATCAGGATCACATGTGACAAAGGATATGAACACAAAGACAACATCGCAACAGCCAAATGTATAAATGGGACATGGTCCCTTTGCCCATCTGCGAGTAAGTCTTTCAGCTTTGTGCAGAGTCTAAATCTTACTCCATGAATTCTCACTGGCTACATTAACCAAACTGCCTGTTTGATCCATGACAAATGTGCTTTTAAAAATTTTTTGCATGTAAGCATCAAAACGTGCAGGGCGCCTCCTAAAATCCCACATTTATTATCATGGGACTAGGATACCAGGAGCTGTTTCTGAAGATGCAGTAGTGAAATATGAATGTGAAGATGGATACAGCATTGTGAGGGGATCACACAAAAAACTTCTGTTCATTGAACCTGGACTGGAAGGCCCACGCAGTAAGTGGACAATATGCAGATAGGATCATGTGGCAATAATCATTGACTACATCTATCTCCAACTATGTTCAAATAAAACAAGCTGCTCACATAAAAGACTTATTTGTGGTCTTGGGAGAGCGAAGTCGGTGAGTGATCTGCTGAACTTGTTAAAGTAAAGCAAAACACTGCAATGATGGTTTCATTTGTCAGTGGTATACTTGAATTTTGTCAAGGGGATATTTTGACAGGGTCATTTCACGAGAAGTGTACAAGGACGCACAACTGAAGCTCAGGAGCAAATCTGTACGTGAGCAGGAGCGGTTTTAAAGGGGGAGGTACAGGGTTGTGAGGAAAGCACAGAAAATGGTCAGAATGAAGAAAGAAAGAAACTCTATACTCGCTAAATTCATGCCATAAAGGGGGTGTGATCTGCGCTTTGAAATGTGACGCAGCCACGCCTGCTGAAATAGGATGCTACAGGGTGCTGTTCTCTTGAAAGCAACATCACCAGCAGTAACAAAGCAGACGTTACATCAATTGAATCAAACGTCCTTCACATCTGTCTCCTAGAAGTTATGTCTCTACACGGTATGTAATGTTTGTCCATTTAGGTAAACAGACAGGACGCAGTGGTGTTTTATTTCTTTCCATTCAGGAAGCTAAGATCTGCATATTGGACCTGGTGGTTCTGTGAGGTGGGAACAGGCGGGGACAGCACGCCCTCTGGCAGAGGGACACAACCTGGGGTGGAGGAGGAGGAAAGCACTGATTTTTATTAGAAACTAATCTGCAAATCTCTTTATCTAACCCCACTGAATAATATGTATGGACTCTTTGTTTTTATTTTCTTTCCATTCAGGGCAGACCAGATATTGTATCTGGGTGGTTCTGTGAGTGGGAACAGGCGTGGGGACACAGCACGCTCCTCTGGCAGAGGGACACAACCTGGGGGTGGAGGGAGGTGGAGGTGGTTAATGATTTTGCCAGGAATTAACGCAACCCTTTGGCCCAACCCTACCTGAATAATATGTATGGACTCCTCTTTTTGCTTTATTTTCTTTCCATTCAGGAAGCAGACCAGATATTGACATGATCGCTCTGTGGAGGCAGGACAGGCGGGGGACAAAGGCCCTCTGGGTCATGGGACACAACCTGGCAGTGGAGGTAGGCTCTTTGTCTCTTCTATCACTGTGATAAAATATAAGCAGATCCCACTCACTGATTTTAAGTTTAAAATTTCAATGGTACAAAATGTCTTTGATTACACCTGAATGAATAAGAAAGAAATAACATCCTAATGTGATGTGTAACTTATTCTGGTTCTATGTGCTCAGTCTTATGCAGATCTTCCAGTACCTCTGCCAACAGGTTCTCATCACATCCAGTAAGTCACCCAGACCTCATTCGCTTCTTTGAAACGAACCATCGTCATGGCTCCAACTCTCCTGACCCTCAAATCCTCTACATTATAAAAATGAATGGATCGTGATGGAGTGACACTTTACTTGGTTGGAAAGAAAAGAAATGAATGAACTAATGACTTTTATTACAAGGGACATCTACCATCTTGTCCTATATTCTAAAGAATACGGTGTATTACTACCAGCAAAATGATTGTCCTTGTCATTCCATCATTATGTCGTCGGAGGTGAAGACTTGATATGCTCCCTCTGCCTTCCTTTCTTCTTCTATTGTTTAATGTTGTTGTTTTTTTCCTTCCTGCAATTGATCCGTGAGGTCCAAACTATCAAAAGGGTTTTTCAATGTAAACAAAACCAAACCTGGGTCAGTTTGATTTGGACCTGACACCACCTCTTTGGTCAAACTGAATTTGGGTTGGTTGTTACAGATTTGGTGGTGCGAGACACTAAAGCCGCCTGCAGGTCTGGACCTAACCATGTGGTTGGTGTGAAGGCCCTTAGAAGTCTCTTTATCTGCCTGATCTTCACACGTGCACAACTTGAATTCATAAAAAAGAATTGGGACTGTGGGGAGGGAGGCCCATGCAACCTGCATTCGAACTAAGAACATACTGATGTGGAACCATCAGCAATCCACTGTACCACTGGGCCACCTGGATGCTAGTTGCACTTACAAAGAAATCTGAATATAAGTCAACATGGTCGATTCAGCATAGAGAAACATTTGGGGATGATTTGGGTCAAATCGTAGTTTATTGCTGCACAAAGCAGATTTTCTGCCCCCAGCAGTGCTGTGTAACGGCCTTTTCCACAATGTTCATTTTAGTACCACAAAGCAGTTGTTGATGAGATAATTTTTTCACTGAGATACTGTGACAGTCTTAAATAACTTTTTTTCATTTCAGTCGATAACTGTAAGACACACCAATCGCTCCTAATGGTGTCGCTAGGAAGAGCATCAATGTATTTGAAATTCAAGTGTAATATTTTTTACAAACAAGTCACAGAAGACACTGTGAGTTGGTGCCATAATGACGTGCTCTTGGTCAAAATTACCTGGCCTGCGAAGGTATAAAGAAGTCAACACTTATTTTAATTCCATAAGTCTGTCAAATATCGAAATGTTTTAAAACAAAAATATTTATCCAAGTGTGTTATTTTCTTTCGTTCATTTTGTGCAGATGCATTTTGTGTCATGAACCTGGTTATGGTTTAGGAGCTTTCTGTGGCTGAGTATTTAAAGGAAGGAGAGCGGAAATATTTTCCATGTATTGTGGGATCACAGCTGCAGTTGTCATTGCTCTACCCAGAATCACTCTGCCCGCCTGTAAGTATAAATACATTAGGTGCTTTGTATTTCAACGTGTCACAGTGCTTTCTTTGTTCCTGCCTTTTTATTGTCAGCAAAACAAACATGAATCTCTGAGCTCTGATCAGTAACAAGCAGAGTGAGACAAAGTCAGTAACTTTGTGATTCAAGATGCATTTTCAGTCAATTATCAATACTTGGATGCATTTGTCAACATTCTTGAGTGAATCTCAGGCTTCAGAGACGGGTGGTTCATAACTAGATAAAACTGCACTGACAAACCAGTGTTACCTCAAAGTGGTTTTCTTGCAGGTGTCAGGCAGGAAGGTATTGAATCAGATCTCAATAACAATATCATGAATTTTAGGGACTTACTGAAAAATTCACGGCTGTTTTTATTTAATTTTTTAGTTGTAATACCTATGACCATTATTGGGTAAGTGTTCTGATAATTCTTTTTTCTTAAATAACGGATTACAACTTGATTTGTATTAACTTCAGCACCTCTGTTTGTTGGTTGGTTTGTTTGTTAGTTAGCAATTTAATACACAAAACTAATAATCGGATAATCTGTGAAACCAGTGGAAGATGAAGTCGGCTTTCATGATGTTCATTAATTACTAGACAATAATTCATGGATCTTGGATGAAAATAAAAATAAATATTCAGAGGACTGATATTTTAGATTGTGTGTAATTTGCCGCTCATCCAAAGAAAAATCTGATCATGTGAATATAAATGTGGTTTCATAAGGGGACTGTTGGGCTTTTGTGCCATTCTAGTTATTATTGTGTTTGCATTATTGTGTTTTAATGTTTTAAACTTTATTTTACTCTGCAGCCTCTAAGTTAACTAACATTATTATAATTGTCTGTATTGTAACCAGGATATTGTACCCAAAGCACAGCGAGGGAACTCCTCCTGCCTCGTTGGATCACTCACCAACAACTGACAAACCAAAGCCAGCAGGAAAACTGATGAATCCTCCAGCAGAAAACAAGAGTGGATTTCTTTTAACCAGATGTATTTCAAAGATCCTCACAGTGTTGGAGCTGGTGCTGTTTGACAGTCAGCTTGTATCTTCATAACTGAGCACATGATCAATACTACTTATATTCTGTAAAGTAGTGGCTGGGTTGGTAGTTTGAATAAAATGTCCACTATACATTCCAACAGAATCCCTCTGTATTATTTTGTCTAGATCAGGCATATCTGTGTCAAATAATGACTTATGATTTATGATCAATAATGCATTTACAACCAGCTATAGTTTAATCACTTTTTTATAATTTTTGCAAAGTTCATATTGGCTGTGTCTGAAATCACCGAATTACTACTAACCCATACTTCACTTTATAAGGACTTTTATGTGGGAACTCTTGAGCCTCATTGGCAAAAGAAACACTTGTTGACACTACTTGATGCATTTTCTCTGATCCTCATGACGCAACAGTGTTGTGGGAATTTCAGTAAATTCTGAATGTTTATTTTACACTTAGTATGAAACCTTAGGTAAAGCAGGTTCAATTCATGTAGATATGTAGAAATACACTTGTTTGCTGCAGTTTGTGCTTACCACCACAACTCACAGATTTGACCCCATGTGGGTCAAAAAAATAATGAGTTCAATTGGCTGGTATAAAATCTTCCTCAACACATTCAGACAATACAAATGTACTGAACAGTGATTAGTAAGAGATTTGGGGGACACCTATTGTTGTCTTAAAATGAACAATTGTGACATAGGGGACTAAACATGTGTTTTTAGAAGCACATATGTGACAATGAGCGAGAATGAATGTGAAGAGTGAGTTGTTTGAGACATTAGGTGATCATTTTACTACATGTATTCATAACGATGTACAGATACAGATCGTTTGCCCTGTTGTCGGGGCCGAGAGAGAGTTTGTTGTGCTGCAACGCTGACCTCTGCCTACAGCCGTCCGGGAAATCATTTGAAATCTGCTCTTTAAACAAATTCGTGTTAACAAACATGGAGGTAAAAAAACAAAACACAACTGAATGTTGGATTGTTACACACATAAAATAATCCAAATGAAAGTTGAGACTAAAACATGCAGGAACCAAAGTTACAGTATCATCAGCGTCAACAGATTCATTTGTTTATATGCACGTTTGTTCTGAAAGATAAAATCACAATGTAGAGATAATATCATAAATGTTGAATACTGAATAATGGGTTAGGGTTAGGATTTGTTGTTATTAGGGCCCGAGCACCTCCGGTGGGAGGCCCTTTTGTATTTCGAAGGATTTGTATTTCCCTTTTGGGGCTTTGTCAGGGCCTAGACATGCTCAGATTGTTACCAAAGTTTGCAGGGAATTCAAAACCCAAAAGTAATTGTATTCTGGCAATTTGAATGGGCAAATGGCTCAACAGCGCCTATCTAAGGAAAAGCCCTCAGTTAGCTTTCACCGATCTTCACAAAAATCATAGCCTCGTGTATCATGACCAGACTGGGTCTCAAGACATTGATAATGAAGGCATAAGATTACTGTGATCTTTCACAAACGCCATAATGAAAATTATGCTATAACTTCGGTGTTCGAGGTTCAACCTCCTCAAACTACATTTCAGGTAACAACAGCCCCCCCTGCAGACATTCAGATGGTTTTAAGGAATGGGCGTGGCAAAATAACTGGACTAGCGCCCCTTAAGGGCAGCCCCGCACTACGACACGACATCTACAAAAATCGATAGAGACATGTGTCTTTCATAACAAACAAAATGTCCTTGATAGATATGCTAGACCAAACAGGAAGCCCGCCATTTGACTTTAATGGCCATTTTGGCCATTTTCCACATTTTTACTTTGACGAACTTGTCGTAGGGCTTCTATCAGATCATCAACTTCAACTTCTGGGAATGTCATCTAAGCAAGATGGGAGATATAAACTGACTCGGTATATTTGATTTCATCAGCACGGTGTGACCGTGGTGTGGCATCAAAGTTTGATTACACGCCATCAAAACATGAGGGTCTGTATCTCGGACATATTTGGTCCAATCGAGTTCAAACTAGACATGTAAGACAAGAGTCCCGCCTGATGACATCTACACAGAAATCATGACTTAAAAATCACAGTGCCAAACTTGCTGGCTACATGAACTCACATGTTTTATACTTTGACGAACCACCTGGCTGCTTTGAGCAATATACAGCTCAAATGAGCTGAGAGAAGTCAAAGGACCATGGTCAGAATTGTGACATTTCCCTCAAACCGTAAACATTGAGGCGGGGCGGCTGGTTCATCCTTCGCCAAAGGAGACGATGTTGTCATAAGTCCAGTGTGCATTGTCCTATCACCGCCAAACTTCTGTCTCATGATCAGAGACCAAGCCTGGAACAGCTCTATGTGTCAATAATTCACAAAGTGTCATAGCGCCACCTACTGATTAGCCATGAAACAGGAAGTACTTGTAAATCCACTTCTGCATTATCCAACCGCCCCAAACTACTGACCTATGATCACAATCCTGACCTTGACCAGCTCCATATATTAATATTAGTGCAGGGTCATAGCGCCACCTACTGGGATCAGTGTGAAAATGAAGTTGTTGTAACATTGTCCAATTGACATGCATTGCTCAGCCACATCAGAGCCCCTACTTGAACAGATCTATTAGTCTGCATGTAATACTGATGGCGCCCACCTACTGGCAACAGGAAATAAGCTTTGTTTTACAACTATCATTCAATTTACATGAAATTTTCACAGTGTGATGTGCACTGACAGCGTGGACCGTAATGAGCAATTAGTGTCAAGGATCGAAGATCACAAGGACGGAGTGAAGCGCTACTCCTTGCCGCAGTGCGCAAAACGCATGCAACGCAGAGACGGCGCTGGTCATTGATCGCCTTCCACTAACCGCAGCAGGCTTCAAAATTCCTTTGCTCGCCCGTTAGGCAAGCAACTAGCCCTCTACTTATTACTTAATTTTGTGCTTATTTATAATTATATATGAATCTAAAATAATTACTATAATTACAATTAAATCTGTATGTTTAAAGCCCTCGATGTTATTAGTTCCTTTAAGATATAGTGTATAACTTAACTGCTTAATGAGATCTTAACTCATAATATGCAAAGTCTATCATGATTATGATTTTTTATTTTTCTCTATTACTTTGTGTTTTGACACATAATAGGGGTGTTGATTTCATTTGATTCTTTTAGAAGTTGTCAGTGTTCTTCATGTGTCTCTGAAACCCATATGTAGGTTAATAAAGAAACAACTACAGTGTTTGTCTCTCCAGTGTATGGATTGTAGAACATGTGTTTGTTTGTGTGTTGGCTTCAGAGCGACAGCGCCACGTCACAGTCATTGTCACAGAAAGTAAGTTAACTCCCTATCTTCTTTTTAACTATTTGGGGAAATGCACTCAACAATCACTAACTTGTTTGGATTTGAACTGGGTCTTTGCTCTGCTTCGTCCTGAGGCATCAGAATTGTCAAAATGTGCCTGAGATATTTCAGATTTATTCTTCTGGTTTGGTTTCCAGGAGCACTACGGTAAGAGACTCCAAATTTACCCCTAGAATCATTTAAATTTGTTTTTTTAAACACACACACTTATTATAATATAAGAAATATTATTCTCTTTGCTTATCTCTGTTTCAGCACAAAGTGCAGCTTTCCTGCAGTGTGCTGAAGGTTCTCACTGGACCGCAGTAATTTCATTCCTCACACGAAACGATTTTCATGACCTAAGCTCACTCCATGCCTGTGAAAACACACATAAACCAGCTGTGAGGGTTGGTGGGCAGGAAATCGTGGTGTCAACATGGCACATGGTCTCATACGCTACGATGTATAGGTATCGTTTCACAAATTAAATCATTTGTGGTGTTGGGTGATCTCATCACTTGTATATTAGGTATGAACAGCACAGCACTCCTCAGCATTATGCACAGTTTAAGCTTCTTCATGTTATTAAAGCTGGTTTGGCTTTCAGAGTTAGTTTGGGGTTAAAACGCAACACAGTGCTGCAAAGGTCACGTAGGGACTGTGAATGTTAAAGAACACTCTGAGGTTAGTGAGATATCATAAAAGGAGTGTATGAATGTGTATATATTTTTGTGTATCTTGCAAAATGACTGACATATTATTTATGGATAAAATACATTTAGGTTATTAGAGATTAGGTCTGGGTAAAAATTCATAGTGTCAAAAAGAAGATGAGCAAAGTGGGATGTTATTCATAAATGATTTTTTGATGTGACACTGTCTTCATTCACAGGTTTTACCTGGCTAAACACAAAACCTCATACAAAATTCATCCTGTGCATCCAACCTCAGTTCTCATCAGGAACTATAGACAATGTCTTGAGATTAATTAAAAACTTTTTAAATTAAAAATAATTTTATATATTTTTTTTCTATTTCATCAGGATGTTCTATGATGATGAGGGGTCCAAACATCAACAACAGTCCACCCACTAAGGCTTTATTCAAATGATAACAATTCTTTGGTTGGTTCTTTTTCTTTCAGAGGAAAGCTCTGCATTCCGCTCAACTATTGCCAATGCAAAATACACAGAGGCCTCTGGGGAAGGTTGGTACAAGGAGGGACACATCATCAGGATCACATGTGACAAAGGATATGAACACAAAGACAACATCGCAACAGCCAAATGTATAAGTGGGACATGGTCCTCTTTGCCCATGTGTGAGAGTAAGTCTTCAGCTTTGTGCAGAGTCTAAATCTTACTCCATGAATTCTCACTGACTACATATAAACCAAACTGCCTGTTTGATCCATGACAAATGTAAGTTTTTTCAGTACATCAACCGTGCAGGGCGCCTCCTAAAATCCCACACGCCATTATCGTTGACCAGATACCAGGAGCTGCTTCTGAAGATGCAGTAGGTGAAATATGAATGTGAAGATGGATACAGCACAGAGGATCACAATAAAAAACACTTTTCTGTCTGGCTGGAACCTGGACTGAAGGCCCAATGTGCAAAGTGGTGGACAATATGCAGATAGGATCAAGGGCACATCATTGACAACACTCCATCTCCAACTATGTTCAAATAAAACAAGCTGCTCACATAAAGACTTTATTTGTGGTCTTGGGAGAGCGAAGTCGGTGAGTGATCAGCTGAACTTTGTTAAAGTAAAAGCAAACACGCCTGCAATGATGGTTCCATTTGTCAGTGGTATACTTAATTCCCATTGGAAGGGGATATTTTGACAGGGTAATTTCACTAAAGTGTATATGACGAGTCAAACTGAAGCTCAGAGCAAATCTGCATGTGAGCAGGAGTTAAGAAGGGGGAGGTACAGGGCTGTGAGGGAAAGCACAGAAAATGGCTCGTAAATGAAGAAAGGAAAGAAACTCATACTCGCTGCAAATCTGGGCGCTACATGTAAAGCGTGGATTCAGGCTTTTGAGTTTCAGGACGCAGCCACGTTCAAGCTAAAATAGGATGCCACAGGGTGTTGCCCTTTGAAAAGCAAACATCACCAGCAGTAAATAAAGTGACGTTACATCAATTGAATCAAACGTCCTTCACACATCTGTCTCCTTGTAGTTATGTCCTGTAACACGTGTATGTAATGTTTGTCCATATAGGTAAAGACACAGGACGAGTGGTGTTTTTATTTATTTCCATTCAGGAAGCAGACCAGATATTGGACATGGTGGTTCTGTGGAGGTGGGACCAGGCGAGGGACACAGCACGTCCTCCGGCCATGGGACACAACCAGGCAGTGGAGGTAGGCCTTCGTCTCTTTTATCACTGTGATAAAATACAAGCAGATCCCACTCATTGATTTTAAGTTTTAAAATTTCAAAGGTATAAAATGTCTTTATAAGATTCTGAATGAATAAGAAAAGAAACAACATCCTAATGTGATGTGTAACTCTATTCTGGCTTCATGTGCTCTAAAATCTTAGCAGGATCTTCCAGCACCTCTGCCAACAGCCTCTTCATACTCCAGTAAGTCATCAGACTCATTCGCTTCTTGAAACGAACCATCGTCAATATGCTCCAACTCTCCTTCTGACCCCTCTTTAAACTTCTAAGCATTATAAAAATGAATGGATCGTGGACAGGAGGACACTTTACTGGTTGGAAAGAAAAGAAAATGAATGAACTAATGACTTTTATTGCAAGGATGATTCACCATCTTGTCCCATATTCTGAACAACAATACGGTGTATTCTGAGAAATGATTGTTCTGTCATTCCATCATTATGTCGCCGGAGGTGAAGACTTGACATGCCTCTGCCTTCTTTTTCTTCTTCTATTGTTTAATGTTGTTGTTTTTTTCCTGCACTGATCTAATCCAAACTATCAAAAGTATTTTTTCTCACTGCAAACAAACCAAACTTGGTCAGTTTGATTTGGACCTGACACCACCTCTTTTGGTCAAACTGAATTTGGGTTGGTTGTTACAGACGGTGGTGCGAACACTAAAGGTCTGCAGGTCTGGACCCTAACCATGTGGTTGGTGTGAAGGCCCTTAGAAGTCTCTTTATCTGCCTGATCTTCACATGCACAACTTGAATTCATAAAAAAACAGAATTGGGATCAGGGAGGAGGCCCATGCAATTGCAGATTCAACCAAGAACATACTGGATGTGAACCACTGTGCTAACCATCACCACTGTGCCATCTGGATGCCAGTTGCACTACAAAGAAATCAAATATGTCAACATGGTCGATTCAGCATAGAGAACATTTGGGGATGATTGGTCAAACCAGAGTTTATTGCTGCACAAAGCAGATTTTCAGTTCACAGTGCTGTGTAAATTGCTCTCTTTTCCACAATGTTCATTTTAGTACCACAAGTTATGTTGTTGATGAGATCATTTTCACTGAGATACTGTGACAGACTTAAATAATCCTTTTTTTTTCATTCTTAGCCTTAAACCTGTGGACACACCCAAACGCTCCTACGGTGTCGCTAGAAGAGCATCGAATGTAGGTTTGAAATTTAGTAATAGTTTTTACAAACAAGTCGGTCTAGACACTGTGAGTTGTTACAATGGGGACGGCTCTGGTCAAAATTACCCGGCCTGCGAAGGTATAAAGAAGTCAACACTTAGCCTTAATTTTTCATAAGTCTGTCAAATATCGAAATGTTTTAAAACCAAAATATTTATCCATGTGTTTTTCTGTTCGTTTTGTGCAGATGCATTTTGTGTCATGGAACCTGGTCATTATGTTCGTGGTTTTAAGCTTTCTGTGACTGAGTATATCAAGGAAGGAGAGACGAAATATTTTCCATGTATTTGGCAGGATTACAGCGTGGCTGTTCATTGCTCCAATCGCATATTCACTTATACCCGCTGTAAGTATAAATACATTAGGTGCTTTGTATTTCAACGTGTCACAGTGCTTTTTGTTCCTGCCTTTTTTATTGTCAGCTAACAAACATGAATCTCTGAGCTCTGATTCTCAGTAACAAGCAGAGGAGACAAAGTCAGTAACTTTGTGATTCAAGATGCATTTTCCACAATTAATAAATAATTGGATGATTTGTCAACATTCTTGGAGTGAAATCTGCAGTTTCAGAGACGGTGGTTCATAACTAGATAAAAACTGCAATTCTCGACAAACCAATGTTGTTCAGACTTACCGAAAATCTAAGTGAGCTGCTTTTATTTTATTTTAGGCTGTCACCTATGACCATGATAGTGTTCTCGGATACCTTTTCTTAAATAATTGATTACAACTTGATTTGTATTAACTTCAGCACCTCTGTTTGTTGGTTGGTTTGTTTGTTAGTTAGCATGAATACACAAAAACTACTTAATCGATAATCAGGAACCTAGTGGGCTGATGTGGTGTCGAAGCTTTTCATGATGTTCATTAATTACTTAGACAATAATTCATGGATCTTGATGAAAATAAAAAATATTCAGAGACGATATTTTACATCAAGCAGTAATTTGCGCCGATCCAAAGAAAAATCTGGATCATGTGAATATAAATGTGGTTTCATAAGGGGACTGTTAGTTTTTGTGCCATTCCAGTTAATATTGCATTTGCATTATTGTACACGTTTTAAACTCATTTTACTCTGCAGTTCTACATTAACGGCTAACATTATAATTGTCTGTAATAAACCAGGGAGCGTTCTAAAGCTCAGCGAGGGAACCCTCCTGCCTGTTGGATCACTCACCAAACAACTGACAACCAAAGCCGAGCAGGAAACTGATGAAATCCCTCCAGCAGAAAACAAGAGGATTTCTTTTTAACCAGATGTATTTCCCAAAGATCCTCACAGTGTTGGAGAGCTTGGTGCTGTTTGACAGTCAGCTTGTATTCTACAACTGAGCATACGATCAATACTACTTATATTCTGTGCTAGTGTACATATAGTTTGAATAAAATGTCCACTATACATTCCAACAGAATCCCTCTGCATTATTTTGTTTAGATCCGGCATATCTGTACAATAATGACCTATGATTTATGATCAATGCATTTAGCAACCAGCTTATAGTTTAATCACTTTTTTATTCTTGCTAAGAGTTCATATTGGCTGTGTCTGAAATCACCTGTACTCATTCACTAACCTATACTTCATTTTATAAGGACTTTATGTGGGAACTTTGAGCCATTGGCAAAAGAAACACTTGTTGACACTACTTGATGCATTTTCTGGATCCTCATGACGAACAGCAGCCAGGGGGAATTTCATAGTAAATTCTGAATGTTTATTTTACATCAGTATTAAACCTTTAGGTAAAAAGCAGTTCAATTCATGTAGATATGTAGAAATACAATTTGTTTGTTGCAGTTTGTGCTTACCACCACAACTCAGATTTGTCCTACGTGGGTCAAAAATAATGGGTTCAACTAATAGGTATAAAATCTTCTCAACACATCTAGACAATACAAATGGATGAACAGTGATGCCAGTAAGAGATTTGGGACACGGTCGTTGTCTTAAATGAACAATGTGGACATAGGGACTAAATATGTGTTTTTAGAAGCACATATGTGACAATGAGCGAATGAATGTAGAAGAGTGTTGTTTGTGACATTTAGTGACTACTTACCACATGGTCTATAACCCATGTACAGATACAGACTGCCTGCCTCTGTCGGGGCCGAGAGAGTTTGCTGTGTTGCAACGCTGACCTCTGCTCACAGCCGTCCTGGGAAATCATTTTGAATTGCTCTTAAACAAATTGTGTTAACAAACATGGAGGTAAAAAACAAAACACAACTGAATGTTGGATTGTTACACACATAAAATAATCCAAATGAAAGGAGACTATGTCATTAGAACCAAAGTTACAGTATTATCAAAGGGTCAACAGATTCATTTGTTTATATGCACGTTTGTTCTGAAAGATAAAATCACAATGTAGATAATATCATAAAATGCTGAATACCAAACAATGGGTTAGGTTAGGTTGGTTGATTTGTTGTTATTCTACTATAATTGTATTATTATAATTTATATAATCTAAATAATTACTTAATTACAATTAAATCTTTATGTTTAAAGCCCCTCGTTGTTATTAGTTACTTTAAGATATAGTGTATAACTTTACTGCTTAATGAGATCTTAACTCATAATATGCAAAGTCTATCAAGATTATGATATTTTTATTTTTCATTACTTTGTGTGTTTTGACACTATAATAGGGGGTTTTGATTTCATTTGATTCTTTTAGAAGTTGTCAGTGTTCTTCACATGTGTCTCTGAAACCCATATGTAGAAAAAGTTAATAAAGAAACAACCACAGTGTTTGTCTTCCAGTGTGTATCGATTTGTAGAACATGTGTTTGGTTTGTGTGTTGGCTTCAGAGCGACAGCGTCACGCCACAGTCACTGTCACAGAAAGTGTTAACTCCTCATTCTTTAACTATTTGGGGAAATGCCCTCAACAATCACTAACTTGTTTGGATTTGAACTGGGTCTTTGCTCTGCTTCGTCCTGAGGCATCAGAATTGTCAAAATGTGCTCAAGATATTTGGGATTTTTTCTTCTGGTTTGGTTTCCAGGAGCACTACACGGTAAGAGACTCAAATTTACCCCTAGAATCATTTAAATTTGTTTTTTTAAACACACACACTTATTATAATATAAGAAATATTATTCTCTTGCTTATCTCTGTTTCAGCACAAAGTGCAGCTCTGCAGTGTGCTGCTCCCTCACTGGACCGTGGTTATTTCGTCCCTGTTAAAGAAACGTATTCTCATGACTCCAAGCTCACCTATGCCTGTGAAAACACACATAAACCAGCTGTGGAGGGTTGGTGGGCAGAAAGCGTGTGTCAACATGGCACATGGTCTCATACGCCACGATGTATAGGTACGTTTTTCACAAATTAAATCATTTGTGGTGTTAAGTGATCTCATCACTCTGTATATTAGGTATGAACAGCACAGCACTCTCAGGCATTATGCACAGTTTAAGCTTCTCTCATGTTATTAAAGCTGGTTTGGTCAGAGTTAGTTTGGGGTTAAAACGCAACACAGTGCTGCAAAGGTCACGCAGGGACTGTGAATGTTAAAGAACACTCTGAGGTTAGTGAGATATCATAAAAGGAGTGTATGAATGTGTATATATTTTTGTGTATCTTGCAAAATGACTGACATATTATTTATGGATAAAATGCATTTAGGGTTAGAGATTAGGGTTCGGGTAAAAATTCATAGTATCAAAAAAAAAGAAGATGAGCAAAGT
The DNA here is from genome assembly GCF_022539355.2 of Hippoglossus stenolepis. Classification (NCBI taxonomy): domain Eukaryota; kingdom Metazoa; phylum Chordata; class Actinopteri; order Pleuronectiformes; family Pleuronectidae; genus Hippoglossus; species Hippoglossus stenolepis. Next base: position 8,655,711 of record NC_061493.1, read on the forward strand.
GATGTCATACATAAATGATTTTTTGATGTGACAGTCTTCTCATTCACAGGTTTTACCCACAATACAAACTCTGCTACAAAATTCATCCTTGTGCATCCAACCTCAGTTCTCATCAGGAACTATAGACAATGTCTTGAGATATTCCTTGAAAAAATAATTTGATATTTTTTTCTATTTTATCAGGATGTTCTATGATGATGAGGGGTCCAAACATCAACAGTCCACCCACTACATGATCAAAATGATAACAATTCTTTGGTTGGTTCTTTTTTCTTTCAGAGGAAAAAGCCTGCATTCCGCCAACTATTGCCAATGCAAAATACACAGAGGCCTCAGAAGGTTGGTACGAGGAGGGAAACATCATCAGGATCACATGTGACAAAGGATATGAACACAAAGACAACATCGCAACAGCCAAATGTATAAATGGGACGTGGTCCTCTTTGCCCATGTGTGAGAGTAAGTGTCAGACGTTAGTTTCCCATCTAGTCGCCCTTTCCTGCTCCTCTTCATGATTTATTATGGTATTTACAGGAAGTATGTCCGCCTGCAGTGAGCCTCCCAAAGTCCCCCATGCTGTGATCACTGGTTTGGACTATCAGGACTTGTTCGCTGCAGGTTCAGAAGTGCAGTACGAATGTGAGGATGGATACACTATAGACGGAGTGCACACAAAAAAATCCACATACTGCTTAAGTGGACACTGGACTGAAGGCCCCGTCTGCGGTAAGTGGACAATGTGATATTATTAATTGGCAATAAAGCAACACTATGCAACTTTTACTAAGCAACAGCGCCCTCTGCAGCCACAATGAATATCTAGCTAAATGCTGGTTTGTCATTGCTCCTAGGTTTTTTTAACAGATCTACATTTTGTGATCCATAAAAGATCAGTTTGTTATAAATGCAATGTTTTTTTTCCCTCTCAGGCGGAGGAAGAGGACCAGGTACTGATCTTGGTGGCTCTGCAGTGGGCGGAACAGGTGGAGGGCACACTTCATCTGCTGGCGGTGGGACACAGCCTACACGTATTGATATTAAATAGATTTATCTTATGTCTTCCAAACTATATCAATATATTGTGTATTTATTTATTCAACTCAGGCCGCAGACCAGGTAGTGGACATGGAGGGACAGGTACTACATCTGCTGGCAGTGGGACACGGCCTGTGGGTGGAGGTAAATTTTCATTTATATTAGATATAAATGAAGACCATAACATCTCAAATTAAAGTTATTAAGAATCTGAATTCAGAAGAAGAACATTTCTGGAAGAATAAAAGCATAAAAGCAACATCCTGGTGTGATAACAAACTAAAATCTAACAAACTGCTGTTTCCACTCTAACTGATAGGATCATCAACCAGCTCTGGAACAAATGAAGAGGAGATTCAAAATGCACCAAGTAAAGTAGATCCATCTCTACCTATACATTTATGCTTCATGTCATATATCTCTCTATATATCTATATATCTATATATATATGTATGTTTGTAGGTATAGGCTATATAGATACATATAAATATTGATATATTCATTATTATTACTATACAAAACAAGTACTATGGCCGTATTGAAGAGAAAAAAAGAGATTTGGAGAATAAAGTTATAAAAAAAACATACTAATAATTATTTTTATTTTCAAAATAATAATAATATAACAGGAACAAAGTCGTAATCTGACGAGAAAAAAAAGAAAATGATTTTAAGAATAAAGCCATTATTTTATGAGAAAAAAATTGTGATATTACAGGAGTAAAGTTCTAATCTGACAAGAAAGAAATCAAATTATTTTAAGAATAAATTTGAAATTGAATGAGAAAAAACTCATACTATTGCAAGAATAAAGTCCTAATAAATCGATAAATAAGTTATCGTGTAACAAGAATAAAGTTGTACTTTAATTAGATTATATTACGACAGCTCTGCCCCAGTCATTTCCTCCTCCACAAAAGAGGTATTTTCCTCCAAGTCTGTGATTCTTTCTGTGAAATAGACACAGTTTCTCTTGATCCTTATGATGATGTGGTGCTGATGACTTATTTTGTTAACATGAGACCTTATCAAGATGATTAACATTCTTTATTTTAACACACACAACAAGCTGATCTTCGGATATTCCCCCTCAAACATGACATGTAGCCTAAAATTCAAATTTTTTTCTTGTAATATTCGGACTTTATTCTGGAAATCTCTTGAAGTGGCCCTGATACTCCGTGGCTCTTATAAGTAGCACTAACGAGTTATACTGAAGAATTTAAAATCAAATTTGAAGTTGATCAACTTTGCTGTTACAGTCTGAAATTTCCCAAATCATTTTTTCTTATTCAGTTGAAAGCTGTGGAAAACACCCCAGTATCCCCAATGGTGAAATTGTGGACACTAGAGAGATGTTTTTGAAATACGCGTGCAACACCTTTTACACATATGTGGGTCCAAAGACAGTGGTGTGTCATTCAGACGGCACATGGTCAGATGTGCCCAGCTGCAGAGGTATGAACAGGTCAGCACTGCAAGACTTTATATCAATGGTCTGTCCAGGAGATTGTGAAAATACAAGTGTTTTTTTCTTTTTCCTTTTGTGCAGCTACCTACTGTTCTGTGGACACCCATCAATATCGTGAATTATATTCTGATGGAGTGAAATATGTAAAAGATGGTGAGGGGCGGAAACTGGCATGTGTGAAGCTGGACGAATGGTGGACAGATCATTTTTCTGAAGTCCGCTGCACTAATGGAAGAATTAGATTAAGTGAATGTAAGTATCACTTCAGCTATGATATGTGTGTTTGTGTGTGTGTGTGTGTGTGTGTGTGTGTGTAGAGTCTGCTAAAACGTATTATAGTCGTCAGGCCAAGATGAAGGTTTGGATATTAAACTGCTTTCAGACATGCACTGAACTCAGGAGATTTTTCTGAGGGGCTGTATGTGAGAACGCAAATGTTGGAGTCAGTTGCTCTGAAACATTTTCTGGAGCTTTTCCTGTCAGGCCCCTGGTAAAATGTCCAGGAAATGACTGAATTAGCCTCTGTCAGAATACAGCGGGAAGAAGTCCAGAAAGACTCGAGTGGGCGTGTTCTGACACCTTTTCGAAAGATTTTGGTGATTTAGTGCGACGCCAGTGTCAATGTGCTGTAACTAAAAACAGGAATTTGACAGCAGAATTCATACGTTATGTGTCATTTCTTGTTGTGAATTCGTCAATGACTTCAATTGACAGAACAATACTCACTGCTGTGCTAACATTTTTAGGTTGTAGCTGGCTCACAATAAAGGTGAGTATTAATCTTGTATTACGCAATAATGTAGCGTAATTTTTATTTGCATGTATGACTATGGGTTCATAATATAATCTTTATTATTATTACTGTTTTTTTTATCATTGTTTGGTGTTTGTAAAACCTTTGTCTTTTGACCAGAGCCTTTGCTCAGGCACTTTGAGGAAGAGGAGGTTGCTGCTGCCTTTGGATTTGCTCACTGAATGAAAACAGATGCCAGCCTGGAAAACTGAAGTTATGACTGTGATGATACATATGTTGTAACATTATAACATGTCAGCTTTTTCTAAAGCTATTTCAGGCTTCTCATAAATTCCTACAACAAGCTGGAGTTAACTGTTTTTCTGTGGGTTCAAAGCCACACAAATGACTGGTAGTCGGCCTGGTTAAAACCTGGACTGGAATCACTTGTCTTTCTAGTATTGTGTTTTTTCTAAATCCTCTCCTGAAATCAACCCATTCATTCATCTTTCTAGTCTGTCACAAGGCTAATGACACACACGTTCATTCCCATCAGATTTTATTGATCATGACACAAAGTTTGAGAAGTTTCAGAACAGAATCAATTCTGTAACAGATCATTAATATTAACTCAGCTGATTGACAGACAATAAAAACAATAACAGCTGCGACACAATTTAAAACAGCAACACCTCCTCGAGGTGCAACTGATACTTTTACACAGGATTTCTATTTAATCCGTCTCTTTCTTCAACTACCCTCTGAAATTCAATCATTTCACAGTTGGAAATTGTTCATAATTGTTTTAATCATATTTCATATGATTTACCATTTCAATTAAATTAAGCTCTAAGCTCTGTGCAGTATTGAAGGGTCCTCGCACCTTTGTGCAGTGTCTGGGAGGTGCAGTTGCCACGACGTTACAGATCTGACCACGTACAGGTTTTTATCAAAAACATAGAAATGTGTCCTGTTGTTCAAAGAAAACTAAAAACTTTCGCAATTTAACATTGTCAAGATCTTTAAGATTTAGTTAAGTAAACTGGATTAATTCCCTTGGAAGTACGAGGTGTGGAAAAGGCAAACAATTTGCAACTTAAAATAGAATTTCTCCTGGTGGGTTTAGGGTACGGATCCACAAGCTTTTTTATGGTCTCAAACTAATAGATGTGCCTCCCAAATTTCATACATCTTGGGCAAAGTTAAGGCAGAAGGCTTCAATTATTAAAATTGTTGGGCGGCGCAATTAAGCCATTTTTCTCGCACATGCGCGGTACAATAAAAGATTTTTGGCCAGACGTGATGCATGTACAACAATTTGTCAGATTTCAAGCATGTTCAGGTCGTCGAAAATGCTAATTGACAAATCGGTGCAATCATCAACTTCTAACACTTAGATAATTAGCTCATAATTACACTGCATGAGTAAAAAAAGTTTTTTAAAAAGTACACACATTACAACGTAAGACCACCCACTTTACATCTCCTCAGTAGTAATGTTTGTTATGTTATAATTAACCTGTGAATATGTATAACATCCAACTTTTCTGCTTTAAAACCAATAAACCTCTGTAATGTTTTGTTGTGTTGTGTACTTACACCATCCCAAATGTTTCCAGCTGTTTTTAAACCCAGAAAATACATAATTCCATTTACATGTCTGTCAATTATCTCCTATGTACAAACATCACTGTTGGTTGTTTAACAGAAACAATCCTGATCGACTTTTATCCAGTTTTAAGCCACATTTTTACACATTTCACAATTAAACATTTAAGTGGATGACAGATTTGAGTTATCATAGGAACAAGCTGAGCGAACAGTGGTTACACAGCTCGCAGCCGCTCACAGACGCCCTGCGCTCGCCGAACGGGCGTCAGCATCACACGGGTCTATTTGTTGTGGAGGAGGAGGAGACTGATAATGTGGATAATTTGGCTCCAGCTAAAAACCTCATGATTTATTAACACTGCAGGAATCTTAACCAGGAGGAGCTGAGCGCAGTGATGACGATGGTGGTAACGACTACAATTCCCATGATTCCATGCAAAACTTGTTATTGTTTTGACTGAGAGAATCTGAGCAGCAGAAAAGTACATGTTGTGCATTTAGGAACATGAATGATGAACCAAGTCCTCAAAACCTGCATTAAGGTTTCTGCCAATTGATGAATCAAAATGAATTGTGTCATTCCGTGACACTAAAGGCTCGTGCTAAAACTGATGCACGAAAAGAAAAAAATATTGTTAAAGCCACTTTGTGTGACCATGTAACTGGTATCAAATTGTTCCCAAACTTGTCTTTTTCACTTTTAGTTCCAGATTTTACAGTTAAAGTGGTATTTTTCATGGTTTATTATACTGTACTAAAAAAAATTAAAAAAAACGCCCTGGTATAAATCCACAGTCCCACCCAGTTTGCATGGCGCATAGAACACCATTTATCGCAGTTCAAGCAGTCTTTTGCGATACGTATATCGCGCATGTTGATATCGCGTTGATGATACATTTTCGATATATCGTGCAGCCCTAGTGTCTACGTCATTGTTTCCAAACGTCTCAGACTAAAATGAGATCAGCAGTGTTTCCAGTCTTCTCAGTTTTAGTGGCTCTAATTCTAATACTCAGGAATAGTGTGGACAGCAGGCATATCTGGAGCAGAGTTGATGCTTTTTCAAACAAATACATGTGTTGATGTAGCCTTAAATTGAGTCATTTACAGTTCAAAAAGCTGAAACTCCCTGTCTCCAAATGCAAACATATTTTAGTGGTGAATACTGAAGTTTTGTTCTTCGGATTCAAATGACTAGGTTCCTTTAAGACTCAGTGGAGTAAGGAGCATCAGTGCCTGTGGTCAGAGTTGGACATGTTCTGTACAGAGGAAGATGAATCCAGTCCCAGTAGCGTGCCCAGGTAGGACTGCTCTCGCGGATCCAGCATCTGATCAGGCCTCACAGGGTGGACGATGTTGGTGGGCTGGGGGGTGAGGGTGTACTTCTCTAAGAACGCCAGGTCGGTGGCAGCCTGGTAGACGGAGTTCTGCTGCTGTCCTTGAGCCTGCATGCTCACGACATTATGAGTCTGGGAGGAGAGAGACGACGTGTTCAGCTCACCTTGTGCTCCTCCTGCCGTCTGGATAGGAACTAAAGTGACTGGCACGCAAACATTCATAGCGGGAGGGGGGCAGCTTTGAAGAGCCGACTTAGGCTCAGCGCGATACGCCTTCGAGGTCTCCTCAAAAGGGATGGAGACTATTTTGTCCTCGCTGAGGGTGCTGACGGGCTGCCCGGTGAATCGCGTGCTGTGCACATGGTCGACGTGGTACTTGAGCTTGTCTTTTCTTTTGAAGGTGGCGCTGCACTGTGGACAGTTAAAAGGACGAGCGTCCGAGTGAATCACCATGTGCTTTGTCAAGGTCTTCTTGATCCGAAATGTCTGGTGGCATTCAGGACATCTGTGGGGTTTCTCACCTGTCACAGCAACACAAGCAGAAACGTTAGTGTGAGGATGCGTCTCTCCTTTAGGCTTTTCTTAAGTGGGGTAGTTAATTATACACCCCCAATTTCAAATCTTATGATAATTTCCGAGAGGTGAATAAATCCATCTATTATCTATACAGATTACAGGATCACGGTGGAGCAGGAGCAAATCCCAGCTGACATTGGGGGGGGGTGGGGTACACCCTGCACAGGTCGCCAGTGTATCACAGGGCAGAGTGTTTGTACTGTGGGAGGAAGCCTGAGTAACTGGACAAAACCTACACAGACATGAACATCCAAACTCCACACAGAAAGCCAAAAAGGATTTGGAACCATCGCACTGTGAGGCGACAGGGCGTAACACTGCAACACTGTGCCTTCTAGAGCTGGATCTGTGACCTTTATCATTGTAAACTGTATCTGTGCCATGCAAGAGCCGTGATTAAAGGCGATAGGGCTTTTTCAATCATCAAATCAGTTGACGTCTTTGTTTCCTTACCTGAGTGTGTCCTGAAGTGCATTTCCAGACTGGACTTTCCTTTAAATTCCTTCTTGCAGACCTCACACTGATGCACTGCAGTTTTATACCTGTGAGAAAAAAGTCAGAAAGCAAAAGCATTTGGTTAAGGTTGCAGGGCCCACTGAGAGTAATGTTAACATGCTGTTTGTCCGTCATAAGACAACATACTTCTGCCAGACTTTCTCTCCTAAATGAACACTTTTGTAGTGGACAGTCAGATGATCATGGCGCCTGAAGCACTTCCCACACTCCTCACACTGGTGTGCTTTCTCACCTGAAACAAAAGTGGGCTACGTTAAAATACACACAGACAGGAGGGATTAACAGTATGTTTCACTATACCTTATGTATAATAAGAAATAACACTTTATCTTTGGGAATAAACCAATGGTGACCTTGCTACTAAAATAGGAAAATCACACACTGCAGAACGCTTTAAATCAGGAGAATAGACTCCAACTGGGGCCCAATATGTTAGGGACATAGACCCAGGTCTGATCAGCCTGTGGTGGGTCTGCCTTAGCAGTCTTATGATTAAAAGGCTGAAACACCCAATGGCGCTGAGGTACACAACTGAGGTTATGTCCCTGAGATCCGCTGGTGGTCGCTTACATCTGCTGGTGGTTGGCAACTTATCATCCAACTAGTGCGGAAGACCTTCAAACATACAAGTGATATTTACCATCTTCTATGTTCTAAAACAAAACGAAAAAATTGTCGAAAGAAGGACACAGAAGAATCCCACTGTTACATGTGTTCTACTGTACCGGAGTGTATTTTCTGATGCTTGGTCAGGTGATCGTGGCGTATAAAGGTTTTCCCACACTCGTCACACTCGTAGCGCTTGTCATCATGGTGTACTCGGAGGTGGAGCCTGTCCACGGAACATTGAGGGGCCAATCAAACTGAGAGCTTGAATCATAACATCACATCACAAACACAGCTGACACCTTCTTTCCACACTCAGTGAACCCACCTGTAGGAGCTGCCATGACGGAAACTTTGGCCGCAGATACTACACAGGTGAGGTTTCTCCCCACTGTGGATCCTCATGTGCTCCCTCAGCGTTGTCCTAGAAGTAGAAATCTGCAGCTCAGCATGTTGGAAGGGTTTAGTGATACAGAACAGACCCACAGGCATCAGCCAAAGCATCACAGTGCTCTTCCATATGGAACAGATGTACCTTTCCCGCACTGATTTCCCACAGATAAAACAGGTCCACTTTCTCTTGCCTCCGTGAGTACACTCAATGTGTCGCTTCCTGTTGCCTGTGTCATTGAACTGTCGGCCACAGATCTCACAGGGAAACGGACCTGAAAACGAGACACATAGAATCAGAAAGTATGTGTGACTTTACATTTCTCTTAGTGTACTTACATATATAGACATATAGCTATAGGGACGAGGACAACAAAAACACTAAACAAATAACTGAATACATCTTTGGAATTTAACGTTTTTCCCATTTGTAAAAGAAAATGTCTATCTCTAAATCTAAGAGCTTTAGGATTTAATTTTCATGGTGCATTTCCCACCTAAGTGATACTTTTCTTGGTGCTTCAGCCTGGCAAACCTCGACTTGAAGTACTCATCACAGAAGGTGCATTTAAAAGGGCGTTCCTGTGTGTGCAGGATCATGTGCTCCTGCAGATGAGGCCTGCGGGTGAAGGTCTTCAGACAAATCTGGGTCAGAAAGGTCAAAGGTTACACAATGTTAAAATCTCTCTTTACATACAATATAATATTTATTAACTGATAAAAATCCTCATCATTCTGAAACGGGTCCTTACAGCACATTTCCAGCCTTCACTCTTCCTCTTCCTCTTGGTAAGAAACTCTTGGATGTTGTCGGGATGAAACCTGATCCAGGAGATACAAATATTATGGGTCAGTCATTATTATATCTGAACTGATGGAAACTGAAAACTTTAGTTTAGACGGCTACATTGATACATACATTAAAATGAATGGGAATGTAGAGTGACATTAGACTGGATGTAGAGATATAGCAGTGACTAACCTCCTGACATGTTTGGCCAGGGTTTTCTTGCTGGCATGCAGCTTGTTGCAGAAGGGACATTTGTGCTCCTTCTTCTGGAAGGGAGCGTCGCCGGCGTGCTTCTTCCTGTGCACGGTCAGGTTAGACTTGGTGGAGTAGCGCTGGAAACAGATGTCACACTGGAACGGTTTCTCTCCCGTGTGCACTCTGGTGTGACTCTCGTACTTCCCTGAGAACAGGCAGCAACAGTTGATTACACATTTGAAACATTTGTATCAGCACTCTCATGGAAATGAGCACTACTATGTTTACTGGGTGTCCAATTAAAGGAAACATACTGTATTTGTCAATAGGACTAAAATGGAGGAGAGCACAACCACAGCTTTTAAAGGGGCAGTAGGGAACATCTATGAGAATAACTATTTGTCAAATCTGTTGAAACTGCCTCATCTGACAAACATCTGGCTCCTCCCACAGCTCGTAAGGCAATTTGGAGGAATCAATCGCTCCTGTTTCTGTTGGGTCTGATTGCTTCTGATGCTAAGCTCAGAGACTGTTTTGGATCTCGGCCGAAACAGAAGGAGGGGTCTGGAAGTTGTATCTGTTAAAATGTTCTATTTTTCTCCTTCCCTGTCCTATTTTTTCAAAATCCCACCAAATGCAGCTTTAAACAGAGTTTCTGGCAACGGGTGACGAACCTCTTATGCATATTTATACTTTTTAAACAGAAAAAAGGAAGAAAAGGCAGAATTAAAAAAAACAAGTATTCTGATAAATATTTGCCATGATTACGAAAAAGCCAGACGATGTGCTCATTCCATCTTTCCAAGTGAATCAAATCAAAAGAATTTGTCTTTTTAAAATGTATACCTTTGTAAATTCAACATCTTACTGCTACTACTACTGCCACTGCGAGAGATAACGTAAATCACAAGACTAAAAATCAAGACCTTATTCTATGGTTCCCACCTGCACGGTCAAAGGTCTTGTCACATTTGGGACACATGAGAATCTTCTTGCTGGAGGTCTGGATGATGACTGGGGCCAGACCCTCAGGGTACACCGGGCTCTGGTTGGAGCTTCCTGCTGCAGGCGCCTGCACCTCCACCTCTCGAACACCTAGGCACTCTGACCCTTCTCCATCTGGACCCTGCTGACTTGCGCTCTTGTCTGCTGCGGCTGTCTTTTGGGCAGCCACATCCTCGTTCACGTCTCCTCCCTCCTCCACTTCATCTTCCTCATCCACCACGTCATCGTCGAGAGCTGGTTTAGACGTCTCTTTTAAGCTCGGTTTGGACGTCTGCTTTTCCACAACCGCATTTCCTGCTTCCTCTACTCTAGCTTTGTGCCGCTCGCTTGGTGATAAAATCTTCTGTGTTTCCTCAGGTGTGTTGACAAAGTACTCCACATCATCTCTCTTATACTTAGTGGGTGTTCTCCTCCTACGAGCTGATCTCCGTGTGAGAACAGTCCTCTGACCTTCTGCCTTCTCTCCCTCTGTCGGGGTTTCCTGCTGTACATCACCGTGACTCTCAGCCAAGTGGTTCTGCACAGAGTTTTCTGCATTAAACTGGCGATTGCACAGGTTGCTCTGCTCAAGTGGGCTCTGGACGGCAGCGTTGCCTGCTGGTGAGTCACTGGAGGTCATTTCTACCTCGGAAGACGCTCTTATCTCAGCCTGGGCCTGGATCACACTTACAGGGTGGACCTCCCCTTCTTTACACAGCATCTTTAGTATATCCATCATGTCCAGAAATCGTGCTGCTTCAATTAGAGCCGGGAGGTCTGTGTCTGTGACAACACACTCGGAGGTGTACAAAAAGTCGAGCAGGTGCTGGAAAACGGAGTCCTCCACGTGGTCCAGAGTCACATTGGTCATTGCAGGGTTCTTGGACAGCTCAGCGTGAAAGTAGCTGCTCCCGTGAGCCAACACCACCTTGTGGGCTCTGTAGATCGTTCCACCCACAGACACAGACACATCGCAGAACTTCCCCCGGCTCCGGTCCTCATCCAGAAACTTGAGGAGGTTGTGACTGTGCCTTGACATCCTCAGGTGTCGGATGAGCGAGGTAGATTCTGGGACGGTGTCAGAGTTTGGTGGTGCATTGGAGCTAAGCACTGTGCCCGGCTCTGGAGCACAATCACCGCCGACACTGACCGACTTGCTGCGTTTGGGACGCAGGGGAGTACTAGATTTTCTTTTCATGGGTGTATCTGATGGGTGACCATGAACCACTCCTGAAATCCAGAGGAATAGAAACAGTGTGAAGATTGACAAATACAGATACTAACATTTCATGCATTTTAATTTAGATTTGATTCAATGTAATATTCAAGAGGATAGACCATAGACTTTATAAAGATACAGTCTATTTATATACACTAGAGATTCACAGCTCTTTCTAAATAAAAAAAAGACATTAATCTTATTAGGTAAATGTTGGCTACAGGCTACATGTGTTTGGTTACAGTTTTGTTAATGACTTGAATTGATTGATTTTGATTGACTGGTTTTTGAGCAGGTTGCATGATGCTGTTTGAATATATGTCGTGATATTAATTTACCAAAGCCATATTATGCACTTTATGTAGCTATTGATTTGGTATGGCTCACATGAACTGATGATTGAGGTGTCTGATTTAATATAGAAACAAGAATGTCCGCCAAGACCAAAAGTCAATTTATGAGACCACATATAAATTCACTAGATCTGGATTTTTATCTAGAGCTGCATCAAATTGTGCAAACTGAGAATTATCAGTCCCCTAAATACAGATTTTTTTTCATCAAGATCCCTGAATTATTTTCTGAGATATCAGATACAATTTTGGGAAAATTAGACGATCTCGCAAAAAAGTGAAGAAGAATTCCTGGATCTGCACCAAATTTCAATGACTTCTTCCTTGAGCGATGCCTTACCCCTCCACATAATGTCATGAAAACCAGATGAGTAGTTTTTGTGTAATTCTGCTAACTATCAAACAAACACATGCAGATAAAAACATAACCTCCTTGGCAGAGGGAATCATTTGGCTTGATAATATACTTTGCTGATTGCTGTTGCTGTTATTATGGATCTATTCAGTCACCTACTGTGCACTGATGTTTTGTTTATGTTCCTACACTTGTGTGCTCTGATGTTATCTGTTGAGTTAAATGAGTGAAATTCTGCAATTTGGCTCAGCTGCACTTATTTCTGAGCATGATGTGTACTTTCATATGAATGTAAAACAAAAAAAAAACTTGGGCCGGAGTTTCTTGATGTAACACAATGCACTGAACTTGTGCATTTACTAAATTCAAGATATGCACTCCTACGTTGTTGTACTTTACTGTGTGTGACTGGAAATGGGCTGACTAATTTTTTTAAGTCATATTTCTCAGCTCCCTCATTTGGGATCATTTTCATGATCTGGCCTCTGATCTAATCTCATTGAACAGGCCTGACATACTGTTAATGGATTAGACGGGTACTGTAGCATGTAAATGCCTGAGTTTAACCACACAACAATGATATTAACAGTGTTGTGATGAAAACTCAGCACTAATGTGAAACTGCATGAAAGGACAATAACAACGCTTTGCCCACGCTTGACGTACATTTCTCACGTGTGTTGAAACAAAGCAGAGGGAAGCAGCAGCTGTAGTAAAGGGTTAGTAAACAGTAGAGACATTATAAACCTTATAAATATAAGCTAACGGATCGTACATCGGTGCATCCGCAGATTCGCTCCCCACCTTGAGGACCCCTGACATGAGTGTGACGGGCGGGCCCCCTCCGGGGAGAGCGTTGACAAACGACCCTTGCTGCTGCTGCGCTGTGTGTTTCCCCCGGAAATGAACCTTTGAACGTCTGTATTTAAACACGACCTTACCTCAGAGACGCGGACGGTGTCTGTAAAACTCCGGATCCTCCAGCTGATGATGCAAAGAGGAACATAAACAGAGAAATAATAGTTTCCTGAATAGAAGTAACGCCCAACGCCGCCGTCCAATCAGAGATGTCCCGACACCGTAACAAGCTGCTCGTTGATTGGCTGTTTCAGCTTTTTGTCCTTCAACGCTCTTGTTTCTAGCAGTAAATACAAAATAAAGACACACAGAGCGAGTTAATGAGCTTCCTTTGGTTTATTTCAATGCTTAACATGAAAAAGTCAAACAGGAATCAGACAAAGAGGACGTGTTGACGTGCAGCATCACGAGAGAGAGTTCTCCAGACCAGGGTATCATGGGTAATGTAGTCTGAAGGCTCACAGCAATAGCAAACTTCCGCCAGCTGCTATTTAACATTTAAAGGAAGAAAAAGAAAGGAACATTTTAGTTTTTATTTCAGTCTTATACAGTGATTATAAAGAAACGATACACACTTGTGGAATTATTGGACTTGAGTATAATTCTGGGTTACTTGAGTACTTTTGATTTCATGTTACTTTAAAGTTTTACTCCACTGCGTTTATTGAAGAGCTTAGAATATGCTGTTGTTCTCCTGTAATAAACCATCCAAAATGATATGATAAGAGTAAAATCACATTTCCACAGCTTACATGTTAATGCATCATTAATAATAATGCAACCGTATGACATATAATATTATAACACAGACACAGCCCATTTTGAGCTGCTTATTTGGTGTAATTTGTTAAAATATATAGATGATTGTGAGACTTTGCATAGTGTGGTATTGGTACTTTTATTTAAGTACCAATTATTTTTATTCATCCGATTGTTTCTTTCACCAATTGTCTTGTCAATTCAATCAAGTTTTATCATCTGAGTCTATATATGGTTTCAAATATGTTTGCAACATACATTGGCTATATTCGTATACATACAAATATACACAACTATAACATATGCTCTAACATAATGATAATCTTTCAGATGACAGTGTGTAATAGTTGTAAATCTACATGTTAGGTCATGGCTCCACATTCTGGTAAATATATATAATGCTGTTCATGCCTGTGTATAACCTGAGCCAGAGCAACTGTAAAAAAACAACAACAAACAAACGTGTCACTATAAAAGAACAGTAAGACTCTTAATATAACTAATGAGCAGATTGGATGCTCTTAAGGCTCTTCTGAGAAATAACGTGTGTTACGTGAGAGACGTTTCAATGACAGAGATGTTTCCTGGATTAGAACCACTGGCCTCAGTTTACTTCTTTTAAAGACCGGGCCTCGGTCCAGCCAATTGTTGCAATCCAATAGTTATCAGCTGAGGACACGCCTTCAAGCACATGTGTCCATGCACATGCACAAATGTCTTGTGTTAGTCTCAGTGTTAAAGTGAATTGTTTTCATTAGCTGGGCTTCAGCTGTCATTTCTGTAAGAGTACATCACACTTCTGTGTGTGGGAAAACGTTTGGAATTGCTCAAATGAGGCTCCAGGATGAACCCCTCCCTTCACCAACACATGAAATGTGTTGACAAGACATTTTAAGTGCATTAGCTTAATCCCTCCTATCTGACTGGCAGCACTTCACACAGGCACTTCAGTAAGCAGACACATGCGTGGAGGAGCAGAGCTGAGGATGGAGCCGTGCACACATGTACTCTCCACCTGTCTTTGACCTAAAATGAAGATATTCCCAAACAGCTAGTCATCTGGAGGACTTTTTGAGGACAATGTTGAGATACAGCGTGCATGTGTGGATGTTATGTTTGCTTTATGCAGGTAATATTTACATTATGTGTGTTACAGTCAGAGACTAATGTTATTTGCAGTTTTTGATCATATTTAAAGTCAGTAAAGTTTGTATAATTTATTTTAGTCTTATTGTCATTGCACATAATAATATGATAATATAAATATTATGCATAGTGGCTTAGGTGCCCGAAGAGTGTATTGTAAACTACACAACATCTAATATAAGCATAATAATATAAGGATAATATTACATTTACATGTGTCTAACTTAAGTAATTAACAGAGTAATGTTTTTCTTTTTAATTTCTCATCTCTTTTTAGCTTATACAGACATATGGATGAGTCAAACACTCTGAGACCACATTCAAGTAGTTTGTAAAAAGTTCTGATGTAAAAAGTTGTCCTGATTGTCTCTCCAGGCACTTCATCTAGTGAGGACACCAACAGATGTGAACTTCAGCCATGCCAAAATGGTGGCATGTGTGAGAGCCACGATGGGGGATTCAGATGCCTTTGCTCCCAACAGAGCCAAAATGGGCGCCTATATGGGGGTGAAACCTGCACAATTGCACTTTCAGGCTGTGATGACCACCAGTGTGAGAATGGAGGAATATGCTCTCCTTTACTTGTAAATGATCAGCACGCGTACACATGCATCTGCCTTCCTGGCTTCACAAGCTCAAAATGTGAGACCCCCACAGTCTTCTCATTTGAATCCAGAGGCTACATGTACATAGAGACGCAGCATTTTGACCCAGAGGCTCCTGTTAATGTCACATTCAGCTTCAAGACCGAAAGAGCAGTCGGTACTCTGCTGCAGCGCCGAGTGGACGACCTGCTCCTCAGCGTCGAGCTGATGGATGGGCATCTCCGCCTCCTCAGCCTGAGCGGCCACGGCTCCAGCACGCTGGTCCAAGAGCTCCCTGAATACTTGTCAAACAACAAGTGGCACACTGCGGAAGCATCACTAGGCGATGTGGTCAGCCTCCTCAGGCTGCTCTGCACTGAAGGAGACTGCACCAGACACTCCAGCACGGGAGTCCAGCCGCTTGACGGAGCCTCTGCTCTCCTCGAGCCAGGGACAGTTAATCGAAGCCTCTTCATAGGAGCAGCCTTGGGCAGCTGGGGTCTGGACAGAGCAGTGGCAAACTACCCGCCTGCTTTTCTAGGCTGCTTCAGGGATGTGCTTGTGGATTCACATCTGGTGCTGCCAGTTGTAGTGCCAGGAGATTCAGATGCCCAGGCGAACATCACTGTGGGATGCAGCGACAAAGACAAGTGCGACAGCAGCCCGTGTCAGAACCGAGGCCGCTGTGTGAGCCAGGGCTGGAGGAGCTACATGTGCGAGTGCCTCAGGCCATATGAGGGAAACAACTGTGCAGAGGGTAAGTCAAACACACACACACACACACACACACACACACACACACACACACACACACACACACACACACACACACACACGCAAACCTAACCTAACCTTAAAACATGTCTTCAAGTCCCCATAATGTGACTGTGGAAACAGATTTAGGTCCCCACATCATGAGTAATATCTTGGCCACACACACACACACACACACACACACACACACACACACACACATATTTTTAGCACTGCTTGCCATATCAAATTTCAATGGTATCGAAAAACGGAAAATAAATAAATAAACAGTTTAAAAACAATAAATATAACAATATATTGTTCTAAATAAGTCATACTTGTTTGGTTTGGTTCTCAATTTTCCTAAACCTATTCCATGAATAACCAACCACACTTATATATGACAACATATATGCACACACTGGCTACTTTCTTACCACAAATAACAGTAGTACACAAAAGCAAAGTTCAAGTGTCACACTTGTTGTCTGTCATTGATTTAAGCATGTTCTCCTTGACACGTGACACTTGACGGTGTTGGCGGAATTACACGTGCTGTGAGACCAAGTCCAGGCCAAGTCAAGTTCAACCTCAGCTGCGTCCCTGCAGAAGCCTCAGTGGTTAGCTATGACGAGCGCAACCATGCAGGGCGATAAAGTTAGTCAGTAGACTTTAAAGGAGCTTACAGAGCCAGTAGAAATAGCACAGAGTTCAGCCACTCTGTCATGCAATTAGACGGCATTCAGGAACACCTGGACCAGGGATTACAAAAACGTGGCTTTCAGGAGCTGACTTGGAATGTGTTCACTCTGAGAAGCCAGGGAGTCGTATGACCTCACGCCACACTGAAGCGTTTACGTTGTTTGGCAGCCTCCGCAGCTTTTTCTATTCAATTAAAGGGGAGCGCACATTGTCAAAACAAGACTTATAACCTCACCTGTCTGTCATAGCTTAATGTGGTCCATAACACTGACAACTGCACATAATCAAATGTGTTATTCACTTAAAGAAACCTTTTGACATTTTAAGGAAATTAAAGTTAGTTAAATGAGAAACATCAATATCACTGTGACAGGTGTCATTAAAGGATAGTTCACCCAAAATTGAAAACTCACTATCTACTCACCACTATGTCGATGGAGGGGTGTGTGAAGTGTTTGAGTCCACAAACACTTTTGGAGTTTCAGATGTAAACGGAGTTGCAGTCAAATCCAATACAATTGAAGTAACTGGGGGCCACTTCTTCAAACTTAAAAAAACAACAGGAAAAAAATAAAATGCCTCCATACTGCTCCTGTGGTGTGATCCAAGTGTCTGTAAGTTCCGACAGTGATATTCGACTCGAAGCGGCGTCATTTACACCATGTTTTTAGATTAAATGTCCGCTGTTAGGTTTTGTGTAACTTGCTTGTGTGACTTGTTTCCTCTCTCTCTCTCTCTCTCTCTCTCTCTCTCTCTCTCTCTCTCTCTCTCTCTCTGTCCTCATACAGAGTACATCACTGCCAGGTTTGGAAACAAGGACGTGGAGAGTTACGCTGTCTTCTCCTTAGACGATGACCTGGGTGATCCCGTAACTATGTCCATGTTCATTCGCACCAGACAGTCCAGCAGCCTGCTCCTCGTCCTGGCCAACAGCACCAGCCAGTACCTCCGCCTGTGGCTGGAGGAGGGCAGGGTCAAGGCTCAGGTCAACAACTTTGAGACCCTTGTTGGTCCCAGAGCTGTCAGTGACGGCCATTTCCACCTCGTGACTGTGAAGCTGGAAGGAACGGCTGCCAGCTTGTTCCAGTCAGCCCAAGACCAGGCCTCTATGCCCATCAGGCACATTCACGCCCACTCAGGGGATCTGGTTTTCATCGGAGGGCTTCCAGACTCGAGGGCCTCTGCTTCGTTTGGTGGCTATTTTAAGGGCTGTGTCCAGGATCTGAGGATTAACAGTAAACGACTGCAGTTCTATCCCATAGAAACTGCAGTGGAATCTTACAACCTGGAGAAGCTCATCAATGTCGCACAAGGATGCAGCAGTGACGACGCCTGTGCTGTGAGTCATATCAATGCTGTCCTGTTCACCATGTTGCCTTTAACGTGCCAAAGAGACTAGTTCATTCGTTATCTGCACCAGTAGTGGCAGCAGAACTCACAGGGGTCATGGTTTGATTGATTTAAACTGTTTACTCTTCATTAGGTCAAGCCCTGTCTCAACGGGGGAATGTGTTACTCCATGTGGGATGACTTCATCTGTAACTGCCCCCCCAACACCGCAGGGCAGCGCTGTGAGGAGGTTAAATGGTGCGAGCTCTCTCCCTGTCCCACCGGTGCTGTTTGTCTGCCACACTCCCAGGGCTTTGAGTGTAAGTATCCTGAGATCAGGGTCAGTTGTGGCACTCATTCTGTTTTAGAAAATAAAAACATATATATATATATATGAGTGTGAGTCAAAAAGAGTCTGTGAGGATTTCACAAAAGAGGTTCCATGCTATAAATAAGATACTGTGTACAGCCTCAGTTGCTATTCCTGTTTGTGGCACGTGAAAAGAGGATCTATGATAAACATGTAAGCTTTTTATTACACCAGTCTATTTCTGTGTTTTCTCTGAAGGGACTGTCTGCAGTGTGCAGTCCCTTCAGAGCGCTCGCTGGTGCAGGCACTGATTAATTAGAGGGAGGCTGATTACAGCAGGGAACAGAGTCGAGGCAGGGAACCTTCACAGGATTCCTCTAAGACGTGGTAATCCCTGCTCAGATTAGGTCTGCCGCCACATGTCTGTGGAAGTTCATGATGACAAGACATCTTCCTGGAGGTGTCGCATGTCCACAGAGAGAATAGGAGCAGAGCTGCCTGTCCAAGCTGTTGAAGCAGCTTCCAAACAATCTCTTTTGTCTGTTGTGCATCAGTTTAAAGGCTATTTTCTGATTTAGCTCTGTATGTTGACTGATTACGTAATTTTCTCGTTGGTTTGAAGTGGGCAGCCCTCAGAAGGTAAAAGGCGATGTAACATACTTCCATGCACTAATATGGACGCAGCAATGTGTGCAACTAACATGATACCAGTTGCACGGATGTCGTAAATGTTGCCAACACTGTTTATCAACTCTCATTAAACCACACTCTCAGACTCCAAGTAAAGCAGATTAACTCCAAACTCTTTATAAATAATAGCCCGGAATGTATTTTCCCAACCGTGACTTTGATTGTCGATTTTGTCATGATGATTTAATGTTTATAATAACTAATCCTTATCCCCTAAAAATCTTATCTCTGTTGATCTCCAACTTTTTTCTGCATGTTATTTCACAAAAATAATACATAAGATAAAATGAATAAGTAAAATACAGTAAAAGCAAAAAATATTTAAAAGCAAGCGGTACGTGAAGAATCAACAAGTAAGATAAAAGATAGAAAAAAAGCCATGGTGAATTCAGACACAATAATGTGATACAACAGGATCGAATCAGAATCAAAATAGAGCAGTAGCATAAATAGGCTCATAAGAACTTTACTTTTGATCCTATAGGATACAGGGAGCCAGTGCAGAGAGGTGCGTGGTGCGGTGATATGTTCGCTTCTTCACACCTGCTGCTGGAGGGGGGGTTTTACAGTTTTGTGTGAAGCTACTTGTTCAGATATGAAACCAAATTTTCAAAGGGCTTAATGCTCCGCAGGGATAGCTATCGCAGTTAGGACACTATGTCTTGGAACTGGAATAAATAAAATGACTGGGAGAGCTACATTAAATGCTAGAATTTAGTTTTTGCTCATCAAGTATCTTCTATTTCTTTCCTTCAGGTTTGGCTAATGTGACATTTCGGGCCGACAGCAGCATTTTGCAGTACCAGAGCAATGGAAAGATCAGACGCAGCCTCACCAGTGTGTTCCTCAGCCTCCGCACAAGACAGTCCGCTGCCACCATGCTGCGTGCACAAAGGGGCTCGGACTACCTCATTGTGTCCCTCCAGGACTCTCATTTAGTCATGGAGATCAAGGCTGGGGACGACGAGGTAACCGTTCAAAGCCACGGTGCAATCAGTGATGGAGAGTGGCGCACAGTGGAGCTCAGCAAGACACTTCCAACCTCCAGGTGGATCATGGATGTGGATGGGAGCCAGAAGCAGCCAAGCATGTCCGAAACAGCTGCAGGGAATCTGGATTTCCTCAGGGAAGGAGCAGACATTTTTCTCGGGGGACTCGGGGGACTGGATGCTGGAGTGAACTTCTCTGGCTGTGTGGGCTCTGTGGAGATCGGAGGCCTTCTTCTCCCTTTCTACCTGGACACGGAGTTGAACCTGCCCAGACCTCAGGAGGAGCAGTTTGTGAGGGTAAATGACAACGCTGCCCCGCAACACGGCTGCTGGGGAGCCAGTGTGTGTGCATCCAGCCCTTGTCAGAACCAGGGCGTATGTGAGGATGTCTTTGACCTGCACCACTGCACCTGCCCCTCCGAGTGGACAGGGCCGCTGTGTGAACAGTCGACAGACAATTGCATCTCCAGCCCCTGCATCCATGGCTACTGCACCAACTCCCCCGGGGGGTTTAAGTGTGTGTGTGAGCTCGGTTACAGCGGTGAACAGTGTGAGTTTGAAGTGGACATGTGTGAAAACAACAACTGCAGCAAAGGGGCCACTTGCCTCAAAGGCTTCCAGAGCTACGCTTGCCTCTGCCCTCAAAATCTGACAGGCCTATACTGCGAGTGAGTTGGTTAACACTTTATTAATATCTCTCTCACACCAAACTCACAGTCGATCACACCTATAACAAGCTAACAAGTTCTGAGTTGTACTGATTTACATATTTGTCTCCTACAGTGGCAGCGTTCCTGAAATCCCATGGTACATTGAGACATATCCGTGAGTGCTTCGACATTAAATACCAAAAATAAACATATTTCCCCATTATTATTATTTCATCAAATTAACAATATATTAACTTTAACCAAAGTGGAGGGTATTGATATTTCTATGTTGTGTTCAGACTTCCTCAGCTGCCTACATCTACATGCATGGGTTCAAGATGGAAGTACAGCTGCTATAATGGAGGGAACTGCTCTGAAGTAGACAACACCTGTTACTGCCTGCCTGGTTTCACAGGACAGTGGTAGGACACGTTTAATGGTTTTTAATCTGCTATACACAGAGGGTCAGGACCCTACGGCCCCACACGGGGTCATTAGGTATTCAGACAGGGCTGCACTGATTTTTAAGACTTTATTATTGATTTAACTGCATGTGATATATATCTTTTAAAGGAATTTAACTGAAATAATTAACAATGCATTAAATATAATTGCATTTTAACAGATTTACGGATACTTAAAGGTTCAGTGTGTAAGATTAAGGTGAAAGGGATCTATTGTCAGAAATTGAATGTAAATAATCCAAGTGATGTTTTCACTAGTGTGTTTCATCTAAATTGTACAAATTGTCATTTTCTTTGCCCTAGAATGGGTCCTTTATATTTACATACTTTATATTTACATCCAGAGGATTTCCAGTAGCCCAAACTAGACAAACTAAACACCTTTTGAGTTTTTATGACAACTAAAGACTACCACAGGGTCTCTTTCATGTTGGAAGGGGGCTGAGGTGAGAGGTATTCAGCTGCAACATGCAACTTTACCACTAGATGTCACTAAATTCTACACACTGAACCTTTAAGAATCTTTGGATCATGAGCCAGAAAATGCTCCCAAATCCTTCACTGGGCCACTGCTTAAAGCTTCTATTGTCAATAGTTTAATATTAACTCTGGATCGAGCAGCTATGTGTCATGTGAAAGGTTTGTTTGACTTGGTGAATCAGCTAAAAATATGATTCCCCTCAACTCTACAGAGCATTTCACTGTCTTTCAGCTCACTCTTTTGGTTTTAGGACCAATAACTTCACTGTCTTGGTTCACTCTCAGCACCATTGTGTCATTTTTAGTCAAGCGTGAAAAGCTAATAGCCCGGTTCCAAATTGCAACGACAGGTAAAGTTAGCAAACAAGCTTGTTTTTAGAACAAATATTCCCCTCTAGAGTTGGTGGAGCCTACAAATTGAGCTACAAAATGTGAATGTAAGGTTTTTATTCGTCAGTTAGCCACAATTACAAGATTGCAAATGAAAGCTAATGTTTCTTTGTGTCATAAGCTACTGCTTGCATAATTTGTCTCCTCTCATCCGTCCTTCCAGGTGTCAGAAGGATATAGATGAATGTGCCTCGTACCCGTGCATGAACGGAGGCTTCTGTGTCAACTATGTGAACAGTTTTGAGTGTGTGTGTGACATGAATTACTCAGGGATACACTGCCAAATGGACGTCAGCGACTTTTACCTGTACCTCTTCCTGGCCGTGTGGCAGAACCTGTTCCAGCTGGTGTCCTACCTCGTGATACGCCTCGACGATGAGCCGGAAGTCGAGTGGATATTCCACTTCAATGAATAGCCCCTTCCTCGTCGTATTTGACACATCATGAGAGAGGGTCAAATTGGAGTGCGCTTGAATATTTCATCTGATCATGCACACAGCACAACAAAGCTTTTAAAGATAGGGAGCAGAGAAACCACAAGCTTTCTCAGGAGAAACAGCTTCTTCTTCTTCTTATCTGAATCAGTTTGTATTCTTACATTTTTCTCACTTCCTTTGGGCAGACACGTGTCCACATAGACATTATGAACAAATATATATAACTACCCAGTCTCAGTGATGAAGTCAAGCTCCTCTCTTTTATGGCCTCTTGTGATTTAGGTGGATTAAAGATGTATCTACATTAAACTTCCTCCTGCTTATTGCGGCATTAACCAGATGAAAAACTAAGTGTATAATTTTCCCAGGAACTTGTTCCCTTAGCACGAGAGGCTGTTGTGACCATGTTACCTCTTTTTAGATAAAGTGAGATTCTCTGAGCTCAGTTCTATAAACGCCAGGAAACAGAAGTTGAGTTTAGACCAGAGGAGACAAGGAACTGTGGCAGTAATTATACATTGTGTGGCACTGTATTTAAGTACGTCTAGTGTACTGATAGAAATCAGTGTCAGTGATAGAAATGTCTGTTGTGAACAGATGTATTTGTGATGAATATTATATATTGTACCATATTTATCACAGTATATTAATGTATATTATCTGGTTCTCATACTGAAAACCACTTTAGAGTTTTTCTTGTGCCTTAAAATGTTCACATTTTCCTGGAGAACTGTTTTATAAGTAGTGATTATTTAATAACTGTTCAGGTGGGTTTTTTTATTACCAATCTTTATTCAAGTGTGTGGTCTGTCAGATAGAGAGAAGGAATTATTCATTTCACATTCAGATTTTGTAGTGCTTTCACTCAAAACCCTTGGCTTGCACTCAAATATAACCAGCTTGTACTCAGATTTGCTCTGCTTGGGCTCAAACTGTGCGAATTACATTGTAAGAAATCAAAGCACAAGCAGGGTATATTTGAGTGTGAGTGCAAGGTTTTGAGTGAAAGCATTAATAAATCTGAACAAGACCTGCTCTCAAACTGAAAGACCACACTCTTAAATAAAGATATGAAAGAAAACCCATATTCAGGTCACACTAACAGTTATAATGTGCTGGAGATTAACAAAACCTGTCTATAGCAACAAAGTTGTATATGTATAAATATGTATGTAATCTAATATATATCAATAAAATACATTCTGACTGCAGAGCATACAGCGCATGATCCTGATTGAAAACAATAAAAAAAAACGTTGTCAACGTCTACTTTAATTTGAAACTCACATTTCCATTATGCAACAAACAAAAACAAGGATTTTCTTCAAAAACAGAATATACCTCTATAGTTTCTATTCAGTCATGATACTAACAGGAAAACCAGGATGCAAAACATCTCAATCTACAAGTCAATAAATTTGGACTTTAAAAATGTGCAAATAAGGTTTAAACAATAAATATTCAACACAAGAAATGAACCAAAACAGATGAGATCCACCTCAACAGGCAGTCAAGTCAATAAGGCTCTGTTGGTGCACTGTAGATGTGTAAACTCCAGGAACAATAACAGCTTTTCTTTCCTTAAATAACATTCCTGAATAAATATCGATCATTTTACTACAAAAATCAAATATCATGGTTTAGCATGAACAGCGCACCTCATACAATAGTGACTATCTCCTGCAGGGGTCACTCAGAGGAATTTAAGCTTGGGAGCTGGTAGTGAACCCCTGCACAGACTAGAGTGTGAGGAACGCTGACTTCAAACCTGAATTAAAAGCAGCACATATTATTATCATTATTATCAGCAATAAATACATGAATACACACGTCCGTAAGATCCTCGTCAGCCCTCCTCACGGAGTTTACAGTCACACAGCTCTTTGTAGATCCTCTTACGTATCTTTGGTATGTCCTCCTGGGAAAACTGCAGGGCTTTTGTGAGAGCAAGGCATCTGGAATACTGAAATGGAAATCAAGTCATTAGTGAAGAGTTAAAAAAAGAAAAAAGAAGAATGATTGAAGTCGTGAGTACTAAGCAGGCAGAGCTGTTACCTCCAAGACAAAAACTCCACAGTCGTTTTCATTGGTCTGCTGTGGGACATTCTGTGAGGGACAGCAGGGGGAGACAAAACATCATGTCAGGGAATCTCCAGCAGGAAGAAGAAGCTTAGAGCTAGTTTGATGCCTCCGCTGCCATCAACGTTTACGTACCTCATCAAACGACACTGTCCAGCCGTTTTCAAAATCTGTTTGCTGCTTCTCCTTTGCTTCTGCCATCAAGTATTTCAGGATGTTCTGTTATTAGCAGAGCATAAAGAAATACACTTTTATGGATCTGGACTTATTACTTAAAAATAAGCAGCTCAACTGTTCATGTATATTGTTAAAGGGACAAAAAAAAACAAAAAACATCAAATTACCCTTGCAACCTTCTGGAGTGCGTTCCCTTGAGAGTCGTAAAGGCAGATTTTCTTTTCGACAAAGTCAGCAGTCACCAGACACCAGTGAACCTCCAGGTGGATCGGTACCAAGAGCAAACGCTTCGAAAACAAATCCACCTGTGAAAGAGACAGAAAAGAGTTAAAGCTACGCAGTCTTCTTTTTCTCTCTTCATTTCTTCAGTCCATGTCATCTAATTTCATGAAGACTTAATGTTTTATTACCTCCGCCAAGACGGTCATGTTTTCATCCCGGTCTTCTCGTTTGTTTGATTTTAAGCAAGATTTCACAAAAAAATTGACGGATTTCCACGAAACTTGGTGGAAGGATGTGATACGAGTCACAGAAGAAACCATTAAGTTTTGGTGCAGATCCCAGAGAATAATTCATGGATCTTGATGATAAAAATCAGGCCCATGTAGGGAAATGATATCTATGAGTGCGTGTCATTTGTTGGAGCTTGTTTGAATTTAAGGAGACTGTTCGGCCTGGGCGGAGGTATGTGCTCTACTTTGGTCTTGGATTTTAATCTACATCACAAACACTGATAAAATACCACATTAGACCTGACCTGCTTTGTCCATCTCTTCACACCATCGTATCCTTTAGTCATGAGCTGACGGTGGAAGAAGCTGTTGAGAAAATGGACCTGTAAGCGGAGAAAGATTAAGGTTACAAAGGATAATTATAAAACAGAGTTTTTGTTTATACAGGCTCACGTGTTTTTGATGGTAAATTAACCTAGTCTAGCCAGAAAACATAAAAAAAGACCAGAAAAAATGCACAATTGTTACTGTGTTCAGGTTCTGTACGTGCTGCATAGAGTTCAAAAGAATAGGTCAATTCTCTGATTGTGACAAAGTCTAACTTATAGTGAAATATATTTATTAACTGAAGGAAAAGACAGTTGATAAAATGGGCTTTCTAAAATATATTTAATTTTAAAAATCTAAACAGTATATAAAATGTTAACAGGTGATCTTTTTTGACTTGGCACTGAGCCAGGTAAACCGTTTCCCCTGGTAGTTGTCTGTGTATCAAAGGAAGTCAACTACAAGCAAATAAACTGATAAGGGATATTTTAATAACCCTGGTAAGTACGTAACAGCCACCTGATGCTATGATTTTAGAAGAAAAGCAACATTCAGCATCTACATATCATTAGATTACCTTGTGATTGGCAGATTCCACAATCAATTCTCCATACATGTTCATGACCTTAAGCAGAAACAAAAATATATGATTATATATGGTTAAAAGCAAAGGTTGGACCACTTCCAGGTAAATGACATATTTTAGTGTTGGATTCTAACCTGGTCATTGAGCCAGTTCTGATCTGCCAGAGTCGACAAATCGTCCAGTGTCAACGTGTGTTTCTTGTAGACCACCTGGAAGGAGGGAATGGGCTTCTGAACGATCGCACTCCTGTATTTGGTGACTTCCGAAAAGACGACATTTTTCCTGCAGGGGCAGGAAAACATTAAATAACTGGTCCAGAAATTGAATCCATTCCAGATACCAAGTTTTTACATGCTCTAATGTTCAGCAGCTCCTCTTTTCAGCCTCTTTCTGAAACACTTGGCTTTAGCGCCTGTCTCTTTAAGCCCCCCCACCCCCATTTCTGATAAAGCCCAGTCTGTTGAGATTAGTCAACCGCTTCCAATGTGTCATACATACGAGGTGAATTACGTTCCATAGGTTCCTGAATGAGGGCAGTGCAAGAGTAATAAATAAATACATACTGTCTCTAAAACCTGTAAAGAGAGAGAATCCCACGATTCAATGTGATTCAAGATTTAGATTTATGGCAGAGATTTACCTGTCACTGAAATTTGTGTTAAACTTCCTCTTCAGGTGTCTCAACACGTCGCTCTTCTGTAGTGGAATCAAACTTCCATATATTCTGTAAAACTCATCGAGGAACTCTGGAGAAACAGGGAAACACTCAGTAATCTCAAACAGCTGTGAAAACAAAAACATAAACCTAAAAGTGAAGGTTAAAGAAAATGATAAATTGATATAAAAAAAAAAAGTACCATGTATGTCCTTCGTCAGCGCTTTAAGGCTGACATTGGTTTGAGAGGCCTTTTTACAGGTGATTCTCTCATCAGTATGTGAGTCTGAAGCCTTTTCCTGACCTGGAGTGACAGTGGTACATTGTCCTGATGTGCACCCCCTCATCCCCTCACATGCCTCTGTCCTCAGCAGGGGTTTGACTGTGCGAGAGGGTTTCGAAGGCTCTGCAGTTACACAACACCGTCCAGAGGTCTCTCTTCTTTGAGATGACACAGTTTGAGTGAATGGAGCTCCAGGAACATTTGTGTCCGTGACCCGGTTCTGAAACGAGCTGGAAGTGATCAAAGTTTCTGACGGACCGACTGGTTCAGGTGGCTTCAGCGGACAGATCTGCCCTCTGAGCATCTCCTCTGAAGCTTCAGTATCACAACCAAGTGGTGACACTGCCGCTGAAGTCCTGTCTCGAGAATTGTCTGAGTTTACTGTGTGGTACATTGGAAGTTTCCTTCTGTTTTTCTGTGATTGAGCCTTTGAGTTGAAGCAGGGTCCAGTGCTGATCCCGCAAGCTCTTCTTTTTGCTCTGAAAATCCCAAAACGGCATTTGTCTCTCCGCTTCCTCCACATCCAGAGCTGTACTTTGAAAAACAAGCGTCTCTTGGCTCGTCTGGACAAATGAGAAACTCCCTTGACTGAAGACATGAACCCCTTCCGTCTCTTGAGGTACTTGGCTTTGCTCCTGCGGCTCTGTGTTCGGTGCATCTGGCAGATAGTGATGAGTGGTCACATGAGAACATGGAGGTGTGGGTATCATAGGTAGCAGAGCTGAATCTGGATTCTATTTTGTCTCCTTTGTGATAAAGAGATGCTCAGTCTCAAGGCCATGGTCAACTGACTCTAAAGTTTCAAGAGTAACTTTCCCTTCAAACTCCACTTAGTTATCTCTGTATTCACGTCCACTTCTGGTGAGGTGCTCAGCAGTCTGAACACCTGCTGCAATAAAGAACAGATGTGTTGTTACATTCAGTGCTCAGCTTTCATTGTGGAATACAGCAGATAACTAGACAAGTACAATGTAACTGAGTACAATTACTGAGTACAACAATTACAACTGAGTATTGTACTGTGAGATATTTTCAGCTCCTCTAGTGTTTGTTTCAGCTACAATCATTAGAATGATCGGCAGAGACAAAAAGAGCAAAAGGCCTGCAGCAGATGGAGCAGTGGCTTGAAATAAAGGTTTCTATATCACTGTAGTTTTACTGTTACTTGAAATTAAGTATTTTATATCGCTATAGTATAACTGTTACTTGAAATTAAGAAGTATTTATATATCACTCTTGTTTAACTGTTACTTGAAATAAATTATTTTATATCCCTGTAGTATTACTGTTACTTGAAATTAAGTATTTTATATCGCTATAGTATAACTGTTACTTGAAATTAAGAAGTATTTTTATATCACTGTAGTATTACTGTTACTTGAAATGACGTAGTATTTTATATCCCTGTAGTTTAACTGTTAATTGAAATGTAGTATTTCATATCCCCGTAGTTTTACAGTAACTTGGAATAAAGTACCTTATATCTCTGTACCTTTACTGTTACTTGGAATAAAGTATTTATATATCCCTGTAATTGTATATGTACACAGTCACTTAACAATTTCCACACATGTTGTAGAAGGATCCAGTAGAAAGGAGACCTGTATCCAACCTAATGTGTTTTAAACCTTGACTGTAGTGGTGTGTATCAGTGTGAACCTTTACTACGTGTCTCACACACAGCCCAGTTGTTAAACCTCAGCCTGTCACGTCACAGACATCTCATGGTTTGTGGATCTTCTCGACACGTGTTAGCAGCAGTCACAGAGTCCTCGCTACAGCAGCTAGCTCAGCTAATGTTTACTGACCCAACACACACTGCTCAGTCTCAGTCTCACCGTCACCGCCTCGGTTCGCCTCCGCTCCGCTCCGAGAAGCTGTTGTCCGATGAGGCTCCTCCATGTTCACACCCAGGAGAGGGAATCCGCTTCTTATTCACTCATGTTTGAGCGCTTCACCTGCAGCACACTGCTCAGCATGTACACAATGCACTGCTCTCTCAGTGTCGCGGGTATAGTGCGTCATCCCGCAGCCGACCAACCACATTTCATTAAGAACGATGGTTTCAGGTCAGAAGGAGCAACACCCTTATACTACTATTAATACTAATCCTCATACTAATACTAACACAAATACTAACCCTTATACTAATACTAATATTTGTACTAGTATTAATCCTTATACTAATACTAACCCTTATATTGACATTTATACTAATACTTGTACTAATACTAGCACTAAAACTAATACTAATACTAACCCTTATTCTAATACTAGTGTTGCTTGCGTTTTGCGGACCGCGGAAAAGATAGGTGCTTCAATTTCTTTGTCCGTCACGCAAGGCCGAACCACGCCAACTAATCACGCGTTACGGTCCCCGCCATCAAGTGTAGACCACACGGTGAAATTGCGTGAGGGCAGGGTACAACCTGGACAGGTCACCGGCTTATCACAGGACCAACACACAGAAACAATCAACCACTCACTTTAATTAACCTGCATGTCTTTGGACTGTGGGAGGAAGCCGGAGTAACAACCCAGACACAAGGAGAACATGCAAACTCCACACAGAAAGTCCCTGGCCAAACCAGGATTGGAACCAGCAACCCGTTGCAGCTGACCAGGGCGTGTGGGATGGAAATGAGTCAAATCTGTTTCCCCATGTCAGTGTTAAACATCTACCTCAGGTGTCTCAATGCTTCATTCCCCACAGGGGGATGTAACTTCCATATATTCAGTAAAGGCCATCAAGGAATTCTAAGGAGGTCTGAAGAACATGGTCAGGTCAAAAAGCTATGACAAAAAGAAATGTGGGGGAAAAAAAAGATAACACAAAAACAACATTTATATAACATGAAGATGGTTTGTCAGTGTCTTGTGGCTAACCTCTGTTTGACAGGATGTGTTTTCCTTATAAGCCCTGATCAGTATCTGTTTTTCATGGTTCTGACCTGGAGTCACACCAGTGCATTTGGCAGACAGTCCAATACAGAGCAAACATGTGCTGCAGCAGTGTGTGTCCGTGACCCTCCACTGTGCCCCCCGCCCTCTCGTTGGCAAACATCCTCCCTGCAGAACTGTCGTTGAGCAAGTCACTGAGTCCCTGCTGGCAGTGGGGGCCCTGCTCTGTGGCTGATCACTCTCATTGACCTCTGTAGAGTGCAACAGCTGTTTACACAGTACGGCTGTTTGGACGTGAAGTTCGTCACATGTGTTTTTATGATATTTTTTAATTCAAGGAACTCTCAGATGTGGGGACAGCTGTGAAAAGACAGAGGAGATGTTTGCAGATGTTTAAGGATGAAAAAAACACAGTGAATTAGGGCTGATTTGAACTTCAATGATAGACTTACCCAACTGTCATTTGTTTTGGCAGCAGTCCTAAAACAGACGTGGGTTACGTGTCATCAGGAGGGATGATCATGCAGACTCATGCAGTCTGCGCTGTATATATCCTGCACTTTAAACAGCGCAGACTGAGTTTTTTTCCCTCTCTTCCTTTCCCCTTGCTGCTTCACTACTCTGGTATCTCTTACATCTCTCGCAGACATGAATCCTCTGGGCTTCGCTGTGGTTGTGGGACTTCTGGTGGGGACGTGGGCTCAGGTCGACGTGCTGCGGCCTCTGTGCGACTCCCCTGATGTGGAGGAGGCTGCGATGGCGGCCCAGGATTACCTCAATGGCCAGCATGTTCACGGCTACAAGTATGCACTGAACAGGATCGAGGATATCAAGATCCTTCACAGGGTAAGTCAGAGGGCAAATGTTGTCTATTCACAGGCAAAAACATGCAAGTAAATTTTGTGTGACATTGCAAAATAATCTGCGTTTCCTCCATACACCACTGGACAGTAGGATCACATAAATCGGTGGATTGAGGTTTGAACTGAATCATGAATGTGCCACTTTGAATGTCCCACAAAAAAATCACAAACTTAAAATCTGCATGACCTAATAGTAGGTAGAATTTGTTAAAGATACCTGCTTACTTTCCTTAACCATTGCACATCCAAACTATATTTCTTTCTTTCTTTCTTTCTTTCTTTCAACAGTTGATGTTTGATCCCTGCCCTTCTCTACTTTTCAGTATCACTACAAACAACATGTGCATGTTCGTCCATGCAGACACCAGAACATTTGGTCCATTTGGTGAACTATCTCATGCCGTACAATAAAAAAAAAAATATTGTTTTGTTTTTTCTGTCCTCAGGCTAATGGAGTCGACACATACGTCCTTGAAATTGACCTGCTGGAGACAAACTGTCATGTGATGGACCCCACACCTGTTGCCAACTGCACAGTCCGACCCAAAATATCGACGGTGAGTCTGCGCACATACGCTTCACATAATCGCCCAGATCTAATGATGATCATAATTTTTCACAACATAAATGAATGAGAATAGAAAAAGAGACTGATTGGCTTTGTATGATCATCTCTTTCCAATTCAGGCCGTGGAGGGAGACTGCGATGTGGTGCTGGAGAAAATTGCAGGAGTTCTGAATGTGACTGCATTCAAGTGTAAAACAGACGGTATAACTTTCTGATCACACGCTCATCCATGTGAACCCACACATACACTGAAGACATCAGTGTCAATCAATCAATTCGATTTTATTTGCATAGCCCATATTCACAAATCACAGTTTGTCTCATAGGGTTTTACAAGGTGTGACATCCTCTGTCCTTAACTCTCATCAAGAGTGAGGAAAAACGACCAAAGAAAACTATTGTTGTCTGTGTCGCCCTCTACATAAAAAACCCTTTGTGTGTCTTTTTGCTCAGAATCAAGAGAGGACGAGTGCGAGGACCAGCGCGGGGACTGTTCCGATCTCCTCCCTCTGAATCACACTTTAGCGCTGGACTTTGTGCAGGCCTCGCTGGCGACCTTTAATAACAACACTGTGAATAAGACCTACACCATCCTGGAGGTTGGAAGGATGTCGTCACAGGTGGGCTCTGTTCAGATGAATTAAAAGAATTGTATAATGTTGAACGCTCCTGCACATTTTATTAATGTTTGTCAGTAAACCAATATCCCCCCAAAATGTCCTTGTTTCAGGTTCTGCTTTCTTCGATACAGTATTCAGTAGAATATGTCGTGGTTGAGGCTAATTGCACTGGCAACGCCTGCATCCCTCTGAATGACCCCATGGCTGTAAGTACACAAAGCATCAGTTAAATCTCCAGAGAACAGAACAACCCATTTGAGAAGTTCACCAAATTGTTATTGGAATGAATAATTACACATTTGAACCCCTGGTGTTAAGTTTCGTTATGAACATTGAATGAAAATGAATTTATTTTCCCTCACAGGAACGTGGTTTTTGTACTGCAACAGGTGTCAAAGCTGCTCACAGTGTGGACTGCAGGATGTTCCCTGCTCCCATGGTAAAATGAGGCTTAAGTTCTCCAAATATTGTTTTGTGAGCAAAAATAAGTCCTGGAATTTACAATATTTCACTGTGTTGATGCACACCATTTTTCAGATGCCAGTTGTAGATGCCAACAGCACTGTGGCTGCAGCTCCAGCCGTGCCACCAATGGTCCACGTACACACAGGCAGCCTGTCACACAAGCACGGTCTGAGACACCACAAACTGACCTCCCTCCATGACCCTCATCTGAGTGGCCTTCTGTCATCAGAGTCAGGGGAGTCCGCAGAAGTTGTACCTGTGGTCCCTGCAGTGGTTGATGCTGCTGCACCTGTTGCAGGTCCTGCTGCTACTGCAGATCCTGCTGCTGCTGCTGATCCTGCTCCAGCTGCTGATCCCACTCCAGCTGCCGACTCTCTATCAACCTCAGAATCCTCCAATAGTAAAGAGGTCCCTTTGCATATCTTTAAGAGAGATGTAGTTGCTGTTGATGCATTAGTCCCTGTAGCTCCTCCAGCATGTCCAGGAAGGGTCAGATTCTTCAGTTGAACAGGTCCCACACAGTCTCCATCTTTGCTTTCTTCAGCTGTATTGGTGCCAGTGTAACTTTAATTGATGCAGAAACATGTAATGTGGTAGGTTGATGTTACGCAATATGTTTCCTACAAACCAAGAATAATCAAAATTGTCAAAAGAGCGTAATGTGTTGCAAAACAGGAAAATTAGAGATTTGCATTTCATTCTGAATAAATCTGTTAACTCCAATATTGTGTTCATTCTTTTTTGTCATTACATTTTTCTCTATAATGAAACGAAACAGTCAATGAAGGATTCATGAGGTTTACTACAGGTCTGATGAGGACACATCGATAACCTCTATGCAGAGATTTCAATGAACAAACCGGTAGTGGAAAGCTTTCAATCCTTAACGCTTCATCTTTGATGGTGATTGCAAAACAGTCTTGTTTGCTGATCATGTTTACCCAGGCCAATGACATTCCTGCAAACCCATTGAGATTTCTACAAATACTGCTACAGCAAATGTCAGATTTGCTCTTGCACATTGTTGAAATCATTGGAACTCTGCGTTTGTGTTCTTAAAAAATGCTAACTTAAACGCTGACCTAAAAAAACACCGGCCAATGACCATTAACTGCTCTCCATTCCATGAATGCAGTAAAATTCTAAGGTAAATCACACTTCAGCGCTGGACTTTGTGCAGGCCTCGCTGGCGACCTTTAATAACAATACTGTGAATAAGACCTACACCATCCTGGAGGTTGGAAGGATGTCGTCACAGGTGGGCTCTGTTCAGATGAATTAAGGTAATCAAGGATTTTTAATCATTGTACATATTTGTTCAATGGTTCTGCACTTCCTGCTGGATCTTCCTCTCAAATCCTGTCATTCATACACCATTGTTTGTGACTTGATAAATTACATTTGGTGTAAATTCATTCGACTGCAAAGCTCTTGGGCTTCCACTGCAAAAACTAATTTTTCTAAAAACATGCCAACTGGTGAGGAATGTTTGACCATCCTCACACATTGTATCTGTACACCATTATGAGTGGGGCCTGTTTCGTGCCACACACTTCAGACTTGGGGATGACAATTGCTTACCGTTGGAATATTGTTCCACCTTCTGGTCTCATTGATGCATCAAGTCTACATTAAAACTCTTCTGCATATGACATCAGCTGCTGCCTGAGTTCTCCTTTCACAAGCGTCCAGAAAACTTCCACAACACCAGCCAATGTAGTGCCCCAAATTTTCCCCATTTTTATAGTTGAAGTGAAATTGGAAAGCTTAATCACTTTGGTGAAACTGGAATCAGCGGTGGATCGTTTCTTATTTTTTTTACCATTTTAGATGGCAAATGCAATAATTGTGCAAGTGTTTTTCTGTATTGATGGTGGATGAGTTAAGGTATGAAGTCTATCTAATTGGAAAGACAGGTTTGAGGTTTCAAAAACCTTTAAATAAGCTAAAATTTAAAAAGCACAATGATTTTGCATTGAATTTAAGGCCACTGTTGATGAATGAACAAGAAGTGTATCCAATGTTTACTCAAAGGAATGGGTCAATGTGCATTAAGCACCAGTTCAGGGTAAGGCAAAGCAAATTAGTTCAAGGGCAATGCACCTTTTGGGTCTAAAAAGCATTTACATTCCTCATGTCAACAAGTACAGAGTAAAACAACTTTGAAATGGAGAAAAGCAAAAGAGAAATAACACTTATTACCACTAATGCCAAAAGAGATTGACTACAGTGACAATTAATTTACATCCACTTCTCGAAAACTACTCACTTTTACCAAAATGCAGTCGGGCAAAAACTAATTTCTAATATTATTGGGGGGAAAAAAATAAAAAAGCACAAGCTCAGGTACTGTTTTAATCATTTATTCAAATTGAATGCAACTAGTTTCTAGTTCTGATGTTCTTCACCTCTCTGGGCGCATAGTTCCAGTCCTGTAAGGAGACAAGTTTATTAGATTTAAAAAAAAATAATAAAAAAAAAGACTGGTTTAAGAAGTTAAAGAAATCAAAATAATCAACGCACCTTTGGTCAGCTGCTGAGTGCCATCCTTGAAATTCCTCTCCAGGAGCATGGGCTGGAATCCTTTGGTTGTAGCCGAGGGGTCGCCTGAGTTTCCAAATTTTTTCTAATAATTCAGGATTTATATGCGCTGTATTGAAAGAGTCCTTGGGCAATGGTGCAAAATGAGAGCCATCCATTGCAGAGACAAATGGGGGGTTATCCTGTAGGGGATTTAAATTCCGATGATGGGGTTTAAGATTTTGTGACTGGAGGGTTGTGTCAGCAAGCAGATCTTCAGTGTTACTGTTGCGCTCCCTACCTGGTGGGCCCTGCTGTAGCAGCACATAACTCTTTGATTGAGCATTGGTAGATTTCTTTAAGGCACCAAGAAATTGTTGTGAGGAGTTTGCAATAGGTGCTCGGGCATCTTGAAGCATGGGGTTAGGGACAAGAAAACGATCAGCTACACTTTTGACTTTAGCTTGCATTGGCTCTTCAGAATCACTGGTTTTCACATTAGATGGTTTTAGTTCCGTGGCTCTGGGCACCCTTTGCTGGTTTGCCAAAAGCTGTAGTTGACTCAGTTGTGACTGTATATAATGTGGATTTCCTTGCCAATTACCAGGAGCCTGGGGTCTAGA
The DNA here is from genome assembly GCF_022539355.2 of Hippoglossus stenolepis. Classification (NCBI taxonomy): domain Eukaryota; kingdom Metazoa; phylum Chordata; class Actinopteri; order Pleuronectiformes; family Pleuronectidae; genus Hippoglossus; species Hippoglossus stenolepis. Next base: position 8,691,543 of record NC_061493.1, read on the forward strand.
GGGTGCATTGTAATTAACTGCTGACTGGCTTTGTGGTAAATTTTGTTGTAGATATAGATTGGGTACAAAATAAGGGTAGGTTGGCATCTGATTTATAGGTATACTGACACCATCTGGTGGCAGGAGATATGGCAGCTGTTCATTCTGAGGTGGAAGGGCCTGTTGTAAAGCGGTTGCAGAGGTGGCAGTTGTTGACACTGTTTGCTCTGGAGAGGGATCAGCCAAGCCCCTATCAATCCCAGAATATCCCAATGAAGAGAGATATGGCATTACTGGATAGACTAGAGGAGCATTTTCACTGCCAAGTCCAGCTGGAACAAAATGATGCATGTGTTGATGAAAAGCAATTTGTGGACAGCAATTAGAAATGCCAGATGGGCAGAATTGAGGGCAGTAGAAAGGGGGCATATATGGAGAGCCTGGTTGTGGACCTTGGTGGACATTACCACCATTACTAGGTCCTTTGTTAGGTTGTGGTCTCTGTGTGGAGGTAGTAGGGGGTAACGTTATCTGCTGAGGCTGCTGGGGGTAATAAGGGTTAAAAGGGTAATACACATTGCCTTCTGGAGGGTTGACAGCTGGTTTAGCACCTGGTTCCTGAGATGGTTGTGGCTTCTCATCTGGTTGTTTTTCAGGCTCTGGTTGGTAGAAGTAGGGATAGAGCTGCTGTTGTACTTCGCCTGCAGGAGCTTCAGGTTGTGATGGCACTTTGCTCTGTGGAGCTGAAGGTGGTTTACTGGGTGACAATTTCCCAGGGATTTGGGGGTTTGATGTCCCAGGGTTTACTTGGCCCTTTGGAGCCAGTGTAGGGGCTGGCATCTGTGGCTGGTAAGGGCCTTGAGGCCATAAGGGAGTGTAAAATGGGTTTGGGTAGAACGGCTGGTATATTTGTCCCTGAGGTTCCTGAGAAACTGGGGGTACCGGTTGTGGTTTGTATTCTTGGTTCTCAGGTTTGCTTGAAGTGGGTTCTTGAAGTTTCTGAGTAGGTCCAGATGGGTAGTAATTTGGAAGGACATATTCAGGGAATTTACCTGGCGGTGGTTTAGTTACTGGTGACTGCGTAGCAGGGTTTACTTGGCCCTTTGGAGCCAGTGTAGGGGCTGGCATCTGTGGCTGGTAAGGGCCTTGAGGCCATAAGGGAGTGTAAAATGGGTTTGGGTAGAACGGCGGGTATATTTGTCCCTGAGGTCCCTGAGAAACTGGGGGTACCGGTTGTGGTTTGTATTCTTGGTTCTCAGGTTTGCTTGAAGTGGGTTCTTGAAGTTTCTGAGTAGGTCCAGATGGGTAGTAATTTGGAAGGACATATTCAGGGAATTTACCTGGCGGTGGTTTAGTTACTGGTGACTGCGTATCAGGGTTTACTTGGCCCTTTGGAGCCAGTGTAGGGGCTGGCATCTGTGGCTGGTAAGGGCCTTGAGGCCATAAGGGAGTGTAAAATGGGTTTGGGTAGAACGGCGGGTATATTTGTCCCTGAGGTTCCTGAGAAACTGGGGGTACCGGTTGTGGTTTGTATTCTTGGTTCTCAGGTTTGCTTGAAGTGGGTTCTTGAAGTTTCTGAGTAGGTCCAGATGGGTAGTAATTTGGAAGGACATATTCAGGGAATTTACCTGGCGGTGGTTTAGTTACTGGTGACTGCGTATCAGGGTTTACTTGGCCCTTTGGAGCCAGTGTAGGGGCTGGCATCTGTGGCTGGTAAGGGCCTTGAGGCCATAAGGGAGTGTAAAATGGGTTTGGGTAGAACGGCTGGTATATTTGTCCCTGAGGTTCCTGAGAAACTGGGGGTACCGGTTGTGGTTTGTATTCTTGGTTCTCAGGTTTGCTTGAAGTGGGTTCTTGAGGTTTCTGAGTAGGTCCAGATGGGTAGTAATTTGGAAGGACATATTCAGGGAATTTACCTGGCGGGGGTTTAGTTACTGGTGACTGCGTATCAGGGTTTACTTGGCCCTTTGGAGCCAGTGTAGGGGTTGGCATCTGTGGCTGGTAAGGGCCTTGAGGCCATAAGGGAGTGTAAAATGGGTTTGGGTAGAACGGCTGGTATATTTGTCCCTGAGGTTCCTGAGAAACTGGGGGTACCGGTTGTGGTTTGTATTCTTGGTTCTCAGGTTTGCTTGAAGTGGGTTCTTGAGGTTTCTGAGTAGGTCCAGATGGGTAGTAATTTGGAAGGACATATTCAGGGAATTTACCTGGCGGTGGTTTAGTTACTGGTGACTGCGTAGCAGGGTTTTCAGGCATCTGTACAGGAATGAAGTTAGGGTGTTGAAAATTGTGTGGATAATGATAAAAAGGGTTTTCCACTTTTTCATTAGGTCGTTGGGTGGCTGAAGAGTCTACTGGAGTCTCTTTTTCAACAGGCACTTGTTCAGGTTGAGATGGCCAGACATAAAAAGGCTGGAATTTCTGGGGCATTTGTCCTTCAGGGGCAGTTTGTTTGGATTGCACTTCAGTTGTCTTGCTTAAAGGAGATGACAGTGGCTGCGCAGTAGTTACAGGTTTAAGATCTGGATAAGGGTAGAAGTAATGTGGGTACGAAGGATAGTATGGTACCTCTGGGTTCTGAGCAAAAGTTTGATCAGGAGGTGAACCAGAATTATGAGATGGGGTCATGGGATGTACCCCTTTGCTTGGCACTTCAGTTTGCAGTTCTGGATACTTTGGTGGGCTTTTTGTGGGTTCAGGTTCAGTTGCTGACAGTGATGGACAGGAAATTTTGGTTTCTCCATCTCCATAGAGTTCCAGGGTGTACAGACCATCCTTAAAAATAACAAGTTGGTTACAAACGCAGTTCAAATGTATTTGCAATTGCATTTTCTGGAAAACAAATTTGACTGTACCTTTTTCTTCAGGCAGGGTGCATAGGGAACAGAGATGACAACACCATCAGGATGTACAACTATGCTGAACCCACATTTGGCTGAGGCCCTCATCAGAGGCTCCCAGACATCATTCACTGCAAGGTAAAATTAGTCAGACACGCAAAGTTTTAAAAGTCACCTTCCATCCAAGTTAATCAAGTTTCTGGTTTACAATTCTGCTTAGGATTGATGTAAGCCAGGTACAATCATGTGTGCCTATTGTTTCTATGCCGTAGATATGATAAACAAAAAGCTGCTGACTTTGAATTGTGGAGCTGAAGCCAATTTGGAAAATTAGAACATTGAGGAAGCTATGGCAGTTATTTAAGCACACAGAACAAAGGAAATTTGCTGTTTGAAAGCAAGAAAAGCACATATGCCATGTAATTTGATGGCAGAAAGCAAGTGCACACACACTACAAGGGGTCAAGTACAACTAAATGTAGCCATTGTAAAAAAAAGTTACACAATTGACAAATCTATCATGCAATGCAACAGACATTTTAGGCATGGACTGAACTTTAGATATTATGTTAAATACACAAAAGTAAAAACAGCTTACAGTTTACTTTAATTTTAGCAACAGAGATCATCCAATCGGTTTTCACAACCATGCCCTCAGAGTGGCAGGTGACCATTGGAGGGTTAGGTGCAGAAGGTCTCATCAAAGGACATGACATCCTCACCGGTAACCCGCACCAACGCAAGGGGAGAACATAGCAGTCCTCCTGAAATTTATAAGAAGTTAGACACGGGCAAATTTTTAAAGTTCAAGTGAGTAAAGTGCTTTTGGAAAGTACCTCACCTCATGAGCAACAAAGCAGCCATCATAGGGTGCAACCAAGACAAAATCTCTCCTTGTTGACTGGATTGTGTAACCACAGCTTTGAGGCAACTTGGACAGGGGCAGTGGAGACAGGTTGCTTCCTGGGAGATTATAGACAGAAGAGGAAAAAATATATATAGTAATGGAATCAATGATGGCTGTAAATATATGACCACAATTAAACCAAACATTTACCTCGGTCCACAAAGAATAGAGATCCAGGGGTAGAGGCAGCACCCTGGATTTGAAGCTTCATGGAGTCTCCTGTACATTCAACCTTCGGTTCCAGTTTAAGAAGTTGATCCACCACTGCCTCGCCTGGCTTTGGGCTTGACGAGTCGTCACCTTGTCCTTTAGCTTGTTTGGGCTCTGCCCAACCTATAAATAATAATGCTGTTATCTAAATGTTTTCACAATTTCGCACACATTAATTGAATTAAAAGTTTGCAAGGTTACAATCAATTAAAAGTCATGACAGGTACATTTTATACAGAATTATATGCAGAACTTAAAACATACCAATATCAGCTTGGTAATCAGCATCTAAATCCAGGAGTTCCATTGAGGTACCGATTGCTTTAACTTTTGCACCTTGCAGAGAGTTTTGCCCAATGAGGAGTCGTCCATGGTGCAGACCACTTCCTCGGCTAATCATCGAGTTTTCTTTTGATTTATCCAGTGCCTTAAGCCTCGTCAGGGGGCTACAACTGCAAAATGAACTAGCAACCACAAAAAGTCCTAGACATAGTAAACTTTTACTGCCCACACTCCACGCCATCAGAAACAATAGAAAGGAATTATGCACAGGTCTGAGGTGAATACTCAGCTTTTCTGTGCTCACTCACTTTTAAAGACTGGACACATGAGGCCTGGTCCTAATTACACCAATCAAATACCCAACTACAGCAGGTGTTACCAGTTGAGCTGGTAGGGGCGGGGCTTAGCAGGCTACAGGCTAGCACTCAGAATAGCGTTAGAGAAATGCACCTAACATTTCATGGCATTCTAATCCGGTTTATATGACCCTGATGTGTTTGCTAATCCAGCACTTGTAAGATGAATGTATTATATTCTACACACGACTATGAGAAATGCCTTCAATATCTCAAAACAACTGGCATGGGTCATAGCTAACGATACACATGCTCATGGTGTCTATGGTTCTTCTTCAGGCCTAACAGGATGATAGATGTACACATACTGTGAACACACTGTGACACCTACCTTTAATTTACAGTACTACAGTACAAAAAAACACATCGACAACACAGATTTAGTGCCAAAGTGGAAAAAGCACTGAAACAACTTTAGCTTCTCTGGGACAATATTGTCCAGATTTGACAAGTTTGGGTGTTATGGTTTTTAATCTGAACCTGGTTTGGGTTCTATGAAAAATCGAAATGAGAAAAAGCGGTGACTTCCCCCTGGCTGCTGGCACCAGTTTGCCCAACTGCTTTATAAAATGTTTTTGTGATCATACATACATACTTAGATTATGTTTGTCTATGTGTGCTGCTTTTTTTGGCAACTTGTCATATAATATACTGGATGCCAGCATTTCCATCAAAATCATTTAGGTATCTATCTTTTGCATTTTCTTACATAGAGTAATCAGAGACTAACTTCACTGTGGTATGGATTTCAAATTCATCAAGTAGCAGCAACCCACTGGTGGGCTAGTTATCAGAAGCTCATGCTGTGCAGCCAAATATTATTTAAAACCTTTTTTATTTCTCCATTAACAGTCAGAACCGCAGGGCGCTAAATCTTGATTCCCCTGACTATTCCATTCAGGAATAATAGAATCTATTAGACAGTGATTCACACAATTGAATAAAATAACTGACTTCATCCATTGACATTAAAGAATTAGTCTATATACACATTTGTACTGAAGAAGCAACAGACAGGACATAATGGCATTACCTCTGGTTGGAATAACTTTTATTTGATCTGTCTGTAAACAAGACATCTCATCAATTCATGGCATTTAAAATAGCAGATTTTGTGGCAGAAGGAATTTCCTCTCAGAAACAAAAAGACAAAAATTGCAAACATTTTTTTTTTCTGTCGTTTAATTCTGTACATATTCCACAAAGTCTGGAGATTACTGATGACAAAACATCCCTTAGGAAAGTGCCATTAAAAGTTACTTCTTGCCGGGGCAGCAGTTAAAAATCCAACTCATAGTAGCAACAGATCAGATCGATTTTTATGGCACAGAATACACGGTTATTCTCAGAAAATTTTCACAAGACAACTTACAAATGCTCTTATTCCAACCAACACCATTTTCAATATGTTTAGTGTACACAGCATTTTTTTTTCTTTTAAATATATTCTAAGTACCATACTATGACATTTTGTGAATACACCTTTGATGACTAAAGCACAAGGCAAATAATTCCAAGGTGCTGGAGCCCAACAGCCTTGTTTTACAGTCAAAATGCATTCACACTGTAGTAAAATGACATTGTTGTTTCATTGGTTAATGGACATGTTAGCAACAAATCAATTAGTGATGAGACGTTTTAAGTAGTGTTGAAGTCTAAAGAAGCAGTAAATACAGTCATCTGAAGTCGTCAATGATTTACAGTCAACAGGTGATGCCAACAATCATTCATCAGAGAAAAGATGAAGCAATTCTGATAATCCTCTTAAACTGACAATTGGTCCGAAGGGGAGGGGAAGAAAAAAAAAAAACTGACATGAGTGTGTGTAGTGATTTACAGCGAAATTTACAAAGAGCAGGAGCTGACTGACAAATGTCGGAGCTGTCACCGAGGTGGAATGTCCACTGATACTCCAGGATGTGTGGAAGCGTCTTGACATTATCTTTGAGACCTCAGCAATGCTGACCTTATACACTTCACTCAAATAACAGCCCAACACCACACCATTAACTTTTAAGACCACATTCAGGTACAACAGCGAAAGCATGTGATGGAGGGTAAAGGAAGCTGCGCCTGATGGTGGCGAGTAGGTACACACATACAGGACTTTGTCAGAGGAAATTTTGTTGTTTCTTTAGCGGAGGCTGTGAAGACTTGAAGATGAAGAGGCAGATGAGAAGATGGTTTTGGCTGGAATATTACGCTGGGACAGAGAGAAGATAGGGCTGGGATCTGAATGCTACAGAGGGGTATGCATGCAACTTTTAAATGCCCACATGCTGATGGAAAAAATGGCATATTTTAGTAATGTGCAAAAAATAAAAACTATGCACCATTACATATGTACTTCCCCTTGGAATATAAGCCAGTTGGTAAGTGAATGTTACACAAGGCAAATTCAAATTTAACACTTTTATTATACTTTGCAATCATTTTTTTGCAAGAGCATGCCATTACTGCCGTGCCAAGAACATGAGAAGTACAATGTTAAAGTGGGGGTAGGGTTCTTTTTTTTTCCTATAAAAAAAAAGAAAAGAAAAGAAAAGAAAGAAAAGTGTGGGGAGTATATAAAAGTAGACTGCGGAGGAAGTAACTTTGTATGCCATCAAATTCCCGGAGTATTGTCGACACAATGCGGTTGAGTGGGAGTGGGCTGCTAAGTTGATGGATGGGTGGAGAGGTTGCTTAATATCCAGACTTCCTCAGGTACTCAGCCATTGCATGTGCTTTCATGTTAAGAATTCCACCATGGACCGCCTCCTTTCCCATGACAAAAACCAATACTGGAGCACACAGGGAAAAAAAGAGAAATGAGCAAAATTGAAGAGTCTCCCCCCCCCCCTACAGGATGCAGGGGGGGAGGGGGGACAAAGGTGACACAGCATCTTACCACTCTTCATTGCTATTAAAAGTTTCCAAGACATTTGACTGCTTGCAGGAGAAATCTTAACGGCAATTATTTATTTTCTCTTCTTTTTTGTCCCTCATTTTTATCTAAGTGAGCTCGAAAACATTAAAACCCTGAATCCCTCAAGTATTTTGCCATTGAGTAAGCCTTCTTATTCAATCCGCCTCCATGGACCCCTTCTTTTCCCATTACAAGAACCAAAACTGAAAGAGAAGAGATAGAAAAAAGGGACAGTTAAAAAAAAAGTAAAAAGGGTAAAGGCATTCCAAGTAAGAAGGATCATCACCAGGAGTGTGTAGTGCAGGGATATTTAACTGTGTGTCATACAGTGCCAACTGTCTGCATGCTTCTCTTTGCAACTGTACACGTTACCAACAGACACAATGAGATGCTGCAGCTTGGACAGCAAATGATTCAGTGTTCAAAACTTGAAAAAGTCTTTCGTAAATGGGAAATAATCTTGAGTAAATAACTTAATTTCCCAACAGAATCCTGGTCCTGAATTTGCAAAGTAAATTTGTTGTTGGGGGTTCAGCTCTCAAACAGGCCCTGGCTCATTCTGCTAAATCAGGACATGACTATAAAGATACATGCAAGAGACTAAAGGTGCAGCTCACAGCTGTGTATAGAGACTGATAGAGACTGAAGCATCTCACTGCACGTTTGGTACGAATTTACTTTAGTAACATATTCCACCAAAAAGATCAACATGCACAGCAGGAGGGTGACAGGTGAGGAGGAAAAAAAGAAAACAGAAAAAGGAGTAATGTTTGGAAAATGAAAGGAAAGAGTTTGATGCAATTGATTGCACTCTGTGTTTCCCACTTAGAATTAGGCAGCAAACTCAGGTCATTTCCCCCTGATACCATGATGGAGGTTGAGTTGATTAAAACAGTGTCAGATTTGTTATAGCTGTGGGAAAATGTATACACAAAAATTGTTTGTGAATACATAATGCTTGATTGTAGCCAATTATCAAACGTTTTAGATGTCAGAGCCAGATAAATATTGTGAATACGTGAGAAACACTGGAGCAATGTCAGACAGTGAGGACCACAAAGGCAAACGGACAGAGTCGGCAATACCATGGCTTACATGAGGTTTATAATAAAAATCCGACCATTAGGTAAATTAACATATTTCATCTTCAGATGTCTGCATCTGTAAGATTTATGTTCCTGGGACTAAGGCCCATTTCACAAAGCCACTTATGAGCTTGCATACATAGCTGTAAAAATAATTTTTCAGCAATAGGGCTGCAACTATAATAATCTTCATGATTGATTAATCTACATTCCCTACTAAAAACAGTGAAAATGCCGTGTGCATCCATCCTTCATTTTGTCCGATCAGCAGTCAAGAATCCCTAAGCTATTCATGCACAACAAAGAAAAGCATCAAAATTTCATATAAATGCTTGACATTTTTTAAAGCTTTAAAAAATGTCACCAAAACTATTTTTAAAATCAGTGCACAATAATTTGATATAAATAAACAATAATAATTATTGTAATACATTTTCCAAGTAATTTCTCAAACAAAAATATTACATTCTGCATGCAAATATGCATGCAGAATGTAAAATTTGATGCTTTTCCCTGTCCTTTAAATCTGGACCGTAGATCAAACTCAATAGAAAGATATTTGCAGACATCACATTTACAAATGATTGTTACAACTATATAACAGATACATTTATGAGTCTTGCTCATGCATAGCTCACAAGTTTGGCAAAAAGCAACAGAAGAAATGTTGCAAATTTGGTCAAATGGGCCTGTGATATTCAGTCAGCACTTCTTCAAGTCACAAAACTTTATGGAAGAAGCTCTGATACCGACGTGACACTTTCACAACATAAACAATATCAGATCTTAAACTATGAAGGGGGCATTCTAATAGCTGAAGTAAAGCATTTAGGAACCAGACTCTTACCTTTTCCAGCTTTTCCCACAGAGACATTGTATGTAGGCTCTCCTCCGTGGCTCTTTGTCCTGATGTCCATTGTCCAGTCCCCATCCTCATGGAGGCTGTCTCTGAGGACTGAACATTTCTTTGAGCCCAGAGTGAGACCGCTGGTGTAAAAGGTCTCCCTGTCCTTACCGATAAGGATGTCAATTTCTTGAGACTGAAAAACACACAAAACCACAGGATCGCGGAAACGTCAGACAGATTTTTAAATAAATAGGCCTTCAGTTACATGACAATATTATTGAGTATATAAATGACTGTAAATAGAGGAGATCTGTGAGAATTCGCAGGCTTGAGTCCTGCTGCAGCGGCCACAGGCTCGGTTCCAACCCGGCCCTTTGCTGCACGTCTCTCCTAATTTCACGCTTATGGTGTCCTATCAATAAAGGCCCAAAAAAATCTTTAAAAAATAATTAATCTAAAAAAAAAAAACACCTGAATGTTCCGCAGAGAAGACATTAGTTACCTGAAAAGTCAAGTTATAAAAGTTAAACAAATAACCTCAGTAAAGAAATGGATTCCAGTAGCTTTTGCTGTTGCCAAATAGATGATCTTTTGTAAACAGTGCTCCACACATTCAAGACTAATGTTATGCTGAAAATGGCTAAACTGGATCTAATAATTTACATGAACATGGGCGCTCTCTCATTTCTATCAACCATGTCTTGAAGACAACAGGTTGAACAATTAAAGGTAAGTGTAAATGATCTGAGACTGAGACCAGCCTACTTTTGTTTTTCTAAAGTATAAGATGCTTATCATTTGAACCCCATCTTTCCTTAGTTTTCTTTTTTGGGGTTGGCTCTGTTTTGTTTTGTTTGTTTGGTACCACTGGTTAGTTTAGAAAGGTATGAGTTGGTATTTTGGTCTGTGTTAAATAAAAAATAAAAGATAAAAACTTGATTGTGGTAGCCAAGCTGTAATGGCAACCTACAGTAGCTTTCCCTTACTGTCCTATGCAGCGATGATAATTGGGATAAGATGTACCTTTATTGATTCCCTGAAGAGGAAATTCAAAAATTGACAAAGCAGCAGAGGGGGAAATATATTAAGAACTAAAAATAAGAATAGAAACAGAATCTCGAGTAAATAAGATAAATCTGAAATATTATATACAATAAAAATAGAACTAATATATACAGGGATGTTTTCCTAAATTTGCAACTTAGATACAAGTTGTGTAATTGTGCAATCTGTCCAAGGTCTTTGCAATATGCAATATACATAATGATAGTACAATGATGGCCTTTTCATTGTTACTGGTTTCAATTATTTTTCAAGAAAAAACGTCTAATATATGCTCCAGAGTTGTGAGAAGTAAACGATAATAAAAATGATTGTTAGTTGCAATCCTATTCATTAAGCTACAATTCCAAACGTCCTCCAAACTTACATTTGGTTCACTCCTTCTGGACAGTAAACGGAGTATGCACATGTTTTGCACCATTGATCTGCAATATTGTTTAATTTTATTCCAAGTGTAAGCTGCAGCTCTATTCCAAACATTAGCGATCCTAGCGCCAGTATTGCATAGGAATGGTAGGAGAGGAGCTTTGTGAATAGAAAATCTGTAAATGTATTGATGCCAGCACCACGACTACAGGCACGTATCACAGCCCAGACAATAATAAAAGCCTGTAGGAAGGAGCGGAGGCAAAGTGGCGTCCTTTTCGGTGAATTAAAAACATAATGTCCCCAATAACCACATGTGCATTAATATGTGCGAGGCGGAGTGAGGCGGGATCGTGGTAAGCTGACCACAGTGAGCCGGTAAACCTGCAGCTTACTGCTTTCTAATCAAAGCGGCCGAGCACACAAAAGCATGCACGCTCCCTCCAAGCAGACACCGTCTACTAGCTGCTTTTTCACATTAGCGCCCGGTTCATTTAGCAGCGTGCTAACATTTCCGATGGGCGTTCGTCCGCAGCTTTTGTGTCCTCGCGGTACGTGCGCGCCACAACGAGCGGGGGTCTCCTCCGATTCCACACGCTGTCTAATCCCGCAGCGTTTCCTCAGCAGGAAATAGCCGCGCCAGGGCCACCGATGAGCTAGCTGCTAGCCCCGCTCGCTAGCACGGCGCTGTTAGCATGCTAATCATTTAGAGGCTGCGAGATAACGGGTTTTCTTTAGCGCCGTTTATTCTGCTGAGCGTCTGCGTGGGTGGTTCACAACAACAACATCCGAGCAGAACCACCCTTCCACTCCAATCCTCCCGTTGTACCCCCTCTTACCGTGATATTGTTGAAAGTACCACCGGCATGTGCTGCCCAAACATATTTGGCGTCCGTAAACCCAACAATGGCGCTATCCTGACAGCTGCCATCGGCCATCAGGTTCTCCACGTAGCTTTGCCAAGACATGTTCAAGAAACTGATGCTATGTGTTAGTTTTTTTGTAAAGGATCCCTAGAGCTGAGGAGGAAGGCGGCTCTCCAACAAACAAAACGTGCAGCCGAATCGGGAGGAAACCTGCAGGCGAATTTAGAGTCTCCAATCTAAAGCCACACTCCGACGTTCAGCGACGTCAAGGCTGGGGCAGCAAAGAAAGCCAGGGAGGGCAGTGAGGCAGCGGCTGGGTGTAGTCCCGATCAGATCACTCCGCACAATGCGCTCAGCAGCAGCAGCAGCAGGCGGCGGAGTAAACAGGGACTTATCAGCTCAGCCAAGAGTCAACTGTCTGAGGGAAGATGCCGGGGAGCACACGTATAGACACACGGGCAATTATTTAATCATTCATTCATTCCATGAACGAGTTTCCACGACGGAGGCTGAGGACGAGCAGTCGCAGCCAGTGTTCAACACAGAAAGCAATGTGGCCCGAGGTCCGTAAGGCTCATGGAGTCCAAACTATCTAATCTAATGAGATCACCGCTTAGAATTTGATTTTTATATTATGGTGGGGGCCTGGTCAGAAGTTCATTTGATAAGTTCCTACAGAGAGGCTAGTTACTCCTAAATCTAAAGGTGTTTGACCTGCATGGAGGCCTGACGTAAATATATTTTTTAAAACTTGTATAACTTTTTCCCATACAACAAATATCTTGTGCGAGCAAGATGATCACCCTGTGACCCTAATTTACTTAATCTCCTAAAAATCAAGCCTGGTTCCTTTGATACATTCCTACTGAGAGTCCATTCACCCAGAAGTGTTTTAGGATGAACGGAGGTCTGTTTTCTTATCTTGTGTGCACGCAATAATAAGTTGTTCCCAGACAATTAATATGTTGTGCTTACGAGATAAATTACCTTGTGGCCCAAACTTATTTCATCTCATGAAATCTACTCCTAAATTAAAAATTTTCCTTATGTTGGGAGCCTGGTCAGAGGTTCCTTCGATAAGTTCCCACTGAGAAGCCATTTTCTCCTTTCAAATCTCTGAAGTATTCGAGATGTGTGGGGGGGCCCTATAGTCCTGATAGGTCATGTTGTTTGTATCTTGTGTGCACAAGATAATACATATCTTGTTTGTATAAGATAATGACCTTATGGCCACAACTCATTAAATCTCATGAACTCAACTTTTTTTTTTTACATAAGGGGGGGTTAGAAGTTCCTTTGATAAGTTCCTGCGGAGAAGCCATTTACTCCATCCAAATCTCTGAAGTATTTGAGATGTGCAGAGGCACTAAATCCCTGCAGGTGACATTTATTTTGTCTTGTTCATGCAAGATAATAACTTGTTCCCACACCATAAATATCTTGTGCATATAAGATTTTCTTTTTATCATTATGGTGTGAGCCTGGTTAGACTTTCCTTTGATAATTTTCTACTGAAAAGCCATTCCTCCCTCTAAATCCTAGAAGTATTTGAGATGTATGAAGGTCCTTAATGATAAGGTGATATTTTCCTCTGTTGTGTGTGCAAGATAACAACAAGACAATTACCCTGTGCAACAAATTATTTCTGCCAATGACAATCACGTGTCTCTATACAAGAGCAGCAATAATTTATTAAATGACATTCCAAGGTGAAAATAAAACTTGATTAGTTGAGTCCATCATGGTGCATCTGAAGTTGTTAGAGACGCATATTCATTTTTAGGTAAATTATTGCGTGCACAGTTATGTATGTTGTACAAGGTTTTACTATATTCTGTTATGACTCTATTGGATAAATAATTGGATTTACACTACAACCAAGATCCAATACATATGATAAAGGATCATGAAATACAAAGCCAGATCAATGCATTATTTATGTTGAGCAGTTGAGTAAAGTAATTTGCCTTTACAAAAAGTTCATATGGATATAAACCAATACTATGTGTTTGTGTGCAATGACAGGATATTACCAGAGGCAGGCCTACAGTTGGGTTTGTACAGTCAAGGACTAAAGGTTTTTATTTTAATATCTGTCTACAACATTTAAATATTCATACATTCCCAGTTTATAACAGCAATTTCAATACAATTTCAGTTCAAATAACATTAATATAAAGACCTAAAGCTACATTGCTTTTGCTATAAAGATTTGACATAAAGAAGAGAATATAACCACTGCAGAGAACAAAACAGAGGTTATACTATTTAAAGCTGTATAATTTGCAAAACTCTAACAATGACAGTATGGCCTGGTTCAAAGTTAGCCAGTGACATATGATTGAATTATGACTTGAGTTGATGTTTCCATTTATAAAGTGTATGATGTAATTTCTATTTTTAAACTTATTACTGGCTCAACTATTTTGTGGTTAATCATTTTCATTCTACTCTAAGCATGATCATCAATGGTAGACCAGTAGACTTTTGAATTATCATTTGGTGGCTGATCTGCTGACACACACGCATAAAACCGTACTGTTTAGGAACATAAGAGAACTTAAATGAGAAACAGTTCAAGGCTCATCCAAAATAACCAAAAAAGGAAAAAGAAACATGGTACCCTATCACAGAGAAGTACAGTCACTGACCACCGGGGGCAGTGTTCTCTATGGGTTGTGTGTCTGGTTTATTTCTGGCGCAGAGCTATGACTTGTCATGTGTCTTTAAACCTGTATTTAGTCTCTATGTAGGGGTATTTTCAAATGTGTATCTTTTTTAATTGAAACTGGTTTATTGGTAATAACAGAATTTGCATATGTATAAAAATCCTACAGATATACTTTCATCCTTTTTTTTGGACTTTCTTAGATAATAAAAGTCCCATATAATTCACTTTCTCACCTCACCTGCTGCAGATGCAATGCAGCACCAGTAGTGTGATGCTCCTCCAACCACATCATTGTGAATTAACCTCCCATCAACTCCCTTAAAAATATACTGCTTTTCTTATGTCATGCTTAAAATATCTTTACACTTTTATTAAGAATATTAGCTGGTGTAGTGATCACAGGAGTTGCCGCATGCTGTGTCATATGCTCGCTGTTTTCCAGAAACACAAGCCCAGGGTGTATGAAGAGCTGTGCGATTTCAATTCACTGAGAAATGAATAAATAAAGTTATCCCGTGATCATTCTGAAGATGCCACTGCACAAACACACACTGCTGAATTCTCCCGTGGAGGTTCACTGATAACATCAGTGTATCACTGACACTGCAGCATACACAAATACCTACAGTATTGGGAGAGAACGAGTTGATGCGTTCAAGTTCCCTCCAATAAAGTTTGACTCAATGCCTAAAATTAATCATTTACCTGATAATTGTAGGAAAAAAATAAAGCAAAACATATTTTATGTGTGCTACACTTTGATGATTGCTGTGTTTCGCAATGGAAGCATCCCGTGGCTCCTTTTAGCTAGAGGAAGGAAAATGTTCAGCCGCTTTGATTCATTAATGAATGAGTCAAATTAACACAAATCTGTGGTCAGTTAGTCCATATAACAAGGGCCCAGTAGCTATGGTTGTAATTATTTTTATTACCTCCTGATTATCAATTTAAAAAATCAGTTAATCGTTCGGTCTGTATATGCTAATACTCTGATAATGCCTTTCACAATTTCCCAATGTGACGTCTTCAGTCTGCTTATTATGTTCAATCTATATTGATATATGTTTATTTAATTGACATTGATGTTGAGCTGATTCATTTGTTGAATATTCAGATAATTAGGGCCCCGAGCACCGACTATTGAAATTGTAATGATTATTATTTTTCAGGCAAATGAATTGCCTTTTTGAGGGCTTTGACTCACTCGAGAACTCACCAAAGTTTGCAGAAAATTCAAAATGGGTGAAAATGTACGTATTCTGGAGTAATTTGAAATGGGCGTGGCAAAATGGCTCAACCGCAACGAAATTCGGTACACATGTGTATCATGACCAGACGCACAAAAAAGTCTCAAGGAGTATTATGGAAAAAGCAACAGGAGGTTGGCAATTTTAGACTGAGTGGCCATTTTGGCCATTTTACACGTTGTGTATTTTAACTAACTCCTCCTAGAGCTTTCATCAGATCAACTTCAAATTCGATGAGGGTCATCTCAACAACGTGGCGATTAAAACTAAATTGAGACTAACTGATTTTTGAGTTTTCGTCACACGGTCTGACCGTGGCGTGGCTTCAAAGTTTGATTACACGCCATCAAAACACAAGGTTGTTGTATCTGTATAATGTCAGTGTCAGTGGTCAAGGATTTAAAGGATCTGAAGAGAAACAAGTGTTTTTCTGTATGTAGTGATAGCACCACCTACTTGCAACAGGAAATAAGCCTCGTTTTACAACTTAAATTCGATTTTCGGGCCACACAGTACTGCTCGCAGCCCTAGTTAACATTTCTTTTTTGAAGTATCAGCAGCTCTTGTTGCCCATTACACACTTTAAAAACATTTTTTTATTTCAATTATCAGTATGATAATTTTGTATGTTGGAACTCTACCTGACCCTTGATTTGTGTTGTAGTTACATTTTACATGGAAGATTAATTTAGGACTGTGCACCACAGAAGCATGAATTAAAGATTAAAGTGCACTTAACACTATCAGTTTTATAATTTTATATATACAACATACAGTCTATACAAATGTGATCACTCTCCTCGTGGTTGCGTGAAATTTACGTTTTTCAAACGGTTCCCTGAAGGCAGCACGAAGGGCGATTCACAAACGTTTGGCACGTAACCACCCTTGCGCAGCCCGCCTACCCAGGATTCAGCGCGGCCGCATACAACATAGCCATCTTGTCAGTAGTGACTGAGGGAGGGAGGTGACTGTGGGCGCTGTTTAGATCCTCGTTTTGTCTCAAAGCGTGAGGTTTAACTCAGTTTCCTTCCTTCGACCGCAGCCAGCTTCACCGTCGGAGCCCAAACGGGAGGACTTCCAGCCGGGGAAGTGTGCGGGCACGACGGACTGCTTTCTGGAAGATGTCTCGCATACTTGTTCCGACGTAGGGGGAGTGTGCAGCCGCCACTTGGCTTGACTTGCTAGCTAGCTCTGTGAGTGGAGGGCTGCGGGCCCTCCTCAGCCTCTACTAGCTCCTGCAGCTGGGCAACACACTGTGCGACAGCGGCCGCCTGACAACTGCACAGCCGGGATATTAGCAGGCCGGCCCGGACCCACCTACACCCCTCGGCTCGATCCCCGCACAGGCGCTGGCTCGGGCGGCTGGTAGCGGCGTCTGAACTCGCATCCGCCGGACTAGACGACACGAAGTGCGGCGTTGCGCTATGAGCTCATGAAACGAAACAGGAGACCGAGAGAGGAAGAGGGATGGCGCAGATTCATCTCGATTACAGTTGAGTAAAATAGATGAAAGTGTGCTCTTTAACATGATCTAAGCTGCTCCAGCTGCAACCAGCTCGTCCCTTTTCCGCGGAGGATAAACATAGCCATACGGGGGACTCGGAATCCGGCTCTCAATATGTCGAAAATGCCGGCCAAGAAGAAGAGCTGCTTCCAGATCACAAGTGTGACTCAGGCCCAGGTGGCGGCGATAGGTGCCGCGGACGACACGGAGAGTCTGGACGACCCGGACGAGTCCCGGACTGAGGACGTGTCGTCGGAGATATACGACGTTTCCCGGGCCGAGTACGAGCCTGCGTGTGACAGGAGTTCGTCCGAAGAAGCGCTGAACAACGTCGGAGAGCCGGAGGCGATCAGCGCTGTGGCCCCATCTCACATACCTCAAGCCGGTCACCTGTCTGCGCTGTCAGGCGCTTCCATAGGGGAGTTCCGAAAAGTGCCGGGCTCAGCTCAAGGTGGTCACCAGCCGCAGGGCAGCGGCGTCACAACTGGTTTACCCATCATCCCTCAGCCAGGAGCAGGGCATCATCAGCCTGCTCCGGCCTCCAGCTTGTCAGCAAACACATCCCAACCTGCTGCAGTGACCAGTTCAGCTGCTGCTCCTCCTCCTGCCACCTCCACGGTGAGTTGCACTTCACGCTTCAGGGTCATCAAGCTCGATCACGGTACTGGAGAACCCTTCCGGAGAGGCCGGTGGACGTGCACAGAGTTTTATGAGAAAGACTCTGACGGCTCTGGCGTTGGTAGGACTATAGACAGCATCAGGCATGCCAGTGCAACATTGGACCCTGCTGCAGACAGAGACAGCGGGCTCAGCCTCACGGGGGTCTCTGTGCTTTCCTCAGGTCAGGGCTTGGGCTCCGTGGCAGATCCTTCACTCCCATCATCCTGCATGCATTCAGTGGAGACACTACCGCAGCAACAGCAAAGCCACCATCAAAACTTCATCGCCCGACAACAGGTAGTTAGTGCGTCGGCCATGCAGAGCGCTTTCTCCAGCAGCAAACCTACAGCTGTCCCGGCTCAGCAAACAGTGGGAGGTCTCCAGCCCTCTGCCCCACAGAGTGTGCTGCCAGTCGGACTAAATGGCTTGCCTCAATCTGGTGTCATCATCCAAAAGACCTCCATCATGCCTCCCACAGCCCAGCCCAGCACTTACTCTCCTCCGCAACAGCAGCACCAGCTTCCCATTGGCCACCCCTTGACCGGCCAGTCATCTGGACTGTTGCAGAACCAGACGGAGTACTATCAGCAGCAACAGACTGCTTCCATGCAGCCTGGGCTTTCCACCAGCCAGTCCCTCCCAGTGTCCGGCCTCTCAGCCGGGTTGCAGCCTGGGAGCCAAGGGCCTGCTTCAGTCATTCCTCCAACCTCTGGAGGGGCGCCTGTGCCAAGTCAGGTTGGAGATCTTGTTGGAGCAGGAGGGGGATCCCTAACCACTGGACAACCAGCTCCGGGCCTCTTGCAGCAGCAGACTGTTGGAATGGGAGGTGTCGGAGGCTCCATACTGGTTGGTGGATCCATTCTCCAGCAGCAGACTGTGAGTCCGTATGCCCCCGCTGGACAGCCTCAACCCCACGGCCTCCACCCTGCATCCTCCAGTGTACAAAATGTGCCTGTCATGGCAGTGAGCTCCAGTGTGCCCCCCACTGTGCCCGCCGCTGTGCCCAGTACCTCCAGTGCAGCCATGCCAAATGTGACAGCTTCCAGTTTGCCTCTGGGTCTGATACCCCACAATAAGACTTCACTGGTGTTGGGGGCTCAGGGTCTCCCAGCACCTGGATTTGGACAGGTGGAGGGTGGTGGAAGGAAGTCAGAGGGTCTCATCAACTTACAGTCTCCTGTTGTCTCTGGGAAAGAACCAGTGAAGCCCCTCATGCCTCAAAGCCTGCAGCTCACCACTCCAGCTGTCAACAGCCTGTTTGGAATCCACATACCTGTCGACGGGGAGGAGGACAGGTAACAATTTTCAAGATCTTATTGTTTACAGTTAGAAAATTCTCCTCTTTGTTCAGTATCATCATCATATGTGTTATCAATAACACACACAACTTGAACAATGGCATACAGACAGTGTAAGGCAGTGTCAGTGAACAGGGGGTTGTTACAGCTGACATGATTTGTCTGTTTGCTTTGATCCCAAGAATGTAGAAACCCATAGTTAAGGCAATGGCTTATGTAGTGTTTGTCATTCAGCTTTTCAGATGGACCTTAAAGGAAGTTATGGGGGAAGCGTGTGAGTAGAGGGAAGAGAAAAGTAACACAAAAGAAGGAAATGAAAAATATGTATAGTCTCATTAGTTACTAAAGGAGCAAGTGGAGTGCTGCACAGTGGAGGAAAACACCTGTGGCTTCCTCAGCGCATGCAACAGCTTGTTAAACACACACATGACCTACGTCATGCCGTCATTCCCTTTGTGTGAGGATGTGTGTGTGCGTTGTAGCATTTTGTTGCAGGTCTCATGTCTCCAGCGTTGTTGCCCTCCCACTTATCTGTCACCTCCAGGACAGTGTCGGATGTGACGGCCTTGGCTGCACACATCAACCATGCGTTGCTGGTTGTTCAGTGTGTGTAGAGTTCACTCAGCTTTCTGTTTTATTCTCGGGCTTCTCCTGGCCACTCTGCGAACGTGTTGCATGCCTGACCTTTTAATAAATTAGCTCCTGCTGTGGAAAAGACTTTGTAATACAAACACAGAGAAGAGTGTTTCGGTTTGTGTTGCCACTTGTATGATATCATGGTTTCCACTTGTTGCCACATCAGGTGGCCCTGAGGAAAGTCTTTAAAGAGGATTTTAGAGTAAGAAAAACCTGCTGACTAGCTTTTTATTGAGGGTAGTATGTTTTGTGTAATGATCCTTTGGATTGATCAGTGTGTAAATGTGAAAATAATCCATAGAAGACATGGTATAAGTGTAGGAATTTAAAGCACCTACAATTTTTTTTTTTAATTGGTTATGAAACGGTCTTATTTTAATATTGCTGCCTCTTTATTACCTACAACAGCAAATGAGACAAGCAGGGAGAGATTTTTTTTTCTTTTATAAACTATTTTCTACTAACAATGTCTGTGGTAGTGACGGATTACTCGCGAGGTCAGAGCACCGATTTACGGCAGTGGACTGGAAAAGCCTCTTGTTAGGCGGAGGGAGAGGAAACAACACAAAACAGAATCTTTATTTTTATAAGTATTTTGATCTTTGACCCCCCCCCCTTTGTCGCGCTTTGTTTCGTTTACCCAGGAATCGCTCTCTCAGTCTGCATTTGGAGCAGAGAGAGACAGTGGTCTGACAAGAGGATATAAACTGATGCAGTCCTTGTTTCTTGTTATATAATTACAGTAAAAGCAATCCAAAGAGAGCTGCAGTGTCGCAGAGTTTTCTTGTTGTGCGTCCTGAACTCCGTACATGTGTCTTCTTTTCACTCTTTCCAAAACAAATGCTCATGCTGTCTGGACATAGGTTTTTACGACAGGTGACAGTGGAAACACTACACAGAGGCGCCAAAATCAACCAAGATGAAAAGGTCCTTGTTGGAGCTTTAAATTTGACATAAAAAGATTATTAACTTCATGTATCACATTGGAGAGAACGGCTCCGGCCACAATTTTCAGTCAGACCTCGGCCGAGCATGAGAGAAAATTAGCCAAGACCGACCTGAACCCAACAGACATTCTTTTTTTGTGTCTGAATCTGACTAAAGCCCGATGTTTTCCCCGATTACAAGCACGCACAGTGACAGAAAAAAATCCTGCCTGACTAGTTGGGTCTCCACACTCTAGTACATATGGATAATAAGACATGTTATCACTGTGTTGCTGTCAGTTAGGGAATATGACATTTGCTTCCTTTCCAATCTAATTTTCTCTCAATTCCTGAGTTTCAGCTCTTTGTCTCACTTGTAGTGGATGCCACTCACGAGCGGAAATGACACAGTGCCTGAAATCTCTGTGGTTTCCATTTACAGTCTTTTAGATAACCAGAATGTGGACCAGATATGCAGACTGCAGAACACTGGCTCTGCTTTACTACACATGTTGTTGCATAATAGACATGATTTAGATGTGTTGCAGTTTGTTATGAGCACATCAGGGAAGCTTCCTGTTTGTACTCTGTGTGTAAAATCCATCACCTGTGTCAGATGCAACTGTGACACTTTAGACCACTGTTTGTCTCAAACGTTGACCGTGTTGATAAGTGGGTCAAATCAACAGACTAAAGACAAGAATTTACTATTTACCTCACATGGTATCTTTGTCTCATATCACACCTCAATCGATGGAAAAGTCACTTTATTCCCTAAAAGTTCATTTTTTTTCTTGGTGCAAACTATTTATTTTGAAATTACATACTCGTTTTGGTGTCTTAATTTGTAAAGACAAATACATTTCATTACAGTATTCATGTTTGTGACAGTGCTCCTGACTTCAGGCTGCATAGTACCTATGTGTTGCTTGTGAGAAGACCCAGCTCCCAGGCTGATAAGAGCAGGGGGTCTCTCACGACAGCCGAGCACTATCAGACATTGAGCAGTAGTCTTTCCACTGTGCCCACATTGTGCCGATAAGCGCCCTGACAGTGGGGTGTGTCGCCAAACTGTGCTTGTTGTCACATTGTGGCCCTTTTGTTTTGCAATGCAAGCTTACTGTATATCCTGTGTAGGCCCTTTGGATGTATATAGTAGGCACACCCACTCCCTCTGTTCTTCACTCACCACCCGAGCTGGCATTAGCTGTTGTTTGATGGGGTTTTCATTTCTTACCAATGGTGCAGCATCAGTGCTTTGTACCTACCACCCCACAGACTGACTGACAGACAAGGCAGGGCAGTTGTTCATGTACAGATTAGGTGCTGAATGACATTTCTTTGCAGCAGCAACTGTGGTACGTTCAGTAGGTGGAGGAAGCTGCAGAGTGACTTGCAGGCATGTGAGCTATGCTCCATACAACCCTTCCTCCCTCCCACCCAGCTTCTTTTCTTTGTCTCTCTTAATTTCCACACCACTGTTTATTTTGTCTCCTGCTGCACCCCCCCCACCACACACACACACCACGCAACAAAAACACTCACATTTTATCCTCAAATGGACGACTTCAGCAGCTAAAATATATCATCTGTATATGTACACACATGCAGCCGCTCATGATTTAAAAGGTTGAGGACTTCAAATAAGTTCCACAACCTGGAACAAACTCTCGGCCATTTGGTAGGAGCTAATGTTCGTCCCTTTGATCCTGCACTCTGTAGTTTTCCCAAAACAGAGATGGACTCAAGATTGAATTTGATGTTCTCATACTTTGAATATCATCTGCTCAGCTTAATGTTTCCCAGATTGCTTCAACAACTGAGGGCATAAAATAACATCGTTGGGTTGTCATAATGTCTGTGTTGCTCTGATTTTTGCTGGATAATTTGCATGAATGTAATGCATCTGTGGTCTGTGTATAACCGTAGTCATGCTGGGGTAGAATGGTTTATTGGCCCTGCATATCGGGAGCTTATGTAAAATTGTACTCCTCAGGAGGTGAAGGGGCGGGGGGGGCGAGATCTGTGATGAAGTCGAGCAGTTAGTGCCACTGTGAATTGAGGGACTGTCTCTGTGTGGGTGGATGAGGGGTGTGTCTTTAAAAGGGGATGGGTTGACTCAGCTTGTGCTCTTGCAAAACTATCCATGCTGCGGATGGGTGGGTTGTGGGGCTCTCTCTGAGGAAAGCTGCGTGGCCGTGCAATAGTTTTGGACAAACTTGCCAGTTTATTCGTTTTTAGTCATGGCGGAGTTGTGTGGGTGTAGGTGAGGGGAAGAGAGAGTGACACAGAGACAACATATACCACAGGGTCTTTCCCTCCCCTCCGTGACCTCTGGCGTACTTCCACATCCTGTTTTCAGTCAGCCCCTCACACTGCCACCTTCTATTCATTTAATATTCCTTAGCTCACTCCCCGCTTCCGCAATGAGGCTCTCTGGTCATATCATATGACTTGTTGTGGGCACACTTCATCCAGAGTGCCTCACAGGGGTAGAAGTACACACCTATCTTAATCACAGTTCTAAACCTGGCCTGCCACCATTAATGCCGTAATACTTCACTGCACCAAATCGAGGATCTGTGCACAAGCACTGAATATAGCAGTAGTATAATTAGTCATCTTCTGCTCCTGCCCTGAACTCTGTAACCACTCACTGTGTATGGTATGTGTTTCTGTGTACACTTGTCCACTTTTTCATCATCTGTGAACCCAGTGTTCTCTAAGCCCTAAAGCTATTTAAAAAAGAAAGTTTAAAAAAAGGTTTTTCAAGCCTGTATCTGTGGGATTTGCTTCAGTCATCACCTCCACCTCGGGTATGGAGGCCCTCCATTGTTCTCAGAAGAACATCAACTCCAAGACTTTAATGGCCTGTTTAACTGGGGATGTGCTGCACTGTAGATAAGCTAACTGAGAATATCCTTGTTATCAGGCTTTTTGGAAAGTGACACTTATGTGACGTGAAGGATTACTAAGAACCCCATATTTCTACTGTCTTGGCTTTTCACTCACTGGGCAGAAACAACTTATTGTTATTATAATAACTTACGATTAACTTTCTATAAATTCATTTAGTATTCTTTAAAATCTGAAACATATTCTTACACATAGGTTTTTTCAGCATAAATGCATTTCTTCAATTGTGTTCTTTCAATTACTTACCTGTTGTTTGAACAATAACCGAAAATTAAATTAATGTGTAATATATTAATTTACCTATAAATGTAGTTTATTTGGTATGTATGGAGACTAGTAGGCCCTAACACCAAAAGCCTCTTTTGCACATTGGCACTTTTTGTCAAATAGTGCAAAGATTAGGCAAATCAGACAAATATTAACAACAGATTAAAAAGCAATTTTTTCTTGTGATGAGCCAAAAGAAGGATTAAAGTCATTGTCTTTGCGGATAACTTGCAGCTGTAATACAACCACAATATTTCTGTTGAGAAGGAGGAATCCAGAGCAGGAAAGGGGGGTTGAAAACAGCAGAAAAACAAGATGTTTGTATCATGCTTGTGCTTATACTACTCCACTAATCTAGCATTGTACTCCTTTAACACTGTCAGACTCACAATGGACAGTAAAACAAACAAAGAAACGGCATTGATGCAGCAGTACTAGAGATATCATATCTTTCATTCCACACATTCTTCCTCCTTTAAAACCTGGCACCTAAAGTACCCATAATGCAACCCTATGTTCAGCAGTGTGTTTCAAGAGTAAAGTGTGCTATGCTTATAGCGGCTAACGCAGCTGAGATGAGGAGGGACCAGACTACAGAGGTCTGCTAAGCTCACTTCTTTGTCACTCCTCACCCCCAGATTTTTTATTTTTCAATTCCAGATGTGTAGTTGTCAGATCCAACTGACACTCAGACTGAAAAAACAATAACCTTTTACAAAACTTGTTTTATACACAGTAAGAATTTGCGAAATAAAGTGAAAGGTTCACTGTAGTTTCTCTAACTTTCTATCTCGCTACCTCAGTTTCTCACATTAGCTCTCCAGTTTTTTGTTCTGGGACGTTAGCTGTATATTGTTTGTTGAAAATAGTGGCTGGTCTTCTCAGTCTTTGTATTTTAATGCTGGCTTGTAGCCTTAATGTATTGTTTACACACTACAGCAGCTTGTGTCAGCTAGTTTAAACCCTGATACTTCTTGGAAGTCCCCCATAAATTCCTAGCAAGTATGGACTCTATGGAGAACTATGGCCCACGATCCAGAAGTTGAACAAGGTTCCTGCGGTCGTCATAGCGGTAAAGATCTTTCTGTCCCTGGCACTCATCATATGCTAATCTCTCCCCCAGTGGCCTTACAGTAATCAAGCAGTGTCTCTAGGTGCTCCCTGTACTCCATCTCCCCAGCCTGCAACCCATAACCCGCTGAAGGAAACTCCCATAGGGCAGCTGGAATCTAAATATTTTTGACCTACTTCTGCTCTGTGACAGATGGATGGATGGTGCTGAGAACCTGAAGCCTCGAAAGCAGCAATAGTGAGCGTTTAGGCTACATCATAACTGTTTCATACGTTTTAGTTTTTAAATTGATTATGGTTACTATATTTACGCCTGGCATCCACACTACTTAAGAGTTTTACAGCTCTTGAACAGGGACTTTTGGAAATGCTACTGGTCCCATTTTATTTTTGAAAAGTCCGGGTCAGCATTTCAGTCTAGAAGTACAGGAACTGAGACTTTTGTAAACAATCACCAACATTTCCTTCTTGGTTGGTTCTTATTAGTTGTGACTTGACTACCAGGGGCAGGAGCAAAGTGTTGCGAACCCTAACTTTCAGCAAAAGTTCTTCCTTTTCATTGGTCCAAGAAAAGATCTCCTTGTTCTTTCTTTTCACCATTGCTTTTTCTTATTTGTATTATTTTCTACAACTATGCAGCCTACAGCAAAGAAACAATTGGCTTCCAGTTTACACCAGCATGGGCATGACCTGTGAAGGGTCATGTGATATGTATGTTTTACTATGGACTGAGATTATTCTTACACAGGACTAAAACATATTTCTTGAGAGCATTTTAGTTTTATAACCTCTCCCTTGACTGTCTCTACAGTATCCAGTTATACTGCTTTACTCCATAATTAGGTATATGCAGGTTACGTGAATGTGACTAGACCTGCTAAAAACGCGATTGGCTTCCTTCCCATTGCCAGTAGAGGAATTTGCCTTTCTGTTCGGTTCCCCAGTGCGTCATGTTCGATGTCACAAAGGCGCTGTCTTGCCAAATTAGCGTTTTCACCTGGGTGTCTAGTTTGCATCGCTGCGGATCAGAGCCAGAGCCGATTAAAATCCTGTGTCTGCAAAGTCTTTTGACACGGGAGTAAAAGCCGATTGTATCCATTCCCATTGCAGACAGAAGCCAGATCTTTTTGGACCAGTGGAAAAGGGGCTTTAATCATCCCTCAGCCCATTTGCCCCAGCACAGTAGAATGAGAGGGTTTGGACTGAATACTTGTTGTTTTCATATGGTATCTCCATCGCCTCAAGTGTAGCACATGCTTGAGGTCACCACAACACCATAACGCAAAAGTAAAAATCTATTTTGACGTGTACTTTCTGTGTACTTTCCTCTCTCCTCTTCATTTCTACTTCTTTCCTCCAACCCTCCTCCCCGGTTCATCAATTAAGGCTCCTGTGGGGTTTCATGTGCTCAATGAGTTTGTGTGGTTATCATAAGGAAATAACCGTGAACCTGAACTTTTGACGCAGCAGCTGGTTTGTAGCACAGGCACACTGCAGGAAAAGCCATGTGTCATGCTGTGGTGAGATGTGTGATAGCAACCAGCAAGAATTTACCAAAAGGTTATTTTCTTCTGCTGTCAGGTTATAATTTTTGCTTCAGGGTACTTTCGGGGCAAAGCCTGAGCATGTGCAGCCAGCTATGGAGTTTCTGTCAGGTTAGCTTATGTGCTCTGAGAGAGTGGTTCAGAAAAAGAAAAGGGACTTTTTCTGCTGTTATGTGTTCCCTCTTTCTGTCCGCCTCACACTCCATACTCTGGGGTTTATGGGGGGAAACTGCTACACTGCCGAACGCACTGACTAGTTGGTTTACAAAGAGGTGCTTTCATAGATGGATATTGACATGTTTCATTTTAGAGTTACAAAGAGCACCATTGAGAGCTGAGTGTTTGCTACTTGAAAACAGGGAATGATGACTCCTCCAGTTCTTACCTCTTTCATGAAGAGGTTGCTGGACTCCAAGTCATCTGACCTCGATGATTTCAGCCCGTTGCTCACTCGCTCGCACACAGAGTTAAGGCCTTGGCAAAAAACAGAGGCTTTTCTGTGGAGGTGTGCGCTTACACACGTGCAGAGGTTTTTCTTGCGCCATTGCCCGCAGAGTAAAATTAAGCAGGAGGCATGGGAGGAGGATGTGAGAGTGTTTAGTCATGAGGTAATGTGACAAAGGGAGTTTGTGCCACAGATTTCTAGGAAAAGAGCCTTGGCTGCTGTAATGTGCACACACATGCTGTAAATCAAATTCCCAATTCCCCTGTGCTCTCGCTCTTGCTCTCGCTCTCTCTCTCGCTCTCTCTCGCTCTGTGTGTATGTATGTGTGTATGTACGTGTGTAAGAGCTTTGTGTTGGCTCACTCCTCTGTGTGCATATGGTCATGTCAGTGTGCGTTTACATTTGTTTGAATAATCCCGAAGAAAAGCACTACGTTTTGAAAGGCACAAGCTGGGTGTAGATAAAGTGAGTGTGTGTATGTGTATGCGAGAGTGTGTGTAGGGGTCAGACTGGAGTTTCCTCTCCCCTTCCCAACATACTTCCTTTGGCATGGAACATCATATACGTGTAGCTTATCAATTGCAGTATAGATGCTAAGACGCAAGGGTATTTAAAAATTTAACTGTCAGCAGTTTCCCTCTTTTTTTTCAGCTTGTATTTTGTAAACAACTTAAACATGGGTAAGTGCCACCATACTTTAGGTGAATGGCCTAAGGGAGGACTTAAAACTTTATGAAGCTGTCCCCACCTTTTGAACACACATTCCTGTGTTTAGGTCAAGACTCCCCCTTTGCTTCGCTGATTGAATGTCCTATATGTAGCAGTGAAACCTAAGAGCTTTTTCTCCAGCCAATCCAAGCCAACAGGTTTTGTGCGGTGGAATGAAGTTACGTCAGGAAACATTTCTAGGAATCATAACTTCAGTTTTTCTTTCGCTGTTTCAATTCTGCCCTATCTCTGTCGTCTCTCCCTTTCCCTGAATGTGACACAGGAACCCCTCCAAGGCTTTCTACCAGGCCTTCCAGTCTGGCAGCAGATTAAGAGACTCAAAGGCTCACAGTGATAGGTACCGTACTATACTGGAATGGACTGGACAGGCCTGCAAGAGTGTAATAACGTGTGCTGTGTTCAGTAGCAGTGAGCCTTGCTTTCTACACGTGCATGGATTGAGAATGGAAACAAAGCCTGGCAGCAAGCACAGGATTGGCCAATAGTCTTCTCAGCCATATCTCTGTCTCTCTCTCCCTCTCTCTCCCTCTCTCTCTCACTCCTGTTTTCTCTCAATCTCTCTCCGTCTTTTTTTTTTTCTTCGACTGCCTCTTTTTGTAACATTATAATTTTGCCTGTGCCGCTTCAGAATCCGGGTTTGTTTACAGCCTTGGTTTTATTTCCATTTGTTTGGACACATCTCTAACGTCTTATGCACCAGTGTAATTGCTGAGATCTTGGGCTGCGGAGACAAACAATCAAATGGAGAAAGTTAAACAGATTGTAAACAGGTTTAATCCAATAACGGGCGCAGCTAACGGTTATCTTGCAGAAAGCTATGCAAGGTCGTCCAGAAATCCCTTTTCCACAACAACATCTTATCTTTCCTCGTGAGGGATCAAGAGAGCATTTGGTCAAAAAATGTCCAAAATTTCAAAAGAAACTGTTTATCAAAGTTTTTCAAAGGGAAGTTTTTTTAATTACTCGTGTTGTTGGACCAACAGTCCAAAACCAAAATAAATTCTGTTTACAGTGAAGGTGAAACTGAACTAAGATATATTGAGTCATATTAACCATATATTAGCTAATAATATATCGGTATTGACGTTTTTAATTGACTATTATGAAAATTTACGAAAGAAATGGAAATGAATGTGATTCCATCCAATACTCTTATGATAATGTGAGGAGTTGGTTTACTGGTGGAGAGGACGATGAAGTCATTAAATGAGCACCAGTCAAATCCTAACTGATGAAAAACAACTTAGAAATCATGATGCAAACGGAACTGGAGAGTGGGTGGAGTTTTTGATTAATAAAAAAACTATCTGAGGATAAATTTGAGGTCTAAACTTGTTACTTTAAAAGCAGCTTTAAATTTGTCTTAACGCCTGCTACGGACTTGCCCTAAAATTTACGACCGGTCTTGTTGAGAAGAAGAAGGTGCAACTGGCGTAACTGTGAGGTTGGACTTATAACACCAAGTTACTACAGACTTAGCTTGAGACCAGGCATAAGACCAGTTGGTGCAACCAGCCACTATTGATCAACTAATCCACTCATTGACTAAACGTTTCAGCTCTTAACCCAATTATCTAATTTACGATACCTGTATTTGGAATCGCAAACAAAGAATTCACACAGTATGCATATCCTAACTGGTCTTTGCAAAGAAAAGCTTAAAACAAAAATTAAAATGACATGATCACAGCTGAAGTAGGAAGTAGTTTAGGGAGTAATTTTAAAACAGGCTCTTGTGGTTTATAATTCGCTTGAATTCTCACTTGAAATAATGTAATAAAGCGGACCAGACACACAATGTCTGGTCATATGACTGTTAATGTTTGTTTAAGCCCTTGTGGAGAGGTTAGTCCCTGTTAATTCATTAAGTAAAAAGTAGTTGTTCATTATTCAAAACAGAACTTGTGCACCACTTTCTGTCAAACAACTTTTATTCAATTACATTTCAAATTTATCATGTTGGATTATTACACGGCTAGAAGACCCTGTAGTACGTGGACTCACACAGACACCAACATGTAAAAACTCTCACCCTGTCGCTGTATAATGAGCCTGAACGTATGCATAGTGCCTTTTACAAAAATGAAAAGGGAAGCACTGGAAACCATATCCGAGTGACAGGAAATGAAACAGATTTTTGAGAAATGAACAGCTTACACACCATCACCAGTCACCGAGAACTACACGCACACACACATAAAACACGCAATTATTTGTCCATTTGCTGCCCCAGCTGCAAACAGGTAAATCAACGTTGTGATGTCATTATCTACACTGACAAGTGCCTCCAGACACAATATCTGATTGACTTTAATTCACTCTCAATGTTTGGCTAGTTCCAATTCCACTCTCAGGAGGCACCGTACTAGTGAACTGGCACCAGCAGTGCTGATATGAGCCCCATGCTTCACTTCTTTTCTTTTTTTTGTGTGTTGCTGTTGTGGATTCACTGTTCTGCCAAGGGCTGCTTTTGTTTCCATGGAAGCAGAGATAACCAGTGCTTTGTTTAAGACTGTGTTTGGCAGATATTGATAATGGCCTCAGGAGTTGACCCTTACTAAGTCTATTTTATTCAGCTTTATTTGGGATCATGTTTGAACCAACCAGATTAAGTCATAGAAGACTTAAAAAACTGACATTTGCTTAAATATAAGTGATATTTTGGCAAAAGAAGAAATCCACTATGAATGTTTTACAGGTCCTTTTCTTCGTAGTTTTTAAAAAGTCATACATGAAATTACGTTCTTGACGAAAGCTCTCCACGAGGGTCGGCTATGTAATAAAACCTCTCCCGCAATGTTTAGAAAATGATATTTACAGTAAAGTATGTATATAAAGAAAACCTTCATTTCATATGCTAATGTCTGTCGACAGCAATGTTTGTGTCATCTAAATCTCCCTATAAAGTATTTAACTCTACAGTAAGTTTATCGTAATATGATTGTTAAGCCTCACTAACGGCTCCAAAAGTGGAACCGTGCCAGATTGTCAAAATAAAAGCCCCCCCCATCAGGGAATCCTTGTGGCTCACTTGGCACATGTACGTGGCAGAGGACCTTTTCTAGAATGTTATTTTCTTCTGTCTCCTTTTTTTCTTTTCTTTCCTCCTCACCAATCACAGCTTTACGCTGCTACAATGCTGTATATAAAACTTTGGAGTTCAAGTTCAATTTAAACAAAATGTACATGTTTGCTAATATTCAGGGATCCAAGCATTGAAGGTTTACAGTACTATAACCAAAACCATATTGGTGTTGAATTTTCATGTTTACATTTTTTATGTGCAACCAGCCAGAAACAGTCCAGTACATAATCAATAACATGGAGTAGTTTTTCCACTTCTGTTTTTATACAAACATGATTTAGGATGATCATTTGTGCGCTTTAGAGATGCTGGTATTTGTGTTTATTCAGCTTTAGACAGAGCCAGGCTAGCTGTTTCTACTTATTCCCAGTTTTATGCTAAGCCAAGTTAGCCCACTGCTGCGATAGCTTCATATTTAGCGTACATACTTGAGTAGAGTCAATCTTATCATTAAACGTTTGGCAATAAAGCAAACAAGTTTGCAAAATTTCGGCAAAAGGCTACCAAAACAAATCTGCAAATTGACAACAAATTTTAGATCTCTAGAACTGCTAACTTTAAATGTAGATTACATGAAACAAACCGGATTCTCACAGACTATCAATGTATGTGGATCAACGACAGAAAACATTAAAACCCCCATTTTGTCCATTATATTTTTCCGCCATACTTGTTAGGACCACACTCAGTAATTACTTCACTGTTGGCGCTCCTTAAGTTTTGTTTGTGCGGATGCAAATAAATGTGATTAGACTGTCTCAATTGATCACATATACTGATTCCTTATAATCGACCGGTGTCATGCAATTCACAAGAGTTTTCATGCACGCTCGCCTGTAATTATATCACTTCCTTGTTTTTATTCTCTGCTGGTTAACTTCCTGCATGCAAAGCTGTGTAATGTGACATTGACAGTGGGAGGTGTTGGATTAAATGGAAGTAGATATATGCTCATTGTAGTGTGAAAAATATTTGTTACTGTAAACAGCTACATGCCCAGATAGAAAACAAGATCTAGATTGATAAAGAGCAGAGTTAATTCTTTACAATGACAGGCATTGCATTGCAGGTGCCATGGTTAGACTGACTTGTGCACCTGCTGTCCTTGGACATATGATCAGACTTTCCCTGTTAATCCCTGAACTTGTTTCATCATGTCTCAGGTTGACTTGAAAAGACTTAGCGTCGTTCTTCCCGTGTAGCTTTAGGAAACCTGCTACTCTTGAATATGCCAGCAGCTCTTCCAGAGTCAAGGAATGACAACAATTCAGATGAGTTAGTCACCGTTGCCCACAAACCTTTCTGCCTCCAATGGACTTTTTATTGACATTCCTACTTTACAGCTCCAACACTGTATGGGGAAAGAACCAAACTCTACCCGGAGCTTATAAACGTCAGTGCTGTTAATGTACAAGGTGAAGTTTACATAGGCGTTGGTTGCATAATCCGTGGCAGAGTAAGTTCAAACCCTCATTAGCATTCTTTTTTATCTCAGCCCAGCCCTGAGGCCTGCAGGTCCTGACCTAACTTGCATCACCAGATCTATAGTGTTTGTTTTCTAACGCTGGAGAAAGGGAGGAGGCGGCTTCACCACACATTCAACGGCTTTTGTTTTGTAGTCCGACGCTACTCTACATAACAGATTCTTGACTTGGACTTGAGATCCAGAGGCTTAAACAAGATCATGTGCACCAGGAGCCAGGCACACTCACTCTATTGAGCTCCAAAACACTACTCACTCATGCTGTGGTTTCCAAAATCTTCCCCCAGTGCCAGTTGTTACTGGAAGTTGTACTTGGAATACCAGATGTTGTCCTAATATGGCTTTGACTTGATTGTTGTTCCTGCTTGTTTTAGGGTAACTAGTACATTTACAGCTGAAGTAAAGAGAAGCTGCCTGAAAACATCATGACTTAACAAAGTCGTCTTTACCCACTTTGACTTCAGGATTCAGAACTACAGTTTATCATCCAGCTCAGGGCTTTGTGGAAATCTGCCTTGCACACTCTCAGAGAAGCATTATTGTGTTATTGATGTTTTCCTGTCTCCATAGTTACAAATCTATCTCTGGCCTGTCACATGTCCTGACGCTGACAGTACACTCAGGGGTTCTTGAGTTTTCCTCTACTGTTATTCACTTGTTGTTCATCCCACCTCACTGTTGCCTCCACTGAAACCAGCTGGAGGAAAAGCTCCAGAGAAAATGCTTCACGGCATTAAAGGAATTCAGTGATTTGTCCTGGTCATTAGGACTATTAGCTTCAACACAGCATTGTATTAAAGCTTAGACGACAATAGAACTGAAAATAATCAGCAACTGTTTTGATAATAAATTTGTTTAATAACTTCCTGGTTTCATCTTTAAAAAATAGTTTAATTAAAGTTTCAATTTTAAAACACAATCTTAAACTTAAACAAGTATGACTAGAACTGTTGAAATCTTTCAGCAACTTACAAACTGTATATTCCCATCTCCTGAATCCACCTCCACCTGGTGGTTGGCTGCAGTATAGGTCTTAAGCCCGCCTTTTTCAGAAAGTGTTTTTAATTTGTTAGTTGATGTTATAAAAACTGTGGAAACCGTCGTGATTGACAGCTGAGACTGACTCATGGTTGGTCGAGCATTTATTGGTGGGTTTGATCCCCCTTTACTGCCCAGACCTCTGGCTCCACATGCACAACATGGCATTGTTCATACCTGGGATATTTTGGCTTCATTTCTGGATAGTGGGAGGAAGGGGCGATGTGTCGTCCATCTTTGTACACATCAATCAATAACTAGTTGTGATTGATTGATTTTTCTCATTTCTCAATGGTTGGTGCTAAAAAAAAGCATGTATTTTATGTATGTAAATCAAGTGGAGAGCATATGAATCCTTAGAAAACATGTCAAATGTCATATTCAAGTTATTACAAAGCTACTGCTCTCTATTTAACAGTTAAATAAAAAGGCATGAAACGTTGGCCTCAGTCAGATTCAAGCAGGTTAATACTGATGACTGCATGACTGATAACAGGTCTGTACCACATATATACATGTACATGCAAGAAATACTGTACACAATGTTGAGATGTAGTTGATAAACGCATGTTTTGTCTCGTGAAGCAACAAGGGTGTAGCCTATAGACTCCACTCAGTGTCTGCGTTTTATAGAGTGAGAGATTCCTCTGGGCACAGGCATGTTGAAAAGTCCTGTTAGGTAGGAGAACTATGGGAGGGTCTTTAAGTGACGCCTTGTTTGAATTAAACACACATTTAGGGTGAAGTTGAGGTTGATGCTGTTTTTTTTGTTTTTTTTTCCATTTGGTTATGTAACTACTTGTGGGGGGTTCATATAATGTGGTCTCTGAGGGAGAGACACAGAAACTAATGTAGCTCATGTTAGACGCTGTCATGTCTGACGGCGATCAAAGTAAGTAATGTGAGTGACAGTGTTTCTTAGCAGTGGAGGTATGAGGAACATTCCTTCCCCCCGTACTGCCTGATGTAAATCAACTGAGTGCTTCCGCTGGCCTCACACACACAAATTGGATGGTGTGGAGGAACAGAACATTTTGTCCTCGGGGCTTCTTTGGTCAACCGGTTCTCCACCACATTCACCTTCCTACCACATGGTGGCATTGGTCTATACAACAAGGGGATGGTTTTCCATCCTAATGACTGAGGTGATTCTTTGAATGTTCATGTTGTACCACCATAAGGTTCTGTGGTTCAGATAAAATGTCATTAAAATATGGTCTAGATGTTCAAGGTGTCCAGTGGATGAATCCTAGTGACTTTGGTTACACCTTTACAGAGTAATTAAGTTATTTTGGTGGTCCATTGGATATGTTCAATCACCACATTAATTAAGAAAATAAATTGACTGACTGATTTATAATTTTAGAATATATTACTATCCCACACTTTGCAATAGCATTAAAGAGACAAATGTATCAAAGATTTGAGAATAATTTAATAACATGTTATATCTACAAATTTCTTTTTTTATTTATTTGATTAAAATATTATTGTATATTTGCCATGGAGCAACCATCTGTTTGCTAATTTCTGAATGGATACATGAACTGTGTTAAATAGTTGTACTGGCCCCACTGGGCTTCCATACCGCCTCCCCTGCAGCTGTAGGGTACAGTTGCTTGAGTCACCGGTCAGCAGGAGGCGGGCGGAGCCAGGAATCATGTCAGACCGTCTCTCCGCCCCCCCCGTCACGCCCTCGGCCCGTGGGTTCATGTTTCACTTTTCTAAAAGCGGTCACCGTCCCTCCGTTAAAGCGGCTCCGCTGCGGCCCGCCGGTTCTTTCTCTCCGCCGACACAGATGTCTCCTCAGCCGCGGGCCGCGCCATGCCGTGCACGTTCTCCTTCAAACCTCCGTGCTGCCCCGGGGACCCGGCGGGGCGCGCGACCCCGCTGCTCGCCCACTACCGCACCCGCCGCAGGTAACGGCGCGCGGCCGCTGCTCCGCTCCGCGTGCACGCATCCTGTAAAGATAGTGGTTGGAGTCAGAGGGACGAAGCTGAGTCATGATAAGAAGCAGAGTTATGATAAGAAGCTGAGTCATGAGAAGAAGCAGAGTTATGATCAGAAGCTGAGTCATGAGAAGAAGCCATGATGGCTGCAGACAGTAGAGGAGTGTGTGGACTCTCTTTCTTTCTCTATCACCACACCTCCAGTGATAATTCTCTCTCACGCTGTATTGGCACCTTCTGGGACCTGATGTGTTTCCTGCAGCTCAGCCTCTGGCCTGTTCCCCCTGTGACCTCCATTCACTGAGCTCTGATTTCTTATTTACTCTTTCGCTCATGTAGATCGTTGTTCATTTTCATGATTTCCAGAGTTTTCTGATTCTACTATCTGTCCAGGGAAAGACTAGCAACCTGATTAATTCTGCTATCTAATATCTGTCTTTTTTCCCCCCACAGTGCCTCTGGAACCAATGTCGTTGCCATTGATAATAAAATAGAACAGGCTATGGTGAGTAATCCATTCACCCTTCATCTTACATTTCTTGAAATACAATTGTCTTTCTTTCAAATTAACAATGTCTGAAGTAGGTATTCAGTTACATGGAGGGAAAGTAACATAACTGATTATTAACACATATTCTGTATTATGTTGCTGCATTAAAGTGAGTCTGGGCTTGAAGAATAAAAAGCATGTTGCCGTCATGTCTGCCTTGACTTACTGTCGTGCTCTAAGAGCCTGAGGGTCTTCAACTGCCATTTTTATCTTTTACCTTTTACACATTAACCCAGTGACTACACGAGCAGCTGTAGCCTTGAACTTCCCTCTTACATGTTGCAACATGATAAATCAGCCTGTGTGTGACTGGTCGTCTTCTGGTTATATGCCGTTGACTCATTTCGTGCCATTGTTCCCTTCTCTCTTCAGGACCTGGTGAAAAGCCATCTGATGTATGCAGTGCGTGAAGAGGTGGAGGTCTTGAAGGAACAGATCAAGGAGCTGTTTGAGAGGAACTCTGTGCTGGAGCGGGAGAATGCCGTGTTGAAATCTCTGGCCAACAGCGAGCAGCTGTCTCAGCTGTCCACCCAGCCGGCCGCCAGCTCGGGTGCCACGCCTCCCCAGCAAGGACTCAGCCATCCCCAGCAACAGGCCCCACCTCCGCTTCAAGCTCAAGTTCCGCCACAGTCGCACCCCCAGCTCCAGCACCACCCCAAACCCCAGCAGCTCCAGACTCAGCCCCAGCTCGACCCAGGCCAACAACAACAACAACTGCAACCCAACGTCACCTCTGCTTGAAGTGCATCTGCCCCATACGACGCAAAAAGAGCATCTTCTCTACAGCTTATTACAGTTAGTGTATGTGAAAATAAAAAGAAGAAAAAAACTGTGTCTTCTTAGCCACCAGCTTGACCACGAAGTACAGTGCTTGTGTGTATGTGTGTGTGCGTGAGGGTGAGTTAGCAAGAAAGTGTGAATTTGGTGTTGGAATGTGTATGCATCTGTACTGTGGGCCTTTCCAGTGTTAATGCAATCATCAAGAGAGACAGAGACGGAGAGACTTGGACAGAGGAAGTGTGTGTAGAGAGAGTGTGTAGAGACAGAGTGTCCGGGAAGGTTGGGCTGGTTTCATTGTGTCGGGTCGACCGCCGGTTCCGGGCTCATACAGACGACGTCCTGTATTGGACCGGGCCTCGGAGACGACCTGCGACTGGACCTGAAATCTGCTCTACCTGCGGGCGTGGAAAGGGAGGAGTACACCTCACATAAGGGACAAATGAGTGATTGTCAAAAAAAAGAGTGATTATTTTTTTAAATAAGACAACTGGGTGGGTAAAGAGTTATTTTTAGCCTTGCTGTTTCATGTAAAGTAAGAAGTGGGAGAGAGTCTGTTTTCTTTTTGAGCGCCACACCGCTGCCGTTACTTTCACATCATGTCCAACTCTTGCATCGCTCTTCTGAGTCCTACTGTTAAGTGTTTTATTTATTACGGGGCTGCTATTTTCATTCATGAACAATTTCCACGAAACCAGTAGCCCTTTGACTTCGTTCCTCTTTTCTTTTACAGTGTTCAGCAGATGGGCCACATGTCCCAGGGGGCAAGGCTTTATATTAGGCAAGAATGTTGGCAAAACCAATTCTGACAAATGTTTAACACTAACTCCGAATTTTCTGGCTGCGATCGCCTGTTCAGAGCTCAAGTCCAGATCCAGAAGGTACATTTTTGTTTAGTATAAAGCATCATAACTCCTGTTGACATCAAATCTAAACGTGAGCCTGCACACACACAACATTTGAAGATTCGATTGTCTGTAGTTTATATAAAAGTGAATTAGTATTGCCACACCCCCCCCTCCTTATGTTTCCTCCATTGTTTTTCCTGAGGGGGGCCTGGGGGGAGAAGCTGTGAAATCATTCATCCTACTTTGTAACCAAAGATGCAAAGCTGTGTAAATGGATTATTTTTAAATGCACACATGTATTTTTGTTTTTTGTTTTGTTACTTCCTCTTTCACAGAATCTTTTTTTTTTTGTTGCTGTTCGGCATGTTCTGCATGTTCTGTAATCTTCAAACCACTTTCTTACCTCATTTTTATTCAGCACTCTTATTGTAAGATAGTCTGTGAACAGTGTAAATGGGATGGGGGGGGCGGGGGTAAAAAAAACAACGCTGTGGCACAGAAAGAAAAAAAAAATCCTAGTGTTATTGACACTAGTCACAGAAAAATGAAGTGAGCCATGTTTTGTTCATTTAAATGGTGTTTGAATTTCATATGCCAATAGTTTTGTTACATTGCAAATTTTAATGTATTTAAATAAAAGCAATATTCAGATTCCATAATAATGCTCGTGTGTAAGTAAAAAACAGTTAATTCTTAGGACATTTAAAATAATGTTCTGTTGAATATGCACCAACTTCTTGAAGCTCCACTTCCTCTTGATAACGTATTGTATTTAAATGCATCCTCTTTCTACTTAATCTCAAAACTCATACGAGAAGACGGTGCCAAATGCAGAGAGTTCTGTGTATAGGTGAAATACTTCATATGCACGTGCAAACACCAGATGTCTGTAAATCCACATGTCGGTGGTGAGTTAACACTTCACAGGCAGCTGCCACTGTTTGATGACAAGAGAAGATGGAGACCTGAAACATGTTCGTCATCAGTGTGCTGAAGCCTGATGTGAAGCTAATACAAATATCACACTTTTAAAGAGACTCATTTATTTGAAGAAACATTACAAAACTATTCTCAAAAAAGAAAATCGGAAGGAATCGGGGAACATACGTGCCACCCACGCAAATACATAACAGTCCTCTGAAAAAAATACTCTTCACAATCATGACAGTCCAGAGTCCAAAGGGGGGAAAAATCCCTCTCCTTCCGAGAGTAGGACCTCCACAATACAAACGGCTGCATACAACGATAAGAATTATGAACGGGAAACCTTCCATTGACATTTGAGCAGTTGTGCACGTTGTGCTCATTTGTCCCACGATCGGTTGCCCACTCACCACTTGCAAAGTCAAGAAACATGTCGGTGGTGCCACCCTCCATCAGAAAGGTGGGGTTCGCTGTGTGGGTCTGAACAGGACAAAGGAGCTTCTGAGTTTTACTTAGTCACTGTTTTTGCTGGCTAACCCACTGTGACAAATCGGCTGCCTTTACCGCTTTGTGCCATCGTGGTGCGCTGATCTTTCATGATGCGGAATCGCTCGTTCAAAGTCATCGACGTTTGCTGTGAAAGGAATTGGGTGAACAAATGTTTAACACACTTTAATGAAACTACAAACAAGACCAACGCTGAGCCGATAACTGATAGTCCACAAACACCCCATGTCAGAACTGATCTAATTATAGTAAACCTATTAATACCTACTGCCTGCCTTTGAGATTTGTGGGGAACTGTAAGTAATTCTGGGACTTTAATATTCTTTCATATCTGTCGTACTTGTCATAGGCGTTACATTTCAATCACTGTGGCCTTAAAGTCTTAAATTTACTTGTTGAAATCTGCCTATGACTGTGTATTCAACAATATAGAATCAACAACGTAGGATGCTCTCACCGGTTTGCCAACACTGTTGATGTCAAACTCTAGAGGAACACCTTTTGGTATTTTCTTCTCTACTGCTTCTATCTTGACTGGAACAGGACTGACAGCCGGGGGGTGCAGGGTCCAAGCAGTGGGAGGCCTGTGAAGAAGTGGCAGAAACTGTTGGTTGAATCTGGAGGTGTCTAAGATCATTGTCAACATGTACAATTCCTCAGAGAGGATACAAAAGCAAACACATCCAAACTTGATCAACACTAGGTGCTGGAGAAAAGTGACGACAAACAGAAGACACATCAGTGGATGCTCACATAAACTTCTTTATTTGACCTCACAGGTAAGTTAAGTTCCTGGCACTGCCACTGATTCTGACATGTAAAATCCCACATATGTGTAAATATAATGAATAGAAAACTGGATTAATGGAAATGATGTCTTAAACTATGTGAAAAACCAGTGGGTTTGTGTTGAGTGGTACTAACTCTGGCTGTGTCCTGGCTGTGGGGTTGTCAATTGAAACAGTCAAGATCCCGTTGTTGGCTGTCGATGTGCGCCACCTGGTGGACAAATAGAGGCTGTATCAATATCACAAGCACAACAGACACTGACACTAAGATGGCAAACAATGGTCCCCCAACCCCACCTCTCCAATGATTCACATCCGTAGTAGGACTTCCTCTCCCCCTGCACACACAACAGAGTAGCTGCTACTACAAAAACAGGCTGGAGCCTACAAATACTCACTGGCGAGTTCTGACTGGAGAGCGAGGACTTGGCTTCTGCACCTGAGCTTGTACCTGCCGAGCGACATGAAGAATAAACAGTGGTGCATTGACAGTTGGATTAGGTCTGTAAGTACACAGATAAACATTTATAACTACATATACAAACAGAACATGTTCTAAAAATATATTTACCAATGACCTGTAAACCCACAAATAAATATCACGTGCCTTGAGTCCCCTGCGAAGAAGAAATGTGGCCTGGCGTGCTTCCCTCCGAGTCTGCTGGACAGGTGGCAGTGGTCTGAAGGAGAGGAGCAAAAAAACAGAGTTGAAATACAGCCGAGCAATCTCTGCAGGTAACAAGTGTACTATGAACTGTACAGTTGAACACATAAGCCTTCACTCATCTAAAAGAAGTTTAAAATCCAACTGCTTACCACATTCCACCGCTTAAAAATATGTTTTGGGCCATAAAAAGCCCTAATGTGGATTCTTACAGCACACCCCCAAGTCTCCATGCATTAATAAAGAACCATACAATAGTACATAAGTGCACCATTTGACTGTATGAGTTGTTGTAAAGAGGTTCTCACCGTCGTCGCAGCTGAAATGGTCTCCTGACCGATGTGCTCGGGCCTCTCTGTGGATCCGGCTGCCTGTACAGTCGCCTCTGAACCTCCGGCTTCCTGTACGGAGTTTCAGTGCGTTGAATGAAGGGCCGGGTTTTCTGTCTTGTTTTCTGAAAGAGGAACATGCAGTGGGTGCTCTTCAATACATTGTAGTTATAACCAAGGCAAAGCATCCACAATTTACCCTGCAGGGGAAGATACTTTAAGTTTTTGTTTCAGCGCAAAATACACATCAGGAACGGGAAACTTCCATTTTCCTTCGGTTGTTTTACCAACATCCACACGAGAATTCGTCCATCTTTATAAAGCCTAGTTTAAAGGCACAGAAAGCTAAATGACAACACTAAAATACACTACGCTGATTATCTGAGTTAATGTCTGATATGATGTGAGGCAGTTTGATCATTTAAGTAAGAAGAGACAGAAATAAGAATGTAACTTTGATAAGAATGAGAAAGATCGAATGAATCCCAGAGTGATGACATAACTCAGTGTTTATTATGTAAAACCCATTTTAACTCTCACTCTGATAGAAAAAGAAAGAAAAACAACAAAAGATGTTGTGTTGGTTCAAAGTTATAATCACAGCTGACAAGGCTTTTGTCATAAGTTGACAATTCGTAAGTGATTGGGGGGAAAAAAACTGCAACATTTCCAAGATTGTCTGGAGCAAGAGATAATGTCTTGTTGCCAGGTAACAGGATGTGACCGCTGCCTCTGGGCGTGAAGAGGGTCGGGCAGAGCCAGGTCTTCACAGCAGGAAAAGTACAGTTTGTTTAGTCTCGCTTTTAGTCTCTGCAAGCCAAGAGGGGTTTTGTTACCAAGGTAACTGCTCTGTCTTCTTTTAATTGTTCTTTGTCAGCAAGTGCAGGTACATTGAAGTTGCAGAAGTTGTTTAAGCTTCAATATCAGTCTCACATTGATTCAGTCTCACTGTAGACTGGATTTTCATTGATTAATCTTTATGAATCCAGCAGTGAAATAGAGCACGTGTGAGAGGTTTGCGTTGAGGAACAAATATGAACAAACAAATAAATCAATGTAGCAGAAAACCCTGCTGATAAGAGAACAGTGATCTCAATTCAAAAACCTACCTAAGAGGCTGAGAGCTCTACTGCAGCTTCTCAACATGTACAGACGCCTTACATCAACTGAGGTGATTCCTATGACCTGAGCCATCGCTCTTCTTTATTCAAACTAAACAATACATCGGAAGATTCTCAGCCATCCAGGTCATGGTCTCTTCAGAAGTTGTAAGTGTGCGTGTGTGTGTGTGCGTGCGACCCCAGACCCACAGAGGTTAAACACCTGAAACCTCCCATAAAACTTTTGGTTGAGAGACGAAACCCCTTCATGAGACAGTTCAGCTGACTACGTACACTTGTACAACTTCTGAACAAACCCAACAAGGTCAGTCAATGAGATCTGTGACAAATACCAGTGATGCTGCTGGGAGATATTTCAGACCAGTGTCTGTAGCTGCTGTCAGTGGACCATCACTGGCATGGAGGTGTCCTCCATTACCTGGTTGATCGCTGCTCTGTTCAGGGTGCCCACTCGTTTGAGCAGGGCAGTGGGCCTCCTGGCGGCCAGGCCTGTGATGACCCCCTGACCCCGCCGTAGCCCCTGCAGGGGAGGGACCCTCCGGTTTCTTAATTTAGGCGCTCCTCCTCGGGGTGCGCCACCTCCTGGTAGAGATAATAATAGCTGCATTAGTACACGTACAGGGCAGGTTAGAAGAGGAGTAAATGACTGACACAGACACACAGACAGACACACCTCTCTGAGCGGGTCCCACAGCTGCAGCAGCCCGCGGTGACACCTGTGTTAAGCGGCCTTTCTTCTTCACCGGTCTCCGGCTCCCTGTGGCCTGTCTCCTCCTCAGCTGCTGCTGCTCCTTCTTGTTCAGGCGAATGATGTCATCTGTTAAAAATAATCACACGAGCAGAGTAAACGACGGCGTCTGAATGAGACCCACGTAGCCAGCTAGCCGCAGACGCCCTCCCATCACTGAGCGCCGTCAGCTATCATTAGCTCGGGCTGTATTTTGGTACCGTGACGGCCGGCTGCTGAGGACCTTACCCAGCGACATGTCGACTTTATCGGGCACCGCTGGTTTCCTCTCCCGGCCCTCCGCGAAGCCGCCTGTGTCCATGCTTAAAAGCCCGTGAAACACGCAGGGAGCGAGGAGACGGAGCGTGGCAGCTGCAGAGTCGCGCTATGGCTTCCTCTCTATACGATACAGCGAGAAACCTCCTCCCAACGTAAGCGGCGCCGCGCATGCGCCGCAGACGCAAAGCACTGTGGGCGACGTAGTTCCAGCTCACCGACAACGCCGTGTTACAAAACCCAAACACAGGCGGGCGCGTGTAACTCGTACCAGACGCGTTCAGACGCGTGTTAAGAGTCGCAGCCACTCGTCGCGTCGTGGTGTACACTGAGAGTCAAGTTAGTTTCCCCTGCTACACGGCGATAGAAGAACTGCAGGATCCATTCGCTGCATGTTCTGCATCTGGAGGAGGTGAGTTCATCCGAGAGAGGAGTTTGTGCAGCGTCGTCGTGCTCCTGGTTTGTTGCCTTTGATGTGTGCACGTTTCTTCCTGTATTTAATCCTCATGGTTACTCATAATGTGTTTGCAGTTTAATAATTCTCGTGTTTTTGTTGTGATTGTCACCACTTTCTCTGT
Organism: Hippoglossus stenolepis; assembly: GCF_022539355.2. NCBI lineage: Eukaryota > Metazoa > Chordata > Actinopteri > Pleuronectiformes > Pleuronectidae > Hippoglossus > Hippoglossus stenolepis. The sequence continues at coordinate 8,734,809 of NC_061493.1, forward strand.
GGTCCCTCGCAGCTCTCCCTCTGCACAAAGGCGACCCCTGACGCTCACCTACCAGAGATCACCAAGGCCACTTCTCTCCCTCTTCACCGGTTCGTTCTCCAGTGTTTCCACCATGTCAGATAAGAAACGCAAGGCTGCTCCCGCCAGTAAAGAGCGCTCCGCCAAGCAGAAGAAGCTGGCCCCCACGAAGCAGCAGCAGGAGAAGCAGCAGGAGAAGCAGCAGAGGACTGGGGGCTGGCTGCAGGACCTGATCATGCAGCAGAGGTCAGAGGAGAAGGAGATAAAGTTCAACAAGAAGCGTCTTCGAATTCTATCTGACGCTGAGAAGATGAAGCAGGGCTCAGAGGGAGTCCTGTACTGGATGTCGAGAGACCAGAGAGTACAAGGTAAACACCTGCACAACCAGCACTGAGCCATTTCCCTTCTCTTCATGTGTCTAATGACAGTGTGTGTGTGTGTGTGTGTGTTTTTCCTCTTGTGTTTCAGATAACTGGGCTCTGATCCACGCACAGAAACTCGCTGTGAAGAAAAACCTTCCTCTGCACGTCTGCTTCTGCTGGTTTGTCCCAAAGTCAGAACTGTCTACTCTGAGACGTTACAGCTTCATGCTCAAAGGACTGAAAGAAGTCGCAGAGGTGACTGAAAGATTTAGTCTGGATGCACAGATTGCATCCAGTAATTCTAGTAGTGCACTAGTCAGTTTATCAATATGTTTTGATTGATGGGAAAGTCACTACAGTATATAATTTATATTCAAATAAGTTAAACAACCAAACACTTTTACGCTACTTTTTTACTAGCTAGAAAGTCAACATTTATGGTTTTAAGGAATCTACCACTGGAATTCAGATCTGGTAAATGGAGATTGGTATTTGCGTTTGTATTTCCAAAATTATATTTTTTACATTAATAGAAAATTCGAAAACAACTTTAAATCGACTTTTTAAAATTTACTTAGAGTTGAAGTAAATTATGAAGCAAAATTCTGTCCCGTTTTACACTGTTGACCACACTCAACAAGCAACTTTAGGATGTTGCCCTGGTTTAGGGTAATCACGACCATTTTGTTTCACTTTATTTAGATGTTTAATAGAAGAAATTATCAATTGATCTCTTAAAGTGTTAGATCGAATAATGTTGGTTTGAATTAAAGTCAATGACAAATCTTTGCTTCACGTACAAACTCAAATCTCATGCAGGTTTATTTTACACACTACGAAATTTTTTATTATGTGTGAACATCGCTTTAACAAGTACGAAAGAAAAAAAGATTATAAAAACAGTTTCATCTTGAGTTAAATGAGCAACAACAAATGTAAATCGCACTATACAGTCAGGGGAAGAGGGTGAACATGCATAAATGTTGCTTTCTTCAGTGATATGTGATCCACATTGTTATATTCAACTTAGTCCACTAGTCCTAACTCTGTTGTTCTACTCTTAACAACCAGGAATGTAAAGCCTTAGACATCCAGTTCCACTTACTCCATGGATCAGCAGGGGACGTTCTCCCCGGCTTTGTGTCTGACCACAGCCTGGGGGCAGTGGTGACAGACTTCTACCCTCTCAGAGAACCTCTGCAGTGGTTAGAGGACGTCAAAGAGAAGCTTCCAGAGGACATCCTCCTCAAACAGGTAAAAGCTCCCTCTCTTGCTGATTGGCTGCTCTGCATTCTTTAAGTTTTTGTAGTATATTTTATATTAGAGTTTGACCCTGCCTCATTCTTACAGTAGAGGGGCACTCTGAGAGCACTTTCCTGCACCAAGGCTAAAGCCCTATCTCGCCACGTCAGAGCAAGTGGTAGAAAAAAATCTTTGGGTCCGTCCATTTATTTGGATAGTTTTAGTTTTAGCTTAATCCTGCTAAATAACAAACAAACAACGGCCCCTGTATGAAATATTTAAATTCACATAATCCAGATTTGTCCTTATAATCTGATAACGGAATTTAACACCTCATTGTCCTTTTTATAGGTGGACGCCCATAACATTGTTCCCTGCTGGGTAGCGTCACCTAAACAGGAATACGCCGCCAGAACGATCAGAGGAAAAATCACCAAACTTCTGCCGGACTTCCTCACTGATTTTCCTCCGGTAGAGAAACACCCCGTCCCTGCTACAAGAACTGCTAAAGTAAGTGCTGCAGTAACGCCGAAGGGAACATTCACGCTGCTGTGGATCAAAGTGAATGTGTTATTGAAAGGTGGAGAAGACACCAAGTGTTTTTATGCCACATTCAAGGACTTTTGGCTCGGTTGAGACCACGCAAACATATTTAGTCTCATCCTGAAAATATTATTTGCCTTTGAAGTGTTAACTAAGATCAATACAATGTGAAATTAAGCTGTCAGAGAGTCAGACTGCTGAAATTAAATACCGCTTTCAATCTTTAGCTCTCTCCTCTCCTCTGCACATCGTTTATTGATGAGTGAACATAAACAGGCGTTTCTTTTTACGACTGTGAAAAGTTTTAAAATTCTATCTCAGTAGCAGCTTTTACTGCTGTGCTGTGATGGATAAGCCAATCACTTGTGTGAGAGTACTCTCCTAATTTGAAGGGAGAGATTCAGAACTTTCTCTGCTTTAGAAGTTTGCATTTCACTGTCACAACACAGTGGGGATTTTAGCTCACCACTGGCCGCTGTGACTTCTACTGACTGTTTCTGTGTCCTCCTCTCTTCACCTCACAGCCAATAGAGTGGGAGAAAACTCTGGCCTCGCTGCCGGTTGACAGAGAGGTCGAGGTGCCGGAGTGGGCCAAGCCTGGCACCAAGGCGGGGATGGCCATGTTGGAGTCCTTCATTGATGTACGCCTCAAACTGTTTGAAAACAAACGCAACGACCCAAATGTCAGCGCCCTCAGCCAGCTCTCCCCCTGGATCCGCTTCGGTCAGTAATCTATATAATAATTCAGAAACGTCTGTCTGTTGCTCACATATCATCTTTCATCTTATCGTCTTCACACTTGGCATGTGTATTGTTAAGGGCCCATGAAAGTGCAGTGTTGAATTTGGTGCGATCTGGACATGTGATACGTTCAATATTAATAAACAGGCAACCAGCGGCGCCTGGGACTCATCAACGACGTTGGTGATCCCGACATCATCGTGTTCTCGACAGCTGATAATCCTGTTAGGGGCTCTGTGTAAGAGATACGATAACAGTTTATTGATCCACACACTGGGGAAATTCAGTTGTTACAGCAGCAGGCAGGTTAGAATGAGGTAGAGAAGAGAATACACGTATTTAAAAAAGGCAATAGACTGAGTTGAGCTTAACTGAACTCTGAATAAACAGTAAATGTAATTAATGTTATGGGGAAAATGTAAGATTTGGTTTTGCTAAACTTTGCAGTAACCATGTGTGACAGTTTTTTTTCAACCTACTACAATATTACTTCTTCTTACCTCCTTTTCATTTGTGACCTAATCAACTGCTTGAAACAGATAAAACATTATACTATCCACACTGGGTGATGACCTTCAAACAACTCTAGATTCCATTAACCATCGTGCCGTTCAGTTCATTACTCAAGATATTGATTGTACTGATCACTGGGTTGTTAGAAAATATTAGATGCTCATCATTTACATCCAAGATGCATCAAGCATATCTGAGTCTTAATTTACTGGAGCTTTCTGTCAGAGTAGCTGAGATATTGCAGATCCTCAGCTGAGTTCAAAGTGAACGGTAGTGACGCACAGATCACAGAATGTGTTTGTTTTAAATGTTCCTCAACATTAAACTGGGGAAGAAAGTCTCTTCTGTTTGCATTCTCATCTAATCTCGTCTTTAAATTCCTCTTTTCCTTTCCAGGCCACATCTCAGCTCAGCGCGTGGCGTTGCAGGTTCAGAGCAGTGGGCAAAAGGCCGGTCAGACCGTCGCCTCCTTCATCGAGGAGCTGGTGGTGCGTAGGGAGCTGACGGACAACTACTGCTACTACAACAAGAAATACGACAGCGTGGAGGGTCAGTGGAAAATGAATCAGTTCACTCTGCTGTAACAAGTGTCCCATAAGTGACCTCAGCCAGATGAGTCATCAGCTCACAATCTGAATTACTTTGTCCAAATTACAGGCTTGTACTGAGCGTTTGAAAGGATTCAGATCTTTCTTTGTATTTTCACAGTTTCTGTAAAATGATGTATTACGTGCTTGTGTTTCTCAGGTGCATATGAATGGGCTCAGAAGACCTTGAAGGACCACGCCAAAGACAAGAGGCCTTATCTCTACACACGGGAGCAGCTGGAGAAAGCAAAGACGCACGACAAACTCTGGAATGGAGCTCAGGTAAAACACTGAGACTGACCAAGTCTCAATGTGTCTGATGTAAACCTGTATGTTTGTCTGTTTTGGTGCTTTGTTTCCAACTGCTTGCTATTACATGTCTCGTTTAGTACCAGCTGATCACTGAAGGGAAGATGCATGGTTTCTTGAGGATGTACTGGGCCAAAAAGATTCTGGAGTGGACATCGTCACCAGAGGAGGCGCTCTCCATCGCCCTTTATCTAAATGATCGCTATTCGCTGGATGGCCAGGACCCCAATGGTTTTGTTGGTACGCTCATTCATTAAATAAAGCAAGTCACTAAACACTAATAGACTGCATTGTTTTCCTCACATCTTGATTTTCCTCCTGTAGGGTGTATGTGGTCTATCTGTGGCATCCACGACCAGGGCTGGGCAGAGAGACCTATTTTCGGAAAGATCCGCTACATGAACTACAAAGGCTGCACCAGGAAGTTTGACGTCCCCCAGTTTGAGCGAAAGTACTGTCCCAAAAACCTGTGAAGCTAAACTGCATTGAGAAAGGGAAGGAAACGCAGGAGCTGGTCCACATCTATTACACGTTCACCTCAGGGAGAGTTTGGACAGCATCTCTAGTGGCCGATTTTTTGTTTCGTTGTTGTCCGCTGCTTCAAGTCCAAAATATTAGGTATGTTATAGCTCAGTCTGTTTTTGCTGGGTAGACATGTTTAAGTAATGTTTTATCATTACTGTAACTGTTCTCTGGTATTTGACTGTAGTGTGTTATTTTGTTAACTTAAAATTAGATGATTATCTGTGGTTTTTCCTTTGTTGTTACGCTACTTTTATACAACGGCTTCTACTTTTGATTTTTACTGTTATGTTACAAAGAAGTTGCCTTGTTTGGGACCACAGTGTTTAAACTTCGGATTCCTCTTGTTGTTTAAGAAGTTTAAACAAATTAAAGTCATAAACCGTTTTCTGTTCAGCAAAGTCACAGTGTCGTGATTCATTCACAGTTCTCCCATTCTAACTTGTCTCTGAAGAAAGCAACAAATCCACTTTATGTTGCCTTTTTAAAAGACTAGTTTGATTGTTTTTCAATGAAAAGCAGACATTCACCCACAGTCACTTGAAATTAATTGCATTTACAGTTAAGTAAAGACAGACTTTGAAGTTTCATCTGCAAACAACTGTGAAAGATCTGTGACCTTTTTAAAATAGCATTGATCTTGAATGGCACTCAGTACACAATAGAGAACACACTTTCACCAAGATCCACATTAAATCGTCTTCCATTATGTGTCAGTGATGACGCATGTTGGCCACACTGACGTGACGAGAAATCCAAGCAAAACCTCAAAAAACTGATTATATTAGAAAAACATGCAGTTGACTCCTCTGTGAAATTAGCTGAGATCAGTCAGGAACACTTTGTCACGATTTACCCATTTATTGCACAAATGGGAATACAGTTATGGCTCCATTCTTTGGATGTTCCCTGGATTAGCCAAGCATCATGCTAAGATAAAACAGGGAACACGGCAAAAAACCCCAGTGGGCGTAGCAGGCAAGAATCATTTGTTCAGGATGAATATCGTTGACCACAACCATGTTTGGGCTCAGTGCTAAAAGGTGGAGGCTGGGGTGGTGGAGCCAAGTTGCCGGCAGCAGGGCATGGGTGGCAGTGTAGCTGAGCAGGGATCAGTGAGGAGGAGGTCGTATTTAAAGGGACTGCTTTGTCGAGAGGATGGGCTGTGATTGGTGAGTGACTGACAGCTGAGCACATGACTCCATGTCCTGCATGAACTAACGCCATGCTTCATTTGTGTAATTTTGCCAGTTACATGTTAACCGCAGAGTGGAGGACGACTAAAAACTCAACTACAATTTGTGAATATCTGTGCACATTTTCAGGACTATTCACCAGCTACTCCTATATCAGGTGAAGGAAACAACACACCAACACGGACATCACATTCAAGCTGCTAGTGAGGCTAAAAATGAAAAGATGAGATCTCTCACCTGTTCTCTGGGGGGGGGGGGTTTGTCTGTCTCCACTTTGCAGATGTTTGAGGTATTCCAGCACGAGAGCGTGGGACGTGTGAACCGAATGCAATCGCAGCAGAATGTTAGTGTCCTGGGATTCACCTGTCTGAGTGGAGAAAGAGGAGAAAATGGAAGCAGTGGTGAGGGTTTATCCATCAAGAGGTCCCTTTTATCTTTAATATTTAATATTTATAGTCTCCAAAGTACTTTTTGCTAACACTGACACCCACGCTACTGTTGTAAATATGTGTTTCTGCATGTGAGCTTAATCCCAGCAGTGGCTTTTCAGGAGGAGGAAAATGGAAAACACCTTCATATTAGGAAAATGATTTCTTCATATACCGGTGGACATTTGCCCTAGATTCTGTGGTCAAGTGTTAATATTTTGGACTTGGTTATTTTCCACCTATTCAGTCTTTATACAAGCTCATTGTGTTCATTGTGAGGTGAATGCAGTGGGTGAGAGGGCACTGTGCTTCACCCTTTGTTGAGTTTTCTAATTAACCTAACCTGTATGTGTTTGCACCGCGGGATAACACACACACACACACACACACACACACACACACCCACAGAAGCTAGGGTGGACTTGAATAATGCTTATTCTGACTCACTATACAATATGAATACATCCATTTTCCTAATAGTAGCTGTACAAGAGGTCGAAATATATTCTAGTAGTGTTTATTTAAATTAGTGAGTTAAAGGTCTAAAGCTCCATCATTGCAGATGTGTTGCTTTTACCCTTATAGACAGTATATAAAGCCTGGATGTATTATAAGTATTATATATATATATATATTTTTTTAAATATACATGAGACGGAAGACATGCCTGCCCCCAAAAGTAAAGCCAAATAGTCTTGATCGCCCCTAGTGGCTCAGACTGTCCTGACACCGCAGCTCCAAACTGCGATCGCTACAGCGTAGACTCTGACTCCAAATGTCGTCATTGGTACAAATTGACATGATCATATCCAGGATGTTTTGCATTTCTGGATAGTGGGAAGAAGGGAAGACATGTCGTCCATCTTTATATACAGTGTAGTGGAAAATTCAACTGACCAGTGTCTAAGGTATTGGAAATCCCCCTGACCAGGTGTCTAACTGCTGTGATACTGTCTACCTGACAGGATGGAACCCTTATTTGATGGTGTGGTGTCTCACTGCTATGACCTTGATCAACAGGGTGCATGCCCTTATTTGGTGATGTTTTTCTTCCAACTGCTACAGCGGACGGACAGACACAGATGATGATCTCATGTCTTTCATGTCTTTTTTCATATTATGTTTCATGAAACGCCTCTTTGTATAAGTTCTGGCTTTTGTGAACTTGCGGCCAGTTCCATTTTGAGCACCCGTGCTTGTTGTGTAACCTCTGCAGAGCTTACTATTATAAAGACTCAAAGGCAACTCCAGTCTGAGAATTTCATTATTTCAAATCTCAAGATGAATTTCCATCACAACAGTCTATGCTTTTACTACAAAGCCTGCGTGAACAGCTTCAAAATAGATAATACACAGTACACAACATTTTTTCTTCGATAGGGATGATGTCAAAAGATGAATCTAGCAAGAAATGGAACATCTGTTTAGGAAGCAGCTCATTATTTAAGAATGTGAGGGTAAAACGCTGGAGACGTGAGATGTGTAGAAATGTCAGATATTCACATGTTCGAATAAGTTTGTCAAATTAAGGGGAAATTGAGCCCAAAGATTTAAGATTTTGAATGAACCAATCCTCTGCTTTTGTGGAGTCACAAAGCCAACGTCAGTGACAGTAGATATTTGCAATCAAAGGGTCTTAAATGATCTATGATGTTTTATGAATCATTTCCAAATCTTTAGTCTTGTATTAGTATTTAAACAGATTCATTAAAAACTGAACATTATAATCTTCATTAAAAGAGGATTAACTGCAAGGCTGGGTTGTTATACTGCATTTTGTACTGCTGTATACTGGAGAAAAACCATTGTGAATTTTCATGAAAGTGTATTTTTGTATCAGCAACACAAATTCTTTAACAGACTGTAACAAAAGACTATTATGAGTTTCAAAAATTTCACAAAAGTCTACAACATTAATTTGAGCCAGAAAAGAACAGAGAACAGAAAATATACTTCGGTTGAAAAAAAAAAAGAAAAGTGAACTAAACACTGCCGTCCAGCTCCGGCTGCGTCTCATACAAATCAATGTTAGCTTTGTTCTAGCTTCAAGTGACAGCTGTTGTGTTGCTGTGTAAAGCTGTCTCCAATTTACAGAGCTTGGGTGTGTGTACAAAACACTTCCATGCTTCAGATGGGCTTGTTTTTCAGGAGAATCCAGGCTTTGACATGGCCCCAGTGATGCCTCCACCTTTGCAAGCTGATGTATGACGACTTCCACAGCCCGAACTGACAGTCGCTTTATGTTCTTAAGTCACAGTCGACTTCCTTGAGTCAGCAGTGCACATGCAGTTAGGGTTTCAAATGGATCAGAAGAGAATCTGAAGGACAGATGGAAAGATAGTTTCCTCTGTTTATAGTTATGTCAAATTGTTTGATGGTTTGCATGAAACCAGTTTTATGCATCACTTCACTGCTGGATGTCAGGTTTTATAACTGAATATACTGCTAACACTGAATTGCACAGAGCAGCTGATGGAGCCGCAGCCTCACTCTGCTCCCTGTTCATCGGGTCAAGGATGTGGTCTCATGTATTACCAGGGCCTTTTCGAAACTGCTCTTGTTGGAGAGTCATTCGTGCTCCATCAGTGTCAGACCCCGTCCACACACTCGTCCCATTATCAGACACCTCGTGTCATCATTTACGCAGCGAATCACATCTGCTCCTCCGCGGGAGGAATTGGACAGTACAAGGACTGTAGCAGCATATTTGTAATCTGTGTAAGATGTGAGAATATTCCAACTCCTGCCATGGAAAGCTCATCAGCACTGACGCTCTCCTGACTTCTTTTGGCAGCTGGATTTGTATGATACAACTCTTTTACTTTTTAAGACGGAACAATAATGAAGAGGACATGGACAAAAGTCAGCGAAAGTTCTGAAGATGCGTATCTGTTACTAGATTTCAGATATCTGTTGTTCTTTACTCCAGATCTTTACTCTGGCTTCCTGTCTTTTAAAGAATTGACTTCAAAATCCTGCTGTTGATTTAAAAAGCACTGAATAGAAATATAGTATATCTAATTATTTTGCTCCCCATTAACCCCATTAACAGTTCACTGGTTGCTGCCCTAACAGAGTGGACAGAGCTTGTCTACACTGAGCCTGTGCACTTCCCATTAATCCCTCTGCATCCTGGCTGTGTACAAGAGGACTGACTGCAATGTAGTCCTGAATGAATTGGCATGAAACGTATTAACACATGATTCTGCACAAAAGCACTACATTTTATGATTATTTATATATATTAAATATTAATATATGTCATTGTCGTGGGTTAAGGGCTGAGGATGTCGCACCTTATACAGATATTAAAGCACTTTGAGGCAAATTTTGTTTTGTGATATGATTGGTGAGTTAAGGATTTACGACAGCACACCTTGATGTTCTCTCAGAGTAATAAGGAAAATAAATGGAGTGGAACGACCCTCTTGGCCAAATGTAGCTGCTGCTTTGTAGTCATGGCGACGTTAATAACTGGTTTCCATGCTTATACAAAGACAATGTCTGATTAAACCAAAATGGTGAGTGCCATTAAGTGTCTTACGGTGCTTGAAGTCACGAGTACTTACCACAAAGATAACTCACCACCATTGGAATTGTGCAAATCTAATCTGATGGAACAATGTCTATAAATTCTTATCAAAACATACAGAAAATAATCAGAGTGTTTTTTTAAATGTTGCAAGTCTTGAGCGGGTAGGTTCTCATTACATTAGATATTCTCTGTGGGTGATCTGTAAGTTTTGCAACGACAGTATCAGTTAAGTTTCTTTCTTCCTTTCATTATGTTTTGAGTCAGTAAATTAAACAAATGATGAAAACAAGATGATGTGAGGCTCAGACTCAGACCCCCCCCCGCCTCTCCTACAGCTCTTACCGAGCATCTCACTATGGTCTCTAATTTTGTGATTTGTTGGGTTCCAACACTCCGGCTCTCTGCTCATTTCCCTGTGTGAAAGTCAGAATGAAAACACGTCGTATTCCTCATTTCGGTTGATTTGTGTTTTAATTTCACGGCTCCCACATTCTGCTCACACAATTGGTTAAAGTTAAATGCGTTTCTCGTGTTGTTATGTGAGAGAGCCGCGGGCGGGGATAACAACCAGTCTCTTGAAATGCCATCACTGGGATGATGCTGTGATCTGAAGTGGGTCTATTTGCAGAGGCAGCGTGCAAACAGCGTATTCTGCTGTGGAGCTAGTGGGTTTACTGACACCCATTAGTGGTGGTGTGGCACACTGATAACACTGCACCATTACAGAGTGATTTAATATTTATATAATCTAATTTCTTCTTCCCCCCCCCCCTTGTTAATTTTCTGACATATAATCGACCCGGTGACATCATCCTCCCCTTTAGCCTCGACCCCTCGTCCTCATCATCTCCATGAGTACAGGTTTATTTTTATCCTGCACTGTGTGCCACCTAAAGCTGAGCTGCAACAGCCCTGTGTTTCTGTGGCACGCCTCATTACTCATAAATAACCGGTGTTGTTTAAACAGAAGACATTTTTGTCCGTCTGCTGGTCGCTCTGCAGGCAATTGAATATAAATCCATGTGCAAAGACTCATTCCACTAATTTCTCAAACAGAGTCAAACCAGAAATAGGAACAGTAACCCTCTAACCACTAGCACGGATTTTCAAAAGCAGGTCATACATATGATATCAAAGGGAAACATACACACTTTCATTACATAGTAGAGACCTTTAACAATAATCAAAAACATGATGAATATTCACACGTCCTATATACTGTACAGGTCATTTTAAAGCAGTTATTTCATTCGTAAAATATCGATACCGCAATTTAAAATGAGGGAACTTGAATATTAATACATTTTGTTTATTGAGCTTTACACAATTTAAATAATATTGTACATTGTATATGAATAAATTTGTGTAAATGCTGCGATGGTCTATATAATCATAATGCCTTATGTATTTTATATATTCATATCATTTTATGAACATAATGTAAGTAGTTTTAAGGCACCTGACTAATTAGCATTGTGTCATATTCAAACCATCCCATCATTATTCCTGTTTCCCTTTATTAACTTTCATTTCTGTTTCATCCACACACACTCATTGTACCTTCACTCTTCATTCAATAGGCAAGCATGGAAATGTTGCCTCGCATTATACAGTAAATACCATAAATACATTACATAAATAGAAATTAATTAACGTTGAGGCTGCTATATGGTTGTGTTTCCATTGCATAAAAATGCTGCTGTGTGTATTTTTATGCTCATTTCATTGTTCGTCTGAGAATTGACTGAATCCTCATTTTATCTTTTATTTTATTGTTCCTCTATTCTAAATCGGTTTGGAGCTACTATTGAATCTGTGTTGGGACGATGAACAACTTTCTCCCAAAAGATATTCCCTGATCTGCTGTGTTGATGACGAGGGTGGTAGCTCCTAAATATCCCATGAGTCCCATTCACTAGCAAGGACCACACCATCAACGAGATGCGACACATGAGAGTTTAAAGGATTCTTGGGTCTTAGTTTCTTTGTGGGGAAGCTTTGGACTGGGGATCTGTTGCAGCAACCTGGCGGGATGGGCCCCCTCAGGACCCTATGTAGAGGAGCAAGGAGAGGGAAAAAGAAGGGGTGCCGAATAGGAGAATGGAAGAGGGGAGAGGGTTAGGATGATATGCAGTTGAAGAAAACATAATTTTCTTTATTTTGAATACAATATATACATCTTTTTTCATCTATCTGCTCTGGTGGCTGGTTTCTGGTCGGCTGCAGGCAGTCACCTGACATTACATGACGCGTGTGACTGAAAATGCATTACGCAGCCATGAAAAAAATAAAGGCCATTGCCAACAATGGAGTCAGAGTCAGATTGGGGGAAGCCAGCATTGCAAAAGTAGGTAAAATACAACAATCCATGTATCACACTGAAAAAGCTTTCAGGGAAGTCACAAGTTTTAAAGAGCAGAAGATGTCAGTGTTAAATCAACGTACAATCTCCTATTGGATTTGGACAAAGCAGGAGTTACACACCCTATAATCACACCACTACTCCACCCAACCAACCATCACCACTTGTTGCCCATCTGTGTATAATATCCACTGACCTCCTTTGGCCCAGACGACCCTAGGTCCAATTCATAGTGTCATTTTCTCGCTGAAGGTGCTGCGCCGGGTCCTCTGTGACATGGAGTATATCGGCCAGCTGTTAGAATAACAAGTCGCGTGACTGAACATTTCTCTGAACCTGGTGGACATGAGGTTGTAGAGGATGGGGTTGATGGCAGAGCTCAGGTAGAAACAAACTCCGGAGATGATGTGGACGTGCTCGAAGAGCTTGAGGTGCTGCTGGGAAGAGGTGTCGATGTAACTCCACATCAAGCGGTCCACGTGGAAGGGCGCCCAGCAGAGCCCGAACACGACCACCAACACACCTGGATCAGGAGGATGCAATCACATAGAGTCACAGAGAACACGCTAACAGAAGCAGACACACGATCGTCAATCCAATCACCAGCATGTGACAGACGGCAAGACAAAGCTGAAACACAATAGTCAAAAGGAAAAAGACAAAAATAACAAATGCTTATGGGCTCGAGGGCTGTTAACACTCAGATGCACACATACTCAAAACATAACTGAAAAAACACCTACACAGCATCTTGGTGACTTGCATGTTGCGTTTGCTCAGCTTCTTTTTACTTGACCCGGAGACACTTTCCTCTCCAAAGCTACACCTGGTGTCCGCCATGGTCATGATCTTCTCGTTGCGGAGCTGCAAGCCAATGAGCAGGTAGAGAACGCTGATTATCAACATGGGGAGCAGGAAGAAGACCAGCGTGGAAATCAGGATGATCAGGTTGTACATCCAGGTGGGCTTGACCACATCTGAGGATGGAGATACAACAGTGTAGAGAAGCACAGATCTGAGTCAGCTCATGATCCCAGATGTACCAAGGGCATCATCGCTTCATATGTCAGAGCAAAACCTTTGAGCACTTTGTAGCCAGCTAGGCAGTTTTGCTCTAGAAATGGTTAGTCTGTGAGTACATAACACAAATACATACATATATGTATGACCCTTAACAGATTCCTTGACATGATTTTGAAAAAATAAATGAGTCTACAGCAAGATTGTATTTAAAGATGGATGACACCTCTGATCCCCCAAAGTAAAGCCAAAGCATCTTCATTGCCCCCTGGTGACTGGCTGCAGTATAGGTAAAAGATTCTGTGAATGGGACACAGACCAAACTAAAACGTACATGTCATATTGATTTTTTTCACGTCATTTTAGCTAATTCTTATCACGCTGCTGTATGTCAAAGTGTTATTTTTCTCATAAGTTTGGTTTGAATTAGTTAGTTTATGCTATAAAAATGAGATGAAACATCATGATTGACAGCTGAGACTGACTCATGATTGGTCGAGTGCATGTACAGTATCGGCCTCGCTAGTGTTGACACTTGACCCAAATGTGTAAGATGGCAGTGCTTGTATATATCCAGGATATTTTATCTTCATCTCTGGGTAGTGGAAGGAAGTGGAGATTTTTCATCCATCTTAATAATCGGTCTATGGTCTACAGCAACAACAATTTTCGTTTGGTTTTGATGGAGGGCCCCTCGGCCTCTTTTGCCTGGGGCCCCCAGGTCCCTTTAAACACTCATTCATTAAAATGACCTGCAAACCAATGACATACCTATCGGCCTCAGCTGTACTTTGTGTTTAGTGCTAATTGGAAGATGTTAGCATGTGAACATGTGAACTAAACCTTTAATATTCCTCCATTTCAGCACGTTAACATTATCTTTGTGAGAATATTTGCATTTGGTCTCACAGCAGTGCTACAATGGCTCTTAAACAAAGGGAAAAATTGAATATAAAGATTTACACATACGGCAGATTGTAGATCGAGGAAACGGTCGTCCAAACCTTGGAGGCAGCACCATGATGCCGTGCAGGCTGGTGTTTGGCACAGCACACACCATGGACAGAACCCACAGCATGAAGATGACCCTCCTGACGTGGGCGTGCGTGGTCATGTGTTTGACTTTCAGGGGGTGGACCACAGCCACGTAGCGCTCCCCACAGAGAGCGGTGACATTGAGGATTGAGGCGAAACAGACGGTCTCAAACAGGAAGGTTTTGAAGTAGCAGCCCCCCTCGCCGAGCAGGAAAGGGTAGTTCTGCCACATGTCGTAGAGCTCTAAAGGCATGCCCAGCAGCAGCACCAGCAGGTCAGACACCGCCAGACTCAGCAGGTAGTAGTTGGTGGGCGTCTGCATCACCCTGTAGCGTAAGATGACAGCGCAGGTCAAACAGTTGCCCAGGACGCCCACCATGAAGATGGCGAGGTAGGTGACGCAGACGGGAGAGAAGACGGGGGACCGGAGAGGCCCCAGGTACCTGGCCAGGTACTCCTCCTCACTCAAACACAGCTCATCTAGATCCTGCTGAGTGGCGTTGGCCAGCACCCACGAGATATTCATCCCACACGCCACAGCGGCCTCGGGGCAGCCCACGCCACTGAAGACTTGGGCACCAGATGTGAAAATAGCTTTGAGGGAACAGTTCAGCTCCAGCATGGTGATGTTTGATGCTAGGTTCTTTGCAGCTCTAAACCTATTGAAAGGAATAAAAAGGAGGAAATGTAAGCACCCCACTGGTTTTACACAGTTCAACCTATTTATTTATACTTCTCAACCTGTGACGACAGTTGTGTAATTTCTTGGCTAAGATTGAAAAAATAACCTTGATGGTGTCTTAAGCTGTCAGTGAAAACGTTCCTGCCAGCCCCCTCATACAATGACTGGAAAATGTCTTAGTGAGCCCGTGTGAGAACACAGCAGGACGGGTGTGTTGATGTCGTACACAAAAGTGAAAAGAACATCAATATTTTAGGATGAAGAAGGTGTCATACACGTAGAAAACAAGGATGAAGATGTCAACTTGGAATTACAGCTAGATTCTGAATCTTTTGGTGATGAGGGCCGACGCCGGTGTTGATGTGTTGTAAACAATAACACATGTTGTCCGCAACAGAATTTCTACGCTATGTTATACCTCCTGCATGACGCCACTCATCTTTTCTTTGTTGTGAACGCATCTGACTCGAACAATCTTCAGCTGTGCTCTCATAAAGAGGCAAACTCCGGAAAATGTCCTGGAGGGGGGGGGGCCTCGTAGCTGCGGCCTGAGGCAATATCCCACTTTACCTACCTGTTGAAATGTCCCTGTTTGGCAATTTACCACAGGAAGGTTCTAGCCAATAGGATTATAAGATATGAGGTTACCTCAATTTTGACCATTCCTTTCTAAAAATCTGTGTCTTGAGAGTCCCTCAGCCGTATGAAACTGCGACACTAACTTTCTGGAACACCCACTTTCAGCTAAGAAAGTAGCCTTACATAATGTGATTACATTTGGATTCTAAAACAAAAACAACTCTCAGAGAGATGATTTGTTGAAGTGAATCTATTTATAATTGACTAGTTCACATAAACTGTAGCTGCAACTGAGCTCTCATCCACATCAGGGAAACTATATGCTCACAAGTGGAAGCAACAGGCGGCTGAAAACCAGTTTCATGAATTAATGGAAATTGTGGTATCACCATAGCAGCAAGAGCTGAGATGTTTGACACAACTTGCCATGTTCTCTGAGCTTTAGCCTTTTAATTATTCCAACATTCGGCAATTTTCTCAAATAGGTTTGGTATTGTCTTTTGTTCTCACACAAAAATTCACTTAAAGACTAACAAGGAATTTTTATATCCATTCAACATAACAGAGATAATTTCATTTGAGGAAAAATAAAATCACACACCTTCAGCTTGCGGGTTCCATGAGGCCTTTTTCCTCTTATTCACAAGAAATGAAGAAATGAAGACATGTGAGAAGATGTATAATCACCACATTTCTCTGCATCCTGACTTTAGTTGTCCTGCTACTTTACCTTCACTGCTTTGCTGCTTCAATGCGACGCAGCTGCCTTGATTTTATGTATTTGCAGCACTCCTTTATACCCCACCTCTCTCTCTCTCTCTCTCTCTCTCTCTCTCTCTCTCTCTCTTTCTCCATCACCAGAGCGTATATGTAGCCTGACACACACACACACACACACTCACACTCACACACACACACATTTTTGTACTTCCGTCTTAGCGAGGACACTGATTGGCATAGTGTATTCCCTGTAGCCCCTACCCATTCAATCTACACCTATTTCTAACCCTAACCCTTAAACTAAGTCTTAACCCTCAAACAGCCCATCAAAACTGGGTCAGAAAGTGAGGACAGGTAACAATGTCCTCACAAAGAATCTGAACAAATACACACACACACACACACACACACACACACACACATTTTCACATCTTTTATGTGAACCTAGAGCCTGTATACCGCAATCTTCCATTCTATTACTTTTCCCATTGAAAGACCAAATCATTTTCAAATTTGAAAACTAAGGTTGAGATTGCTTTGACCTGGGGCTTGAGTGTGTGCGGTGTATGTGGGGGTGCACATAAAAAATAAATCTTTATTCTCATCACTATTTATTCAAAGACAAAACTAAAAATCCCACTCAAATCATTACTAAGGACATTTTGATATACAGTATAAATGAACTATTACTCTGTTGCCTTCGACTCGGCGATTCCCAGTTTTCCGTCTGCTAATCATCATTATTATTATTTATCAGAATAGGCAGCAAACAGTGATCATGATTGTGGATGTAAAATACAGAACACCACCAACCACAACCAAAAACCAAAACACCTATTGCCACTTAATTGTCCAAACTTTAAACTTGCATCAAGTTTTTTTGTCTTTTCTTTTTTCTTAATCGTGCATTTTTATAAGAAAGTGACATCACTTTGAGGCATTCATTGTTCCCAGAGGGTGAATTTTAATGACTTAATTATACCCTAAATAATAATTCCCTGAATTTCCTCCTAAAACCAACACATGGAATCTCATCAGTTTATTCACTTATTATGAGAAATATGTCTGTATGTATTAGATGAGCGGGGACTATAGGGGACTGTAGTTCAGACATTCATGGTTCCAAGAGGACGAATAGCATAGCAATCAGATATCACTGTAATACGACAACATTATAATTAGTTTTAGTACCGTTGATTTACTGGCACAAATCGTTTTGTCTGACCTCACCACAGACACTGAGAATAGCTAGAGAAAGACAATTTTCTCCCTGATTGTCTCCTTTGCGGTGATATTTAAATGAGTCAATTTCATATCCAGTTAAAAACTCCTTGTAGTACGTTGAACTTCTTTTCCCACAGTAACTCATCAGCAACTGGTAAAATCTGTTAAATGACTCCGTCTGCACTTTATGCTCCATTTCAATTACAAGCAGTGGATCTCATGTGACAGTTACATTTGACCCTGGTTTGACTTGGCGGACATCACTCCTCTGACAGACTGACTCAGTTCAACTGACAGACAGGGATTGGTCTTCTCCTGCAGGGCTGCTGTCAGTCGGAATGAGACCTCACTGAACCCACAGCACTGATTAACAAATTGCGTAGTGCAGATACACAAGAATCAAACCCTGTCCCCCTTGTCTGCTAAACTGGTAGTCAGATAAAATCAGGCATTATTTACCTTGGCAAGACACATTTAGTAAACACCACTATAGTTCCAGGCTAACACAAACTGCACTGTGTGATGGGCAAAGTTTCATTAGGTCTAATTTCATCACATCTGCAGCTCCTCGTTTCGAACGAGAGTCTGGGTAAAAATATCTCTGTGTGTTTGTGTGAGCAGATGATTTGATCTGAAGTGACTCATGTAATTCAGTATCTTTTCCCCCTGAATCAAACATACAGCGTATGAGTCACTGAGTGTGCTATCATGGTTGAACGTTAGGGCGTAGATTAGGCAAAGTGAAAGCCTAAGTAATGACACCGATATTTTTGAGGAAATATTTGATTTGCTGAGGAGCATCCTACGCAGGACAGGATCGGGCAACTCTGTGCACATAAGTCATCATCGGAGCTTCAGTCAGAGGGCAGAAAATTAACAGTCGACTGCACGCGTCGGAATGACTGCGTCTCGTACCCGCACCTCTCCACATATCCCTGCCTCCCCCCTCGTGTGGGTTACTAATTCGATCACAGCTTTTGATCCCAGTGCAGGGGGCTCCAACACGTCCTCGGCAGCTGGCATGTTCTCACTGGTGCGTCCATTTAGTCGTGCATTAATGGTGTCAGAGAATCCCTCAACATGTCTGCCGGGTCTGCCACCGGAGTCTGTGATTATTCCTTTTTCTGACAGGTTTCCGCAAAATGATGTCCAGTTTTCCCGAAGTGTGACCACACAACCAAACATCACTCTGTGCTTTGTACAAACTGGGTTTCCAGACATGAGCGCCGCAAAATTTCAGAAAAATGGGTTTAGATATTTTGCTGGAGTTTGTCTTCCACAGGAGACTGTCAGGAGTCAGACATGTTCACAACAACAGGAACATTTCTGAAACATGCATGTGAGGGCTGGCGTCTGGGTAGAACATGCAGGAGGCAGGACGTGATGCTGGTCTGCTGGTTTTCTCCTGGTACTCTGGCGTCCTCCCTGCAGTCCAAAGACATGCAGATTTGAGGTTAGGTTAATCTGAGACTCTAAATTGCTTGAAGTTGTGACTGTTAATGGTTGTTTGTCTCTGTATGTTGGCCCTGTGATTTGCTGGGGACTGAGTTGGGATTGGCTCCGGCCCCGTGTGATCCTCAGAGGATAATCGCTAATGATAATGGATGAATGGATTCTCAGATGGGTTTAATCGGACATTTTACTGAGGGTCTGGCAGGACAGGTTCTGGAAAATGTCTGGAGCAACTGCCTCGGACATTGACGTTCTCACATACAGCCCATCTGGAAAACTTCAGGAAATGGTCCAGACTTCAGTGCATGTCTGAAAGCAGCTGTATCACAACAGAATTCTTTCTTACTTGCCTTTGGTGGCATTGATTCCAGTTTATTTGTTCGTCAGCTGGTCTGTGATTGTGTCACCACAGACCTCACAGTCAACAGTTTTCATTGGAACTGGTGTTATTGGAGCAGGAGTAATTTTTCAAGGCTGCGAGCTCTGCAAACACAATTACATTGGTCTCCACCGTACTGGACGACGGCCAGAGGGGTCAGAGTCAAATCAAACCAAGACTGGTTGCATAGATGGAGCAGTAGTTCCTCAATTTGGGTTGTCAAGGGTCAAAGGTCAAGGTCATGGTGGCCTCACACAACATGTTTTTGGCCTCCTCAATATGATATCTCATGCCTGTCTTTAAGGAATTTCTTCAAAGTTTGACCAGTTGTCACTTGATCTCAAAGATAAACTGATTTGATTCTAGTGGTCAAAGGTCAAGGTGAAAGGGGGATACTTCTAGTTTACTGTGCAACATCTACAGTGATTTACTGAAAAAAAATGATGGGATGTTGTGACGTGAAAGTACACAACATCATTATTCATGCCTTTGTCGCAGGTAAATTAGACAACAGAGATTTGCCAGGAAATGAGGCCTGAGAATGATTTGCAGCAAAGGTCACCAATTAGATTAAACCATGGATGTCTGGATGCTGCAGATCAGATCTTTGTATTTATGATATCAGCCTCTGCTCCTCTCAGCCTACAGCTTCTCACACGTCCCACACAGTGTCCAGAAAACACACAGGCAGCCTGGAGAAGGTTTTCCTCGTCCTCATATTAAATTCTGTCACGCACCTCCCACCGCCTTGTTCTGTGTGTGTGAGTAACAGCAAACAGATTTGTGATTCCAGGACCGTTGTGGACCTGCAGGGGGACAGCAGCTGCGTGATGTAAAGTTACGTGTTTCACATAACAATGTAGTATGACTGTGGTTTCTGCTCCCGTGTAAATATGCAATCCTGTTTATCACTGAGACAGTATCGTATGTGAGGTTTTAGGGTCGTGGAGGAGCCCCCGGTGGCTCTCACTGACATTTCCTCCATGAATTGTTTCCTGTATCGTATACGAATGGAGGCCAGGAGCATTTATTTTAACTGTTTGCTCTTCTCAGGCTCCACCTGAGCCAGTGGAGGCTGCATGAAGGAATCAAGCGTGGACTCAGTTTATCACTGCTCTCACTTATAATTGGATAGAATGTATCCTCGTGCTTCGTCTTAAATGAGCCTTAAAACTGTAAAGTCTATCCAGAATGAAGAAAACACTGCTATGAAAAGCTCCAGCACACTGTTAAACACATGCGTATAAAATGCAATTACATTTTTTTTTACTTCATCTTTAAGCCAACCACCAGTATTTTCTCGCAAGTGCCACTGAAGTTCATTTTAAAGGATACACAGCTGCGTTCCTTTTTCCAATGAGAGTTTAATTATATTTGTGTCACATTAAATCTTCCTCTTTTTATTAAAAGAAAATATAAACACTTTAATTAAAGCTGCTGCCTTGGAAAGACTAGCAGCAGCATAACAGCATTCATTCCCTTATATGAGTATAGGAGAACCAAATACTTGTTACTGACATCTTTTAATGAAAAGTCTTTAATTTGTTTATATATAAAGGGCCAGGTGTTTTTTTTAAACAATGACTTTTAATCTGACATTTAAGAGAACTTTCTCTATGTTTTTGATTGTAGGCATGTGTGTTTTAAGTGTTTGGTCTCACCAGGGGAGACGCTCAGTCCCTACAGATGGAGACACAGGCGTCTGGAGTCTGTCCTGGATCACACTGAGATGAGTGGTTCCTTGGCTGCTGGAGGGACAGTGGAGAAAAATCCTTTTATATTCACAAAATGTAAAAACAGCTCTTTCACTGCTGCTTTACAGACTGTGTCATATTGATTTTAGCAAGGATGTGAAAACAGCTGAGACAGAGACATTTTTCATCCAGAGAATGTCCAATAGCGCTTTATCTAAATGCAGTATATATATCAACTGATTTAGTTGGTACATTCAAAGTACCTCATCAACCATAGACTGTATTTAAAGATAAATGACAGGTCTCCACTTCCGCCCACTATCCAGAAATGAAGCGGAGATCTTGTGCCGTCATTTAGACTCAAGCTGGACCAATCACGAGTCAGTCTCAACTCCCATGATGTTTCATCAGGTCTTTCTATCATCAAATCACTAATTAAAACAAAACTTAAAGGTGAAAACTTCCACATACATCAGTGTGATAAGAACGATCTAAAATATATCTAAATATAAAGTATTTAAATACAAAGGGCTCATTCTAGGGTAAATAAAACAACAATTCGAATAATTTAGATGAAACACACTTGTGAAAACATTACTAGGATTATTTTATATAAAATTCTGCCAATAGATCC
Source organism: Hippoglossus stenolepis (assembly GCF_022539355.2). NCBI lineage: Eukaryota > Metazoa > Chordata > Actinopteri > Pleuronectiformes > Pleuronectidae > Hippoglossus > Hippoglossus stenolepis. The sequence continues at coordinate 8,756,586 of NC_061493.1, forward strand.
CTTTCAACTAAATCTTACACACTCAACCTTTAATCAACACAAAATCATTTTTGCAATAATTTTAATAATGAATGAATGAATTGATTAAATAAATAATCGATTTCTGCTTCCAGCTTCTTCAGTGTTGAGATTTGCTGCTTTTTCCTGGTTTATATTATTGCACGTTTAGTATCTTGGAGCTCTGCTCACAGTCGATGGGTAAATGTAATGTCCCCTGTATGAACCTTTAAAACTCAATTTGAACCCTCATCACAGTCAAAGTGAAAAGTCAAGCTGAAAACAGCACAAGGCCAACTACATTTCAAAGACAGAACATTTTTATGTAAATTTTATGGAATGATAGATTGACTGTATTTATATCGTGGTTATCCAGTCTTAGTGACCAGCTTTTTCTTTTTTTCATCACATTCGCACAGTATTGGTACAGCTCAGCTGGGCCAATGTGGGGTTCAGTATCTTGCTCAAGGACACTAATGCAGACTGGAGGAGCCAGATATCGAACCACTGACCGTCTGGTTAGCGGTCGACCCATGCTGGTTGGCTAGGCTGACCCTGGCAACACCACTGGAGTTGTATGAATTAAGCAGAGAGATTTCAATGAGGACTGTGTCACAGTACGACGGTGAACAGGGAGATTTCAGGACGACCTCAGGGACGATAAACAGGACTCACTGGTGGTGCAGTTCAGATATCTGTCCTCTTCCAGAGCTCATGACTGGGTAATTCCTAATTATGTTTATCCCTTCTTTTGCAGAGGTTAGTGTTAGACTCTCTGTCACTGCTCCTGAGTTTATGGAAAGGGCAGCAGTGACACTCTGTCATACAGTTTTTTCTCCAAACATGGGTAGAGGCCTTTTTTTAGATTCAGACACAGTTTACAGAAGAGAATAGGTGCTGGTGATATACGCGCTCACTTCAAACAATCAGAGGACAGTTACGTATATAGTTACAATCATAAAAACAAAATAACTTGGAGTTAAGCTTGCTGCTGTGGATCCGCTCTTACAGACGCTTCCAGCAGCACGACACGAGATGCACGTAATCACCCTGTGGGAAATAATCAAGAAACAAACTCTCTATAGTGGATGTAAACACAGAGGGACCAAGACAAGTGGACGTTCGAGTGGAGGAGCAGTGAAGCACTGACATTCTCACGTTCACAATTCGAGCATGAAGCCTTGAAACAGGCCAAACGTAGGAAGATGTGACAGGTGCCGGCTGTCGACTGACACAGTGTCACGTCACTCACAGTGTCCTGCCAGAACAAATGTATTGTTTAAACTGTCTTTTTGTAGGATACTGCACCGGCTGGGGTGTATGTGGAAAAACACTCACATTTACCGTCGCTTCTTCATCCGACATCACAACGCTGGCCTCAGTTGCCTCCATGTGCTGCAGCCCTAATTTATGATGGCTTTGTTTACAAGAGCACTTCTCCAGGGACAAGCTACTGAACGCTGTGTTTAGGGCCTGTGGCTGAATTCAGACAAAAAAAAACACAAACAAATTCCCTCATTTGAACTCATGTGGTCCATGTGGTCTTTTCACCGTTCGCTGAACATAAAGAGCAGCCACAAGCCAAACGGATCCTTTCCTTTGCCTTTCAGGCAGCGAGCGAGATTATCTCATAATTTTATAACCAATGCTAATAGTTCATAAATGTATGCATTTGTGAGAGAGGGTTAGGTATGCAGACTCATTTAGTATGCAGACTTTCTTGAGTACGCTTAAGTGTTACTCTTTCTGCTTGAATGCGTCTCCATCCTCAAAAGCTGCTCAGCATCAAGTGTGTATTACTGCATTTAAGTACTTGAACACAGGGAGGCGCTCGTGCTCTGTGAGTGCCGGGCCCTGCAGCTGGAGGCATGAGTAGAGTATAACTACTGATGCGTACAGCAGGTTGCATCATCATGTAATATTTCCTGTGTCATCGTGCCAGATAAAATTAGTGAGTCCCCCCCGAACCAAATTTCAGTTAGTGTCACAGCCAGACTGCTCCCTCTCCTCGCTGCGTGTCACCGCCCGTCGCAGGGGCGAGGACCCGGGGGGTTCAGAGGGCGCAGACAGTCACAAGTGCTCATCATCACCATGCTACCTTTACATTTGGCTGCAGTCATTTCTGCTACATGCAACTTTTTGCAGCCTGTAATCCTCCCAGAGGGTTTGGTGTGGTTAATCAGCTCAAACATGAAATAAAGCTTTCTCAAGCTTGACTCATTCACACACGTACACACACACACATGTACACACACACACATGCACACACACACTTGGCACATGACATAACCCTCACCTCATTATAAAAAGGTTTCGCAGAGTCTTTGACCTACAGGTTGACTCCTGGTCGTTTTCCTCGGAGCTGAGGCCCATGAGGTCGTGTTAGGTGTGTCTTCAGGGGAGCGCATGTCTGTTTGATGCACAGCTCCCTCCTGTTGCAAAGAAACCATCTATTCTAAACACAATACATAATAACACAAATCTAATCTAACGGTATGGAAGGTGGAAAACACCATTCTGTCTGGTTTGTGCTCATGGAAAACACCAGATTTATTTTTAAAAGCCTGCATGAGGAAGCTTGCCACGGAAATATAATATTACCTGCATTACAAAGCAACGTTCTTTCAATTCGGTATCACTGAACACTGATGTGAGCAGACTCCTGATTCTGATTTTGTATTTTATTTTTATTTCAATTATTCATTTTATAATTTGTTCGCAAATTTCAAAATGTGCCTTAAAGGTGTCAATGCTAAGTGGAATGTAACCTACGCAGTCTCTATTTTGTACAAGAACATTCAGGTGCTGGGAATTTTGTATGTATTTATGTGTATGTTGTTTTTTGGGGCATGTGTGTTTTGCTTTCTTTTCTTTTTGTTGGCTCGTTTCCTCTGCTTTTGGAATATTATGCTGTAAACCCTTTCTTTTACTTTGTGGTTTCATACGTACGCATTATCATACCTGCTACGGTTGAGGTAACTGTATTTCTTATGGCAACGATAAAAAGCATAACTCAAGAAAACAATCCTGTCGTCTTTGGGCCCATTTTGAGATTTGTCTTACTCCAAAAATCTCATGTTAAATATTTCAGATAATGCCCTTTTCCCTGCCGTCCAGACGGACTTGGTATTACAAGTGCAGGTTAGAACCGGTGATTGCAGACAGTCTGTGCACTGTCAAAAAATCTCTCTCTACATCTGTTGATCCCACTGTTCACTACCACTGATGCACGCTGACCCAAATCTGTAATATCTGTTTTACACGATAATCCAGGCAGCTGATCTCCATCCTAAAACCACATTACGTTGTTCAAAATGAACTGGTCCAACAAATTACAGAAATGTCTCAGCAGCTTGAAAACACGTCTGGTTTATTACTCATGAATATGCATCATGCAGGAATAGGCTGCTATACGGTTTAGTTTGGCAGCTTCATTAGGGTCACACCTGAAACTCTTGGCTCAAATAGTTTTCGGAGATCCAGCAACATTTAGTTATATTTAAAAAAAGGGAGGAATACATATTAATGTGTACAACTCCCTTTTTTCTCTTTTCTTATTTTCTCCCTTGCTTTAACGATACGTTCACCAAGGTTTTTGTCTCCGTTGGTCTATAACTGGACGGATTACCACGAAATTTGATGAACCCATTACATTTTGTTGCAAATCCGGATCAGCATAGAGAGATAGGGTGTTTTGCAACATTGTCCTTGATTTCTCAGAGAATGATTCAAGGATCTTGAAGGAAAAAAATCTGGCATGTTAGTGATTAGGTGCAGATCCAAATAAATATCTGGATCTAGTGAATTTAAATGTGGATTCAAGGAGACTGTTAGGCCTTGGTGGAGATTAGCGCTCTCTGAGTCTCTATATATGGGCTCAATCTATTATATCATATTCTGAAAATGAAATAAAAATGTAATGAATATATTGTTTAACTGCGTTTAGTTTTGAAAACTTGAAGCACAGCTAAGTTTGGGAGTGATTTGAGCTCCTGGTTGTAACAGAGAAGGGCCCAGGACATCTTGAAATGGTTGAGTTCGGCCTCGGGGGGAAACACATGAGCAGCCTCTGCCCAGCCTGCGAGATAATTGTGCCTGAGTAGAACCTGAAGTGGACGATACTGCTTCCTGACTCACGTCGTTTTGCAGGTTGCGCTGGGTTGAGGAAATACTCTGCTGAAGTGTGGACCTCTGGCTGAAGCTGAAGCACCGGACACTTATCTTATATCTAAGGACAATTACTCCACCTGTGGGAGGAAGTGGTCAATTTCCACACAAGAGGAAGAAGGTCACACAAACGGGTCAAAAGCTTTCTCATATATTCTTACATTGAGCATTGATAAGTGATAAGAATCGATTAAGCTGTCTTTTTTCTCACTTTTCCTCACTGTATGTATGTTCAAATGTTATAAATTTTTTTTTTTATTAGTTATTCGATGCCACAAAAAGGCTCCATCCCACGATTTCAACTTTGCAACCTGTGGCTCCAAATGTGCACGATGGCAGCGTTCGTCTCCAGGATATTTTGGCTTCACTTCTGGATACTGAGTCCATCTTTATATACAGTCTGTGGAGTAAACAGAGTGATCGGACACAATTCCAATGACCACAAACTAACACAGAGTACTTCACCGTGACCCGCTGTGGCTGCAAGGCATGAAATTGTTCCTGCATTTAAGAAGAGGGCAAGTGTTCACTGACAACCAGCTCATAGTTAAGACCACAAATATGTTGACAAGACAGAAGGAGAGGCCGAAACAGCAGGCGCGCTGTCCCTCGCTCTCCAGCCTCCGTTATCTAATTTGTCTCAGTCTTCTTTGATCGTGTCCCTGCTCCATCTCCGCTGATGAAAAACAATTGTCGGTATTCATTTCCTGCCTCCGTTATTCCTTCGCCCTCTAGATCCTCTGCCTTCCAGTGGGAGCCCATGTTGGCTGACTCTAAGCTGGTGAGGGATGCGAACGCAGAAATTTAGCAGACACGCCAAAGCTAGTAATTGTTAAATTGCAGCAAATGGACCCCACGTGAACTCGGAAATCAACAAAGCCTACCCAGACCCAGTTTATCTAAATTCCAATAGTATCCTCAGTAATGGAAAAACACTGTAGAAATGCCATTTCAAATAGACCCCAATGTAATCCCCAGCCCACTGGGGTCCATTTAATCAATGCTACAGACATGAGCGTAGAGGAGGAACAGTCTGCAAATGGAAGTGGAGTTCTGAGTCAGCTCACAGGAGATTAAAAAGTAGAGGTGGATGAATAATGGAGGAGGAGAATGGTGGGAAAATTGCAGAATGTGGCGAATCATCAATAACGCCTCCTGTGAATAATTCTGAAGGAAAAAGACTTCTGCTGAAAAACTGTCTGTGCCCACTAAAATGGAATTGTTCTTAATTAGTTTTTGCTGTGCGTTGCCTCACTCTCCGGGTTGAGAACTCATTATTTCGCACGCAGGGTTCCACTCATCGGCGCCTCAGATTACCTGCAATCCTGAAATCTCCAACTGAAACTCCCCATTATGCAAAAATAACTGACAGCCCTCCTCTGATTAGCTGTGAAGTTGGGGAGTCAGAGGAAGTGCAGCTGGCGCTGGGTGGAGCTCTGTTGCCGGAGCTGTGGGCTGACAGCTCCAGTCTCCAGACTCCAGTCGATTCAGGAGCAGTTTCACAGAGACAAAAAGGCGCGGAGCTCCTTGAAACCAGCAGCATTTCATGTTTAATCAGTCAGCGGTGCACAGAGCAACACGCTGACAGCAGTCTGCGAGGAGCCCGGCAGCACCTGTGCCCTTAAGCTCCAGCTAACAGCCACCTCCCCGTCTGAGCACAATCATGTATCATTACTTCCCCAATCAATGAAGCAAATCGCCACTCCTGCACAATTTCATGTCTGGTTTAGTGGAGGACTCTGAGCTCTTTATTTTTGCCTTGTTAGCGACCAAAGAGCTCAGACTGGCATCGGCAGAAATCCAGATACATGCAGAATGGTTGTGAAAACTCTCAAAGTCTGTTCTCTTCATTATCAGTCTCAGTTGCCCCCATTAACTTTATCCCCACTGTTTGTTGACAGATTGTTTTCTGGATTCTGAAAATCATAAACACTATGACTGATTAGCATCTTAGTTGTGCTAATATATTTCCAATGTGATATACAGAAGTCAAAGCTAATAAATGGCATAGGCTAATAGTTGTATTTATACATTTTGAGAGTATTCGCTGAGATGAGAATATTAATACAGCTCTTACGTCTGTAGAGTAAATGTAAAGCGAGTTATCTTAGCCAAGAAATATTTGTCACAAACTGTGAATTCTTTATTGTTAATATTTTCACTGAGACGTGCTTTAGCTGATACCTCTCTAATATTTGTCAGTTCCATATTGAGCTAATGCCATCCGGCAGGGGTCAGCTAGCTTTCCTAGAGCAAAGACTGGAAGCCATTGACTGAATATAAAGATGGACGACGCATCTCCACTTCCTCTCACCATCCAGAAATGAGGCCAATATATCCCGTATTTGAAAGCTGCCATCATGCACCAATGATCTTGTGCTGACAACCTCGTTTGGAGTCTTCACAGCAGTGATCCTGGTGTGGAGCTTGACTAGTGGTGAGTCATCGCAGCTTTTGATCATGACCTTTCACCCCCGTTTTTATAGCATCAAATAGCTCATTTAAACCAAACTTACAGGAAAAATTAACAATAAACCAAATATCACTGTGAAGACCTCACTAAAATGATAAAAATGTAAAAAATGTATTTGATTTATTCTTTGACTTTTCTGTTTAAGCCATGTCCCATCCACTAACATGGAAGAGGCTGGGTTTATAACCTATACCGCAGTCAGTCACCAGATGGTGATTGAGTCACTTGGGGAACCATCTTGTCGTTCATCTTCAGTCACAGTCTAGGGGCGAAGCAGCTTGACTCTGTCCACAAGTAACCGAATCCTGGTGCCAGCTCCTCAGACGCTCACACAGCTGCTGTAACTCTGCTGAGATAACCAGCTGCAGCTTTACATTCACCGTACAGATGTGAGGCTGATTTGAAGTCCCACCTTAATCGCACAGTGCAAGAAGAAAGTAAAGGTTCATCTTCAGCTGTTTCCCCTTAAACTTCCCCTAAATAACGAGAAGTGAAATTCCCAAGAAACTAAATTTGACCATGAACACTGTGCTGACGGTGAGATTATTGCATTAGTCGTGGTTTGTTTTTCATGCTGAACATTTTTATTCTAATGCAAAAAAAGGTAATACAACATAAACACAGAATAAGCATAAACATCAGTAAGGAAGTGAAACATTCATGGAAAATCAATAGAAAATGACTGCATGAGTTTAACTTAGGTATACTTCATGCAAACAAAGTTCTGTGAGCACATGAATGTTAATCATACACACAGTGCGGTCGACTGGACAGACTCCATTATTCACAGGTAGGTTGCAGCAGACAGTCTGGGTCTGTGGAGATGTTCTGTCATCCCTTCTTGTCAGCTTAACACCGCTGTCCCACACAGCTCATTTTCATTCCCTCCACCTCATCCTTGACTCTTCACGTCTCCTCTCCATGCTCTGTAAAATATGTATTTTTCCCCCTGAGCCCGAGAGCTGATTTCTCATCTGCAGCAGGCTGGGGGTAGAGTCTCCAGAGCAGCAATCCCTTATTCCACCTGTCGCGGCAACAGCTGAAGCACAAACAATCCCAGCACATTCAGCATCTGTAAATCTTGCTGTCTGACTGCTGGTTCATCATGTTGGACCGGGGTGAAAGGCTGCGCTGGAGCGACACCTGAGGTGCAGATAACTTGAGAGCAGGGCTGCAGGGGGTCCTCTTTCACTCAAAGACACACTATCAGGATCTTTTCTGTTTCCTCCACACAAAGAGATTTAACAAGCTTGACGCTCTGCATTCCCCATCAGTCAAATGCAGGATTGACAGGATATTTCAAAACAAGAAGAGGAATGAACACGGCAGTTATACTGGATTTTTTCTTTTATTCGTTGAAATTCTTCCCTGCGCTGTGTACTTTAAGATACTGAGGGAATTTAATGACTGCGGCGAAGCTGAATCCACTGGCAGACTTGTAATTTTCTTAAACACCCTTGGTCTCTGAGGAGCCTCTTTAAAAACACACAAACAAGCAAGCTATGAGGGATATTTAACAAATACGAGCCGCAGCAGCAGCAGCAGCAGGAGTGGATTCCTGCTCTGTCACATGTCATGTTGTATAATGACTTCACCGTTGCTTGGACTTTTTTTCTTATTTGTTATTTTTTGGATGCAAGGAGCCCGTCAGTGGTTTCAGTAGTGGAGGTTGACCCAAGCCTGCTGGGAACTGAACTGTAGTTAATTAGTGCACAAAGCCTCGGGGACAAAAGCAACCCCGGGGGTTGTGTTGATGGGGGAGTTGCTTGGAAGTGGGGGGTATGTGTGGGTGAAGATTTCTTGAGGGGGGGCAGGGGTAGCACAGAGGGCCTTTTGGGGGGAAACTTTGTGTGAGTGTGTGTGTGAATGTGTGTGTTCCTGTGCAGGAGGGAGTGGGATTTGGGGATTGTGGGTGTTTGAGCAGTGGGGGTGGGGACACACAGACGGATGAATTAGTAGTGTGAAGGGGATCCTTGTCCCTGAGCTGTGAGCCACCACACACACACACACACACACACACACACACACACACACACACACACACACACACACACACACACACACACACACACACACACACACACACACACGCATACACATTCACTGCCGGAGTGACAAAGGACAGAGTGGGTCTGGGGAAAGGGACCAAAAAGAGACGGAGACGGCTAAAGGTCAAAGTGTAGCATGAAGTAATGAGGACAGGCAGACTGTCGAGACACTGCATTGCACTGAAGATATCACTTTGATGAGTAGTAGATTGTATTACACACACACACACACAGCCGTGTCTCCAGCATGACTTCAAAGGACATTACGTTGAAATTGCATTACATTCATTTTGGAGACATACTCTATCCTTAACCGTACTACTACCTACATCTAAACCCAACCTTAATGTAAACCTGAACTTAAAACACACGTTTGACTTAAATCTTAATGACTTACGTTATGTGGACACAATTTTTGTCCCCATGAGGAAGACAAGTCCCTATACTGAGACTGTCTAAAGAGATTTAGGTCCCCATAACATGAGTAATACCTGGACCATGCACACACACACACACACACACACAGCTAACCCACTCTATGTTCCAGCACACATGTTGCCTCAGTTTATCTGAGTATTGAATTTTCAGTGGCAACACCGCTAGACTTTTTATATGAAATGATCAAATTGACTATTATTATACTATTATTATTTTGTAAGATTACCACCCTCGTTAAACCACCGACTCTCATGAAGATTATTGTTATAATGCACTAAGCTGTCAGCCTCACATGACCCTCAGTAACCCTCAGGAGGCGCTGTCTGTGGATTATGATCAAAGATCTTATTGACGTGGTCCGCCGATCTGACCACAGTCCATTTAATGCTGGGATTGATCAGTGTTGAGCTGTGGCTCCACACCAGTGTTACCTGATGCCGGCGCCACACACACACACACACACACACACACACACACACACACACACACACACACACACACACACACACACACTTCGGGGCTGGAGAAAGCTTCAGTCTGCTGGACGACCATCCATCCAACCACCCATCTATCCAACCAGGTATCCAACCAAGCATCCAACCGTCCAAATACCCATCCAACCATCCACCCATCCAACCAACCATCCAACCATCCAAACAACCATCCAACCAAACATCCAACCAAACATCCAACCATTCATCCAACCAGCCTCCCCTCTCCTCTGCCTCCCTCCTCCCACCTCCTCTCCCTCACATCTTCCTCCCACCAGCTGCGTCAAATCAAACACACACATCCAGGAGAGAAACGGCAGTTTGGCTGCTGTCACTTCAAAATAAAAGCACGAATGCCTTCCATAAAATGTTCTCTTAATATAAATTTACAATAGACACTGGACTGGTGTAGCCAGCCTCGTCAGTGACGTCACCACCATGCATTTTCGCTGATGATGATCTGTGATACTCCGGTGACATCACTGACAGGCATGAGGTCACCTTCAGTCCACCGAAGCCACAACAGCTGCTGACCAGTGTGACTCACCTTGGCATCTAATGAATATTCATGTAAAGTGTCCAAAGAAGCAATAGACGTGATGATAAACAATCTTTTCATTAAGTATTTTTTTCACATTTCACAAACGATGATATAAACTTTTTTCTCTCACTTGAAATGTGACAATATCACATCACTCATGGAATGATATAAACTTTTTATCCACATTTCACATGTGATGAATTTTATTACTATAACAAACAGTGTTTTTTTACATCCATTAATTACGATTAATTGTTCTAATAAATGCTTTTTTGACCCACGGTTTTACTTTCAGTCTCATGTGGTCACATGTGTTATAGCCTATTGATCGGTGCTTGTGTCCCCATATCAGATTTTAACATCTGGTTTTACCTTACTTATTAATTGTTGAGGGATTTTTGACGATCCTCAAACTCATTACTGTATATGCCACTATGCATTATGTATATAGTGTATAATACTTCTGTACAGGAGAATAGTGCCTGTCTAATTCCACACATACTCCCTTCTCTCTCCAAGCAGTACCCAGGTTATAGATAACAGACCAACCAACAGCACATTGTAGTGTCTACGTTGAGGGACTTTCATATCTGACTCAGATGCCCCAGACAGAGAGGCACCAACTTTAACTATTTTGCGTATTACACCAGGGACAAGATGTAAGGACACAATGTGATTTAGGAATACATACTTTAGGCTTAACTATCCAATAGGATGTGAAAACCTACATGTAACACAGAGAGTGACAGCAATTCTAGCCATTCATGGATGTGCTGTTAGAATGGGTGACGCAAGTAGAGGGAGATATATGAGGATGTTGTGGGAGTTCTAAATAATAATAATCTCGTTGTTTTTTTCAAGATAAAACAAGACAAACTTTGTTGATCCCATTAAGGAAAATTAAAGTTGGCTATCATAGTAGCAGAAGTAGGAGGAGAATATATTGTAATAGGCCATTGAGTTTACATTCATTAAACATCAGCCCATATAGTTCTGAGCATAGGATTAGCTTAGTAATGAAGTACTAAACCTCCATTCCTCGCTACTCCTACTGATAATAATAATATTTATATGAACAATAATAATAATAATAATAATAATAATTCTGATGATGATGATGATGATGATGATGATGATGATGATGATGATGATGATGATGATGATGATACTGAGTATTGGCAATGACATTATTTTGAAAACATTGAGCGGAAGCTTGGTGTAGAACACGTGTGCATTGACTGTGTGTGAGCCCCCTGTGTCCCAGTGTTGCCATTCCGACGCACATCCCTCACGGAGGAGCAACAGCTACGCGGAGTTGTCCAAAGTGTAAACCCGGCGAACCAGCTTCCCCCCCCCACCGGACACAGACCGCCGCTCCATCCCGCTGCAGCAGCCTGTGCGCCGGGCAGGTTTTTCGGAGATGCGCCCCTGGACGGAGGATCGGCGTGGTTGGGTGAAGTGAGGGGAGAAAGGGAACGAGACGCAGTGTAGCGCTCCTGTCACAGCGGGAATAACGGAGCCCGGCAGAAGGCAGCGGCTCGGTGGGTTTTTTAATGTTTGCAGGGTCTTTTTTTTTGAAAATTTGCTTTCGTTTTGGTGGAATGTGGAAGTGAGAGCTCCGGGTGCACGGCTGAAGACATGAGACCGAGAAGAGGAACAAAAAGCGGGGCTGCGGTGCTGTGAGTCTCCATCCATCCACACGAAGGGTCCAGTCCACACACACCTCCCTTCATGTTGCAGACGCCTGCTCTATGACAATGGATTACTTGCTGTGGGTGTGCAGCCTCGTTGTCCCCGTGGTGCTGGCGGTAGAAGGTATGTTGATATTTCCATATGATATTTCCATCACTACTTCTGTCTCCCATCGATGGACAATGGGCTGAATGCATGGATCAGAATTAAAACTCTCTATTGGCACAAGAAAATCCTCATTAATTTACCTGTATAAATATAAAACCCAATATATACATAGGAACAGAAAGTAAGGTTATTTATTCCTGTAATTGAAATCATTCTGGGATCAGTGCATCACGTCAGTTTAAATAAGCACACTGCAGATTTATCCTTTGTGAAATTAGATCTTTAACCAAGACTCCTTTCATTTTTATGTTACATTAAAGCTGTTAATAATGATAATAACAATGATGTGGACATGCTCTGTAGAATAGGCAATTCTACTGAGTATCAATTTGCTCTCTGATTGTAATACATGCCCACATGTATCAGCACGCCCTGGTGTGAGTGAGTGTGTGTGTGTGTGATGACATCCCAGTGCTTCCATTGCGGCTGAAGGACTGCCCTGTTGCTATTGTCCCCTGTTGTTGTCACACCCACAAGCTGAGCGAGGATGCCCACACTGATATTGCACCGACCCCCAGGTTAGAGCCATAGCAGAGGAGACAGTCCGGGGCGTCCCTCCTCCACTGTCACTGTAAAATGCAAACACACTGGCTCCTCATATGATGCATGTCAAAGCATTGAGACCTGCTGTTGTGGTTCAGGGATACCGGTGCTGTGGAGGCTTCAGCCCACAGCAGAGTGGATCGCTCCCGGCCCCCGACGCACCACAGGGACACACATGTGAAATATATTAAATGACAAGTGTGAATGAAAGGTCAACGGCTTAACAAGTATGCAGCCGTCCCTGTAGCTCCCTCCATCATCGAGGGAGCGTTGCTCCAGGGGGAAAAGCCCACCCTCGCCCACCACCGCCTCCGCCGCTGCTGCATCCCACCCAGCAACTCCTGTCTGAGCTGTAGCTACACGTCTCTTGCCTCCCTTCTCTCCCTCCCCTGTCCAATCTGCCTCTCCTGGACCGGGGCCAGCCCGATCCCTCATCAATTCTGGTGTCAGCAAGTAAATCAATGCAGCGGCAGCAGCCCTCCAAGTCCCACCGGGCTCTCACAGCGAGATGATCAGTCCTGTTTCCCCAGCCTGCACCACTAACTGTTACTTAAAGATCAGGGGTTAACTAATGTTTGTTCTCTGAGGATAAACAAAATGGGAAGATCATCAGATAGGTTTAAATGACAGGGAAAAGGGAGGCCCCCTTTTTTGGGGGGTTTCAGCGAGTTACATCTCATTATTGAGCTGCTTACTCAGAGGATTTCAACACATGGCTTGAATCTGATTTTTTTTTTTTTTTGTCTGGCAAGTGTTTGCGCATGGATGATGCAAGCTGGACTGCAACTACACACACTGCAACTAAGTGTGTGCTTATTTACAAAAGCTCCAGAGATGACTTATCTCCAGTTCACACCAACACACTGCAGTAAAAGCCTCAGCAACTGTGACACTTTTATACCATATTACTTCCATTTACAGTCAGTGTTTACTGTACTCTTATTTTAAAAGCTCATAAAGGAGATGGATGACCACTCGGAGAGCATTTTACACAGTATTCTATGGTCTGTATGTGTGCGATGGTCGGAAAAAGGCAATTTTCACATTAATAGAGGAGCTTCATTTACATTTCTCTGCTTCCTATGCGTGAGAATATCAACAAGAGTCGTAATTTGTTGACCTGTAAAATCAAATGCTGAAGCGAGATTGAATTAGGTCAGATTTACTTGTTCAAAAACCGCTCATCAGACGTCAAGCTGAGCATCACACTCATCTTTGATGCAGGCAAATAACAATTCAACTCCAAAGTTCATTTTTAGTGACAAAAATCCCAGGTTCTCTTTTTACATCTGTTTATAGCCACACGTTTTATCATCCTTCGATCACTGATGATGATGTCGGGCTGTTAATATTTCATGTGTTTGCTTGTTGGCAGCGAGTGTCGGTGTAGTAGAAGGCGAGGCCTCCCTTTCATCATACAGCCGCTCTCACAAAGTGAATAAAACATCAGCATGTGTGAGCCTCCAAAGCGCTCAGAGAATTCTGAGTTGTGTGGCATTTTGGCTCTGGCGGGTGATCAAAAAAACAAAACAGTAAATGCCACGGGTGGTGATGCTCTAAAGTTCCCACTGCAGCATTGTTTTCCCACCCCCGGGGGCAAAACAACTCCACCGTTTAATGGGAGCGGGGGGAAGATTTCTAGTTTTGAGTTATAGCAGCGAGGCTATCTCAGAGGCATTGTAAATTTACCGTGGAACAAATGGGATCTTTTTCAATCTTAACTGGTCTCTGGGATTTAGTGATTTGATGAGGAAACACTTTGGTGGTGATCGGCGTAGTCGAACGAAAACCTTTTCCACAGTGAGGTTTTAATGATCCGTCGGCATCGTGAGCCTGATGATGTTGAACTCTGGCTGATAATAGTTTTTTTAGGTTAAGATACTGAAGCGGTTTTCAGACATGCACTGAAGTCTGGGTATTTTCCAGAAATTTCCCTGAGGGGCTGTAGAAGATACAGACAATATCAACTCAGAACGACAATGAGATTCAAGAGCTTTTGGCGTTAAGGGTTGACACCGGTGTCGATGTGCTCTAAACAAAAACACGCAGTTTCCGCAGCAGGATTTACACGTCATATCCTGCCTCCAGCACGCTCTACCCAGGCTCCACCCCTCGCCTGAATGTTTTTGTGACCACGTCTGACGCAGACAATCTCCCGCTGCGTTCTTCATATGTGGTTAGGGTCAGCACAAAGTCCTGAAAATGTGCTGAAGTTTGGGTCTTTTTCCAGAGTTCATGTCTGAAAATGTCTTATTGTGATTCTGAGCCAACGTGAGTCTGGACTCTGTTATTAAGATTTGGGGCTGGGTCATTATCACAACATAATTTCCATCCATAAAAAGACAACACAATTTCTATTATGTATAAACAACTGATCGACCTCAGATTTATGAAATATTTTGCTGTTTATCAGGTGTTTGTCTTTTGCTGTACATAAAAGTACAACCTGCACTCAGGAGCAAAAATCTGTCTTTAAACTTCACAGAAATAATAATGTGTCATTGATCATGATAATTTTATATATCAACTGGTATGATAAATGGTTTATTAATATAATTTTCTGCCGGATTGACCAACCTTAAGATTGGGGATAAAACAGTGTAAAAATATTAAGATTCTTTCAAATCTTGGTAGAGAAATAAATCTCTTGCTCCAAATGGAGGTTAAAGGTCAGGATGCATGATAGCACCCCTACAGCTGCTGGGGATTCAGCCTCTTGCTCAGGAAGGCTCCAGTGGGGTGAAATCCTGCTTATACCGGGGGCTTGAACCCGGCTTTTACACATGGTCACCCGGCTGCCCCCTGCATCTGCCCTGTGGGAGGTGAAGCCTGTTGAATGGAGCATCAGCTCAAACCTGTGGTTAGCTGAGGCTGAGCGATTCTGTCTCTGTTGCTTCTGGGCGCCGGGAGAGAAGAGGGATGGGGGGGCAGAACCAGATCAGACACCCAGGGGATAGACTGGATCCATGGATCAGCAGCAGCAAGTAGTCTGGGAGTGTTCAGTCAGCTGTGTGCCTCCCAGGGCCGAGTGTAGCCAAGCAGAGACAACAGCCGCTGATTTCTCTGATTAGTTGCTCGTCTGTGGCTCAAGTCGTGTTAATCAGTAAAACAACCTTGCTCGCGAACACGACGAACATTAGGGCTCGACAACCAAAGTTATTAACTGCTGTCGCTCATGTCCTCACGCACGCAGATAAAAGAGGCAGAACGCTTTTACAAACGAGTTACAAGTCTCTTCCTTTTTGTTAAACGCCGCTTTATGCATAAATAATAAAATGTAGAAGTAAATGTCAAAAGTAAATTGTCAAAAAGATGAAGGCAGCCACTTTGTTTTCCCTTTTTAAAATCAATGATTTCTACTTTGTGCAGCACCACTCATCTGTTTATTTCAGCCCACTTTTCATTTCCTAAAACACGGTTATTTGCATTTGAAATATTTCTGTTTAAGGCCATAAATCACCTGCTTAAGCGATGCACGATTCCTGTTGCTCCCCATGAAGGAATGATAAAGTGACTAAGAGTTCATGTGATTAATTAATGCTTAGTGGTTCGTCACTTAATGATTGTTAATTCGAATACTTCAGACGCTAATATGCCACCAAATTAGCTGGGATGAAGTCACATTTCAGAGCCATGAATAGATTCAGTTTGAAATCATTGCTGTACCTACTCTCGTGAAACCGGCAGTGGTATGCAAACATGTACATGCTGCTGCGTGACCCACCAGTCAGTGATGGTGGATGATGGTATGTCTATTTAAGCATTAATAAAACCTCAGAGAGACTTCATCGTTTCTTAATGGTGAATATCATGAATTTGTGAGACGCCCTGAATTAATTTACGCATTAAATCACCATAAATCAAGCTGTAGTTTTTGAGAAATATGTTTGTTTTCCTTCTTGTCAAACGTTAGATGAGAAGATGGATACCACTCTCATGTCCGTCATCTTCACAGCCAGTTAGCTTAGCTTAGCACAAAAACTGGAAACAGAGGGAAACAAGTCTTTGTTGAAGGGAAGAAATGACAAATACCAGTAATTATACTATTATACTTTTCTTCAATTTGCACAAAATACACAATCTTTAAAAGGGGATATAATTGCTTGTTGGTAGATTTTGTTCCCTGTAGACAAAGTTACAGTTGTTTCCTTCATTTTCCAGTCTCTATGGTAAGCTAAGCGAATGCTGGTTGTAACTTTATATTGACTGTCTAGACATGAGAATTGTGGCAATCTTCTCATCTAACTCAAGACGGCAAAAAAGTGTATTTCCCACAATGTCTAAGCCAGTATTTTATAAAATTGTTAGAAGGAATTATAAATCTTTGGATCAGCTCCTGACCATGATGGACCATGACTGGCCAGACTAGAGGAACATATCATAAACACATTTTTATCTGTCACATCAAATAGCAGTTGTCACATCCTGCTTTCATTTACACACAGACAGGCTAATTTGCATGAGAACTAAGGACGAGGACGTTTTTTGTCTCTTTCTTTTGGTCGAAGCGGTAACTGCAGCGAGAATGTGACCACATGAAGCACTAAAATGAGCTTTTAATTAGAGTGTGATCGCTGCCTGTTTGCAGTCTTTGGTGAGATTCTCTCTGCTCTCCGTGGCACACAGTTGAAAACCCACAGATGTAATGTACAGATCACAATTCATTATCTGTCATCTTCTAGGAAGAAGAAAAGCCATTGTGGTTTTTCTAATGAACACAAAGCACAGATTGTAAACACTGCAAATAGCTCGAGCTCAGCGGCTACAGATGGACCAATGATCCACTCACTCAATCAAGCAACTTTTATTATTTGCACGCTGAAGCCAAGGACATGCTGTCCTGTATCTGCATTGTTTCTCGTCTTTTAGAGCTAAACGTCCGCCATCAACGTTACGGGGCCAGGGCCATGCTGCTGTTCTGCACAGGACATGCAATTTGTTTGCCCTCTCACACCCTGCTTTAGCGCCGTTATCAATGACTTGCGAGCAAATGGTGCACAGCAGGCGCCGTGTCACTGAGGCTCCACGAAGAAAGTGTAATTGTTGCAGTAATTATGTGCTAACAACAACGGAGCGACGAGAGCCAAACACGTTCACAGCTGCATGCTGAAAACCCAGAGAGAGGAGTCGCCTCTTCAGAGGTGCTACAGACACCTCCGGACCACCACTCGGGTGACAACTGATTGACAAGCTGACACAACAGTGCTCATTGATCCCGCTGTTTATTCGCGGCCTCTCCTCTGATTGTGTGTCCTGCTCTCACCTCGCTGTGACGTCGTAAAACAGCGAGGTGAAGAAAAGATTCCCCAAATCTCAAGTCAACTCAGATATGACAATTGTCAAACAAAAGGCATCACATTTCTGTGTCTTGGGCGTAAGCCTCCCCTTTAAATGTGTTATATTATTACATTTCCCTGTGCTTATTTGACCTCACTGCAACAGTTCTTGCTGATGGAATATTTCCCACTAAAGGCATCTTGGAGGATGCTTTGTTCTTAGTTCTACAAATGAATATTGAAAGAGGTGCACTTTTGAGTGCCAAAAACACACACACACACACACACACACACACACACACACACACACACACACACACACACACACACACACACACACAGAGAGAGAGAGAGAAAAAGCCTTAATTAGGCGTCATCACAAATATGCCATGCTTGTCAGCGTTTTCACAAACAGTACACGTAGGTGGAGGTTATGAAAGAGAAGGAAAGTTTTACCTGGATCCTTTGTCTCACAGGGGGGAACTTGGATGTGTGTAAGTGTGTGTGTCTGTGTTTGTGTGTTGTTGTGTGGTCTTTAATGTTGTGTACTGATTTGGTTTTTCTTCCTCTCACCAGTTAATTCTTGTGTGTCAAACCTTCCTCTTCCTCTTAATTTGCAGAAACCCTTATGGACAGCCGGTGGGCAACCACAGAGTTGGCTTGGACCACATTCCCAGAAAGTGGGGTGAGTTTTAATTTGTGTGTGCATGTGTTGAGTTTGTTTTGTGTTCCCTTTTTTTTTTTTCTTTAACAACATTTGTTCCATTTGCTTGTTAATTGAGCCCAGTCTGCCTTGAACAGCTCACCTCCTACTGTTTTATATCTTTATTTTTGCAGTGTATGTTTGCTTTTTTTGGATCCTAAAAAGCAAATGAGAAACACACTGTGTGACACGATGTACAAGAAATCTGAGATTTTTCCAGCGTTAAAACGATGTAAAAGGCTTAAACTGTAAAAACAAATCTGTGCATCTTGTACTTAAAACAAACAAATGGGCAAACATGCAGATACACAAAGCAAATCCCCGCAGTGTGTCAGGACTATAAGGTAGGCTCTACCCTGCATGTCTCCCCAGGAGAGAGCGCCAGATAATTGAAAGCATGTGTCTGTGTCTTTTATAATATAGGCCCCAGAGTACATTACAGGCAGGAATTAAGGTATTCAGTTGATACCCCCTATAGGAATGGTGAGAAAATAAAACAACATGAATTTGACCCGGGGCTAACAGCCTGACAGACCTCCCCCACTCCCGGCCAGTGTAATTTGTCTTCGCTACGTGAGCGCAAAGTCAGTCAATGGAAATGGTGGGTTTCCATGGAAACGATCTTCGGCAGCCCCGGCTCCTTCCCTCTCCCTCAGAATGGCCGGCTCTGAATGTCCCAGCATCCATGAAGTCATATGTCACGACTGGCGAGGCAGCCCCTCTCCTCGCGCCTGACAAGCCCATACGTTCGTGGGGGCCAGCAATTATCATATTTGTCAGGTAGTGCATCAACGTGTTGCTGGTGATTTACGACGCCTAATGCTGACTCTTGGGCTCATCGTTTGGGAATAAATTGTGCAGGAACTCGCCGACGTGCGATGAGTTATGCATTATTTTCTTCCCAGTTGAAATAATCAATTTCTGGGAAGCTCATTTCTTATGGAAACGAAGCATCCAGTCCAATAGGGAATTAGGAAGAAGAAGAAAAAAATCTAAAAGGATTGACTTCTCACAAGGTTATTTCCTAATGTACTACATTTATTGACCAATGAAGCCATTAATCATCGGCTCTAATGTTATTTACCACATACAAAGAGCAGGTACAGCAACATGTAAAGCTGTGCATTGACATGGGTCAAAGGCAGAAATCATGTCCATGTCACGTCATTCCTTTAATAGCTATTTTCAAAAGACAAGTCCACCAGGTATGTTAACCACAGTGAATGCTAATAGCAGCTCTCCGGGTCGACATGTCAGCATGAAAGAATACGTATAATATCAGCATCACCTTAAGTTGTCAGAAGTGCTTCCACAGTGCGATGCTGCTGACAGCAGTGCATTTAGATTGCCATTTTAATAAATAACACACGTCTTGCATTATACATGTATGAGGAATGTTTCCATTAAAAATGTACAGTTTGATACTTTCATTCTCTCAGCTAAAATAACACATTTACATGTTGTGGAATCTGAATCCCTTCCTGAGGACCGTTTCGATTGCCCCGCTGCAGTAACACTGAGCTCTGTCTGCAATTCGTTTAACATCAGACTGACCAACAACCTCCATTTACCAAACTCTTATCAGCACCAGGGCTGGTAACAAGCCAAAATGCATTAAATGAGTTTTTATGTAGAAATCTTTTCTATTTCTGGTCCGTAATGATTGGAATTTTCGGAACGATTCGTGCAATTAAAATCATTTTAGCTGCAAATTATTCCTCACAGGCCTCATGTACACAACACACTGTGGAAATGTGTGTGTGTGTGTGTCAGTGTGTGTGTGCATGTATCGCATTTTCACATTGTGTTTATATCAGACGTGGCTTCTCTGTTTTGAACGTCCTCTATGCTCGGATGGTTTGCATTAGGATGCACTGCATTTACCATTACTCAACATTAATTGACAACATATTGGATAAGTGACTTTCTGCTGTAGTTTAGCAGCTTCTGAATGAGAAGTAGAACTGTGTTGTCACATCAGATAATAAATTCAATTTCCTCTCATTTTATCCTTTAACCTTCTCTATTCTTCTGTCGCGATTGTCTTAATCTGCCGTCTGTCCCTGCTGTCGTCTCTCCCTTTGTCACACCGTCTCTCTGCTGTGTCCACAGTGGGAGGAGGTCAGCGGCTACGATGACTCCATGAGCCCGATCAGAACCTATCAGGTGTGTAATGTCCGACAACCCAACCAGAACAACTGGCTGAGGACGGACTTTATCCCCCGGCGGGGCGTGCTGCGCGTCTACGTGGAGCTCAAGTTCTCCGTCCGTGACTGCGCCAGCATTCCCAACATCCCTGGCTCCTGCAAAGAGACCTTTAATCTGTTTTACTATGAATCGGAGGGGGACACAGCTACAGACACCAGCCCTCTGTGGAGGGAGAACCCCTACGTGAAGGTGGATACTATAGCCCCAGACGAGAGTTTCTCTCTGCTGGAGGCGGGCAGGATCAACACCAAAGTGCGCAGCTTTGGCCCCCTCTCAAAGGCAGGCTTCTACCTGGCGTTCCAGGACCTGGGCGCCTGCATGTCTCTCATCTCCGTCAGGGTTTTCTTCAAGAAGTGCTCCACCACCATCGCCAATTTTGCCGTCTTCCCAGAGACCGCCACAGGGGCAGAAGCCACCTCCTTAGTGATCGCTCCGGGGGCCTGCGTGACCAACGCTATGGAGGTGTCCGTCCCTCTGAAGCTGTACTGCAACGGGGACGGCGAGTGGATGGTTCCCGTGGGCTCCTGCACCTGCGTGGCTGGCTTTGAACCCTCTGCAGACAGCACTCAGTGCCAGGGTATGTGTATTTAACAGACATTTGGGCTTTTATTTAACCAAACCCTCTTTATATGCTCAGTGCAAGTCACCTCAGTCTGTGCCCTCTTCTCTGCATTTATTGTGAGGCTCCTGAAGGGGGGGTGAAGGAGGGTGGCGGAGAGTATGAATTAATGAGGTGTTGCGGAGAGGAGCAGCATACAAATATTGTGAGAGCAGAACAGGAGGGAGAGAAAGAGAGGCACAGAATAGAAAGGCGGCAGATTTGTGCGAGGAAAATGCAGATAATACAAGTCCAGAGGAGAGATATTAAGAGAGATAGTGCGAGTTAACAGGCGTGAATAGCCAAAGAAACAGCCGCCGAGGGATGAGGATGAATAAGGGTGGGGGCGGGGGCACAGGAAGTCAAAGACAGACAAGCGAAGCCTCCTCTCACCTGGGCGTGAGAAATAGTGTCTAACATGCGCGGGAGAGCTCGTTCGTTGCCATTTGGCGGCTCAAGGTTAAAAGCTTGCCTGATAAAAACTCTGTAGGGCGTCTGCCAGCGGTTGCGTTGAGGAAGTGTAATTTCCTCCGAGGCCTCCCGTTAGTTAATCTACAGATGGCCACGCTCATTAACACCATTCAGACCAACGTGAGCCAACACCGCTACACCAACATTAATCACTGAGACGTTTCATTTCTTACCCCGGTCTGGCTGCTCGCTCGCAGCCAAATGCGGCGTGAGACAGAGCGCGGTCGAAGAAGAGGAGACAATAGAAGCGGGGGACAAGGAGGTTGCCTTGGATTGAAGCAAGACAGTGGGGTGATTCAGAACCCACTCGAAAAAGAAGCGAGGAAAACAAACAAATAAAAGGAAAATCACGACGCACTGTGTAATAGAAGAGAAATAAATCAGATCACACAGTCTAGAGCCTAAAGGTCTTGGTGAATTATGGGGAGAAAAATAAAGAACATTTTCATCTCATCTTCCTCTTTGGCTTTTTATTGCATGGTTTCAGAGCTACAATGTGGGTCCATTAGCTGTGATGATTTTCCTAAAAGTGCCATTGTTGGGAATTAGGGTGGAACTTGGGTTCAAACTGAAAAGACCACTTAGCCTAACTAGTTAATCATGCTCTCTCCCTCACTGGCTGCCTTTTTACGAGCCCTCACGCTGACAGGACAGATGTTTGCCAGAGACCCCGCGTTTACACCACCAGTCAGGAATGTGGGAAACAGTAAAACGCGGTTCTCGGGAGGCTGATATATCCAGACCTTTTGCTGCTAATCCCCTTTATCTGAATCCTGCTTTAGTCTTGGCTTATGTCGGTTTATCCTTAAGACTCGATATCAGCCGATCGTCTACGTGACACTTATTAATAAGTGGCTTGGACACATCATCTGAGATTACGGCAACTTTGTATATTTTCCAAACAGCTCCCCTTCAGCTAATTTATGTCCAGTCTGATGTCCCTTCATTTGCATTGATTTATTAACTTATTATGGAGCCGATCTGCATGCTTGTTTGTATTCAGCAGTGGGGTTTGGAGAGCTGAGCACTGAGCAGACACTGATTGATGGGTTTAGGGTGTATTCCTTTTCTCAGAAGCATTCTCCATCCCTGTTTGTCTTGACAACAGCTATCTCCCGTCAACACACTATCTACATCTCCATCCTCCTCTTCAACTTGAAACTTTGCCGTCATCTTGACATTTTTTTTCAAAAATGATGCAACCGTGAAAATAACATCTGATGCTTGAGCATTCACCAATTTCACATGCGTACGAGTTTTGCAGGTACCCAACAGGCACAGTTTTTGTTCTGTGACAGAAGTGACACCCACTTGTCTCTTATACGACACAGCACAGCATGTTTTTTGTTTTGTTTTTCCCTTCTTAGTTTCCTCTGTATTTTCTCTCTCATCCAGCTTGCATCCCTGGGACCTTCAAATCTAAATTCGGTGAAGGATCCTGTGTTCCCTGCCCGTCCAACAGTCGCACCAGTGCACGAGGAGCCAATATTTGTCCCTGCCAGAGTGGTTTCTACCGCGCTGACAGCGATCCTCCTGACTCTGCCTGCACCAGTAAGTCATCCTCCACTGCACAGAATAAAAACAAGTAAAAAGCCAGTGTAAGGCTGGACTGTGTATGGGCGTGTTGAACTGAAGAGCCGTCTGTTCCCTTTTTTGTCAATCAGGTATAACGCCTACATCTTGGTTATAGCTTGGTAATAAAATACGACCTAATGGCTGATTCTGTCTCCATTTAGGCCGCCGAGCGTTTTCACCCGGTGTTAACTTGACAGAACACCAGTAGTCTTTGCTTTAACTGTGCATGTTCCTGCATTAGCTCTTGGCAGGCGGGCAGATCTCGGCCAACACTTGACACCGGAGCTGAGCGTGTACAGCAACAAGTCCGATGATGTTAGTGTTTGGGCCAAATCATTTTAAAAGAGCAACGTCCAAAGGGAAAAGTCCGACACTCGGCCAGCTCTGTCACTCCCTCACACGGTGCCTTATTCAGTTTGTCAGGGACATTGGCGTTTGGAGGGCTGACCCGGCTCCCACAGCTGTCCAGCTGAAATATTCACATATAATATTCAGAAGAGCCCAAGTAACTTACAGGACAATATTAGTGTCAGGTCAAATCAATGATTTTGTTTTTACATTACATGTCATTTAGCTTTTATCCAAATTCTCCCGACAACTGCTCTACCCCCCTCAGCCACAGCCACCTGTTGTTTAAAAACAATCTGACATAAATTTTCCTTTTAATAGATCAGCATATATCCTTGTATTTTCATTACTTTGTTTTGGGATTTTGTTATCTATCAAAATATAAATTATTTCGTTTTTTTTACGAAATTAATCGTATTGGCCTCTACAATGGTTTTCAATTTAGCGTGTGAACGTTTGTTTGTTGGTTCTTATCATTTGATTATTTTTACGGGTAATTTATAATTAATATTTATTGTTTTTGTAGCAATATCTGATTGAGCAGGTGCTACAGTGGTTTGTTATAGGACAGCTGGGATGCTTAAATTATTAGCGGCTGCTTTGTGCTATCAGTCCTCTCTGTATGCAAACATTAGAATGTTAAGCTGACTAGCATCCATTTTCTGATTGAACATCGGGCGGATCAAGCTGTTCTCTTGCTCAATCTTATATCATGTACGGCACATAACTGATGCAAAGTGAGTTTGTTGTAAAAAAGGGGACGATGTCTTGTATTAATGTTCATAAGCTTTACAGGAAAATGACATATAGTAGACAGTAGTGAATCAAGGACACTGAAAGTGCTGACTCTCAAATATCAGTAACAGTCAGACACACAGAATGCTTTTATATATAAATATCACTTTAGTTTATATTTTCTTACACCAAAAATGTATGAGAATTCAGTTTGAGTTCGTGTCAATGTTTGAAATGGAAATTGTGCTGTGGTGGTAACCAGTCTGGTCTGGTGCTGACCGCAGTGTCCATGCTTGTTTTGCATAGACAGGCCTCTGAGAGGACTCCCAGCAGTTGTGCTGATGGAGAGGGACATGTGCTGTCCTGACCGCGTAAAATCACCCCCCAGGGGCCTTTCACCGCGTTAAATGACACACATGGCCCGCAACTGTCCTCCCCAGATCCTCGTCACAGGAACACTGTGGACTCTGACATTGACCAGTGCACACAGACAGGCAGGCAGGGACACAAGCACCACCTCCGAGTAAACACACACACACACACACACACACACACACACACACACACACACACACACACACACACACACACACACACACACACACACACACACACACACACACACACAAAAACACAAGCCTGACAGTTCTGTCCCTGCGGACTGTCAGAGCTTGTGCTAGGCAGCCTGTGCTTTGTGTTGGAAGTGGTGTGTAGCACAAGAGAGCCTCGGCCAGTCAATGGCCGGCAGCTTGGACTCAGCGTGTGTTTCAGATGGGTGTCCAATTAGAAGAGCCTCCACTCTGAATTGTGTCTGTCCAATTAGGGAGGACAGGGCGAGTGAAACGCGGCTCAGGGCGAGCCGACTGAGGAGCTGAACTCAGCGGACAGACTAAGAGTCTTCCCTTCTACCCGGCCCCTCTTCTCTCTCTCTGCTTTGAGACAGGTTAGACTCTCTACCACTGGAAGCTTAGAGGGAGAGCCCCTCTAAGCACGTTAGCTGAACCAATCTTTGTTGCCTCCCTCTGTGGTTATCATATTTTATCCAGGTTTTTAATACTCTTCACTCAAAACGCAGCACTGCCTTGAAACCAGGTGGCCTTGGGTTATACTGATACTAGAACATGATTTTCTATCATGGGTGGATTAGCCAAGCTCTACGAGCATCAAGAGGAGATATACATCGAGATGGACGTGGGCTACAACTGTACAGCTGTACAGCATTGTGTATTCCTTTAAGCAACATTACTTAGTGATGACCAGTGGTGTTGCGTTGTGCATGTGAAGTTGTGCTTATTCTCCTGTTACCGAATTCCTTGATTTATTTATTTGCACCAGGAAGGATTTTTTCCCTGTTGTTGTATTCTGACAAGTTTCCATGCTCAGTTTTGGGACTCGTAAAGCAAATAACACATCTATTTGTGTAAAAGTATTGTGTAAGAAGAACTGCACTGCATAGGGAACATGACTAACACCTCACTTGTGTGTTTTTCTATTCTGCCTGCCTACCTTCTTAAACACCTACGTATGTGTGTCTGTGTGTGTGCAATTCTGCAGCTATCCCCTCAGCGCCTCGCAATGTTATATCCAGTGTGAACGAGACCTCGCTGTCCTTGGAGTGGGAGGAGCCCGATGACACGGGCGGGAGGAGCGACCTGGTCTACAACGTGGTGTGCAAGAAATGCCTGAGGGACCGGAGCCCCTGCACGCGCTGCGACGACAACGTGGACATCGCCCCCCGCAGGCTGGGGCTGAGGCAGAGGAAAGTGGTGGTGAGGAACCTGCAGGCTCACACGCGCTACAGCTTCGAGGTGCAGGCTGTCAACGGGGTCTCCGGGAAGAACCCCATCTCGCCCAGCTACTCCACAGTCAACATCACCACCAACCAAGCCGGTTAGTAGAAGATGCGTCAATGACAGCGTATGTGTCCACAAACCAAGTTAATTTATCGGGCGGCTCCAATCAATAACGTTTACCATCAAGATGAAGCAGGCTGGTTAGTGGAGCCTACAGCCGGTGAGAGTCGTAATGAGCTCCAGAGCAGTATCAACACCAACAGCAAACACTGGTGAACAAGCTCAGTGGGAACAACAGATGGAAAATCCCGGTGAGAGCGACTTAGGCTACATCCATATTGCTGCGTTTTCGTTTGAAAATAATCTCTGTCAACACAATCGTTTTGGCTCTCTCTGTATCAGTTCTAATCCCTGTCCATACTAATACGCCTGAAAACGCATATCACATATGCCGGTGTAAATAGGAAGCATTTGGTTGTTAGTTGCGGACTGTGCCATAATAAATAATCTTCTACGCATGTAACTTTGTAAAATGCTGAATTGAATTGCACAGCAGCTGTTAGCCAAGACAACAGGGTCAGCAACGCTTGTTGTGTTCTACACAAGCAGCCGAGGCTAATGCTGGTTGTTTTCTTCTGGATCATGTGATAGGAGCCTGACGAATCAGCGGAGGCTACATCGTGACAGACCGTGTCCGTCCAGACCAAAACACAGCCCTGAAGTTTTCAAAGTAAAATGAGCTCAGCGACATTTCAAACGTGAAACACCAGAGGAGTGTGGATCCGTAGCAGAGTTGATGCGAGAACATAGTTGTCTGGGTGTGGCCTTAAAGGAAAGACAGATATAATGTAAAGTATCTGTTATGTCTCCGCTGTCAACCAGAAGCTCACTGACAATGTCACCTTTCAACATCTCCACTTAATATTTGCATCATCACCATCAACCAAACTGCTCAGCACCTTTCACAGAATGTAATTACTCTCCCAGTTAACCTGCACTTAATCCACCTTACTGCAGTTTATGGACCCGGGACAATGACTATCAATTGAGTCACTTTCAGGCCTCACAAATCAATAAGCTGCAGAGCAGTGAAGGTGAAACATGTACTGCTTCTCTTAAACCGCTCTGCATGAAGTATGTTGAATAATAATTATCGTACTGGGATGGTTTGTGTCTTTAAAAGAGCAAAAATGTTGGCAACTCAGAACAAAAAGTACCAGTGTAATATAAACCTCTCCTCTCTGGTGTCCACCCCCCAGCGCCTTCAGCAGTGCCCACCGTTCATCTGATGCGCTCCACATCTGACACTCTCAGCTTGTCGTGGCTGCCCCCCGAGAAACCCAACGGGGTCATCCTCGACTACGAGATCAAATACCACGAGAGG
Source organism: Hippoglossus stenolepis (assembly GCF_022539355.2). Taxonomy (NCBI): domain Eukaryota; kingdom Metazoa; phylum Chordata; class Actinopteri; order Pleuronectiformes; family Pleuronectidae; genus Hippoglossus; species Hippoglossus stenolepis. Next base: position 8,784,235 of record NC_061493.1, read on the forward strand.
GTAAGCTCTGACTTTTTAGTTGTATCCTCAATGTAGGTCACATTGCATGCTTTATCTACTTTGAAAATGTTCTTTTCCAACATTTTTACGGCCTGTGGAAATGCTGGTTGCAGCTTTCATTCTGAAACTGTGAAAGTGACCTACTGATAACCCTGGCTGCAGGACTCAGTCTACTGAAACCTGAAGCTGCAACTCCGCTGCTGCACAAAGAGCTGTTCACCTGCTGTTGTGAGCGCGCTAGTTGTTGTGAATTCACTGTTGTCGCGATTGACAAAAAGTCACTATCATCGATGAGTCCCAGCAGCTGCTGCTACAGAGAACTGGTCGCCTGTCTACTCAAAGTTTATCCATATTGAACATATCTCGTGTCCAAATGGCACCAAATTCAATGCTGCACCTTCTTGCGCCCTTAACAATACACATGTCAAGTGTGAAGCCGATAAGATGGACGGTTTTTGAGATATGTCTTCCACATACACACAGACAGACAGACAGACAGACAGACAGACAGAGATTGGAATTAGTAGATAGATGTAGAGAGATTTGATATCTAAATGTGCTGTGAGTGGGTTAGAAGAGTCTAGAAATCTCTATTGTTGCAGAGTATGTGCTTGTTAAACTCAGCAACTGGTGATGTAATGTGTCTTTGGAATTTTTTTTTAAGTTATTGTTTCAGGCATTTTTTTGCCTCATGACAGTGAGTGGAGCGACAGACAGGAAAGCCGGGGGGGGAGATAGGGGATGACATGCACCCATTAATGGCCTATAAAGATTCAAACTCAGGCTGCTGCAGTGAGGACTCAGACTTAATGTTACACAGTCAAACAGGTCAGCTACCAGAGGGAGCCCCTTGTTATTGGTATTGATCGAACTGTAAGCCCTGCTGATCAAATATGGACATTTTATTACCTTTAATGGTAAAAACCTAGACCTTAGAATTTGATTGTGTGTGTGGGTGCATGGGTGGCTGTGTGTTTGTGTGCGGCTGCCTTAGGGACAAATTTCAGATTAAAAACCAGTCAACTGGTGAAGAATTGTCCGATTAAGGACAAAAGCTGTTTTCCCATTCGGAAAAAGCTGACTTTGGAGTTAGGGTTAGGTTAAGGTAAGACTCAGGCTTAGGTAAGTAGTTGTTTGAGTAGGTCTTAGTGAATTAATGTAATTCACTACGGCCACAAGTGACAAGGAGCAGTGAAGAAGAAAGAAAATCATAATTGGGGAAGGAAAAATTTGCCACCACCAGCCAGAAGAATAGTAGCTGCTGAACCTCTCAGTCGAGTTGAAATGGTTCGTTTTATTGGTCATGAAATGAACTTTAAATATTGTAGGTGTAAGATTGTTTAATTTCTCAATTTGAAATGTTACATAAGCTGCTTTCAGACATGCACTGAGTTTCTGAGACATTTCCCAGAAATCTTCCAGATGGGTTAGTAAGTGAGAATGCCAACCTGCCAGTCAATTGCTCTGGAATTTTTTTCCTGAGTACTGCGTGCCCCACTAGTACAATGTCCTGGAAAGGTTTGAGTGAATGTGGTAAAATCCACAACGAGTGTGTGGGCGCGTTGATGATGGACACAAAACTGGAAAAATACAAATATCTCAGAATGCAAAAGAGAGACAAAGATGGCAACCTGGAAATCTCCTGCTGTGTTCTCCATATGTGAAAGGCAAGGTCTAGAAAATCGGGTCCGGGCATTTTCAGAAAGCAGCTTTATTCATGCTTTAGGGGCAACACATTAAAGAACGGATTTTTTTTTCATGTCAGGGCCAAGCGATGTCGCACACAGTAACTGCCCAGCACAGCTCAGCCAAGGTGGAGGGGCTGAGGGCCTCTACGCCTTATGTGGTCCAGGTCAGAGCTCGCACTGTTGCTGGATACGGTCGCTACAGCAACCCCATGGACTTCAGCACCAGCCTACACAGTACGTATACCCCTTCACACACACACACACACAAACACACAAACACACCCCCTGTGCTTGATGAGCTGCTGCCAGAGTTTTCTTAATGGGAGTTCCAGCTTAATAGTTTTTATGGCTACCTTAATTGGTAGCCCTTACATGCAGAACCAGGCCACCTTTAATTCTCTCAAGCAGGGTTTCTGCTGTTATTTACTTTTGTGTGTGTGTGTGTGTGTGTGTGTGTGTGTGTGTGTGTGTGTGTGTGTGGTCCAGGTGACCCTCAGAAGTCGGTGCAGGACCAGCTTCCTCTCATCGTCGGTTCGGCCTCTGCAGGTCTGGTGGTCATTGTTGCCATGGTGGTTATCGCTGTTGTCTGCCTTAAGTAAGTGTTTGATTTTTTTTATTACTGACAGCCTGAACTGCATGTTTCATTTTGTTAGTTAGGCTCTAAACAAAGAGGCTCATTAAACTTTAACGTGCTTTCAAAGTGCGTATACTCACTCTTGGGCTTCAAAAAGGAGGAGGGAATTCACAGGGCGGCTCTGTGAGTTTCTTCCTTGGCAGTCTGAAGTTTTCACATGATGGTTAAATATTAGTTTTAATATGCTCTACCTGGAAACGATCAACTCTGAGTATGTGAATGTGACTTTGTTTATGTGCTGCTTGTTTACAGGAAGCAGCGCAGCGGCTCCGAGCTGGAGTACACTGAGAAACTGCAGCAATACAGTAAGTTCATGTGTTCAGCTTGGGAGCCGTGTCCTCTGCGGTCATGCCCGTACAGTTAACCGACTGATTCAATCAATTATCCAATCACCTGATCGAGGCAGGAAATCAGTTCCCCCGTTTGTTCGGAGGAGGCCCCGACCAGACAGAGCAGCTGAGCTGACAAATCTCAAGCACACAGATGGAGAATGTCAGCATGCAAATATAATCACAACGGAAGTGCTAAATGTGTAGCATGTGATGTTTAACATGGTCACTGTCTCAGTTCAACATGTTAGCACGCAACTCTAACCAAGAGAAAATAACCGGAGCCATTAGGATCAGGCAGATTTGTAATGTTCATCCCCTTTAAACCAAAGTGACCAAAAATTCATCCCCGTAAATAATCTGACAATTCTGCCATCCTCTCTCAGACACCCCCCCATCCCTTATGAGATAGAGAGTGCTACATGTACAGAGGATTTGTGTGTGCTTATGAACATCCTTTAGTTAATGCTGCTAACTAAATTGCAGGACGGAAGCTTGGGGGCCACACAAACAGAGGCTTGGCCGCTGGTTCAGTTCCAGCCTGGCCCTTTGCTCCTTTTTAAATGCCCCAAAAAACATATGGATCCGCAGTATTTTTAAAAGTTGAAAACAAATGTCATTAAAAACATACAAGAGAACAGTGCTCTGAGCCTCGCTGTCTTTCCTACACAAACACACTGATCGTCTGTCACACTCAGATTGACCATTAAGAAGCATCAGAAGAAATCCCAACCTCATCTTTGGCTGTTAAAAAATATCCATAAAGATTTTACTGTCTTCCGCAGCATTCAGCATTAACTTGATAGAGACTGTGTTTGCTGTGTGTTTTCATGAGTGAAGTGACCTGCAGTATCTTGCACCTCATATTTGGGAGGCCTACATTTTACATGGTGTGTTGGTTGGTGCTCATGTGGGACTGACTATCCCCCTGGAAATTAACTAACAAATCACCAATGAATTACCATCGTTAGAGTGGCTAAGTTAGCATGGCTAATGTCTTTTGGTTGATTTCATTCACTTCACTTTTCTGCCTTTTAATAACTATACTCATGTATAATACTATGTGGATGCTGATTCAGCTCTTTCCCTCTCAGTTTCACCAGGGGTGAAAGTGTACATCGACCCTTTCACCTACGAGGACCCCAACGATGCCGTCCATGAGTTCGCCAAAGAGATAGACATCTCCTGCGTGAAAATAGAAGAAGTCATCGGTGCAGGTAAAAAAAAAAAAAACTGCTGTTGTTTTTGTCTGAGTGGCTGGAGAATGATTCAGGTTTATTAATCATTTATTTGAACACGAGTGTGCCATCAAGCCCTTGGGTCTCCTCTGTAAGAGAGTCTCTCTCTGGGAGAAAGGGTTAGAGTGTGCATGAGCGCCGAGGGTGGCTAGGATTGAAGGGAAAGTCTTTTCTGCAGCTCTTCCCCCTCTAGTCTGTTTTTTTCTTGCTCTCCAGCAGCATGTTGTGTCCTAACATCACCTCAAATGACAATCTGCTCCCGCTCGCTCAACCTTCCTCCCTGCCTCTCTTTTATTCTTTCACTTTCCCGCTCTCCTGTAAACATTCGTACTCAGGCACCAAATGTAGAACCCCCAAGTTCCTTGCCCGTCCTCTGTCTCCCTACACCGCTCCCAGGTTGCACACTCGATCGATACCAGTCACTCCCTCTCTCCCCAACATCTCTGACCTCTCCGCTTCTCTCTTCTAATCCTCTCCCACAGTTGACGTTGACCCTCAACTCTTTCAAATCAGCTCCTTCACTCCTGATTCCAACCAGTAACGCTCCCTTTCCCTGCACTTTTCCACAACCTCCTCTTTCCCTCCACCCCTCCTCTTCTTTCCTCTGCTCACTCAATCCCTCTCACCCCCTTCCTCCCTCCCTCCCTCACCCGTCCCCCTCCCCCACCTGTTTTCTCACTCCAGGTGAATTCGGCGAGGTGTGTCGCGGGCGTCTCAAGCAGCCCGGTCGCAGAGAGATGGTGGTGGCGATTAAGACGCTGAAAGCCGGCTACACCGAGCGCCAGCGGCGGGACTTCCTCGGCGAGGCCTCGATCATGGGGCAGTTCGACCACCCCAACGTGATACGGCTGGAAGGCGTCCTGACACGAAGCTGTCCAGTCCTCATCATCACCGAATTCATGGAGAACGGAGCGCTCGATTCCTTCCTCAGGGTGAGCTTGACGGGAGGTGCATGCCGCAACACCTCTGACAGAGAAGATTACTTTCTGTTTTTTATCAAAGCTGAGAGGAACACACACATGCAGACAGTCATTCACCACACCTCTGGGTTATCGTAATGTTTTTCTCGCTGTAAAACACCCTGAGGCGCTCACTTGCTGAGTGATAGAGATTAAATGTGCAATATAACGCCTGGAGACAGGCATAGTGTCTCTGCTTGACGTGAGTGACTGATGCTGACAGACTTTCCAATACACAAACTCCTGGTGGAGAACTGTCACAGAGCAGACCTTTGGATAGATTTGCTCCAGCGTATTAGAGTCTTTGTACAACTACAGAATACATTACTGATCAGACTTTCTGGTTCAGACTACCACCACCTACACAATATGCTGAACAAAGGCAGGATGAGAAATGAGGTGTCACACAGTACATTTCCAGCTGCGTGGGGGCTATTACATGTCATTTACATTCAGGAAAATGTGTTTTCTCGCGTGGCTGCACTGTGACGAAGTCTACTTACTGCAGCTGTTAGGCTGAGTGAGGTTACTTAATGCTTGTGGGGAATCAATGCAAAGCTGTTGCTCTTAAATGCAATTTATCTTGAAGTGATATTCAGATTTGTTGAGTCTCGACATTGATCAGCTTGTATTGACACCTTGCTGCCTGTTGTCACCTCTCCATATGGATGCACAAAGACAAAAGGCAAAAATAGAGAAATTCAAAAAACTAAAATCTTTAGGATTAGTGGGTGTTGCATAAAATTTGACAATACTGACACACAAAGTTTTATGATTTCACCACATTTTTCAAAACCCATTGATTGTTGCAACATGTTATATCATAAGCAGCCACACAACAACTATGCCTAATTAAATTCGGATACATTCCAGTTAATTCTGTTGTCACCATTCGATCAACAGAAAATTTATTAACATTAATTTTGAGAATTGAGGAATTTTGTAAGTAATCTATCAAAGTTACCAAGCCAATGTATTTTGCCTCTAAAATGTGCAAACCTTCTGCATTTGTCTGTGTTTTCATCCTGGGTTTAGTCTTTTGATCAGAAAAAAAACTGGGAAAAAGCATTAATTCATTGAAACAAATCAAAAAACTGATTTATCAAGAATGAAATTAGTTAAATGTAACATGAATGTCTTCTTCCTTTCAGAACATGATCAATATATCGATTATGTGATCAACAGAAAATTGATTTATCAATAACATTTTGATAATCTCTTTATCAACAAGCAATCAATGTCGATGAAAATAGTTTATTTTTGAGGATAGGACTATTTTCTGTTTTCTTTCTTCTTGTCTTTTTCTGACTCGGTATATGAAACAATAAATAATTCATAAATCAGCCTGAAAGATTATTATCAAATAAATAATGGAAATAACTAGTAGCAGCTCTTCTTTTCCTAATATATTTATGTAGTATATGTTTCAATATTTCAATATTTATAACTTCTTAAATATTAAATGGCACCTCGATAAGAAGCTTGACCAGAACTTTGCCTGAATAAAATGCAGTGTAAGATCTAAGTGAAGCTCTAATATGGTTAAAGAAGAACGAGTAAATGAGACGATGAATCGTGATCTGGCACTCTGCCGCTTTCAGTGCTACAGACACATTTCAGTCTGCACCACCAAAAGTACTGAGGTCCAATTATTTAGTCAATTAAAACAAGTTAATTGACAACAGTTTTGGTAATGGATTAACTATTTGAGTCTAAATTGCTTTTACTGCGACAAACTCGGATGTGTTAAATTGCTGCTTTTCTCTTGCAAAATCAATGTCTTTAGGTTTCGTACGTTGCTCCTCCACAACAAATAATTTGAAATAACATTTTTTGTGAAGTAAATCATTACATCTCAGTATATTTTGACTGTATTAACTGATGAATTCCTTGTCAGATAATTTCCCATTAATCTTTCGTTGGAAACGTCACCTTCACTGTTTTCGGACATTTTGTAAAGGTGACAATGAATCTGTCATTTGAAAATAACAAAAACAGACTAATTGGTACTTAAAAAAAGAAAAGGAGTTTGTTGTACATCTGATTGTCCAGCCTGAACTTCTTCCCTCCTTCTCACCCACTCCTCTCAGTCAGCTGTCCCACAAATAACACAAAAAAACCACCCAGCCTGTGCCGTCCTCACCCCCGCTCGCCGCCAGTGTCACACTGCCTGTGACTCAAAGGAACTCTGAGTTCTGCTCTAACCAAGACACTATAGAGTTAACTTAGTTACACATGCACAAACTGTCTGAATGTGTCCCACACATGCTCCCTGGAGACTCACACACACACACAACATATGCACATGTAGAAACACTACAGATATACAGAAATAACACACACATTCCAACCTACACGCCACCGTGGCTTCGAAGGCCTGCGATGAATCATAGCTGTTTATACATCCATCCATCCCAGCTTGTTTTGCTGTCAGATCTCAGTGGAGTGTGCAGACTACAAAGCAGGATGTTTATGGTTTTGTCATGTCACGTCTTGTATTCTTTGCTTTCTTGTTGCTGAGTCTGAGAGATTGATTATGTCGAAAATTGTTTTGCGCTTGTATTAAATATTCAAGTCATAGAAGGGAGCCTCGGCGCAGATACGGCTTTGTCCAGATTTGCCGAGTTATTATGTATCAGTATTTACTGTGCGTCGACATTCCATTGATTAGTTTTAGTCCAGCACAGTCGCACATCGGCTTTCATGAGCCTTCACAGGTTTTTAGTGCTGAATTATTATGATCTCGAGTTCATCCCGCGGCGGCACACTTCATAAACGTGGAGAATTGTAAATTAAACCTTGAAAGCCCTAATTTCAGATTTGTTTCATGCTTCTCAAATGTTCACATAAAAGGGCAAAAATCCGCAAATGGTGGACTTTGAAATGAGGGAAACATGCCGCGCCAATCCGGTCGACGGGCTGACTTTAAAGTTCACAGGAGAAAAAAATGTAGAGAGGGGAAAAAAAATACTTGCAGAGGTCTGGTTGAGATTCCAGTGCCGCTGCTCCCTTGTTTATTTGTGTGTGGTTGGTTGGTAGTTGTTGGTATTGAGCCCTAATGGGTTTATTATGAAAGCAAAGAGTATAATTAATCAGCTAATTGGACAGCATGTGTGAAAAGGTCAGCTGTCAGTGACTGTCAGTAGCGGCCGTGAAGCATTATGACACATGTCATGTTTATGTTGCCTCAGTGACTGATTGGCTCCCTGGTGCTTTCCCCTCCTCTTTAGCTCATAAACCCGTCCCTGTTGTCTGTTCCTCCATATTTCTCCACATCCTTTTTTCCTCATTTCCCCTCCATCACTGATCCTCCTTTATTAACCACCCTCTCCTCCCCCTTCCCTGCTCTTTCCCAGCTAAACGACGGACGCTTCACGATGACACAGCTGGTCGGGATGCTGCGTGGCATCGCCGCGGGGATGAAGTACCTGTCAGACATGAACTATGTTCACCGAGACCTCGCCGCGCGGAATATCCTGGTCAACAGCAACTTGGTCTGCAAGGTCTCTGACTTTGGCCTGTCACGATTTCTGGACGACACCTCTGCTGACCCCACGTACACAAGCTCCCTGGTCAGTATCGCATGTGTGTGTTCTGCCCTTGTGTGTTTGTTTCCTCTGTGTGTGTTTAATTGTGCTTTCTAATTCGATCCCCTTCACTTGTCTCACATATACACACGGATGCATGTGTGACTGATCATGTGTGCCAATATTTTCCTTAGCACGTCTGGGAAATTTGCATGTGTGTGTTCGCGCGGCCTCCCCGTGTCGTTGTCTGATTGTAATGTCTCCCAAGGTGTTGACTCCATCCCCCTCTGTGTGTGTGTGTGTTTGTGAGCAGGGAGGGAAGATTCCCATCCGGTGGACAGCGCCAGAGGCCATCGCCTTCAGGAAGTTCACCTCTGCCAGTGACGTGTGGAGTTACGGCATCGTCATGTGGGAGGTGGTGTCATATGGAGAGAGACCATACTGGGACATGAGCAACCAGGATGTGAGTTATAGCAAACACCTATCCACAGACCAACGCGGGAGTAGTGCGTGGAAGTTTCTCTGAGCTGCGCTGGCTATGATTTCTAGCGTGACATGTTGGACCCGGGCCTGTTCAGTTGTCTTTATCTCCTCATTGCAGATGCTGGTGCAGCTGTGTGCCTCTGTTCTAGTTTTTAACTATTTATTTACAGCCCCAGTCTGCCCACCCTCTACAAATCCATACTGCAAATCCTCCTTCCCCACACACACACACACGCACAAAGGCATATTCAGGAAAGGCTTTTTTTTTACGGGCGTTGTTACCTGAAGGCTATCTGCACTGCACAGACATCTACAGCAGCTAGCTCGCAGCAAAGAAAAAGAAATCTCTGGGTTCCTCCTCTTGAACAAAGTACTGAAGCGGTGTGTACACCTCCACTTTATTCTCGGAGGAGTATCCGCTCTGTATTGTGCTTCAAAAAGAGGAGTTGTAACGCTGATAGCAATAAAGCAAAGAAGGAGCCAAAATGAAAAATGCCAGTAATGTATGTATAACTTTCATAACAAAACCCACACGCACTAATGAAAGCATCAAAGTAGCGCGGGCCTCTATTGTTCCCGGCAGCCTTTGTGCCGCAGTCGTCGCTCAATAAGCAACAGAGTCGACAAATAGGAGATATAAACAGAGGTACTCGCTCGACATAAAAAATCAAAGGACAAACAGCAGGGGAAGACGAGTGCAGCAGAAAGGCTTTATTGCTCCCAAATGGCAATTTTGTTATTGTTGTGGGGAGTTAAAACCCATTCAGAGTGTATGGAGGGTAATGTAGTTGCTAGGCGAAATCAAATCAATGAGCAAACGTTTTCATCCCCCACTTATTGTCTCTGCTATCAATCATGGCTCTTTTGAAGTGACAACTTTGAGAATACTTGAGAAAAATAGTTTTTACAGTTTTGTGGAGGCAGATGTGACAGACTGAGCGGAGGAAGCTGAGTGAGCAGTAATCAATGAGAAAAGGGAGAGCGTTAGAACTTTGGCTGTTAGCGCTATGAAGAAGCACCACAATAAAGTTGATCGAATCTTTCTGTTCAAGAGAGTCCAATGTTAAAATTTGGGGTCAAAATGTTGCAGTAAATGTGAAATTTAATCTTTATTTGAATGTTTTTGCATTTGTAGTTTTGATTCCCAACCGTGGGGGTTGGCATTCTAACAAAACTGCCGTAGCTAAAGGCTAACGTAGTCACGGCCCCCTCTCAGTTTTGGGTCCCGGTCTCCTCTTCCTACCCTGTTGCAACGCCCCTGCACACATATAGCTGCTTGCATTGCTGGTAAATCTTAGCCTTAATGATGTTTTCCTGTTGCTCAGGTGATGACGGCAGTAGAGCAGGACTACCGTTTGCCGCCGCCCATGGACTGTCCCATGGTGCTGCATCAGCTGATGCTGGAGTGCTGGATGAAGGAGAGGAACCTGAGGCCTAAGTTCTCGCGCATTGTCAGCACCCTGGACAAGCTGCTCCGCAATGCCGCCAGCCTCAAGGTGGTGACCAACGCCAACTCAGGGTAAGTCCATGTGCAGGACTTAATGTTAGTATGCTTGAAACAGGGTCATCATAGATGGTATGCGAGGTCCTCAAATCAAGGATGTCGTGACAATAGCAAATACACTGCCCCTACTGTCCATGTGGGTATTGCATCATGCAGGCACAAAGCGTTCATTTCTGAGGTGTGGCAGCCACGATGCGTACCTGTGCACATAAAGCAAGATAAAGTTAAAAGCAAGTCTATCTTCAGCCTAAAAGAATGCGTGACGAGCCGAAATGACGATAACTTGACACTCTTGCACTTGGTTGTACAAACACAGTTCAGCTGTTTCTCACGGGCGCCATCCACTGCATGAAGTGGGCGAGCTTGTTGTGAATTGTTGGTTTCGGAAAATGTTACAGAAATTGATTGATGCAGCCCCCCCCAACCCCCACCTCTGATTCCAACATTTGAAAGGTGTGGGTGGAGGAGGCTGCTGCTCACCCAGCTGACAAGCACCTCGTTTGAAGCACGCTGACACCTTAATCCCTCACTTAGAGACACGGCAGAAGTTTTCTCACATATTTTTCTCACATAGTTTTCTGTCATAGTTTGTGCCGCACCTTTGTTCTCCAACCGCCTCTCAGACGCTGAGTTGAATTGAGAGAAGTGGATGGAAAATTTTTGCTTTCAGAAAATATGTTGCAATTTCACTTCATTTTAGAGCAAAACACTTCACTGGTGCCACCTTGGCAGGTTTCTTGCGAGATTTATCAGCTTTTCAGACAATATTTACATAGAATTTATTTAGAGTTTGAAGTTTATTTTTTCTGAGTGGCTATAGCAAAATATTCAGTTTCACTGAGTTCTCAACTATGCACAGAGCTTTGAACCAAATGTTCAACTACAAATTACTGAATTTTAATTTTTTTATATAGACCTTTTAACAATGCTCAAAGACACTTTACACATGTTAAATAAAAAGAAATCAAAAGCAAATAACTAGAAATACAATATACACATAATGAATTGTGTATATGTATGTATAATATAGAATATAGGTACATATAGGTGCATACACTAAGTTTATTTATAATATACTTATATAATATTTGGTAGCAAGTCTCCTGTGACTGCAATATTGACTGTTGTTGCGGTCATAATATAAAGTATTTGCATTAAGCTGCTATCGTTCAATATAGGCACAAAATGCTTTGGAGGTTTTTCTACAGTAACAGCAGAAATAGAGCAAAGACAAAAAAGAGGTGATGCAATTTTTTCTCTCTCACCTGGTGTGAAATTGTCTCCTGTTGTGAAGCTGAGGACGAAGACTCCTCCTGGTGCAGAGACGAGCGGCGGCGCCTCTGGGCTGTTAGAATAAGATGTCACCGTAAAGAAAAAGACTGCCGGCCTAAAGAGACTCACAACAGCTTTCATGCCTATTGGGTCTGGTTTGTTTTATGTTTTCGGTTGATTTTGGAGGATGCTGGAGCTGCGACAAAAACGTCTGCCTCTTTTTCACTGACACTTCCCTCTGAAGTTTACAAGTTGACTTACTCACAGGTAGCCATCGACGCCTTGACTTGAGTTGTATTTCAGGTTATGTTTGCTGTCTCCAAATGTTTCAGCCATTTTTACCAACACGTTTGTGCGGCATTTTGTTATTCTGGCATCCAGTCAACAATATGATTGGTGCCGGTGTAGATACTCGATCCTCAGCTCTGCAGGGACGTTTAATGAATCAAGCACACATCCTCCACTCTGCGACCCTGACTACGCGATGGTTTCCTGTGTCGACAGGTACAAAAGGCAGAATTCATACATGCAGTATCCAGGTCTGGTGCCAGCTCCTTGGCTCAAAGTTTCACGCTAACACTGAGCCCCAAGGGCGATCGCTATGCCAGGATTTGGGCTCAGTGAAGCTAATTGTGTGTGGAAATGTAATGGCTGACCTCGGTTTAATTCCCCTATACTTGGCTGGATTCTGGAATATAGGTGATAGGACAGACAGCAGCCAGAGCTGCTGATGTGGAAAAGCAGGAAGTGATGAAGTGTGAGTAATAAGGGAGATTGAGGAGAAGCTAAAAGAGAGGAATGTGTTTAATTAGGTTGCTAATGAGCTTTTTAATGCATCAGGGGAGGGCGCGCCCGATGCTATGATGGGCGAATAGGAAAGGGATGTGTGTTTGTGTGTGTGTGTGTGTGTGCATGTTATGCTACGTGTCGCTGCGTGCGGATGACATGCCAATGATTAATTTATAGCCTCATCTGTATGCAACAACAAGAGAGATAGGCAGAGCGGGAGCAGGAGGAAGAGAAGGAGAGAGAAAGGATCATTTTGTCTGAGCATGATTTAGAGAGCGTCTCCCGTGTTTCTGTGTGCGTCTGAGCCGGTGAATTCTCTCCGCTGTTCACCTGCCATTGGCTGCGCAGCGATGCTGGGCCAGATAATGGAGGGAGGGGGAGGATATGAGATGCGGCGCTATCTGTAGAGTATCTACAGCCACGAGGGCCTTAAAAACAAGGACACTGGCCGAGGAACAAAGGACACTCTGAGGCTACAGTGCTTCTCCCAAGATAGCTGAGAAATATACAGAACTTTTATTAAAACTGGAAATGTGATGAATGAGCTGGATTCTTCTTACATAATCTGTAGCTCAGTTTTTAACTCATGCTGCTGTGTTTTATCGTTTATAACCATGAGGTCTTAGGTATACGGACTATGCAGAATATAGCTACTCTGTCACTAAGATGGATTAGGCCTTTATCCACATTCAATGAGAACACTTAGCGCAGTAATAATGAGCTGTATCTTTAGTTTTAAGTGCCTGTGAACCTGCTGTTGACCTGCGTGGCTTTGTGTTGGCAGGGACCTGCTGCGGCTCGGAGGAACGCTGCCAGGACACAACAGGAAGAGTCCGGACACCAGTCAGGAAATCGTTCGGCAACAGATGAGCCAAACTCTCCCCATCAGAGTGTGAGCTGCCACAAATCATCGGAGGACGCAGGACGAATGAGAAACTACCTAGAAACTCTGCTGCAAAAAGAGCCTAATGTAAAATATAAAAAGAAGAAGATAGAAGAGAGAAACTGCAGAGAGCAAGGACCCACTTTTGGAGATTTTTTTTTTTTCCCGACTGGAGATTTAATGTCCATTTAAAGAGAACTTTCCATTGCAGTTGTGTGTGTGTTCATTACTTGACACTTTCTGGATTTGTAAAATTGACATAAGGCCAAACTTCCTATTGCCCCCTCTCAGGTTGTGTTTGCATGTCTGCATGTGTTTTCTGCTGGTTGGGAATCAATCCCTCCCTCTCTTCCACCCCCGACGGAGGATGAGAGAGCTCACACAGATGATAGGATTCAGTGTCTATAACGATACAACAGTGCCAAAATAAAGCAAACATTTGCTTTAAAACTAACTCTTAAGACCGCTCTACATCTGTAGACGTTCAGTCAAATGTTGTTTTTTTTTCAACCCAACCAACCAATGTTCTTTTACTTTGCAATTTTTTTTTGGAAACCAAGAAAAAAAATGAACCTTACTTTTCATCCGCTTCCTCTTAAATACCGTCTTCCATGTGTACTGGGAGATATACTTGTTACAAATCTGTACAAAGCATCTGAGTCTTCACACCGTCTCTCTCTCTGTGTCGGAGGGGAGATGTAACTGACACTGTGCGGGACACGTCATGTGCATGCCAAAGTGGAAGCTTCTTCATGGGAAAAGTACAAAACCAGTTCCACGTTAACTGTTGCTTTGGTGGCATCTTGCTGTATGGACCTTTAACGTCCATGTTTTCTTAATCTTATTTGATTCATATAGGCATTGTTTTGAATGCTAAGTTGTTATCTATTATTGCAAAGAGGTGTTTTTTTGGTGTTTTTTTTTACGAGTACCGGGGCTTCAACTTTTTTATTACGATGCTTGTTTTTTCACACATGAACAAACCAGACAGAAAATGAATGAGGGAATTGAGAAGGAAACGTTCTGCTCAGACCTTTAAAAAAAAAAAACACTGAGGAGACTTTCGAGATCGCTGTTCGGCATTTTTTTGTTTTTTAATGAAAAGTGCCCGTGGTAGTGCTGTTGTTGTATCTTTTACTTTGGCGAACATGTTGCAGATCAGCGAGAACTAAAAAGGTCCCTATCCACATGATAGCTCCGTGACCTTAATATTGACCAGACCTACAAACTTTGATGTTAAACAAATCACTCACTGGTTTATTTCGCCCGACATGTGTTTTCTTCAGCACGCCACCTGTCAGCGCAGTTCTCTATCTAAAACAACTGCCTGTATATAATACTATATTTCTATTAGACCAATCTGCTCAGCATTTACTTGATCTGACCTGACTTTGGCCTCTATGACCCTTGTTTCTATGCTTGTTTGTTTATTGTGGAGGAGCAAACAAATCGCAGATCGCAGTTTAATGGTCATTACATATCTGAAACTATATGTCACAATGAAAGAAGAAAATCAAACGTTGTGTCTGTTAGGGCAGACTTTTTCCTGTGCAATTAAAGGTGTATTAGATTGTAAAAAAAAAAAAGGAAGAAAAAAAAACGCCAGAAAACTAGAACAAAAATAAGCATTTCTCTTTCAGTATTTTTACGATAATCATATGCAAATAAATTATTAAACGGTCTCTGGTATTCTCTTTGATTTCTCGGCGGGTTCACCCGGCTGAGGTTCCAGGTCTCTGCTCATCCGGCCGCGGGATGAAAGGAGGGAATCGTGAGTGTGTTTTACCACCTCAGTCGGAATATCACAGCAGCTTTGGACAGACTCATTAAGATTTAAGACGAATCAAAGGCCGGTCCACGCGGCTCGCCAATTAGCGAGACCACAGGACTATTCTGGGGATTTCAGTGTCGGCTGCTGCTGCTGCTGGACAGGCTTCAAGGAAGCAAAGTTAATCTGGCGTCACACCAAATGTCAATGTTGTTCGGCTTTAATCTGGTAACCAGGACACAAACTGGGTCTTTCTCCAGAGCGATGCAGAAGAGGGAAGCTGTCACCCCCTGGTTTTATTGACCAAGAGGGAGCTCGGTCATGGGGGAGGTGGCGCTCTTCAAGGGTTCATGATTAACCATATTTGACTGGCTGCAGCTGTATGATCCTCCTGGAGTTGTGTTTTCCACATGTTCTTTAATCTGCTACAATCACACACTAGACCAACACCAAGCCCACATACAAATGCACAAATGCGCACACACACCGAGCCACGGAGTGTAATTCCACTGGGCGACCTAGGCAGCGTGGCATTCATCATGTGTGTCAAAGCTTTTGCAGGCAGATCCCAGATAAACGCTTTGTGGTGTAACTGCTCTTTCTTTTGAAGCAAGAAATAAGATGTGTAGAAATCCTTGACCTTGCAGGAGAACACTATGCATACAAACCGGTTCAGGACGAGGGCTTCCAGTGAAAAGCTGCATTGTAGGAAGTTATTCTGAAGAGTGTTCGGCTTTAAATTCATCTCTGAAACAACAACAATTTTACATGCTGGGTATTTTCCATGACATCTGAGATCTGACACAGTGTCAAAAGTGAGGATTTGCATCCTGATTACCAGTAAACACTTGAAGCGTTTCCAGCTTCGCCGGCCACTGTGGCTCACTGCTTACATCACAGACAACATCCGCCACCCGCCATCTCCTGAGAGCTGTAAATGTAGCGTTTTTTTTCCCACCGCTGCATATTTAAAGATGATGCAAAATGGCAGCAAACCTAAAGGAAAATATCTCATTATTGTATTACAGACCATTAAGTGATGAAAAATCAGCCGAGACAGTTTCTCACGGCGATTTTAATGAGCATGCTTGGTGGAGTGAAAACTGAGGAAGCGATGGCGGGATGACGGACAGGTTTTATTTCATGGCTGCTGGTTGCTTGTCAGTGACCAGACAGTTGGAGGGTTCACCGTCAAATCCCTCCATCACCGGAGAGATCCCGACGATTACTGCGAGATTAACAGCAGCTCTGCCTTCATACCCCATGTACATAATCGCACACAAACACCAGGCCAGACAGGCTACTGCAGGAAGAGAAAACCCTGCAAACACCCATTCAAATACAACTGCAGACGCTCGTGCACTCACTAACAGATCTGCAGGATTGGCAGTGATTTGTTCGATTTAGCTGCAGCTACTTGTGTACCCCTCCTGAATGCACCAGTCAGTTCTCTTCCAGGCTCAAAGCACTCATTTGCCATCCTGTCCAAAGCAAGTTTAATGCCTCCAATTACAGGGGGTCTGCAAGCAGGCAGATTTGGAGCGAGGAGGCTTGGCAGGAGAGTTTGCTACGCATCAGGGCCTTTTAACAGAGAAGTGATTTGCTGGTGCCGGTGCTGAAGCTGCCTGTACCGGCTCATCAATGGAAAACTACCCTCTTTATTGTGAGGCGCATGCAGCACTAAGCCCAAACTGTGAGGAGAGACACAAAAATATCAGGCTTTTTTTTCTCAAACTTTGTGGAGGAGTTTCTGCATCTCTGCACTGCAAGCACAAACGGAAATCAAAGTCTTTTCAGCAACGACTTTTATGTAAAACGGGCTCTGTTTTAATTAAGCTGGCTGAGTGTTATGATTTGAAGGCAGCAAATGAGGGAAACGGTGCATACACACACAAGATAGCTGCTGCTGAAACATTACGTGTGAGGTGTTTCAGTAAATGCTCTGGATACGACAGTCAAAGGGAAAAAAATTCTCTACTCAGCTCAGATATGACTTTAATAATCATACTTTTATGTTTATGTCATGACAATATACATCATCAAAATGCTCTGAAATTTCAATACAATATTATACAAAATGTTTAATATATGTTGTGGCAAAAATAAGTTATCATATTATCTTTTCTACACAAAAGTTGGCAGGTATATGCAGTTTTTTTCATGCGGGTAAACCTGCTAAAAAAGGCAACTCCTTTCCTATTGCCAGTAGAGGAGTTTGCCTTTCTGTGTTTTCCCCTCATTGAGTCATGGTGGACGTCACAAAGGTCCTGGGAACTGAGGCGCTCTCCCACCTGTCGCTGCCTTACCATTGTTCCATTTTCCAAAACACTGTTGCAGGTTGTTCCAGTCCACAAGTAGTACATGCTTCATGCAGCGTCAGCATCGAGACTTCCAAAATAAAACAAAAACAAATTATAGCGTGTTCACTTGGTTGTCATGTTTCCATCAGAGCCAGAGCCGATTAAAACCAGTGTCCACTGCAGGTTAATTTGACCTGGGAGTGAATGCAAATCAAATCCACTCACATTACAGACTAAAGTCAGGTGAGAGTGGGTGTTAGTGGGTTTTTGACCTGTGGAAAAGGGGCTTGTGTTGTCTTCAGGAGTTGCAGTAATATGTATAAACGTAATATATCACACACTTCAATGTACTAAAGACATTACTTTCATTTTCCTTATGTTTAGACACTAATTAACAATTAACATATGCAATTTCCACTTTTTGCTCATAAATCGACAATTCAGAATGAAGCTGTAAAGTTGCGGGACAGTTTCTCTTTTTAAATCTAAAGGAATGGATTACATTTAGCATTTCTCCTAACCAGATTATGCTAATCTTGTTAAAGATAATCCATTACTCCCTAACCCCGCTCTTCAAGTGTTATGGTGTGAACATTTCGACGTAGCAGCTGGCACTAAATGCAACTGTAATCTGTGCTGTGGCATCACGTCTAATGAAAAATATAAATGAGGAGCTACAAACGTCTCATTACTGAAATACTCAATTTTCCCCTCAAATGATTTTTTTTCACATTTAATTAAAAATGCTGCAACACAGAAACACCCTCACACACACACACACACACACACACACACACACACACACACACACACACACACACACACACACACACAAACACAAACACACACACAAATAATAATACCTCCCCTTTACCTCCCAGCACTTTCCTTATGAAAGCCCTTAGTGTTGCAAGGACTGATGATTAGCATGACAGTGCACTTTGTGCTCAGAGAGGCTTCCCCACCTCCGCCCGGGTCCGGTGCTCGATCTCTGCAGCGTGATCCATTAAATGGTCTCTGAAGCCCTGACCATTGATTAACGGGTGTCAGTACCCTGTTGTGTTTAAAGGACAGGACACAGTGCATCAGAAACGCATCCGCTCGCTGCTTCCCTCCACCCCTACACTGCTGCTTCCAGGGCTGCTGATCTATGGGCCACCGCCACACACAGCTTGAGGAGAATGTGCAGGGACAGAGCAGCAAATGAGGTCAGGAGGAGGAAAGGGGCAAAGGAGGAGATGAGGAAATGTAAGGATGAGGAGGAATTGAGGATGAATCGCTGTTGCCTGTAGGTTTGAATCTGTGTTGTTTGTGCTGTAGCACAGCTGTGTCACAGACTACTTCTTGGCCTGGAACCATTAACGTCTCCACTGGTTACCTGGCTCCTGGAACTCCCATGTTCTGTTCCCCAAGTATGAAAACCCCCGTCAAACTGACACAGACATTTCGAACTATAGAGGAGAAAATCCAACATGTGTACATGGCATATGGTTCACTCCATTTTCAGTGTTTCTGTTTGTAGAAGCTTAAAAAGAACACCATTTCCAATAAGCCCCAGACCATAATGAAATAATCATATCCATGAGCAGGTCAGGGGTCACGGTTTGCACCGACATACCTGTAAAAACAACTGTAATTTTAGACAGATGAAACATTAGAAAGATATCTTTACATGACACTTGTTGCTTTTATATAGATATGGAAAAAAACAAAAGCCTTTTTCAGACAGTGTCCAGAAAACTGGATGCGGCCTTTTTACTGAGTTTACCTTTCTACGGGTCAGAAGCATTCACAACAACACGAAAATGCCCAGAACATTCTGGTGAGGGGCGGCACCTGAGTCGAGCCTGCAGGCAGCAGGACTTGATAGCTCCGTCTCAGTGGCCACATCCTTCGGAGGACCAGGTCTACGAAGCCGACGTCAGCTTCATCCTTCATCAGCCGCGTTGACCACGTCGGCCGAACCAAAATGAGAAGTCTGGTCTTCTTATTGCATCACTAGCTGGTCCCAGCCTTACAGCCGTTGCCTAGCAACAGAGCTATGGACGAAGTTCTCAGGTTATTTAAAAATGTTGAAAATGTGTTTTTTTTAACATGTTAGCTGTTCGGATAAGTACTTACATTCAAAAATAAATGATTCTGACGTTTTCCCCTCGCTTTTTGCCACCATTATCTCCTTGAAAAACAGTTTTGAGTTTTTGAGAAAGAAGAAGAGACCACATTAATTTTCTAGAGGAACAGAGAGAAACACTCAAAGATAGGGGCCTAACAGAGTCTGGACATGACATCAGGAGTTCAGCACTTTATAGTTTGGACACAGCGTATTTTATCTTTTAGCACAAACTAAATACTTTCTGTACAAATTAACCAGCAGGATGCTAAATAGTCACTGTTGAACAGATGCAGGCGTTTCCACTATACAACATGAGAGGGGAATCAATCTTCTCATCAAACTTTCAGCATGAAAACAAATGAGCTCATATCCTCAAATTTCAAGCTGTTCTTTTAATTGGTATCTGCCCCCGGGACGGTGATCGGGTGAGGATTTGACATTTCAAAGCTGAAATGTGCGCGTGTTCGCCTGGGAGGCTCTGACTGAGCTGTCATGTTGCCATGAGGTGACAAATCATCAAACACTGTGACACTGTGTCTATTGTGCACTGTACAAAAAAACAACACAATCCAGCCTGATCCAGGGCCGCATCACACTGCCAGGGTGGGTTTCAAAGCACCCAAGCAAAGGGCTCTTGGTGAAAAGAGGGGCCAACACAGGTCATTAGCATGCATGTGAATGGGCCGGAATGAAAGAGCAGATTATGCATTTGTATGTTTGCAGATGAGATAGAGGGGTTTAGGTCCCTCAGCCCAGTTTGAATCACAAATCCCCACTAGGGGTGGGGAGGAAGAAGGAAGAGACAGACTTTAGGCTTTTGAGTAAATGGAGTGGGGGGTGGGGGGGGTTGTGATGCTGTGGTTTCAGAGCAGATGTCCCAAATTGGCAGAGAAAAGAAGAGGAGACCAAAGGGATTGGTGGATCCTGGGCTTAACTCCTATCTCTCTAAATCTGCAAAGTATCTGTGTGGAGCATCGGGGCGGTTCGCACCACCGGGCTGCCAGTCAAAGTTTTGAGAGGTTGTTTTCAGAGCCCCTTTTGTTGTGGCCTGTGGGGCGTGTTAGAAACAAGGCCGCGAGTGAGAGGGCTGGCTGGCGGGCTTCAGGGACTCTCCTCTACATGTGGAGGGCTTTACAGAAAGATGAGGAGAGACAAGGAACCAAAACACTTCCTCGCCATTCCGAGCTGAGCGCGCCGACGAGCCAGTATGTCGCGCTGTCGTGTCCTGTTACCGGGGTCAACGGCGCCGATGTTGACAGTGATATGTGTCAGTGCAGGTTTGTAATTAAATGGTAGGAGGCTGTTTGACTGAAGTGCAGCGTGATCTCTTTTTGTCTGGCACAAAGACACACACAGACACACACACAAACACACACACACACACACACACACACACACACACACACAAACAGGCAGATTCTTATTGCCTGAAACTACCTGTATATTTGAAATAAATAGCCTGCCAAGCATTTGATGGGTTGGCTAGAAATCCCAAATGCTCATACTGCCTTGGCTGCTTTCAAGTAATCATCCCCATGGTAACACCTGACACCGGCTATTCATCATGCAGCTCATATCAACTCCAGCATATTCACAACAAGTCGCGCAGTCAACTTTTTATACCCGCCGCTGATAAATGGCCACACAAAACATGTCTGTGCATGATGACCCATTCAAAATCAAATCCCCGTATTAAAGCTTAGCTGCATGTCCACTGTGTGTGTGTGTGTGTGTTTGTGTGTGTGTGTGTGTCGTGTTGCATCATGCAACTCCCGCAACATTAATTGTCAGTCGTTAGCGTTAAAGTGACAGGGTAAAGTGACTTTGTTAAGATGGCACTGACTCTAATGTGTTGCCGTAGTTAGTACGAGTCAGTGGAGTGTGCCGCAGTATTAGCGGATGAATATTCAGGAATCCGAGCCTCATTCACGTTAATGCGAGCAATATGAAGATTCTTTGGCTTTAAATTAAACTAGATGAGGATTCACACATTGCACAAATTGTCCTACTGTATGTAGCTGGGGCTTTTTTTTTTCCCCTTCCACTCTCGCTGTGTTCCCACCATCTGTCAGCGATATTGATGCTTCTCACAGAGGGCCACGGGGCGCAGGATGAAGGAAAGGAGCGAGAGTGAGGAAATATTTGTGCGATGTACTCAAGCACATCTTCTCATCACTGCCTCACACTGAGTCTAGGGGATAGATACAGTACACAGAGCTGAGGGTTTTATCTCGGTGCCGGGCTGTAATGCTGGTGAAAGAAGTGTCAGCTAAATAAAAGCCGCAATGCAACAATGTGAAAATACTCAATTGCAAATAACAACAATCATAGGTGTCGCGTGTTCATGTGCTTAAAAAGTTGGTACACGAGTTACCGCGTTATAGAAATCCGAGTCGTTTCTGGAGATGCATATGACGTGACCACTCGTGTCCCTGCGCGTGCCGATGTAAACAGGAATTGCTCGAATATCAGCTCGTCTCTTTCACACGTAAGAAGTTGTATCATTGTAAAACGGCCCAACAGCTGTTAGCAAAGACAGGGTTAGCAATGCTTGTATTTGATTATTCATGTAGCATTCTACACCGGTAGCTGACACTCATGTTGAGGGGGCATCATGGCCGAAAAAAGATCCAACCAGACCAAGGGTCACATATACGCGAATATCGCCAAAGTTCCGGAAAGTTAAAAGCCACACTTTGGATTTCCTGCGCCACAGGAAGAGAATGTTTTATTCGCCTCCTCGCTCATTTAGATATTTGTGACCCGCGCCCTAAAACGCAGTGCCAGAGTTTTCTTACTTAAACTGGATTAATTTTAGCGGCTCTGATACTCCAGAGAAGTGAAGACACCAGACATATTGATGAGTTTCCTTTTTTCTTTTGTAATAAACATGTTTTTGCAACAAAACCTTGCGGCAGACCACATATCAGATACAGTACAGATGATTTACACAATAGGGGGCAACCAGCCATTAACACAAAATGAAATATAATAAAACGGTGGACACGAGGGACGTGTATCCATTAATTAATATATATATCAATTTTATCTAAGGCTCAGCTTGACATGAAGACAGAAGTGTTCCCATGTCTCAGTTACATTATTCATTCTACTCAACATGTGTTCATGTGATGAAATCTTAATCATTTCATTAATCCATTCTTTTTGCCGTGGGGCATCAAGGATTTTTCCAGTTCTTTTATTTAAATCTTGATGCATTTTCAAAAGAAAACATAGTAGTTTGGATGTAGCCTGAATATTAGCATCTAATGTGCACTTGTGACAATTTTGTCACTTGCAAAATGTGTGTCCATCTCTCACAAGCCCTTAAACACCACTCTTTACCCAACACAGACATTGTTATGATAAATGTGCTTAAGTTTTAAATTATTCATATGCCTGTCGCACCTGTACCTCTACTTTTTGTTATTATGCAAATATTGGAAAAAGGTGTTAAGGTTTATTTAAAATACTCTAAACACTTAAAGTTTAACATTTTGTGAAAACAAAATTCCACATTCCGTCTTTAAAGCACATGAACACACCAAGTCGGAACAACAACTTCACAACTCGGGTAATTGGAGCCTAGGAGGTGCATACAAATCAGCAAAGCGAATACAGTTTGAATAAATGTGTTCGAGTAAATAGCTGAAAAATCTCAAAATTGCACTTAAGGACAGTTTAAGTCAAGTTCCGTTCCACAACCTGTTAGCAATGATGGCTTTATGTCATTTTGTCTTTTACTTGCAGTCAAAAGTTCATCCTAAAATACCTCATTCCATTTTGACAGACATGCGGGGTCCTCAGAGAATAAATCCTAATAACTTTGTTGATCATATTTCTTATTTTTTATCATGATCTTCTTTCTAGCAGAAACACAAGGCTTCCATTTATGGTTTTGAGTGAAATACAGTAGGATGTGCAAATAAGATTGTCATGATATTTAGTACAGAGCATCAATTTGCCCTAAGGATATAACTCGGGCTGCCCCCTTTACATCGAAGATTGAAATAAGCAGCCCCTTCGGGAAACTTCTTCAAGTTGAGCATTTGTTTTTATTTTTGGTAGGGATGGTGATTTAAAACACAAAATAGCATGTTAGCATTGTCTTAATAAGCGTGAATGCATGGTGACTGCTAGCACGCCTCTAGACCATAGTTGAGCGGAGGTGGCTCACAGGATTGCTTGCAGTCCACAATGTGTTTGAACATCAAGCTCATTAGTTTGCTGCATTCACACTAGCGTTGGGTATGGAACCCGAAGCTGGTGACGCTGCTAGTGGAACCATAATGATCTTACAGTGGCAATGAAATGAACAGAATGAAACAGTTCATTCATTTACTTCAAACGGAAAGACCACTACCTGCCGAATCGACAACGATGAGGTCAGACATACACCTGTCTGCAAACCAATCTAAATCGAGTGTAGGTAGACCCAGCCCACGTAGATGATGATGTACATGTGTCACACCAAAGTCTTTGGTCCACTCATTATAATGTGAAACAAAATCTAACCAGATCAAATGCTAACAGTGTAAAAAAGACTTGGTTCAGACTTTCAGGTGAGAAAAAGTCCTAAACCTTAATGTCAGGCTTTTATCAAAAGTCTACAAAGTATTTAAAAGTTACACTGTGGCACGGAACACTGCTGCCTTTTAAGTGTTGTTGAACTGAAAATGTGCAGAGATTTTGTGTGGAGCAGAAGAAGAAAGCTTTGCTCCTGGCTGCGAGAGGTTCCCTATCTGCGGACAGCAGATAATGAGGTCCTATCTGTTAGCTGCAAGAGAGCAGCCCAGTCGGACCACAGGATCAGTCCGGAGAGAATCGACGTCTCATCCAATCCAATAGTAGCGTGAAGTGTTTGTAAGGTACATCCTGAATTCCTCCAGGTTTAATGTCTCCTTGAAAAGTAGATCAAAAGCAAGGGATTAGAGCAACATAACAGAGGTAAGTGTGGAGAGGAGTCTTCGCTAAACTCCACAGCGCTTTTGATAGTGCTCATCCCTGCCAAACCGTAGCCATGGCAACAGTGGAGAGGGAAGTGTGCGGCATTGATAAGAGTGCGACAGGGGATGAAGGGGTTGACAGATCATTTTGGAGAAGTCTGACCCTTCTGCCGAAAGACCGCCGTCTTGTCTGGGAAATTAATACCATACGCAGATGGTGTGTAGAGATTGACAGTCCCAATTCTCTCTGTGGGAGCAATTTAACACAAATCATACTACAAAGTGTTAACTTCAGACACCAGTGAGGGTATTTTCACACTGTAAATGTCTGTGACTGTGGGTCTCTTCTTCAAGTCCTTTAGGATTTATCTGCTGTGCCAAGCTTACCCGGCTTCACATTGTTAGGAGAATATGCACTAAACTACACTTCCATGCCTTTAGCTGGGCTTTAGCACGGCGCTAGAATAATGGATGTCATGCAGAAATATGCGTTTCGACGTCCAGTGCAGCAGTTTCAAAAGGACAGGATCGCGCGAGGGGACAATTAAATATCGACACTATTGCTCTTTCCTAATTTGTTCCTCAAACTGCACCTCTTTCTTGCATTGTAGGATTTTGTGTAAACACGACGGGAAGAAAAACATTTCGTAGCTGCAGAAAACCCCCGGGAACGCTCGATTTCCTCTCTTCGTCTGTGTACACATGAAGGGAGAGAGAAAGAGGAAGAGGAAGAGCACTGTACAGTAGAAGGGCCTCCAGCCTGCCTCAGGGGCAGCAAGCCGGATACAGCGTATGATTTGACAAACAACGTTAGTTTTTGCACCACTGATTCAGGCAACAGTGTACTTAATTAGTAAAACTGGACACTAATTGAGCCCCAGCTGTATGTAAGGGGGGGAAAAAAAGATGTGAATCTCCGA
This sequence comes from Hippoglossus stenolepis, assembly GCF_022539355.2. Lineage (NCBI taxonomy): Eukaryota > Metazoa > Chordata > Actinopteri > Pleuronectiformes > Pleuronectidae > Hippoglossus > Hippoglossus stenolepis. The sequence continues at coordinate 8,809,588 of NC_061493.1, forward strand.
GCGCACCAACCCAAGAGCCCCGAGTCGCTCTGATCCTCCTCTACCCCCTGAGCTCCGTCTGTTCACTCACTGAGCGAAGCGGCTTGTTAGCACTCGGGGAGATTTGTAAGGATAACGAAAAGTCGTGAGAAGATGGGAGAGTCGGAATGAAGGAGAGGGACTTCAGGAACCGTCCTCAGCCGAGCAGCATCCTGCAAGAGGAGCGCTGGGAAAATGAACATTTTCGTGACCAATTCGATATGAATGTTAAAATGTGAGCGACAGTATTGCACCGTGCGTTTCGCAAAACACAGACATTGTTTTGTTGTACTATTTGCACATTCTGCTGGGTGCAGGAGTGTCGAACAGTAAACACGGTTTCAGGACTCCAGCCAGACGGAATCAGCGGCTGCAGCAAAATAAATGAACGCATTAAACTTGAAAGCTGACTTCTGCCAAAACATTTAAATTAGATTTGTGGAATGCTAATGGGAATTTACCCCCCCCCACTCTCCAAAAAAAAGTCAGAAAAATATACAGCCAGAAGGCAAAGCAGAAAAATAAAATAAATGTGTCTTTTCATGTCCACAAAGATGCTTCATTTTGTAAATAAGCCTGTGTGTCTTGTTTTAACATGTTATCTGTCCAGGTTTATATATAAATTCTCATATAATACATGTCCTTCATTGTGTTATAGATGACATAATGTTTTCATGTTGTTGGTAAACACAAATGATCTCACATGTCACATAATGATCGTTGTTCATTATTTTAAGTCATCTGTCTGACAGCGTCATGATGTTGCTGATGTGGAGTTAATGTGTTTCATTTTATGAGTTGAAACTGAATTTATTAACATACTCTCAATCAATCAAATTTAATTTAGCCCATATTAACAAATCACAATTTGTCTCATAGGACATACAGTACATTAATTATGGCATGTAAATAAAGCTGCCTTCAGACATGCACGGAAGTCTGGACCTTTTTCATCTGACATCTCTCCGATTTTTCTAGAGGGGCTGAATGTGAGAGCGCAAATGTCAGAGACAGTTGCTCCGGACATTTCCTGGAACTTTTCCGAACAGACCCCATCTCCCCTCATCTAAATGCATATATGTGAAAGGCAATCTCATTAAAAATGTGTTCGTCTGGGTTCGGCTTGGGGGAATAAAAAGTTGTACCGTTGCTTCAGGTAAATGTGTGAACTTGCCTTAAATATTCATCATTTTGAGCAGGCACCCGTCATCCAGCTGCTGACATCTCAAGCAAGGTCAATCCAATCAGCCCTCTGTTACTGTTTAATATTTCAGAAAACAACAGTGCATGACATGCTATAGCAGTTAGCAATATATTTCCTCTAATAACATTTTAATTCCACTTAGCCAAATGCCAGAAAACATGTTCAATTCTCCTATATGAACATAATTAAACCACTTTAACTATTTAAGGTGAATTGTTTATCAGGAGTATGTGACAGATGTGAGAGCACAGCGTGTGTGTGTGTGTGTGTGTGTGTGTGTGTGTGTGTGTGTGTGTGTGTGTGTGTGTGTGTGTGTGTGTGTGTGTGTGTGTGTGTGTGTGCTACTGTATTAGGAAAAATAAAATGGATGGCTGGATGGTTTCTAAACAGTAGATAATCATACAGTCATAAAAACAACAGTTTTGATCCTATATTTGATAATTATTCTGTGTTGTATTGATTCTTGTACGTCAGCTCAAAGGGGCAATCCAATACACTACATTATGTTATTGTACAATATTACACAAGCTGTATAATGTATATTGTGGCTCTGGAGGATCATTGATTTGTTTCTTTGTCCTTTAAAATACACTGGAGGCTCAAGTCTGAGAAAATAACCCTGATGATATCAGAGTGATGTCACCAGAGGTATCTCAGTCCGGATTTGACAACTGCAAATATAATATGCTTTTGCAATCTGCAAGTGTGGAGTTTGAAAGGTGTATTTACGAGAGAGGGCGGGTCTAAGGAAAGATTAGCTTGAGTTGAATTATTAGAAATTTAGGATCTATTGTTTTCTAAAGCTCGGCCCATGCAGTTAGGGCTTAAATTCTTCAGTTGTTTCTTTTTCAAAATCTGTCTCCTGCAACTAATACTGCGACAACAATACTTAAATGAATTTGTGACAATACTTCATAGCTGGATGCAGCAGTCTGGTACGTTTTAAAATGTAATCAGTGTCACTAGAATCTGAATTTCTAATGAAACAATGGTTTCATTATGTGTCAGTGTCACACACAAGCACACACACACACAGTGGGAGCAATTTGGGGTTCAGTGTTTTCTTAAACATTTATGCCGCCACTTTAATAATAACTCATAATTTATACAGAGTTTATAAGATGGTGACTTATTATGGCTGTATAATGAATAATTTATTAAAGCTTGATCCGTTATAATCCTTTAATAACAGCAACTTTTGGGTTGCCAGGTTGTGAAAGATCCCTTTCGCCAAACTTACTTGAACCAAATCCAATTATTCAAGATGATTAAAACCCATTTATTAATAACTTAGTAACATTCATAATTTCGGGCTTTATGGCTGATTACAACATGTCAGAAACCATGTGTACATATTAATGAATACCAACATGAAAATATGATAGCGCATCTATGAAGTTTCATTAAATAATAAAGACATTTAAAAAATAATAGTTTCTATATTTTGGACGTTGGATTTCCATTTTCTATTTTGAATTCCCTGTATAGAAATAAGCTCTTATTTTGCACTCAGTGTCTAAATGTGACGTTATGGATGCAAAACCCAGTGTAAATGTCCTTTTATAATATTATAACTCTATCTGTTAATACTCTCTTATAATGTGATGCATAACGATATGTAGGATACATCGTAACCCAGTCTAATCTCCTTTCCTCAGTGAAAACAAGATTATATACTTGTTTTTAAGCCTGTTTTGAATTTAAATCTCTTTCAGCTGCAGCCGCCACTTAAAGGTCAGACATAAATTGATCATCTGAACAAAACACAGACTGTTTCCTTGAGTGACTTCAATTTCAGGATAACGAATTCGAGGAACTTAGAATTTGCAGCGTTATTTTTCAAAGCGTCTCGTACAAGTTACCAGCAGCCGCCGTGCGATCAAAAACCAGATATGGAAGTTTAGTGAAGTGAAAGTCGCACTTGATTTAATTAGGAGTGAGATTTCCCAAGTGCTGAGTCACAGTCATCATGCTTTTCCACTGCTCTGCCTTCCCATTATTTTCTAACATACAGTAATGAAAGTCTGTGCTGATTGCAACCACACTGGTGGATCCTCTGCTCACTGTAACTCATTAACATAATTTGCAACAACTAGATGAGCTCCTGATGAAAGCGGTTTGATTAGAAAATGGTGCATGGTTATGAAATGAAGGCTGGAATATCTCAGTCATCTTAGAATAGTTTTATAACACGGTTGCTGATTGCACTTCCCCTAAAAATGACTATTCAACATTGACACCAACATATTTTTTGTTCAAATGTTTTTATTCAAATTTCAAGCAATTATTTTAACCCAAAAATGTAAGTTTATAATAAAAGTCTGAAAGTTTCTATTCATTTTTACGAATATTACATCAACGTACATCAGACCAATGGCATATTAGCATTCTGGCAGCAGTGAGGTGGAAAAAGAACTGACCCTCGACCAGAAGAGCCAGATTCACTCCTGCGTTGGGAAGCAAAACACCAGATCCACACAGACTGTGACCTCTGACCTCCCTATGGAGGCAGGGAAAGTGAAAGCAAATTCAAACTTCACATTGTTACCCCTGGGTCAGTGTCAATGTCAATAAAATAAACCTTAAACATGAATCCGCTGAGGAGTGAAAGAAATCTTCGCTTTGTTGCATCCAATTAAACTGAATTTGCTGATGAGATTTTAATGCAGTCATTTAAATCAATGACTGAAGCATCAAAGAGGCAGATTCACATAAAATGATTAATTCTATAGCGAGGATTTTGATTATCCTGGTTTGAACACATGAAAGGATTTCATGTGTGAGTATTGTCAAAAGGTATTTATAACTGATACAACACTTTAAAATGCCTCATATTTTGGGTTTTAATGGTACATTTTGCGGCTCATGATCATGACACCTATATTTTCTTTTTTGGCAACAAAAGCAACATTAAAATTATATAAAGAAAATACTCGTAGATTGCTACTACTGATGCAAATATTTAAAGACAAAGCTCAAATATTAAGTTTTTTTCATGAGCTTTCGAAGGAGCACGGATGGAAATCTATCCGTCTACCACTCTGTTCCACACTAAAATCATTTTTAAAAACTAGGACATACCTTCGCCAATGCTAATGCCCCATCTCCCCATATTGTAGACAGAGAAAAAAATACTGTTGGATCTGGATCCAATTTAATGGGTTCTTTCTTGGGTCATTCGCCGCCCCTCCACAGAATTTCATTGAAATCGGTTGAGTAGGTTAAAGTAATCCTTCAAGAGTAATCCTTCTGTCAGACAGACAGACAGGCAAACAAACGGCAATGAAAACATTACCCATGTTGGCAGAGGTCACTATTTAGTAATATTTTATAGTAATATATAATATAGTAATATCATCATATCATCACTAGGTCAAACTCTTAATGTTCCATTTCCATCTGCCTTTACTACTAATTAACAAACGTTGGCATGTTAACACATTATAATAATTACGCTGGACTTTACACCCACTTAACATCAGCAGGTTAGCATTATCATTTTGAGCATGTTAGGATGCTGACATTAGCATGTAGCTGAATGCCTAAGTAGCCTACATCCTCACAGATCGGCTCACGAAGCCGTAAGCTCTTCAGACACAATCTGTCTTTTTTTCGAAAAGATCTGCATTTCACACATGGAGTAATAAAGTGTAATATCTTCCTTTGGGCCAACTTGTTCTGACACATGTTCTTTGTACAAATGAGTGCAACATCATGATCTCCTTCCAGGAGAGACTGTCCCTGTGCACCATTATACATTGAATGTGATGATTGGCTCACTTCAATTGTCAGATGATCTATGAACAGATTTGATTTCCAACGAGCTGAGAAAAACTTCTTGTGAGCCAGTTGCAATATAACCCTCAGCCTTGTTTCAAAAGGTTCAGCAGTTTCCAAAATAAAGTTACTTAAGCAAGAGTGAATTGTGCTTATGATGAGGATTATTTTTAGCAGTGGATTAACACACATTCGCTGCCCTAGTGAGTGCATACAGCAGCAGGATGGTGTATGTGGGACTCAGTCAAAATAAACTACAGTGGCCATGTTTTTATTGTAATGAAGGAGTGTGGCTCCCTGAAGTTCACCTCCACCAGGGAGGTTATGTTTCCACCCCTGTCTGATTGTTTGTCGTATGGTTTGTGCTTTGTGGGCAAGATTACGCAAAAGCTGTTTCACGTATTTTAACGAAACTTGGTGGAAGGATGTGGTATGGGTCAGGGAAGAACTCATTCAATTTTGTTGTGGATCTGAGCCAGAACACAGATCCAGGAACTCTTTTTCACTTTCTATAGCATTGCCACTTTTCAACATTTTCATTGATTTCTTATTCTTGCAGGACTGCTATTCATGACAGTGTGTAATTTGGTACAGATCCAAATAAATAATAGGATCTTGTGAAGATGGTTTCATATGTGGACTGTCTGGCCTTGGTATATATACGTATGCGCTCTATTAGTTAACCTATGGGGTTGATTCGATTAAGGGGACGGATCCAGGAATTTGTTCTCACTTTCTTTAACATTGCAAGATAGGAAGTTTTTCAACATTTTGGGCAATTTCTCAACAAATAATGTCGATATCTTTATGAATATGAATCAAGCAGGAGAAATTGTAACCAGTTTGCAGAACATTTCCGTGTACATCTAATCTCGAAACATGTAAAGGCAACATGGTGATAATGGTTGCAATTATATGTCTGGCCTTATGTGTCAGGCCTTAGATACTGTTATCAATAATTACCAGTAATCGATTATAGATTATGGATAGATAGAATTTAACTATCACCTCTGCACCTGTTGATTTTGTAATGCACGCATCCTTTTCATGATCAAAGTATTTTATCTCTTTGTTCCTTGAGCCAACATACAGTGTTTGCGCTAAGAATTTATGTTTCAACATTACTTGTCTATGAATCACAACTGGAGACTAAAGCCACCCTCAGGGCCAGCAACATGGAAAGAGCAAGGTCAGTATTTACTCCGGCGTGGGTAATATAAAGCTCATCTCAGCACTAGTGTCTCCAATTACGACAGACCACTGGGCTCGCTGCTCTTCCTTAATAGCTTCCTCCATATCTGACACTCTTCATTTCACGTAATGAGAGTCTTCAAGATGTGAATAAAGGTATGCATACGATTTGGTACAAGGGCTTGAAAATGAGATACGCCTCGGGGCTCACATCAAACAAGACAAAATTTGCTGCTCAAGAGAAATTCTGTGGCTTTAAACCAGACATCTGCTCTTCAGCCCTCGCCGGGGCTGGAAAAGGACGGAGCCAGGGCGTCGGTGCCAGAGAACCTCTTGTGTAAATCTTTGCCAACTTATTTGTCACCACGGCCTCATTGACCAGAGGACCAGCCACAGCCACTCAGCCTAATGGTACGGTCATCTGCTGGTTCATCTCACCACTCGCAGCTAAAAACCTGTGACTCAGAGCACATCAGAGAGACGTGGAGGAGGAAGAGGAAGGAGGAGGTAGAGGAGGGTGAAACCAAACCCCTGACCGGGTTCACTCCTCGCTGTTAACACCGTAAAGTCACCTTAAGTTTACTGTCCGTTCCATTTGCAAGCAATCCAACGAGGGACAGTACTCTCCCAGGGAGCCTCAGAAAGCTCTTTAACTGCCTGACCTTCCTGGGCTTTTATGGAGCTAAGGGCCAACTTAACATGCTTTAGTTTCCCTGCTGCACCAGCTGAGATGCACGAAAGTGATATGAGGCTGGAAATCAGCATTGGCCATTCGACTGTGGAGATGGTTTCCATGCCTACTGTACGCAGAGGCTCATATCTGTTTGAGATCTCGACCTTATTCGTCAGTGCTCAGCCCAGCTGGCCTCTTGTGCGTGGCAGTCCGGCTCGAGTTCGCTGTAAAACTGATTTTAAAGTCCGTTATGCAATTACCTTGACATCTAAGGGCCTGTAATAGAGATATTTAAGCACAATGAGGCTGGGACTAGAAGAGACATCTGACTGCATCAACAATAGACACAGAGACAGGGTCGGGGGGAAAAAACTGAGAAGCGCGCTGACTCGCAGATAAAGAGGCTGTCATACAGCCACAGCTCCAGTTTATCTTTTAATTAACATCTCATACACCAAGACAAACACACCATCAATAATGCAGCAGTAACATGCTACAATATTAATGTCAGATGAAATTAGGTAATTAGACAGAGGAAACTATTTTAAGCACACGTCTGCCCAGAGTCCTACTATTGAGTAAAAAAGAAAATGCAATGCCACTAAAATAAAGCCATGAGAAGAGGAGCGCAGCTGATCCCATGTGTGACAGTGGCCAAACGGGAGGGGACCGAGGGCCAACATTTTGTTTGTCAGGATGAACAAATGGTGACAAACGATGGCAAATTGGAGTGAAGGCCCCCTGCTGAGCTATGGTCTGCTCACTGGGGTCCCATTAGAGCAGAGGTGCTAGCTTGGGAGAATAGAGACACACACACACACACAAACACACATGTATGAAGTTATCGAAATGTAATAAAGTTCAAGGCATGGCGTGCATACACAATCAGCCTCCCACACACTAATACCAGAGAAAGCCATTGGAAGACAAGCGACGACACACACACACAAAAGGCTCCCTGACAATCTAATCCAATGTTTCACTTGAAAGAGTTGAGCCTCTGCTGAGGACTAAAACAGAATATGGTCTAATCCTATAAATGTATATGATCAAGACAGATGGAAAGTAAGTTCCCTGCATCTCCGCCTGTGGGAAAGAAAAAAAAAACCCACGCCCCTAACCCTACACCCCTGAAGAGAAGTGAATCTCTCTGCGGTGAGCGGCGTAGTAGAAGTGGAAACCACAACAAAGTCATAAATAGATTCCAGGGGCCAGCTCCAGCCATGTACAGAAAAAGTGTATTTCATTTAATTGGCTGGATGAGACAAAGATTTTTAATTTCCCCTGGGATCTGGGTTGCCAACTTTTGTTTTTACACCGCAGAGAAGAAGAAGTGCACTCAGAGCCGTGTCAGGAATTTGCAATGTTCTTTTTACCACGGGCAACGTCGTGTTTTTACTCTCCTCGGAGAACCCCACACAGATATTGGATTAATTATGCAGATGTTTAAATATCAACCCCACTAAAAGACTCTTACTAGTCTGTGAACCTTAGTTTGTCTGCACTCGGTCTCCGATGGCCTATCATGGCATATGCTCTGGCACAGGGGACACACACTTACAGCGTTTCCCCCTTTCTCCTGCCTTCCTCCCTCCTCCACACAGACAGGCCATTGTGTGCGGGCACAGATGAGATTTGCATGCATGTTAGGCTGGATTACACATGCAGGCTCTGGGAACCTGGACCCCTGTGGTCTCCCGCCGACGTCCGGGAGCCTGAAAAACTGGTGAGCTCTCCTTTCAATCTACAACTTCAAACAAATCTCACAGCTTAATTGGCTCAGGAAAATGCTAAATCAGAGGTCAAATTCCTTGATTTGGGAGACAAAACTCTGTGGAGCTTCTCTGCAGCTGCCTGCTGGAATTTGCCTGAAAAAAAGAAAAAAATCCATGGCACGATACTGCCCTCATCGAGTTTTTGCATCCATTAGCGGTCAGATTCATAACTTGGGGGAGATAAAAGTGTGCAGAAGGGTTATTCCTATGTGATATGTATGAGAAGCTTAATCCTCAATGCGAAGATGGTGTGTGTAAGAGGGTGGAGATAAAGGATGAGAGCAGCCAAATCTCCTTAAAAATAGCTGAGGACACACATCAGTCTGTCAGGAGATGTAACAAATATTAGATGAATTGATTTTCATTTCATATTGCTTCTACGTCAATACCTTGTTGGATCATATTTGTGTGTGTGTGTGAATATGTGTGCGTGTGTGCGTTTCGGTCAAGCCTCTCCATCATCCATCAGCGTATTTATAGTGCATGTGTTGACAGCCAAACAGCGCTGAAGAGCCTGGAAACAGACAATAAAATCTCAAAGCACTTGTGTGTCATTACATTTATTCATATGAGCATTAAAGTAAATTGTCAAACGCTGTCTTCTTTAAGCAGCTAAGCCCCGCGGAGCCTCTCCGCTCAGCAGGATTATAAACGAGATAGGATTTAATATTGATCCTCTGCTGACCTCCTGTGAAGTTCTCATCATTTTATAATATTCTTCACACATAGTGTAAATGAGATCAATGGGCTCCCACAGGTCCAAGTGCAGTTAAACCTTGACCTTAATGCTGTCAGACAACAAGCATGACCGGGGGCTTTTTACCACCTCAGGGAGATAAGAGGAGGGTGAAATGAAACGTGAGGATTGGTTGTTTACTTGAATTGTTTACCTCCAGTCTGTCATCTACCTACTAATAAACTAACTGTCTGTCTATCTGTATGTGGAACGCATATCTTGCGAGCAGTTTATCTAATCGACTTTGCACCTGCCATGTTTATTGTAAATTGCCCCAGGAGGTGCAGGGCAGAGTTAAGTGCAATTTGGACTAGCGATGCATTCAATATTAATTAAAGATTTAATAAGTAGGCGACTTTTGCTCTTAGGCAGTCAGTGGGGGTGGGGCAGGGTGCTTTCAGTCTGTGGACTGGATTCTTCAAGATCCTAAGATAAACTACAGCAGTGGTCGACAACTGGGTCAAACAGCAGGTCAAAATCACTGCCAGATCATTTTAATGATTTCATTATTTGTATTTCACCATGTCCGACCGCCACAGACGCTGTCGGGTCGTGGGTGCTGATCTTCTTCATGGCAGCAAGATTGACGATCGATCACTCAACAGACGTCTCAGAAGGCCAACATATAATGTATGAAAAAATAACAGCAGTTGAGTAAATCATTCAGACGTATATATAAAGTAATAAAGCAAATTGAGTCTCATTTTATGAAAGATATTGACTATAAAATCTTCATTGCAGATAAACCAGGTAGGATGAACACAAAGTTCTCTAACTTCACTCTGCACCATAGACTGTTTATTAAAAGCTCTGCACACAATGTCCGGCACACAAACGATAAAAAGTAACACTATATAATAGCACTGTTTGAGAAGGACTCACTAATGACGAGGAATAATTCTGAAGTAGCTTTGGAGCACTAACACAGGCCAAGAAAACAAACCCATTCCAAACACTTAGAACAGGCACTGCACTAGAATATACAACAGTAAATTTAGATGACTTTCTTATTCTTCATTATTTCGGTCCTGCAGGAGGCAGGACAGGTCTGTACCTACCCGTAGAAATATGGTGTTAGCTCCAACTCTATTCCATTTTGGCTCCGTACAGCATATTGAGCTTTGCTGAGTAATGTCGCCTTCAAAGGGCCAGACCGTGAAATATTGGATAATTTCTACCTCACAGTGGAACAAAACTGGTTGATGAGCAAATTTACTGTCAGCTCCGAGGCTCTCTGGTGGAGAAAAAAAACTCCCTCCCTCTCTCACTCTCTTCACAAAGCAACACCAGGTTCATAAGCAGAGCACATACCTAAATGAGCCTGGTGATTATCTGAATATATTTCCATTGCTATTATTACAATGAGCTGCAATCAATGAGCAAAACGGCACGTCTCAAAGGCATTCATTTCACTGAGGCTCACATGTGACTACGGGGGTGGATGGTTGGTGTGGCTGGAGGCCATTGATTCAATATATCTAAGGCGACGCCAACCACGCATTATACAAACAGCATTGTGATAGGAGCTATAGTATGAGCAGGGGGAAGCTACCTGAGTGACTGTCGCCTCTACACATATACTGTACATAGCCCAGAGCGCTGCAGGCGTCACATGTAATAAATCAAATCATTTACCTTCCCAGGAGCCAGTTCTGTTTCTGAATCTACAGCTGCTCACGAGGAAGACGGGGGACATGAAGAATTGTGATTTGTATTCATCAATAGCGAGCAATGAGCTCACACTGTCCCCCTCTCCTCTCGTCTTCTCTGCCCCCTTACTCCCCTGTCAGCTCATTAGTGGCCCATCCTGATATTGCTATAAGGTGTAGATTCAAACTCTCATCCAATTACGCCTGCTGACACACATAATACTGCAAATTAGATAAAGAAAAACTTTCTCATAATTGGTCGCAATTTCTCATGTCTGTGTGAGAGACATGCAGTTCCTTTAAATCTCTCTCCGATACACACACACACACACACACACACACACACACACACACACACACACACACACACACACACACGTACACAGTATTGGATTTGAGCCACACCCTGGCAATGACATCCAGAAGTCAGAGCCTTAAGTCAGCAACAATGACGGTGAAACTGTAAATCTTCTGACCGCGCTGGCAGCAGACCAACCACTGACATATATTTTAAACGATTTTTTTTCCCTAATGAATATCCCCGTCGACCAAGGAGACACAATTACATCCTGGATAAATATATTCCCCTAAAATTAAATCTCTTAATAAATGATTTGTAAGGACAAATCCTTCCGCGCAAAATATGGGCTGAAGGGAAAAAAAAGTGAATCATGGAATGAATGTAGCACATAGCTGACCTGATTTTGCCCTGCACCCCCCTGCTTCATATTTCCCCCTCAAACGATAACTCATCTATCATCTACGAGCCATTAACAACCATCCCCAGTCCAGCTAATACCATCAGGAAGAGGAGAGCCACTCTCTGCCCCCTCTGCTGCCGCTAACATAACTGTTATGCATCGTCTCCAGTCAAACGCTGCTCTCCTCTTTATAACCAATTACCTTTATCTTTGTCAATTTCCCTTCAGAGCATAATAATGAAAAACAGCTTCTACCACATCGTAAATCCCCCTTTGATAAAAAGTGGATATATATATGATTAACCTGTTACTGTAGGAATTGTATTTTTGAGTAGTTTATTATTTTTGGAACATTTAGATTCTGTGATTAAACATCAATAAAAAATATATGAATATAAAAATATTTTTCCAATATCTTTCATGAAGCTCTGTCTTCATTCTGTGGTTTTCCCGTTACCTCAGGAAACAGTTTCATTTGGCCGTGAAACAGACTGGAGGATCACATTTTCTGCTCTCTGCCTTTGCAGAGGAAGTACTGTGTATTTGCAGGATTGCTTTTCTGGCCTGTTCATTACATGCTTGGGAAAATGCTGTTCTTACTGTCATGAACAGCAATATGGATCAGTCTTGGTTTTAAGACATATTCCATTCTGACCAGGAATATGTTTCTTCAGTGCTGCAACCTACAACCCTGACCTCAATAGATCAGATTCCCTTTGTCCCTATAATAAAACTAATTCCAAACAAAATGAATTTGGGTTTGCAAATATATGATAGAATGAATTATATATATATATATATATATATCTTTAAACCATATTCAATGCATTTATTATGGTAAAATCTTTATTTAAAGGTGTTAATATGTCAAATGTATTCTAAACAGATGGCTATGCTTTTTGAAAATGCGCCAATTAAAGGTTCAGTGTGTAAGATTTAGGTGAAAGGGATCTATTGGCAGAAATTGAATATAAAATAATCCTAGTGATGTTTTCACTGGTGTGTAATCATCTTAATTATGCTGATTTTAGTTTTCTTGACCCTTTATATCTAAATACTTTATATACACCTTTTGAGTTTTTATATATATATAAGATGTTAGATATGTTTATATATATATATATATATAACGAATCTAGCTTCTAATGTGTGGTGAATAAAGTATATACAAATACATGCATATATTCTATTCCTCGTAACAAACAAAGCTAAGACTTACAGCAGACTGAATCATAGTTACTTCACTGATGAGTTCAGTTTCCAGCAGCAACAACTCAAAAAGTACCAGACAGTGAATAGAGGTTAGATTGTGGTTACAGCCTCTACAGATATTTTTACACTTCACTGAAATAACAGCCTGTAGCCGAGTTATAGTTTCTCGACATGGCATGGAAACAGTTAGGATACAGAAAGGAGACAGAGCCATTTATAGATCCGTAGTAATACAACGTGCGGATACTTCCACCAAAGCGACTACTACACCTGCATCTGTTCCACAACCATCTCCACCGGAGCAAACTGCCTCTTCACTCCCCAATTACATAACATTACTTAATCCTTGGCCTCTTACTCTCCTCCTCACAAAACACCATCTCCATAGTGATAAACTCCATCCAGAAATAATTGTTGGCTGCTGCCTCAAATGGTTGTTCTGTGTATCTTTAAAATTTCATAAGTTGTGCATCTGTGCCTACCTTTGGTATACATAACATAAAAGCCCGAGGCCTCTGACTTTTCTATTTATGTCCTGGGGGTGCAGCCTGTACAGGGCTGTTATGCAGAGAATCAGTTGGAGGAGAGTTGCCTGCACTGATCCAGACAGCCTGGTGTATGACAGCAAAATCATCACAACAGAGCAGAAGGGGTTTGTATTGGTTTGTCTCATATTCTGGGGCCATATTGAAAAAGTTTTTATAGTTTTTTTGTGATTATTATATGACCAGAATGTCACTCAGTAGGGCGCATACCTCCGCCAAGGCCCAACAGGCTCCGTAAATTCAATCAAGCTGCACCACATTTCACAAACTCAAGATCCATGATTTATTCCCTGGGACACTGGGGAGAATGTCCAACCCATCCTTCCATTGAGTTGTGTGGTAATCCGATCTGTTGTTTTTGTGTAATCTGGTTTATAAACACAAAAAAACAACCAACAAACGAACCAACAGGGGTGAAAACATTTAACACACCTTTAATCTGCTTTTTACAATGAGTGATCCTATGTGAGAAAAAGGTTTTGTTATATCACATGAGAGTTTTCTGTATGTCGTATTTTCCTCTGTGCTGTTAACAACGGTTTGAGGGGGCAGGGTGTAGTAGAAAAAAAGCTATGTTGCAAACCCCTGACAGCCAATCAGGATTTAGCAATGTTTGAAATTTAGAATCTGACGACAGATAATGGGTTTGTTACTGTCGAGCAAATTCCGATCCAACCGCAGCCCTGATGATGGAGGGTAACCAAGATGTGACTTAACTCACCATTAATTGATTAGGATTTGGTTTGTTCTTATTTCGTCATGACTTTTCAACGTTATACAAAAATATGCTACTTCGAAATTTGGGACCCCATAATCACAAAGTCCCGGATTGAGCCCAATCTTTTTCTCACTCGTTTTCTGTCGGCTCTTTACAGTGTAATATATAAAAACACATTAATACTCAAGAAAAACACCTTTTAAATTAAAAAAAAGACACATGACGTTTAGAGCTGGGGTCCAGTGTTTTTGTTTTATTTTTGCAATTTATATTATTCACGTTAAAATGTTTATCCTTTGCAGAAGTGTTGATCAGCAAATAGTCTCAGTAATGTCAGTTAAACAGCCACAATATCTATCAAAGGTTGCAAACTAAAACTAGTTAACATAAGCCACCACACTGGAAATATCAGACTGTGCTGTATATAGATACAGTCATTGCACCAGACCATTGAGACTGCAGCAGCAAACATACTGAGCGTAGAGAAATGACCAAGAGATAGTTCCATCACTTTCCATTTGTTAGAGGAAGAATCTTTAAGGAATATTAACTGTCACACTTTGAAAACTGTATATGTTTAATGTCACAGAGGAGAACTGGAGCCTGAGATAAAAGTTTCAGGGTCTTTTGGCTGTTGATATTAAGCTTGTTGCACCGATGTTTCTTTAAAAACACAAGACGAGCAGGAATCAGGCTGAAACAGCAACGTCAGTTCAAAGACAGTAAATTCCGTCCTGACCTGATTCCTTGCACCCGGTTATCTCCCTGAAAATGTCAAGTAGCTACCTGAGTACGCTGATCAGGGCATGAAAGTACTTATAGATATTATGTCCTTGAGTCACTGAGATTAGAATTTCCATTTCAGGGGGAGCCAAATATCACATGCTGAGGGTAGGAAACTGTAAAGGTTATGGAGCCTTATCTGCAATTATGCAAAAACAAAGATCGGCCAAACCCATGCTTATTGGTACAAAGAGAATCTACAATGCCTTGATGTTGCTTACAGCCCTCTCCTCTATACACGCAGATGTGTAGCATACAGCACATCCTAGAGGAGAGTACAGGCAAGAACAGCTGACTGTACACTCCTCACACCTTGCCATGTTTTGAATAATGAATTCAGGTGATTAAACTTTAAAAGATAGAGAAGGCTAATTAAAGGATTTTTTTTTTTTTTTTAATTTGCTTTTAGCTCAAGAGCTCCTCGTTTTCATATGAGATATGAGATTCAGGCAACATCAAACTGGTTTTGTAACATCCGAGGCTTTGTGTTTCTGTTTAACAGAAAATAATAAAAAAACAAGCACAAGATTCCTCCCACACCACAAACAAATAGCAGGGAATGTTTAAAGCTCCACTCTTTCTGACCCTCTTCGTCTCTCAGCCTCTCTGCGTGGAGCTGCTCAGATGTTGACAGCTTCACTTCTGCACTCATTGTGTCAATTGTTTCTTTTTTTTTTCATTAGACGAAAGACTCGGGACAAGAAATGGAAATTTTGGAACACGGGTCACATGGTAGAAAAAAAACAAAAAACCTGTTCTCTCGTCATTTCATCAACACCTGGGGGTATAAATAGTTCAGTTTAAAAATAATGGCTTTCATCTTCAATTGTGGCCCTGAATATTCAATATGAGAGCAATGGTGCCCCCTTGTGTAAAATATAATCAATAGTCTGGCGTTGACGTGCATACAAGGTGGATTCTAATAAAAAAAATCTCCTGACAGCAGAGATTGTGTCTCGCTTAAAAACTTACTGCATTTCACCCCTGTGTCCTGAGGAGAGGCATATTATCTGAACGTTTTCATTCCACACACTCGCACATTTCCCCCTCTGCAGCAAACTCCTCTCAGAAGTGAAGGGCATCCCCCTCTGTCCGTCTTCGGCCCTTGTCCTGCTCTGTCAGACACACTGCGGCTCTATCCTCCGCCGCCGGAGCTCTGGGCGCACTGCACTGCCCTGGGCTCGGCCAGGCGCTCGTAGGACAGCGCCGCCATAACCTGCAGGAAGATTTACAGCGTGATGGGGCTTCGGGAGAATAGAGGGCACCGAGTAATAAGCAGACGCTGTCAAAGACATGCTGAGTGGAGGATTTCTCCGGGAATCACGGCCCTCAGCTACTGGGGTTTTTTTTCAGTTTGCCTTGTGTGAAAAAATGACGTTTTAATGAATGTTTTCCTTAAGCCGCAGCTTTGAATGGTTCCAGATGGCTCAAAGTATTAAACTGTTGTCAAATCCAGAATCCGAATTACAGCAGGGCTCCCGACATTTGGGAGGGATTCGTTTTATTTACCACCTACAAGCAAAATTGATTTGTAATTGTGTAACGCCACTGAAAGATCTGGACTATAGCTTGATGATGAGTTATATATTCATTCCATAATTTGTGCTGAGCTGTTGTTTACAGCTGTGGAGAGTTTTCTTTTAGAAAACAACAATTATAATGTTAAGGACATGTCCTGATGTTTGACTGGTACTACGTGGTTTATTATGTTTCTAACATAAAAGTTGTGTCCATTGCATGAGACTCACACTCAGTGTAGCTGGCAGATCGGATTAAAGCAACAGTAAAACATATTGTGAAACATGTATTTGCTTTTCTTACTGAGAGTTAGATGAGACGTTGGTCAGGAGACATTGGATTACATCTTCTAATTTTCATATTTTCATAAAGAAGGATTGTACTTATAAGCGTTACATGGACCAACATTTGATATCACTCTCATAATTGGCTATGTGGGTTTTTGAGTTACCTTAAGAACACACCTCAGTTTGCTATTTCCCCCTGTTTCCAGCATTTACACTAAGTGAACTGACTTCTGCCAGTAAGTTCTTATTTAATGTGCAGAAACAAGTGCAGTCATGTCACTATTCTCCACTGAAAGAAAGCAAGTAGGTTTATTTCCCCAAAACGACTCCAAGCTACTAATGTAATTCATCATGTTAGCACTTTTCTTTCTGTCCAATGCTCTTAAATATTTGAAGGATGTGTGTTCTTCTTACTGTGATCAGAATGAGGAGAGCTAACATCATGCCCAGCATTATGTACATATTATCGGTCAGTCCTCCAGCCCACAAAGGACCCAGGATGGTGGCCAGGCCCCCGACTGAGCGTCGGACTCCTTGGCTGAATCCTTCAGGCGACACACAGACACAAAGAATGAAAGGTTACATTAAAATATAGACTGAAACTACAGTACAGATAACTCGTATACACTGAGCAGTAATCTTTTCTTTCAGTATGTTGGATTGTGCAAACAGCACCTAGGTAAAATTAGCCAACCCTGTGTTTTCTCATCGGTGACTTTGGAGAACAGAGACACCTGAGACACGGCCACAAAGGGAAGGCCCAGCAGCTGCAGAAACACTCCGATGATGAAGGCCGTCAGCTCCCACCCATAACCACCTAAAGGATGGAAAGATAACACCACCACATTACTTTATCACAATTGTATGGAATATGTTGTTTTAAAAAACACATTTACAGAGTGTAAAACTAACACCAACTCTCAAATAACTAAAAATATATATATTTCGTAAATCGCAGAGCTGTTGAATTACAATTTTTTGCTGCATATTATTTCTCATATGATTCAAAGCGATTCAAAGACAGTTAATACTGGAGTTATCCAGCCCGTCTTCTCTGGGTTTTTAAGTTCCTTCCACAAACGGGTTGGCACCAGCAGAGATGGCTCTATCTGTAAACCAAACCCCTGCCAAGCTGGCAGCCATTCCAGTTCTGTTCTCTGCTGCTTTGCATCATGCACATGTTTGTGTGAATCTGTGCCCACTCAAACTGTTGGATGTTCCTGCACTCTTGCCATCAAAATGCATTTTAAACCAATGAAACATTTCTCTTATGGCGCGAGAACGAAAAAAAATCCTCTTTCTTCAGGTGTCTGTCTTGTACGTTTTGTTTCTCAGTCTGGTTGTTCCCACTGTAACAAATAGCAAACAAATGCAGGGTATGCTTTAACAAATAGCGTTTTTCTCTAATAAGATTACTGTAATCCTTTTATATGTACTCAGGCACTCCCCAGCTCCAGCACCTGTTACTTATAATCAGAGTGATAAACGTGACGAGCCGCAACAGACGCAGGCCAACGTGAACATACAGATTCCAGTTTGCCTGTGTGATCTCCGTCTGTCCTGCCAGAGCCTGAATGATATCGTTTACAGGGCACATTCAATTCGGCCTGTGTGTAACCCAGTATGGCTCCACTCGGCTCTACGCATCAACACCAGTCGCACAAAGAAGGGATTTGGCACAGAACTCGAGTCAGTTGTGAGTCTGTGTCTGGCTTCGCATGTGTGTCTCGCTGTGTTTGCATGTTTTCCCGCGACAGGTTGGCACCTCGAGGGTCGCAGAGGAAGACGAGGGACCAGATACAGGCGGTGCAGCAGATGACCAGGCCCACGGCCAGCACGACGCGGTCCGCCACCTTCGAGCTCAGCCAGCGCACGAAGAAGAAGCCCAGGATGACCTCCACCCCACACAGGCTGTACATCAGGCTGTTGCCCAGCTCACCGAAGCCGAAGTAGCGCTGCGTCAGGGGAGTCACCATGGTCTGGGGGTTTTCAGAGAGATGTTCACAGGGTCAGTCGGTTGGATAAAAGGATTCAGTCGAGGAGGAGATTCTTATCAGGGCTGAAACAGGCAGCTTTTTAAATCGATCAGAGGCGTCAGATCAAAAGAGGTGTTTGATATTAAAATGAAAGTAAAATTGTATAATCCATGTCAGCACTGTGTGACTATTCTGTCATTTTTCAAGTTCACAGCATAGAGACTGATCATGTTCACTTGTTTTATTTTGAGCGTGAAGCACTACTTAAAGGTTCAGTGTGTAGAATTTAGTGACATCTAGTGGTGAAGTTGCATGTTGCAGCTGAATACCCCTCACCTCTTCCTCCCCTTCCAAACAGGAAAGAGAACTTGTGGTAGCCTTCAGTTGTGATAAAAACTCAAACGTTTGTCCAGTTTGGACGACTGTAAAAAACATCGGGCCCCCGTTGAGAAGACCTAAGACCGTTCCTAATGTAAATATAAAGATGCATAAAAAATGCCCCTTTAAATCTCAATATCTAACATTATATTACATACAATTTTAAGTATTTATATATAAAGGGCCCATTCTAGGGTAAAAAAAAAAACGTACATTTTCAGTGATTACACACGAATGAAAACATCACTAGGATTATCTTTTTTTCAATTTCTCCCAATAGATCCCTTTCACCTAAATCTTACACACAGAACCTTTAATTATCATTATTATTAGAAAGACTGCAGCTCTCTCTAGGTGGGGCTCAGATGGATGCAGTGTGGATGTAACCCTGGGTGAAACAGTGAGACGCTGGGTGAAATGTTTGGAAACTCAGGCTGATGGATCTCCACGTTAACTGCCCTCACCTCCAGCGCTGTCTGATTGAAGAGAGTGATGAACTGAGCCGTGAGGAGCACAACCACCTCCTCTCTCAGGAACTCTGCAGAGCGAAAGAAGAGATATACTGAAAAACCGGAGGAACCAAACAGAGAATCATAAAACAAGCTCAAGTGGTAACGTTAAATTGAAAGTTTCGACTGGCGAGTCACGACGAGATAAAAAAAAAAGTTTCAAGCGAAAAAAGAAAACTTGGACTATCTGAGGGGGATGTTTGGACTGAAAGAGGCAGGTGTAATCAATCATGTTGATCCTCTCATCCAATAAACTATTTCTTAATCTAGAGAACAGTGAGAATTCTGTTTTGTCCTAAACACATTTCAATAAATTCCAAATTGTGGTACCAGCTTTTCCTGGAACAAAAAAATCCCTTATGGACTTGGAGAGCAGGAAAAATGAGCCGGGCTTGATGCTAAATTTGGGAGGATGTGCCAGATGGCTGTAGGAATGGTTTGATATAACAGTGTGTGATCTGCTGTGGTTCAGCTCTCTCTGTTTAGTGTTTATACCATCATTCACAGGATTTCATTTTTCTATACGCCTGCATATACAGTACAGTTGGTTGTATGTAAATGTGCATTAATCAGGCTTTAAACGATGATGATATAGGTGTAAAGGGGCCCTCAAGTGGCTTAATATTACACTTACATAAGCTGAGGGACTTGGAAGAGACAGATAGAATAAATACAATTTAAATAAATGCAGCAGAGATTAAGATGGGTTGAAATTCCAAAACATTGAATTCTGCATTTCCCTGAATGTGCTTCTTTGGGCCGTTCTTGCCTCGTAAGAGTTTACCTATATGTCAAACTGCACATTCCCAGATGATGTCATCAGGTACAACTATAGTGTGAGGAGTTTTGTCTTTTAACGACTTTTTGGAAAAAATACAGTTTCACTTTAGAGCTGAGAATTAGACGAGAATATTGATACCACTCTCTTATCTGTACATCTCATATAATGCCAGAGCCAGCAGCGTAGCTTAGCATAAAGACAGGAAACAGCATCACTAACAGTTCAAATGTAACAAAAGTCCTCGGATAGCTACTTTGTCCAGGTTCCAGACTTTATGCTAGTAGATTCTTTGAATTGATCTAAGATGGTTTCTGTCTTTTTAAGTAGTTTTTATCACACTGATGTATGTTCAAATATAGTATATATATATGTGAATGTATGGATCACATATAGGAATGATTATTTAGATACTTAATATTAAAATATAAGTAGGATTTCGTATATCTGTAGAAACACTGATACTCCTCCCAAACCAGAACTAAAAATAGTTGAAAAATGAAAGATTTTCTTTTTCCTAAAAGATACACAGCAAGTCAGAGAAGATCAATAATTCACAAGAGTGAATACTAGGTACACCACAGCGGCTGACACACACTCAGTACAGCACAGTATATGCCAGAGCTGCAGATATCCTCTCGTTTTTCTTATGAGTTTCTGGTGTTGTAAGATTTCTTTAAAACAAAGCAGAATCAATGAGAAGGATGTTGCCACATAACCAATTCTTTCTCCATTTCATCCACAAGTCAACCACAGCAAAGCCAGTCAATAAAGGAGGAAGTCTGCTATCCATCCCTTTGCCACATCTTCAAAGAGTGAGAGAATCGATATGAAAGTCTGACACATGCACACACACACACACACGCACACAAACGCACGCACACACGCACGCATGCATGCACACACACACACACACACACACACGCACACTCAGATACACTTGCCATTCTCCAGACCTCTGAGGAATTCTGTGTGGCATGTTAGATCAGATTTCGAGTGTATTGATTGGATGTGTGTATGTGTCTGGTACTGTATATGTGTGTGTGTGTGTGTGTGTGTGTGTGTGTGTGTGTGTGTGTGTGTGTGTGTGTGTGTGTGTGTGTGTGTGTATGATGTCAGGTGTCCTACTGGATTAGTGTTATAGTAAGTTTACATGGGATGCAAGCAGCGATTGTGTGCCACCATTGATTAACTTCCTTTGTACTTTGTTAGTCCCTCTCTCTCTCTCTTTCTCTCTCTCTCTCTCTCTCCCTTTGTGAGTGCGTGTGTATTTTTGTGTGTTTTCAAAAAGAATCAATAGAGCAGATTGGAAACATGTGCATTGGCAGTGACACCTCCTCCTAACAGAACCTCACAAACAGGGCAGTGGAAAACAGTTATTGCTGTCTCACCTCTGCTGGCGCTGAAGTTTTTGAAGGGGTTCGACGCCGCCGTGGCACCATGGTCGGGCTGCGTATCTGACAAGGCGGAGGTCTCCAGTTGGTTGGAGCTGACGGCTCTGTAGGTGTGCGACAGATCCTCGTTGGACTGCATCAGTGGCACCTCCTCATCATCATCCTCCTCCTGTTTCATCTCCAGGATCACGGCTTCATCTTCTGAGCTGATGGGCGGTAAATCCCAATACAGAGCCAGGACAACACACTGGAGCAGCACCCACAGCAGACACATGAAGATCTGAGAGTATGAAGACAAGAAAGTCCTCAAACAATATTTAAATTTAAGTTCAAATAATGTTATTTTCATGACACCAGAATCCTAAAAAGCTATCAGGAGTGAAACTCTAAATTAATTCTTCTGATAGAGTTAAAGTAAGCATTTTTACCAGGCACAGTGAAATCAAGAGCGACATGCAGTGTCAAATTATGTGGGAAAATGAAAGTAGGCATAGAAGAGCTTTGTTATATCTAATTTAAGCCACATTTGTGCTACAGTTGTTTTATTCAAAGACGTGTGAGATGGAAATAGATCAATATGGGTTGTTACAGGCCTCAGAATGTCTTGTATTTGTACAGTGTTTTGTATTCTTTCAGAGGAGCAGCAAGAAGAAAACAACACATATGAGCGCAGGATGCAGAGAAACTATTTCTGAGGATTGCTTTTGTATTCATGAGGCTTTTGGAGAACCTTAGATTACTGATTATCTGGATGCTGTTACCCCAGGAGACGTATACTTGTTCACAACAAAGGGCCCCAGTTTGAAATCACACAGCCGCAGGAACAGGTTGAACGCCGGCCCTGGAGAGACAGGATGAAGTGCTGTAAAGAGGAAATGGAATAAAAACAGGGGATGTGCGGAAGCAGTATAGCCTCCACCGCGGTGATTTTATCAAATGTCCCCTTCTCTCAGTTGAAACTGCACATCAAAGAAGACAGCACAAAATCCTTTCGTCTCAGAAGACAGGGGAGGTGGAGACAGGTGAAATGACACCTCTCTCTGTGGTACGATGAAGGGGGGGACTGACCGACAAGGAGGCCAGCTTGTCGACAAGCCATGATTGCAGCAAAGATACCGGCACGCTCCTCTGGCCGAGTGCTCTGAGTCAGGAGACCGAAGATGGAGGAGCCCGCTCCTGCTCCGACACCTGAAAGGAAAACAGCTAGTGTCTTCAAAAAGTCGACATTTTGCTGAAACACGTGTGTGTGTGTGCGCGCACGCATGCATCACCTGTCACAAGCCGACTGCATAACAACAGCCACTTTGAATATCCAATAAAATACATGAAGTTACCTGCAAACAGAGAAAATACAAAAAACATCTTCATTTAAGACTCAGTGTTGTTTCCAAATTTTGCTATAGCCATGCTAGCAGAAGAAGCTAAAATATGAACGAGCTCCACCACCACTGGATGAGTTAGCCATGAAATGTTGGACAGACCTTAACTTATGGTACTATCATTAGGTCAATATGGAATTTTGCCCAATGTTTTAGCTGTTATTGGAGGTAATAACTACATATGACACATTGACTATGGGTTATTAAGCTGATATTAGCCTTTAACTAATATCTAGTAGTAGTAGTAGTAGTAGTAGTAGTATTCGTGGTTGTGGCAATAGTAGTATTAGTGGTAATAGTGTTTACCTACCACTGTTGTTGTTGCCTTTTTCTCTTGTTTTTACCTTTAATACAGTTTTTGTCATTTTTGCCACCAGGGTTTTGCTTAAATGTTTAGTCACCCATGCAACCCACATTCAAAATATTCCCATAATGCATTGTAAAGACTAGTCTATAATGAATGGTCATTAACCAAGGAGTTACTTCAATCATGCACTGTGCAGACAGTGGTTAAGAAAAAGGCCAATTTAAATTGCTGCAAAATTAAAAGACATTTTTGAGCCGACCATCTAAAGCTCTTTATAGTTGTTTAGATAGAAACCACATTATAGTGTGTGGTGAATGCTAATTGAGACAGAGCACAAATATGTGTTACAGAGAGTCTCACAACAACTGACCACACAATCTCTGTCGTGTGATTTGTCTCATGGTGCGACTACTCACCGACAATCTCAAAAAGATTGGAAAAAAGAATGATGGACTTTGTCGTTTTCCACCGATCTGACCAGAACCCAAAGAGCGGGCCTGTGAGCAGCCCGCTCAAACTGAAGGCCGACAGACCCAGACCCAGGAAGTAGGGGGGGGCCTCCAAAATCTGCAGGTACGTCCATATCGTAGGCAGAATGACGGCTGGCTCCACCACAGACAAATAGAGGGTGAGCATGGAGGAAGAGGAGGGAGATGTGTAAATGACAAGCTTCATTTACCCAGAGAAAAATATATTTGAATAACATCAGAGGCCATGTCCTCTCTGATATGAGCTTACAACCTAAATGCCAAGCCCATCTGTATTTCAGATTGCTCCCATGAGACCAGTATCTTGTGTCTACAAAGCTGCCATAATGAACTTACCGTACTCAATGCCGCTCAGCAGGAATATCAGTCCAATGGTAAAGAAAGTTAATTTCCTCTTTTGGTGATTATCCATCGTGCCCAGTGGTGTGCAACCTTTTAAACACGGAACTCTGTCTGCACATAGTCAGAAATGTTCTTCAGATTCATAATTAGAAAAGAGGAGACACCGTGTGTCCAATTACAGCTGCTGACCCCGGATGATCACAGGAATTTGTTGTGCGATTGTAGGAGGCCAATTCAGGACTTTGCACAGATATTAAACAGAGGTCGTATAGAGGAGTCTCAGCAGGAGGGAGACCTGAAACACCGGACAGAGCACCTCCAAACAGCGCTGGAGACAGAGCAGTCCACTTTAAATCATGCAGTAGTCCATTTCCATTAGTCGTCAATGTTAAAGATGAAATTCTATTAGAGCCACGTCCGCAGCCCAGCAGCCCAGCAGCCCAGCAGCCCAGCAGCCCAGCAGCCCAGCAGCCCAGCAGCACGCAATGAGTGTCGCGGACGAGTCAATGTCTCAGGTTACCAGGTGAGGTAAAGTACACTGAGCTTCATACATTTTTAATCTTGTTTTCTTCAGTTTCATCAGAAACACTCGAGTCTCATACAACCCTGTGAAGGAATCTGTCAGGCCTGTATCGCAGATGAAGATCGCCAACGTTGTTGTTTTGACAGAAAATTGCCAGTTCACAAACACAATAAATAACAAATAGTTATGAAGCCAAACAGGCAATAAAAATATATCGGATGAAGCATGATGACATTACATGGAGATGAAAGGCTAGATTGTGTGATGAAAGAAAAGATCCGAAATAACACTGTATTGTATTGAATACTGAATAAATTAGATGTGACACACTGTCTGTTTTATTGAATGACTGGCTCCATTTCCAAGCTGCTGTGGGTTCCTACCCTTGGGCTTGTTATGTTAAACAGAACTGTCACCAATTTAATATCGCCACATGTTTTTTTCCAGCCCCACATGAATAATACAAGGAGTTTCAGTCGTTTGAATACCACATAAAAAAAACCCGCTCACCATCTTGCATGTGTCAGGACAGTCTGACAGGTTTCAAGATCAACAGTCCGGCGGCGTGTCGAGATGCCGCAGGTCACGTGTGTTTGGGTATGTATATTTACTCTGTGTGTGTGTGAAGGTGCTTGATTTGAATTACACACTGTAAGTCTCCTCCCTGTCCTGCTCTGCTCATTCTGTGCAAAAAAAGTTAATCATCACGGGGTGGGGGGGGGACTCAGCTTTTCCATGACAAACTGCTGCATGCAGCTGAGCCTCACGGGCCCACTGAGAGGCCATTAGCATCCTACCTGCCTTACCTGTGGCGGTTTCTATGGAAACACACATGAGGGTGGAAGGTGTCGTTGCGCTCACCTTTGAGCCTCGGTAAACAACAGGGAGTTCCCCAGTGTATAAATTGCAATATAGTCCACCCAGTCATTCACTGCGCTGCACTGGAGCCAGTCGAGGATGATGAGTGAGTCGCTGGGAGAACGACATTTGACTTTCAGATAGACAGGAGCTTGTTCGGTGCCTGTACGTACTCGGGACTTAAGGAGGTGGCTGCAGTATAGGAGTGAGCATGTTCTTGAACGCAGCTTCTCCCCGGAGGTCGTTCAACATCCCCATTAACATCAACCTGCAGGGTGCTCGCAGGCGGCAGACACGGTAAGAGAGGAAAATCGACTGGGCCGGGAAGCAACTCTTTGAGAACACTACCAGGGGTTCATTATGAAGGAAAGTCTAGCAAAGTTACACATTCAGGCTTCTGACTCTTGGGAAAATATATGCATGTGATATTATACACACTGCATTTTGTATGTTAATATTAATATTGGATTCCACTGATTCTATTTACTTGTCATGCAGACTATTAGGTGTTTTTTTGCTTCTGTGGCTCTGGAGAAACGTTTAATAGAAGATATCCTTATTGATGTCATCAGGGTTATCACTTGAAGTAGTGTAGGGGAACGTTTCTCCTATCAAGGGCCATTTTAACAAGTTTTACAACATCCTTCGAGGGTCATACTAAATTACTGAACACATAGATCACACTATCACACTGACTAGTAAGGGTCATAAATCCTGCCTCCTCTATGTCAGTGGACGGAATATGAGTCAAAATAAAAAACATTTCAAAGATGGTTTGGGTATCACACTGATATTTGTTCAAGTGCAATTTTTTCCGGTAAGTATGATTTTAGTTATTTATTTGATGTTGTAAAAACGAGGGTGAATCGTCATGACTGACAACTGAGACTGACTCGCGATTTGGATGAGCGCATATATCATCTATAGGCAATACTGCGACTCTGGCTCCAAATGCACAAGATGACACCATTTTCATATCCTGCACATTTCAGCTTCATTTCTGGATCATGGGAGGAAGTGAAGAAGTGTTGCCCATCTTTATATAAAGTCTTGGTCTTCACAGGAATACGTTTTTTGAAAAGTACTGCACACTGCAGCAGGTTGCCACAAACAGGGATCCTTCAAACGTCTATGCTCTATATGGATGTAACGCTCTGGCAGCTCCCACATCTGTCAGTCACTCTTGGAACTGGATCTGATGGCCCAGCAGACTTGAGAGGAGTTGACCTTTTTTTGTCTTATGCCTGGCCTGAGGACTATTCTACAGAAGAGTGTTAGGACCAGGTATGAGGAAAAAACAGAGAGGAGGAATATTTTTTCCAGTTTGCAGTTGAAGTAAAGAAGATGAAATAGTACTTTGTGAATAAAGTTGAAACATAGTGGAGTAAATTCAACTCCTCTGGTCTAGTTAGGAGTGACTGGCAGCTATGTGGGCTGTGTGTGTTACATCCTCGGGGTGAATGGTGCAACCATTGATATCCTTGCATTTGTCCATCACCATTTATTACAGGATTCACAAATGAGGCCACCTCTTCCAAGCTGCTGCACAAGCTGCTTCCAGTTTAAACTAGAAAATAAAATGTTGTTTTTTAACTAGAGCTTACACATCAAAATCAGACTAAATTGGTTCAGATACTTTTTGTATTTTCTCCCTGAGGAAGAATCATACTGTTTCAGAGAAAAGGATCAAGTCACGAGTCGAACATGAGAGTTGTTGATGCATCGAACCACAAATACAATCGGAATCATTGCGACCCTGGTGGCCATGCATCTGTCCCATCTGGATTTAATAAATTAAACTTGAACTTGAACTTGATGCATGTATTTGCGTGTGTGTGTGTGTGTGTGTGTGTCTTTGTGTTTGAGCGACGCAGGGACCTCCTCCACACCTCCTCCGCAATGCAGGAGCAGGAGTGGAGCCGAGGGGTGGATGGACGTGGAGGGCAGAGAGTTCGGTCCCAGATGCCGGGGTCGAGTGTCGGGGAGGACAGAGCCATCCTGCTGGGCTTCGCCATGATGGCCTTCTCCGTGCTCATGTTCTTTGTGGTCGGCATCACTATGGTCAAACCCTTTGTCAACAGGTACACTGCAGTCTGTCATCTACGTTAGAAAGGAAGTCGTATGGTAGACAGTACAATGACTTTTATTTGATTTTTGACAGTAATGGAAATTAAAAAATATATTTTGTTCTAAATATCAAAACAAATGAATAAATGATTTCATATTTATCAATTGATTAGATTTTAATTAACTAATTCATTGTTGAATTCAAACCCAAACAGGGATATTGTATTTGCAGTGACATGAAAAAGCAATCCCTTACATTAGTACATTTGTGTTGCTTTTTTAGGATAATTGTCTTAATGTAAAATGCTGTAGATGCTATAGAAATATAAAATAATATATATTTATCATACATACATACATCTTTGATTTTACTGGCACAAATTGGCTTCCATAAAACGTGCAACCCCATTATTACCAAGATTATCAGACCATGTCCCGAATCCATGCTTCCATGATACCGATTTTTTTGTGTTCACACTAGAAAGGTGACCACTACACTCAGACATGATTCTCCCTCAATGTGATGGAAAGGAAAAAGTAAATGGAATAAGATAGAATAGTAAAATGTAATTAGATTACATGCTGACAAGCTCAAAATGTAACATGATAATATTTACCATGTTGGTGCTGATGCTAAAAAAAATTTCTGATTAAATTAAGACAAGGCTTATGGGAAATTCCTTGGTGTGATATTATGCAATGTATGGTACATCTTTGACCTAATGGTGGCGCTAGATGAAAAGTCAGCGGATTACCAAAGCAAGGAGTCATCCTACCATGAGTGTCAGTACTCAATGTCACAACGATTCATCCTATAGCTGTTGAGATATTTCAGTCGTGACCACAATGGTGACTTGACTGACAGGCAGACTGACATTGCCATTCCTCGAGCCCAGAGCATAGTTAAAGCATAAAATAAAACCAGGGCACACAGCAGAGATACAGCGAGAAACAAGCAGTGGCTTCCTGGTTTAAGTTTGCATGTTTTGTGGATGTGAGGGTCGGGTCTCCTGAACGTTTCCTGCCTCTTGTTTTCCAGTGACTGGGTGGAGGAGGCCAGCTGTGTGCTGATGCAGGCCGACATCCTTACAGAGTGGGTGGACTGCAGAGGTGTGAGCACCGTGCCGTGCCTCAGGGTGATGGTTAACCTCACGGGCTCCAATCAAAGTGCTTTTCTACACTTCGACGAAGATTCGGTCCTGCTTGCTCCTGAGGTACTACGGTAAAGTCCGGCTCGTAGGTCTCACCTATAGTTTCACGAGCCTCTGGTTTGGATGAGCCTCTCACCATGTGAGGCTTGTCGAGTGGCATGTGGGAACACCTGCAGGATACTTTGCCTGGAGGTGGATCTGAGCAATAAAGGGGACATATAGTGCTTTCTCAGTTTCTCCCTTTCCTCTTTCTTGTGTATTCAAAAGTTCTGCAGAGTTCTGTTTTGTGAATGGTGATTTTACTTGTCAGGATTCAGAGTTTTCATCAAGCCGTGACTAAAAAAAACACCTAAGAAAGCAATAAAGAAAAAAGATAAACAGACAGGACAACAAAAACTAACATCACTCTGATTCCTGTGCTTGTCTGAATAAGAGATGCTCCTCTTCAGTCCCACTCACTGAGACTGCATGAAACAATCGGACGTATCTGTGCTGCAAATGGAGGCCGAGAAGGGCTTTTCCTTTTTTGACCTTGTAGCTCGTCTCACTGATTGCAATCAGCACTGCCAACAGGGACAGGCAGCTCGATGATGGAAATGACACTTCTTGAATCATATCTTTTCTTTCACAGTGTTTCTACATACCCAAATGTCAGATGGACATTACGGATCTTCAAGCTGAAGTCCACAGAGTGAAACAGATGTTGGACGCTCAGCAGGGGACCACGTCATCGTGCTTCATCGACCGCACAGGACACCCCGGGGAAGTGATCTTGAGCAGGAAGTACACGCTGGAGAAGGCCCTGTTTGCTCTGCTGTGGCCCTGTCTGATGCTGGGCGGTGGAACTCTGCTGGTGGGCCTGGTGAAGCTGACACAGTACCTGGCTCATCTGTCCGCTGAGGTGTGCAGTAGAGCTGCGGGGGGCTGCCTGACGTCAAGATACACCCAGGGCAAATTGTACAGACTCCTACGGAGGTCCAGCCTGCAGTCGCCATCTTGACACAGTTGGTGTTTACGCTGCCATAACTGTAACAAGCCAAAAGAGAGATGAACAGATTACATTAGCCCACAGCAACCAGTTTGTGGGAAAAAAACTTGAATTCTTTGATTTGGCTACAGAAGACTGTAATAATAAGACTGTAATGACCCCATGGTCGAGGACTTCCCTTTCTGCCACAAGTTTCTTAATTTTAGAGGTGTGGTCGAGGACTAGAACATTTACGTGTGTATGATGTGCCTGAAAGGGGGGGAGGGGGGGATAATACCTTTGCCTGGGCCCCCGAAGTGCCCTGAAACACTCCTTCTTGCCAGACCTCTGTCGCCCCCACCTCATCTTTAGTCGCCAGGCCACAAAAGCTGCAACACACCCAAACCTGTGGCTGAACTGTAAAGAGCATCTCCTACATGTTTTATACGCACTGCTGCAGTTTGCATTGAGGAGTCATGTGTCGGTAAAAAATATTTTTTGAACACAGATACAAAGATTGTTGATGTACTGATTCAAGCCTTGTTCCACACTGTTTTTCATTTTTATTAGGAAGCAGAAACAAATTGAATTTCCTTGTAAATAACATCATTTGAAGTGTCAGACATTGTAATAAAATAACCTATTTAGATAGGGAGAAATGTATTTATTCAACACAATAAATGAATGCATACAGTTCATTATCAGACATGGTCATATGATGACTAAAACAAATATTTGAAGGTTTTTTAATGATATATACAGATGGACAGATAACTAACATCATTCCGGTTCTTTTTTTTTTTTTAAAAACATGCAGGGCAGCGTCTTCCTCCGTATTGTACTCACAGGGCAAGAGATCTCCACGGGACATGAGGGTCGCACTGGGACAACTGCATCAAGTCCCCGTCCTTCATTCAACAATTCACCTCTGCTTTGTCATTCATATCGTTTCAACAACTCGAGGCCGTCTACTGGGTTTGCGTATGAGGATGGTGCATGTTATGCATGATTGCTTTTTTTGGTTAGCAGTTACATATATGAGTTTGCTTTACATTTAAAAATACAAAAATATATTACCTCTGTAATTATTCAAGGAAAGCATTTGCACATGTAGTAGCAGGATCAGTATCTGTTACCTTCATTGTGACTTTGTTGTACCCCCACACAAGTAACAAGGTCATTTCTATACATGAAATTCAAGTAAACAACATCAGGTCAAACAAAAGGAAAAGTAGATATTCGAGGACCTCATGCATAATGAAGTGTGAGAAACAGAAAACAACCATATCATGTGGAAGTATAAAGGGAAATCGCATCATTTAGTTTGTTCTTCCATAAAGAACATGGGGACTAGTTTTCTCAAGTTGGGGTCCGGCCCACTGCTCTGTATCCCGTACAGAAGCACATGCATTTCGGTAGGATCGGTTTCCTGAGCATTTTTTCTTTTTTTTTTTTTTAACCAGGAACAGAATTGAAAAGAAATTGACTTTCACACAGACTCGTGTCCAGGAAACCGCCCTGTGGGGTATCATTTGGTAAAGCTAGAACATTTACTGACCTCTTACATATGTGTCTGTGCGGCGAACAAAATTGCAAAGACTTTTCTTGCGCACATAAGGGGCGACAATCATAGGAGAGAGTAGGGAAGAAGACACTTGGAAGGTTTAAATTAAAAGAATTCACTTTTTTTTAACCTGGATGTCACGATCTGGGTCCGTATGGCAAATGTGAGCAGAGAGTCGTCTTAAATTATTTTTTCTTAAAGGAGTTCGAGGAGACGGGAGCAAAACTCAAAATCTTAAATATTTTACAGATGGCTTAGATTGGAGCTCCACGCGGAAACCTGGTAGGGAAAGGGCAAAGGCAGGGTCCGAAGCTGTAGCTCATTGTTCTTACTGTTGGGAAGAAGTAAACAACACTGCTTTTCTTCCATGTACAGTCTGTACAGAGTTTGGACACGCTCGTTTGTGTGAAGCCTCTCTGCCTGACTCTGACATCAAGTTATTTTTTTCCCCTCAGCATACAGTACATATAAAGATCACAACTTGCATAGTGTAACAGCACAGCACACAAAATGAATGTTATGCATCCTTCTCTCCTGCGTTTCTCTCCTTCATCGGCTGAATAACTAAAGACCAATTCCTAGCGCGTGATACAGCTGGCCATCAGGAAGCTGTTCTGCAGTCACTCGATGTTTCAACATTTGTGCCTCAACGTCACCTGACACAGAATAATACTGATAGACAAAACAAAACAAATACTGCAGAGATCAGTGTGATGAGTACACGAGAATTGGAATAGTACTGACTATTTTCTTTTACAATAAGACTGCGGAGTAGTGGGGTTACACATGTAGTACTTTGGCTCAGTAGAAAATAGACTCAAAAAGGAATATGTGCACCGAATGCAAACAAGTCTGTGAATATTTCTCTGTACAAAGGTCAGTTATTTCGTGGTGGTGTTGGGATTTCTACACAGTGGACACATCGTCTGAGGGCTACAAATAAGTCATGATTCAGTTTCTGTGAAAGTGTTAAATGCTAGCTAAGTGTTTTCCACACTTCCTCTCTCAGTCTTGTACTTATAGTGTTTTTTTTTTTTGTAAGGACTTTGTTTGGGCACCTGCCAGGCTTCATTCACAGCATCTCAGCTGTCCTGGCTTGTGTCCGCAAACATCTCCCCATTCTTCATCCGGTCAAAATAGGTAGTGGAAATCAACAGTAAGTTTATCCGTAGAAAAAGCCTGCTGTGCTCATAGTGTACCACTTCAAAATGTTCCTTTCTTAATGCTGATGGTTGTAGATGTATTGAAAGAAGTTTTTAAAAATATGAAAAATAAAAATTTGTCCCAAGTTCTGTTTGCATGAAGAAGGTCAATGTAGTCCAGGTCCATCACACTTTTAGTCCCTATGGAGAAGACAGATGAATATAACTCCACCCTGCCTTGTTGAGTTCATAGTGCAGGGAAAAGACATTCAGACACCTGAAGAAATAAGAGCAATTAGGCATCATGTCCCTGAAATTGGCCCTTCTGAGCTCCCTTAGTTTGTGGTGCACGGGCACATGATGTTTCAGAGTCAAATGCTGGCGGTAATATTAACCAGGCCTTGGTGGAGCTGGGCAAATACTTATTTTTGCTTCTCCCTTCTCTTTTGGTTTTTAGTGTGCTGTTGTTGCCACAGTCCTTTACACCTCTCGTTGCGTACTTGCCATTTTAGTTCATGGCATGCTGGCGGATAGTGTGAAAGATCCAGTCCATCTTGGTCGTCCAGCCGCCATGGTGAGCGTCGTTCATCTGCTTCATGAAGTAGTCCAGGGCTTCCTGCTCTGTCTTGTCCAGGGCCAGGGTCTTCCTGATGTAGGCGATGTCATCGAATGACTGCAGCTCGGGCATCCCAGAGCCCAGCATCATAGAGAAGAGGTTGATGAAGAGGTTGGCGTGTTGTCGGATCGCCAGGTACGCTTTGTAACACATTTCCTGGAACCTGAGGGGCAGAAGGAAAACGTTACCTAAGGAGTGGAAGAAATAAACGTGGGGACAGAGAAAACAGACCAGTGGGGTCAAGTGGGAAATTCGGCCACAAAGAGGAGATGGAAGCTCGATCTCATGCCGTAAAAATACTGCAACCTTTTTCTTTCATCCAAAGATAACAAACTCATGTCCACTGCTGCCGTTACCTTTCGAACTCCCTCGTTTTGGTGCACTCTTGAGTTCCTTTGCTAATAACGATCAAGAAGTCCTGTGTAAGCACAAAAGGCACACGCTCCCTCTTGTACCCGAACTTCTTCTTTTTGTGGTCGAGGAAATGGCCAAAGTCTATGTGGAACAGCTGTGGAAATAGAAGGAAAAACACACAATTTAATTAAACACTTAACAGAAAGTATGTACGTGTATATATAACATAGAAAGAATGTCAAATGTAATCTTTACCTGTCCATCATCTTTGACCATAATGTTGCTATTGTGTCTGTCTCCTATGCCCAGGATAAATGTGGCTACACAGTAGCCTGCACATGATCGTGTGAACAGATCTATGGCCTGGTCGTACCTGAGAAATCAAACAAACGGAGAATACTTGTGTCTCAGAGAGGATCCAGTAACTGTGTGGTCACCTCTCTGTCCTACAGCTGTATAAATCACTGTTTCTGCCACTCACATCTCCCCCTTGTTCTTATCCTTGAGCCACTGGTGCAGTGTGTGGCTGTTGAACTGCAGCGCCCCCTTTAGGCCTCCTTTACACTGGATCTGCATGATGGTGTGCGAGCTCCTCACCACCTCGATCAACCCCACGCAGTCGCCGATTGACAGGCAACCGTATGGCAGCATTCTGTGAACACAAGCACAGAAAACATCAAGAGAGGCAGGGGAAAAAAATGATGGCGTCTAAATGAAATGACCTGAAGTGGCTGGCGGGATTTGCCACTAATCTGCATTCAAGCATTGAGTGCAGAACATGAAAGGTCTGGCGCTGTTGAAGTGTACCTTGTCGTTGATGTCACAGTGAAGTGAGGAGCCTACCTGAGATCAAGGCCTTGGTTCTGCCAGATGTTCTCCATTATCTTAATGATCTGCAGCGTCAGCATGTCCTGCCTCAGATCTGCGAAGGCACAGGGAGACAAGGAGGTGAAAGACAGTGAGGTGAGCACTAGCTCGTCTTTGATCAACTCCAAAGATGCATTATGGAGCAGAGCTGTCAAAGTCAGTTTTGTCATACACGGCGCTGCAAAATGCACAAGCAGCTGAGAAAAAGGGTGATTCAAATAACATGACACGTATTTCTCTGGATTCCGTGTAAAGAGCATAGATGAGCTCGTGATTGTGTAACAGGATATGCCCTACAGGCTTCCACTGAAATTTGCTGCATGCTCAGCAAACAGATTTTCAAGTCAAGTTGTGTGGTCATGGGTATGTGAGAGAGAGACAAAGGGTGGACAAAGAGAGGTAGAGATTTAGAGAACAAGAGAAAAACACAAACAAAACTCACCATCTCCATTTTTGAAGATAATTTCATTGTTCTGGAAGAGCAGCTCTGACATCATATCTGGGTTTTCCCAGTTGAGCCACAGTGGTCGCTTGGCTGATGACATCATCCTGCATTCCTCCAGACTGAAACACACACAAGGATGTTTAAAGAAGAAGAGAAATGACAGAAGGGAAACACCAAGTCCTCAGCAGTTGTTCCTGTGCTCTCGAGTCCAGACTCAGTAAAATATACAAAATATACAGTAAATTAGCTCTTCCCAACTGAGAGATGTGGACTGGGTCCACAAAATTAAGGTTCTGTTTGGAGAGCGATGAGTTCATTATGTTCCTAAATGTAATCATACACAAAAGGCTTTTTAAATTACACCTAATAGTATTTAAATCCTGAAGGACAGAGAGGTACAAGCAACACCCTCAGAGGAAATAAGCATTAAATGCCAACCATTAGAGTTAGATAAGAGAGTGCTGATGTACCGGAGGTTTCCGAGCTGATGTGCTGGATTCAGTGGGGAGGTGAAGCTTTGCAGTGCATCCATGTAGTCCGGCCTTCTCATCTGCTCCACCAGAAACTTCATTTGAACCTTAGAAGAGATGAAACAAGTGTATCAGTTAGTTTTTCCACCTGGACTGTGGCACCACTGTCTCATTTTTACAGGCCAGTTTCATAATGAGCAAAAACAAACTGTCATCTCTCACAATAACATAAATTATCTATAGTGTTTTCCATTCTTTCTGCATCGATTTGCCCGGCCTCTCCCCTTTAGAGAGAATCTAATTATGTAAGAAAGAATGAAGCAGTTATTAATGCTACTGCTGCTGCTGCCGAGCAGCTGGATGAGTGAGCCAGCCTGGTAAAGTTTCTGGTCCAGGCTCTTGTCATCTCACACCTAGACTACTGCAACTCCCTTTACCTGTTAGTGCCATCCGAGCTCTGCAGCTCATCCAGAATGCAGCAGCTTGACTGGTCTTCAACCAGTGGCTGCCCGCATCCGCTTCAAGACACTAGTACTTGCATACAGAATCAGGCTAATTCTATATCCAGGAGATGGTTAAACCTTACATCCCGGCCCGTCAACAAAATCACGTCTGTTTGCTGTCCTGGCTCCCAAATGGTGGAAAAAGCTCCCCATTGACATCAGGACAGCAGAAAGTCTACACATCTTCCGCCGTAGGCTCTATTAAATCAGTTTGCTAGTTAGCGAGCTAACCAAGACCTCAGCTTAGACAATTAGCCAATTAGCAGGTGGCTAAAACATTCTTGTAGCCTGTAGTTAGGTCTTAAATTTAAAATGACCTTCTGTGTTGTTGTTTTTTAGCTTTTTCTGTAGATCTAAAATAATCTGTTTTTGGATTCAGATCATAATATTAAGTAAAATCTTCAATAGTTACCAGTACATCTATTTGTTAATTTTTCATAATTTAGGATTTTCCTTGATTTATGAATAAAATATAGTCCCTCTAGTTTTCTCCTCTGCATTAATTTGCTCTTGCTGTGTTTTACTTAACATAAGAATCTTGTAGCAACTGACACTGAATAACGTTTTGACTTTGCTTAATGTCTCGTACCAATAATTCACTTACTTTAACCCATTTAAACACCATCTGATTTAACCTAAACATAATTTAAGTAACTGCTTTTATTTATTATTTGTATGATTTTTTTCCTATTACTGTAGGGATGAGTCAAGTATCATTCTGGTTTGAAATATATTTTGCTGTAAGCAGACTGAAGGCAACTGTCCAAATGTATCCCTCTGCTATATATCCTAACATCTGTAAGGCCAGATAGTCCAGATGTTGTCAGGATTAAACTCAACGATTCAGTGGCTCACAATTAACAGGTAGTGGCTGTTAGATTACCTTCTGTGCCTCATCTTTTTTCTCCTGTTTGAGGAGGTCTGTGAGATTGATGAGTTTCTCCATGGCCTCCACCTGTCTGCTCAGGTGCTTCAGATACATGCCACACGCCCGGCAGTATGACTCCAGCAGCAGACCGAACCGCTGGCTCACTGTCTTGTTGTGCATCTCTGACCTGTGAACATACAAGAGAAGTAAAACAATTAGATGTTGTTGGTGCCCTGATGGAAAACATTGCATGTTGCAGCTTAATACCCATCACTTCACCCTCCCCTTCCAAACACAGAAGTGAACCTGTGGTAACCTTCATTTATCACAAAATCTCAAAAGGTGTTTAGTTTGTCCATTCTGGACGACTGTAAAAACTACTAGGATTATTTTATATTCCATTTCTGCCAATAGATCCCTTTCACCTAAATCTTAAACACTCAACCTATAAATTCAACAAAATTTGGCATCAGACAGTTAAGTTCCATTAAAAAAATGTTACCAGTTAGGTCTCAAACAAACAGATACAACTTGGTGAAAGAAGGCTTTTTTTCTATTCACTCACTTTAAATGCCAGAAGAAGAAATGTCCTATCCTCTGATTGGTTAATGCTCTTTTCAGCAAGAAGCGTGCAAGTGGGTTATCAAGGTACTGCTCATACTTTAGAACCTGGAAACAGACACAGAAAATAATTTACCATAAAAACCACTTCGAGAGAACATGAAACTAAAACATTGAGGGTATTTCTTAGAATAATTCACACTGCTGACTTTACAGTCCAGCCAAATAAAGATGCAACACACCTGAACTAGCTGAATGAGGTACTGAGAAAGTTTGTCATCTGTTAGATATTTCTCAAGGCACTTCACGGCAAAATCTCTGATCATAGGATCGGGGAAGTTGCAATCTAGCAACTCCATGGCTTGTTCTGGCTTGATAGCAGGCCAGTCCTTCAGAAGGCAATACATCTATAAAAAACAAACAAACATGGGCTGGTACAAATTTACATAGATAAATGTTGTTTTAGCATTTTCCATTATCAAACAGCTACGTGGCATTGGTACAACAACCAAGTTAGACAGAGTATCTGTTATGGTACACGATGTCCTTCAAAATAAAGGTGTGTCAGCAGTAGAAACCTGAGCTCACCTGTGCAACCTCATCTCTGGAGTTCCATTTCACAGCCAAGAGGATCTTGGGAAGGATCTCTGGCATGTTGACACAGTCTTGTCTAGAATAAGTTTGGAGATAGAATTAGTTTCAACCCTAAATGCAGGGTTTCCCTTAGGTTTTGCTGTTTTGGTCAGGTTGGGTCGAGGGGACTGTTTGGTTGGGGCATTGTGAAAATATGCATTTCCACTTCATTTTGGACCACAGAGTTAAAAACCCACAGTTTAAAACACAACACAGGTTGTTGTTTTCACAGTACAATCAGACATTTGCAAGAAGAAAAGCAAACGAATATGCTCACTGAGGATACAGGAAGTGAGTATGTCATGAAGCAACCTTTGCATTTTTGTGAAGGATCACACTGTGCGCCATAGAAAAGGAAATTTCTAAAACAAGACTCATAGTGAATGGATTTGAAATGCTATTTAATCATCCGCTCATGGCTCTCTGACAAAGTAACAGTGTTTGGCTGCGTACCAAAATTTCTCTAGTCTGTCTGCAGACAGCTCACTGTCTCAGAGGCCACTAGTCAGCTAACTGAGTCACTGCAGCGAGACCACTCTTCTCTCACAGTCCTCAATCCTCTCGCTAAATTATTTTTTCTGACCGTTAAACATTTTTCACACTGCAGTCTTTTTGAGATCATCGTCTGTGACAGATGTAATTCTTAGCTAAACTCCTGCAGGTCAAACTCTATAAGTGTGGCTGTGGATGAGGGGTAGAACGGACAAAGATTAAGAATAGAAAGACTCGAAAACACTCACTATCCTAGCAACATAATAAAGCTAAAAGAACCCATAATGCATTTCAAAAGACCATAGTTACTATTGTATGTTCTCCATTCTAAAAGAATACCTGTTATGGTTTTACTTCATGGTCGATACAGTATTTTATTTCTCCAGTGAATACTCAGTATAGTTTTTCTCTTGCATTCAGTTTAGGTGATGCACCCAAGTCAGATAATTGTAGGGAAAATCCTGCCCATACAACAGTGGAATGCGTAAAATGTAATGATTTGGATAAGAGAGCGTTTATATCCAATCCTAACAAACCACTCATACACCTTCAAAACCCCCCTCACCATGATATATAACCATATACACATTACCTGTGCCTCCACAGAAAGTCTTTCTCCTGCTCTGTGATGTCAGACAGCGCATCTCTGTTGCACACCTGCCGCAGCTGCTCGTTGTCAGTGTCAGTCAGGGGGTTGTCACGCGCCAGTCTGTTACTCTATGAAACCATATAATTCACTTTAATAATAATATACACAGAACCACATGGAGTCAACGCTGACGAGTGTCACATAAAACTTCACATGTGAATAAGACAGTGATTTCATGTCAACCTCTGTGATGTGATTGATTTATGTGGCAGCTGCTCATGATTTAAAGAAAATGTATTTCTTTCGATGAATCAGATTAGTGAAGCAAAAACATGAAATAAACAACAAATGCTTGTTATCTTACCAAACCAGTGTGGCAGTAATTGAAGCCAAGCTCTCTGGATATATTCCAGTTCGCATGGTCCTCAATGGTGGTCATGTCAGGGAACTTGACAGGGCAACTGAAGTGGTCGAACTCTAGCTCAAGACAAGGGGTTTCCTGTGTGTTCAGAAAAGGTTGTCAAAGGGTTTAATTCAATCACAGAATTGCGCCTGGATCAATGAGTTATTAATTAAGTAGAATTAGAAGCTTGGTTGCTTAAATCTAGGCAGCTGAAATCCAGCTCTGTGACACTATAGGTTGTCATAAGCTCAATTAAAATTGGGACATGAAGCTTAGAGGTCATAAGCAGACACAAGCATAATATAGACTTGTGTTTGTACCTTATGATAGTCGGAGAAAGTTAATGTTTTAAATCCTGCCATTCCATGTAATTGAGTGGGAATTATATTCACCTTGTTGGGGTTGGAGCCTGTGACGCCGATAGGGTTGAGCAGGTCTTCTAGGCCATGTGGGACAGGCCATAGGTTGAGAGCCATCTTCCCTGCTACTAGTGTGTGGGTGTAGTCAAACAGGTTGATGTTGCCCCAGGCAAGGGGACAGTGCTCCTACAGGAAAATACCAGCAGGATGATGCATATGAAGATGATTAAACAGTCAGCAGCTCAGGGCTATGAAGAAGGAAGGCGCAGTGCAGCTCGCAGGGACGTTGTATATATTCCATTTCTACATTCACTGACCTTGTTAACTCTTCTGACTCACTAAATAAACAGAAATTCAAATGACCACACTGCATCCAAACATTGTAGAATCTTTAAGTGACAGTTAATGTTATAATTCCTAATATTTTCATGAAATAACATGCTTAAATTAAATTATTTTACAATAATTTGGGATTCGAATTGGCTTTTTAGGTATGAAGGAAAACAGAATGATGATGCGTGTTATCCACCATTAGTGTTTAGTATGACACACCGCTGTATATCAAAGCTGTATTAACATACATATACATACAAGTTATATACAACTTCAATGTAGCGTTTCACTGCTAACCTCTTTGGCTCCCTTCCTCCCTTTCACAGAGCAGATAGAGAGGCAGAGTCGGGCGGCACGGGGGATGTCTGGAATGTACATGTCGTAGTTCAGCCACTCATTCCACCTGTAATAAACAAGGAAACGCCCATTACCAAAAATCAATCTTGTTACTGATGCAAAGCTGAGAGAAATTCCAGAGTATAAAACACTACTCCTCATTGTGTATTACCTGGGGTTCGAACAGGGCACCCGCTGGGTGTTGACATTGTCACACAGCTGCTCTCCACCGTGGTATATCCCAGTCCTGACGTAGATCTAGAGCAGTCACAAGAACAACAGATTATTTACTAAGCCCCTGAGTGATAACAGTATCTTTCACTGGATGAAGTACAGGAGATGTTAAGATTTTGTTTTAGTCAATGCAGAACAAAGCAGAGACTCTTTAAAGAGAGCCAGATAAAATAGTTACAGCACCACACTGCATTTGTACCTTGTCAATGTCTCTGATGTTGACATTGACGTATGTGGCGCACAGTATCCTGATCCTCAGTGTTCCACTGATAGTCCATAGAGCCTTGGTGGCTGTTTCCCCATTCATGTAGGGCGTTGCTGTGGATATTCGCCTTGCATACGACGGCATTGTGAAGTTGTCGATGGGCAACTGGGAATACAGGCTGTCTTTTGCCATTAGCATCAGGTTGGGCATCCGTCCAAGCATGATACAGCTGCGCACATACTGTTGAGCAGAGTCAAATTGACATTTTGAAGCAATTCATGCTGTTTGACATTTCGAAGCCATTCAAATTCCTAGGTTTATTAACATCTGAATTACTGAATTTTACAATGACAACTCTGCAATAACAGACATACAGCACCTTGTACTTAACATACCATGGTATGTATGGTCTATTCTTGAATCAGCACATTATACAGGCAGCATATTTTCTATAAATTGCATTTCATGTCATGAATGTCAAGCCCATTTGGACTGGATGATAATTTGACGTGAGGTGGATCTCTTCCCCCATTAAGTACAATAGCATCAGATAAGCTATGATTAAATTAGATTACCTTGTACTGACTCAGAGGGTATTTCTCCAGTAAGTACTCGTCACAGCCGCACACTTTGAGGATGTATTTGCCCTGATACTCCTGCACACACATCTTTAACTGCTCCTGGGAGAGCAGCATGCTACGTGTCTTCTTACGGATGGCTTCCGCAATCACCTGCTCCGGCACATAGTCATGGTTGATCTTGAGCGTATACTTCTGTTTGTCATTGCTGGGTGACACAATAACCCAAATGACAACGATGATTTGACCTGAGGGAAAGAAAATTAAAAGAAACATTTTATCATTTTATCCACACACCCAGTGAAGGTGCAAAGAGAGAAATGTGAATGTTTATAAAATATATTGTGATGTTCAACATTTGCTTCCCAGTGGCTGTAGTAAGATGTCTTACCTTTATCTAGTTTGTTATAGATGTGCCGGGGAAGTTCTACTGAGGATTCTACATTGGGAGGGTACACATATAAAGCTCTACTGTGGGGTCCGTTACTGTCTCTGAGGTCCACAGCATCTTTGCAAACATTTAAAATGTTTCTTCTGAAGTCCTGCACCTCCGGATCTTTCACCAAATCAAACTCACATATAGGCATTCCAATAGCAAAACCTATGAGGGAACAAGTGAATAAAAAAAGTGAGTTGCGAGTCCTTCAACCTCAAAATGATTTAAGGTGGATTTTTCATGTCACATAAAATAATACGTTGCATTTCATAAACACAATATATGTTGTGACCAGTTAAACCCAATGGTATTATGTTAATCCTCCTCACTCTGTGTAATAACATTGCCAAGGACAACAGCTATTATAGTTTATTACTGTATGCTGCAGCATATTGTTTTGACATCTTATGTAGTTACATAAGATGTCAAGAAACATACCTATCTCTCGGTTGAGAATTTTCTCTTCCCTGTTGCCCACTGGCTCAATAACTTTGAGGAAGGCCTGGAAGAGTCTGAGATCGCACAACCTCCTGGTCTCATCGTAAAACTCCTCCCGCTCTGCCTCCTGGGTGACACTGACAAAGATGTAGGAGCTCTCCTCCTGCAGCAGATGGTACAGAGGGTACTTCCTGGCCTCTTTGAAAAGCTCATGCTTGACTGTGATGAGTGTGGCCTCCCGAAGGCACTCCAATGTGAGAATCATGCCATTTGGCAGAAGGCAGTCGACTAGGATGCTGGGGGGCATCAAGTGCATCCCCCATAGTTCTCCTGAGGATGGCCTGGGAGGCATGGTTGTGCCAGCAAATCTGCTCTTTTCAGAGGCTGGTAATTATCAGATGAGTGATGCCAACTAACTGTGAGAGAGAAGGAAACAGAATTATATAACAACCTCTGACCTGTGGACAGAACTAGTACAGACGCTTGTGGTTAGGATCTGGCTTCAGAGATGGTGTAAATGTACGGGAGCAGAATATAAACATGTTAAAGTTAACTCCTGAGGGTATTCTAATGTATTATGGGCGGCCACAAGTTTTCTATAATGTGTTTACATTACATAGGAAAGCCTACAGCAGCATTACATAGTACTAAAACAGGCCTTTTGTTTTTAATGTGCTCAGCACACTGTACACAGCTACTATGTGGAGATATTTACACAGACAATAGCAACACGCTAACAACTTAACACAACTTGCAGCAAATGGAAATGTCATTTTGTTCATTTAATTATTATGACGTTAGCATCAAGGCTAACGATAACACAGCTTGTCAATGCAAACTTTAGCTCTGGTGAATTTAAGCTAACAGTGGTGTCAAACGAAAAGCACTTGCAAAACCATGTAAACAAACTTGTTAGCAAACACCCACACACAGTTCAGTGTGGCTAACGCTGCTAAGGTTTAGCTTTCAGCCCAAGCTTGACAGGCGCCCTCGGCTGGTCTCAGTGTAAAGCGGCTGCTGTTGTGTTTTGTTTCTCTGCTAGCTAGCTCGCCGTGCTAGCCAGGATCCCTGAGCAGATCAATGTCATTTTAAAATATGAAAAACATCCGCTCAGACACAAGCTAATGTGACGTTACTACAATAAAACGGGTGCGATCCCACCGCTTGTTGTGAACCCGTGGAACTCGTTTAGTTGAAAGCAAAAGCAAACACACCACACAACATGAGGGGAGGAAAAAACAAATATTGGGCTACCTGTGTCAGACAGCTATCACCACCCGGTTAGCCGCGGCTAGCTCTGGAAGTCCCATTCGTGCCCGCTCTGGAAGTCTCACCCAGCGGTGCTAGCTCTCCAGTCGTACT
The DNA here is from genome assembly GCF_022539355.2 of Hippoglossus stenolepis. NCBI lineage: Eukaryota > Metazoa > Chordata > Actinopteri > Pleuronectiformes > Pleuronectidae > Hippoglossus > Hippoglossus stenolepis. Next base: position 8,853,280 of record NC_061493.1, read on the forward strand.
TCATCCAAACAATGCTACCGAGGGCCCGGGACAGTCCCGCTTCACCGGGATAAAAAGACGCCCCTAGCTCCTGGTGAAGTTGCCAATATGCTGCAGCGGAATAAATGTATAATGCTTCATAATGCTCTCCATCGTGCTGTCCCGAAAACACACACACACACACACTAACAGTTTGGTAGCGAGCTAGCTCCGCGCAGCAAGGCTAGCAGCAGCAGCAGCTTGGGGATTGCTAGCAGGCTCCTCATCAGCAGCACGCACCGCCCACACACACACACACACGCACCGCCCCCACACACACACACACGCACCGCCCCCACACACACTCACACACTCTCACACAGTGTCATGAGGTGAGACTGGGGGATTCACGGGAAGCGGGTCTGACTCTGTAGAAATTCCAGCGAAGAGCACATGAGAGAAACAGTGGCTGAGCTGTGGTTGTTTTCTGCAGACAGGTCATAATGTGGAGACCAAAGCGAATCCCCCCCCCCCCCCCCCCCTGCAGCGTGTGCGTGTTTCTCCTCCGGGAGAAAGACGTGGAGCTGGTAGATGCAGCGCTCTGATTACGACACTGTGTGTTTATCACTGTGTGTTGTTCATCAATTAAACGATGTTACATCTCAATGGAATTCAAGCTATGTGATCATGTGATTGAGCTCCTGATAGAGGAGCATTTATTACAGCTGCAGAGCCACGTGTGTGTGTGTGTCGGTGTGTGCGCGTGTGTGTGTGTGACCAATGCACCATCATTATAATGCATGAAGATTGCTGTTATCGTTAATAGGGTTGTTGTTAATGTGATGCAAGAGTGAACCTCTCGACCCTATGTATGTGGAAACAGAATTATTGATCAATTATACTTTTTTACAGATGTAACATTTTATTCTATTTTATTTATATTCTATTTTATTTATTTATTGCTTAGCTATTTGCTTTCTCTGAGTTTTTTTCACTTTAATATTCACTTTCTTATTTCTGGTACTTACTCCTCTTATAGCATTTTATCTTTATTTCACCTTTATGATTTTCACGTCTTTTAGTATATTAGTATTTTATCTTTTCCCCTTTGACATCTCTTTTAGAATGTTATTTTATTATCTTTATCATTTTCACATGTCTTTTAGTATTTTATTATTTAATAATTTCCACATCTCTAAGAATTTTATTATTTTATCTTAATCTTTGCCACCTCCCTTTTAGCATTCTGTTACTTTATCTTTATTCTTTTCACATCTTCGTTAGCATTTTATTATTTACTAAAACATTTTCACATCCATTTTTAGCATTTATTTTCAACTTTATCGTTTTCACATCTTTATTTGGCCTTTAATTATTTCTGATTTATTCATTTCATATCTCTCTTGTTATTTTATTTACGACAGCATCTTGCTGTGGATGTGTCTTTGTCTTGCTTTTATTCTGCAAAGCTCTTTGTGTTACATTGTATGCATGAAAAGTGCTATTCAAATATTTCAGAGGTCTAGCACAATTTTATTTCATCGCTATTCGTGTATACACAAAAATAGGTAAAAGGCCTACTGCATACTGGTCATTAGTCATAATTGGTCATCGTGGTGGTGAGTATAAAATAAGAATATATTATTGTTTCAGAAAACTATTTTGATTCCAAATCACCAAAGACAAATTCTCAGAGTTGTACAACGTTGCTCAACATCAAAAGTTTGAACACAGAAGACATTGTTCGGAAAGACAGGGCAGTGTTTTACAATGTCTGTTTTTTGGTATTATCATATAAGTGTTGGCAATATAATATAATGTAGTATAATACACTGGATTTAAAATTACTGGTAGAATAAACTTCCTCATAAACAAGTAACCACAGAGCATTTTATAATCCTCCAACACAATGCAAAACCCAGTCCTAGTTTTCCCTGTACAAGAGCCAGCTACACATCTGAACGTTTCCGCCTCGGAACATTCACTCCACTTTTATAAACAGTCACATCCTCAGGCCGCAGTGAATCTCATCTGTTCCACATGTCTCAGCTGAAGAGGAAAGTTTGCTAGGGGGTCACAGCAAGGTTGTTTAGTTCCAACAATCCTTGTCATATCACGTGTCCGTCACCAAACCACCATATGATTGGCTTTCGCAGCTGCCAAATGTATTTCACCTCTTGATCTTCCCAATCTCTTCACAGAGTCTGGAGAGGTACTGTGTGAGCTTCACCATCACGATGATGAGGACCCCCCCTGTGATCATGCAGGAGGGCCAGAGCAGCGAGTGGAGGACGACGCTGTGGTCGTACAGCCGGGTCAGGAGGACGGTCTCCTGCTGCTCGGAGGGGTCGTAGTAACAGGGGACCTGCTGGTTGACCTTCAGGCGCTCGGAGATATTCATAATCATGGTGTGCATGGCCACACTGTCCCTCTGGCACCTGGGCACATAGAAACACTGCAAGGACAGGATGGAGGCACACAGAGGTTATTTAGAGGGCAAGGATTTTTGTTTATTTCACAACACTGAATACATTTTCTTTTAGCTTGTCCAGGAAAAATTACAAATCCTATCTGCTAACATTTTCTGCACTGGGAGCAGAGTGCATCTATAATCAGGCCAACATCTGACAGCCGCTGCCAACATTTGAAACGGTTCAGTAATTCCTTGTATTTTCCCTCTGGCACAGTACTCACTTCAGAGCTGGCGTCCTGGGTCTCTTCATTGTGAGATAAACGGCTGACACGGCCCGTGTTATTGACGCTCACGTAGACCTGCAGACAGGGGTATTTGGAGACTCTCCAGCAGTCTGACCCACAGTTGTAGGAACAGTTCATGTCTGCCGTGACCGTGGAGTTGCGAACAACACACACACCCTCCTCTGTCCACACACTGTGTTGACATTTAAATGAAGATTCAATTTAATGCAAAAAAGAGAAAGCATTTTGAGGGTCTCTCTAGGTGTGAAATCAACTCGGTTTGGGGGTGTAAATTGTCCCAGAAAATCTGCTTTCATAAAAAGTATTTATTTTTTGCAATTTTCAGCTTGAGAGAGCACTGACTCAGTTTTTCAAAAGGCACATGTGATGAATTAAACATGTTTCTTGCAGGAAGTTAACTCCTACGTAAGGTGTTTGAATAAAAGGCCTGTACCTGTCTGCATAGGAGCGTAATATGGTGATCCCCAGGACAAAGTACATCATGACAGATGAGAGGATCATTCCCAGACCCAGGAGAATGGCCCGATCTTCACCAGGCTTTAGAGCTGTCACTGTCTTCTTTTTGTCTAATAAATCTACCTCTCGAAATTTCTGGTAGATTGAGCTGATGATGGAAAATGACAAATGACGTGAAAATCCAACCTCTGTTTTTTTTAGTGGATGTTCAGGCCTGGAATTGTATAAGCCTTGTTACCTCCTCTCATTTCCTCTCACCGCGCCTCTTGTATTTTTGGCCCCTGCCACAAAGAACATCTTTCCAGATGATCTACGTCCTCCTGTGCTTGCTGAGGCCGAACGGAAAGATTGTTGAAAAGACCTGTGAAGAATCACAGCCTATTTTATATTTAGCTGTGATGCAGCATAGTCGGAAAACACTTTCACCAGCAGGATCATGAACAGAGCAGAAAGCCTCAGCCACCGGTCGCAAAACAAACTTGCCATGAAAGAGAACCACGCATTGTACCGTACCTTTGGTGCATGTTTGCTGTGAAAATCAGGGTTTTTAAAAATAAGTCCAGTGTTGTACAAAAGAAATAAGAATCCCGACAACCCTGCAGAACAGCAGTGCCTGAATATGGGAGTATTATGCTGGGCTGGGACAGGAAGTACCCCAGGTAAACATCACGTTTTGAACACAATGCAACTCTACTAAAGGGTAAACAAGACGGCAGATGATAGGTGTTAATGCTGATGAGGCGCTCCGTGAAAAAAAAAAACTTACCTGCTGTATCCTGTACACTTCAGCTGTCAACACAAAGTCATTGGCTCCTCTCTTGACACAACAACAACAACACCTTGCATGTGCCTCCTCCTGCTCCCTGCAGCTCCTATAGCATTTGCAGAAAACACAGTATTCAGTGCTGCACATGAGGCTTTCAGCCCCATAAACCACATTAGCCTTGATTCAGAGGCAAAAGAATGGGCGGCTGAGACATTATGAGTTATTAGTTTTGGGTCTGCCGAGCGTTAGCGTCAAGGTGAGGGTCAATGCAAACCCACTCATGAAATTGCCAGGTATTTATTCACAAACAGGATTTATGACAAATGTCTTTACGTGACCGTGTTGTTAAGCGTGTGCGGTCATTTGCTCAGATCAAATCTGTGATGTCATGGCCCTGTCTAAATCAATAGTGTGCTGCATCATGACCCAGAGGAAGTAGCAATAAATCAAGTAGGAGTCAACAATCAAGTCACATTATTTATTTACTCTCCTTCAATATGGAATGGATTAGGTTTTATATTGTTGGGTATTTTTGTAGCCTCTAACATTTTCATTTTTGAGGGGATAACAACCCGACCAGAGGGAGCAGCAAAGCTCGAAAACAAGCCAACAAGTTCCTTTTAGATGAGTAATTTCCTTATTGTATTACATTCCCAGCTGCGTTGGGGAAATGTTGCTGAGAGACAACCCCAGTGTGACATGAGACATCTGAAGGAGCCCGTAAAAGTTTCCTCGAAACATTCCAGGCGAGGTTGCATGCTGCGTGTGTGCACAACAAACAGTTTTACACTTACACGTATTTTTTTTCTGCTTGCGTATTACAACCTCCCAACTTTTCTCCTCTGTAAAGGCACGCTGACCGTTGCCCCTCTACTGCCTCAAGTTCCACACATAACGGTATTGATTTCAGCTAAACATGGAGACGCACACGGTCAGAAACGTCACCTCACCCCTTGCATTACAGTCCAGCAAAAAAAGGTGCCAGGTGACTTCCTACCTAATAACTTATAAGGAATAACTGGTGTCCTTAATGACATGTTGGACAGGCCGTCTCACTCGGGTTTAGAGCTTCACCTTGCATGGCCTTCTGTGACAGCTATAGGGAAGGAAACACATTTATACCATGGAAATATAGTGTTCAAAATTAAAGTACATATTGTCCACATTTCAGATTGGACTACTTTACATGAAAACTCTTTTTTAGCTTGATAATTTTCTCATTTATTAAAACCGACAGTGATTAAAACATTTTTCACATGGCAATAAAATAGTATATTCGCTCCTAAGCTAATCAGACCCGTGAAAATCTGAAATGATTGAAGTGAAATGGCTAAAACTGAACTGAAGTGGAAACAGTATCATAGCCATCGGGTGAAGGAGGGGATCTGAACGACAGCCACCGACTTGAAAAGTAGATTTAAAATAAATCCTTCCTCATATCTCTGCCTATTTAAAAAGCTACTGAGTCTGCAGTGTCACTGCATGAAGCAGTGGAGGGGGACAGTCTGAGGAGCTGCTTCAGCTCACAGCGCTGGTGTGAAACTGCTTATCCTAGCAGGAACGCATTGTTCACATTTCCCTATTATCAGTTTAATGAAGTACATATCCTGAGCCGAGGGCCGATGGGATCAGCTGACCTCACGGTATAATATTTACGGGTGTGTCCTTGGTTCATGTTTCTTCCAGCTGCCCCGCTCACATCTTGTGACACTGAAGGCCTGACTGAATGAGGGATAAAACCTAATTGGCACGTGGTAGACAGAAAAAAACACAAACTACAAAGAAAGACATAAAACAGCAAAGACAATTAAAGAGTAAAATAAACACACAAAAAGTGACAAACTAATTTGAGGAGACACAAACAGAACTAGAATGACCCTCACCTTCACCATGGCCCAACAGTCCTCTTATTAAACCTCATTTAACAGGTTCAATCATTCAATCAATCCACATTTAAGGGGGAACTGCACCAAATTGTACATAATTAGAAATATCAATCCCCTAAACATGTTTGATTTTTTTTCATCGAGATCCATGAATTATTCTCTGAGAAATCAACAATTCTCCATCTCACAAGAAAGTAAGTAAAAAAAATTGCTCTGCCCCATGATCCAGATCTGCACCAAAATGTAATGGTTTGTCTCCTGACTCATACTGCATCCTTCCACCGAAGTTTCATGGTGATACATCCAGTAGTTGTTGTGTAATCCTACTAAATATCAGACAAACATAAACCTAACCTCCTTGGCAGATGTAAATAGAAAAGACACAACACAACTTCACAGAGACAAAGAAACAACTACCAAATACCAACAAAAACATACAAAACCACAAAAAAAAGACACAAAACACCTACAAAAAGACTCAAAACAACCACAAAAAGACAAAAAAACTACCAAAAGACACAAAACACAGGCAAAAAGGCTATGAAAAAGAGCCAAAAGAAAACAAAAGCACACACAACAGCCATGTTTTGTGTTGTTTTTGTGGTGTGTTGTGTCTATTTTCCGGTGGTTGAGACAGCTTTTATGTGTCTGTGCCTCATAATTCACCCAATTGTTTTTAACTTTCTGTGGATTTTATTGAGCTCGTATTACCAAATAAAGGCTTGTACAACATACATGGACAAACCTGAGATGTGAGGACTCTGAGGTTTACTGCTGCACATTTTGCTTTAGTACATGTGGACTCTGCACGCACGCTAAGCAGCACGGTGGAATTTAAAGCCTGACCTGCTATCATCACGCTCTCTAATGACGAATGTCTCAGGATGTATTTTTTGCCACGTCCTTCCAGTGATAACTGCCTCGCTGTCAGGTGTCCCAAGCACTGTTCGGTGCCTTAAAAAAAAAGTTGCACCCTCCACTGCACAGCAACAAAGCAGCAAACACTTACGTGAGGAGCACACACTGGCAACTGAGTGGTGTGAGCAGAGGATAGCCTACTAATCTACACGTCTAAGGTATATTGTACATACATTTATTATTATTATTTTACTGTGGAGTGCATGTGCCCATTAAGTCAATTTAATTGGGATTCATCCAGGACCTGAAGAAGAAAAATCTCCATCCAGTCAGTCATAAAATCCATAAATCTTTTAACTAAATATCAGAAGGATGAGACATGTATACATTCAAATTACAATAAGCTCCGGCTCCTGTGTGTGCTGGGTTAAAATAGTGGTGGTAATATGTCCAATCTGTGAGGTCCTACCTGTTGTCGCTGGGTTGTTATGATAATCCTGACACTGGGCTACAACTGTCAGCAGTGACTCTCCGACATGGTGTGGGCTCCGAGGGACATCAGCTGTGACCTCTTATTTAAACTCTTACCCCAAGTGGACAGGATGCCTGCCATACCTGCGTGAGTAATATGAGTTCCCTGCACAATGCTGCTGTGCTTAAAATGGTCCCACACAATGAATCTCCACTGTACTCTGGCTCTGAAGGGGCTCCGCTGGGGGCCCGCCGCTATGATTATTGCAGACACTTCCACGAAGGATTTCAGGAGCAGTTATTTCAAACACCTCCGCCTTTCCATGTACAGTATGTATGGGCAACTTCAAAGTGAAACACGGAGACAAGAACACTTACGGCCACTAGGTGTCTCTGCAACCTCAGATACAGGAGAAAGAGTGGGTTGGGGAGATTCCTCTTTGTCTGATTTACCAGCAACTGATCAGATGAAATGTGAAACTATGTTAGTGTTAGGTTGTTGGTTGTAGATCTATAGAGTTATATCTTTATAATGGATACATAACACACAGCTTCCTTATTTACCCCAAAAAGATGCACATTAAGAAAGATTATCTGTGTTAAATCAGTAAAACAGTTAAAGATTATTGTAGTTATTTATGTCTGTATTTCATTTTGTTTCATGCTATACAGATATCATTACTCAATAAGGAAATTTGTGAAATAAATCACGCTTTTTATATTTGTTTTATAACCATTATACCAGCCCCTGACTTATTTCACCCTTCAGAACATTATACCTTAATTTGTAAGCTAGATGTATAGACTGTATTATTGTATATTGTATATAGGTGTGTTTATGCATAATTTTATATTCCAATTAAGTAAAAACAATTTGATCATAGGGGCCTTAATCCCTTTGTAAAGTGTGATGATTGAATTCAAAAACATTTTTGCTGTATTTCTTAATTCATTTACTTTTATTTCATTTTGATATGGACCTGCCAGTCTCAAATAAAGCGTTACTAACTATTTTGTCTTTCTATGTATTGTCTTGGTCTGTATATATGTCTAAAATTTGAATAACATACAGAACAATCTGAAGCTCAGATCATCTTTTATTATTAGGGCTATTTAACTTTTCAATCTCTTCTTATTTTTAGTTTATTCATTTGTTTTAATTGATTCACTTGCTTTAGATAAAATTCTATTCACTTGTACTGTTTCTTATTTGTGTCTTGGAATGTTTTGTTTATTCTCTGAAATTCGTCATATTATAAATAAGGTCTCTAGTTCAAATAAAGGTTGAATGAATGAATGAGAATCCAAAGCATTTGGCCAGTGATGACAGTGTTGTTCTGAGCAGATGGAGGGTTTCCCCTCGCAGTCTTCAGCTATGAGCCAGTTTGTCCTTCACACCAGCAGCGTCAGGTCATATTCTACTGGGAGTGCACACTTATTACCACTTTGTACCACTTTCTGTCTCCTCGAAGACACATCCAGTGATGACAACAGTACAAAGAGTGCAGTATAAAAGAAAATCTCCACAGCTGCTTCCTTACTCTTTAGCTCAGATGCCTTTCTGAGGTAATTATACATTGGCCTTCAGCCTTGGGGGGAAAAAAATAGCCCCCCTTCTGCATACAGTATAGGACAGCAGAGAAAATGTGCACAAATAGCAGGATGAGAAAAAAAAAGAGGGCAGATGGAGAGGCATTCGCATTTATTTGAGGTTAGGCCTAAACATAGCTGCAAAGACGTGCACGCTGTCTTTGTGCCACATTTGGACGCGAAACAACCCAGTAAGAGAGAGAGGGGATGAAAGACGATTCTGCTCCTTTGTCTCTCAGCAACTAAAAATAGCTCTTGCTGAGCAGGCAGAGGAGCTGAGCTGCAGTCCCTGCTCCTGCTCCCTTTTCCTCCTTTTTCTGTCGCTCACTGCCTTTAGCACGTAAAGCATCATGTTGATGATGCACGTGAGGAGACTTTCACATCAGCTGTAGGATACAGTTATTATCATCTTAGGTACGGGAAGTGCCAATGATATTTGTACAGTGGTTAGTGGAGGTGTCGCCTGCTGTGCTGATGGATACAAAGATTTCAATTCCACTGTAGATATTTCTAATCTGTTTTCGCATCTTTATTATGGACGCTTTTATTTTGAGAAAACACATCTATGCAAATAAGTACAATACAATGCATCCGCTTGTTAGAGTTTTTGTTGTGTGCATGTGTTAATACCTCCAAGGAGTTTTCATCTTGACCCATATTTGTTTGTTGGTTGGCTGCTTTGTTTCTAAACAAGATTATACAAATACTACTGGACGTATTACTATGGCGTATTACTATTTCAGGGAAAAATCAGAGGCGAATCCAGGAATTTTTTCTTCATTCGCTTTCTTTAACATTGTGAAAGAGGACGATTTGTTGACATTTTCACTGATTTCCCATAATTCATGGATCTTGTTGAAAAAAATCTGGCATCTTTAGGAAACTGATATCTATGAGTGTGTGCAATTTGGAGCCGCTTGATTGAATTTGAGGAGACTGTTGGGCCTTGGTGGGGACATCTGCTTTATTTAGTGCCTTTCTGATTTATTTCAGGTGTTTTTAAGAAGAAAAAATATATACTGATTTCAAGTTGTCGTCTATATCTTGACATCTTTTTCTTTTTTTCAAACATGAAAATCTGAGACCTGTGTTTACGTGATATTATTTTTCTGTCTTCTTAACACAAAAATGTGCAAACAAGCCAGTGAAAAGGCAATGCTGCTGTTGCTAAGGCCGTGGATAAAGCTGGTGTGGCTGTATCCAAGCAATTACACAATGCCAACATGTCCAGCACATATTTATCAGTGTTGCGGCTGTGCTCACATGCCTAGCAACCTTGTGTTATTGTCCTGAAGATTAGCTCCCTGGCTCCACACACACAGATACCGCACTGCTGTCTCCCCTCCCAGCCTCACATTTATGGTGGAAAACAGTGCTAATCTCATTTTAGGGACTACAATGTGCAAACACAATTTACCATTTAATGATGTAAGCTGTTGTGTATCTTTTATACCTATTAACATACAGTATACAATATGTGCATATGATGTATTTGAAAGTGGGTGAGCAGGATTATAGTCACAGAGAAGAGGTGAGTCAGTTCACAATATCTGCCCCTGGAGTGAATCACATATTGCGTAAACCCTGGCACTGGAGAGGAGGAGGAATTTGCTTTGCGTTTTTCTTCACTGGCAGCTAAAAACACCCTCACACAGCAGTGGGAGTGATGGAGCACATTGTTTCTGTTTATTCTGGCTGGAGAAGAAGGGAAGAAGAGGTAGCATTTGGGAAATCATGCCTCTGAATGGACCAAACAGCACTGAAAAGAAAATCAGATTTTCAGAATAAGGCCTGCAATTTTTTAGTGGTGTGTATAAAGATCCACCTCAATCCTTGGGCCTTTAACCCTGTGACTTTTGCTCCATGTAAAGAAGTTACATCGCCGTGTAACATCCAATCACCCATGCATGATTCTGAATGTGTGGCACAGGATACTAGACTGGGAGGTCTGGGGTGGATGAGTTGCTGACAAAGGGTCAGATGAGCGCTGATATAACTGAGTGGGAGGATCAAATACAGTAGCTCAGAGACTGGGAGGTGGCAAAGGATTTTTTTTTTTTTCAATCAGTGGACTGCAAGAGCATAAATTATCTGAAACAGCCAAATCCATCACTCAGGACCCCAGTTATGATATACATGCTAACCTTTTAGACTTTTACTATCCGATTGAATGCAAATGATGTAGCTTGGCTTTAGTGTCTGTGACCTTGGCTGAAGATTATAGGTCAAACTCCTCAATGATTTGCCTCGCAGAATGAAACATATGATTCTGAGGCGATGCTTTGGTTTTCTTGTGTTTTTGTGAGGATGCAGATTGTGAGGAATTAAAGTGGGATGTTGTGAGTGCATGTTTGTACACAGCAGAGACTTACCTCCACCGAGGTGGTTATGTTTTCCTCTGTGTTTGTTGGTTATTTAACGGGATTACTCAAAAAGTGCTGCACGAATTACCACAGATTCTGGGGGTAAGGATGCAGAATGGTCCAGGAAAGGACCCATAACATTTTGTTGTGGATCTGGATGAGGATTTTTTTTGTTCACTTTTTTTAACATCGTGAAATAGTGCATTATTTCACGTGTTTGTTGATTTTGATGAGAAAAATCAGACGTTATTTAAGGGGTTTGTATCTATGAGTGTGTATATTTTGGGGCAGATCCAAATAAAAATCTGGACATAGTGAATTTAGATGAGGTTTCATAAAGGGACAGATGGGCCTTGGCAGATGTATCCACTATAGAGGGTCATCCCAGATGCATTTATGACAGCAAGAAACCACCAGTGCCACAAAACGATGCACCGAATATGCTTGTTGCTGTTGTAAGAACTGACCTAACGATCCTCAATTCAGCTTTTCACGTCATGTCATCATCTCACATGCAGGAGCCTGAGGCGATGCAGCCACTGAACTGGAAGCTGGGGGAGTCGACACTGAGGGGGAAATGAATAATCCAGTGTGTTACGTATAGAGCTGTATAAAACAGAATCAGTGTACAACACAGATTGCACTGATGATGTAAGCTTGTTGTTGACTTTCCCAGTCTGAATGACTGAGCAGAGGAAGGGGGTGTCATTAATCCAGAGCTAGTGGTGACCAGACAGGCGGAAAGGAGGTGTAAGTGGGGGATGGGCGAGCTCTTGTTATGACTGGTGCTTGGCTGTGGGACAAACTTCCAGAGGAGGCCTCGGTGTGTGTGTGTGTGTTTGTGTGTGTGAGTGTGAGTGTGAGAGTGTGTGTTTTGTCTTTTTCCATCTCATGGGTCGGTTCCAGTGGAGAAACACGTCTCCGTGCTGACGTGACGGAGCAGCGGCTGGTATCCGATCATCGCTGGAGGACGGATGGTGTTTGACCGCAGGGGGAAGCAGGACGGGCTGTGTTTGTGATCGCGTCTGGAGAATAGGTTAGTCATCTCCGTGATGGCGGTGTGTCCTGGTGCTGCTCGGCGGGACTGTGGCGCGAGGGGTGTAGCCGGGTTTGAAGTGGCACAGCTCACTGTGCTGTGGTCGGTAGGGGGGGACACGATGAAGGCTGCCTCCTCCTCTTCCTCCTCAGTCGTCACGGGTTAATCATTATATTGAGCCTCGGCGAGTGGCGCTTTGAAATAACAGTGGTTACAGGCGGCTCATTTCCGCATGTCGGGTCACCCCCACTGTGTCGACTATGTGAAGCCGTTGCTGGCTTCTCACCGCCTGGCGTTAGCTTCAATATCATAACCCGGCGATAGTTTCACTGTATGTGCGAAAACTAAGTGATCCGAACACATAACACGGTCTGATGTGAACACACGAGCTGCGGAAGATATCGCCAGGCGAACAGTTTTATCCAAGTAGGTACGAGATTACAGCAACACTGTCATTAGCATAGCATGCTAGTGCTAGCTAGCTAGCTCGCTCGCTGGTTCTTTTCAGTGGGGTGTAGAGTGGCAGCGACGGGTTTACGACCCCGTCAGAGATGCTATTTAAAAAAAAAAGCTAACCACGTTTTACGGCTGAAGTGTTGTGTGTAATGAGTACGTCTGCTAACACGCGCAGGGTGCAGCACATTAGCTTGGTAGCTAACTGGCTCCGTTTGACGAAATCTCGGAGCCCGAGTGGCATGTGAGTGGACGGCTACACAACTAATGTTAACGCGCACGTTAGCCGGGGTGCTAACGCTACCTAGCTTGTGGCATTAAGCATTTGAATGGGCTGGAGAGCGGAGGAAGCCAATCACACAAGTTAGCGAGGTAAACAAGAAGAGAAGTGTTCACTTGACAGGCGCCTCGAATAAGTTACGGTGGCCGACAAAGCCTGTTCCCAGGTCCCCGCGCACATCCACTCAGTGACCCGTGACATGTGGGCGATCCTCAGCCAGCAGCGCATTGTAATGGCAATGAGTTGAATGGAGCCATTGCTACACTTAATAGATGCGGCATGTGTGCATTCATATAAGAAGGGCTGTTTGATTCGGGCTTGTATCACGGTAATAGAGCGCACTTTGACTCCGCCATTAGCACAACGTGAGCCACAGGTCTGCCTTCCTCCAACAGCGCGAGGGTTAACGGACTCCACCGTGGTCCGCTCAGCCCATTCACTGGCCCCCGCGTGTGGGGGGATGGGCAGCGTATTTCCGCTAGTAGCTTACCGTGCTATCTTGCTAATTTAGCTACCGGAAGATTAGCATGGTGACATACCTCGCTTTGGGTTTAACTTGCACGAAATCTGTCCAAGGCCCTGCGCTCGCGTAGACCGCCGATGGCGACACAAACCAAAACACTGAATGGAGCTAGATTAAACACGAGAAGGAGCAAGACGCTGCAATCCCCTGGCACCAGTTTGTGATCCATCAGCACAAGTGAGCTGTAGTTAGCAATCATCTTCTTAATCATACACCTTTTTAATAAGTTAAACTGACAGTGGCATGTCTGTGCTTTATTTACTTTATACAATACAACAAGGAAACACACTTCACCTCTAATTACAGCCCTTCAGGGATGGTTCAATCATGCACTGCTCAAATATCTGCAGACTGTTTGGGCTTCTTTTGCTGACCCAGTTTCTCGCATTGTTTTTGTGACACGCCCCTTCGTGCAATAACACTTTGTCTGTGCCGCCTTTTCACCCACTGACACATTGCTGCTAAAATGTCCCCTCTAATTGGGGCAATTTCCTTCAGCGCTGATAGACAGATACCGTCTCCCGTGACTATTTGGCAAGGCCTGCTGTTCTTGCATGTGAAAGTGTATATTTGGCAGTATTGAGGGAAAATAGGAGCAAAACCCCAGTATGTGTTGGCAAATGGTCCAAAGTGGGAAAAGCATCCCAAGCAGATCCTTTTCTTGTTTGTCAAGTTATTCTACATGCAGAATATTTCCTTATTTTCTGAACATTTGTGAGTACGTGATTTCTGCCCGGAGAAACACTGTCATCTGTTTTATTGGTACAATGTAGATATGATGTCCACCTGTGATGTTTCTTCAGTTTAATGAATGTGTTGGAGGAAGTTAATTCATTTTCTCTCCTGTTTTTCTCAGGTTCTGCGAGTTCTTGCTGAGGACAAGGGAGCTATGATGCGCCTTTTTGAAGACGTTGTGATCACATGGGTAGGGTATCTCACTAAACACCAATATTATGAAATTGACCTGATAAAGAGAATAGTCTTAGAATCAGTCAATCAAATGTTATTTGTATAGCCCATATTCACAAATCACAATTTGTCTCATAGGGCTTAACAAGGTGTGACATCCTCTGTCTTTAACCCTCAACAAGAGTGAGGAAAAACTACCAAGCAACCCTTTTAACAGGGGAAAAAACACAGAAACCTCAGAGAGAGTCACATGTGAGGGATCCCTCTCCCAGGACAGACAGAAGTGCAATAGATGCCACGTGTAAATGAGAACATCAGCAAAATAACAGTATGTAGACATGTATACATCTTAATCACATTATAATGTCCTATTGGACCTTACACAGCTTTTTGTGACCTCACTTTAAAGTAATTCCCCTTGCCTGATGATGCATGCCATGCATTGGTAAACAATGTTGATCTGACTCATAATCAGACTATGCTCTGTGACAAATAAACTGGAATTTGAATGAAATATTCTATTAGCAATTTATGTAAACATCATAATCAAAATAATGTCATATTCAGTATAAGGCCAGTAGCTAAACATTTTGCTGTCACTGATACATGTCCCAGTTTTGTAGCGTTTTGTTCCATGTACAAAAATAGTTTTGCCTCTTTCTGTGGCTGCATATTGACACTTGGAGGATCACCTCACTGTGACCCAGTGTCAAGAGTCAGGTTGAGAAAGGAATTTAGTTTTGTATTCAACGCGTGGGAGAATGGTGTACACAAATGCCTCACACAAAACCATCAGTCTTAAGCGTGTCTCAAAAAATGGCTGAGAACATGCAAAAGTTTCATCTTGAAACATCTCAAACATCCCAGTTGCTTACATAACTGTTCCTGTAAGCAAGAGTGGCGATAGGTTACCACTACAACTGTCGACATGTTAGTGTAATGGATATCTTGTCATTTTGTTTAAACAATGAGCTGAGGTTAAGTGTTGGAGACATTCTTGTTGTGGCTTCAGAGGAAGATAATGGTAAACAACATACACAGGTCCATAGTGTGGGAGCGTCTTCACTGGACTTTTTTGTCTATACATTTGATTTACTTATAAGTTGTGTTTTACACCTGTATAAACGGTTCAGATTTGTTTGGTTGTAACTCAAGGTCCATCGGTATAACTTGTTGAAGGTGTGTTAGAAACATCAAGCATGCTCTATGAATTTCTGAGGTTGTGCACAGCTCTGTGTGATACTCGTATAAGAACAATTCTGCGTCAGTGGCGTCCTCAGCTGTTCCTGTGTGCGTATAACTTGGTCAACACTCAGCGTGAGTCCTACTTTGGCACAGTTCAAATAACTGGATGTCTGGTAATGTGAGACTGGTTTATGTCGGTGAGTTTAATACTGGAATACGCTTGCATGCAGAGAGCTGTCACCCTGCTTCTCTGCGTCTCACTATCAGCAGAGACTCCAGTCAGCAGTGCTGAGAACTACGCTGCATTACATGTATATTAGCGTCTGTCCATCTGCATGCTCCCTCTCCTGATCGCCCACATGTGGCCTCTCTCTCTCCTCTGTGGGCCATTCACTTAAATGACGCCATCCCACTAAACCAGGGCTGTCAGACCCATATTCACATACTCATTAATATAGACCCCTGACATGTTTAAACTGCATCACTGTGTGGGTCTGAATGGAGTAATTGTTTGAACAGATATCCACCATATAGCCTTCAGTGTGTGTAATTTACAGCTGTGAATGTGGAGGTTGATGCTTTTGTTTGATCCACTTTCAAACGTGACACCGTAATCTTTAATGTTAACCAAGGGACCCTGAAAAGAAATGGCTCGTTGTTTAAACCTAGCTTCGGCCGAGCGAGCTGCTAATGAGGCTGTCCAATCCTATCTTGTCACACCTGCAGCTGGAAATAATGTAACTTGACAAGATTCAGTCCGTGAGGTGAGGACGGGTCATGTTCCTCCTGAGTCGAGTTAGCAGCTAAAACACTCCCTTGGAGAAAGAAGCTGTTTGTCTTTTCTGAATAAATGAATTATATGTCAATAGTGGTGTGTCGGTGTTCTTGATAGAGCTAACGATCAGTGCTGAGGTTCATCAAACATTAAAACATATTGGACGAGATGTCAGCATGATGAATTGGTCGAACTATTCGCGTAAGGAAGCTCTGACCCTGTTCACCGCTGCTGCGTCACTTGCATGGTTATGACATTTTGCTGGCACTCTATGAAAGTGGACTAGTATTAGATAAGCCCAAGTGTTATATCAACATGATTATGGTGCACCTTAACAATAGCAAACATGATTGTTGAAGCCATGTTGTGTTATGTCATTTACTGTTGCTATGTAAGATTTTCTGGTTGTTTCAAGCCATGTGCTGTATTCTACTGGTTGTGCTTCGCTGTGGGAAACATTCGCCATCAGGACTTGTTGGGGATTGCTGAAGGGCTTCTATTAGATTCCAGGCCTCTTGGTTTAGTTGGTCTTGGATTTCAGCCTCTGGGATGCGGTAGGAGGCATGTTGACTTTTTCAGTGGGCCGGCACGATGGAAACAGTAGAGGTTCTGTCCCTCATCCAGACCCCTTGTTTATTTCCACAGTCCCGTTCAAACAGTGCGGGTTCTGCATGAATAAATGTGGAGGCTGGACACGAGCTGTACAATCTGTTTTTGCTGAGGTTTAAAGCCAGTCTGTTCTAGACATGTTTGGTCCCAAATATCCCGCCTAGGTAATTATTCCCAGTTGTAGGTTAATGAATGGAAAATGTTACCCTGCCTAGAGCCAGGAGGTTCCTGCATCCACCAATCGGAGAGACAAACAATATATCATTACTTATCAAATGGCAAATCACAATTTATTCTAATTCCCCTAGTCTGAAGTTGCAAGATGTAGGTAAGGCTCGATGACATGTTTATTCTCTCTTCCTCTTCTCTGTTTTCATCATGTGTGCCAGTTTGGGAGTTAGCTCGTAGTGTAACACCATCCTCAGTCTGTGTGTGGTGACACTTCTCTTTTTCACCTGGCTCAGTGCCACTGCATGTCCTCTTCCTTTGGAGTATCCATGTTATGTTTCTGTGTGATGTGAATGCTCATAGGTAATGAAGATACTTTGAAGATACAAGTCAAAGTTATTTTCAGCTCATGTCTGTGATGTGTAACACCACGTCATGCTCTGTGGTTTGTTTTTACAGGCTCCTATGCTGTGCTGACCCAATGGTTTGATCACCAGGACTAAAAATGAGCATAAGCAGTGATGAGGTCAATTTCCTGGTTTACAGATACCTGCAAGAGTCGGGTGAGTTGCACTAGCTTTAGTACATTAAATTATTTTAAATGAAGTATTGTTATACTGCTGAACATGTCTCCCTGGTATTGAACTTTAAATCCATTCTTCTCATTGATTTTTATATAAAGATGGACGACACGACTGCCCCCCAAAAGTACAGCCAAAGCTTTTCGATCGCCACCTAGTGGCTGGCTGCCATATAGGTCATAAATCCCACCTCCTCCGTGTAAACAGTTGGGACATGGGCCACCCAAAAAGTCAAAGTAGACGTTAAATGCATTTCAGATACTTTAGATAGTTCTTATCACACTGATGTTAGTTTAATTGTAAATTTTCCAGTAAGTTTGGTTTTAATTAGTTATTTGATGCTATAGAAACGGGGCGAGACATCATGACTGACTACTGTTAGGTTGAATGTGTGTATCGACAGGACCATGATACACAACGGTCGCTGCTGCACAGACTCTGACTCTAAATGTTCAAGAGGGCTGCGTTAGTATCCAGGGTATTTTAGCTTAACTTCTAGATCGTGAGAGGAAGTGGAGATGCGTCATCCATCTTTACATACAGTTTCTGTTCCCACTTTCTAAATGATCCTGCTTCCACCAGGCTTCTCCCACTCGGCATTCACCTTTGGCATAGAGAGCCACATCAGTCAGTCCAACATCAATGGAGCCCTGGTGCCCCCTGCTGCCCTCATCTCCATCATCCAGAAGGGCCTGCAGTATGTGGAGGCTGAAGTCAGCATCAATGAGGTCAGGCATCATCTTTACGCCATCAGCTACTAATTAGTGTCATTTACAAAACACTGGCAAGAAAAAGTCCACTATCAGCGTTATGTTTTGACTCAAGTATGCCTGTATGCCAAAATGTTACTTTGCTGACTTATAATGATCTCAATTAGCAATAAATCTCTTCTTACATGAGCAAAGTCTGGTTATATAAAGCTGCATGTTTTCTGTGTAGGACGGAACCTTATTTGACGGGCGGCCCATCGAGTCGCTGTCCCTGATCGATGCCGTGATGCCAGATGTTGTGCAGACCAGACAGCAGGCCTACAGGGACAAGCTGGCCCAGCAGCAGCAGGCGGCAGCAGGCAGTTGCAGCGGCACAGGACCCCAGGGAGGCACGAAGAACGGAGAGGGTGCCGCCAATGGGGAGGAAAACGGATCCCACGCCTTAGCCAGTAAGCTAGCTCATGGTTGTTCAGCCTCTGAATCAGCACCTTAGCAAAGATCTGTGTTTTCTTGTGTTTGGTCACACAGGAGGAATCCTTTTGTTTCGTGATCTTATGCAGGATTTTATTTTGGAACTAAATGCTGTGGCATCAAGATTAAAGTTTATGTGGAACTATGCAAGCTGTCTGGGATAGTCTGACACTGAGAGTTATATAAAGGATGTAATGTAGGATAATACCGTAGCAGAAAGTTGGCACATTTATATATAAAATACAGAAAAAAATAATATATGAAATTATATTATATGATGGAGAAAAAAGTAAACTGATAGGACTAATCCTGTTTCTAATTGTGACTAAAATGCTATAAAAGACTTAAGTCACATTTTATTCCGTAGAGTTAAATCCAACCCCTTTTTATAACCAGTTCGTTAACGTATGTGTGTGAGTGAGTGTATGAGAGAGTTGTTCACTTCTTTTCTTAGGATGTTTTAATCACAATAATACACTGGGCCTCAGAATTAAATGCTGCTGAGGGGTACTCACAGGCTTATAGCATGAATTTATAGCATCTAACATTGGCTTGATAACGCTTATGTTACACTCAGCGCCCACCTTGTGGGCACACTGTGTTTTTATATACACTCTTGGCCTTTCAACAGTAGCATAGTGTGCACTGTAATGCCACAGCTGTCATCTGTTCAGGCTGGTATTCGCTCAGTGCAGCACTGTTTACTTGACTCCTCAAGAAACACTGGCGTCGCTAGTCTGTTTGGATTAACAACATTAGACGAAGTAAGTGGGCTGCTGTGGGACTGAAGCTTTCTAGGAAATTAGATGATGTCAAACGTTGTTAAAAAATAATCCAGTTTGCTTGTTAGTATATTTTCCTGATCTACAAAGCATTACCGTGGGAAAGTTGGTTATTCATTTTAAAAAGTTTAGACCATTTTACTGGAAACGTGATTCATTACATCTTGCAAGGTTTTCGTAGGGACTTAAAAACCCTATAATTTCATATTCTGAATTCTGAATTTAAGCATTAAAAAGTCCTAAATTTGTTCAAATATTATGAGTTTGTCTTCAGAACAGTGGCACTGTCGTTTATGAATACTCTTGTACAAACCTTTGGATAAAAGTTTTGTTTGTGCTTCTCACTCCTTCCCGTAGATCACCTCGCAGAGATGATGGAGGATGATCGAGATGTGGAGATCCCCCAGAGTAAAGCCATGGTCCTGAGGGGCCACGAGTCTGAAGTTTTCATCTGTGCCTGGAACCCAGTGAATGACCTCCTCGCCTCGGGGTCAGTATCAACACATCATGCCTCTCTGTCCATGTGGTTCCTCATGCAGTGTTAAAAATAGCACGGAAAAGTGTCACTCTTCCAGGACACTTAAGACATGTAATGCATTCGATTATTTTAATAAATGTTAGTTATTTGTTGTCACTGCATTCCTAATCAAAGTCCTTTGACCCAGAATAGATTGAGTTGTTTAACTCAAAAAACCCTCCAATGAAAATCAAGTTTTATCCTTATTTCCCTTTGGCGTTTTTTAATTATGATACAAGACAAATCGCTGAAATCAACAGTCAATGCCCTTTCTGAGTATTTTCACCTTGGAACTGCAGTTTAACAATCACACCCAGACACCATCATAGACATAGTCTCATTCACATGTATCCAATATCAGCAAAACATAATTATCTGTATTGTAGAGAATTGTCCTGATACATCGATTTTGAAGCAAGGGCTATGTTACCACTACTTACTCCATAGCTGATCAGGCCAAACCACATTTAGCATTTTATTGTGTTCTTGTTTTACACATTAAGACACCACCCACGGAAAAATCTTCTAAAACCTAATGGCTTACAACCTGAGGGCTTCCTGAAAAAAATATATTTCTAAGGGTCTGAAACAGATATACATTTTTATTGTAAATCATTGACTTTGCGCTAATATATATTGACATTTAAAAAAGAAAACCAATAAACCTGTGTTGAATATGTTGACAGAAGGTCTTGTGGTTTCCAGTCATGTCCAGTTTTCAGGACAAAGGCAATGATTAACAAAGTCTTTTTAAGCGTTTTAACTTTCAGCTGCCACCTGGTTTTTATTTACTGTTTTTATCT
This sequence comes from Hippoglossus stenolepis, assembly GCF_022539355.2. Taxonomy (NCBI): domain Eukaryota; kingdom Metazoa; phylum Chordata; class Actinopteri; order Pleuronectiformes; family Pleuronectidae; genus Hippoglossus; species Hippoglossus stenolepis. The sequence goes on from NC_061493.1 coordinate 8,874,148, forward strand.
GCTTCAGACCATGAGAAATTCGAGTTTTAGTGACCATAAAGTCAACTACAGTAAATTTACTTAGTGACCCTGTAATGGCGTTGCACTGTTAGACAGATCAATCTTTACAGCTGGTGAGGGTGAAACTTACTGGCCAATTTCCTCCGCCTCCTTGTAACCAGCTTCTTTAACAACCATTGTCTGAACTGCGACTTCAAAAACATTTGAGAAGGCTGAAACTGCCAAAAAACACAACAAAAATATTTCCCCATCATGCATTTCTCCTTCCCAGCTTGTACTTTAGGTGAATTTCAATGAAGGTCATTAGTCTTGTGTCTTGAAAACAATGACATCATAAAAACCGCATCTTGCATCAGATCTTAGTGGTTTAAATGCACAGGTCTGTCCGCAACAAATCGTCTCACCGAATCAGTTTCCTCCTGAGAGGATAACGTGCATTTACATCTCTTACCACTCCTCCCCACTGTGTTTGGCCCTGTTTAAACCTCACATCATATGTCTGAAGAGATCCTATCACAAGTGCACAGCTGTATGTCAGTTCACACCTGGCTTTAGAATGTCTGTCCACATGCATCTCAAGTGAGCACTTGTGATCTTATCTCCCTTTGCAATTAAACACACACATCATTGCTGGTTGCAAAGACCAAATGTTTTGTTTTTTTGTCTCGGGCAGGTCCGGAGACTCAACGGCACGGATCTGGAACCTGAGTGAGAACAGCACAGGTGGATCCACCCAGCTGGTCCTGAGGCACTGCATTCGGGAAGGAGGCCAGGATGTACCCAGCAACAAAGATGTCACCTCACTAGACTGGAATGTGAGTGTGTGTGTAGTACAGTAAGATTGTGTGCGTCGGCTCAACGGAGTGCAGATTTGTAGTAATCTAATCTAGTGCCGTGTGTGCATGCCTGTGGCCACTACTTCTGCTCAAGACATTCCTTCTAACCAGATCTATGGGAGAGAGTCACTCCCACAGCAACAGGCCTTTTATGCTGTTCAGCCTGAGTAGTGCAAGTCAATGCACAACACCACATCAGCACTAATATCTTATCTTTCATAAAATATTTATTAATCAGAAGAGCCTCATGAATATGGATGGTGGAATTTATCTGTGCAATATGGAACAATTCTTAACCAAAATATGCAAATTAAAGTGAAAAAGATTTAATGCGACTGACTGCAGATGAATAAAAAACATTTTTGTCTCTTTCAGAGTGAGGGAACGTTGCTAGCAACAGGTTCATATGATGGCTTTGCTAGAATATGGACAAAAGATGGTAAGACTTAGCATATATTACAGCGATCTATTTGTGGTCAAATGTTTTTGTTGTCTTTCTAAGTGGCATTGGGTTCTTTTATATTTTCAGGTAACCTGGCCAGTACCCTGGGTCAACACAAAGGTCCTATATTTGCACTCAAGTGGAATAAGAAAGGAAACTTCATCCTCAGTGCTGGTGTTGACAAGGTAAAGCCTGTTGATTTTATCTGTGGTTTTGAATAAGCTCGTTGAATACCCATGGGTTTGGGAGCAGTGCAGCTTTTCCAAAATATGAAAGTTTCTTGAAACGTTATGTTGTTATTGTCTCATGGACCCCCTGAAATATTTCCATCTAATCTTAACCTCCTTTAGACAGGATGAAAGCAGCATTTCCTACTGGTTTGAACGTTGGCGCTGTTGTCATGAAGATCACATCGTTTCCCAACTAACTCATCTTTGCTCATTTTAGAAAGGCCTCCAGCAGAAAATATGATCTTTGATACAATTTTCAGACAAAGATTCATAGATGCAGGGGTGGAAAAAACGTATATTTACTTTTGTTTCTTTGTATTTGTACTTTTGCGTACTTCTCTTAATTTACAGAGTAAATCCTGACAGAGTAAGAGCACCATCAGACTTACTTGAATGTTTCAGTGTCTCTACAGAGAAGAGCATCAGCAAATACTGTGTTGCCTAGCAATGTAGTGTTTTCTGTGTTGGTTGGCTGCAGCCACTGTGGATTGTTGTTTATACATCTCCTTATCTGTTGCTTTCTTCTGCTGTTAGTTCTAAGAAGTGACAGCTTATTTGATTTCTTTAGCTTGATATTGCTCTCTAATACCTGCTATGGAGACTGGTAATTAACAACTACCAGTTGTATGCACAGGTTTCAAAATGCCTGACTGGAATTTATTGGTTGTTTTCAGTACAATTCTCATCTGCAACAAGAACAGGCATATATGCATTGAAATACCATGAAAATACCAGGGCATGTACACTTACTGCAAATATTATTGTCTCCGATCTTCATCAATACAAATACAAATAAACGTCCACAAATGATAGAAAAATACACTTCAGATTTTACCTGATAATTATTTTATTTAATCTAAGTTTTCTTCAGTATCATAAGCAATTGAGTGGTAGTCGTCAATGTCATCCATGGGTACATTGCAAACCAGACCGGCTAATGGTTGATTCTGCGTATGTTTAGCTGGAAAATTATTTTCAAAATATAAACAAATATATGCTATAAAAAGGGCTCTCGCATGAAATACCAGTACATACTTGTAGCTGACATTGCAACGGTATATTTGATAGTAGATATGAAAGGTAGAGGGACAGACGGAAGAGTAGTTCACAGAAAAAGAGAAATTCGCAACTCATAAAGATGACTGACTGAATCCCCTCCACCTCCCCTAGAGAAATATATCCAGTCTGCATGGGGCTGTACTTTTCTATATTACCTGTAGGTCAAACAAGGCGTTACACAGGGAGGTCACAGGTTTATTCAGGATAGGATATTAGTCGATCAGTTGCATTGGAGGGTTGAAATTGTACAGAAATGTGTAATGGTTTAATAGGTTGGTGTTTTTTCTTTATGTCTACTAAAGCACTTGTCGAAGATGAACGGTTTTCCAAGATACAACTTTCCTAAGATGTTAAAGGCAACTTTTCATGGGTATTTCAAATTCTATTTTGTTGGGTCACTATTTGCTCTCGAGGATTAGAGAGTTGGAAAAAGTCTTTAATAGCTAATGTTCACTTGAGAGCTGTATTCTGAAATGACGCTGTGGATTTTAGGTTGTAGTTAGCACTGAAAAATTCAGCCAGACAATAATCGATAATGGAAGAGAGACAAAATTACAGCCAGAGGTAGCAAATAAATGAAAATGATCTATGCGCATCAGTTATGGTAAGGTGTGATGCATTTCCATCAAACTGAGATCTCTCTCGAAGTTGTCACAACAAACCATTCATGGACATTGTGCAACATTGCCATCTAGTGTACTAAAATCTAACAACACACCATGTCACCTACAGGATAGGCTGCACATTAATACTCAAGCGCAGTTGTCTTGCAGGTATAAAAAGGCCTGAGGTGTCTCTATAAACATATATATATGATTGTGTGTGGGTAATGTAAACTGTGTTTAAGTAATGATAAATAATGGAAATATCCTCTCCCCCCCCGCACAGACGACAATTATTTGGGACGCACACACGGGAGAGGCAAAGCAACAATTTCCTTTCCACTCTGGTGAGTAACAAGACTCTTCATTCAACGGTTTCTGTTTTCAGACCTTCTGCCACAGCTCTATTTTTTTTCCGCCATCAAATCTTTCAACACATAGTGACTGATACCTTTGCCTCTGTCATATTCAACGTTTCTGAACAGCAGCTCTTTCTCTGTGACACTGTTTAGCTTGTTGGAGTGTGACAGTAACAGACCTGACCCTCTAATGTACTATCTGCACTTATAGTGTTGTTACAGATTGAGTGTGGCAATAAGAAATCTTCTATCGGTCAATCATATACGCATGTTGTGCTTTCTCATGTCCTGCTTGTACATGTCAGCGCTGCCGCAGCCCTTAGCTCTGTCTCTGCCTCCCAACAGCACCTGCTCTGGACGTAGACTGGCAGAGCAACAACACGTTTGCCTCCTGCAGCACGGACATGTGTATCCATGTGTGTAAGCTGGGTCAGGACAGACCTGTCAAGACCTTCCAGGGACACACGGTAAGACATGAGTGTTCTGCGTGTGTGGAGGAGTGGAAATGAAAAGACAGACCAAAGTTACAGTTTTCAGAACAACCTCTTTAAACTGATTATCACATCGTGTTTATGAGCTGAAACAAAACTGATTATGAAAAACTATTTGACTCATTTTGTAAAGACCTGCCAACATACATAGTGTAATGTTTTCTTAAGAGTTCTATTTTAATCTTAAAATTGGTTTATTGTCGATATGAACATTTAAAAAAACGATCACATAATAAGTTCGACTTTTCTCTATATTTTGACTTTATTCTTAAAAAAGTGCTTGGCTCTAACACTTTATCGTAAAACCATGTCAAACTTGAGACCTAGTTTTAGAAGTTAGTTATCAGGATGCATGGAAATACTGTATAATGTTTCTAAATTAGCTGTTGCCTGTGTTCACCACAACACATCTGTGTTTTGTTTCTAACCCCCTTCTTACTCGCGACAGAATGAGGTCAACGCCATCAAGTGGGATCCCACTGGCAGCTTGCTGGCCTCCTGCTCTGATGACATGACGCTCAAGGTCAGTTCACACAATGCACAATAAGTGAATGTCACCTAATGCCCGAGAAAAGTTAGAAATCAGCCTCAATCAGACATAGTTTGAAGAAAAGTGTTTTGTATTATGTTTGTAGCAAACTTAACAGCTGCTTCTTTATCATCACCTCACACAGATCTGGAGTATGAAACAGGACTCGTGTGTACACGACCTCCAGGCTCACAATAAAGAAATCTACACAATCAAGTGGAGCCCCACAGGCCCCGGGACCAACAACCCCAGTGCGAACCTCATGTTGGCCAGGTAAGAAAACAACAGCAGTAGATGAGCACCAGTTTCACTTTTCTTCTACTTGTGTCATTTGACTGGACTGTTACAGGGTAGTTTTCTGTTTATAGATACAAGATGAAACCAAAAGTATGAAATCCTACAATCTTAAATTTAGAAGAAGAAAAAAAAAGAAGCTAATAACAAATAGTTTTCTTTGTTAGAATTATTAGGTGATATAAGGATGCTTGATAAATTCAGGTGTTCTGTGTTAAAACAGATTCTTTACTGCCTCACTCTGGTGAGTCGTTGATACAATATCGCGACCTTGCCGCAAACTTTTTATCTTTTTTTCAGGGGGCAGAAAATGTGGGAAATTTGTAATAACTTGTTTATATTTTCTGTCCTCTGATCAGATCAGTCACAGTCCTATTCCATAAAATACCTCATCAATAAAATACCTGACAATTATTTTAGGGTTTTGACTGATACAGTTTTTAGGTTTGACTTGTCATACTAAGGTTGACCTGGATTCATCTGAGGAAACCGCTCAGGGGCCAGAGTCTTGCTTTAAGCACACAGCCACCTTCAGTAAACTTCAGATGCATCATGAAGTACGCCTCTGAAGTCACACATTATCTCTGCCTGGATTTATTTGTCTTTTTTTAAATAGAGCCTGATCAATGTGTCAGTCAACTGGTAAAAATCAGCATTGATGTTTGCAGTTATGAAAACTTTTGTTTTACAGACAATGCAGACAAAATGTGTATTTAGGTTTACATTTTACATAAAAAAAAAGTATGTTTATTTTCTTAATTCAAGTCCTGTTTATATGGTTTGATATTTAATGTATAGTTATTTAAAGTAAAGCTTATGGTCAAACAGTTAAATGTGGAGCCTCGATTACATTTTTTTTGTCACCTCCACTGGCTCCCGATCAAGGCCTGCATCAACAAACTCCTCCTCCTCACTTATAAAACCCCCCCCACGCCCTCGCCCCACCATATCTAACCGACATCCTCCAGCCCTACACTCCTCTCAGAAAGTCCTCAAACACAGGATGTCTCTCCATCCCCAACACCAAACTGTGAACCTGTGGAGACAGAGCCTTCTGTGTCGTAGCCCCCACCCTCTCTCTCCCTGCCAAAATCTGCAACGCTGCATCTCTGGACAGCTTTAAAAAACTCCTCAAACACCACCTGTTTAACGCTCCACCCTGCCATTAGTGCTGTTTATTTCTGTCCTGTTTTGTGCCAATTACTTTCTTTTCTCTTTTGTCCCCTCGGACACATGTAAAGCGTCCTTGGGTCTCTTGAAAGGTGTTATATAAATTCAAGCTAATATTAAAATGTTGTCGTTACGGTGTGATAAAGACATCTTATGAATGATAATTAAGTATTTCTAATATTAATATATCCACATCAAAAATTCTAATACTGAAATATCAATATCCGTACAATCAGTATCAGCCCCCAAAAATCTAGATAGGTCAGAATTGTCTATTTGCTTGTGAGGATTTTGTATCTGAAATATGAGATAGTCGACACAACAGTGAATCAATCATTTATATTTAATCACTCTTCTATGATGAAGCGACTAATCATTTATAATTTTAATTTATTTGTAGCTGTCATGTCCTGTTTACATGCTTTACTTTACAACTTGCTACATGGCACCTTATTTTCATTCCACTCGACACAGAGCCCACTTTAGTTTCCCTTTCTCTTCACCTCTCTCCAGCGCATCATTTGACTCAACAGTGCGTCTGTGGGACGTAGAGCGCGGCGTGTGTATCCACACGCTGACCCGCCACCAGGAGCCCGTCTACAGCGTCGCCTTCAGCCCTGATGGCAGGCATCTCGCCAGCGGCTCCTTCGACAAGTGTGTCCACATCTGGAACACTCAGGTGTGGGATCATAGCAGATTAACAAATACAGTTCTAAAGCTTTACAAAAAATAAAAAAGCTTGCAATTGCTCACATGTGTTTTTGTTTCCTCAGACGGGTGCTTTAGTTCACAGCTACCGGGGAACAGGAGGGATCTTTGAGGTGTGCTGGAACGCCACAGGGGACAAAGTAGGCGCCAGCGCGTCAGACGGATCGGTGAGTTGCGTCATACACGTAGCAGCCATTATGATCTCTGTGTACAACACTAACGCCTGCCTACGGAAATATGAACTTTGTAGGTCAAATCTGTGAATAAACAGTTTGACTCAGGCAAATGGCCGCTAAATGGTAATGGTGTGTGGCCAAACTTAAAAGTTCAGTTTCACTTCTGCTGCAGATAAATTTAGGGGTAGATTCATGACACAGGGCTTCCTTGTTTCAGTAATAGGAAACACACACACACACACATGGCTAAAACCACAGTCACGTGAGATTTTTGACTAATCCAAGAGTGTGTCAACTCAAAATGTGAGGCAAGCACAGCAGCTTGGCACGAAGCCTGTGATCAGGGAGGTGACTGCAGACACTTAATCAGTCAGTTGTCTCTGCTTGAGCAAAATTGAACTTTGAAGCCATTCCTTTGTTTGCCAAGTAACACTGACATCATTTAAAAATGTAATGTGGGAGAAAATGTCCATTTTGGCACAAACTCTTTGACATGCTGTTGGCAGCAGGTACTTGAGGACTGGCCAGGGTAGGAGAATAGTATAGAGGGGCCCTTAAAGAAAACCTGCATCACTGTTCACACTGCAGCACAGTAGCTCATAGCTTAGACACACTTTGAGGTGGCTTTGGATCAAGTATCTGAATGTCAATAAGCTGTTGGTCCAAAATCCGGTTCTCAACTCAGCCAAACAGAGGAACAGAGGACATTTGATGTGGGAAAATGAATGAAATTCCTTAATAAAGCTGAATGTGCATCAGTGTCTATATTTATGGACAAGACAAAGGTTGTGTTTAAATATTCGACTCTTATTCCACACAATCATTTGGTCTCATCAAGTCACAGCATGACAATTGATGCTCCTCAGTCTTTATCTGTTTTCAGACATGAATTCAGGAAAATCTCCTGAGAATTTGGTCTGGACATTTCTGGACTTTGCCTTTCACAAATGAACAACACAGCAGGAGATTGTTCGGGTTAGACACAACAAGAGGAAATTGTCCAGAATATTCTGGCGAGGGCTGGCACCTGGGTAGAGCCGGCAGGAGGCAGGACATGATGTTTAAATTCTGCGGAAATGCCGTGTATTTGTCTATCAACACAAGCATCAGGCCTCCCTTGGGGAGTTTGTAGCTTTGTGTTTAACTCTCCTCCTTCCTGTTTTTCCAGGTTTGTGTATTGGACCTGAGGAAATGACACTCGTCTGGGGGGAGCCGTGGACCGACTACGAATGTGTACATAGCCAAACTGACTGACTGTCCCTGCCTGTCCGGCACACTGCTGTAGTCCCATCAGATGCGATGGCCTGTCATTACAGCCCCACCCCCCGCCTCTCTCTCTCTCTCTCTCTCTCTCTCTCTCTCTCTCTCGCTCTCTCTCATGTACACACAAGGACCAAAACCTTTGCCACACAAAGTTGTTATGCACAGGTCTCTGTGGCCACGCCCAAGACCTGCAGGAAGAAACATTAGATCACTCAGTATAACCATGTCGGACCCATCGTACACAAACCAAAACACCAGGATTCTTCTTGCTTTGCTCTTTTTATCCTTTGTACCAGGTTTATAAAGATGCTTGTTTTCTGCTGGCCTGTGCATATTGCACACGTCTGGTGTCCTGTGGACATTGTTGTGTTGAATTTGGATTTTACGGATCTCTGTAGGTTTTATATGACGAGTAGGTTGGGAGAGAAGGGAGGGGCTGGGGTGTGGGAGTGGTTTGTCTTTTACAGTGGGTGTTCGAAGCTGTTCATTGGGCGATCCGCTCATCTTGTTCTTGGCATTCTGTCAAGCTCAGAAGATGAAAGCATTGACAATTTTTCCGACTGTCTTTACAAAGTGTGAAGCAGTCTGTCAAACAGTGAACTGTCCTTTGTTTTTTTTGCAACTTTAATCCTCAAAAATGGTTTTCAGGTGTTAATTCATCAGGTTAATATGAATCTCTAAAGAATTCAAAACCTCTGCGGCTGTAACTTCATGTTGATATCATGTTCTAACAGTGTGCTGAATGTGTGGACAGCTTGAGGTTCACGTCATTGAAATAGAGCTCGTAAAAACACGGCCGTGCTTTGTGTGTCATCAGTGAAGTAATGTGGCACAGTAATGGCTTATTTTCTGGCATCTGTCTAGTTTCTGGGATGTGTAGGGAAAGGGAGGGAGGGAGAGAGATGCAGGAAAACAAGTCCATAACGGCATGAATTCATCTGACGTGAAATAATTATTAGTCATAATTGTGCGTGTTTCTTCCGTTAATAGCTTGTTGCTATCCAGTGCTGGAAGATAATCAGAATAAGTTGGTCTAGTTGTGTCCCATTTCCTCTGCTTAGTCATTAAAACAACACGGCATCATCCGCAGTATCACTTCTTCTGGCGGCACAGGATCCTTTGATCGCACCTTCATAAAAACACGACTCAACATTTGCTCACATGACGACAGCGATTTGACGACTCTGGATTTCCTATCAGTTTGTCGTGTCGAGTGTTCGCAGTCAACTTGGAGTCTTCGTTCCACTTTCACTCTGTAACGTGTGCAGCTTTTCATACCCAGTGTCGAGTACACACTACAGTCCTTGGTTTGCTGTTGTCAGGCAGTTTTTGCCCAGCATTACTACACACACACACACACACACACACACACACACTCTGGAGACGGGCTGTGTTCAGGCCTATGCACAGATAGACAGTGCTTTTGTTTGTAGTGTTCAGAGTTGCCGTTTTGAGGCAGTTCTGCGCTTGCATATGACTTGATGTAACATGGTATCTGCATATAATATATATATAAATATATATATCTGTGCTATCACAGGGGATTCTTTTGTATGCCACTCGTGTGCTGAGGGTGGATTTTAAAGTAACTTTTTGAAGACGCTTGAAATACAGTATGTGATGTTGCTGTGCATCACCCGAGGTCGTGACCATGAGGTTTTGTTTTTTATAAAATACCATTAAACAGTCATAGCGAAACAATAGAGCAGCCCCTTTTAAAGGGTCTTTTTTTGTTCTTCCTCTGCACTTTAGGCTAAAAATTGAGAAACAGGAAGATGTGTTTATTCAAGCCATCACAGACGCATCTAATGTTTGAAATGCTCTTAAAAATGAATCAGCTGAAAGTGTTGCAGCGACAGCGGGGAAACAAGGGTAACTAGTGTCCTGTCGGACTCCTGGATTAGGTCGAACCCAGCCAACTTCATGGCATTCCAGGTCTCATCCCGTAGCCATGGAAAACATCAAACATACATCATCAGACATTTTCTTTAGAATGTTACTTGTTAGAAACAAAAAAATTGTACTGAAGCTAAAGAATATTTTGAAGTTTGCTTTAATACAGTCAGCAGTGATTGGACTGTAACACAAAGACTATTTCAAATGATGTCTATGACAGTGGAATGGTATTTTATAATGGTTAGTTTTTAGATGATACGTTTTTTACACTGCATTCAAGTGTGTTTGCTATTTTTTGTTCTTACCGAAAGTACTAATGTCAATTCTATCTTTGCTATGTCGGAGAGCCCTTGAAGGTTTTGTATTTCTCAAAACTTTTGTAATTCTGATTTATTTGTAGCTATGTACTCAAAATGAACAAAAAATATAAAATTTGGATTTAATTGTTGATGTGTAACACAGAACCTGTAAATACCAATTTACATTTTTTTTTTTTGTGTTGTCTTTGCCCTCACTTACGTTGTACTCTTCTCTCTCACTCACATGGTTGCTGTCTGCAGCCTCCTGATCTGACTGTTGTAATATCACTCAGATCTCAAGGTCTAGAATAAAATCTATTTTGATAATATCAGCGTGTTCAGTCGTTGGGTTCACTCTGCTGCACTAACTGTCTTTACTCAGGGAGTAAACCTATGCATGGGAAGGACAAACCAGTATACACTATGTTAAAGGTCATGTATGCACACCAAACACATACGGGTTGTATTAACCAGAATAATACTCTGAGTAAGACACTGCCATGTAAGCAGTGTTTTCGGATTCAACCCGAATAACGTCAGACTCAGATTAATATATACAGTAATCTAATTAAAATTTGGATTATACTGATTCAATGTGCAATATATAGACACATGTACGTCTCAATGACATTGTAACATTCTATTAGAGCTTTCACAGCATATGGCAATAGCAACATATGACCGTTCAAGTGTGAATATGAATGGAATATTATAAATTAGCTACTAATGTAAACATAATCAAAATAATACATTATTCAGAATAAGATTACTGGGATCCATGTAAACAAAGTTAGTATGGTCTAAAGCTCAGCCTTAGTTTGTGAATTCAGAGATATTTGTGGTCCAAAGATAAAAACAATTCATGATAAAAGTCACATTTCTTTTTAATCAAAAGACAGATTTTTTTCTCCTGAGTGAATGTTGTGACTTTAAACTCTTCATTATGAGCAGAGAGTGACGGACATGTTCAAAAGGACGCAGAGCATGTAGACCTAATTCAAAGGATACAATGAATAAATCAGCTAAAACAGTTCAGAAGATGCATGTTGAACAAAGTATCCATGTGTCTGTGGGTTTTCTCCAGGTTCTCCAGCCTCCTCCCACAGTCCAAACACATGCAGGAAAGAGTAATTGGAGACTCTAAATTGACTAGGTGTGAATGGTTGCCCGGTGATATGTTGGCGACCTCTCCAGGGTGCACACCGCTTCTCGCCAAACGTCAGCTGTGATTGGCTACAGCTTCCCCCCGCCCCCACAGCCCTCAAACGATAAGCTGTATAGATAATGGATAGATGGATGTCAAACAAATGTGCAGCAGCATGGTCTCAGATAAAACCAGGCCATTATATAACCGCCGAACCTCTGATCTCCTCCCATGCAGTGCCCTGACCGTCAATCTCGCTCTGATCTGACCTTCAACCCTGAGATTCTCGAACATCGTCCTCTCCTGTCAGATCTGAATAACTCATCTGACACCTTGTCTCATTTCCTCATTGATAGACAAGAAATGGAAGCCCTTACTGGAATGAATTTTCAATCTTAACTTCTCATCAGTCATTGCATATTAATGGAGATGATGTGGTTTTGATAAAGTGATCAAATCAGTTTTTTGTATTTCCTGCCTGTATTTCATGACTCATGTCCCATCCTTTCACCAAAATGCCATAAGGTCACATCAGCGTTTTTTGCAAAATCCTGCTACATGACGGAAGATGGTAGAAATAACAAAACACCAAACGCTGTCAATCAACTCAATGTTACTGTCATGTTTGGTGGTTACCAAAATAACTCAGTTTTCCCTGTGAGAGATTGCAACATTGCCAAGTAAAATATGGAATGCCATAAAAATCTGTCAAAGCTGGTTAATGTGGAAATATAAAGGGGAACAAATTAAAATCATAAATAACGTACTAATAACTTTAAAATGTGGAAGTATAATGACTAATCTTAAAATAAGAATAATTATAGGAGTAATTCCCAGCAGCAGTTAAATTAAATTCAGTCGTCTGTGCAGTTTGTTCACTGACACCGTCCGAAAGAAAGAAAATATACACCTAAGAAAGAGAGCAGATATATGTTATATAATGGTTGTACCCTAAAAGATTACAAATAAAAATAATTGAACACATACGGATGTGTTTGTGTTTGGTTTTTTGGGGCCACCTTTGGCACCTTTGGTTGACATGCGGTATTGCTGTGGCCTAGTTCTGGCAAACAGGGGCAGGCAGCCCAAGTTCAGACACCATTCACTCTCACATTCACACGTACAGACAATTTAGAGTCTTCAAATAACCCATCTCCAGTCTTCGTGTCTTTGGGCTGTGGGAGGACGCTGGAGTACACAGAGAAAAACCCACGCAAATATGTAGAGAACATGCAAACTCCACACAGAGGGACCCTGGCCAAACCAGGATTCAAACCAAGAACCTTCTCGCTGTGAGGCGACAGTGCTAACTCCTGCTGGCCTGTTTATTGTGAGGCCATTTCATTCATTCAAACTGTTTGTACTTTGGTATTGTCCTAGTTGCCGGTCAAGCCTCCTTGATCTTGACCAATCAGGAGAGTGCATGTAACTGATGTTAAAGGGGACATAGCATGCAAATTACACTTTGTTAGTGCTTCTACACGTTAATGTGGGTATCTGGCATGTCTACCAACCCAAAAACTCTGGGAAAAAAACACTTGCGCGTTTTGTTATGGTTCCTCTAAGTCAGAAACGTCATGCTTGAGTGACTGGAATGAGCTTCCTGTGTATTGTGTCGTAACAATACACTGGAAGTCTCCCTACATGGCCTTGGCCCACCCCCCACCTCATACAATGTCCCCTTTAACTGAAGTAAGTGAGCTGGGAGGAAGTGGAGGTTCTTTTCGTTTTGCTCTGTGTCTGACCCGAGTGAGAGTTACGTTGCCGCTGAGACATCGTTCCCCTAACGTTACACAGCCCCCTGTTCTCCTCCTCTATACACCTGCGCTACAGTATTAAAAACTCATCAAGACGCTAGGACATTTCTTTTAAATTGATTATTTGTGTGTGTCTTTCCAAGTTTGGAAGAAATGGACACATGTATATACAGTATATCCTGTTGTCGTCGACATCCGTGACCTCCTGACAAACATCTCTATTAATCAGGTCATTCAGTATATTTTTAGACCCCGGCCGACTGTACCAGTCCCTCGCTTAACTCTCAGGTGAAACTCTGAGCTCCATTAAATGAGGTCGGACAGTTTGGACTTTGTTAGCGTAAGTCTGCCCTGAATAGACAATAAGTGGAGATGATGATAAAAACTACTTAACCGAGTCAGTTTGTCTGAATAAAAAAACAAAATGTCTGGTTAGGGTAATAAAAGTACAAAGCAAATGATATTCCAGTGGGGAATCCATACACACTATCAGTTACTTCAGGTTTACTACATACAAGAGGATAAATCTACAACAATATGAAAACCTGAAACCATCAGATATTACAAACTGTGTTATAAACTGATACTTCACAGCAAAACAAATGTTTGAATGTATGGATTTATATCAATGACACACAGATGCGGGCCACTTCGATGCAGCACTTCGATCCTTCTTGTGACCCTGGGTTGGACTTGACCCTAAAGTTGCCCACTTGTAAAATAGCAAATGTGGCCCAAATATCCCCAAACAAATGTTTTTTTGGCCAACATTCGGTTCAAAATGTAATCTGGACGTGAACCTAAAGTGGCCCATGTGGTAAATGGTGAATATGGTCAAATTCGGGCCACCTTCGGTTGACATGCAGCAGTGCCATCACTCCATGTGATATGTGAGCCAAATCTTGGCCAAAATCATTTTGCTTTCTGGGTTATTGCAAGGAATACATTTGTCTGGTTTTCTGTTACTACTTGGATAGTATTAGGAATTATAAATATACGATTTTAATGACACTACTACTCTTACAGATCCTGCGTATTTATCCAATAACGATATTCTTATCTGTACTATATTTTTTCAAGATAAAGCGAAACGGTTTTTGACCTAAGATCAAATCAAATTTGATGCTCTTTTATTAATGAAGCTATATAGCATTATTTAGTGATTCTAAAGGCTCCACCTTGAACAGATGTCTGTGTACATTTAAGTACATATGGCTACATTGATAATAGTCCGCCTTACTAATTATTTACTTTAAAGTAAAATATAGAAAGCAGGGGTTTTACTTGGCTGTCCCTGCACTGGTCTAAAACTATAGCTCTGAATATCTGAACAGTTCCGATGCTTTGACCATTTCAGATTGAATTTAGAAAAGCAACCATAATCCAATCATGTTAGGATCATTTTGTTAACACAGCTGGGCCAACAGCAGATGAACTATTAGCTCACTAAACTGTTAAAATGTGCATCTCCCTCACATGTACCACTGTGTGCAGGTGCAGTGCCGGTGTGGTATATGCACCATAATTCCAGCACTGTACCTTGGTACACTTCAGTGTAATTCTGTGCCTGATTTCTGTACGGGATGAAGCCAGGAACCTCGCACAGTGAACCTGAAGATTTTATTGATTTGAACCAATAGCTGTAGATCTGGTAGGAGGATAAAAGCATAATTTTGATGCAAAACAATTTCCTTAAGTTGTAATTACAAATTCACAGAGCTGCACTTCCAACAAGTAGGGCAATCAAAGAACACATGCCATTGCAGAGAAACGCCCTATCTCGACAATTAAAAGGCAGTGAAATCAGATTCCTGGATCCACCTGTTTATCAACCCCACCCTGTGAGAGCCTTGTTGACCCTCCTGATACAGTTAATATGTTCACCATGAATAGATTAAAGCCAGACTCACTCCACAGATAGTCCCTTCTCTGCAAGCAGTACCCAAGGTCAGGTTATAAATAAAGGGGCAACTAGCAGTACATTGTAGTGTCTACACTCATGGACTTTCATATCTAATTCAGATGCCCAGACAGAGGCACCAACTCCAACTCTTTTGCATAATACATCAATGGCTAGACGTAAAGTTTAGGTATGCATGCTTTCGTGGATGTGCTGTTAGAATGGGTGACGCAAGCAGAGGGAGATATACATGGGATGCTGTGGGAGACATCTTCAGACTTGGGGGTGACAGTTGCTCATGTTAGTGTTTGTATATTGTTCCACCTTCTGGTCTCCTTGATGCATCAAGTCTACATTAAACTATTCTGCATAAAACATCAGCTGCTGCCTGAGTTCTCCTTTCACCAGCTTCCAGAAAACTTCCATCCCACATCCCTGCACAATATTTCATGGAATTCAGATGACGAACAGACAATTAAAAACATGGCCTCCTTGGTGGAGGTAAATATTTATTACAATTACTTCCAGTTCACAAGAGCTCGGCAACATACAAATACATAATATGAGAAAACAAGATGAATCTATTCCATAGACTCTGTATATAGACATGGATGATAGTTCTCCACACCCTCCCACTGTCAGAAATGAAGCCCAAATATCCCAGATATGAACGCTGCCCTCTTTCTGATGTGGAGCCAGAGTCTGCGCAATAGCACTTTGCTTCACTTTTGGGGAGCGTGCTCACAATGATGATGCTAATATGTTGATATTCAGCAGGTTCATTTAGTAAACTCACTGACAAATGACAGGACCTATATGATCTGCAGTGAGAAGTGTAAACACACATTTCTGTAGACTGGTGTTTTTTACAGTGATTCAATCATATACCATTATATTTGAATAGTTTCCCTGTTGTGTTGTTGCCACGTTTTTGTGGCAGAGCCTTTATGGTTATTAAGCAGCCATGCAAAGTCATTCAACTGTGAGGAGTTTCATGACGGAAGTATTTTTTGGTGGTTTAAGGATGTGGTGTATAATTCACAGCTCGAGCTTGAGAGGATCTTCAACCACACACCTAAACATCGAGGAGAATTTTAATAACTTTGCCTCTGTGCAACAATAATGCGTCAGAGATATTCAAATGTCGAGCCTTATCAGCCATAAAATCCTGCACATAAATATTTTTTTAAAAAGTCTGTCATGTAAACAGATGCAATAAACCAGGGGTATTCAACTAAAATTGAAAGAGGTCCAGATAGAGACAAATTCTTGAAGCAAAGGTCCGGAAGATCATAATGTCTAACTATTTAGTGTGATATATATTTAAGTAGCCTAGTAGTTGTATCAACATCTGCATGTACTAAATACCTGACTGTCAAATCAAATGAATTCAGTACGATTCAAAAAGTTTGACAATATTTATTGTCACGTAACATAGAACTGAACATATATGTATATATAATGTTCTGTCATTAACTAAATAAAAGTAGGACTGCATTTCAAAATAAGAGAAAATAAATAAAATGTGAAAATTGTGCATGTTCAAATAAAGGCTTAACTCAAAAAATAAAATAAAGGAGCAAAAGCTTGAATTTTTCTGTTTCACATCTTGACTCAAAAGTCTCAACCAATTTTACAGATAATAAATCTCAACACATCTTAACAATTGAACAGTTTTAGAATCACTTTCTTCCCTCTTATATCCCACTTCCCCACTTTGTTCGTCTGTTTCTCTCCTTTCTCCGTCTCACTCCTCTGTTTCTCTCCTTTTCTCTCTTCCGTTCACCTCTGTTTCCCTTTCTCCGTCTCACTCCTCTGTTTCTCTCCCTTTCTCCGTCTCACTCCTGTTTCTCTCCCTTTCTCCGGCTCACTCCTCTGTTTCTCTCCCTTTCTCAGTCTCACTCCTGTTTCCTCCCTTTCTCTGTATCACTCCTCTGTTTCTCTCCCTTTCTCCGTCTCACTCCTGTTTCTCTCCCTTTCTCCGTCTCTCTCCTCTGTTTCTCTCCCTTTCTCCGTCTCACTCCTCTGTTTCTCTCCCTTTCTCCGTCTCACTCCTCTGTTTCTCTCCCTTTCTCCGTCTCACTCCTGTTTCTCTCCCTTTCGTTTCCTTCTCGTCTCACTCTTTCCTTCTGCTCACTCTGTTCTCCCTTTCTGTCTCTTCTCTCTTTCTTCTCCGTCTCACTCTCTGTTTCTCTCCTTTCTCCGTCTCACTCCTCTGTTTCTCTCCCCTCTCCTTCTGCCCTCTGTTTCTCTCCCTCTCAGTCTCACTCCTGTTTCCTCCCTTCTCTGTATCACTCCTCTGTTTCTCCCTTTCTCCGTCTCACTCCTGTTTCTCTCCCTTTCTCCGTCTCACTCCTGTTTCTCTCCCTTTCTCCGTCTCACTCCTCTGTTTCTCTCCCTTTCTGGCTCACTCCTGTTTCTCTCCCTCTGTCTCACTCCTGTTTCTCTCCTTTCTCCGGCTCACTCCTGTTTCTCCCCTCTTTCTCTGTCTCACTCCTCTGTTTCTCTCCCTTTCTCGCCTCTCTGTTTCTCTGTCTCACTCCTCTGTTTCTCTCCCTTTCTCTGTCTCACTCCTGTTTCTCCTTTCTCTGTCTCCTCCTTTCTCTGTCTCACTCCTCTGTTTCTCTCCCTTTCTCCGTCTCACTCCTGTTTCTCTGTCTCACTCCTCTGTTTCTCTCCCTTTCTCAGCTCACTCCTGTTTCTCTCCCTTTCTCTGTCTCACTCCTCTGTTTCTCTCCCTTTCTCCGTCTCACTCCTCTGTTTCTCTCCCTTTGTTTTCTCTCCTGTATCTCTATCTGTCTTTTTCTTTCTACCGTCTTTTCATGTGTAACTTGCCTCTAACTCTCTCATCTGTCTGCACTGTAGAGTCGCAATGTTAACCGCCGGGAATGCACAGACTTGATTGGCTGAGTGGTATCACGTGGGATGGCTTAACTCGCATGCAATTGGTCTGTGCGTTTCCTCATCCGCTAAACCACTACCGTAAAGACTACAAACGCTGCGCCAGTTACAATAGAAGCGCCCCGTCAGGTTTTAAATCATAACCTTCTGTTTTGGCTGTAGGTCCGGGTCCGTACGGGACGGCTTCTGGGTCCGGACCCGGACCGCGGTCCGCCTGTTAGTGACCTCTGCAATAAACCATTGGTGCTCTTAAAGGGATTTCTCACCTCATTACATGCATCATTTTGTCAGACACAGAATGAGTCTGATATTCTCCTGCCATTCAATGTTTTGTGTGTCACTCACACTGAGCACATTCATGAGGCTCAGAGCAGACCTTCCTCATATTAATTCCTCCTCTCTCTGTTGCTTTCACACTGTATATTATATTACATTGTGCTCACTTTAGAAAGCAGATAACCTCCCATGGTTTAGTCTAGGTTCAGTTCACTTTTGGGGAGCGTGCTCACAATGATGATGCTAATATGTTGATATTCAGCAGGTTCATTTAGTAAACTCACTGACAAATGACAGGACCTATATGATCTGCAGTGAGAAGTGTAAACACACATTTCTGTAGACTGGTGTTTTTTACAGTGATTCAATCATATACCATTATATTTGAATAGTTTCCCTGTTGTGTTGTTGCCACGTTTTTGTGGCAGAGCCTTTATGGTTATTAAGCAGCCATGCAAAGTCATTCAACTGTGAGGAGTTTCATGACGGAAGTATTTTTTGGTGGTTTAAGGATGTGGTGTATAATTCACAGCTCGAGCTTGAGAGGATCTTCAACCACACACCTAAACATCGAGGAGAATTTTAATAACTTTGCCTCTGTGCAACAATAATGCGTCAGAGATATTCAAATGTCGAGCCTTATCAGCCATAAAATCCTGCACATAAATATTTTTTTA
Source organism: Hippoglossus stenolepis (assembly GCF_022539355.2). Lineage (NCBI taxonomy): Eukaryota > Metazoa > Chordata > Actinopteri > Pleuronectiformes > Pleuronectidae > Hippoglossus > Hippoglossus stenolepis. Next base: position 8,893,157 of record NC_061493.1, read on the forward strand.
AAAAGTCTGTCATGTAAACAGATGCAATAAACCAGGGGTATTCAACTAAAATTGAAAGAGGTCCAGATAGAGACAAATTCTTGAAGCAAAGGTCCGGAAGATCATAATGTCTAACTATTTAGTGTGATATATATTTAAGTAGCCTAGTAGTTGTATCAACATCTGCATGTACTAAATACCTGACTGTCAAATCAAATGAATTCAGTACGATTCAAAAGTTTGACAATATTTATTGTCACGTAACATAGAACTGAACATATATGTATATATAATGTTCTGTCATTAACTAAATAAAAGTAGGACTGCATTTCAAAATAAGAGAAAATAAATAAAATGTGAAAATTGTGCATGTTCAAATAAAGGGCTTAACTTCAGAAAAATAAAATAAAGGGAGCAAAAGCTTGAATTTCCCTTTTTCTGTTTCACATCTTGACTCAAAAGTCTCAACCAATTTTACAGATAATAAATCTCAACACATCTTAACAATTGAACAGTTTTAGAATCACTTTTTCCCCTCTTATATCCCACTCCCCCACTTTGTTCGTCTGTTTCTCTCCCTTTCTCCGTCTCACTCCTCTGTTTCTCTCCCTTTCTCCGTCTCACTCCTCTGTTTCTCTCCCTTTCTCCGTCTCACTCCTGTTTCTCTCCCTTTCTCCGTCTCACTCCTGTTTCTCTCCCTTTCTCCGTCTCACTCCTCTGTTTCTCTCCCTTTCTCCGTCTCACTCCTCTGTTTCTCTCCCTTTCTCCGTCTCACTCCTGTTTCTCTCCTTTCTCCGTCTCACTCCTCTGTTTCTCCCTTTCTCCGCTCACTCCTCTGTTTCTCTCCCTTTCTCCTCTCACTCCTCTGTTTCTCTCCTTTCTCCGTCTCACTCCTCTGTTTCTCTCCCTTCTCCTCTCTCACTCCTGTTTCTCTCCCTTTCTCTGTCTCACTCCTCTGTTTCTCTCCTTTCTCCGATTCACTCCTGTTTCTCTCCCTTTCTCTGTCTCACTCCTGTTTCTCTCCCTTTCTCCGGCTCACTCCTGTTTCTCTCCCTTTCTCTGTCTCACTCCTGTTTCTCTCCCTTTCTCTGTCTCACTCCTGTTTCTCTCCCTTTCTCCGGCTCACTCCTGTTTCTCTCCTTTCTCTGTCTCACTCCTCTGTTTCTCTCCCTTTCTCCGTCTCACTCCTGTTTCTCTGTCTCACTCCTCTGTTTCTCTCCCTTTCTCCAGCTCACTCCTGTTTCTCTCCCTTTCTCTGTCTCACTCCTCTGTTTCTCTCCCTTTCTCTGTCTCACTCCTCTGTTTCTCTCCCTTTCTCTGTCTCACTCCTCTGTTTCTCTCCCTTTCTCCGTCTCACTCCTCTGTTTCTCTCCCTTTCTCTGTCTCACTCCTCTGTTTCTCTCCCTTTCTCTGTCTCACTCCTCTGTTTCTCTCCCTTTCTCCGTCTCACTCCTCTGTATCTCTCCCTTTGTTTTCTCTCCCTGTATCTCTATCTGTCTTTTTCTTTCTACCGTCTTTTCATGTGTAACTTGCCTCTAACTCTCTCATCTGTCTGCACTGTAGAGTCGCAATGTTAACCGCCGGGAATGCACAGACTTGATTAGCTGAGTGGTATCACGTGGGATGGCTTAACTCGCATGCAATTGGTCTGTGCGTTTCCTCATCCGCTAAACCACTACCGTAAAGACTACAAAAGCTGCGCCAGTTACAAATAGAAGCGCCCCGTCAGGTTTTAAATCATAACCTTCTGTTTTGGCTGTAGGTCCGGGTCCGTACGGACGGCTTCTGGTCCGACCCGGACCGCGGTCCGCCTGTTAGTGACCTCTGCAATAAACCATTGGTGCTCTTAAAGGGATTTCTCACCTCATTACATGCATCATTTTGTCAGACACAGAATGAGTCTGATATTCTCCTGCCATTCAATGTTTTGTGTGTCACTCACACTGAGCACATTCATGAGGCTCAGAGCAGACCTTCCTCATATTAATTCCTCCTCTCTCTGTTGCTTTCACACTGTATATTATATTACATTGTGCTCACTTTAGAAAGCAGATAACCTCCCATGGTTTAGTCTAGGTTCAGTTCACTTTTGGGGAGCGTGCTCACAATGATGATGCTAATATGTTGATATTCAGCAGGTTCATTTAGTAAACTCACTGACAAATGACAGGACCTATATGATCTGCAGTGAGAAGTGTAAACACACATTTCTGTAGACTGGTGTTTTTTACAGTGATTCAATCATATACCATTATATTTGAATAGTTTCCCTGTTGTGTTGTTGCCACGTTTTTGTGGCAGAGCCTTTATGGTTATTAAGCAGCCATGCAAAGTCATTCAACTGTGAGGAGTTTCATGACGGAAGTATTTTTTGGTGGTTTAAGGATGTGGTGTATAATTCACAGCTCGAGCTTGAGAGGATCTTCAACCACACACCTAAACATCGAGGAGAATTTTAATAACTTTGCCTCTGTGCAACAATAATGCGTCAGAGATATTCAAATGTCGAGCCTTATCAGCCATAAAATCCTGCACATAAATATTTTTTTAAAAAGTCTGTCATGTAAACAGATGCAATAAACCAGGGGTATTCAACTAAAATTGAAAGAGGTCCAGATAGAGACAAATTCTTGAAGCAAAGGTCCGGAAGATCATAATGTCTAACTATTTAGTGTGATATATATTTAAGTAGCCTAGTAGTTGTATCAACATCTGCATGTACTAAATACCTGACTGTCAAATCAAATGAATTCAGTACGATTCAAAAAGTTTGACAATATTTATTGTCACGTAACATAGAACTGAACATATATGTATATATAATGTTCTGTCATTAACTAAATAAAAGTAGGACTGCATTTCAAAATAAGAGAAAATAAATAAAATGTGAAAATTGTGCATGTTCAAATAAAGGGCTTAACTTCAGAAAAATAAAATAAAGGGAGCAAAAGCTTGAATTTCCCTTTTTCTGTTTCACATCTTGACTCAAAAGTCTCAACCAATTTTACAGATAATAAATCTCAACACATCTTAACAATTGAACAGTTTTAGAATCACTTTCTTCCCCTCTCATATCCCACTCCCCCACTTTGTTCGTCTGTTTCTCTCCCTTTCTCCGTCTCACTCCTCTGTTTCTCTCCCTTTCTCCGTCTCACTCCTCTGTTTCTCTCTCTTTCTCCGTCTCACTCCTGTTTCTCCTTTCTCCGTCTCACTCCTGTTTTTCCTTTCTCCGTCTCACTCCTCTGTTTCTCCCTTTCTCCGTCTCACTCCTCTGTTTCTCTCCTTTCTCCGTCTCACTCCTGTTTCTCTCCCTTTCTCCGTCTCACTCCTCTGTTTCCCTTCTCCGCCTACTCCTCTGTTTCTCTCCCTTTCTCCGTCTCACTCCTCTGTTTCTCTCCCTTTCTCCGTCTCACTCCTCTGTTTCTCTCCCTTTCTCCGTCTCACTCCTGTTTCTCTCCCTTTCTCTGTCTCACTCCTCTGTTTCTCCTTTCTCCGACTCACTCCTGTTTCTCTCCCTTTCTCTGTCTCACTCCTGTTTCTCTCCCTTTCTCCGGCTCACTCCTGTTTCTCTCCCTTTCTCTGTCTCACTCCTGTTTCTCTCCCTTCTCTGTCTCACTCCTGTTTCTCTCCCTTTCTCCGGCTCACCCTGTTTCTCCCCTTTCTCTGTCTCACTCCTCTGTTTCTCTCCCTTTCTGCCTCACTCCTGTTTCTCTGTCTCACTCCTCTGTTTCTCTCCCTTTCTCCAGCTCACTCCTGTTTCTCTCCCTTTCTCTGTCTCACTCCTCTGTTTCTCTCCTTTCTGTCTCTCACTCCTCTGTTTCTCTCCCTTTCTCCGTCTCACTCCTCTGTTTCTCTCCCTTTCTCCGTCTCACTCCTCTGTTTCTCTCCCTTTCTCTGTCTCACTCCTCTGTTTCTCTCCCTTTCTCTGTCTCACTCCTCTGTTTCTCCCTTTCTCCGTCTCACTCCTCTGTATCTCTCCTTTGTTTTCTCTCCTGTATCTCTATCTGTCTTTTTCTTTCTACCGTCTTTTCATGTGTAACTTGCCTCTAACTCTCTCATCTGTCTGCACTGTAGAGTCGCAATGTTAACCGCCGGGAATGCACAGACTTGATTAGCTGAGTGGTATCACGTGGGATGGCTTAACTCGCATGCAATTGGTCTGTGCGTTTCCTCATCCGCTAAACCACTACCGTAAAGACTACAAAAGCTGCGCCAGTTACAAAAAAAGCGCCCCGTCAGGTTTTAAATCATAACCTTCTGTTTTGGCTGTAGGTCCGGGTCCGTACGGACGGCTTGGGTCCGACCTGACCGCGGTCCGCCTGTTAGTGACCTCTGCAATAAACCATTGGTGTCTTTAAGGGATTTCTACCTCATTACATGCATCATTTTGTCAGACACAGAATGAGTCTGATATTCTCCTGCCATTCAATGTTTTGTGTGTCACTCACACTGAGCACATTCATGAGGCTCAGAGCAGACCTTCCTCATATTAATTCCTCCTCTCTCTGTTGCTTTCACACTGTATATTATATTACATTGTGCTCACTTTAGAAAGCAGATAACCTCCCATGGTTTAGTCTAGGTTCAGTTCACTTTTGGGGAGCGTGCTCACAATGATGATGCTAATATGTTGATATTCAGCAGGTTCATTTAGTAAACTCACTGACAAATGACAGGACCTATATGATCTGCAGTGAGAAGTGTAAACACACATTTCTGTAGACTGGTGTTTTTTACAGTGATTCAATCATATACCATTATATTTGAATAGTTTCCCTGTTGTGTTGTTGCCACGTTTTTGTGGCAGAGCCTTTATGGTTATTAAGCAGCCATGCAAAGTCATTCAACTGTGAGGAGTTTCATGACGGAAGTATTTTTTGGTGGTTTAAGGATGTGGTGTATAATTCACAGCTCGAGCTTGAGAGGATCTTCAACCACACACCTAAACATCGAGGAGAATTTTAATAACTTTGCCTCTGTGCAACAATAATGCGTCAGAGATATTCAAATGTCGAGCCTTATCAGCCATAAAATCCTGCACATAAATATTTTTAAAAAGTCTGTCATGTAAACAGATGCAATAAACCAGGGTATTCAACTAAAATTGAAAGAGGTCCAGATAGAGACAAATTCTTGAAGCAAAGGTCCGAAGATCATAATGTCTAACTATTTAGTGTGATATATATTTAAGTAGCCTAGTAGTTGTATCAACATCTGCATGTACTAAATACCTGACTGTCAAATCAAATGAATTCAGTACGTATCTAAAAAGTTTGACAATATTTATTGTCACGTAACATAGAACTGAACATATATGTATATATAATGTTCTGTCATTAACTAAATAAAAGTAGGACTGCATTTCAAAATAAGAGAAAATAAATAAAATGTGAAAATTGTGCATGTTCAAATAAAGGGCTTAACTTCAGAAAAATAAAATAAAGGGAGCAAAAGCTTGAATTTCCTTTTTCTTTCACATCTTGACTCAAAAGTCTCAACCAATTTTACAGATAATAAATCTCAACACATCTTAACAATTGAACAGTTTTAGAATCACTTTCTTCCCCTCTCATATCCCACTCCCCACTTTGTTCGTCTGTTTCTCTCCCTTTCTCCTTCTCACTCCTCTGTTTCTCTCCCTTTCTCCGTCTCACTCCTGTTTCTCTCCCTTTCTCCGTCTCACTCCTGTTTCTCCCTTTCTCCGTCTCACTCCTCTGTTTCTCCTTTCTCTGTCTCACTCCTCTGTTTCTCTCCCTTTCTCCGTCTCACCTTGTTTCTCTCCCTTTCTCCGTCTCACTCCTCTGTTTCTCTCCTTTTCTCCGGCTACTCCTCTGTTTCTCTCCTTTCTCCGTCTCACTCCTCTGTTTCTCCCCTTTCTCCGTCTCACTCCTGTTTCCTCTCTTCTGTCTCACTCCTCTGTTTCTCTCCTTCTCCGGCTCACTCCTGTTTCTCTCCTTTCTCTGTCTCACTCCTGTTTCTCTCCTTTCTCCGTTCACTCCTGTTTCTCTCCTTCTCTGTCTCACTCCTGTTTCTCTCCCTTTCTCTGTCTCACTCCTGTTTCTCTCCCTTTCTCCGGCTTACTCCTGTTTCCTCTCCTTTCTCTGTCTCACTCCTCTGTTTCTCTCCCTTTCTCCGTCTCACTCCTGTTTCTCTGTCTCACTCCTCTGTTTCTCTCCCTTTCTCCAGCTCACTCCTGTTTCTCTCCTTTCTCTGTCTCACTCCTCTGTTTCTTCCCTTTCTCTGTCTCACTCCTCTGTTTCTCTCCCTTTCTCTGTCTCACTCCTCTGTTTCTCTCCCTTTCTCCGTCTCACTCCTCTGTTTCTCTCCCTTTCTCTGTCTCACTCCTCTGTTTCTCTCCCTTTCTCTGTCTCACTCCTCTGTTTCTCTCCCTTTCTCCGTCTCACTCCTCTGTATCTCTCCCTTTGTTTTCTCTCCTGTATCTCTATCTGTCTTTTTCTTTCTACCGTCTTTTCATGTGTAACTTGCCTCTAACTCTCTCATCTGTCTGCACTGTAGAGTCGCAATGTTAACCGCCGGGAATGCACAGACTTGATTAGCTGAGTGGTATCACGTGGGATGGCTTAACTCGCATGCAATTGGTCTGTGCGTTTCCTCATCCGCTAAACCACTACCGTAAAGACTACAAAAGCTGCGCCAGTTACAAATAGAAGCGCCCCGTCAGGTTTTAAATCATAACCTTCTGTTTTGGCTGTAGGTCCGGGTCCGTACGGGACGGCTTCTGGGTCCGGACCCGGACCGCGGTCCGCCTGTTAGTGACCTCTGCAATAAACCATTGGTGCTCTTAAAGGGATTTCTCACCTCATTACATGCATCATTTTGTCAGACACAGAATGAGTCTGATATTCTCCTGCCATTCAATGTTTTGTGTGTCACTCACACTGAGCACATTCATGAGGCTCAGAGCAGACCTTCCTCATATTAATTCCTCCTCTCTCTGTTGCTTTCACACTGTATATTATATTACATTGTGCTCACTTTAGAAAGCAGATAACCTCCCATGGTTTAGTCTAGGTTCAGTTCACTTTTAGGAGGCGTGCTCACAATGATGATGCTAATATGTTGATATTCAGCAGTTCATTTGGTAAACTCACTGACAAATGACCAGGACCTATATGATCTGCAGTGAGAAGTGTAAACACATTTCTGTGAACTGAGTGTTTTTTACAGTAGTTCAATCATATACCATTATATTTGGTCGTTTCCCTGTTGTGTTGTTGCCACGTTTTTGTGGCAGAGCCTTTATGGTTATTAGCTTAGCCATGCAAGTCATTCAACTGTGGGGAGTTTCATGACAGGAAATATTTTTCATGTTAGTTTTAAGGATGTGGTGTATAATTCACAGCTCAAGCCAGAAGGGATCTTCAACCCACACACCTAAACATCGAGGAAATTTTAATACTTTGCCTCTGTGCGGCAATATTCGTCAGAGATATTCAGGTAATCGAGCCTTATCAATATAAAATCCTACACATAAATATTTTTAAAAAGTCTGTCATGTAAACAGATGCAGTAAACCAGGGTATTCAGCTAAAATTGAAAGAGGTCAAATAAAGACAAATTCTTGAAGCAAGGGTCTGGAAGATCATATTGTGCAACTGTTGAGTATGATATATTTAAAGTAGCCTGGTAGTTGTCAACATCTGCATGTACTAAATACCTGACTGTCAAATCAAATGAATTCAGTACGATTCAAAAAGTTTGACAATATTTATTGTCATATGCTATAAAACTAACATTTATATATGTATATATAATGTTCTGTCATTAACTAAATAAAAACTAGGACTGCATTTCAAAATAAGAGAAAATAAATAAAATGTAAAAATTGTGCATGTTCGAATAAGGAGCAACTGGGGAAAAATGAAATAGGGAGCAAAACAGATTTTCCTTTTCTGTTTCATCTTGACTCCAAAAGAGTCGCTGATTTTTACAGATAATGAAATCTCAACACATCGTAACAGTTGAACAGTTCGAAATCCACTTTAACCCTCTCACTTATCCACTCCACTAATAATCTGTTTCTCTCCCTTTCTCCGTCTCATCATCTGACATAAACATGAATGTCATGCATGTTTCATATCATGCCATCAAGTCTCATCATGAACATATCAGCATATTAAAGATGTAATAAATATGACATATAAAACATGGTCATAATACTGAGCATATACATTTTCTCAGGTCTCACTCTGTTTCTCCTTTTCTCACATCCTCACTCCTCTGTTTCTCTCCCTTTCTCCGGCTCCTCCTCTGTTTCTCTCCCGCTTATAAGGTCTCACTCTCCTCTGAAACCTGCTCGCTCTCAGAGTCTCGCTCATATTTCCCTCTCAGCACTATGTCTCCTCCTCTGGCTATCCCTTTCTCGGCTCACTCCTGTTTATATCGCTGCTTCTGTCTCCTCCTGTTTCTCTCGGCACCTGCGACCATCGCAGAACATGTAAACATGTGTCATCTGTTTCTCTCCCCGCCTCTCTGTCTCATATGAACATGTCGCTCTCAAAGAAACCCCCTCCTGTTTCCTCTCCAGCACAATGTGATATGCATCGCCTGACACCTTCAGCGCCCAGCCAAGGTGTAAATAACGAACATGCAGTAGCAATATGTGACATGTAAACATCGAGCAAAGCTACTGTTTCTCTCCTTTCTCTGTGTAAACTCCTCTGTTTTATGTAGCTTATCTTATTATAAATATCTTGACTACTCTCCTTTGTAAGATATGCTCTCATGAACATATCTTTCTCTCAAATCTCACTCCTCTGTTTCTCTCCCTTTCTCTGTCTCCTCCCTCTATTCTCTCCCTTTCTCTGTCACTCCCTCTCTTCTCCTTTCTCCGTCTCCACTCCTCTGTCCTCTCCTTTGTTTCTCTCCCTGTGTCTCTATCTGTCTCTTTCTGCAATCTTTCATATGTAACTTGCCTCTAACTCTCGTCTGTCTGCACTGTAGAGTCGCAATGTTAACCGCCGGGAATACACAGACTTGATTAGCTGAGTGGTATCACGTGGATGCTTAACTCGCATACTAATTGGTCTGTGCGTTTCCTCATCCGCTAAACCACCGTAAAGACTACAAAGCTGCGCCAGTTACAAACAAAGAAGCGCCAAGTAAATTTTAAATCCTTAACCTTCTGTTTGGCTGTAGGTCCCGGGTCCGTACGGGACGGCTTCTGGGTCGGACCCGGACCGCGATCCACCTATTAGTGACCTCTGCAATGAAACCATTAATTGCTCTTAAGGGATTTCTCCACCTCATTACATACATCATTTTGTCAGACACAGGTGATCTGATATTCTCCTGCCATTCAATATTTTATTATATCCACTCACACTGGCTTGTCCATGAGGCACAAACGAACCTTCCTCATATTAATTCCTCCTCTCTCTGTTGCTTTCACACTGTATATTATATTACATTGTGCTCACTTTAGAAAGCAGATAACCTCCCATGGTTTAGTCTAGGTTCAGTTTAAATGGTTGAAATTGACGTCACCTAACGAGTTTTAAAAATATAAAACTGAGTAAACTGGATTTGAGAAAATGATCTCATAGTTCGATTTCCTCTGTGGTAAAGAGTCATGCAGCACTTCCTCCTGTAGTCATTTTGTCGAAGTCACAGTGAAGACAACTCACAAAGGTGCTCACGGTGAGCTAGGGTGAGGATTTAATTCACTATTAACCTGCTGCTAATTTAGATTAAATTGTTATGAAAGAAGAATGATAGCAGGTCAGTCAGACCATACACACAGGTGTGGACTGCAATGCATGTGTTGTCAGCCCAGACAACACATTGTGAAATGTTTATTTAAGTGTAAACGGTCGTGTTGTTATATGCAAGTGTTCTAAGGTAAATTACATGGGTCTTTGCTTTGGCCAACTGGAATAGTTGCCTCCAACCTTTTCAATTGGTGCAAACACCAATTAGCAGCTGCTGCATGGGGAACATCTGCATCTTTCCTGCTTCATGGAGGCCCCATGCTTTTTGCCTCTCTCTTTGCAGGAACTTACCTGCAGACGATGGTTTAAAGCTGATATTTGAAGGTATCACATAGAAGTTTGGCCTTTATTGCATTTGGGGGCAGGGTTGGCAGGAGGAGCCTGGTTATTTGCTTGGCCCCAAACGAACCTCTGGATGCTACCTGTCATGGGTATAGATGAGGTGGGGGTATAGCTAGGCCCAGATCAATTATTTTGCCTTCCTTTTGTCTTTGTGGAAGCAAGGAACAACATAGACAGCTAGCAGTGCTAGTTGTGTATTCAATTGCTAGCTTGCACTTTCACAGCATTTGTTTTCTAGGGTGGACGAGAGAGCTAAATGCACGGCAAATTAAGAAAAGACATGCAAGCAGAAAAAACACATGCAAATTAAGAAAACAAAAAGAAACATGTGCAAATACAGAAATGCGCTGCAAAATGCGAAAACAACAACTGAAATGTTTCCAGGGGACCCCAAAAGTGATGAACCTGGCTGTAGCTCCGATGCTTCATTTGCATATGTTGTTACATAGGGCGTTTCTGTATTTGCGCATGTTGCGACTTTTTGCTGCCGCGCATGTCGTCAAATTGATGACGTTTTCTTAAATTGCACGTTTCTTTTAATTGCATGTGTTTACTTAATTGTCAGTGCGTTGTGCTCTCTCGACCACCATAGTTTTCACCTAAACGGGGGTGTGGTCGTTTTGGCCTGCCTGCTCTCATCTCTAACCCATGTGAGTTTTGTTCCAAGTTCATCATGTGTCAAAAACGCCTCCAGTTCTAAAGCGACCAGATAATGGAATAAACATTTCGAGGTGAATTTACATAATGACATTGAGGCGATGAGAAATGAGAAGTTCAACTTCCCGCGTGGTGTTTTTATAGTGGACCTGTTCACGCTGGGCGTGGTTTACACCCCACTCTGAAATAGGGACGGAGGGAAGAATCGAGCCGGCAGCTGATTCGTTTGCAGGCAGGGAAGTTAGAGTCCACACACTGATGGTAGAGGAAAGATCAGAGAATAACACACACGGAGTTTGGCAGGTATTCTCACGCACACATGCGCACACACACACACACACACACACCTCCTTCCACACTGTGACACTAAAGGACTGAGCCCTGCAGATTGGTCTGTGTTCCACCTCCTGTCATCTGAGGGAAAACTCCAAGAAGAGAGAGCGTAGAAGTCAGACTGCTGCTGCTGCCTCTGTGTTGGATTCACTTGTTTTGCCGGTGAGTTGTTTTGCAGTGGTCCGTCGAGTTTCTGCTGTGCTCCCCTCCCTCGCTTGTGTGTTTCAGGTCTATTTATATGAATGGTGACTTTGGAAATATGTTGGGTGAGCTGGTTCCCTTTCGCAGGGCTTGTTTTAGATGCAGTGTGAGCGTGAGGATCAACGCTCAGTGTTGTGCGCTTGGTGTTGGGACAGCAGCTCGACCTGTTTACGGGACAATGACAACATAATGGAAAAGGAGTTGAATAGGCACCAGACAATAGTAGATCACAGAAAAACGATCAAATAACAGTTAACTATAAAAAGAAGAAAAAAAAAATCGTAAACCATCAATCAAGTTCAGACTGGAACAAGGCCATCTGAATTAAACACCGTCACAGTGTTGACAGATGACACTGGACACCTGTAACGTGAGCACTGTCTCTGTGGACATCATAACCACACAATTCAGAAGGTATTCTGTTGCGATCACTATTACTGAGATCGTCTGGTGCCGTATTCTTGGAACTGAGTATTTCCTCCTACCTGAAGTCATGTGTGGCAGCCTCTTATGAGGCGGAAAATATACGTATTACTGGAAAACACTAGATGTTTTACTGCACTATCATGTGGCATAGTAGGAGTGGCGTAAGTATATTTTCAGGCTGGACAGGGAGACAAAAGCCATCTTTAAATTGCAGCTCACACACCTAAGAACAAACATTGGACTACATTTTTATCTAAGCAGATAATGATGCTTTTACTTCAAATCACTCCAACACTGTGGAGCTGAATGAAACTTTTGTTGCTAAATAAAAACTATATATAATGTGAAAATACGTTTTTAAAAAGCAACCTTTTTCTGGACACAATGTCTCTGTCACCAGCTGTGGATTGGTTTTCATTTTCCTGATACTCTCTCACTCATATGATACATGTGTTGCTCACAGTCTAATTGTTATGTGAGCTTATCTCCATGCCGGCCACTAGACATTCATCAACTTCTGTCATGTTGCTGACAAGAGTGAGCAACTCTTGTCAGCAAGCTTTATGGCAGGCTGTAAAGTCAGGTGTCAGGCCCAGCCTAGATATGTACACTATGAAACCCAGACATGGGTGTAATATAATAGTGCAGGTTTTTTTTCCAGTGAGAGAGCGGAGATGAGGCAGAGTTTCTCATTAACAGGCAGCAAGAAAAGAAAGCCATTTCTGACCCGGTGACCTCATTAGGCACAGGCCATCCTATGATGTTTAATCCTTTGATATTCTGCAGGATGCTCTTCCTTCTCTTTATTTATGTCGGGACAAACTTGGCTGTCATTTAATTCAGGAAATCAGTTTCTTCTTCTAGTGGAAAAGGCCTTAAAAGTTGGTGAGAGTAATTTGGACTGAATGAACTCCAGCTTGATCCTGTAAAACATACTCTAGGTCCTCAGCATCAGAGATTTCAGATTTAGAATCAAGACCAAGAATTGCGCCCTCCTACAGTTCTTCTTGCAGCATCTTTATGAACATGGCAACCATAAGTCTGAGATGATTGCGACCAGCCATACTAACACTCTGGAGAAAGAAAATCAAAAGCATACTTTCAAATGCATATCAATCAGCCTATTTAGTAGATACTGTTATATTTCGAGTTTTATTTTGTTGATCTAGCTATAGTTAGCTAGCCAGAAAAGAAGCTAGCTAGCTAACAGCTAGGGTGTAAAAGTGATGTAGAAATACAAAATGTACTTTGTTTATAAAGTAAGAAAGGAAAAGGAAAATAATGATTTGTGGTAATCAAAAACAAGATATTGAATGAATACTTAGAAAAGTAAATGATGAAATACATTTATTTCAAAAATATAGCAAAGAAACACTCAGCCATGCATGAAATAACAGAGGAAGTGAATACGGGTCATTTTTGACCGATGTGCATTAGAAGGGTAGTGATACAAAAACGATTTCTATTCAAAAAGTGACAAAGGAAAAATTTAAATAAGGATTTGTGATGATCAAAAACAAGTTAATTGGGGAATAACTGAAATACTGAATGATGAAATTCATTCACTGCAAAGATATAGAAAATAAAAACTGAGCCGGGTCACTTTTGACCCATGTTGTGTATCAAAGAATTGAAAAGCTCTTGGGGTGCAATTGGAGTCCCCCCTCGGTTTGAGCCCCCGGGGCGGAAGCGCGCTATTCTTGTAGCGCATTGTGCCGCAGAGCTGGTTCTGACACCGCCCATTGTGTCCGAACGCTTTCCATGACTCTCAGCGATTTCAGTGGGTCCACGCCTTAAACCCCTCCATTATGGAAGAGCTTGCGTTGCAGCATTTGCTGTGTAGGCTTTTGCATTCAGTGGCCATCCCGATCCCCTAACCCCCAACCCACCCACCAACGTTTTGACTTTTCAGCGAACGTTTCTACACCTTCACAGAAACGACGAGTGTTACGTTGGTGCAGCCAAATGAAAATATTACAACATTTTCTGTCAGGTTTGGACAGAGAGAGAACTCAGACAAAGAGACAACAGACAGGGTCGTCAAGGGTTAAATTAGATGTAAAATAAAAGGAACGAAGCTAGGTCACATTGCGTTATCAAGATCTATGAGTCCTTTGTGTTCATGATTGAGTTCCTTAGGTCCATTTTCTAACACACCATACAAAAGAGAGGGAAAGAATAGGGGGTGTGTATAAAGACCATTCCTTTAGTTTCAGTTCTTGAATGATTTAAATCCATCAAGTGATTGTAGGAGATTCTTTACTTACTGACTGACACAAAAAAAGTAAAAGGAACAATGCTAACACTTGTTTACCTCTCATTGACAAATGGTGGTTACCAAATCTGGACCATGTAAAGGCCCTTGCACTTGTTTCAGCAGATGGGGATAACTAAAGTCATGTTTCCAATTCACACATTTATACATGTAGTGTTTTATTGCCTTTTTCTCGCTGTTGTTTTGTATTTATTAGTATCATCAGTTGTTGGTACTTTTACTGTCCCAACTTTGTGTGGGGGTTTGTAGCTCAATGAGTACCTACCTCGTATCTGGACTCAGTACATGACGAACAGCAGTGCTGTCATTTATCTTTTGCCTGATGATGTCAAAATTCAGTTTGAACTGATCACAACAAAGGTCCTGTATGTGATAAGTGATACGCACCCATTTTTATTCTCTGTTTAAGTTTTGCCTCATTTTCTTTTTCTTTTCTTTTTTCCCTTCCTCCCATGCTGGTGCAGGATAGGAGTGAGGGAACGTGGGTGGGAGGGGATTTCTAGTATATGATATAATATTATTTTATATTATATATGTTGATTGATCGCAAAACTTAACAAAAACAAGTGGGAAAATTTCTGTTTAATGTAGTTGACATTGTGCTGCTGCATTAAAACCCAGTGCAGTCCTAGTGAGACGTGTTGAATTAATTAAACTAAACTCATTGAATGAATAAATTGTCTGTACTTTTAACATATTGAGGGTTAGATGATGTACTTACATCTGTTTCAAAATTAAATAGAGGTTTCTACAGTCATGACCCAACATGACAGAAGGATGCATGTGTCAGTCTTGGCTTCCAAATATAGAAGATATTGGTCAAGACGACATTGAGTGGAAATGCCATCAACTGTGGTGTGATGGCATTTCCACTTCCTGCTGTTGAAAGAAAAAGAAACTGAATTTTTAACGCTTGTGTTTCAACAAAGCTCATACAGTCACCATGTGCTCTTTCCTCTCGCATCCCAGCAGACCCAGTGACTCCCATCACCGCCCGTGCCTCCTGCTGGATGTGGACAGCCTAGGATGGAAGACCCACCACAAGCTGCTCTGAGGCACTGCAACACTACACGCTCAACCCCCGCAACTTTGGTCGTCTTGTCTCCTCCTCAGACGCCGACACAACCAGCTGCTTCGCCGCCATCGCTTGTCAGACCACCACCACGGCGTGACGAGATTCCAGGATGTTTTTGAGGTTCCGCCGATTACGGAGATGCCAATGTGTGCAGCTGATGACCACCTGCCTGGTGCTGTCAGTGGTGATGGTCTGCTGGGAGCAGCTGGACAACAGTGTTGTCAGTCACGTCAAGTCCTACTCCTACCGCTACCTGGTCAATCGCTTCTCCTACATCAACAAGAGCTTCACCATCCCACGTGAGCAGGCAAGAAGCTTCAGCAACTTCCGCTACCTGCTGGATCACCCGGACAAGTGTGCTAACAAGGACGTCCTCCTCCTGCTCTTTGTCAAAACGTCCCCAGGGAACACTGAGAGGCGTAAAGCCATCAGATCCACCTGGGGTAATGAGACCTACATCCAAAACACCTTGGGAGTGACTGTCAGGGTGGTGTTTGCCTTAGGAGCGCCTCGGACCAAGACGGAAGAGCCTTCTTGGAGGAAAAGGAGTAGGGTGGGCCTCCAGGAGCAGCTCATCCATGAGGACCGTCTCCATGGTGATTTGATCCAACAGGACTTCTTAGACTCTTTCCACAACCTGACCCTAAAGCTGATCCTACAGTTCCACTGGATGCACAGCCGCTGTGCACACGCCCGCTTCCTCATGACTGCCGACGACGACATCTTCGTCCACATGCCCAACCTGGTGAGCTATCTGCAGGACATGAGCAGCAGAGGCGTCACAAACTTCTGGATCGGTCGAGTGCACAGAGGGGCACCGCCCATCCGCAGAAAAGACAGCAAGTACTACGTGCCCTTCGAGATGTACCCGTGGTTGTCGTATCCTGACTACACGGCAGGGGCTGGGTATGTTGTCTCCAGCGACGTAGCAGACAAAATCTATCAGGCCACACTGACCCTGAACGCCTCTCTTTACATAGACGATGTGTTCATGGGCATCTGCGCCAATGCCGTCGGTGTGACCCCACAAGATCATGTCTATTTCTCGGGGGAGGGCAAGGCGCCTTACCACATGTGTATCTATGACCAGATGATGACCTCACATGGTCACGTGGAGAATATCTATGACTTGTGGAAGGCCGCGACACGCCCACAGGTGAAACAGTGGACCTCTGGAGTCGTAGGTAGGCTGTACTGCACGGCCGTGAAAATGGCTCTTCTTTGTAAACCTTACTATGTCAACACATACCCCTGCAAAGCAGCCTTTTTGTAGTACACCTGAATAGGTGTTTGTGTGTGTCAGTATGTGACAGAGAGCGAAAGCGTGTGTCATGGAGTGTGTCTGTGCAACATAATGAAATGACGAACATCACTGCGAATATTACCTCAGTCCTTTCGGACACCAGCGTCTGTCAAAAGACTGGAAACATGGTGTGTGTGAGGAAAAGAGGTCACATGATTTATCTCTGTTAGTGGGACATCACCAAAATAACAATGACCACTGGTACAACAATGCACTGACACTGGTGTTGGACTGACTGCAGAATGTGATGAAAAACCAGGCACTCTAATCACGGCTCACTCTCATTTACCTGCTTTATTACATTGAGAGTGAAATAATTACATTTTTCTAAAAGTGTTTTAAACCCCTGACTGCCCAATAAGGAGATCTGTTTTTCTAAACTGATGGTGCAAAACATTTGGCTTGTGGTCATGATCACTTATTGAAGGAAAAAAACAGTCAGATCTAAAACTGCCTCCATGACGTGTAACGGATAACGTGTAACTGAGAAGACTTCCTGTGCAGTAATGACAAGCTACGAAGTTAAGTATGTTATAGGGGGTTTCTTTTTTTTGTAATGGCATTAGTGATTTTTTTAATGAAATAAAATCCACACTCTGTTTCAAGTGACAAAAGAGGTGTCAAATGTTGTCAACGTTATTTATTTTTAATGTAGTAATCAATCATGCCCTGACGTGCCATGAGTAAACATGAGCTCAGGAAACATCTTAGTATGAGGAAGCTAAACCAGTTGAGGATTTCATCGCTTCAACTGCTGTTAAATTACAATATCAGGTGAAACAGTGGATCTCAAAACAATCTGTCTGTCCCAGATATATAAAACACTTTGTTTTCGAATTATTGTCCAATGAAGTCAATTCTCCAAAGATTCTCAGGAAATGGGCAAGAAGGATTTACAACAGGGATTCCTAGTGGCACTTTGGATCAGTAGAGTGGTAAAATAGTTTGCCCTGCCCTTTCTGTGATGAGATTGCAGGAGATTCCTTCCTTGGGCAACAGGAGCATGACACACAGATTGAAAGTTTAGTCAAACTTCCAGTTAAAGGAATCAATTCAACAGTCTGCTTAGCGAAGTGCAAAAACTGGAAACCTGGGCATGTGCCCGCCACTACACTTCTAAAGCGGATTAATTAATATGTTATCTCATTAGTTTAATCAGTCCAAAATACAAACATAACATGTCTGACATGTAACACAGGAGTTATCTAATGCACTTATTCTACTGCCAGGCACCAGTTACTTTTTAACCTCATGGTGAACAAGCGAGCATCCCCTTTATAAAGAACACCCTGTTGTTTTGGTATAAGCCTGCTTTCAACAAATTATGTTTTTATGCAACTAATTGCAACAGCAAATACATTTGGAAGGAAAAAAGTAGGTTTTTCAGATTAGTTTTCTATTTACATAATTAGAATACATTGTTTATTTATGTGGAAAATTGCAAATATGTTGATACTGGATATATTAGTAAAAAATGTTAAAGACAACATTATTTGTCCACAGTAGTATTATGAACATAACAAAGGACGCTGGTTTGTTTTACACTGACACTATAACCACTTTTATATCTGTACCATCATCTGGTTAGCTCAGCTTGGCATAAACTACAATTAACGTCCTGCTTAAGAATTTCTCACAGTGTCGTGTATATATTCTTTTCTGCTGCAGACACATGTTTCCTCATTCAGATTATTCCATGTTACAGTAAACCTCATCTCACTGATTATTAGTATCGGTACATGAGTTAAAATGTCAGTGTGTACAAGCTTAAGGTCACGAGAGCGTTGTCCTCTCCTCCTTTGTCTATAAATTTATTTATGGCACCTCTTCCTGAAATGTGATGTGGTCCGGATTAGCTGTGCTCCAAACAGCTGCCCTGTTTCCACGGAAACACAAAGAGGAATAATTCACACAATGGATTTAGACGAGACTAATAACACAACCACCTGCCGACATCTGTTTATAAACAGTGCACAAACTGCCTGCACGTGTATTTTTAAGAAACTCCCTCAAATATGATGAACATGCAGTTCTATTTAGATTTAATTTAGAAAATGTGACACCATGTAGGACATGTGAGCTGTGCTGTGTTATTTTTAGATTAACCCGAGGGATCATTACTGAGCATCAGCCGCTGACTTACAGGTAAGTAATCAGAAACTCAATCAATTAGGCTCTTCTTTAGTCGCCTCCCAAGAGGTGGCTAAGGAAAATAATTGCGTTCATGAAAGTTGGCATGATAAATATAGTCATTGTACTACCTGAGGCCCACAGGTGAGGTTTAACTATAGAAAATTAGAAATACTGTCTCTCTTTGAAAACAAATGTCACATGAGGGTGGTTGTAACCAGCAACACACAGGATTTACCACATGGTGACACTAGAAGAACGTAAATCAGGCCTTCTCACTCGGTTTTCATAGTTATTATAGATGTTGCCACAAAAAATGTTAATAAATAAATCCAAAAATAAACTAATTAGAAAACAAATAGTTTGTGATAAAAAGGCTATTGTATTCTGTGTATTTATTTCTGTAATTCTGTGTCCACGTGTTAATTAGGTAGGTGGGTGTAACTCAGTCTAAAACCGGATTGGTTAAACGGTGTGGATTAATCAGATTAGATTAATTTTGGTTGCATTTTGGGAAACAGATTACTTACATGCTTTTTTGCTGAGAATTTGAAAATTTAAAGCACGCTCATGACTGCATCAGCTCAATATAAAACCCCCATTATTTATGCTTAGGTTGGCTTATTTCCGATTTACAGTTCAGACAAGTTATCCCTTCTCTTACCTAACACTGGGCAAATAAAAGTATTTTCCAATAACTATTGAAAGAACAAGTTTATCTAACAGTTCCACAAACAGCTGGATTATCAGGAGGCACAATATAGTAGAAAACTCCATGATATCTACAATTTAGTTTGTTTATTAGGAGTTATGGACTTTTCAAATTGTTGTTTCCAATACCCTGGTCATCACCAAGAGTTGTTTGTTTTTTAATTAAAATAAGATCTGTATTATATTCAAATGTTTTAAGTTTAAGGGGTAACAGTTAACACTGCACAATTTTAAAAACTCAGTATTGCAGGAATCAGGTGTTAAAAATTCATTCCAGTCATGACAGCATAGCTTAAGCAATCAGGCCTGAGGTTGTATCCTCTAAATATTCAGAAACTAATTAATTTTTTTTTTTTCCTTTTTTAAATGGTCTTACAAAATCAAGCCTATGAACGTTTTACTTTAGTAAATAACTAAAACTACTTTTAACTTAAATCAGTGCATGAAAAACAAACATGACACCGCAGATACAATCAAAGAATATATGGGTAGAATTGAGTATTTTGCATTTTCTGAAATTCCTTGCATAATTTGTTAAACTATTTAATGAATCCTGTTAAAATAGGTCATTTTTAAAATATAAAAAAACAGGATGCAAAATTAATCTAAATTTGAAGTACACCCATCAGTATATTGCTTCAGTGCTCAAAGGGTCTTAAAATGCAGTTTAAGGAAATAGTTACATTAAACATGTTAGCTGTTGATTTTTACATGTTCAGTATTTCCTTTTTACTGTGAATCAACATGCTTAGTTAAGGTCTTACAGCTGGCTTGCCAGTAGGTGGTGCTGCAACGCAACTCTCCCACTGCTATGTTAATAGGTTGCTTTCAAATTCCAGATGGTACTTGAAGATACCATTTTTAACAGTGGCCACGCATTAAGACCAAGACAAAGGGAGTTTCCTTACAGCAATTTGTTTATTAAGACATTCCTACAATTCTAGGGAAAAGGAAATCTGAAAAGTAGTCACGGGGCAGAAGCAATATACTCTGTAAGGGTAAAACCACGTCAGCAAACTATGGCCAACCAGTGAGGAATTATGAAGTGGGATAAAAAAACATTAAAATTAACAGTCACAAAAGATAACAAAAAGCAAGTGAATCTATACTATGACAAGTGCCTCTATTTAAGCAGGCCCACAATACACCGCATATATGTTAGCATAACATAATTTGCAGACTTTATACAGCACTTATACCTTTTAGTCCACAAGTAAATTACTAAATGGTGGAGAACATCAACTACACGCATCTTAAATGAACATGGAAAGAAATACCTCAAAAGAACCATAACGTTTTCAGACCCCATGGCTTTGTAGCTCCAACCAGCCGTCTGTCAAGGTTAGAATCTACAAGTGTCAGAGAAGAACCACCATAGACGTCACCTCGCTTTTAACACCTACCACAATTCTGATCCCAAGGTTTAGCATCGACAAGTTCTCCCCCCTGGAATAATATAAGCACAATGCAAGTGGAACGACCGCTATCACTGCGTTAAAAAAACCAAAACGAAAGATCCTGGGGCTCAAATCAGGTCGGCCACATTCATTGGCATCTCGTCCACGGTTGTATTGTAAAACGTCTCGATGTCCCGAAGAATCCTCTTGTCTTCCTCAGTGACGAAGTTGATCGCAACTCCTTTCCTGCCAAAACGGCCACCACGACCAATTCTGGAGAGACAAGTTGAGTCGTGTTATAGTCGCACAGAAGACTGAGGTGCAAATTTGGCAGTGTATAAGATTTTGTCTTACCTATGAATGTAGTTCTCTCGGTTTGTAGGAAGGTCATAGTTAATGACCAAGGAAACCTGCTGGACATCAATCCCACGAGCCTGACAAAAAGAAACTAGGTATTTAAAATTACATTCAAGCAAAGACAGATGAGATTATTTGTGCACATGGTGTTGTCGCTCGCGAAAAAGTAACAGATTCCTACTTTAGAAGAACTCATTGTGGAGCGCGAGCCCTATTCTACCAAAAGTTGAGATTGCTTGGTCATTTTTGGACTGTTGCAAGATTTAAAAACTTTTGGTTTTAACTGAATTGATAAGTTGTGTCCTTCATACATTACTACCCCACCATATTGCACCCCATACTAACCAGAAGATCAGTTGTGATCAACACTCTGCTTGAGCCAGATCTAAACTCCCTCATAATGACGTCACGCTCCTTCTGGTCCATGTCACCATGCTGTGAAGAGACTTTTTTATTAAAGAGAAAATGTGCAACGGCAATACCAACAAGCAGAGACAAGCAAAATAGGAGTATTCTGATGTAGAACAGGTTATACCAAGGCAGAGACAGTGAAGTCTCTAGCGTGCATCTTCTCAGTCAACCAGTCAACTTTTCTCCTTGTGTTGAGGAAAATGACAGCCTGAGTGATGGTGAGAGTCTCATACAGATCACACAGGGTGTCCAGCTTCCACTCCTGCAGACATCCACAAAAAAAAAAAAACACAAGTCATGCACTGTCAAGGGGGGGGAGATATCAAACAGCCATTTAACTCCTTGATAAAATCAGCCGAGATGTAACACAGGATCGTGAGACAAAGGACATTGGACATTAAGAAAGAGGTCCCTCCAAGCCTCATTTCTGATACTGTGTCTTTAATTTCCTTCCCTGGTGTACCCATGCTTACACGGCCACATGAGCTAAACCGGAGGTTTGGCTCCTGCAGTTTTAGCAGAGTGCTTTAAAGAGAAGACTGATCTATGATGTTCAAAAACACAACAAACTGGGTGACTGATCAGCTAACCCACCTCTCGCTCCACATTTATGTAGAATTGCTTGATACCCTCGAGGGTAAGCTCTTCTTTCTTCACCAAGATGCGAATGGGTTCTCGCATGAACTTCTTGGTCACCTCCAACACATCTAATGGCATCGTGGCAGAGAGCAGAACCACCTGAAGGAAAAGAATAATGAGTTTTATAAGACTCGGTCAATACCCGGTCAAAAATGAAATGCAGTGTGACAATAGTTATTTGTTTAAGTGCAGACTCAATTGTGGCACTTCACCTCGAGAAAAGTAGCCAATGAACATTAAGAAAGAGGTTCGACCACATCTCATTTTCAGTGCAGTGCATATGGATCTCCTTCCACGCAATAGTTTGCTAGCATTATTGCATGAAACAGATCAAATCTGGATCACACAATTATAGCAGACTTCTGTTAATGCAGAAGGGTTTCATAGTCGTCTGCTGCGCCTGTACACAAATTATCCTTACTTGAATGTTTGTGCTCAGTTTCTGGAAGATCTCATAGATCTGGTCTTTGAACCCTCGACTCAACATCTCATCAGCTTCATCCAAAACAAACATCTTGATCCATTTTGGGCCTGTGCAAGACATTTTGTTGTTAGAAGTGGCAGAGTTCAGTCAAAAGCTTTTCTGCTAAACAGGACATGTGATACTTACAAAGATGTGTCCTGTTAACCATGTCGAACACACGCCCTGGTGTGCCCACCACTATGTGAGGGGCCTCAGACGTGAGCTTCTGTATCTCGTTACGGAGATTGGTCCCTCCGATGCAAGCATGGCAGGATGCCCCCATGTAGTCACCCAGAGCCAGAATTACTTTCTGAATCTAATGAGACAGTAATAAAAACAAAAAACCACCTCAGGATAATGTCGTACACGGGGCACGGCAGAACATGCAAACTCAAAAGTCTAGAACTGTTCATGGTGATCAGTGTAATAAAGAAACTCAGCATTTTAAGTCAGTCCCGAAAGATGGTAAAGCATCATATCACCTAGTTTTCTAGAGCAACACAGGTACAATCAAATAAATGGAGCCAGATCACCTTTGAGACCAATGTAGCCATGGACAGAGACTACACCAATCCTCAGAGGACACTTTGTTGCAAATTTGGAGCGAATATTACCTTAGTATTTGAATCAGTGTCCTCAATATGCTGCCTAGGTCTGAGAGACTGAGGCTATCTTGACCTCAGGAACAGCATACCTGCTGAGCCAGCTCTCTAGTGGGAGCCAACACCAGAGCCTGAGTCTCCTTCTGAGCAATGTCCAACTGCTGCAAGATAGAGATGGCAAACGTGGCCGTCTTGCCAGTACCTGACTGGGCTTGGGCAATGACATCGAAGCCTAACGGCAATGGGACAGGGAATATTTGATGTTAAAAAAAAACTCAATCCTAACAGTGCTAAAAAAGTCTAAAAAGTCTAAAATGTAATTGATAGTCAATCAACACTGCCTCAATGCATTTAACACAGGATATTTCTGATGCTTCAGCTGAGACAGAGTTTATAATATTGAGTGATCAGTGAAAAAAAGTTATCCCCATTATTGGGTAAGTCCCGAAAGATGGTAAACATCATTTCACTCAATTGTTAACTACTCACTTAATTCTAAACAACTAATTTATGGGTAAATTAGGTTTATGTACCTTTGATGCAAGGGATGATTGCCCTCTGTTGAATGGCAGATGGTTTTTCAAAACCGTACGCATAGATTCCCCGGAGAAGAGTCTCTTTCAGGTTCATATCATCAAAGTTGTCCGTAATCTCGTTCCAGTTGCTCTGGAAAACACAAGGAGCAATATCCTGTGAATGAAAGTACATATTGACGGAGCATCAAAACTCTGTATTATCATGTAGTTACCTCGATGACGCCATCAGGCTCCATTGATTCCGGTCCCACATTCTCTCTTGAGCTGTGGAATACAAGAGACATATGTAAAATGTACTTATGTCACTGTGTTTAATTGTAACATTAACGTCATCACAGATAAAGAACAAAAGGTCTTAAATCTATACTAGTTAACAGAAGTACAGCGAGCAGTCGTTCCCACCACGTGTGTGGTTGTATGGCGGCCGCCATTAGACTTGTTAGACCGGTCGCAAAGAACTCCAAAAGTTGCACTTTGCCTCACTGAATCCATAAAGGCACACGTACGATGAGTAATCACCGGATTCCCGGTATTTCGGGTTACGCCCAAAGTATCTCGTTACAGCGCGGAGCTTCGCTGGGTTGCACGTGTGGCATTTTACGAGGGGGGCTCCACTTTCTCCACTAAATCTGCGGTTATGTAACATTGACGTGCATCCACATCGGATCACATGCCCCCTGTGCTAACTGGTCGAGCTAACTCCACTTTCTGGGGTGCTCCGCTTCGCTGCCTGTTAACCAATATGTCGGACCGCTGGGCCTGCGCTGCCTGAAAACGAGGCCGATCTGCAGCCTGCCCCCGACGGATCCTCTCACCACCACCGGCCACCATCAATAAAAATGACGTTTCACTTATTATAATTCTTCAGCATATACTATAAACCGATCATGCTTGCGTGGCTGGTGATTATTTAGAACTGCGGTGTTAGCTTAATTCACAAAGCTAACGGGTTAGCATCCAGAGCGCCCCCGACACTTAACCAGCGATTTTATCACTAATTCGACAAATCAGGAGGCAAACGTCGCCGTTACACGGTTATTTACATCTCAACATCGAGTATTGTTAGAAAAAGCAGGACGGAATGCGTTTCTACCTGTTTTGTTCAGCAGGATCACAAGACATGGTCTGTTCCCAACTTCAGCATGCAACTGGAAAGATCGCTGGTGGCGACGCCGCGTGCCTTTATACAGCCGGACTATTTTCACCCAGGAACGTAATGCTCAGTTCCGTCCACAGTTTCGTCCCAGTTGCCGGACATAATTTTTTGGAGCACACCGTGTTTGACTCTACATCGGCTATATAAAGACATATGTGCCAATCACCGATACAAATTAGAAAATTGTTCCAGACTATATTTATCAGCGGAAGGATATTGCAGTAATAGTTGGTGCTAGGGCCGGTACAGTGTCCCCGACAGGTCAAACTTCCTCCTGACGAGGTTGTGCAACAATTTTGGCGATTCGGTTTGCGTGAGGCCGAACACGTGGGAGAAATGGAAAAATAAATAGATGTGAAGAACAAAGAACAAAACTGACTCATCATCATGCGATCATTTTTAGTTAGGATGAAGTCTAGTCTGCAAGTGTTTGTCATCATACTACCTTTTGTCCTGCTTTCATAGAGATGTATTATAGAGATATATTAGATAGCAGTGAGTTCACCACAGCTCCTAGACTGTTCAATATATCCTTTCAGTGTTCAATATGTTCACAATGCCTGTCATTCATACGTTGTGTGTATACTGGAGCAGGTAGAGCAGACGGAAAAGTACAGAGTGTACTCTACAGAATACACTGAAGAAACCTGCTAACCGGCTAATCAAGTTTTTTTTATTTTAAACATGATGTAAGAAATAATATCCGGGTAAGGCTCCCACTTTGGTCACTCTAAACCTAATATAGAAAATCCAGCATCTAATTTTTCACATGGTTCTGCATTACACTGTTACACCAAACATGATGTTTTGTGTCTGTCAGAGTCTTCCCGTGTTTCTCAGTGACGTTAAAGAGTGCAATTAATTTCACTGTGACCAAATAATGTATAACAAAGTACATTTTTCATGTATCTGTACTTATTGTAGATTCAATATGGGGTACATTTACTCCACTACATATGTCAACAAATATTTATAAATAACAATGACTATATGTTTATATTACACTATACTTTCACAGTGCATAGTGTTATACGTTCTGATTGTTTTTATATTTTTAAAAGCAATCATTACAAAGAGGGGAATTGTTCCACTGATCCAATCAGAGCATGCAGGCAACATTAAACTCTGCCTCCTCCAATGAGAGCAGAGTACATCTACAGCATAAGCATCACTGGTGAAGAAACACCTCAAATGTTTTCATTCATTTATTCATTCATTCATCCAGCCATAAAGATATAGTAGATTGTTGCACTAGGGAACAGGCTACACTCGTCAAGTACTTTTACCTTTAATACTTAAATTATATTTAAAAGCAAGTACTTACTTACTTGATCAAGTAGAAACTTTCAATGCCACTTTTACTTTTACTTGAGTAAACATTCGTCACTTTATTTGTACTTTCACTTAACTCAAATAATTGAGTACTTCCTCTACCACTACCACTTTCTTTCTTTCTGTTTTCCAGGTTCCAATCATCTGAGTCACCTTTGCCATCAATTGGTCGTGGCTCCAAGTAAAAGAGTTGACTTCTTTCGCGTCCATTTAACTGTGGCTGTGTTTAAGGAATGTCCCCTTACTGTTGCAGTTGTGAATGAACTTCACTTTGATCCCTAATGGACAAATAATGTGCATGAATCTTCGTGCAGTGATTATAGCTTTTAAACCTCCTAAAATTGGGCTTGTAACTGAGCTCTTGGTCCCTCCCCCTAAGCAAAGCTCAGTTTATGATCACTTCACTGCTGCTTTTCCAAGTTTCCATTACTGTGGTGGATCTCAGCACTGTTATTTAAGAAGGGGGTGCAATTTTGAGGTACTTAGTTACCAGTTTCTTTAAAACTTCAAACGTCAAAAGTCCTCAACTGAAACACAGGAGCACTTTGATACACTGTTAACAAACTATACCCATCTCAAACTCTAACATATTGTCTCCAGAAATACAGCAGCAATCACAATACAGTAACATTAAGATTTTGGTTAGTACAGACTTAACCCTCTGAATAATGGCTATTTTTATTTCTGGATATTTAGGTGTATTTTTGCCCATTTATAATTTTGCTCATGTAATATTTTGAATGCAGATCCTTAATGGAATGGATTTAAATCAAAGTATTTATGTATTTTTTCAGTATAAGATATAAATAACTCTTTCCTGCCTGTGTTTAGGTTTGGAACATGCTGATCCTATTTCCCGGCCCACTTGATCAATCGATCAAATTTTATCGAGCCAATATTCACAAATCAGTTTTTATTTCATGGGGCTTAAACAATCTGTACAAGGTGTGGTATCCTCTGTTGTTACCCATTGCCAAGGGTGGGGGAAAACTCCTCCAAGCACCCCCTCTAACAGGGGGAAAAAACACAGAGACCTTAGAAAGAGTTGCAAGTCGCCCCAGGACGGACAGAAGTGGAATGTATTCCAGGTGTAACAGTGCACATCCACAAAATAAAGTTGGATCCCTTCTTTATATTCCTACATTACATTTCAAAACTTAATTAATGTGACCCTTTACATTTAATTTATGTAAAAAGTTACATGGACGTTTATTATATAATACAAACAAAATTTTTTTGGAGTGTGAGACGTATTTCATCTATATTCCGTAATGAGTATTTAAGAGTGTACAAAGAGTTTTGCTGAAAATGAAATAGAAATAATGATATCAATGTCGATTGATTTTCAAAAATATAATTTATCTTCAGTTCTGACAGTAGCAGGGGGAGTATGTTTAAGTTCTAATGCACAATCGTGAAGTAGTTGGAGAAGAGTTCCTCCCCTGCTGCAATGTCTCTGAGTGACACAAGGACAACACAGCGCAGGGGCCTCCGTGTGTCCTGGCTGTAGTTGACATTGGGGAGGTATTGGTAGAGCTCAATGGGAAACTTGTCTGGCACATCATACTCCTGGTAGCACACGTTGGCAGGACGCTCGTTGGAGCAGTTGTTCACATACTGACCCACAGCCAGTGGGTTGTGTGGGGTGGCTGTCAGCCAGCTGGTGTCACTCATCATGAAGGGCCCCAGTCTGTCCCTGCCGCTGCAGGACCTGAACACCATTCTGGAGATTCCTTTGTCGTTTCCATCAACCAAGACCCCGTCGATGCACCTGAACACAAAGGGGTTACAGATGGACTGGAGGAGGATAGGCTCGTAGGCCTGATACACTGTACCAGGGTACATGGCCACTGTGGCTCCCCCTGGCACAAACCCTTTGGTGACAAACACTCCAGTTCCTGCAGAGGGCAGAGTGCTGGGCTGGCGATCAATGCAGAATCCCAGACACCGTAACATGGCATCATGTCCACACACGGGGTTCTCTGCATGCTGCTCTTCTTCGCCACATGGCACCTCTCTGGTAAAGGGAGCTGCTCGCAGTTCCCTGTGATCGGCCCCATGGCTCCTGATCAGGGCTGAGAAGAGCTTCACCAGGCTCCGCGACACCTCCTCATCCGGCACCACCTTGTCCCTGCAGCGCTCCGTCACCTTCCGCAGAGTTTTCTCATTTTTAGACAGGTTGAGAACAACCCAGGGCACAAACCTGTGTCTGTACGACCTCCATATGTCCCGAAGTCTCTGTAAAGCAGGTTTAAACATCCAGAGACTTCTGACAGCTCCGGAACAGCCGAGCTAGCTTAGTTGCACCACTTCCGCAACCACTTCCGGCAAGATGCTTCAAAATAGAATAAATCACGTGGTAATATTTCAAATTTCACCAACCAACTTTATGAAAGTCAATAAGGCGTTGCACTAATAAACAATGCTATATTATTTAATGAATATAAAGCGAACAAATTATAATTTTAAGGCATGGCATCACCCAGGAGTTCTTCATTTGGCGCTTTTATTTTGAAAAAGAGAAGCCCCAACCGGAAAAAAGAAATCTTTTTGCATGACTACTATAACTTTACAGTCATTAGCCAGCTGGATGGGAGGAGAGGGAGTCGGGCGAAGACAAACATGGTGAGAAATGAGCCATTATTTTACCCTGATGCCAGGTTTCTAGTGTTATTACCCCTCACACACATTAACTGGCACTTTCTGGAGACCGACACAGACCGGAAGCCGCGCCAATCTCCCATTTATTTCCTTTTGCACAATGAAAACAAACCTCCCTTCGTTAGCATTAGCCTACTAGCTCACGGTGAGACTAGCCCAGTTAGCCAGCTAAGCTTGCTAGCATTTAAGCCATCGGACAAATAACACCACACACTCTGCATCAACGTTAGTTGTGAGTTGTTGTCCACCGGGTTTAAGACCAGATTGTTGGTTTGGTGTTGTTTAAATCTGAAAACAAGCTCGTGGACACATTTAAAACCGGTCCCGGCTGTCAGGGTCGCATGTTATTACAGAATGTCTTACTGCTGCCACCACTGGTTTGATGTTTATGTGCCAGAAACAGACCAAACTTCGTGGTTAATTAGTGACATTTTGGATGATAAGCATCCTTCAGCCACATGCAGCTTGTTGTTGAAATATCTAGCCTTTTACAAATCATAAATAAATATGCCCATTCCTCTATAGAAACGTTATTATCTATGTGACTCAGCTGTTCTTCACAGTTGTCTGATCATTGCTTTTTTTTGAGTTTAGTGTATGTTGTGTCTTTGTCTTTGTGCAGAACAAGCTGAAGTCCTCACAGAAGGATAAAGTTCGCCAGTTCATGATATTCACACAATCCAATGAGAAGACCGCGCTGACCTGTTTGTCACAGAATGACTGGAAACTAGACGTTGCCACGGACAAGTTCTTCCAAAGTCCAGAGCTCTATGTTCCAAATCTAAAGGCAGCTTTAGACAAGAAGAGGCTCGATCAGCTGTACAACAGATACAGAGGTATGGAAAGACTTGTACCTGGCCCTGGCATCAACATCCGCACTGACACATCCAATCACAAGGGGACAGTGTCAAGTTAGTCTGTTCACACCTGAAACTAAAATGATTCCACTTCCTCACTCAATATGCAAATAATCATGACCTGTGTTTGTGTGTGTAAAGATCAAATGATGTTGCTGTGACCCAGTCTAGGTTTACAGATGTGTTTGATGACAATGTTTGTATGTGAGAGAGACAGAGAGAGAGAGAGAGCAGGGACTGAATGAATAAATGAGTGTAGCTATGAAGAACGATTTTAAGAATTTAAGTAAAGTATCAGTCATTATGTGGTGGTCACTGTTGAAATTGTGATAGTGCAACAAAAATGTTTACAGTGAGCAGCATAAAATTACATTCAAACTGTAGCGTGTCAGACGACATCATGTGGCCCAGGACGGATTTGCCAAAAGAATGTGGCCACATGCGTACCAGACCACCTCTGAATGTGATCTGAGTGATTGGATCTCAGGGTGCATTCGGGTGCGCTCACACCTGTACTTGGTGCTGACCACTGGAGATCTGATCACTCAAGCTGGTATGAATGGGGTCGATGTATAAGAATACGTTTTTATAGAAAGTAGATTAATAAACATGCATTTACTATGGACTTAATTAATAATCCAATCCCTCTCTCCACACGTCACCCTTAGATCCTCATGATGACAACAAGATCGGCATCGACGGGATCCAGCAGTTCTGTGACGACCTGGGTTTGGATCCGGCCAGTATAAGTGTCCTCCTCATCGCTTGGAAGTTCAGGGCAGCAACACAGTGCGAGTTCTCGAAACTGGAGTTCATGGATGGCATGGCCGAACAGGGGTGAGAAAACATTTTTGCAAACATGACTCTCTTCTGAAATGGCTCCTCCGTTCTTTGTGAGATGGACTTTAACACGATTATCTCTGAGACCGGAAGCACCCTAACCCTACTATATTTCAAAGTCTGACTTTATTGTAGTAGGATTTTTGTCGAAAATATGTCTGTGTCACGAACAGAATGTTGACATGATTCTAAAATGTTTCACTTTTTTGATACACGTTCTCCCTAAATATCTTGATTGCGATACTGAAAAGATGCGATGGCAAAAACCTAAACCATCAGGAAAAGTTATGAGATGACAGATGACAGAACACGGAAGAGAGAGACTCTGTTCTCATTGTCATTTTTAAAATCTAATTTGATTAAGTAGTAGCCTAGAAAATACCCCAGTAGAGCTCAGACCTCAGTCAGGAATGTGTAGTAAATCATTTGTCTTCGGTCTAGTTACT
Organism: Hippoglossus stenolepis; assembly: GCF_022539355.2. Taxonomy (NCBI): domain Eukaryota; kingdom Metazoa; phylum Chordata; class Actinopteri; order Pleuronectiformes; family Pleuronectidae; genus Hippoglossus; species Hippoglossus stenolepis. Next base: position 8,924,017 of record NC_061493.1, read on the forward strand.
GTGCTGCTGAAGTGTGGACACTAATAATCTGGGCTTTGACCTTAAGCACCATGAATTGCTGGACTTGAAATTAATGTCATTTGTGTTTATTATTTTCATGCCAACTAAAAGTGTAGTTTGTGCTGTTAAGTGTTTGCTTGTTTTGTTTTTTTCTCTAAGTGTGCATGTTTTGACAGTAACTTTGTGCATTTATAACATGAATAATTCGATTATTATAAATGATTAGATCAAGGCCACAATGTTATTAATTAGCTAAAAAGATAGTTTGCTCATCACAAAATGAATCACACTTTGCCAAGTTGGATGTGTTGGGTTACTGGGTCTGCGTAGGTTTCAAACATCTTTTACAGACGGGCTTTGTCTGTCAAATCAGGGGGTTGACGAAGCCATCCACCGGTCGAGCGCTTGCCAGGTTCATTCTTGTCAGTTGCTGGTCTTTTAACTGGTCATAACTGGGGTCCAGCTGGGATCAATTGCCCTGGCCTTCGGTGTCGACTTGATATTTTAACACACATGAAAATCGTAGTTACTGGATGTAACTCCACTTCTATGAGTTCACGTGTAGCTCTCTAACTGCAGACCAGGCTGGCCTCCTTTTGGGTACACGTGGCTGCGTTCCGAAGGGAGACGAGCAGCAAAAGCACTGGGGTTCTGTGCGATCGCTCCCAGCCGATAGGTCATTCAGTGCAAAGATCTGTCTCAGGGTGTTGAAGGCAAGACTGGGAAGGGTTAACCAGTTGCAAAGCCGGTTAGAGGGTTGCACCATTACTCATAGAACCAATGATACGCCCAGTAACTGCTATTTGTGTACAGAAAAAAACGTAATTAAATACCTTACATTAAAATGAAGATTTGTGTAATGCTCTGAAATGTTTCTCTTTGTCTAGTGAAACTAACACTTTGCTTTCTGTTTCTTCAGGTGTGACACTATAGAGAAGTTAAAAGCTCAGCTGCCAAAGATGGAGCAGGAGTTAAAAGACCATGGGAAGTTCAAGGATTTTTACCAGTTTACATTTAATTTTGCAAAAAATCCTGGCCAGAAAGGTTTGGGTAAGAGTCTCTTGATGTTCGACATATATGCTGTTTTTATTTTTTTTATTTTTATTTTTTTATCTTTATTGACCTACTTCTGGTTTTCTTACAGATTTAGAGATGGCAATTGCATATTGGAATTTAGTACTGGCTGGAAGATTCAAGTTCCTGGACTTGTGGAACACATTTTTAGTTGTAAGTTCATAATCGCAGATGTAAGTCATTCACTTTATTTCGCCGTGTGTTGCTTCAACTTTACTCTACACCTTTTGCAGGAGCACCACAAAAGATCAATTCCCAAGGACACTTGGAACCTCTTACTAGACTTCAGCACAATGATCACAGATGACATGTCGAATTATGACGAGGAAGGTTTGTACAGTGCTCGTAATCAGCTGTGTGAAAACATCTTCGAGCCACAATCGTTCTCTCACAACCTTAAGGGATAGTTTACACCACAGACTGCATATAAAGATAGATGATGCGTCTTCTCTTCCTCTCACTATCCAGAAAGGAAACTAAAATATCCTAGATACGAATGCAGACTATGAATGAATGAATTCTCATTGTTGCTCTTAATATTGTCTCGTGATTCAGTTGGTTAAATTTGTTTGTGTGTTTATTTGTTCACTAGGAGCGTGGCCTGTCCTTATCGATGACTTTGTGGAGTTTGCACGGCCGCATATTGGGACCAAAAGTACGGCAGTTTAATCGCCGAAGGAACGTCCATGTGAGGTTTCTACAAAAACAGCGAGCGCAGTGAACGGAGCACCACGGGACCACACTGAGCTGAGAACTATGTTGCCTTTTCAACCCTCAGGACTGAAATATTTTACACAGCAGAGACTTTATATATGTGTGTGTGTATGTACATATATAAAAAGGCATATCTCTTTGTTGTTCCAAGTATTGGGCTTTTTTGTGTGTGCTCGAGCCAACTACAGAGGAGTCACCACCTTCGCCCACGTGGTTGGACTCCACTGAAAAGCAGGTAGATAGACACACTTTTGAATTGCAACGTTAATACGAGGGTTCGTGAGGGGATATCAGTCTTTAAATATTGAATTTTAACACTCTTGTGTGCATTCATGATTTTTGCTTTTGTTTTATAATACATTTGTGTGACAAGTCAGTATAAAACATTGATTGTAATTTTTTAAGCATAATGCTGTTTGTTTAAACACAAATGTATAAATATAAAATAAATGTTTCAATTTGGTATCTTTAAAGTGGCCGGTCATTCTCAGTAGCCTGGATAAGGACAGCTGTAGGTTGTCATGATTTAGGGCCCACAGACGTTCTTTGACAAATCTGAAGAATGAGTCATGTCAGTGAAATACAAATGCTGTTTAGCTCCTTGTTTAGTGGACTGTCAAGGTTTATGAGCAGCAGGTCATTTAAAGTTGACTATAACAGTTTTCTTTCAAGAAACAGAAAAAGTAATTTATGGGACTGGATAATAATAACATACAATAATAATAATATCTTTATTTAAAGAGCATTTTGTCAAATCCAGATTGATTTATTTCAGGGTTATCCAAAACATTTTAACAAAACAAAACATTCATGAACGAAAAAGGTGCATAAAGAAGAAAAATCTTATATTACCTGCCCCCTTTCATAATATAACACAACATAAATACAGATAGCCATTCCTTTTTTGATTTCCCTTTCACAAATCAACTTCATTAATCAATACCATCATCCTAACAAATACTACTTGATAAATTCATATCCCTAACGATCATAATAATGGTAATACAACTTTTCATTATTATTTTTACTATTTTTGTTGATCATTCTGAAATATATTATTATAATCCTGTTTTGAGTGCTATAGACTTTAAGCAAAGATGTCTTTGGTTGTATTAAATTGATCAATTCACATATATATGATCCTAGATTATAATTTGCCTTCAGACAGACACAGTGTGTATAAATTGAGATGTGACCTCTGTATTACTTTCTATGCAGACACTCCTGTTTAAATGTTTTAATGTCCAACTGGTGTATAAACTGAGGTGTAGAAATGATGACTGCAGTACCACGGACGGACAGTGTGAGGCGCTGGTGTCGCGCTGCTTCCCAGTGGCCACACAGTTGAGGGGCTCGTGCCGTTGCTACGGGCGACAGACAACAGACATCAAACAACAGCAGCAGCAGCAGCAGCAGCAGATCTTCCTGTGAATCCTCTGCCTGTTATTGGTTCTGTTATTGGTTCTGTTGTAGCAGAAGACGCGGCGCATCATGAACTCCGTTTTATCGGACGTGAGCTGGGACGAGCGCTTCGCTTTCCCTGAAGTTAACGCTGAGAACCAGGCTGTGACAGCGGAGGTGAGTGACAGGGTTAGCATCAGGTTAGCATGTAGCTCACTGAGCATCATGACAACACAACAAACACAAACAACTGATGAACATTAGACATTTAAATACAGGGTCTCCAAACTATACTATCTCAAAAATGACTCAATGCATTTCATGAAACTAGACGATACTAATACTACTACTAACACCACTACTACTACTGCTATTACTACTATTACTGCTACTAATACCACTACTACTGCTACTATTACTACTATTACTGCTACTACTACTACCATTACTATTAGTTAATTTCCCTACGTGGATCAATAAAGTTATCTATCCATCCATCCATCCTATCTACTACTAATAATATTATATAAACATATATATATATATATATATATATATATATATATAGCACAGTTCATACAAGAAATGCAGCTCAAAGTGCTTTACATACAATATAAATGAAAATAAAAACATGTTAAAATATAATTCAAAATAAGAAGAGAAAAGATTTTAAGAAACAATTGGAAAGAAAAGGGCAAAAAAAACGTAAAGTAAGAAAACAATAAAAAAAGAGCACACAGACGATATTTATAATACGTATATTTGCTTGTAATCTTATGACGTTTTCTCACGACAACAGATTCGGAAAAAAGAAGCAAAGCTGGTGCAACTGGAAAACAAACTTGAGAGCAACAAGGATCAAAAGCAGTTAATGACCGAGTTCCTCAAAAATGGTCAACAAGAGCTGGAGAACACTGTGGTAAGTTTATCAGAAAACAATACATATATATGTATTACGTGTCAGGTGTTCATCTCATGATTGGGTTAAAGTAACAGGACCACTGTATGGTGCTTTGTTCTCTTGTTTTTTATGCACCCAGGCTTTATGTAAGGCCAAGGAAAGAGAAGAAGCGTTGGAGAAACACCTCACAGCCCTCGCAGAGAGGGAGACAGGTCGCCTGGAGCAGGATACGACAAAGATGGAGAATGAGCGTCGATCTTTAGCAGAGAGGAGAAACATGCTGGAGGTCTGTACCATTCACAATATAAGAAACACTTTTAGCTGATGGTTCCATCCCATCCTCACAATGTACTGACCTCTGTCCATATCCTCAGAATCACATCTTCAAGACCAAACAGAAGCTGGAGGAGTTTAGGAACCAGATGAACTGGGACCAGCAGACCATGGATGCCTTTTTGGAGGAGTCAGCACGTCACGATGAGGACGCAATGGCCATCATGAAGTACGCCCAGCAAGATGAGCAGAAGATCAAGGTGAAGTAAAAAGACCTCAAAGTATCTACAAGCTGTTCATTCTGGTTTCAGGAGAAGCTGCACTAATCAGCCACAACATTAACACCAGTAACCTGTTTTAATGTTGTTGCTGATGGGCTGTTGTAGCTAAACTGCCCTTTACAAGTCTTACTCCTCCTGAGCTAACAGCTGTGTTGCCTCCCCTGTTGCAGTCACTCACTCTGGCTATAGAGAAGAAGACACTGGAAGCCAGTGAAAAGCGAAAAGCAGTTGACAAGGAGTTGACTGAGACTATATCTGCACAGGTACAAGAAAAATACCTTAGACAATGATATCCTGTAAGAGTTGGTGGCCTGGACTCAGGGGATGGGGTGGGTGGGGTGTTTCTGTGGTAATCCTTTTGATTATTCCTATAAAAAAATTCATCTGCTCTTCTAACAGCTTGCTTTGGATAAGATGACAGATAATTTGCAGCAGACTCACCTGGAGACACAGCAGCTGATCCACCAGTGGGAAAACACCGTCAAGCAGATGAATCAACGTGATGCTGAGATGCAGCAGTGTGCACTGGTAAGGTCTTTTACCATTGCACTTTTGCTGATAAAAGACAAACCAATGTATATTAACCTCTGAACAGTAGAAGCCATCAGAATGTGAATGCTCACTGAACAGTACACTTGACTAACACCCTGTGTTTGAACTCCGATTTTGTTTCTTCCTCCGTTCAGCAACTTGCCGAAGCTAACCAGACTATCAGGGAAAGGAATGCCACCAGTAAAGAGAGGAAGCACTTGCTGGATGATCAGAGGAACAACAACAAGGAAACTGAGAGGAAGATGTCTGGAGCCCAGCGGCAGGCTGTGAAGCTGCGGCAGGATTTGAAGGAGCAGGAGAATAACTGCAGTACACTGCAGGATGAGGTCAGCTACTCAAAGAAATTCAGCCAAAGACGAAGAATACATGCTCAAGGAATGTTGCAGCTAATCTAATCCGTATTCTAACTTTATGTTGTTGAGACTGATTCTAATGCTTGCTAATTGCAGCTGGATAGTTGCAAGGGCGCACGAGACAAAGCAACGTCCAGTGTGAAGTCTGTGACAACCAACATATCCAGAATGAAGAAAGACATCCAGGATAATGACGAGAAGTGAGTGATAAAGTATATTACAACATGTCTCTGGCGATATATAATCACTGTAGTACTTCATAAACAAGCTCTGTCTGTATATGTGTGTGTGTTGTAGACTCAAGGAGGCCAGGGCGTATAACACTGCGCTGGAGGAGAAGCTTAAAGAAGTTACTCAGACTGCCCTGAGTGAGGAGGAGAGAGCTGCTCAGATGGACCAGTTTGTCAGGGATGAGGACGAGGACATCAAGGTGAGCAGCCTGACACAACCGCGAACTGATAAACTGCTGTGGTGTCAGGCTGGAGAGAGTGGTTATTTACGTTACAACATCTTTTTCAGTTTTTCATTTGAGGACTTTCACATCTTAAGACACTGTTTGATTATTATTTTTGCTGGTAGCTTTGGGACACAATCAAAAATAACAACTATTGTATGTTAGTGTTGAGTTTAAATGAATTTCAAACTGCTCTGGGCGACATGGGATTGTCCTTCATATAAAACAACTACTGTAAATCCTGTCTCCACATTGTCTCACTTGTTGGGGTGGGATATGTATTTTTTGTCATGGCCCTTCTTCCCGATTCACTCTTCTCCGAAATTAAAAAGTTTACCATTAGTGACTGCATAGTTCAATTTAAATACATCAACTTTAAAGTGAGATTATTCATATGGAACAGAGGTAATAATATAGGTGTGGTGCAAGAGATGAAATAGATTCAAACCGACAATTTCTTTAAACTCAAAGCAGCACTGGTGCAAAATGTAAATTTTTGACTATAAAAGTCGTATATTACGTACGTAATAGGTCTTAATTATATTTAGGTGGGCCTTGATTGGTTAATGTTCATTCAACATTACTTGTGTTTTAAAATGAGTAGGACAACATGTAACTGATAACTACAAACATCCCAGTCAGAATTTATCACTCAGCTTGGTTGAGGGAAAGAGATACCCACAGTCCCTTTCTGTCGTTTGCAAGATAATGTGACGTTCCGAGGGTCATTCAAGGGGCATGTTCCCCTCACTTTTCAAAATGTTATTGTTTTTTTACTGTCAAACCTCCATAAGCCATGTGAGAGAAGCTCTGATTTGATAAAGAATGTGAATACATGTCTCCAGCAGTCTGGACTTTCAATTTAATCTCTATTATAATCTCTATCATAATATACATTTAATATGCTCCCACAAACAACTGAAAATATTACAAATATTAGACAATACAATTCGTGTTATTCTGTTTTAAAATGCAAATATGTGCTATAAACTAAGTCTGAAATTAGTTGTGAACTTTAACTTTTTGTTGAAATCACAGGAAAAGCAGGATAGATAATCTCATACCTCCACCTTTGTTTGTTTGTTGGTTAGCATGGAAAACACAAAAGCTACTTAACCGATTTCCATGAAATTGTGTTTCAAGGAAGAACCCATTCAATTTGGGGGTTGATCAGGACCAGGGGGTAGTTCCAGGATATTTGTTTCCCCCTTTCTTTAACATTGTGAGATAAGGTGTTTGTTTTTTTGACATTTTTATGGGACTCATATTTATCCCTTTGTGCAGTTTGGATTAGATTCAAACAAAATCTGGTTACAGTGAATTTACAGTAAATGTGGTTTCATTCGGTGACAGTTGGGCTGTGGTGGATCTTTGATTTCTCAGAGAATGATTGATGGATCTTGATTAAAAAAAACAGACATGCTCAGGCATGTTTATGGGACTCATATTTATCCCTTTGTGCAATTTGGATTAGATTCAAATAAAATCTGGTTACAGTGAATTTACAGTAAATGTGGTTTCATTAGGTGACTGTTGGGCTGTGGTGGAGGTATGCACTGTACTGAGTGCTATCATGCTATGTTTCTATGAATTAATATAAATGCAGGGTAAAACGCCCCCTACCACCCTCACAGTATACTAATAAAATTGTTGTGTTTCATGAATCACTGTTAGAATCTATAAAGTGCTCAAAATATCATAGCTTTGTACTGTATTACTACTTTGTAACCCTGTGTTTCCTGTGCTTTCCTTTAGGAGCTGGATGTGCAGCTGCGTGACTGCAGACATGAGCTGTTCCGTCGTAAAGAGCATTTGCAGGCTCTAAAGACAAAGGGGAAGGATTCTGTCGCCTATGTTTCCAGGAGCAAATCCACCATCACCGGCCTGGACAGCCAGCTGAGAAAACAGGAGAAAGACTTATTAAGACAGCAGATGATCATTAATGAGCAGGTAAGTTTACACCAAAAAATAAAACCTGTTTTATCCAGTCTTGTGCGAGACTCTGCAACATCAACAAATAGCTTCTTATTTTCCTCTCACTTTCCTGCATCATAGGACTCCAAGGTCATCAACCTGGATAGAAAACTGGCACGGCTGCAAGGAGACGTTCAGCTAGATGAAAAACAAGCGCTAGACATGAATATCGCTGAGCTGACCAAAGCCCTGGAAGAGAAGAAGAAGTCAGCCAACATGCTAACCAACATTCTCAAGGAGTCTGAGGTCAGTCTCACTGCTCGTTCTCTCTCTATTCTTCTAAATGAAATAATGATATCTCACATACCTCTCTCTGGCTCTCTCTCTGACAGGAAGATATCCGCTTATTGAAGAAAGAAATGGGAAAGTCCGAAGCTCAAAAGAGAGATGTGACCGAGAAGGTAGAGGAGCTCATGCTGCTCCGTATTACCAGTGAGAAGGAGCTGAAGACACTCCGGCTCAGGAAACAGGTAACGCACTGATGACACAGCAGATGTCATGAATTCACCTGAGTTGTTGACATTTAGTTACCACCTCAGGACGTCCTGTATTCAAACTGTGTTTAGGAAATCAGACTTAAATACTTTGATCGGAGGTTCTGTCACTTTGGAAGAACGTTCCCCATTTTTGCTTAATTCGATTTTTTTTTTCTTTTCATTAATAATAAAAAACAGACAATTTGATAATGACAATAATCATTATTTGCATCTTTAATTCTAATTTTAGTTCATAAAAACGTAGCAGTAATTGGTCTGTGGTCATACATTCACAAGGTGGTTTATGTGACAATGTGAACGATATTTGTTAGAAATAATGTTTAAACGATTAAACAACCGTCAGTGTTTGATACATTTTATGCTAAAACACAACCGGTTTTATATAATGTAACTCAGAGAATGTATGCTAAATGATACTTTGTTTTTGACCTCATGTTCCTCTGTAGGACGACTTGGTGGAGCTTAACATCTTGAAGGTAGAGGTCAAGCGCATTAGAGATCTGCTGTACAACAAGACGGACACTGTGCTGTCGTTGGAGAGGAGGAAGCTGGGTCTGCAGAAAGCCTTAAAGGAGAGGGAGGCTGAGATCAAGGTCTACAGAGAGATGCTCGGCCAGAAGCTCAAGATCAGTGAGCAGGAGAGACAGAGACTGAGGTGAGTACCACAGCAATTATCTCAAATCTCATATACTAACTAAGTCCAATAGTCTGAGACCACTGCCCCATCCAGGTGAATGTGAAGTGGTCTTAGACCTCTGGGGCCTCGTGTACAAATGTATCACCTGGTTTTTAAGTAACTTCTCCATTCGTAAAATGTTTTACAAAGACAATCACTGTGACTGATTCTGTTTCAGTGCTGAGCTGAATGAGAAACTGTCCAAGATTGTCATGATAAAGAGCCGTTTTGAAGTTGTGACCCTCTCGATGGCAGCTCCTGAGGGGGAAGAGGAGAAGTCACAGGCCTACTATATCACAAAGGTCTGAGGTCTACACAGACACACACACACACCATCGTGTCACATGCAGAGTCGGCTGAGGCTAACCATGATCAGATTGTCCCTCAGTGTCCACCAGCTCTCTGAGTTACTGCGGTTTTGTGCTTTTCACCAGGCTGCACAAGAGAAAGAGGAGCTCAAGCAAAAGGGAGACGCTCTAGATGCTAAAATACACAAAATGGAGCTGGAGAACAGCGCTCTGGAGAACACCATCCAGCTGTTCAACAACAGTAACTCAATGTTTCGCAAATCTCTCAACAAAGTCAATGAATCAAGTACGTATGACGGGGTTGACAGAACAACTTCAAAACAACAAATCAAAAACAACACTCACACACAAAGTAATTCAGATTTTTTGTTTCAGGTCCAGAATACCAGGAAAAACTGAAGTTAGAGGAAGAGTTAAGTGCAGCTGAGGATACATTCAAGTTCAAGAAGAGACACGTCCAGGAGCTGCAACAGGACTTACAGGTTAGTCCCGTTTATAGCCGGTGTTGAGCAGATGACATAGAAAGATGTAACAATTATTCCATAACCACTGAATAAATAACTCAACCTGAATCATAACATGTCCCATCACAAGTCTCACAGAAAATGTCTACTGGACTTACATGTACAATACATTCTCAGAAGATTGGCTCACATTTTCAACAATTTTACATCACATTTGTTGTCAATAATTAGCATCTATGTTCTGTGATGGAAATCAAAAAATACAAGAGGCTGGAACACCAAATTTGCCTATGTGTATTTACATTTTTCTTCAAATATCCTGCCTGACCAACATAAATCCTAATGCCTTAGAGAAATTGTCTATGTAGCGCGCTTTTGGAGTCTTGCTTCACACAATCCAAATACTACCCAGTATTATATAATTCCGTGGTTGTGGTCTTAACAAACTCTGAGGTACCTCGTCAGTCCACCTTCCAGGTTTCTTCTAAACCTTGGTTAAAGATTTACGGGGCTTTCACCCGCCGAAGGATCCAATCCCCTTGGACCAACTTCTCCTTAACACTATGCATGCCGGTATAAAATACACTTGAACTTTAAGATTCTCACCAGATAGATCGCAGCGCTCAGACGATCCAGGCTCGGGTCTCGGTCCCTGCGTCTCACCCATCCTTTTGGGGAGTTTAAGGTTGGAAACTACTTTCCCAAGAAGGCCACTCAACCGTAGACACCGAGTCCAGATGCCCCCAGTCGTGCAATCCCACTTCTGACACCAAATTGTGATGGAAATCTGAAAATACAAGAGGCTGGAACACTAAATTTGTCTTTGTCTGCAGGGATCTCAGAGTGAAGGTGCAGAAAAGTCAAATGCAAGGATCTTATATAGGAGAACTAAGGCTGTTTGTCTGAGCCAGTTCAGACTGGTTCTGTAGGCGGAGTTTGAGACATGAATCAAAACACAGAAAAATGATTTACATATGTTTCCTTTGGAGATAAAGCAGACATAAATTCAGTTCTTTGGAGAGTAAATAAGTGATAAAAAGGTCATACAAGTATTTAGACAGGTTATAAAAGTATTTAGACAGGTTATATATGTATTTAGACAGGTCATAAAAGTATTTAGACAGGTCTGCAAAAACTTACTTTTCAACTTCAAAATAGGTTTCAACCACACTTAGTTATTTTTCCATTACAGTTCCTTGTAGTTATAGTAATAAGTAAACAAAAATCTTAATTGACGTGTTGATATCTATGACCAAGAATTCATATTTTTTTGTATTAGATTCGGGGGCAACAGCTATTTGTAAATCCATTTTTAAATGTGTGTTAAGTCCTTCCTAACTTTTTAGAAAAAAAAAGTTGATCACATCTAGTTTTAATGCTGTTTCGATTCTGACAAACACCTTATTGATTTTTTTTATCAATAGTAAACATTTAAAGATTTGTATCCCACAGTTTATTTTGTGTTTGTGTGCTACACAGCAGGGTTGTAATTTATCGTCAGCCAATTGACGCTTCCACTTTTAAATACCTACATATTTCTTGCATGTTGTGGTGGGTTCTTTTTTTATTCTATGACAGCTTTACAAAAATTGGATTAAAACATTTGGCAATATGGCCAATACACAGCCCTACTATATACACATTAGGTCATTGTAGCATCACAAGCTGTACCCAGGGGTTAGTTAGGTGTCCAAGGCCGTTTATTTCCAGCAAAAGTCCAAATATTGTTTCCTCTGGAGAATCACAATGGTTTTCTTCCTGATGCATAAAGTGGTTGATTACAGGGAGTTTTCAGTTGTTTTGCTTGAGCGCATGTCCATGATATATTGTTAATATTCCTATATATTTGATATGGCTTCATGCTTCATTGTTTCTTAAAAACTATTCTAGTCCTTTGCAGTTTTTCAATGTTTTTCTCGATAGCTGCTATTGTGTGGTGAAGTGTGTTTTTTTGTTTACCACCCTCTGTTTCCAGGACATGAACAATACCTTTGAGAGTCTGCTGCAAGAAGAGCAGGTTGAGAAAGATAAGATAGAGTACAGACAATCACTCATCAGCAAACTGATCAAAGAAATCACCTCCCAGCAAGAGAAGATTGACAGGGCAACCAAACAGGTTTGATGTCCACCTGTAATTGTTTGGCTAACCACACTTTATATGTTTTAATATTATGAAATATCTATATATTAATAATATCTCAACACTAATATTTTATTTTTATTGTCAGTTAATAAGTCAGACTAACGCAATTGAACATTTTTTATCTGAAAAAAATTGTTTGTGTTTTTCTCTAGTTTGGCTCAACCTAGTATAAATAGGGTAGATTATGCTCTGGCAATGGTTAGTAAATAAAGGAGGAATGCTGTGTGTGTGTATGTAACCTTTAATCATAATTTAATTTTGTACTTTCCTTGTGCTTTCCAAGTGCTCCAAGCTGACAAAAGAGATCCGTGCAGCGAATAACACCAAGTCTGAGACTTTAGAGGAAAAAGACATTAAACTGAGGGAACTAGAAGAATTCAACAAGAGCATCGGTAAGATGCTAAATGAGGCCGTGGAGGACAAGCCTGATCTCAGACCAGTGCTGGAGAAATACTTCCTGCAGGTATAAAACGAAGGGCGGTACAGATGATTTATTAAGCATTAAACGTGCTTGGCTTTGCTTTAATGTCAGTAATGGGATTTAACTTGAATTGTGTAGAAATTTTAGTGACAAAATCAGATTTCTTAAATCTTTTTTGTTTCTGCTTTTTCATTCAGGCCAATCTGTCTTTTCCAGCTCCTTCCTCCACGCCCACCAGCCATCGCAGCTCCAAGACAAACTCCGCCCGCAGCTCTGCATCCCTCAGGTCAGACTCTCTCCTCAACAGGCTTCACACTTAATAAATCTAGTTTAGTACTATTAAAGGTCTTGTTTTCTTTTTTGTCATACGAAGAATTGAAGATTTCCCAGTTCTACTCCTCTTCTGTATCTTCATGGTGCTGTTCTCTCTCTTTATTGAAGGTCTCCTGCATCTTCAGCCAGCAGCAGCCCCAGGGCCTCTGCACTGCATTCTACCGTGTTGAAGACTGTGGACCTGGGCTTAGACATGACTGTGACCTCCCCTCCTCCCACCACCTCCAGACGTTCCAGCTCTGCAAGTAGCAGCACCAGCAGCAGGAAGTTGAAGAACTCCTAGTTGCATAGAATAACTGTGTCACATCACTCAATGGACACAGACTGGGAAATATTTTTTTTTACTTTTTTAGTTGAAGCAGTAAGGAGGAAATTAAATAGACAGAATGGCCCTTTACACCTGAACAGGAAAAGAAGGCAGGGAAACGGAGATGATAAGTTGGACACACCTGTGAGCCAAAAGGAGAGCAATCAAACAAAGGCAGCATTGAAGAGAACCGAGGAAGGATATCATTGTACAGATAAACCAGTTTCTGGAAATATGTGCTAAAAGAGGAAGAAAAGTGTCTGTCTAGCCTGCTCTGATTAGGCTGTGGTCTTCTCTGTCCCGGTTGAACCACAAAAACTAAATCTGTCTCCGTTGTGAAACTCTCCTGGCTTCCCCGATTCCCTTTGCCCAACACACACATTATCATTGTTTTCCACTCTCATTGGACATTAACTCTCCTCTCCAGCACACACACACACACACACACACACACACACACACACACACACACACACACACACACACACACACACACACACACACACACACACACACACACACATCCATCTCCAATAATCAGACTATGAAGAACTGAACTGAATACAACATACAAACCGTTTTTCCTGAACACACTCCGCACACACCCTATAATCTCATACATCATCTGAACTCAAAAAACACTAATTATCTCATTATTTCATTTGTTTAATCAATGGACATTTAATATTATGATTTGGAAGTGAATTCTATTGATTAATTGATATTTCGGTGTGAGTCTTTGATGTTTGTTTATCAGTCATACTTCTTTGATTTGATTGTTATTTGGATTTGAATAATTAATGGAACACTAATTGATTAACTGAATTGATTGTTTCTGATTTCCTTTCCTCTGATGCCTTTTGTAGCTATGACAACAAGCTATCTGGGCTTAGCTCTCTGACTGGGATATATTCTAATTAATTGACAGGTTAAGAAGCCCTGTCTGGCACCCAAGCCCTTTTTCCTTAAGTAAAGCTGTTTTCAGAAATGACCTGCGGGTAAATTACGGAGAATTTGCTACAGAGTTCACCCCCAGTTTGCTTTTCACACATACGCAACGTAGCAAGAGATTCACTGCACAGACGCATTCACAATAGCAACAAAAGCCTTTTTCTTGGCTGTTACTCATGACATCCTCTCGCTCACTTGTGTGTTTAAGAATGACCCAAAGAAAGTTGTTTTGCTCTCGGCTTCTCTCAGCTGCTGAGGCTGCTGAGCTCTGTATTCTCCATTTGAAAGTACTACATAATAATAAGAATAAAACTTCCAGAAGACAGTATTTGTATTTGGCCTTATTGTTACAGATTATCACCACAACTTATATTTCAATCAGGAGAGACATTTTATAATGATCATAAATATATTGTGAACAGAGGAATAGACTTTGGCACATAGACCCCAGCAGGAAGTGGAACACAATGGAAGCAATCAAGACTTCCCCAGGTACCTGGGCAGTGGTGGTGACGAGGGATGGAGCGTGAAGTTTGGACGTCTGATGAAGGGCTTCTGGTTGGAGGGTTTAATGGGAGATGATGTATCCAGAGGTGAGGTGCAGGGTTAGAGTCGCGTCTGACAGCTGAATGACAGGAGGGAGAGAGAAGACTTCTGAACTTTGAAAGTTTATAGGTGATTTACTTTTGGCTGTGTATCGTTTACCATACAATATTTACAGACTCACTAAATCAGTATGTGTAAAAGTCAACAAAATACAATGTGATACTGCAAACAACAGTAGTGTGTTTTGTGTATAAGAATAGAAAGTGATGTATGTGCATTGTTTGCCGATGTGAAGCTCGATGTACATTTAGGAGAACAACAGGTTTGTGATATATACATGACACTGTCAGCTATTCAGGGTAATAATCTGTTCTGAGGTGGTTTCGGTGTACGGTGCCTGCCAGAGGACAGGAGGTGTAAAAGGACGTGTCGAGGGTGAGAGGGATACTTTGAGATTTTCTCTGCCAGCTTCCTGGTTACTGTGTCCTTCAAGCCCTGAAGGGAAGGCAGGGGAAATCCCAATGATTTTTTTTATAATAATATCATATAGCACTTCTCAAAGCAAAGTTACAAACTGCTTTACAAATAAAAACACAAAAGTAACATGAAAACATAAAAACAAGTAATGAAGTAAAACACTAAATATGTGACATAAATGTAAGCCTGTAAAGTATGTTTAAAGCTGTGATTTAAAGGAAGCTTCTGACTCAGCTGGCTGTATTTCCTCAGGCAGCGTGTTCCAGAGCCTCAGAGCTCTTATTTCAAAAGCTCTGTCTCCCTTAGTCTTTTGCCAGGAGTCTGGAACAGTAAGAGGGCCAGTGCCAGAGGATGTCGAGCAGGTTGTGTGGAGATAACAGATCCGCGATATGAGGAGTCCGACCAGTAAGTGCCTTTCCTGCTGATCTCACTGTTGCAGTACACTCCTGCTGTCATGGTTTTGTCATCGGACTGTTTATTTTCTGCCTCTTTATGAAGAGTGCTTTCAGTTTAATTATTACCTCCTTGTGTTTCATGTTTATCCCTGTGTTTGTGTTTGTTTATGACTTGTTCCTGTGTCTCATGTTTTCCCACTCCCTGTGTTCTGTTTCCTGTTTTATTTTGTAGTTTCTGCTCCTTGTGTGTTTTCTTTCTTCACTCCCTGTCTTGGACCTGTTTCACGCCCTTGTGGTTGTCTGCACCAGTCCTCATGTGTTCAATTGCCCCTGCCTTCCCTGTGTATATATAAGTCTCTGTGCCCCTGTGTGCTCTTCGTTTTTTAAGTGTAGACATTTTGAGATCTCTCTGTTTGTGGTTTTCTCCTGTTAAGATATTTTTCCCATTAAAAGGACAATTTTTGTTTAAAACTCTGCCTCTGCATCTTGGGTCCACCTGCTCAACCATACCCTGACACCTGCGGCTGCTCTAAAACAGTTGGATCTCCAACAAGCTTTCGTTTAGCTTTGCGAGAGCAGCTACGTCTTTTTCTGTTCTTTATTTGTACTCATTCAGCCTTTCTTTCACTGGTTAGTGGGAGGATTTCAGTGTTTTATGACAAAGCAAATCACACAGGGCCATGCTTCACCGACTAGAAAGGTGCTGTATTTGTTTGAACAATGAGCCCATTATTCTGACCCTTGGTTTTCTGCTTGAGTCACCCCTTCAGTAACTATTGTTGCTAACATGACACACCCTCTGAAAAAGGGTGTCATTTCCTCCAGGACAAAAGCAACCAGAGGTCCTTTGAAGGCAGAAACGACACTTTCCCACGACAGACTTCACTCTGAAAAAATTCAATAAATAGGTAAAGCTTCGACATGCTGCTGCTGATCGTACTCACTGCAGGTTTGGCCTCAGGGGCCGCCCAGACATGTGAGTGCAAGGATAATTAATAACTGGAATATGTACCAAGTAGATGGGTAGATAGTAGATAGATAATAGATGGAGACAATTTGAGCAAATTTGTTGAGCTGAAGTTTTTCGATGATGTAGATTTCAAATGTACTTTACTTTATTTGGAAAGTTTCCCCAGCGTCTTCTTCCTCCTTTACTATGGGGACATCCACCGCAGAGACTCCTCACTCTGCTTTCACAAACAACAGTAAGTTTTATTTATAATTCACCTTGAAGTCCAACATGACTTTTGATGGCTTTGAACTCATGCCTCTTTTTGTTTGTCCCACAGCTGTGGCAATCCTTCAGGCAACCGTTCAGGCCAATCGTGAGTTAAATGAAACGACACTGGCTCCAGTCTTAACCAAGGTAATAACGTGTTCACAGGACGACTTTCTTGTCCACGCAGAGTTTAATGTCCATTTGAACGTCTATTGTCAAACATTAATTAAACCTATGCTGACTGTGTAGTGCACGTTCTAATAATAACAACAGGTGGACCAGGGGTCTCATTTATAAAACAGTGCGTGGGATTCATACTAAAAGTGTACGTACGCACACCTGAACGCAATGTTGACTTTATAAATCACAGTCCACCTGGAAACGTTCGTACGTGGATCTGCCTCCAAGTCCGCCCTCCACAAACCCCCTTTCAACCACAAATGGTCAATGCAAAGCACGTCATGAATATGAAATTGGGCTGCTGACCAATGGGTTTCCACCGTGAGTCCTGATGGAGTCACGGCATCACGCGATGAGAAGAGGAAGCGAAACTTTCTGACACTGACGTCGAGGTGTTTGTTAGTGAGGTGGAGGTGAAGAGCGATTTTATGGGACAGCAGTGATGTCACTAATAAAGAAAATACACTGATACTCTGCTGCTGCTGTGGATAACACAATGTGTGATTGCGATAGAAAGAACGAAGCCTGAAATAAAAAAAAAGAGATCCAATTCAAAGGTGGAGGTAAAAAAAAAAAACACACTCTCAGAATATGAGGGAACGTATTTTAATCATCCAAAACTGCAGGATTATTAAATTCAGAAACAGCTGTGATGTCCCCTATCTGATAGAATTTGACAGAATTATTATTATATGCTCGTGTTTGTACTGGTATGGTTCGGTTCCGTCGGTTGATCTGTGTGATACTGGACTGAGTTCAGCTCCGAGATCGCAGAGCAATAGAATCTCTATCAGCTGATCAGACATCGCTGAACCCTCGTTTCCTCCTCATCCTTCTATTCGCGTGCACCCATCACGCAGAATCACGCACCAGTGTCACGGCAGTGTTTATTTATTTAGAGCATCGGACCGATTCCCTCACATCAGTGGATCCTCACCTCCACTCTGGGATATTATTTGGAAAGTTTCTTCATTTCTTGTAAGAGATCTCCAGTGCGCTCTGTGCGCTCTGTGCGCCTGATGGCACAGTCACGTTCACTGCAGCGATTTAATACACGCACAGTGTTAGAAGATGTTATTAAAAACTGTTAATGACTCGGCTCTGTAACTCCGCTGTTTAATGGAGTCTGAACGTAATTTGCTCTAAGTTGTTTTATATATTTTTAATTAAAAGGTTCTTGTGGAACAGATATGTCGCGCGAGCACAACTAAAGCTGTTGGTTTTAATGTAAATGATGAAGTGGATCAATAATCTGCTTCAGTTCACCACCTCACGTCTGCGTCGCCACTTTCCCGTCTCCAAAACGTTCGTACGCATGGGTCAGAGTTTGCGTGGAAATACGCAAATTTTCCCGTCAAGTTTGTTTTTATAAATCCCAACGTTTGCGTGAGAAGTGGCGTACGCACGTTTCAGGCCCCGTTTTGTGCGTACGCAACGGTTATAAATGAGACCCCAGGACCTGAATATGATGAGTTTATTTGGATTTGTGTCTTTCAGCTTTACGACATCATCCAGCAGGGTCAACCACATATGAACTTCACTCTGACTGTAAAGAACATCACTGAAGTCTGAGAGGGACTCATCTCAAAAGTTTCTGTGTGTTTCTGAGAGTTAGTTCACATGTTTCACAAGATAATAAAAAAAAAATATATATAATGTGAATACGGATGATCCTCTGCTATTTACAATGTATGTGTCAAATTCTGATTTTGGAGATATTCCCTGAGAATGTTACGTGTGTATTTCTTTCACTTGTTAAAGCAACACCATGCAACCTTTTTACCTTAAAATAGCAGCTACATAATTAGCTCACTGTGATGGCTCACTGACTTGGAATAGGGAGAATTTTGCAGATTTCATTCCTCTTCCTGAACGCCTTTTCTTTCTCTGTGTCTTTGATGAGTAATCTCCTGCGAGAAGTGTGTAATTGACTGATAGTCGCAGCTTTAACTGCCAGAATCAGGCCCATTTAAAAACCTGCATTAATCTCTGATAACCAGCAAGGAAACCTTTAAAATATCAAGAATTGTGAACAGAGTTTGGTGTATTTGTCACAGCAGCAGCTCTTCTGGTTCAGGATCATGAGGAATATGTGTTCAGGACTGTTTCGGTTCATAGAGATGGACAATGATGTTAGAGCTCTGGCTTTGTTTTTTTCTTGACATAAAAAACATTTACTCATTTTGACATAGAGCCCATGAGAGATAATCACCATGTGTGGCTGCAGTGGCCGTTGCTCACTAAAAGCCTTCAAAAGAGCCTCCAATGATTATTATTGACATATATTTATTGGACACAAGCCACTGTGCTACCGAGCAGTCATTCTTTAAAATTTCATATTGAACATAAGTTTCAGATGCACTATGGAACACAGATGATCTTCATTGTAATGAGTACGTTTTTAATTGTGGAAGGTGATCTCTCTCTCACACACACACCTGACACTACTGTGATGCTTCTCCCATCTGAAATGTACTCTTCCTGCCATCGCTGTCGTTTAATTTTTTTGGTCTTTTTGATTAACATGAATCAAAACAATTCATAATTTTTTCTTCGATAAAGGTCTTGCATTATTTGGATGGTGTGACTCTTGTTTCAACAAACGACTTCTCATTGTAGTGAGTCACAGATCCTGATCATCGCCACAGGTGCTACCCAGTTTATGACCTAATTGTCATGGCAGAAGTCCTCAGATCTTTTGATCAGTAAATATTTGTTATTTTGCCTAAGCACAACAGTATTACCATCACAACACTAACACAAAACTAAAATTAGATGTACACATTGTACAGAATTGTCCATTCAGGAATAATGTATAAACGTATATTGTTGTTAATGATGGTTATGCAGATTTTTCACTATTGGCAGTGGCAATGGTGTTTAACCAAACTGATACCAAAACATAAAGCAGCATCACCTAAGATTGATACTTGAACTGTGTTAGTTTATTACTGTTGTTGATCCTTGTATTAAGACCAATCCGTCAGTTTGAGAGTCAAGGTTCCTAGCCTCGGTTTCCAGTTTTATTCATAGAGATACATTTCTGTTTGGATAACTCTTAATTTTGCAAACATTGCTCAATATTAATAAAATTATTTGAACACATATTTGTAGAGTAATAAATGATGAGTTAGTATTTTTGACTGAGTGTGTTTATGATTAGTTAGCTTGACTGTGGGAGCCCGCCATTTTCCAATTTGTCCCATCACAATTTCATGATGAACCATAATATTTTCTACACTTATCAAAACAATGTATGACATCTCTAACTTGATGTGTACAGCCAGCCTGTCCAGCTACTGCATGCTCACGCTATGGTCCATAATGTTTTTACCATCAATGCAGACAGTCGGACCTCAGAGTTTCAACAACGCAGTTTTTTCTCTCATGCAAGAATTTATCTTTCACTTTTGGAGTCTGATGTGCGTGAGAGTGACCGTCGTGTGCGTGCACCCCAATTACTGACATATTGAACTAATTCTGTGGGAAACAAGTTATTTAACATAACTATCCTTACTAAGATCAGTCAGTCAGTCTGAGAGTGATCAACGTCCTGTTCTAATTCTCTGGTATATGTCATGATTCTTGATTTGAGTATTTCTGAAACTACTCATCTCCTGAGATTTTTTGGACACAGCAGTCTCTGCAGTTTTTTCACAAAATGGTTAAAAACGAAAAAGGCAAAAAACATCCAGCCAATGCCAGTTGGTGGAAATATCTTGTTGAGTTGAAAGGGACAGAAATGATAACTGAGATCATCACTCTTTATAACTGTGGTGTGCACAAAAACGTTCATTCTTGAGGTGGACGCACACCACCAGCAGACGACCATGTCAAGTTTTACCCCCCGTCAACCAAGAACAGGCATCCGAGGCTCATCAAGACTGAACAGGTGACGACTGGCACACTCTTGGCATGCTTAGCGCCCCTTAAAACCAATCAATGATCATTTTACTGCCTCAGCCATTGTTGCTGACCATGTTCATCACTTTGTGGCTTCATTTCACCATCTTCAAATATATATTTTTGAATTGAAAATGAACCATGTCACGGAGAAAAATCTCAAACGTGAAATGTTTATTGAACATTTCACTGTACTTCACTGAGTGACAGTCACCAAATCTGAATCGAGTCGAAAACCTTTGGGATGTGTTAGAACAGGGGATTGGCAGCATGAATGGGCAGCTGAAAGATCTGCAGAAACAAATAACATCTCATTGACTCCATGTCACAATGACCTCAGGCAAAGGGAGGACCTGCCCAATATTAGGATGGGGCTCCTAATGAGGTGCTCCATGAGTGTAGCTGATGAGTATTTGTGTGTTTCAGTGTTCTGACAGACTTCACGCTCCAGTGAAAACTGAGGAGGGAACACCCTGACACATACAGAGGGGAGAGGATGTCAGTGAATTCATTTTCCTCCTCAATTTTGACTGATCCGGATTATCTGCTCTCTGAACGGTACTGTAAACTGTACACTAAATATTCTTTCTTTGTCACACATCAGCGTAAATTTAATATTTGTTCTTTTTAATCTTTCAGTCAAACAAAACAAGATGTGAAAGAGTTAACCTCGTTTTTTTTTTAAATCAAAGAATCAAAAATGAAAAGAAAAAAAAAAGGTTTGCTCCAGCACCACAAGAATAAATATTCATATATTCAATGATGTGACATGAACTGTAGATTAAATAGTCTGCAAGTATTCTTCAACCTTGATACCCTTATCTTTGAAGTCAGTTTTTGTACTTGCGGGTGATAATATTAATCATATCTCACTTTGTATTTCACCTTTCAAGCCTGAATGCTTATAAAATAGATATTTAAACTGAGATGAGATTAAAAACACATTTTATATAACAACCGACCAGAGTAATTTCTTTCAATGTGTTCATTGACATTTACATGTGTATAAAAGTTTTGTAAGTTTGATTTTTGATTCATCACTTTGTACAGGCCTAACCACATCTTATATTATTGTTCTTACGGGTTTCATGGGGGGAAAAAAATTAATATTAAAATAGGTTTAATTAAATAAAAACGAGAGGTTACCCAACAACTGGAATTAAGACCCTACGGTCAAAACACAAGAGCACAAGGGAAGACAAAAAGATGATCTTGAAAAAGTACTGATGAAAATGGCAGGTACGGTAGTTTTAGATGGTATTTCAAAATATTTGGTACTTGTAGGTCAAATGTGTTTGATGTGATTGAGATAATTAAATGTATAAATTGCGTGAATCTCCACTAGGTGGAAAAAATAGCACTCTCAAACTGTGTCTGACAATCACAACACATCATCTTTAGTAAAAAAAAAAACACAACAGGCTGTCTTGATAAATAAAAAACTCTAGCTTTGCCTACAGAGGTGATGCTTATGGTAGTGAAGCCTGTATGCATAAGAGGAAACAGGTCTGAACTCGCCAAGCACCTCAGTGATGGACGTTAAATCAGTTAGTAACTTTTTGTTCAACAGAGACGTCATATCTTCCATGAAGATAGTGACCTTTCTCACCGAAGACATTTTGACTTGTTATAGCAGGGAAAGCTATTTTGTAGTTGAAGAGTAAGTTATTGCATAACTGTCTAAGACTTTTATGACCTGAAGTGTTTGTGACCTGAAACCTGTATGACCTTTCTATTACTTATTGACTGTCCAAGAACCTAATGGAAACGAACGCAAATCATTTATTCCTGTGTCTTAAATCCTGTCTCAAACTGCGCCTACAGAACCAGTCTGAACTGGCTCAGACAAACAGCCTTAGTTCTCCTATATAAGATCCTTGCATTTGACTTCACTCTGATATCCCTGTGACTCTCCGTGTTGATCCTTTCTGCAGAAAGCCCCTATTGAAATACCCATAGACAAATTTGGTGTTCCAGCCTCTTGTATTTTCAGATTTCCATCACAATTCCATAATAGTTTTGCCATTGAACAGAAAACACAACACCTACACATTATCATTAATATTAATGTTACTATTTCTGATGAAAGGAAATATGATGGTGAAAACTCCCTGACACTGTTCTTTCATAAACATTCCATGTGAAATGTTTAACTATCAGGCTGCGTGTACTGAGAGTGAGTGTATATGGCACATGGTTGTTTATGGTAGTATACGGCAGAGTTTCAGTGAGTGCAAAATGATTACCTCCCTCACTACTCCCCCACTGACCTGCGCTCCCTTTTACCCTTTAACACCAACACTTATTTTGGAGTTATTAGGATTTGTCCATTACTTGAAGTTTACTTTGTATTTGTTTGATTCGCTCAAGAGTTTATGAGGAACGTTTTTAACCCTTGTGTGGCGTTTGGGTCTGTGGGACCCATTTTGAATGTTTTCTAAAAGAAAACTGATTTTTTCAACCATTTTCTGTGAGAAACATAGAAAAAGAACATATTTTCAATTACTGCACACTTTACACCCCCCAACACATTCATATTACATATTGTTCGGGTGCGCATGTGTGTGCATGATTTTTTGGCTTCCTGCGCCTGTTATTCCTCCACAAGGTTGCAGCATTGCTACATTTCAAGCATACATATCTTTGCTCCTACATTCCCGCACATTTTATCCCTGTGTCTTGGGAAACCATTCTATATTTCCTCCCGCTCTATCCGAGCTGCAAATTGGGGGTGGGATACAATAATGGATCAAGGTGGTGAACATATTCTCTGTTCAGAGGACCTTAGAAATTTTTTTTGAAGAGAGAGAGAAGCCTTGAAAGATGATGAAGAGGAAGAGTTTTCAGAATATGAGGATCACATTTCTGTAAATTCAGAGTCTGACATTGAGTTTGAGGAAGACGATAAGATTGACCATCAGCCAGCTCCAAATAAATCCCGTGGTCTACAACCACAGGACCAGGCCATCAGCAGGGGGATTTATGGGAGATTGATATTCTGCCACAAAGCCAATGACAAAAAGATGAAGAGCTCAATTTGCTTGATATAGTGGACCTGACAGGGTCATCTCAGACAATTTGATTGTGCCCAGTTCTGCCAATTTACTAAGTGGGAGACACTCTTACAGTGGTGAAACACAAACGGGATGGACAGCAGTCTTTCTAAACTACTGATGTCACTGCATCTCAAGTCTCAAGAGGTCATCATGGATGTGGTAGACAAACTGCGGAAGCAGTAATTTAACCTCATCTCAGTTTGGACTGCTAAGGATTTAGCTGCGTTGGCTGTGTCTTTCAGATCATTGGTTTGGTTTTACACCCTGTAGCTGTTATTTGTTTTTAGTTGACTCTCACCATTCTCATCTTTTCCAGCTTTTCTCTGAATGTCCAGCACCCAACAGCAGCCATTTGTCTGTCTGCCAATTGAGGGGCTACTAGGCTACTTTGAGCTGCTGCACTTAATGCAGCTTGACCGCCCACATAGCTAACTCGTTAGCCTTATTACTGGTTCACAATGAGTTCTGCGATAGGTTGGCTCAAGAGGGATCCACCAATTGGAGCTTTTGTTGCTCAGGGATTGAAGCACACATTCCTCTATAGCATTTGAAGGAGCCTGGAACATATAGTAGAGTTGGTTCGTGGCTAAAGGCAAAAATTATTAATTATGTTTCATCATGCATTGCCAAAAAAATAATAATTTCATTCTGTATCCCCAGTCTCTAAAAAGTTGGTGTTTTGTACTGTGAATAGTAAAGAGGTATCTAAAACTAAATAAAGTATCTTAAAACTCACACTGTTTTTGTTCCAATGTAACATCCCACAACAGTTGCCCTGTCCAAATGGAGCCAGCAGCGAATCCAGTGAAGGAGCTGATGAAAGATGACAGTATTCCAAATCATCCCACATCAAAGTGTAATGAGAGAGACCAGTGGGCCAACAAGACGGAGTTCTTTTTGGCAGTAGTTGGTGAAATCATTGGCCTGGGAAATGTTTGGAGATTCCCATATCTGTGCTTCAAAAATGGAGGTGGTAAGATAACAATTCTCAAAAGTCTAATCTGTGAAAGGGAAATTTGGGGAAGACAGGATACTTAGTTCAATCTGCTGCAACCATCAGTAACACTTGCTATAATGTTGTTTTTACTCATAACAGTTGTGGTTTTTGTCAACCCAAAAAATAACCTAAACATTTCCTTTAGGGGTTTTCCTGATTCCTTATGTTTTGTTCCTGGTCACATGTGGAATCCCCATCTTCTTTCTGGAGTTGTCTCTGGGGCAGCTAACTGGTCAGGGTTCAATCACATGTTGGAGGAAAATATGCCCTATACTTGAAGGTACTGTGAGTTCAGTTAAACATTTAATACAGAAGAGTTGATATAAAATTAAAAATTGTATTGTTGTATCTTATGTTCCAATTTGATGACATGTGTATTTAGGTTTAGGCTATGGCGGTCAAGTACTTATGCTTTACACTGTGATGTATTACATCATCATCTTGGCTTGGGGAGTCTTCTACCTCTTCTCCTCCTTCAACTCTGAGCTCCCCTGGACCAGTTGTAACAACACCTGGAATACAGGTGAACATACGCAACCAACTCTACGACATATTATCACTGTGTTAATTACTTATATGTTGAGAGTTTAAAAGTTCAGTCTGGTAATTAACAGATCAAAAAACAAATGAATCCCACTTTCAATTGTTAGCATTACGTTACTTTACATCACACGTTACGTTACTGACGTCAGTAACGTAACGTAACGTAACGTAATGTGACGTGACGTGACGTCACATTACCGGAGGTGCTCGGGCCCTAAATATGTATTTAAGAAAAAGACAGGGAAACAGTTGTTTAAGACATTTCTCACAAAGATATTCAATAATTAAATTCACTGGACCACAAAATGTAAATTTAACATCTTACTCTTTTCTATTACAAGGGGAATGTGTGGATTTTCTCGTCAATCATTCATCAAATAATTCCAAATCTCCAAATGCAACATCTCCATTTGGGGAATTCTGGCAGTGCGTATTCACTAAAACTCTCATTCATATTGAAACAGAAGATTCATTTTACAGGAAATTGTGTCTAAACATACATTATATTCAGGAGAAGAGTCCTGGGTTTGTCAGGAGGAATTGAAGAGATGGGTAGTGTCCGCTGGGACCTGGCTGGATGTCTTCTGCTGAGCTGGATTGTTTGTTACTTCTGTGCCTGGAAAGGAGTCAAGTCTTCAGGAAAGGTGAACTTCCAAACAATTATCTCTGACAACTCTAAGGAACTAAAACAAGTCCTGTCTGAAACCGACAATAGCTTAAAGAACTCTGAGAGCTTAACAAAGTTCGATTTTTAATGTATTATGCTGTAGTGTTAGTATTTTGTATACTCACTGTATCTTTATCACTCCTCCTCTCTCAGGTCGTCTACTTCACAGCCACATTTCCTTATCTGATGATGATTGTGTTGTTGATCCGTGGTCTGACTTTGCCAGGAGCTATAGATGGTATTCGATTTTACCTTTCTCCTGATCTGACACATCTGGCTAATCCTCAGGTAAAACAAAAATGGGAGCAAATATAAAAACAGTCCGCATCACTAGTTTACCTAATATTTAAAAATACCAAACTTTGCTAAATGGTTCCAAGACTTACTGCTACCCTTCTCAACAAGGAGGCTGAATGAGACAGATTTATCGACTCTACTGGTCAAACATGAGATTGATTTTAAAGCTTAAACAAATTAGTTTTACATTAATCATTGAACTGCTGAACCAAACTTAAACTCTGCGTTTTTATCGGATGAGCCATTGCATTTTCAAACATAAATGATCAAATGAAAAAGTATATAAAATAAAATATAAAGAAAGGACACACTAAGAAGTTTTTCATGATGTGAAGGTGTGGATGGATGCTGCCAGCCAGGTATTATATTCTTATGTTGTGGGCACTGGCTGTTTGACATCTTTGGGAAGTTACAACAAATACAACAACAACTGCTACAAGTAAGGAAAAAATATTTCTCTCCTCTGTTTAATTTTTTTTTGTTATTTTCTATGACTCAAGAAACGTATCTATTGATTCTACAGGGATGCATTTGCCCTGTGCTTACTGAACAGTGCAACCAGCCTTGTTGCTGGCTTTGCAATATTCTCCATCCTTGGCTTCATGTCCTATGAGTTGGGTGTTGACATCGCAACAGTGGCTGAATCAGGTATTACTTTTTTCAAGCTCTAATTAATTAATGAATTAATTTATTAATGATTGGACATATTTTGTGGTCTACCTTGTCCTTTGTGCCACTTGCAGGTCCCGGCCTGGCATTCATTGCCTATCCTCGAGCAGTTGCAATGATGCCATTACCCCAACTCTGGGCTGCCTGTTTCTTTCTTATGATTGTCTTCCTTGGAGTGGATAGTCAGGTAGGACACACCAACAGACCAAGACTTGGTCTCATCAAAAGAGATGGTCTCACTCCGAATCAAACTGAACTGGATTCAGTTAAACCCTATTTTGTATAGTTCCAACTTTCAGACTAATTGCATGATGTTGAAACAGCATGAAACAATAGAAGAAGAAAGAGAAGCAGAAGGCAGCTCCCAGGATTGCTTCCAGTCTTCGTCTCCAAAGATATTTGGGTGACAAGGATGTTAATTTCAACAAAAAGAACTACTTCATTCATTTTCACCATTCACCCCTTTATTCAAAAAAGTTGGTTAATACAATAGCCAAATATGTAACGAACCAACATCAGAATGACTGCAAACCAGACAATGTGAAATATAGGTAGATATAGCCGAACTAGGTGATGACGACAAGAAGTAACAGGTGTGAAAGGTGCCCTGAAACCAAGGTCCAGACTAATGGACCAAAACGTTTTCCAACCAGAGGAGGCAGTCTTGGTCTTGATCAAATTGAACCATGGTTCAGTTTATTTGCAGTGTGAAAACACATTTTTGATAGTTTGGATTTTTGGACCAATTTCAGGAAGTTAAGACAGCATCAAACAATAGAAGAAGAAACAGAAGTGAAACTCTTTCTGGTTTCTCCAGAAACAGGGTTTCCTAGGCTCACAGGATTGCTTGCAGGTTTCCCCTCTGACGATATAATGTTTGAATGATATGTTTGGTATGTGGCAGTCAAACCATATTGATGTTACCAAGGCAACGGATGCATTTTATTCAAAAAAGTTAGCAAATTTAATAGCTGCATTAAAAATGCACCGACATCACACACACATTCATCTATAGACCAATCAATCGCAAATGATGACGACAGGAGTAAGTACTGTATCTCATATAAATGTTTTTGCTGCGCTCCCTCAATTGTAATGTGAAATTATATCTAAACCTATAAAATGTAAACATTAAAGACTTTGTTCGGACCTTGGTCTAAACTTTCATCTGTGAAAATGCTGTAAAGGAGTTCAGGATGAAGTAAAATCAAACAAAAAACACTTAAGACAAGCAGCTGAAAGCTGTGGAGAGCTGTTGCTGCATGAGTTGAGTGTCAAATGTAGCACTGCTCTCCTTCTCAATGCATTTCTCTGACATCACAGTCATAGTCTGTGTTAATGTCACTAAATAGAGCTTTAATCTATGTCCCTTTTTACCCACAGTTTGTGTATCTGGAATGTCTGGTAACATCCATATCAGATATGTATCCGTCCTTCTTTTTAACTGGTCATCGACGTAAACTACTCCTGCTGGTCATCTGTGGCTTGTCCTTACTCATCGGTCTCTGCATGGTCACTGAGGTCGGTGTGGTTTTGTGTCTCTGCCATTTCAGATGTTAAAAAAATAACCTCTCTGTCTCTATCTGTGTGTTCTGCTGTTCGACTGTTCGAGTCCTCTCAGTATAAGGAGTTAATAAAGGGTCACAATAATAATAAATAATAGGTGCAAAGTCTTGTCTCCTGCTTTACCTACAGTTGACCAATTTCTGTACAACTTTACTTTTCTCTGTTATAATTATTTTCTCTCTCTCTTTGTTCTAATGGACCACAGGGAGGACTCTATGTATTTCAGCTTTTTGACTACTACGCCTGTACTGGTATCCCATTCTTACTTATTGCCACTTTGGAGACCATTTGTATAGGATGGGTTTATGGTGAGTTACTTTGTTATTCAAATACAAATAGCTACTATATAATCCTATCACAAAATACAGAAGGACAATTCCACTTCGCACCAGTACAGTACCAGTACCACCAGCAGGTGGAGACGTCACATTTGGCCTTGACATCAGTATGGCGCACTGAGGACTAAACATCTTGAAACAAATAGAAAAGTGTATTTCTCTCTCAACAATCATGTTCAAGGGGATGATTCCACGCAGCACCAACGAAAACACCACACATAAGTTTAAATCCCAAACTTCTCTCAATGTTAAAACCATAATGTAATTGTTTACAATACTACTGGGGGAATACCAACCCAGAGCAACAAGACCACAATGCCAGCTGGGTAACAACAGAGTCATAATTATAATAATGATTATAATTGTGACTTACTAACTAAAATAAAAACAGGTAGCAGAGTAAATATCCAAAACTATTACTGCCCCCGTACATTTAAATAAAACTCATTCTCAACTCTAAAGTTTTGTTTTGGGCTGGACATGTTCTGTTTTCACTCTCCTTACCATCTAATATAGATTATCTGATAAATGTCTGTCTCCAAGGTGCTGATCGTTATTACAATAACATCAGGGACATGATTGGCTACAGACCTTCACTTTACATGAAATATTGTTGGAAGTTCATCACACCATGTTTGTTGGCTGTAAGTAGATAAAGGAAACTACCTTTATTGTCTAAATATACTTGACTGAGAAAATAAAAATGAGTTTTCAGTTTAGTAAACCAGTTATGTTTCTCTCTTCATAGAGCGTCTTGCTTTTCTCTCTGATCAAATTCACCCCTCTGACATACAACAACACCTACCACTACCCATGGTGGGGCCATGTCCTTGGGCTACTTCTTGCAGCCTCTTCAGTCCTCATGGTGCCGCTGTGGTGTCTCTACAGTCTGGCTGTAACTCCAGGAACACTAAGACAGGTACTCTAAAGATCACAGATGTCAAACATACTGGGATATTACACCTATTTCAGTTTGTTGTGCTGTTATTATGGATTGATACTGGCTCTTTCCCCATAGAGAGTGAAAATGGTGACCACTCCAGCAGATGACATGTTAAGGGCACCAGGGGAGACAAGTACATCTAAGACATGCACTGTCAACAAACCCAAACATACGGACTTACATGAGGCCTCCAAAGACTTAGGAGAAGGCCTTCTACATGGAGAAGGCCAAACGGTAGTCTAGTCCAAACAGAGAGGCAAGTCTACATGGTCAATGAAAAGAGGCCTTATGAGATGGAACCTACACAGGCCCATTCCAACAGTCAAAATCCAGAGCAATGGAGGGAGTTACAGTAGAAGTTAAATAGCAGCATGATTTAAGGGGCAAGTATCAGTCTCCAATCAATCAGTGTATGATTCATTTGTTGGGTGGAATGTTAAAATTATTGTTTCACACATTTGTAACAGTGATTGTAGTAATAATCATTTAATAATATATTAATCACACAAGTAGGGACAATGATATGAGTGATATTAAAAATGCCTATTGATGCTATGTTTGATAAAATGTTTAAAATAAAGTGTCCTGATGTGCCCTGAGTATCTGAGTACCCGAGGTACACAAACTAGCCAAATGTAATGCATAAACTAAATAGTTATTAAGTAGGTTTCCCTTACAGCTCTCATTAGTAAAA
Source organism: Hippoglossus stenolepis (assembly GCF_022539355.2). Taxonomy (NCBI): domain Eukaryota; kingdom Metazoa; phylum Chordata; class Actinopteri; order Pleuronectiformes; family Pleuronectidae; genus Hippoglossus; species Hippoglossus stenolepis. The sequence goes on from NC_061493.1 coordinate 8,954,584, forward strand.
GCTCTCAAGTCTTGCTTTACTTCCAAGTTTACACCTTCGTTGGCGTCTTCTACATGTATGACACCTCTTTTTAGCCTGTGATATTTGTATTCTTTTTATCAGTTTGGTGTCAATCCAGTGTTAGAAATGCTATCAACATGCCTGTGATTTTTCAGGACATTCTCCTGCTGTATTTTACATCGTCTCTCATTTTGCAGACATGTCATTGACGGACCGGTTGGAAAAGTTTTGGAAAAGGTCCTGAGCAAGTGACTCAGACATTTGTGTTCCCTCACATCTTTTTCTGAGAACTTCATGATAACGTCTTTCAGGATGGTTTATACTGGCTGTTTGCCTGTCATGTCACAGTCAGGGGGAAGGAATCACACACTAACTGTCACTTCTGGTTGTTGACAAATCAGGGTCGCATGCTTGGTCATGTATAATCAGGGTTGTTTTGTTACATAAAGGGAATTTATTTATAGATGACATATAATGTGTCAGTACTATCTGACACATCTTTCTGCTCCTTTTCATTCAGGATTTGAGATTTTGTGTTTGCATTTAAATAGTTTTGTTTGTTCGATGAATGAAATAAATGTGGTTTGGAATATTGTAGTTTGAGACGGTCTCTATTCTTGAGAAGATTATAAAATCATGATGTTACTTTTTCTTCTCTATCATCCTTTCTGGTGTGGTTGGCTGCATGTGAGCTGTACCTCAAACTCATATAACTCATATATTCAAGCACGGACAACTGTGGCTCCTTAATTGGTACCATGTAATTACCACCATGATGATCAAACTGTCAGGTTTTGTTGAAGCAGGTGGACCCAAAAATGCAGAGCAAAAAGCTAATAAAATAAAAGGTGTCATTTAATGAAAAGCAAAGTTCTTACAGAGAAAAAACTAAATCCAAAAATGCATAAACTCAAGAAAGGCTAACAGCAAAAACAAGGAAAACACTAGCAGACACTAGAAACTCACGAGAGCAGGGAACTGATGGAGGAGAACTGATGACAGGGTCGTGAGACGACACACTGACAAAGACAAATTAATGAATTCCATTAAAGTTGGAATCAATTGCAATTGTGATAGGATGTGGATACTGAGAGCAGGAAGAGTGAGAGTGAAGAAAGAGAGGACATGGCTTGTGGGACATGGGAACATATCAGCCATCCTACATCCCTGGTAGCCTGCAGCATCACAACAGTATGACTCCATCAAATTATATATATTACAAATTCTGTAGGATTAGGTTTATGCAGTAAATACCCTACCCCACAGCGCGACCTCTTAACCACAGCATTTTTTACGTTTGCACAAGTCCTTTTGAATATTTACAGCCCCCACGTCATGGGGTTGCTACAGGAAACATTATTAAGTCATGAAAAGTCTGATAAATAAAAACTAAAGTGCAAACGGAAACATACACTCATAGTCCAGGATCCAAATGACCACACATCACATCCAAAGTCTCAGTTTCAATAAGATACACCTGCAGAATTTACCTGGAAACATTCAGGTGAGATTAGATTAGTTTGGGTGGCATTTTATGGAAACAGATTACTTACATGCTTTCTTGCTGAGAATAAGAAAATTTAAAGCACGCAGATTACCTTGCACTAAACATATAACTGCAGCCAGAAGATGTTTATCTTATCACAGAGACTGTAATTTACAGCTCAAAAAGCTAAAATATAAATTAAAGAATTGGTCTTTCAAAATCAAGTCTGTGAGAATGTTTTTATTTTGTAAAAAATAAATTGCTAACTAAAATATGTGTTTGCAGGCTCAGTATTTCTCCATAGATTTGACTGTTTTACTGTATCAAGCTTAGTGAAATTTTATGCTGGCTTGCCAGTAGGTGGTGCTGCGAGTCAAATCTTTTCACCAACTCTTCCCCCCTCAACACTACCATGTTAAAAGGTGGCTTACAAATTCCGGCAGATACTTGAAGACACCATTTTAAACAGTGAATCAAACATGTACACCATGATAAAGGATGTTTACTTAAAGCAATTTCAGTTTATTAAGACACCATAGAAGTCCCCTCGCTTGTAACACACATCAAAATTCAGATCCAAGGTTTTGACATTGTGAAGTTTTTCCCCCTCGAAAAGTATATGATTGAGTATATGATCCTGTCTTACTTATGAATGTAGTGCTCTCTGTTTGTAGGAAGGTCATAGTTAATGACCAGGGAAACCTGCTGGACATCAACCCCACGAACCTGACACAAAGAAAATAGGTATATAAATCCAATTCAAGCAAAGAAAGAAGCTTATAATATGTTATCACCATGCATGATGATAATGAACCCTGATTGTGACCCTGATTCTAGTGGCTTTATTGTTTTGGTTCTACATCCACAACTTTACTGTTGTCGTTCACTCTTACTACGTTCCTTAATGGAAGCTGTTTAATGGGGCCTACTTTCTACAAATGGCCCCACTGGAAACTGCTGATATTGAAGTCTATCTCGATTATATTCCAGGGGCAGAAGACAGAGGTTATCAAGTTGATCTAAAAAAATTGATTACACTCTGGAATACACAACCAAGGGAATAGTCCCTAAATGTTTGTGATTATACATTTCTGCACGTGCTCTATCGAGATCTTTGGCCAGTTTCCTGGAGTCTTGTTTTTTCCCATGTAGTGATCCGTGTTAATCAATGTTGTACTGTCCTCTTCTCCAGTTGTCCACATGACCCGTGCACTTTCCTCTTTAAGCCGTCGCTCCCGATCGAGTTGACATTCAGAAGACGACCACGCACTCGACGACATACTGAACCACCTGATCCACTCGTCCTCAGTATGGACCTGCGATTCCTGTTTATCGCCTCAGCTCTCGTTCTGGGGGCCACCGTCACCATGCCCCTGGCAGAGGAAACCGCACAGTGCAAAGTCAAATGGTAAAGTGTTTTATTTTTTAATTTTTTTGGGGGGGGAATTGTCTGCATAGTTATAGTTATAGTTATAGTTATATATATCATGATAGAGATATAGAATTTATAGATTGAATTAACCTGTGTTGAATCAAACTGTTTATATGAAGTGCACAGTGGGCACTGCAGGAAATTTGTCAGTGACTTGTGTAATTTTCCAACATCCATCCATTCATCCATATGTTATCTATACCGCTTATCATTTATAATTGTGGGGGGAACTGGAGCCAATCCCAGCTGACATTGGGTGAGAGGTGGGGTTCACCCTGGACAGTTCGCCAGTGTACTACAGGGCCAACATACAGAGACAAACAAACATCCACTCTCACCTTCACACCTATACGCAATTTAGAGTCTCTAAATAACCTAACCCCAATCTGTATGTCTTTGGACTGTGGGAAGAAGCCAGAGAAATCCCATGCAGACAGGAGAAGATCCTACAAACACAGATACCATCTAACCACCCAGAGGCCTCACCATGTAAACACTTATGCATAGATAATGCTTTATAAAGCTTGTTGGGTTGCATGAAATCCACTGCTGTCACAGTGCATTGGTCAAGGTGCTTAGGAATTCATAGTTCTGTGCATTCCAAGTTCACTTCTCATGCTTGTTATCATCGGTCTGTGCTCACAAGACTGCCGTTAGTCACATCTCGTGCAGACGAACGTTCAAATCAATACTCTGCACACTTCTCATAAATACTACATGAGCCTTTCAAGTGAGCTTTAACAAATTTGACTGCTCTTTTCAACAGGTTGTTTGGCATTTCATGCAGTGAAGTTAATGAGAAGCTGGTGAGCCAGATCAAGGCCTGGCAGAGCAGGCCGAGCTGTCTATCTGCAGGGGAGAGGTGCTCGTATGAGGTGAAAAACATCTGTCAGCTGTTGGATTTGAATAAATAATTCATGAAATAGTTATTATAATATCTGTTATCTCAGCAGTGATTTAAATGAGGATTAAAAAAATGTGGAAACAAGGTTATGAATATGTAAGAGTGGAGATTGATGTCTGATGTCTGATACATAGTTCATGTACCTCATTGTATATAAGTAATACACAGTAAAATGGTTGTTATTGCGATTCATTATTTTCCATTATCTTGTTTTAAATTATTGATCTGCTCGTGGTCTCGCTGACACAGGATTTTTCCAATTTACTACAGTAATAAGGATTTGTGCGATATTGGAAAATAACTTTGTCTTAGTGTTGAACTATTCCAACTATTACCACCTGCCAGAGGCCACAGTTGCTCACGATGCGCATAATGTCTGTGTCTGACTGTGACTTGTCCCGGCAGCTTGTGTCGACAGCTCCGTACCTGATCAAAGCCACGCACATGTCTCCAAAAACAAAGAAAGTCAACGACCTTCAGTTCCTTCTGGAGCAGTCCACTGTTTGCAAGATGAGTGTAAGTATATATATATTTTTTCAGTGATACAGCAGAACAATTTTATCTGCTGCTCCCACAGTTTCCCTCAGGACCAAAGACCTTTTCAGTCATCTGTGAGTCTATTTGATTTAATGCAGCAATAATGTAAATTTCAAAGGCTGGGTTTGAATATTTAAGTCAAATGTAAGTATAAAAAAAGTTCAATGAAAGGTTGAAACAAGCAGAGGGACAGCGTGTGAGAAATGTTATTCTCCTGACCTCAGAGCGTGTTCGGGGAAAATCAAAGAGGGAAATAAGAGTTCAGTTTAAGCAGCTTTGATCACTGAGGGGTTTTTTTCACACTCTGTTTCCCTCTTTTGTGTTTTGTGAAAAATCTGCGTCTCGTGATGTTCCTTAATGAGCAGGGTGATGCTGTGTCCGCGGTTTCCAAAGACCCTGCTGACAATAACACAAACTACTGCAGCCTCCAGAACCTGATGGACGGTAAATACTCTCTCTCTGTATGTTACATAACCCATATGTACGAGTTGGAGACTAGTCTCTTCACTCAGAACCAAGGTTACAATGTATTCTTAAATTCATTCACACATTGTAATCTCCATTATAACAATAGTAACAATAAAGTTTAACAATACCTTATCTCTGTTCAGGGAGTGGCCTGATTGATGCTGAAGGATACAAACAGTTCAGCAACAAGTGGATCTGCCCTGGGTTTGATACGGCAAACTGTACCTTATCTTAAGAGGAGAGTAAATCCTCTTGGTAGAATTATATCCTTATTATATACCAACTAATATGTAGAATAGTGACCCTCAAGAATAATATAACTCCTGAGTAAACTGTTTATGTTTCATCTGTTGAACCTATGTATGAGCATTATTCAATTCTTTAAAAGCTTTTTCATATGTAATATAATGTGAAGCTCTTACCAGGAGCAAACCTTTGTTCAACATGAATTCAATGAAACAGAATAAAAAAATCTACTGATGCAAAGCAGCTTAACCTGAATGCATTTATATATTGTATGGCTGATGTGATTTTTTACAATGAATAAACTACAGAGGAAGCTCTTAAGAAGAATACAACAAAAAGTCATAGGAGCTTTTTACTGACTCCTTTGTACCTCAGTAAACGGTGGGACTGTGTGGGTATGGGAGAGTTTTAACCAGATTGATATGTGCTTATTAAAAAATATATTCTAATGGTAAATTTGCACTGCAACTTTAAAAAACGGGTAATTTTGATGTATGGGGGGTGTAGTGCGGCACATTTTGGCAAATATAATCCACACATTTATTGTGAAAGGTTTTTGCATTTTAATCACAATACAAAAAAATTAAGAGACAAAGTTTGTTAATATTCAAGAAGACACACTACACGTGTAAATATAAGAAAACGTTATGTCTGCTTGAAAAAAGTTGAAGATTACAAGAGACAACGGCTGAGAATCACTTACAGAAAGAAAAGGCATCTTGTTTCTAAAAGTGTATTCTTGAATGTATTTGGTTGCACTTCACATGTGAAGAAAGTAGATTATTAAATGTGAAATAATGTGGAATTTACATTTATTATTTAAGACCTGTCAAATGAAAGTTCGATTGGTTGCCAGTAAACAACAGTTGAGGCTCTTGATACCGTAGCATTTTACAATACACACTAGTTCGTTATTATATTTCAATTAAAACAGAAACACAGGCCTTTCAAGTGAAGCATACAAAAGATGTTTTAGTCTAAAAAAACGAAACTCCCCCCCTTGTGGGAGAAGCTGCAGTTTGCTAAAGCTTTGCAGATACTGTATATTCGAACTTGCAACTTGCCTGCAAAAGGATCCCGGGCCAATTAGTTCAGTCCTGTAAAAAACATGAATAATTACAAAACACAATATATAAACTCACTGAAATCAACTGTTTAACCAGTTGAACTAACTAGTTGAACTAACTAGTTGAACTAACAAGTTGAACTAAAAGAATGACAAAGAAGGCCCTTGACTGAACCTGCTTCACAGTGAAGCTGCTAATGACCCAGTCATCAATATTGGTTGCAACTTTGGATTTGACAGTGTTCTTAATATGCAGTCATTCACATGTAGGTAGGATTTCCAGAGTAAATGTATGCAGGTCATCAAATTGGTGTAAACAGGTGAACCATCGCACTTTACATCATTAAACACAAAGAGTTTTTGATCACCACACCATGAACACGCTCTGTTGTACTGTTGATGTGTATGGAGATTAGTGTATGTAGTTATTTCAGTAGTCATGTAACAGTGACTACTAAAGGCAATTAATAAGCCAGATGCTGTTAGAGGCATTACATTACATTTGACTATGTAATCAAACACAATAACATTAGTCATACTGCGGCTAAATAAATACTTTTGTATAATTTACCTGTTGCCACATGAGTAGTATATGATGAATTCTTGAAAGAGACTAGTCATATTATATCTTAACACTAAATGAAATGTCAGCTTGAACTTTTATTGAATCCTCGTCGGAAATACTCCTCGTTGTCTGAAGAGAAGTGTGTCACATTCGCAGAGGAAAGTGAGTCTGCAGTCTCTCAAGTGCTCGCTCCTCGTGGTGAGTCATTTGAGATGTCAGGGCTCCTCTTTTTTTATTTCTTTTTAGCATGACCTGGCACACAAACGCCATGAGTCCAGGCCAGGCTGTGCTGTCCATCGTGGGCCTCGTCGTTCAGGACAGAGGCCTCCGGTAGTGTTCGACCGCATTTCACTGCGTTTTAGTGCCTGCTTGTGTTTCTGTCTCCGTGTTGACTTCTGTCAGGCAGCAGTAGAGAAGAGTCTGGGTGCATCTGGTGGCAAAAGCTGGAGGAGGGAAAGAGGGAAGATGTGTTTGAGACAGAGGGAGTGGAAAGGTCAGGTCTCGGTGATACTATTAATCTATGATGACTAACGTTTTAATGGGAAGTGATGTATGGGACAGACTGTGTAAGGAAGTAAAACTATGTAATGATCAACAGTAATCTCATTACGTGTATAATCTCACATCTTTGAATAAAGGTCAGTAGTCAGAGGGGAAGTGTTTTCCCTTTATCACTTCTTCCTAACATGTTTGAAATGACCAAACAACCACAGAAGTTAATTGATAATCATGCCATAATAAAACACACAATAAACTTCCTACTGCTCGGGACTATAGAAATTACTGTTACAAAACCTTACCATTTAATTTCTGTATGAACTTGGGCCTCTTGTCCTCAGGCAGGTAAATGGCCACATAGTAAACTGGCACACCAGAGAGCGCAATGCCAATCCCTATGAGAGAGTTGATGGTGTCTCCGTACAGAGGAACAATGACTAAGAACAGGCTGCACAGGCAGTAGATGAAGGGGAAGAACAGGCTCAACTGTGGACAGAAGAACACACACACACACATTTGTTATATATCGCAGATCCATTCTCAGAGTATTTGTGTGTGTCATGCACAAAACCAATAAAAGAAAATGTTTCAATAATTGTCATTGTGGTATGTTAATCGGGCAAGCTTAATTGGAATCAGTAAAGTAAGCTTCACAAAGACAGGAAATGATCTCCTCAGTCTCAGTTTGTGCTTTAACAGTAAAAGGTTTAAGTGAAAACAAGCAAAATCAATTTAAGATGACATACAGTATATCTTAACGTGGTAAATATTAATGTATTAAATGATCAGTGGTGGAAGTCGCATTAATATAATTTACAAAAGTAAAAGTTGAAAATTGAAAATGACAGAAACATTATTAAGAAAATGTTTTAAAAGTATCAAAAGTAAATGTATTAATTCTGCAAAATGTTCCCTGTCATTATTCACAATGCATTAAGTGGTACTTTAACATTATAGTTTATTGAGGTGGCACTATTGGAGGCTTCTTTTGATAGTAATTTCAGTTATATCTATGATAATGTATAATAATACATTTCCTGTATTAAAGTTGGGAGCTCAGATTCATAAAATGTTTTGCTTTTTATCAAGTGTTTGTCATTCTGTGCTCATAAAGAAGAGTTTAAAACCAAAACCTTCACTCGGGAGCAAACATTAGCTCCAATCTATTAATTAAAATACTGTTTTATAATAAATCATACATGAGAATTCAGTACATTTATAAATATTTGTTATATTTTGTTTGATAAAGCAGTGCTTTAGTGAGGTATACAGCCTATTAATTAAAACCTAGTCGATGACCAGAGCACAGGTATCAATACAGAAAAATACAGATTGTTGCACCACTATAATAAGAAAATTAGCATTAAGTGTGTGCGTGTGTGTGTGTGTGTGTGTGTGTGTGTGTGTGTGTGTGTGTGTGTGTGTGTGTGTGTGTGTGTGTGTGTGTGTGTAGTAGCACCTTGACGGGCCTGTATCGGTTAGGCTGAGTGATGCGCAGGTAGATGAGGCCGGCCACAGACAGACCCACATAGAGCCAGTAACTGAAGCTGAAGTAGTTGATGAGCTGGAACACGTCCTCCACACACAGAAAGATCAGGCCCATCAACCCCTGGAACCAGAGAGCGCAATGAAAACAGAGCATATACTAACACATCATGTGACCACTGTCCATCATCTGAGGAGTAAATGTCCCTCACATTGAAGAGCAGCGCAGGTATGGGAGTGTAACGCTCCAGGTGGATCAGACTCAGACTGTTGGGGAGGTGGCCTTCTCTGGCTCCAACGAAAAACAACCTGCATCATTGATAAAGATGAAAAGTCAAAGATGCTCTTCATGATGTCGTCCTGCAGCCAGTGCCCGTTCAGGCTTTCTAGTTCTTACCTCGAGGCAGCGATAATAGAAGCATTGAGTCCTCCGTAGCAGGACATGGCCACTGACACAGGGATGATCCACTTGAATGGCCCCAGTGCTGCAATCCCAAAGGTCTGTGGGATCAGATTCACATGATCTTTTAGGCTCCGGGTCAACAAAGCCTATTAATATCTCAAAACGTCATCCAGGTCTTACCACAGCAACGGCGTCACTGGACAGCAGAGATGGCATGTCCAGGACCACGTAGTATGCCACGTTGGTCAGCAGGTAGATGATGGTCACGATGGGCATGGAGATGGCAATGGCCAGGGGCAGATTTCTACAACAACAAGCACAAAGTAAAATATGCAGTGGAAACACAATGACTATGTTAACATGGAAACCAATATTCTGAGAATAATTGGATTCAGACAATAGTGAATAGATGCTGTCAGCATTTTATGATTACCCAGTATTACCCAAGGTCATACTGAGAATAAGCAATAATGAAAGTAAGACATGTGGAGTATTCATGGGCTTAGTCACTTAATGTAGACATGTTTAGTTTAGTTACTTTTAGTTTAGTTTATTTCCTTCCTTCAGTGTTATCCAAAAACTAAATAATATACGTATACACAAATTTATGATCGGAAAATAAGCAGGAAGAAGAAAATCTTATATTTTATACATAAAATGTTGATCATACAAAGAACATTAAGTACAAGACTGTTCCTGGTTGAGATATACTTTACCTTTTTGACTGTATTGTATACCTCTTAGTTGCATTATTACATTCTCTTGAGTTGTCACAACATGTGAGGCAACCGTTTGACATCGTACTCACATTATTCTTTGTAACATGTAAATAGGAATATGATGGAATATTCTATATTCAATTTGTATAAATATCAAAATCAAAAGTCTTATTCAGCATAAAGTAGACAGCTGGATTACTGGTGTTCATGTAAACACAGTCAGTGACGTGCTCTGTCAGCTGACCGGTGCTGGGCGGGCAGCTTAGTCATTACTTTTTATTTCAGCTTGTTTGTGTGGGACACATGGTGGATGAGTCATGACTGTGTAGAGCTGAATCACAGGGTCATGTGATAATTGTCAGTGGGCTCATCACAAACACTTTTCATATATAAACAGAAATTTGAGCCATTGTTAGTAAATAAAGTGCAAACAAATGTCTTATTATTACTGTAATTGTGAAAAGAGTTCTAGTTTCTCAGTAAAGTATCTGTGTGGTTATTTTTAATTTTACTTTATTAACATTTTTCAAAGATATATTAGCCCTTTAGCTCTGACTTTTCAAATTTAAAGATTCAAAAGGCTTTATTGTCAAATGTAGAAATAAGTTATCAATGCAATTAAATTCTTATATATATATATATAGCAATATCTTTACCTGGTCGTGTCAATAAATATCTAAATATAAGAATATTCAAAAAAGAATGAAATAAAAACGGAAAACAAAGATAAAGAAAATAATTGCACATTCATATCCACTTACCAAACGCATTATACACATTCATTCATACATACAGAGGTAGACAGTTGTGTCAGTGGTTGCAGGGAATATTTAAAGGGGACATAGCATGCCCATTTTACCACAAGTTGATATGGTTCCTTGGGGTCTTAATGAAATGTCTGTAACATACTTTGGTCAAAATACCACAAGGATCATTTCAAACAGCACCCTTTTTACCCTGTCTAAAACAGCCCTCCACAGAGTGACCTGTTTTGAGTGCCTGTTCCTTTAAATGCTAATGAGCCAGCTCCCCCCTCCCCCCCATGATTTTAAACGATATAAATTACATATTTTATATGATATAAATTATCAAATATGCATCCCATACTTTGTATTCCCCTTCTGTTGTCCTGGAGTTTTAATTTTCCCAATCATATAATTAAATGTCCCCTCTGCCCATCCACTACAAGCACACAAGCAGACAGACAGAGAGAGAAAGAGAGGGGTGGGGGGCTATGAAGACCATCATTTACCCCCGAACCCCGACATTCAACGGGTACAACAACAAGCGGAGAAAGCAGAATCGCGGGCTGACCTTATATATACAGTCTATGGGGCTGACCAGCGGAGAAATGCTCGTCCCGTGTGAACAGCCAGGCGGCTGCGCGCTTGAGAACGGCGCTGCGCTGCCTCGCAGCGGCGCTTCCGCGACCGGTGTACCCCGGCGGAACTACTGTAACCCGGCGTACAGTAGCGCTGAACACTGCGGAGGTCTTCCACACAGCCAGCAGTGTGGAAGACTTCCGCAGTGTTACAGTAGCGCTGAACACTGCAGAAGTCTTCCACACTGCTGGCTGTGTGGCGCTGACACAAATTCCAGCTCACGCACGGGAGAGCGAGCGGTCGCGCCCGAGCAGCTGCTGCAGCCTCCCAGTCCCAACGATCCAGACAAATGCCACATGTGAGTGAATCGCGGGCTGACCAGCGGAGAAATGCTCGTCCCGTGTGAACAGCCCGGCTGCGTGCTTGGGAACGGCGCTGCGCTGCCTCGCAGCCTCGCTGAGTCCGGTGTAAACCCGGCGTAGCGAGTGTGGGGGGACGGGGGGGGATGAGGTGGGGGGTGGGCCAAGACCATGTAGGGAGACTTCCAATGCCTTGTTACGACACAAAACCCAGGAAGCTCAATCGAGTCGCTCAAGCATGACGTTTCTGACTTAGAGGAACCATAACAAAACGCGCGAGTGTTTTTTTCCCAGAGTTTTTGGGTTGGTAGACATGCCAGATACCCACATTAACCTGTAGAAGCACTAACAAAGTGGAATTTGCATGCTATGTCCCCTTTAAAAACACGTGTGCATACAGTCTGTTGTGTGAAGAGACTGTCTGTGTGCGTGTTGTCCATTCTGTAGGGAGGAGTGCAGTGGCAGTGGTTTGGAGGTGTTCATCTGCCTTGTAAAATGTAGAGTGTGTCCACAAAGGCTTGAGTGTGTGTTTACATGCCCTCGAAATGCGTCTTTCATGCGTCTGTCCTCATTACCTCTCTGGATTCTGAATTTCCTCAGTCACAAAGTTCAGTGTGTCCCAGCCGGAGTAGGAGAACAGAGCCGAGTAGAGGGCCAAAGCTATCGCTCCAGGATCTGTGGAGGAGCCCTCAAAAGGACTCTCGAAGCTTTTTGTTTCTCCTTCACAAAATGAGAAGTCAGAGTTTGAAACACATGACGTTTAATTGACTGTGTTTTCTCTGATGGATTCTTAAATGTATTAGTACTTACCAGCGGATAGTTTCAGGATTCCTACAATGATGATGAGAATGAGTGCCATGAGTTTGGCGTAAGTGAAGATGTCCTGGATCAGAGTCCCCCACTTCACATAGGCACAGTTGACAAAAATGAGCATACCTGGACAAAGCAGAGGAATAAGGTGATGAATGACCCTTGCCCTACATGGCTGAGACCATAATTTACACAAACAACGCCCAACGCAGCGTCAAGGTCAACCTCTGCTGTCTTATGAGGTTGCATTTGCCCAGCAGGTAAAGAGGAACCCCTCAGGAAACAACGACAAACCCTGCCAGTCAGCTGGTGAAACTCATTTTATTACAAGTTGCAGATGCCTGCTCTCTGATCACCACAGCAGATCACTGACCATCTCGTCTGAGCGTCTCGAGGGCCTCAGCGTGAGCGCTTCATGAATCATGACAGAGCTGCTCTCTCACCTAAATACCAGTTCTGCTGATGGCCACATTCTTCCAAGCACAAAGCTCTGCTGTGAACCACAGTGTTATTTTTACAGGACTGATAGTCCAACTATAGCTGGTGCCATTCCCACAGAGGGTTACTGAGTTTGACTGGGATGAATGGACATGTTAGTGTTCAGACTGTTTCCTGTGACTGCTTCAAAATAAAAGCCACTGCAGGTTTTACCAGCGGAAAGCTTGTAATGTAAAGTACAAGCAGCAGGAAATGTTGGGTTTGTATTTGCAGTAAATGAATTCATCTGATCCTCAGTTGGGACAGTGAATAAAGACTTGACACCAGTAAGATCAAATTAAAAACACTAAACCTGGAAAAAGTATTGTTACCTTTTGCAAAGTTCCCTGATTCAAATCAACCATAAGAAAGAGGGAACCAACAATGAAAATAACCATACAGGCAATTATCAAATATAATTAAATATGTTGAAAACTTGTTTTGACCACAAACTGTGTACAATGGTGCTTTATGTTTTATTACTGGCTGTGGAAATATTGTACAGCCAGTATGATGCATGTTGCTGCTAACCTGCCGTCTCTTTATGTCCACAGACTTTCACCTTGGTTCCTCCTCAACTGTGTTCATACATTTGTGAAAGACAAAACCAACATGACTTGCACTCTCACAATATTCTACACATGTTGGTCCTTGGAGTTAAAAACAGAACTTGTCTCTTACTGGAATCATCTACAGAAGGAGGTGAAATTGTCAGAGCTGGTTACTATGGGGTTGTTTAAGTCCATTTTAATGGATCGAGAATATATCTCTACTGGTCACTATGGATGCTCTTAAAACGTTTTATTTCCACTTGGAAGGTTGTATGTGTGTTGTGTCTGAGCTGCATTTCACTGTTTGTATTGTTTTTATTGTTGTAACAATGTTTGGCTGCCTTCTTGGCGAGAGACTTAAATCTAAATGAGATGTGTACCTGGCTGAATAAAGGTTATATGATCTACTTTTGTTTTCTTTTTTTGTCATGAGCAATCCATTATCTCTTTTCCTAGGTAATGAATTAAATGCTGAATTTTGTCTGTCCCACACACTCATTCATTCACAGGAGTGTTTCTTACAGAGGCAGGCTGCTGCTATGAGGCGGATAGCATGGTACGGCGCCTGGCAGGTTGGGTAGAAAGCCTCCACCAGGTAGTTGGCGAAGGTGAGTGAAATCACGGCCTGGCTGGCAGGCTCGATCAGCAGGATGGACGTCCACAGGCGGATGAAGGCCGGGAACCCACCGAAAGACTCCAGGATGTAGGCGTAGCTGGCTCCGGACTTGGTGATGGTGGTGCCGAGCTCTGCGTAGCACAGAGCCCCGAACACTGAGAAGATACCTCCGAGGGCCCAGATCAGCAGCGACAGTCCGTATGAGCCACTGTGCATGAGCACGCCCTTAGGTGAGATAAAGATCCCAGAGCCGATCATGTTGCCCACGATGAGGCAGATCCCATTGACGAGAGAGATTTCTCTCCTCATGTGCATCTTCTCTTCTTTGACTGCATGTGGGGCCTTTAAGTCCTCATCAGAAGGAGCCCGTGAACGTGGGCATATTGTCTGTGACATGACCCCCATCTTCTGCCTCAGATCCCCCATCAGTGATGCACTGCTGATATGGAGATTATGGAGTAGGAATTAAAGAATTTTCCAATTGAACTGTTGTCATGGGAATTTCTGTAAAGTCAAGCACAAATCATACAGTTGTCTTTTGGTAAGTTTAATTCGCACCTGCAGGTGGACTCAGAGTACAAATCACCAGAAGGACATTATACAATGAGCAAAGACTTAGATGAGAATGAACATCTTTATACACTACAAGCCCCTCCCTAAGAGGAGCAAAAGGTTATCAATCAGCTTCTTTGATCTATGATCAAGGTGTGTAGACATCCTGTCTCCATCTCTGTCTCAGCCCTCTGGAGTGACTTCTTTCATGTACCATCTGTCTCAGAGGCCCCTTATCTTCGTTTACGACACAAAAGACCCCCTTCCTGTATACACATAAGAAATCCCTGCACCCCTCTGATCAAACCCCTTGAGTGACCCCTGCAGTGACCATTTTGTCAAGTGTCACACAAAGGGAGGAAGGCCATAAACATCTATTACCTTAAGCAACACTCGTAAAGTTAGTTAACCCACGAGAACCACATCTGTTCATTCATCCTTCTACATACATGTCTGTTTCGTCTATTAATCATTACAAATGTGAAAACAGCCAATACACTGTCAAATGACAACGTTTGTTTAAGTCCAAAATCTCCAGGCTTAAACACATGAGCTGAACTTGATCCTGTCAATGTCCATTAAACAAGAAAAGGTCACACATGTGCTCACATCTCTAAGGATCACTGTGTAATAATCCATGAAATAAAAGGTAAAAGTACACAAACAGGACTTTACCTTATTTTGGGGAAATTCTAAAGGTGTATTTCTCCTCCTGTGGTGTATGTAGTGTCTGCTCCTCTAAACCTGGCAGTGAGAAATTGCTGAGATCATATCTGAGTGGTGGCAACTGAATGTTCGATGTTGCAATCCCTGCAGCCAGACACATCCACAGCGAGTGTTTTTCCAGGAGCAGGCACTCTCGTGTTCCCCTCTGTGCTATTTTCAGAGACCAATAGGCCTCGCCCCAGCCCCCAGGAACAGCACAGACACAGGGAGCAAAGCTGCTTCTGGGTCAACAGGACATAGGTCAGGAGATTGTTTGATATTGTGACGTGCGCTGTCATTAAGGAGCATTCTAAGTGCACAGTGGTTGGCCGAGCACCTGCTTCTCCATCAGTCACTGGGACAGGCTGCTACAGGCCTTTCTCACAGCGGACATGTCTCAGTGTGTAAAAGCACACTGATGACTTTGTCTCCATTCAGTTTAAGAGTCCCAGTGAGACATGCCCAGTGACAGTGAGCCAGCATGCAGAATACCAGCTTCGTGAAACTGAAGCAGCTAAATGGAATTCAGCCATCATACATTGTGTTATCTTCACCTTTGCTTCTACTTGGTGCTGATTTGTATTTGTTTTGCATCTTGAGGGTCATTGTTAATCTTTTTGGGACTTTGGCATCTCTTTCAGGTGGCTTTGTGTCTCCTGGACGTTGGTTTGCTTCTCTTTGTCCTTTTTGTGACTCTGTGGTCATTTTGCTTTGTTAAGCTCTTGATGTTTTTTTCATCTGTGGTCATTGGGCAGCTCCTTCATTCTCCTTTTGAGTCTTTTTGAGGTTGTTTTGCTTCCTCACTCCTCTCTTATGGTGACATTTTGTCCCAGGTAAGCCCGCTCAGTATTTCATGGTTGTATATGAACCCTCCCACTTAATGGCAGCAGTTTTATCAAATTTTTTGTAATGCTCCCACCTCCTCTCCTCCTTCAAGCTCTGTGTTGAGACTAACTAGTTTACATGGGTTTACCGATACCAGTGGAACAGTGTGTAATCAGAAACCCCGGATGCAGACAGTAATATCACGGTAGCACAGGTGTTGATTGGACTCACCAGATGGCTCACTGGCAGATTGGAGAACATTGTATTGTAAATGACTCTGTCCAGGACTTCCTCAGTTGTATTCCTATCTTTTTCTCACAGTGATCCCTCGACTAGCTCAGTCCACAACCTATAGTCATTAGACTTGCCTTGATGTAGTGTTATGCAACCTTAACTCTGAACGCAGACAATCAAACAGAATTGTACTGCCTTGTTGTGAAATAACTCCACTGAGCAGTGAATAAAACTCAGTATTCTTCCACACATCTCAAGCTTTGTGCAGATGATAACATTATATAAGCTAACTGTGTTGCACCCTGGGGCGCCCAGTAGCTCACCCGGTTGAGAGGGCGCCACATGAACAGCAGCTTCTGTCCCTTTCAGCGGCCGCAGGTTTGGTTTCGACCCAGCCCCTCGCTGTATGTCATCCCCGCTCACTCTACCCCTTTTAAACTCTGTCCTGTTAAAATTAGGGCTAGATACAAAGAAAATATCATTATAGGAAAAGTGTTTTGCTAAAAAACTATATATGACCTTTGGATTATTGTTACATACAAAGAAATCAAGAGGAAAGATGATGACAGCAGGCAGAAGTAAAAACAGAATACCAATTTTATTGATGAGTTCGATGCGGTATATGAAAAATCCGAGTTCCTTCACGCCAACTAAAATTTAATTTAACACATAATATCACAGTTTGATAAACTATCTCCTAAATGATAGGCTGCTGTTTTGCACAATTCTACAGATATCAAATAAAAAAATGTTTTTAACAAGAGATCACAGATGAAAATATTTATAAAAACATAAAACTATCATCTACAGTACAAAATATGTTACAACATATCTAGGCTATCAAATTTTTAGCATTTGTACTCTTCATTTGATGTTTGTAAAAGTCCTTTATATGTTACTATAGATGCGACCAGAAGCAGAATATTAGGCACAGTTATCAAACATGAGGCGATACGAGTCCCATATTGTGGAAGTACATTGACCTTGGTGGCCTTCCTGTTGACATTTAAATGACAGTAGTCAGAGTGGAATATTTCTTGTAACAGAGTCTAAGAACAACCTGTTGTGGCTTATTTCTTACCATGTTTTTGAACTGCTATTTACCTTGGAGGTGTACATCAACTAATGCTTTAAAAAAAAAAAGTGCGTCTTTTCATAGAAATTGGAACAAAACAAAAGGTTATTCTGTGATGAATTTTGGATATTACAGAGATAATACCTCAGCTACAATACTGTTATCTAAGCACCTATTTAACAGTGAAAGCACTGATGAGGACACAAAGGCTATTCATGGAAAAACTACATTCACACCAGAGCTGAAACAATTAGTCAATAGACAGAGAATTAAAAATAAATTAATAGTTTCTTCACTTCATTGTCAGTGAAGTTTACTTTACTGAACATTTACTACTTTCATTTTCAGCAGATTAGGCAGCACAGATACAGTAGAAAAGTGAAGAGTAACAAAGTGACTGAACCTACAAGCACAGCAGGTTTGTTTTCCTGCTTGTGTTTTGCACTTGTATCGGCTCAGTAGGATAAAAAAAACTTTCAACCTTAGCTCAGAGCGAATGGAAGAACTGTGACTCCTGAAACCACGAGTCTCAAGTGTCTAAAGTGAATATTATTATAAATACTGAGAGCTGAGGCCACTCTTTAGAAGATTAAACAAATCAGAAGGTCGATTACTTTGTTCCATTTTTACTCAAGGTACACACATGCAGACACACACACACACGCATATCCCCCATTGTGGGTTTTATGTTACGATCTCAGCTTCCTCACACGTCCCAGCCACTCTTTATCTTAACAGTAAATGGAGGAGGACAGTCACATGACCACATTCCAGCAAAACAACTCATTCCTATGTTTCAGCTGAATTACCATAAGCTGTTGACGTTCAAGAACACCACGCTATCAACAGCTGTGAAGCTCTTCTGACTATGCATTTTCTTATGTGTTTCAAACAAAGACAGACTCTCTGATTGGTAAATCAGTGGAATTATCAGGAAACTTAGGTCACAACTACATGATAGTTTAACATAAGATTGCTACAGCAGGAATAAACTTTGTTTTTGCTGCAGGTTTTCCAGCATATTAACAGTCCTCCCGTCATTTACTCAGATCAACTGAGATTACCAAGAATTTTTGTGTTCAACACATATACACACACATAAAGGTTCTAGGCTACATAATCAATGGTAATTGAGTTTTGAAGACAAAGAGGAGAGACATCCAAAAAGGAGTGAAACCCTGTCATATATCCAGTCAGTATGAAAAGACTATAAATAAATCACCTCAGTAAATCCATAACATTGTAAAATAAAAATCACTGATTCAGTCAAAACTTCTTGATTCTGATAAAACAGAATCTAGTCCATCTCTGGTTGAAGTGGAAATTACATTTCAAAACCGCCTGTTACTGTGGCTCCTTTTCCTCAACCAGCCGTTCCTCAGTCTTCGGAGGGAAATACAGAACCTTGTTCACCTAACTGATGACAGCAGAACCACTGGGAGTCAACTGTAGTGGTCTCTACTGCTTGGCTGGGACATGGACAGAGGCGGCGCACTGGGAAACAGGGCGGTGGTCGGGGAGCTGATTTCAGGCGGATACGGCTTCAGGCCCATCTGCTTGTTGTCGTACAGCTTGCGGACGATGATGCGACAGAAGTCTTCGTTGTGCCGGTGACAGTTGTCCAGGAGCTGGCGGACCTTGGCGGTGCGCGTGGGCTGGTTTTTCACGAGTTCGTAATCTTCTTGCATCAGCATGGAGCGGGCCAACAGGGCGTCCAAGATCTGGTTCAAACAGGCCTCTGTCATCTGGGAGACGATATCCTCGCGCTGAGTCGCAATCCACTGAGTGATGGGGCCTAGTGAGGTCGGAGAGTGCTGCAGTGTAGGAAAGTGCTCTGCTGCTAAGGAGGAGAAAGAAGTACGATTCATGTTTTAGTGGTAAAATATGGTAAAATGTGGGATTAAGTCAAGTCTAATTTATTTACATAGCACAAATTCTCATATTTGTTTTACAATCTGAACAACGTATGACAGCCTCTCTTCTCATGCCACTGTTAAGAAATAAACTAACAAAGGAAACAGGGGAATAAAGAAAGAAACATCAGAGCATCAACCAGGACAAACTCCTAACCTATGGCTATCTGTTTGCTAAGGTGGGCATACACTGTGCAAATTTAGAAATGTTGTTCTTAAATTTGCTATAGTCCAAAAAAGAGGCGTCGGCTTATGGCATTTTGGTTTTGCAGAAAGAAAGAAAACTATGTTTGAGGCTACTATGCTGTAAATTGTCACTAGGTACTCTCAGATTTTAACTTCTGTAAGAACATCTTTACCTCCATCTTTTTCTTTCTAGCTGTGCAATTGCCTCATGCCATTAACTACATTTCCTACTATTGTGTTTTGCCATTCGTGCAAATGCAGTGAGGAAAAATAAGAGGATTTTGGGGGAATTGACTTTGAATATGCTTCAACTGTACAGGAGCGTGATGACAGCAGACCAAAGTTTATGACATCTCAGAAATGTATGCGACACAAAACGAAAACTGAAAATCAGTCAGACTTTTAAATAAGTCACACAACTCAGAAATAGGGTGAAAATTCGGCTCAATTCACACATTGTATGTCCAGCTTTACCGTTTTGTGCCATCACACAGTCGACATACGTCTTTCGTCAGATTTCTTTTGGGGTAATTAGCCATTCTAATAACAGGGCTCACCTCCCTGTGCACAAATGTTCACCCAAAACAAGCCTCCCCCTCCAACACTATTTAGTAGGGTCACTGTCACTGTATCCCTGTCTTAGATTAGTTAGGGGATTTGGAGATTACTTTAAAGAAATACAAACAAGCTAGAGAGAATGATAATGGGTGCAGCCCGATCATTCTCCAGGATTGACTCAGCACAGGGGAGTTAACTTTAACTGCTTTTACCTTGTTGCTGCGGATGCGGCTGCGGCTGCGGTTGCGGTTGCTGCTTGAGGGATTGGTCGTCCAGTCGAGTTTCGCACTCGGTAATTGGCAGGCCGGGTTTGATGGGAATATTCCAATCATTCAGGGGCTTGGCGGTCTGGTAGGCGTTGAGGTTGTTTTCTTGGCAGGGGTCCACCAGAGACTCTGGAGGCTCCAGCGGGTGATCGAGGTTTGACGATGGACGGTTATCTGCATAAGAAAGAGCAAAGGAAGAGGTGTGATGTACCCAGGAGATGAATGAGGCTGGTATTGTCAACAGATGTTATATAAAATGTTACATCTGGAACCGCTGAGCTGCTCCTGTGTTGTTTATGGAAAACCATTCTCCTAAATGTTGTACATTAGTACAGATAGTCACAGCAGCTTAACCACATAATCTATAAATGATGCTGTTTTAAACATGTGTTTAAACATAAAACACATGTGATGTTGTCATTACCTTTAGACTCTGCTGTACTGCTACTGATGAGAGCTCCTGGTAGAGATATGTCTGTGTCCTGAGATGAACAGGAGCCTGAGCCAGAGGTGGAGCTCTCCTGTGACAGAACAGTCACTGATATTTAACTTCCACACACACACATTAATAAACACAAAATGTAGACTTTAATTTTGATATTTCTACAGTCATATTAGTTTCACAGCTGATTGTATGTACTCCTCACAGCATATGCTAAACGTAGGTAAGAATGAGAGGTTACTGACTGGCCAGGGGTTGGGCCTGACCTTCAGCGTGGACAGGGATCCCTCGTCGCTCCTCTTCTCACACACGGGCTGAGCCGAACAGCAGCCTATTCTCTGCCTTAACTGTGGAGTGAGTAAGAGGAGAACAAGGGAATGAGTCAAACTGAAACGAGTGGGCAACGATCAAATGTTAATAATGTGCTAAATTTAACAAACCAGAATCAGGACTAATATATACTGTATGAAGCAACTCAAAAAATATACCTTATTATTATTTACTGACCCTTATACATGAAAAACACTGAAAATCTACATCCACACATGGAGGAGAGAATGTATTGTTCTGTGTCTGGAACATAGTCTTTATAAGCGTGATTTAAAGGCTGCATCTTTTGTGTGTTGGAGAGGAAATAGTTTTACGTGTGATAAGGGCGCTTGTCTGAACAAAGGACCAACACAGTTTAACCAGAGTGCAGCAAAGATCACTATAAAATTCAAGTGACCTCAGGATCAACTTCTGCAATACGTGTTTAGACAATGGGGTCACATGCTATATGCATAAAGTTTATGTCGAGCTGTAGCCTAGATGGAAATGTCTGCTGTAAGCATAAACTTAGTAGTTATTGATAGTAGGGATTTTTAGCTGGAAACACAACCGCACCCACAGACACACACACACCAAAACTGAAAAGAGGAAGGAAATGTTAAAGGGAAATTAGGAACTAGAATTTTGGACCCGTCACCTTCTCTTAGGTCACAGCAAACTGCCCCGGATTACACACCAGTTAATATTAAGGTTTTAATCATGCAAACACATCAGATATCCAGCTTTAGTTTGCTACTGCATGTGTCTCGGAACAGGGAGATTCCCTTAAGCATCTATTTAGTCACACTAATATTAGCCAATAACATTGAGATTTGACAGAAGAGAACAAACAAAAAATTTTTTTATAACCTACCACACATGTTCTGCTTCACACTAAGAGTCACACACATTAACAACATAGACCGTGAACATTTTCAATTCCCTACAGGTGGTCAGTTAAATGTTGTGGAGCATGTAGCGGTTCATCTTCAGAAGATTATAACTAAACTTTCCCACTGTCCACATTCACATATCCACCATCTTCCATTAGCTACACCACAGTGAATCAGACCATGAACCACAACGTCCCCAGCTTGCCCCTTGTTTTTGGTTGTAGACTGTCAGCTCTCTACTACTGGCATTAAACACCTTCAAAAAAACCTAATAACAGATTGTGACTGACCTTTGACCTCTGGATCTGCAGCACGGCTTCTAAAAAGTCGATCTCGTCAAAGTTTCTCACCATGGGCTCCAGGTCAATCAAACACTCTGTAATGGAGGTAAAAGCTCTGTTAGCTGGGGGAGAGGTCAGAAACCTGCCACTCTACTGCTAACAGTACTTTTCTTTAGGCTACTTTAAAAGCAAAGCATTTTGCAAAACAACTATGAGTTCATAAATCTGCTGCATGTTCTGATTATCATGCAGCTCATAAAAAGGAGTTGGTTTGGTTATGGATTTAATATGAATACGTGCAGTTTGAACGAATGCTGGGAGAGAATATCATGTTTCAGTGACAGGAAGCTGATTATTAGTCAGAGCTTCGTCAGGGTAAAATTCATCACAAGATGGATTAGTCTGTTACTCAACATGAACAGACCCTCCCAAACTGTGAAAAGGAAATATAATTCAGCAATGTGCACAGTCATTTGAGCAGGTGGAATCTTTTCATATCTCTAGATTATCACTTTATACCTAAAACATACAATATGTAACGTCAGCTGCTAAGGGTCTCACAATCTGAACAATAATAAAAGACATAGTTTGACGATGTTGTGAAGCAGCATGGCATCGAGTGGCTGTCTTCACCAACTTAATCAATTCAAATCGACGTAACGTGATTCTTTACACTTTACACCGCAAACAGAAATTTATAAATGTCATCCATTACAAGTGACCAATATTAACAGTGGAAGGAAAAAACTGCCGAACGGCCAGCTGGCTAACAGGCTAGTAGTGTGTTTTTCCTTCATCAGGCGTCATTTTGCCCTGGAAACTACAGCAAAGACGGGTAAAGGCACGGATAAAACAAAATTAAAAGCGTCAATTACCTTGAATAAAACTGTGGATTTTTTTTCTGGGTTTGAAAATTGTTGGAAATATATTGGATAATGTAAGTACATTAGTCAACAAAATATAAAATATATATTTAGTTATTTAGAAACATTTTAATGAAGAACCCTTGTTACATATTATATCTTTAAGGATGAATTTGCACTATTCTGCCAGAAGTTAGTTCCTGCCATTGAGTTGTTTGCGTGAACTTACTGAGGAAGGACGGTCGTTCGTCGGGACTGTTGGTCCAGCCGCAGGTCATTAAATTGATGAGGGTCCCTCTGCTGGGGATGTCAGCGGGC
This sequence comes from Hippoglossus stenolepis, assembly GCF_022539355.2. Taxonomy (NCBI): domain Eukaryota; kingdom Metazoa; phylum Chordata; class Actinopteri; order Pleuronectiformes; family Pleuronectidae; genus Hippoglossus; species Hippoglossus stenolepis. The sequence continues at coordinate 8,977,948 of NC_061493.1, forward strand.
AGGCTGTCCAAGCTCGTATCTGGACGCATACCACGCAGCACACTGAACATGATCTGCATTGGGTTTGTCACTTCTGAACACACATAAAGTAAACTTAATAACAGGGTGACAACTCAAAACATGCATATATAAAATAATTTAAAAACAAAGAAACGGAAGTGTGATTTAACAAAGACACGTTACCTTCGAATGGTATCTGCCTGGACAACACCTCCCACATGATGATGGCATAACTGTAGTGTAAACATGAAGAGTCAGTCAGGGAAAATTAGGGTTGTGTCGTCTGTTTACTGGTATTCCCCTTCAGACGTCAGGGACTTTACGATGAGCAAACAGAAATGCTGCTCTGAGGAAGTGTGATGACGGATTGAGCTGTTGCAACAATTCAAAAGGGTCTTTTATTGAATATACTTTCGACTTCTTTTGTAATAGCCACGTCTCCCTCCCACTGGCAGATTCCTCAAATGAAACTGGCTGATTGTGCAATCGACAGATTTAGCCTTTGGCAGATATAATTGCAGTGTTGTGTTTTGAAATGCAAAGAATCTAATCCACTGTTTGGCACATCATCTCAACTTGCCAAACAGGAAAATGTTTGACAAACTTTCACTTTATCAGGGTGTGTATTATTGAAGTTAAGTTATCAAGAGCTCCATTTTCTAATTTGGATCATTTGAACATCATGTACATAAAACGTTTTTTAAATGTAACTAATGATATGGAAGTTAATAACCAGATTCAGGGAGCAATTATTGTTGTCCATTCTAATGTCCAATCTTTTTATAATCACGTTATTGGGATCGGTTGTCTCACCTGTACATGTCATGTTTCACATCGGCGCGGCGGCTCTTGGATGGTTCGTACTTCTCCGGGGGCATGTAGATCACTGTGCCACCCATCTCTGTGGGCTTGGAACCTGAGCCTTTACTGACAGAGAGCTGGCGCCATTTTGAAAGGCCAAAGTCTGCAATCTGGACAGAACAATAGGAGGAAGTTTCTCAGAAATATCCGTTTCACAAGATATGTTTTTACATAAAGTCCCCCCCATTCATTTTGAACTGCACTTCTTGTGCATTGCGGGATGTAGTTTCATGAGAATGTATGAATCTTAAATGATCAGAACAACAGCTCAAATAACCCTGGAATATTCACTTTAATATCATGTTTGACAGCAAATTCTCTGAGAGCCTTGAACCAGATAATTTGGGGCTTTTGCTTCACTCAAATAATAACCAAAACAATTTTCTGTTGATTGACTAAATAATCAAGTGAGTCAGTTCTAATCATAAAGTTTTTAAACACAATCTAAAGAAGTCCGAAAACCAAATGAAATGGGATTTACATGATAGGACTATGACACATAATCCAAACTAAACCTCTATTTTTATTCTATCATGTTTGGTCCCTCATTTATCCAGTTGTTGAATAAATTACATGATAAAACATTGATAAACTTGAGGTTAGGGTCCTTTAACACAATTTCTTTAAAATAAAAACTTTCATGAGGCAAAACTAAGGAAATTGTTATGCATTTAAACATGTATTTTGATCACATGAGCAATTAAAATGGAGCCATATTTTGCCAATAAACGGTGTAGAAATGAACACACACACACCTTGACATGAAATTCATCATCCAGCAGTATGTTTTGTGTCTTTAAGTCATGATGTAGGAGGGGTGGGCTCATGTTGTGAAGGAAGTTAACCCCCAGTGCGATTTCATACAGGATCCTCAGTCGTAAAGGCCATGCCAGATCAGGGTATGTGTCTTTCTGTAGGAAGACACAACAGAGCAGATATTTTAAAAAACAAACAAACAACAACAACAACAACAAAAAAAGAAAAACTGAAACATCACATAAGTATTCAGACACTTGAAATTTAGTTTCTATTTGAGATGTTTCTCCACGATGATTTTAGTCGATGATTTGGAAAGGTACACAGCTGTATGTATAATGTCACACAGATGCCAAATCAAAGCATATCAGAGCAAAACTCCAAGCCACGAAGTCAAAGGAAGTGGAAGAAAAACTCAGAGACAGGATTGTATCAAGCACAGATCTGAGGAATGCTATTTAAAAAATTCTGCTGAATTTAGGGTACCCAAGAGCCAGAGTGGTCCCCAATATTCTAAAATGGTGGAAGTGCTGTCGAGGCTAGTCACCCTGACTAACTGATCCATCAGGGGGAAGGGCCTTGATAAGAGAAGTGACCAAGAACCCTGTGGTCACTCTGGTTGAGCCCCAGAGATCTTTTGTGGAAATGAGAGTGTCCAGACAAAAGCATCTCCTTAGTGAAAGTAAAATTTATATCAAAATGATATCAAGATAAAAAATTTCATATCAGTCGATATTGATAATGATCAAGATAAGTCAAATTATTATTTCTTATTTCTGCCCCATAATTAGGGTTTGGGTTTTAAATTCTTCTTTATTGGCAGAGAAGAACAAACACTTTCAGTTACACAGAAAATATTTTCTAAATCGGAGGTATATCCATTGTGTGCTATACCTCATCACTGTGTTTGCATGATGCATAAACATTAAATCGATAATGAACTTATTGCATATTGCTATTGACATAAATTTACGTTGGGATAATAATCGATATTGTTGTATTGCCCCACCCTCAGTGAAAGTTTGCAAAAGCATACCTAAAGGGATTTCAGACTGATTCAAAAACTAAAATGACACTCAGACTTCCCAACACATGGGAATTTCCCGAACCTTACTTCTCTTTTCACATCTTTTCCCCTGCTTTTTAGGGACTGTGACTATATCCAGGTTTCACTTTTGGTTGCCATTTCACAAGCAGGAAGTTACATCATACACGTTCATGATGAGTGACACATTCAATAAAAGAGACAGAGAGAGAGAGATATAGTTTGCCAAAAGCCACAAAGAGTCTCTCTCTTCAGCCGTTCAAGAAACAAAAGTGGAAAAACAAGAACTGTCAATGTTCAATATGCAACTGTGACTTAAGGTTTTTTTTTTACACTGCAAGGAAGATCACACCACTGTGTGTTTGTGATTGGTTACAAATTAGTTCTTCTTTCCTAAATGAAAGAGGAAGCCGTGACGGTCTTAGCCTCTGAGTGCTTGTAGTTACCTCATGGAGCAGCAGGTCCAGAGAGCCATTGCTCATGAACTCTGTGACTATGCAGAAGAACTCGGGCTCGTTGCAGATGCCAAAGATCTGGATGATGTAGTTGAATCTGGCTTTGTGGAGCACCTCGGCCTCCTTCAGCAGGCAGTTCCTCTCTCTGAGACACAGCCAGCGATAGAGTCAGTCGAGTGATGAAAATATCAAAACAGAGATGACATTTGCAGTGTTGTGGATGTTGTGGCTAAGCTTGGGGAAATCATTATCACAATATCAAATCGGGATACTTGTGTATTCTGTATGTAAATAATGACCTACAGTATCCTACTGTCATGTATAACAAGAGGCCAAATTATTTATGTGTAAAACACTTTCATTTTGTTGGTGTGAGCAGGTTGTGCTCAAATATTTGGTCTATGTAAATGTGTAAGATTATAATATTATTAAATCATATCACACTCCGATCTCATTGAAATTCAGCAAATGATCATACCGAGTTACTGCCAATCCCTGACATCACTGCACAGTGGAATACGGGTCATTGTGCTCCTTTACATGTTGAGTTTATCTTGAACCACACCTACAGCACAGCAGACTGTTAATGTGATCTAAGTATAAAACCCTGCAGCTCGTCCAAAGAGGATGTTCAATAATTCAGAGTCAATGTATCAGCTAATATTGACTTATTAATGAAATATTAATATATCAGCAAGAGAGGCCAAGATACTCTAGGGGTAAATATATAAACATTGTCTCCATTATGAAGTGTGTCCATCCGAGAGCAGGCAAGTTGATTTGTATCTGTGAACCATTATAATCAATACATAGGTCATACTTCTTTAAATAAAAATGAAAGTGTTTTATATTATAAAAGTTTTATGGTAAGTGTTTGTTTAAAAGAGAGCTTTTTAACATCCATCTCAAATGTGGATTGTGTTTGAGTGACGGGGCCACAGAGCAAAAAATGTACCCCAAAAGAGCCAATACAGGCGTGGACATGAGCAAGTTACCTTCCACCTAAACTGCAGGAATGAGGAATGAAGTGATGCCAACAAAGATGATATCAAGATGAATATTTTCCAATCTTTCGGTACTGATTATTATCACAATAAATGTCACATTATTAATTATTTCAAGTTTAAAGAGTGATTTTTGCTCCACGGTTAGGGTTGTGGTTATCAACATTTCTTTATGGACAGAGAATGACAAACGATTAAAAAATTTGAGGAAGATCAATTACGTCTCACAACTTTGTTATACTTCGCTTTTGATGGAAATCATATTAAAGTAGTTATTGATATTGTTTGATTGCCCAGACCTTGTCAACCCAGATGCTTCACAGACAGAGAGGTGAAAACAAGGGGGACACTGTGGATTCGATCTGGGCAAACCAGGATATAATATATAGATATAAGTCAATATTTTCAATACAAAGCTTATGAATCGTGTAAGCACAGTGAGGAGGTTCGTGTAAATATTTCTAGGTGTTTGTCAGTCTCTGATCACAACCACAATCTTCACTCAGGAGCAAAACATATTCATCTTGATTAATTTGTGGTCACATCGTGCTGCTCTACTGTGAACACGTTTAAATGTACCTGTAAGTCTAAACAAACATCAGCCCACAGCCCGTGCCTGTACAGTTGATCTGTGACTTTCCTATAAAATGTTACAGTAACAGTGTAAGTTTCTGTTTGAGTGCATATCGCATTTCCTTCCTTAAAGTGTGCAGTGGCCTCTATGGTCACATGAGCTGACCCAGGTACCTTTCTCCCACAGGAGAGTCGAGCTTCAGGCACTTGATGGCCACGGTGGTCCTCCAGTCCGAGTGCTGCGCCTTGAACACGGTGCCGAAGCCCCCCCTGCTCACGTAGTACAGGTCCGTCAGCTTCTGGTAGGGTATCACCGGCAAGGTGCTGGTCAGACTGCCCATGTTCACGCAGCCCAGCGCCGCGGCGTGAGGCTCCATGGCAGCTAGTGAAGATGTGGAAGTGTGCGAAGCCTTATTCCTCCGCCGGGTCCGCCACTGAGAGCAGAAGTGCCTCTTTAGCGGGACGCAATGAAGAAGAGCGCTCCCATTCACACGCGTGTTATAAAGTCACGAAGACCTAGCAGGCTAAGCTAACGACAGTGCGGCGGAGGAGGAGGGCGGATACATAGAGGGAAAGCATCCAATGGCCGGCGAACCAGTTTACTGACGAAACCCGAAGAGCACCCAACGAACCGGAGTTAAATATGTGCGCGTAGACGTCCCCGTGAGTTGATGTGTCGGTACTTCCTGATAGCTGCTGTCAGTCACTGACAGCAACACGGCGCCGCTGTCTGAGCCAGGTGGTTTGTTGTTGCTAATGACGACACGCTTCCGGGTTTTTACCTGCTGCGTTCACGGCCGCAGGTTTTTACCCCTTCAGACAGTTGACCTAGTTTTTCTAATGTCAGGGTTGCTTCTCTAAGCACTCCACCGAGTACACACATACTCTGAGTCCAAAGTTAAGCCACACGTTGCAATATAAGTCCGAAAACACATTTTCAGCTAGTGTTTCAATGCAGCAGTTTAGTTTCACTTTGTCCGCCGCAGAGACACACACTTCCTGAGAGCTTGAACGCATCTGTTATTAGAGGGGATTTTTAACACGCTGGAGTTTCCCACACGTGGGAATTTCCTGACAGAGAAAAGTCTGATCCTGAAAGAGTGTGAATCCCTAACAACACGTGTTCGTTTGAATCTGTTCAAACATGCTTGAAACATGGGAATGGCATTCACATAGTCTAACTTTCCGGGTAATGCATAGGGTTTCTTTTCATTCATTGGTCATTAAACAAATGGAGAGTCACAAATTATTTTATTTTGGATCTATAATGCACCTTCATACTGCTTAGACTTAACCAATACTTTTCAATAATCACTGGGGAGGACTGCTGAACCAAACATCAATCCTTCTCAGGAGAAGAAGTTGAGTAAATATAAGATGGATTGTGTTTTTGAATATATTTATGTCAAGTCAAGAAAGAAAAACAACAAACTGTTTAGGTTTGTTCTGGTTTGTGGGATGCTCCCTTTTCACATGGCTTTACATATCAGAGATATTGGTTGAAATGAATTCAAACTACAATGGCATTCAGTAGAATACTGTAGATTCTGCCAAGACCCAAAAGTCCACTTTAAATTCAAAATCAAGCTGCACCATATTGTGCACACTTACAAATATTGATCCCGAAATGTATCAGACTTTTTTCAGGGAAGAAAACATGTCCTCCTTGGCGTAAGTAATTAAATAATTTCGTGGGTTTTAGCTGATTATTTATCTAAAGTAGAGTCGGGTTTTTTTACCAAGGAGACCGGGAGGATATGTTTTCTCCCCTGTCCGTTTCTTTGTTTGTTCGACCAATTACCAAGAGAATAATTAATAGATTTTGTTAAAAAAATACAAATGTTATTCAAAACTTGAGAAATTCTCAAGTAATGTTGGACCTTGGCGCGCTCAAATGTCTTGAGTAATGTATCAAATCAGGCACAATAACTAAGGTAAAGTTTTCCAATAGGCTATTTAACTTAACCAATGCTCAAGTGATTGTATATAACAGCTGTATAGTTCCTTCAAAAACTTGAATTGAAGTTGTATTGCATCATAGAGCTTCAATCTCATCCTCACATGTGACTCCACCATGTTTCTGGAGAGCTCCACAGATTATGGTCAAATGGAGATGGATCCACATCTGATGTGGTCTAGTTTCTAGCTGTATGGAGGAAGATATTCTTTCAAGCACTGAACTCAGATAATAAAACTCCTCCATTTGTCAACACAAGGATCCTGCAGCAAATCGTTAATGTTATCACCATTGGAACAATCACATCTTCCCTATAGCATCATATCACTTTTTACAAGTTCACTTCAGATTCAGACAAATGCTCTGTCCATAGGTATTAATAAGGGTCTTATGGGTGCTCTGATCACACGTGAACAGCTTTAAGTAAACCAGTACACACCTGCCACCACATGCGTGTTGAGGCACCACTTGTGATCACATTTCACTCCCATGCTCTCGATGTAAATAAACACAAATATTATTATAGTTTGCAAAGAACAAATGTGATGTTTTCCAGCAGGAGGCAGCAATGCGGGTTGTTTCTACACTCCTCATTGACAGGCTGAGGTTCCACTTCATAAAGAGCGTGAACAAGCCAAGTCCTGCCATCTGCTTCTCATCCTGGGACGGAGGAACTAGTTTCCAGGAGGTGGTGAAAACCTTATAGACCTGATTCCCTGCACCATTATCACTTCTTTTGTGGTGACCCCCCATACAGCTCTGTCCAACATAGCAGTGATGACTAGACTGTAAAAGGTAAAAAGAAGCCCAACTCAAGGGTTTAACTTCAAATATCAACTCATTTGAGAAGTTTACAGCTATAAAGGGAATTAGGAAGTAAGATTTAGATTTATGCCAAGTATCTTCAGTATCATGACACTGAAAAGTTTTTCAAAATGTCGTTTTAGTACATAGCCTCTGTCATGCAGGCTCATGCTATAAAACTCCTTTTGCAAAAAGTGCAATATTAAAAGTAATTTGGCAAATCATTGAAGGCAAACATACTTGGAGCCTACTTGACTGGGAGATCACTTCTGAATGAATGCTGGCCATTCATAGATGCATATGTAGTGGTGATGGTAGGGGTCACTCTGAATAAAGAGTTCTTTGTAACATTTATGGGGGAAAACAAAAGGAGGTAAAATCATTTCTCTGCACTTGCACAGCACATGCTACTGACACAAGGATAGCTCTCTCAACGGCCTCCACTTGTTTGGTGCCGCAATGTTTAATAACATGATCTGGTGACGGAACTGTTGCAAAAACAGTTTTGTCTACGCTCCATATTGCGCTCTCATTAAAAGTTGTATCTCTTTTAAAAACCCATCATCAACCATCCAAACAGTGCAACAGGGGTCCAGAAGCACAATTAAGTTCTGGGCAATATTTGACAAGACCCTGCTGATTTCAGATTGTTTGTGAATTCATCTATTCAGCCTATTATACAGTTATACAGCTTTAATGTTGAGTTTGAGCGCTCCTCACTTTCAGGCTGCTCTCTTAGAGATACAGCTGTGGACTTGGACCCAGACCGAGTCTGAGGGAGCAACTTAATACGATATAGTCTCTGGCTTTTCCTTGGTAACTCTAGTGTCAACAGAAACTGTTGTTACACATCTGTTGCTAGTGTAGTTGCACACATTAGCTTGAAAGGATAACTTGGCTTGTTTACTATATTGCGTGATCAGAGCATCCTGCCAAGCCCTGTTCAAATAACCAGCAGATCAGTACAGCATTGCTTGATACTGAACGGCCCAATCTGATTCAGCTGAAGTCCTGGCAATAACATTATAAGCAACCCTAATAATGCAGTACTTCAAACAAGGAGTTTGAATGATGTGAGTAACACAGCAAGTGCAACAAGAGTGCATCCTTTAATATCAATACAGTGGAAAAACCTGTGTGTCTTCATCAGTGCCACAGGAAACTGATCTATGTTCACCTACAATCCAAAGAGGGAATCTCTTCAAGCTTGGTGAATTCCATAGGTCTTTTTTTTTGTGTCTGTAAAAGGTCTGCAAAGTTTTAATGAATAAAGAGTCATCGAGCACAGTGGTAGGAGAAGGGATAGCAGGGCTGTGTTGTTGTTTATACTTCACAGATGATTTGTGTGACAGCAGGATTACGCAAAAACTGCTTCACACATTTCCATGAAACTTGTTGGATGGATGTGACATTGGCAAAAGACAGAACCCATTAAATCTTGGTGTGGATCTGGACAAGGGTCTGGACCTGTTGACCAATCTTCCAGGGAATAATTCTTGGATCTGAATGAAACTAATCTGGCATATTTAGGCGAGTGATATCTATGAGTGTGTGTAATTTGGTGCTGCTTGATTGAATGTAAGTGGACTGTGTTGAGCCTTAGAGGAGGTATATGCTTGACCGAGTCTAGTTTGGTCTTATACACATCAGACTTCAGAAACAATACAGACCGCTGTCATCTCCAGAAGTTCTTTGATGACACAGCCATCGTTGGTCGTGTATCAGAGGGAAACGAACCGGAGTATATGGGGGGGTCATCACTGACTTTGTCCACTGGTATGAACCGAATCACCTATACAACAACGCCACCAATACAAAAGAGATGGTGATTGACTACCTGGGTGTTCACCCCAACAACAAACTGGACTGGTCCATAAATACAGACGTCCCGTACAAGAGGGGCCAGAGTCGTCTCCATCTGCGGAGACTGAGGACACTATTAAGGACTTTTTATGTAACTGTGGTGCCTTCTGCAGTGTTCTACGCCTTTGTTCGACTGTGGGTGCGGATGCACTGAGACTGACAGAAAAAGACTAAATAAACAGATTAGGAGAGCCAGCTCTGTCTTGGACTGCCATCTGGATTCCACTGAGGAAGTGGGGGAGAGGAGGATGTTAGCAAAGCTGAATTCCATCATGGACAACACCTCTCACCACCTACATGACACCGTGGGGCCCTTAGCAGCTCTTTCAGCAGCAGACTGCTCCACTTACAGTGCAAGAATGAACGCTTCCGCAGGTCCTTCATTCCCACTGCTGTCAGACTCTAAAACACCATCTGGAATGAAAAATAAAATACTGCACTGGTTATGTCAGTCTATTTACAATTTTTACACTATTTTTAACATAAAATAACGTTTTGCACATTTGATTTGCACAATTGATTTGCACATTTGATTTGATTGAATCTTTTTTATTCTATTGCCTTTTTATATTTCTTTATTCTCTTGTACCTCTCTCTGACCTTCCTGCTGCTGTAACAACTGAATTTTCCCGGCATGTGGATCAATAAAGTTTTATCTTATCTTATTTTTTCTTTTTAAGATTTAAGATAAGATGGTACACTTGTCCTACATGTGTACATTCTTATAATTTAATGAGTTGTAAATCACTCTGCTTTTACGTGTGCATTATATTTTAGTTATGTAAAACAGGTGATTTGTTTTAAGACTGCTTTCACACCATAGTAACATAGTTTTAATAGCATCGTAACCCAGTTTTAACACCATAGTAACACAGTTTAAACATTATAGTAAAGCTGCTAGTTACAGATACTTCTGCCAGGAACTGACATCCAGTCAGCTCTTCATGGATACAACAATTCCTTATCTCAGTTAATACAACATAGCTGTTGGTATGGATGGTACCACATGTCCCCTCACTTTCTTCCTCCTCTCCAGCTCCACTGATCTCACCTGTTTTCCATTTGCAGTGGCTGGAACATCCCTGCCTACCTGAACACCTGAACACCTGCTCCTCATTTCCCTCATATGCTCCCTGCTATTTATACCAGATTGTTTGCTAGTCTCTCTGTGATTCTCTTTGTGCTGCACCTCCAGTGGACTGCCGTTCTTTCTAGGTAGTTTGTCCATCAACCTCAAATATCTTTATTCACTGTGTCAGCCTGTCGGTCTGTGCTTGGTCATGTAACAAGTCATTGATTATTACCTCCGCAAAGGAGGTTATGTTTCCCGAGCCGGGAATTGAATCCCTGTACTTCTGATTGGTGGACGACCTGCCTTACCTCCTGAGCCACAGCCACCCACACAGTAGAAGTGTATTGTCACAAAATAAAAAAACCTATTAATCATGAGTCGAATCAATGGATAATTGATCTTAATCTATCATCTATCATGTTCTTCAGTTCCTCAGAGATCTCAGATTTTCTCTCATTCCTGCAATAATAAAAATTCCTACTTTTATTGCTTGTGAACCGCAGCATGATTTGACATCAGAGTCAGATTATGTTCGTGGAGTCACACTGCCTCCAGCTGGGTATTTCTCCAAATGTCCAATGTCAAAGAGGAGATGTTCCATGAAATAAAAATCTGTTTCTTGCAGTGAAGTGAGTTATTTTATCTTCACCAATTTCAAAGAATTGCATAAAATTCCTAGGTTTCATTGTCAAGAGGAAGTTAAATCAAATATTGCATCATTATTGTTCAGACTGTGGATGTAGATCTTCAACTTAAACTATCACTGGACTTTAATTTATGTCTTCAAAAACACACTAAATCTTCCCTAAAGTGGATTATGTAAGAACATGAAAAACTCTATCTATAAAGTTCTGTGACATCTCATATAAAAATGATGAATTTCAGGTAAAAACGTGTCCCGTTTGCTTCCAAGTTTTTTTTATCTTGCTCGTCTCCTGTTTCACATTTTTGAGTTTGTGTTTAGTGGTTAACACTCCAGCTCCAAAACCTCACAGAGAAGATCACCACTCAGGGCCTTTTCTTTCAAAGCAGAACTTTGAACTGTTTTTTCATGGGGGACATCCTGCCATGTCACAGTGGGAGAAGCAGGTGTTAGTAATAAGATGAACAGCGGCTCTCGGTCTGACAGTGGGCCGGCCGCTGAGTCCGAAGCAGCGAGAAGGAATTCAGTCGCGATTGCTTTTATCATTCACACCTGGGCTTCGCTGACTGACAGCTCAAAATGGTTTCTGTGAGAACAACCTGTCAGACTCAATAGTCATTATGTATTGCTGCAAAAAATCTGAGATGGGCAGCAGTTCTGAGGTCTGGATCTAGGCACTACTGAATCTGCTTTAAATGTCCAACACATGCACAGTCAACCCCATGCAGGTATATTCACGTACTGTGCGTGAATAGATCTAGTTTGAGGACTGGGCTTGAATGACACCTGCCTGAAACTTCTGCTGCAGCTTGTTATGATGAGAGAAGCTACATCAGTTATCAGTCTTATTTAAGTTTGTTGACCTCAGGTAATTCCAGTGAAGCTCCACCTAAGCCGGAGCGCTGGTTTGAACCATAGTCTGTATATAAAGATGGACAGCATGGCTGCTCCCCAAAAGTGAAGTCAAAGCATCTTGACCAGCACCTGGTGGCTGGCTGAAGGAATGGTCATAAATTGCAATTTGTTAGATGGGACATGAATCAAACTAAAGAGGCATTGTACAACCTCAATTACACTTTTCAATGAATGGAACTTTTACCTTGGTCCCGGGCTGAAATATGTTTGTTAGGGTTGTGCCTTGGACGGAATCATCACTGGGAAAGGTAAAATGCTTCAAAGGTCAAAGCTTTATAAATACTTGTCACAACAATGAGTAGCCATGGGCTCCTGTCAGCAGTAACACAACACTTTTACATGGACACCAACAATCTGACAAAATGAGTTGCAAATATACCATTCATATCCCTGTCTGCATATTACAGAGCATTGTTCTGATGACGACTCACATCAACATTACGCCCTACTATTTGTTTACACTGGAACCCAGGTCATGTGTCATCAAGCAATTAAAATTCGGTGTCGATGTCGAAAAAACTCCAATAGGATGATAGAATGTGATCAAAACGTATACATGTCTACATAATGTGACTAAGGGCAGAATACTCCACATGTGTTGATTTGATTATTGCTTATGCTGAGTGTGGTCTTATTCAGGTTAAGGTAATCAGAGTTGTTGTTTACATGACAGTGTCTTATTCATTATATTGTCTTTATCTGGTTAATATCAGAATATTGGTGTCCATGTAAACGTGTCTGGAGAATGTTTTAATAAAAGATTCCCACAAAGCAGGAGAAGCCATTAGATGACATCAAAATGTTGACACAGCAGTCAGTGTCATTGAGAAATGTCCGTCAACACTGATAGTGGACCCCAGGTTACGATCTAGCGAGATTACTGTTTGCTAAAAAAGCACATCAGAACCCCCATTTGACTGCAGAACAACTTCAGGGATATTAAGCAGACTCTGGAGAGGTGGTGCATGGTTCCTCTGTGCAGGGACACCTGTACAAATATGACTTTTATGAGTAGGAGAAAACCTTTTCGGCCCCTCACCACAAAACTCTGCATTAGTCCCAACAAGGCCTGTGGACCCCTGAAGTTAAAATTTAAGTTTCTAGGTGCAGTTAGCAAAGGTATGTTTGGAGATGAAAGGAAAGAGAGTTTCGTGAGGAGAACACGTCTCCAGCTTTGAAGCACCGGGGCGGCTCATTAATACACCGCGCTCGTTTTGTAGCCTGTATCCAGCAACATTTTGCTGGGAGTGTGAAGAATGGATTCAATTAAACTCCAGTAAATTATGGGAGCAGGAATCACAACGTCTGTAAACAAGCTGAAGATGAAGAAAAGATTGGCCTCCACCACATGACCCTTAACAAACCTCAACATCAACAGACGACAACCCCGAGAGGTGTAATCCGAAGGTTTTGGCCCACGGCCTTCACCCTCCTCCATATCCGTGGATTGACTTCAAAAGAGCAGTGCATGCAGGACAGACGGGGAATCTCACACAACTGCAAACCTTACTGGGAGGAAGGAGGGGCCAAATCCACCCTAACAAGAAAGGAACGACTCGTCACTGCCTGGAAAAAGGGTTTACAAGCTGTAAAGGAGGAGATGGTCTCTACAAATAATGCAGGCTTCCATAACATGTTATCCTATGGAGTTTTTGGTCTAATAGATAAATAAAAATCTATCTATCTATCTGTGTAGAGTTTACTCTGACTACCTCTGCCAAGGAGTTTGTGTTTTCATTGGCGCTTGCTTGTATTTTTGCTTTTTAGCAGGATAACACTACTGGTCAGATAAGAATGAAAGTTGGTGGATGGATGGAGATTTATGTGTGAATATTGATTTTAAAATGTAAACATATACTGTATATATATATATATATATATATATATACATGGATATCTATGAGTGTGCACAATTGTGTGGAGTTATGTGCTCTAATGAGAGCCATTCTAGTTTGACATACATTTACTTATACATATGCTTTAATCAGATTAACAACAATTCTGCAGAAATAACAGTGCTATAATAGTATCTTAATTTATATGAAACTCAAAACAAAGTTACAAAGTCCTTCACAAATAAAGGAACAGGTGTAAAAATACATACAAATAACATAAAACACAATCATCAAAGAATAAGTAAAACAATACAAACATAAATGTGTGACAGAAACTTAAGCAACTTATTGCAGTGATGTTTATATCACTGCAATTAGGTAAAATCAGGTAATGCAGTAAGATAAATATCAAAACATAAATAAATAAAATTATATGATAAAATTATAACAATGCAGGGGAGGATCCAAGGGAGGGGCCAGGGAGGGGTTTGGACTTAAATCTGAAATCTGATTGGCCCTTGTCTTGTCAGTAGTCTTTTCTTTTCAAATTTTAAACTATAGTAATTTACTAAAAATAGAAACAACACTAACATTAAATGTGCATGTTACTGAATCAGTTAATTGCTTCAGTACATTTTAACCTTGGTCCTCAAACTAAAATGATCGCTCGATAGATTTTGTCATGATGTTTGATCACAAATTAATTTCCTGCCTCATTTAGTCTGTTTTCTGTTGCCAGGGCAACCACCGTCCATCAGTCCTCCTCTCCTGTCGTGCCTCGAGCTCGTCACGTGGGGGCGGTGCATCTCGCTCGGTGTCACCTCCCTGATGGAAACAGTGATTCCTCCTCTTAGCCTGAAGGACACACACAGACAAACACTCAGGATTTACTGCAGCACAACTACGTGAGCCCTGGATGTGTTGCACCAGGTAGTCCGGGATTTACTCTGTGAATTTGATCCTCATATTTTTCGTTCTTTCTTCCACCGTGTCATCAACAGATCTCATTATCATCATAATCATGAGGAAGATCGCCGGCAAACACTTGTTGTGCTTCCTGCTGCTCGTCCTCCCGCTGTCCTGGGCTGAGGACACGAAGGAGGATGCGAATAAGACTGAGAATGATTCAGGTGAGGATGAGAAGGTTGTTGTTTATGAACATGTTCAATATTATTTTATTACCTTTCTTTCTGTTTCTGTGAGCTAACGTGAAAACTACATCACCACCTCAAATGCTGCAGTTTATGATATTAAGGAACGAAATTATATGTTGCTATAAATGTCACTGACAGGTGTGATTTCTGCAGAATGGGTGCCATTTTTATCCCAGGCTCATTATTTGTATAAATATGCATGAAAATTAACTGTAAAATATATATGTATTCTAAAACATTAATACAAAGTATCTACAAAACACCAAGAAATAGTATTACATTTCCTTGATGGAGTATTTTACTATACTATCAAATATATATATTAGAATTAATTAAAATCCAACAGAAAGTGTTGTGGAACTTCATATCCCATCTATACATCCCATAATTATACACAAGTCACATGTTCAAAAAGCAATCTGCATTGTCTGCAAGCCCAGAAGTAAATTGTCAAAAATTGTGTTCATTTCAATTATATCTTAGATGTAATTTATTTATTTTACAATCAGTAATTTTTGGTAAAACACTAGAATTATCTCAGTGCCTTTAGCATGGACACCATGTGGCTGTATTTCAAGTATTTGCTAAAAACTCAGTACTGTTTCTAACAGGAGTTAGTAGCATCCTCTGATTTATCGATTTATTTGTGTGAATATGAGTCTCTATAATACTAGTTTTTAAGTTTTACAGTTGAAATTACTGAATTTTCTGACATTTAAGATCAGTTTTAAAATGTGAATGCTAACTTCAGTGAGCCAATCCACCACCAAGTGGCATCATGCTCAATTCAACACTCCAGAGAGGTGGGGGGAATTGTTTAGAGGAGGAACGTAATAAAGATGGAACCCAGGCAGGAGCCATGGCATGTTGCATGTGGTATGAGCGTATAACACACACCACCCTCAGCCACCCTCTCTCTATCTGTCTCTCCCTCCCCCCCAAACATATTGCACAACCCTTCAAAACAGAAAGCTCACACACACACATGCACGCACGGCTATGCACTAAAAATGCAGTGCAATGAGCTTTCTCGACCACCGTAATGCACACTCGTACACACACATGAAACACACAGAAACACACAGAAACACACACTAGACCGCTATTTTTATTTTGTGTTTTCTCTGTCATTTATCCAGTTGTTTTTTAAATTATAAACTTAAGTCTCAGATACTTTAAAACTAATCTTTTCTTTAGAATAAAGACCTGGAAACAAAGAAACTAGTTGACATGCATATAAACATGAGTTTTGGTAGCAGGACTGATTCAAATATAATGTTCTGTTACAACAAATGGCATCCATTTGGTGGAAAAGCCCATAATTGATAGTGGCCTTTTAAATTGTCTTTACTATATATCTTTTAACAATTACCAAATAAATATGTACAGTATAAAGGAGGAAAGACAGAGATCACTTAGAGCTGCTCATTTTTCAAATTGTAATCAAGAGAATTATTATTGAAAAAAAATCTAACGTATGAAAAGAACTAGAATAGAACGAGAGCACATACTGTACTTCCACCAAGACCCAACAGTCCCCACTTAAATTCAATCAAGCTGAACCAGATCGTAGATATCAGTTCATCATATGTGCTTGATTTTCTATCCACGATTTATTCTCTGGGAAATTGGTGGAAAATGTCAAAGAAAATGTAACTTTAAAGGAAATGATCAAAACATTTTGGATCCACCCCTCTGTCCAGATCCGTCCCAAATGTCCTCTTACTGGGCCCCGTGTCCCACCCTTCCCCCAAGTTTTGTGGAAATGGGTTCAGTAGTTTTTGTGTAATCCTGCAGACAAACGAACAAACCGAGGGACAGAGGTGAAAACAGAACCTGTTCAGCTGAGGTAGTTATCAATCTGTCCACAGCAGATTCTTCCGTGTGGCTTGTTAAAGTTCACTGCTAATGCAAACAGGTATGACCGTTTCTGTCATGGTTTGATAACAGCAGGAGCTAAAAGAACCTTTGTGTGACCGTTAAACTTTTGGACTCTTTGATCTTGGTCTGTTATTATTTCCTGTTTTAATTTGCACTTACTTACTTTATGTCTCTCTTTTTTAATTCCTGTCGTTGTTTCATTTTCCCGCTCTTGTGATTGTCTGTCCAACCCAAGATACAAGAGTGGGTTCACTTGTGTCTAAAGGTCACTGCCTTCCTTTTGTATGTAGTCTCTGATTCTCAGTGCACCCTGTCCTATTCATCATCATTTGTTTGTCTCTGCACTTTGACCGTGTGCTTCTGTTCAGCCGCCTGCTCTTTCTTCAAGTGTCAGCTTCAATCATTAGTCTTTTGAGTTTTGGGATTTTATTTTTCCTGCCCGTCTGTAAACCTTCTTATTCACTGCCTTTGTCATTGGTCTGAATTTAGGTCCTGAGATCCTATTATTACCAATTTTGCTTATCATTGTATCAAACCAGTGTTAGTATATCTCGGACACGATTTTATGATCTTTGAAGCAAATCTCTGGACTGGTGAAACATCAACACTTTCAGTTGGGACAAACGGTTTCATTCAATTTCATGAGTTTGGCTGAGGAGTTCAAACACAGTAGGAGCAGGAAACTTCTATTTTCAATCCAATAGAGTCAAATGAAACCATGCCCACCTCTGGACTGGCCTGGCGAGGGACAGGGGGTTCAGTCATCTACTGAGGCTTTCATTACCAGGAAGTGGGTGGGGTTTCATCTAAACTGGGATGGATTAACAATAGATGCAAACAGGACAAATAGGCCTACAGTCCGTCACACTTACAGGCAAAATCCATCATTTTTGAGCCTAGAAAGTTTACAAAATGTATTTAAAAGAATATAAGTCTTGGTTAAATGCTGAAAATATAAACAACCCTTAAAAAGTGTCAGACTTTAACGATAAAGATAACCTTCTGACCTGCCAGTCAAATTGTTCAAGATCTTATGGCATGTTTTAATCCAGAGTTGGAAAGATTCTGCGCTGAGCAGCTCATATTTCACATTAGCAGCACTAACACAGGGACAGTGCTGTGTGACCATGTGACAGGTTTACATATAACAACTGTAGGTGTTTGGAATATCTTCCAAATTTCTGGAACAATTTCATTTCAAATTACAGAAGGAAGGAAAACACAACTAAGGAAACAAATCTATCTATCTGTGTTGCTACAGAAGATGCTGAGATATAAATAAAGGGAGGACATGAAGGAAAAAAAGAATAGTTTCATTATAATTTGTTGAAAAGGCAGATGGTGGCTTCACAAAAAAATGCAATATTTCAAGGAGTGGATGATTAAAGTGTGGATGAGGGCGTGAAACACCAGCAGGTTGAGCGGAGGTATTTTCTGCAAAGTAACAGATCAAGTGTTCACATCTGGTGAAAGATTAGCCCCAAGGTGTTGTGCTGGAGTGGAAGAGAAGGTGCAGCGTCCATCCATCATGAGGCAGAAAGTAAAAGAGTTAAAAGGCGAGGAGGAGGGGTTTTGTTTTGTTGCCTTTTGCGAACCTGCGCAGGATTTAGGCTGTAAAAGACACATTGTGGTCTCAGGCTCAGGGTGTGCCAGTTTCTGAGGAGAAAAGTTCAACTTTGATGCGATATGTTTTGGTGAGGATCCAGAAATCATTCAGGCCCAATACGGGAGGTTAGAGCCAAATCATTTTAGTTTCAATTGGACCTTTGCTGCTATTTATATCTCTAAAATATACCAGACTGCTAAAAGCCTTGGATATCAATCAAGTTCCATTGTTTCTGGGAACATGATTCAAAGCAAACATCGTGGTAAATTATGTCCGTCTGTACAGATTTGCCACAGTGAGTCAATTTAGTGGAGAAAAAAAAAAAAGACACCCTATGTACTCCACTGTTTTCTGTGCTGTTTGGCATTGTGAGATATACAAAACATCTATTATTCAGTTTTCAGTTCAATCAGTTATGGAAATGCTTCTAACCCCGAACCCTTCTACTGCAATTGTAATATTTTCCACAGCTAAGCCATGCTATGTGAAATTCCCTAACAATCTATTGGCTAGTTGTTGAGATGTTTCACTCCAAACTACCTCATGATGGCACCATAGGTCAAGTCAGATGATCAGAGACCCATGAATGTGTGTAGAAACCCTAATGGCAGCCCATCCAATAGTTGTGGATATTTCAACTGACAGACTGACATTGAATACACAGTGTCGCCACTAGTGTGACTAAAAAGATCAGTAGAAAGTTGTGTAGACAGAATTCCACGGTACTATACAAAACCACTTTGTAAACTGATTTTTCCCAATTTAACAAAACAAAGACAGTCTGTGTCTTACTCCCTGATTCTTGATCTTATCCAGCAACGACGAGAGGAAGAAGATGTAGACTTCCACTTTTCCAGTCGTAAATCGTCTGACCAAAACTGTGACAAATGATACACAAATGGGGGAAGACAGGAACCAAAACAGGAAACACATTGTGTACAAACATCTCTCTGATATTTCACAAAGTGCTGAAAACTCTTTCCAGTAGTTTCACGAGGACGTAAACAAAGCATTTGCAAACTTGTTTTTTTCTGTAAACCAAGAAAGCACAGACACTCCAATTGTTCTTACACAGAGGCCTCACAGAGGTCAACCCACCTGACGGCAGACGGCTTGTTCTCTGTGAATAGAGCCAGTGTCTGGTCATGGCTGTCAGCTTTCAAAGTTCTGTTCCGTCACCCACCAATTAATGAACCAATGCTTTACCTCCTCTTTGTGGGTGGTGGGCCCATATGGCGGCAAACTCAATATGTTTGTTTAGTCTGATCCCAGCGTGGCCCCAAGCCATCAGCTCCCAGCTCAGACCCAGCAGGGGTCCACGAGGGGGTCCCTGTCCCTGTCCCTGTCCCCCTTGTTTTGTGTACGATCAATCCATTTGTGGTTGATTCACAGGGGTCACAGCGGTTTTTAATCGGTCTCAAAACTAAAACCAAATTCAAATCTGTAACTACATTTTAGATGTTCATTACCGCATCTGACAAATCTAGTGTATTATCACTACTCTGACTGGGAATTAAAGATATAATATGTAAAGACTCCTCATTAAAAGAAACTAGACCTATGATATATATTTTGTTGACTTGTGTACTTTGAATATCCAAAATGTTAAACCCATTGAAATCCCCACTTTTCGTTCCATCATATCCTCATTAACCGTGACTTTGTCCGTCTCTGCTCTAACTTTATAAACAATAAATGTTGCAGGAGAAACGTACTGCAAGCCAATTATTTCTTCCACTGATTGAATTGGTCGCTCGTAATTTATGATTAGTTACTTAGTTACTTCATGTTGTATGTTTAAAGATATTTACTGTCTTACTATTAAAAATGCTATTTCAGGATGTCTATATCTAAAATATAATTCAACACTATAACTTTTGAAAGCTATAGACTGGAAGCACAGTAGGACTATATTGCAAATATAATAGATTTCTTCATAAAGATCATTTCAGATATTCATGTCATCCTTTCCAGGGCAAATTATGTCACTTTTGCCATTCATGCGTATACAATGTCTTATATCCACAATTATATTTCTTATACCAGAATGATATGTGCAACAGAGTTCTTAATGAAATGATTCCCATTTCTGACGCAATCCAGTTGATACTTGTCAGACTTTTAATATCATATATTTTAAGATAACCCAAATAAAAAACCAGCCCAGATATCCATAATGTGATTTCAATATCCCAAAATACATTTTGACTCATACAAATGTCATTAGGGACATCCTCAATGGTCAATATGACCAATAAAAATGGGGTCTGGCCTCTCTCCAGGCCGCAGACGGTTGGTGTTGACAGTGACCAATCAAAGCTGCAGAGACGTCAGCCACTGTCTCTACATCTAAATTCTCAATAGTCAACTTGAAAGGCGAGTGATCGGGCTGAGAAGCTCGGAGCTCATTCATGTGCACGTGTGAGGTTTTGACACAAATTTAACAGCATATTCTTGAATGACTCGGACATCCAAAGTACAATAGCTTTGAATAGGAATATGGTTACTTCACATTGTTAAAAATAGCTGGTTGAAGTTGTGTGAACGTCCAGTTCTTCTTGGACGCCGACCTGTGCGAGTTGTTCCAGGAACATCTGGACAGGAAGATGCGCCCACAGACACACAACATCCATCTCAGTTCGGGTCTCAAGAGAGTATGGTGGTGAGGGTGGTTTTGGTCTTGGCCTCAGAAACGGAACTGACCTCCACTCAAAAAGAACCACAGATATCATTTTCAAACACAGTTTATTGAATACGTTTATTAAAAGTGACAATGATTCTTCTTTTCTTTCCAACTGTAGTTTGGAGCCAAGCAAAGAGCAGACGACTGTTTGCAAGAGGAAAGACTCCACAGGAAAATCCCAAACCTGTGAGTTTTCTTCTCAAACTGTCTTTGTATTCCACAGGCAGCCACTGCATATTCAATAATGATTCAGTAAGGTATAATTATGATTGCTTGTAAATGAGACGGGTGAGAAAAATGCTTGTTTGATTATAAAGTGTGGACAGTGTATTTTATACTTGTTGCACTGGTATGGAGGGCAAACACTGGACCAAATTAAAAATAAAGAAATAAAAGAGTAACTCAATAAATTGATTAATATGGCATGAAAAAATGATATACATAGTAATTAATGAATCTATAAAAAATATTTTTGGTTCATAATTCACACACATTTAAGTATTATTCATCATGCTGTATTTAAGTGTTTAAAATCGATATGTGTAGTATTAATTCCCAAACTCTAGCACCCCCTGGGGGCAGTACAATGAAATGTTATTAATAAGTTGATGTTGTTTTTGTTTTCTTTGTCTCCCATATATTAGATTATAGATTTGAGGGGCAGTGCAACAGGTTGAATAAACACCAATGACATATTGTTGCCTTGTGAGGTTTATTTGGTAAAGCTGTTAGCGAAGATGTTGCTGCTTATTTACACATCCAGCAGATATGGACAATGTGTGTAAGTCTAATATTCCCCCCCTTATAGCTCTGTTTTGGTCCCTTCCAACTTTTAAGCTTCCAAATGCTGCTCAGCTTTCTGTCTGGAAACGTCTGATGTGAGCAGGCTTTGTTTAGCCTATAGTCACTGAACACTTTGTAGAAATGCGGGGAAGATTTAGGTGAATTGTTTATTTCGTTATGAACCACCTGTTTAACATTAGAACACATAGAAACTCAGCCCTGTGTTTAAACTTTCTTTTTCACACAACGAAGAGTAACGAATCAATGTTTTGAGAGGTTTTCTACAAATGCTCCTTTTGTTGATGTTGTTTCAGAGAGTCACTTCCGGCATCACGATGCCTGCACGTCGCTGCGGCCGCTTAATGGAGAGCTGCTCCTCTCGTGTGCCGTGCTGCGACCCCTGCGCCTCTTGCCGGTGTCGACTCTTCAATACCATTTGCCACTGCTGGAGGATGAACCACCTGTGCAAAAAGAGGACATAGATGGAGCCCACACATACATACACAGGCGTATTCATGTGCAAACACATGAATACGCCTGGGGCACCATGACGTACTACGTGATGAGCACTGATCAGCCGTGATGTTAAAACCAACCTGTTGAGACCTATTGGTGTACACAGGGCAATTCACACTCCAGCCACTGGCCTGTGGGGGTTTTCTCTTTTACAGCACAGGTGCAGTTTCGGGAATATTATCACAGCTCAGTGTAAACCATAGGAACATTAAGAAAACAGTCTGAGATAAAAAGTGAACGTTCTTTCGATTGTGGTTGGCGTCCACACTTGAAGGGGAGAGAAAAGCAACTGAAGCATTGAACGCCCACAGAAATGTTCACAGAATATACAATTTCGCAACATACTGTTTTTAGGTGTAAAAAAGGACAAGTGTCATATGCTTTTTAGTGTACATATACAATTACATGTTAACTGTATGTTGTGTTTCGGGAAATTTTCCGCACTATTGCTACTTTTAAATGTATTTACTCTATCTCCTGCCATGTAGAGCTTGTATGTAAGCTAATCAATAGATATATGTTGGAACATACATTTGTTGTTTATTCCTTAAAAAGTCATGACCCCACAGACTAAATGTGGAAAAGCTGTTAAAACCCAGATGTTTCTGTTCCTATGTAAACCATGCCTTGGAGACGAGACGATCTGGTTTCCCCAATGAAGAATTATTCATATGTGGATTTGTGATTGAAGTAAGTTTATATCTTTTTTGTTATTGAATAAAAACATTATAATCCTATATCATCCTTGTGTTTTGTTCTGTTCTTTATCATTTTTTCTTACTGGAAGTGTTTTTAATCCTTTTGCATTCTTAACATTCGTCCCTTGCCTCAAGGTCCGAAAATGACCTGCACTCACCAAACCCCTAAATTAAGGCAGCTTAACTGAATTTTAAAATATCTGGGTTTTTTGCCTATGAGAGCAAAGATGGATTTTTGACAGAGTCTGATCTTTTTTCATCTTGTCTTGATGCTTTTTATATTTTGTGTATTTTACTACTCCTGTAGTAATTTTTTTCTAACTTAGAGATTTATTGTTATTACTATTATCATTATTAGTGTTGTTATTATTAGTTTTAGTAATAGTTTTGGTATTTGTAAATGCATTGTATAGGTTTTGTTGCATTATTTTGTCAGTAGCAGAAATGTACAGAAAGTATAGTTTTTGTGCATTTTATTAAATCTTAAGAACAGACCTTTTTGCAACACTTGTTTATTTTTACACACTGCACAGTAAAAAAAATCTAAATTACAAGCCCCTGAACAGCAAGTACTGCAGATGTTACTGAGTAAGAGTCTTTACCAACTAGTAACACCTTCCTGTTCTGCTTATAGCAACAAGGTATGGCTGATCTAGTTCCACATCATGAAGGCATTATATGAGGACACATGCTGGAAGAGTGGGCCAGCAGCTGGAACCCTGAAGGTTGTCCATTGTTGTGGTTGTAGTCCCGGATGACGACGGGCTCACGATCACATCACTTTATGCAGCCTGTTGAGGAGGACCACATTCATGTTCCTCTTTGGGAGATAAGGAACAGTGGTGGTGGGAGAGAGCAAACTTTGAAGGTCTTTCTCTTTGATGTAAGGAGGGAGCAGGGGAGCTGCCGGCTTGTTCTTTCTAATTGTGCCAACCATGGTGGTGTTCTTCTTCAGGAGCTGCTGGTTCTTTAGAGGGGAGGAGATGGACGCACCTCCTAGTTCTACACCGAGCCTCCACTGGTCGTCTCCCCAGACCACCCATATCCTAATGCCATACCGCGCGGGCTCACTGAGCATATGCTGCTGAAAGGACGGCCACTTTGAAAAGGTTTGCTGCAATAGTTTTCTTGTGTGGGTTCAGAGACCGAAGGGGAATGTGTGCGTCTGATCTACTGCCACAAATGGCTGCTACTACTCTTATGTCACAAAGTGGTACACCACCCTGGACTACAAAGCTGGATTCCTTGAAAGGCTAATTGGAAAAATGTCTCGTACTAAATCTGCACTCAGTAAAGGACGTACCTCCGCCAAGTTCCATCAGTCCCCTTAAATTCAATCAAGCTGCACCAAATGATACACCCTCATAGATGTCAGTCCACTAAGTGTGCCTGATCCATGCATTATTTCTTGAGAAATTTGCAAAAATGTTGAAAATCCCCCTATCTTGTGACGTTATAGAGGGTGAAAAATTTAAATACACTCTAAGAGTCACTGGTTTTCTATCATGGTGTATACCCCAGTTCAGTAGTGTTTGTGTAATCCTGCTACCAGGCAGCCAAACAACAAGGGAAGCATAACCTCCATGGCAGAGGGAGCTAGAATGGCACTCAGTAGACCACCAAGGCCCAAAACTTCCCTTAAATTTAACCATAATTACCTGTGTATATCTTTTCCCCGTTTTATTTCCACAAGGTTGTAGAAGTATGACACTCCACCCAGTTCCCCCACACCTCTTTCATGGCCACTAGCACATGTCTTGCATGTCTTGACTCACAATTATCAAACTGTATAATTTTTGAGTAAGTGTGACCGACCTTTAGTTGCGTTGCCGCATAGAAAAATCCCTCTTTCACTTTCTGCATCCCAGAGATTATATACGGCCTTGTCTCGGGACCTACATACACCTGCTGTGAAAAGCAACAGGTGTAACCCTAACCCATGCAGGTCAATTTCATGCAGGTCTCCTGAGAACATGTATATGGGTGTTGAAGACAGTGAGGTGATACTGAACAGAGCCTGGAAAACATTTCAGCCATGTATCCGTGATGCAGTAATCAGTCTTCAAGTCTAATAAGCTCATCAGGCTGAACACATGTACTGTGTCTGATCATGGGGGAGTATATATGTCCATTAATGAAAAAACTGTGATGAAGAGGAAGACACGAGTTAAGATCATACTGTGCAACATACAAGTGGCAACTCGGAACATGAAGTCATTTATATTTGAATTTGAGCGACTCAACTTGAATCATTTCATTACAAACTGAATTTGAATCACATAGTATGAATTTGTATCATTTCACATGAATAACATTAAAACTGAATCTGAACAGCCTGGATTTTAAATTGAATCAGAGTCTCGTATTAACCTCAATCCAATCTACTTAGGAAACCGGAGAAAAGCTACGCAGACACAGAACATGCACTCGCTGATTGAAAGGCCCTGGCCAAGCCGGGATTCAAACCCGTGACGTTCTTGCTGTGAGGTGACAGCTAAACATTGAGCCGTGAATCAAATCGATATGAGTAAATAAACTGTATGCACAGACTGAATGTGCTCAAGAGCAGGAACTGAGACATTTATTAACACTTTTAGGGCAGCTATGGAATTACAAGGTGCCAAAGAGGAAGGAAAAATAACAGCATGAATGTGAGTCAGAGGGGGAAAGAATGCAGAAGCTGTTATATAGAAGAAAAAGACAAAGAGAAACACAGTCAAACATCCCTCAACCTGCAGCCTGACTTGTTGATAACTCATTTGGAATCATGGCAGAATTCAGTTTCAACGTGGATCATGGTTATCTGGAGGGTCTGGTTCGAGGGATGAAGGCTGGGATCCTGACTCAGACTGATTATAACAACCTGGCCCAGTGTGATACGCTCGACGGTAAGAATATCGTACCACAGTCTCATTTTTAGACACATTTTTGTTTTGTGAATAAAGTTTTATCAGAAATATATATATATATATATATAGAGAGAGAGTGAGAGAGATACAGGGATCTCTTTATTTTCAAATATAGTTTGATAAATGCTTGTTTTTATTACTTCTGGCTTAATATTCGCCTAGTTCCTCGGCTCTAGTCCAGCACCACCTACAGCCTGACTGAGGCTACTTCCACATCTGGACCAACTATTGCACACACAAACACACATACACACACACACACACATAATCTTGTCAGAAGACAGGATTACAGCCGCAATCAGCCCATGCGTGGAAGTCCATGGGCCAAACTTGGGCAGAGGACCCACATGTTGGGCCAGATGTTTCATCTTGCTGTACCGGTTTATTCAGGTGGCTCTCATTTGTCAAGGAGATCATCTGAATTTTCCTTTCAAGAATCGAGCATTCCTTTCTGAGAGAGACAGACGGAGCAAGTCCGTAAAGATTAAGACCATCAGGTGTTAGTTTGAGATGCACTGTGTTCACACTCCAACACAACAGACATGTTGACACTGAGGCTAATGGATCTTGAACTGAGACAATTGACTGAAAAACCCATAACTATACCGTGTGTTTTTCTATAAAAAGTGTACATGTCTGTAATAGTCATCATCAGCTGCAAAGTGTTTGACAAGTTGATCTATCCGTCCATTATAAATAGGCTAACACTTATAGGGTCGTGGTTTGGGGCTGGAGTCAATCCCGGGTGACAGTGGGCAAGTGGCAGGGCACATCCTTGGACAGGTCACCAGTCCGTCACAGGACCAATACACAGTGACACCCATATTCACATCTACAGTCAATTTAGAGTCTCCAATTACCCAAACCCCCATCTGC
The DNA here is from genome assembly GCF_022539355.2 of Hippoglossus stenolepis. Classification (NCBI taxonomy): domain Eukaryota; kingdom Metazoa; phylum Chordata; class Actinopteri; order Pleuronectiformes; family Pleuronectidae; genus Hippoglossus; species Hippoglossus stenolepis. Next base: position 9,004,837 of record NC_061493.1, read on the forward strand.
ATGTCTTTGGAGGGGAAAAGCCGAGCAGAGTCAGAAAGAACATGCAAACTCCCCACAGAAAGACCCCAGTCGAGCCAGGATTCAAATGGAGAACTAACTACTGATTCACCGTCAAAAGATAGCGATGTGTGCATTAGTGTAATTTACTGTATGATTCACCTCTTCCTGGTGTGTAACTTTAACCTGATCTGAAGTGAGTGTGGAAAAAAGCCTGATATGAGTTCCTCTCCTCTCCTCCTCCCAGACATGAAGCTACACCTGCAGAGTACAGACTACGGGAAGTTGTTGTCCTCGTCTGATGAAAACCTGACAGTGTCTCTGGTGGACAACAAGCTGAGGGAGAACCTGGTGACTGAGTTCAGCTGCCTGCGCTCCAACGCCCTGCCGTTTCTCTCCACCTTCCTCGACTACATAACGTAAAGCCATCCACACCGCATGTGACCTGCAATAAATAATGTCAAAGGCATAACTGGCCACATTTATTTATTTCCCTATATGTTCCAGAAAGCCTCAGATTTAAACAGACACAAAGCACTTCCGAAAATTCAAAGAAAGCTTATTTCACTAAACCCTCTGTGTAATACGCTCCTCGTGTAGAGGACTAACATAGAAAGTGACTGTGTTCTCTGTGTTGCCGTAGTTACAGCTACATGATCGACAACGTGGTGATGCTGATCACCGGGGCCCTGAAACAGAGAGACGTGTCCGAGCTCCTCCCACGCTGTCACCCACTGGGGGCCTTCGAACAAATGGCAGCAGTGGGCATCGCCCGAACCCCGACTGAACTCTACACAGCCATTCTGGTGGACACACCACTAGGTACAGACTCATCTAATCTTCTCCGTTTTAGTCCCAATGATGATAAACTGAATTATGTACGGTATTAATTAGTAAGTAGAGATAACCCTCACCATTTTACAGTGGAAATAAAGTTATAATGCTGGTGAGGAAACACAGGAGGTTTATTTGGGAAGAAAAAAAGTAAGATATAGTTACAAAATGTGTTGTTTAATGAAATCACTAAAAGTCATTTTTAATTATATCTTACAGTTATCTTTTCTCTTTGAGTCTGCACCCATCTCTTTGAACTGGGCTTATGATCCACCATGGGTCAATGCCATTCCTGCACATGAGGTGACCACAGTCCAGACAGATTCCTTGATGGTGGAATGAATTACCTGATGCTATCAGAGCAGGGCCGTCCTTCTTTATCTTCAACAACCTCCTGAACACTCATCTTTCCCCCTACTCTCTATAACTCTAACACGCCTATCTGATATTAACGGTTGTAGCTCACATGCTAACTGCCATATGCTTAAACTCTTTCTCTTGCACCCTTACTTGCACTGTGTGTAATGTATTCACATTTTTGTTACCTCACTAGGACCTTTCCCAGAACAAACACTGACCTTGTCTGGACCAGCATTGAACATAATTTAATTTCATTTAGGTTAAGGTTAGGGATTAACTGTCCATGGTTAATGTTAGGGTATAAGGATTTGCATACTAAGCTGTCCACAATGAATAGAAGTCCCAATAAGGATAGCTGCACAAACATGTGTGTTCCTCTATTCACCTTGTCATGGCTCAGTGACCTATGTTTCCCTCTCTGTCCTGCTGAGCTCAGGTTTGGGACTTTTACAGAGTGACTCTTTCTTCCCGTCTCTCACAGCAGTTTGTCACCTGGGGGATTGTAAAGCTTTCACCATAACTATTCAGGTTCGAACCGGAGAGGGGATCAAGGCACATATGATATTTTATTTGAAAATCAGTAAATAGCTGAGCCATCTGTTCATCTTTATATTCATGAAATAAATATACAAAGATTTATTCAGATTATCTTCAATATTTGAATGTATCCTCGCACTGTTTGCTCTATTTATGTGGTCTTGTCTTGCTAATCCATCTATCGTGATTGAAGGACTCAACTTCTTTGAGTTCTTTTTTTTTTTTAAATGTATTAAGGCCATAAATGGTAACATTGCTTGGATTTGGGTCAGTGAGCATCAAGCTCTCCAATTTCTGTTTTCTCAGTCCTGGGCTGTTTTCTTCTCAGGATTCGACTGAGAGTTTCTGTCAGTAAAGAGAAAAAGAATGCTCTCAAGGAAAGCAAACTTTCCATTTGTCTGTTTGCAACACAGCTACTTCACTGTGATAGCATATTGGTCTCTCAGTCCCTCAGTGGTCAGCATTGTCAAGTCAACTCTAAATAAGCAAATAACGTGAATTTGCAGGTCAGGGTTTATAAAAAGTGAGCTAATGTTGCAAAGATTTGCTCAGATTTTGTTTGCCTCCATTTTCAATTTCAATTATTGTGAAATTAATTGATTTTGCATCAAAACTGTTCAAAAATCGCTTTTTGTCAACGTTTTTGGGGGGGCATTATGCCGTTGCTGATTGGAAAGTGCGAGCACGAAATGTGTTATGAGAGAATGGGGGAAGACACTCATCAAACCTGCAGCTGCTGCATAAGTGGGGCGGGAGCCTGTTAGGTCACCTGCTAGCACAGTAAAGTTCCTTTAACATGGTGATCAAGTCGTTTTTTATTATTCTCATCCATAACTTTTCACCTGTTGTTTTTTTCCTGGGAGGAATCTGCTTCCATATTGAAATTCTACTATGATAAAAAAAGAAAAAAGAAGTGACACGATCATATGAAAGCTGATCAAACTGTTGATCACTGTGTTGTTTGTGCAGCTCAGTTTTTCCAGGATGCTGTATCCGAGTCCAACCTGGATGAAATGGAGGCTGAGATCCTAAGAAACAAACTGTATAAGGTGACTACAACTTACCATGATGCCTAGTGTGTGTGATGACATGATATGTGAACTGTGTGATTTACTATTGTGTGGTAAAAGCTTGAGTTATGGTCTTTGACTGAGGTCAAAGTTTAAACACATAAACATATATTATCTGTTTTTCTTAGTGTGAGGTCTGACCCTTTTATCTTTTAAAAGGCGTATTTAGAGTCTTTCCACTCACTCTGCAAAACGATAGGCGGAGCCACGAAGGAAACAATGTGTCCCGTCCTGGAGGTACTGTGATATTTTCCACCACATGGCCTGATGATGAAGTTTTACAAATATTTAAGATTTGTTTGGCTGAAATTGTGTGTGTGCATATGTGTGTGTGTGTGCGAACTGCAGTTTGAGGCAGACAGGCGGGCCTTCATCATCACAGTGAACTCCTTTGGGACAGATCTGAGTGGCGCTGACAGGAGCGCTCTGTATCCGTCTTGTGGCAAACTTCACCCTGAGGGGCTGCAGCTGCTGGCCAAGGCGGAACACCACGAGCAGGTCAAAGCTGTGGCCGACTGTTACCCTGTGAGTCTGAGCACATCTTAACGAGAGCTGCTGTGTTGTTGCTGCACTCAATGTGGTTAACTTTAACCTCAACTTCCCTGTAGGACTATAAAATCATTTTTGATGACCCTGTGCCAGGATCAGATTTCAAGACTCTGGAGGACAGATTCTTTGAACGAGAGGTAATTTCACTTTAGTGATGGTCGAGAAGGTGGCGTCCCATTAGCTGGGGTCGCCTCCACATCATTTCTATTTGACTTTTCATATCGTAAGACAAATTATTTCCAGACTCTAGTATGGGCCCTCAGAATTCATTTAAAAGTATGGTCAGTCTGATTCAACAAATTTTACTGACAATATGAAGGATTTGAGAGTTACTGTGCAAGTTCATTCAATTAGCGTGACTGCACCTGTCATCTTTCCTCAGGTTAAACTGAACACACTGGCGTTCCTGCAGCAGTTCCACTTTGGAGTGTTTTACTCCTACATCAGACTGAAGGAGCAGGAGAGTCGCAACATCGTCTGGATCGCCGAGTGTGTCACCCAGAGACAGAAGTCCAAGATACACAACTACATACCCATCTTCCAGGGCACAAATTAAACTGAGCGACAGAAACAAATAAAAACATGTATTTAACATACAGCGCATAGTATAAAGAATTAATAAATGCACATCATCATACTGAAAAGAATATTTGTCGGTGTCTTTATGATCAAAGTTTGGTTGTTAGGATTAGTTACTGAGGTTAACTATAGCACATATCTTCAGGGTTTGTTTGCTTGCAACAGTGATTATTAAAAATCTACTTGTTATAGTTAGATTGCTCAAAGTCACATAACTTAAACAGGACAAAGGTGTACATTACAGGATTTAAAATATTGTGAAACTAAACAATAGGGTACAACATTGTATGATAAAAAAATATATAATTAATGTAACATAACCAGTGGTCTATAGGAGTGTTGTTTTAGCAGCTAACGGTGTCATAAATCACTCCTCTTTGCTTCTCAAAAGCTTCTCCTTCCTTCATACTTTCACTGAAACAGAAGAAAAACAAGAAATTGGAAAAATGTTAAAATCTTTCCTCTTTTGTCTTTGAGAAATATAAACATGAGAGCACAGTATCAGTCTGAGTCTCTAATCATAAACATCTTGGCTGCATAAAGGTTGAACTTACAGCACTGGACAGGGACCTCCAGCGGGATGTAGTTCTGCTGGCAGAGACGAACAAACGCCGATGCTAATCTGCAGGGAGCCCCGGAGGAGCTCGACTCGCACACTGACAAGAACTGAGCGGGGTCCACCTGACGACACAGACACATGGTTGTAAACATGAATTTCCACCATCATTAACAGACAATGTATGGGACTGAAAAACGAGCCACATTTTCTCATTTAGAGAACCAATTTGATTTGACAGCCAGATACTATATCTAGTCTTTAACTCCTCAAGTTTATGGTCAGGTCAGGCAGCAGAGACACTGAAGAACATTTTGCTTCCCATCAAATGCATGCAAGATTTTAGATGATGTCATTTTACCTGAAATATATTTGCATTTACTTTGCTGCATCTCTGCTTGGCAGACGTAAGAGGTGATGGTTTCCTCCGCCAAGGATGTAATGTTTTCGTATGTGTAGACCAAAAGATCACTGAGATCTGACAAATACGTTTAACTTTTAACTAAAGGAAAGATGATCAACTTATTGTAACGTGCACTAAACCATGAATTGAAGCAATCACAGTGATCAAAAGAAAATAGTGTAGCGATCAACAAATAATACAGTGTCCCCTGCTCACCCTCTCTCCAACTAACCACTCAAAGGTGAACAGGTGCGCATATTAACTAGCATCCCAACCCATATCCTATGTGACCTACTTTCTCCCGGATCTTTATGATTAGAAATAAAAAAAAACAAATAATACCAATAAAACCACAAAATATAAACCATTACACGATCATTACCAAAAAAATACATCCTTCAAAAACTCATTCAAGGTTTCTACAATATGCGTTTTGTTTGTTGGTTGGCAGGATTATGCAAAACCTAGTGGATGGGTTACCATGTAAAAAAGAAGCCTTTACATTTTGGTCCAGACTTGGATCAGAGGGCTGATCCAGGCTTTTTTTCACTTTGTTTTTCACTATGAGATATGTTTCAACATTTTACTTGATTTCTCAGAGAATAATTCATGGAACTTGGTAAAAGTAATTATGTGAAGAGGACTGATATTTATGAGTGTATGAAATTTGGTGCAGATCCAAACAAAAATCCAGATCTAGTTAATTTAAATGTGGATTTGTAAAGGAGCTGTTGGGCCTTGGCAGAGTTTATGTGCTCTCTGAGTGCCATTCTAGATTCGATTAGCAAAGTTTGTGACACATTCATACATCTTTATTTAACCATATTAATTTATCCCATCATCTTCAGCTAAAGAATGTCTTATCTTGGCCGTGACATCCATTAAAAGCTGAGAAAGGTCTGAGACATATGGTCGACACGGTGCCACGCACGAGTTTTCAACATCTTATCTCCATACAAGGTAAACTCACCAGTGACGAGCGCTTTGAATGACACATTACCCCTTAATCTCATTCCTGGAAAGATACTGCTCATACATGTCAGCAGTGTGTAATTTATCTACTCACCACCCTGAAACAGGAACTCAGTGGAGAGTCGGGAGAGGAGAACAGAGAGTCACAGCTCACAGGGCTCATGGCTGCAGGAGCTCGAGGCCTGATACGCTCTGGTTTCATCTAAAGAAAGAAAACACATGATCAAACTGCAAACACTCATGTAAACAAACATCCAACACATGTGAATGTTGACAGACATTATATACACATGTGAAGACAGACAGACGGACACATACCTGCCAACTATAGAGGAAACTGTCCAGGTTTTCAGCTTGAGATCCATCAGGTAAAGGGAAATCGTTGCCTGCTTCGTTGTCATTGATTCCTAACAGACCAGTGGACGTGCCTGTGTAGAAAATAAAACGTGCACATCCCAGAGTTTTATGTGTTTCTTAAAAATAGGAAATTAGTGACAACACGACCATAGCTTCCCTACCGTGTAACCACCCGTCTAGAGTGAAGCTGCACAACTCAAGCGACGGGTCACAAGATACTGACACTCCCTTCTGATTGGACACCTGCACGATGCTTGACCCTCTTCTGACCGACACTCCACTATCACTGTGGAACGTGTGTGTTACAGCGTTGGTGCAGTCGGCCCTCACCTGTGACACGAAAAGTTAGTGGCACCTTCAATTAATCAATTAATCAAACCTTTATTTATATTTATAGTTAAGCACCTTAAAAACAAGTCAAATGCAATTCAAAATAAATTGCTTTACAGGTGGTTGATAAAACAAAGGATGTTAAAATTAATTAAAAATTTGTTAAACATTTAGATTAGATTTAGAGAAAAAAAGGCAATCAATGGTAGGAAAGTCAAAAGTAAAAGTTAAGATAATAAAAGATAAACAAAAACAAGCAAATAACACAAATAAAGGAAAATTACAAAGTACTACATTAAAACAAATTAATAATAAAAATAAAAAGTAAAAAGAGCAAAACAAATAATAATGAGAAACACTGAAATTGTAGTTTTATAAAACTGATTAGAATAAATTTTGATTATAAGAAATTAATTTTTTTTCCCCATGCGGGAAATCAGACTATAGATTATACCAAATACTAGACCCCAGTTTTGGCACCGACATTAGGACGTACTTGTCCATTGTGCTGCACGTTGACGGTGCTGTTATTCATCTCTATCAGGAGGAAGCTCTGTGAGTCTGAGCCAAGCAGCAGTGTGAACGAAGGGTCAGCGCTGATTTCTTGGGCGAGGAGCAGTGGACGCGAACGTGGCAGCTCATACAGATGGCCATCAAACGTCATCACAAACTGATCCGCCACCAGCAAAGCTTGGTCTTTTTACATGGAGACAAAGATAAAAGACAGCAAAACATAGATTTAGGTCCTTGAAATTCATCATTGTCAATTCGGCTGTCTTTAAGACAGTAGTAATTTAACAAACCCTCCTGGCAACAGTCACACCTTTTTACAGTTAGTTAACAAATGCTTATAAACAGCATGCTCAACTTGTGATCCAGCTCTAACTAAAATAATTGAATTATGTTTCAAAATGACTGAATCATTTATTCCCAGTTATTCAAACCTTTTTTTCAGGAATCTTCCCAGAAAATGAGCAGGAAGTAATGGACAATAAAAAAAATGTATTACATAATATTTAAAAAAAAGTAACTAATCCCTTTATTAAAGCTGTCTTATGCATATTGTTCAATATTTTTTAAAGGTGAGTATGTTTTACGTCTAAAGGGGCTGTCCATGATCTTCCTCTTGAGGCGGTAAAGTTCGGCGGTGGGTCTGATGGCGGCGAGGGTCTGCAGCGGCCTCAGGAGCCACTCCTCTAGAAGAACCTCCACCAGTCCGGCCTGTGGCCACTTCGACTGGGGGAGCGGAGGCAGCGCCAGGGACACAGTCACTGAACACTCACTGAAGAAACAAAAGCAAGACGGCTTTGTTCATAAACATCTCACATCGAATCATTTTCTATCTATCATCTGTGTAGCTCATGGCTTGACATGTGGTCATTTAAAGACAAATACATAACTTTGAGGCTTGTGGTCAAATCAGTTCAAACCATGACATTAATATATCTATATATCAGGTGTTGACTATGTCTGTGAAGATTTCCATCCAGGTCATGTTGTTAGAGAGCTATACTGGACTTGATTGAGATTCTTCAGGACGTTTCACCTTTCAAACAAAAGGCTTCTTCATTTCTAACTGACTAATTGGGGGGTCCTAGAAACGCAACCTTGAAATTATCATTCAGTCATTAACTTGGGCCACAGGGGAAACAACTCCCATTTGCAATCAGTGACCCTCAAAATGTTATTCTTCCTCCTGGCATTGATTAAACCCATAAAACTCACCTCTGTTCAGTTTTTACTGTGAAAAGAAATCACATCATGGCTTTAAAACAAGTTGGATGTAACTCTACATATTTGCCTGAATTAGTATTTGTGAATATATAAATATGCACATTAACCCTGTTTCTATTTCCACCCACTCCTCAGCTGCTCACGTGCTGCTCTCATCAAACACACAATCCTCGAGTTATTATCTGTTTTGTACACTACACAGTGGCAGATGGGATCGCTATACTTTCACTGAATGAATTTATCTCCTCTCTGACCTGTTAAAGTGATTTCATGAAAGGAACAAGAATTTCTTCATGTAGGTGTCAGACAGTACCTTGGGGAGAGTTTGTAGACAGAGGCCAGACGTTTCCTGACTCCAGACAGAGCCATGGCCAACCTGGTCTCCATCCAGTGATAGGTGTGCTGTCCTGCCTGATTCACACAAAACATCATTTAATACAGATTCATGACAACGTTTACATTCATATTCATCTTTTTGATTTAATCTCATCCTGGGTCGGATCATATTTGATGTGATATGATTAAAAACCTGGATAGTAACATCCATAGGTGTCGTTTACTCTGTCGGCATGGGGTCCTCACCACTTGTTTGAAGACAATTATGTAACTGAAGAGTGAAGCCAGGTCTTCAAGTGTTTAAAGGCAATGAAGCTTCTCTCCACCTCAGAAGACAGGGCAGGAATGATGAGCAGCTAACGCTTGACTAAAGAGCTCTAGTGCATCTGTTGCGATAAAGATGGAAGACATGACAGATTCCCAAAAGTGCAGCCAAAGCGTCTTGATTGCCCACTGGTGACTGGTTGCAGTATAGGTCATAACCCAGCCCTATCCATGTTAATGGATGGGACATGAACCAAACAAAAAATGTAAAATACATGTCCAAGTCCATATTTGCTCATGTCCTAATCAGCTGATTCTGTTTGAGTGCGTTGTATTAGCGGGATTCTCGATATTGTGGCTCCATCCCCTGATTGCTACTTTGCAGACTCTACTTCCGAATGCAAAAGATTGCAGCTTTCGCTCGATATTTGGGATTCATTTCTAGACGGTGGGAGAAAGTGGAGATGCATCGTCCATCAATACACACAGTCTTTGGTTTGTACCATGAGGGACACTTCTGAGCCGGTTTAGCAGGCTGCACCTTTAGGGACTAAAACTTCAGCCACATTATCACCTCGTACAGAGAAGTCTGCAGCCCTTTCCATTCCAACTGTTCTTTTGAGCTTCATAACAGTGCCAAGGACTTGTAAGAACTGGAAACAGTAGTACTTTCGATCTGGTCCAGTCGCTTTCAAAAGTGTGGCATCTTTATTGGTTCGATGTCGAGCGACAAACAGCTTAAGTGCACCTTTTTAAATAGCCCAGACTGGACAAACTAAACACCTTTTGAGTATTTATGAAAACTGAAGGTTACCACAGGTTCTCTTTCATGTTTGGAAGGGGAGGATGAGGTGAGGGGTGTTCAGCTGCAACATGCAACTTCACCACTTTATGTCACTAAATTCTACACACTGCAACTTTAACCCTTACCCTGACATATAGGCTGCTCAATCACAAGTCTCACCGTGCAAACCCAATCACTGGCATCTAAATAAGATAAAACTGATAGGGTTAGAGTTAGATCTGCATGAACTTGAAGATTTAGTGGAGCACTCCTGCTGGTTAAACATTGGCAATGTCTGATTGAATTGATAAGGCCATTATTTTCTGGCTACATTGGTTATAACTGCTGATGCTGAACATGCTCCACCAATAATCAATCAATCATTCCCTTGCTGATGCACTTAAATCCACGGAGGCAGCCTCTGAGAAAAGACTGCCTGGAGATAAGCTGCATCAAAGATCTGAACCATGGACACGCAGCAGCACACTCACTCACACACACACACACACACACACACACACACACACACACACACACACACACACACACACACACACACACACACACACACACACACACACACACACTTCAGAGATCATTGCATGCAACCATAGTTACTTGCCTAACCCCTATCATAAAATACTCTTAACCTAACCATAAAACATGTCTTCACCTTAAAACTTTTTTAAAAGTTCAATGATTTATGTTATGGGGAATTTGCTTTTTGTCTCCATAAGGAAGACAAGTCCCCATAATATGACTTTGTAAATGTGAGTAACATGAGTAAAACCTGGACCACACGCGCACAGACACACACAAAAAAACACACACACACACACTTTAAGTGATAGATGTTCTCTTGTGTTGGTCTACCTCCCCTCTCAGCTCAAAATTGGCAGTGCAGTTTATTAAGATATGTACGACTATAACAAATATCACTGTCCCTCTCCTCTGTCTCCAGCTAAACCAGTCTCAGTCCAGTGTGTCATGTCTGTTGGAGGTGTTGTCAGGCCGGAATGAGACTGTGGGCTGTGGAGGAAGGGTGTCTATCATCCACACGTGGGGGTGGTATTTACTTCCTCACGCTCAGGTTCTCTACTAGAGGTCTGTGAGTTTGAGGCATCTGTGCAGATTCTCTTCTGGACAGCGACTTCAAATGTCGACCCTCAGATCAGTGAGAGCCACTCTCCCAGTGTAAAAGGTCACAGCCCGTAATGCTCCTGTTACCATCAGGACCAATTATAGACTTCACCCTCCACATCTGTTCCAGTTGGTCTTTTGGCCCCTGGTACTTCTCAAATCATATCCTGGTGAACTGGTTTCTCAAGGTTTTTTCAAATCCAGGATATGAGCTCATCCAGGTTCTTTGAAAGGAGGGGTTTAGCACGAACAACACAACACCAGGATACTCCAGAGACCCAGTCATAAGTGATACATGTGTGCGTGTTAACAGAGAATTAGACATGCACACACGAAATGACCCAAATAAAAATGATAAATTCTGATAAAACTGTGGTTGAAATGAAAAAAGGCACTGATGTGCAAGTTCCTCACCACATCCAGGGCAACGCTGAACATGGCGGCACCCGCACGAGCCAGAGGCCTCAGCGGAGGGTTCCCCAGCAGAGCCTCCACGACCTCCGCCAGCCTCTCGTTACACAACGAAACAGTCTCCCTCCACAGGGTCTCCAGCCGCTGGCCGTTCACGTCCTGGTACACACCTGCCAGAGTGGCCAGGGGCCCTGAGGCCGTAGCAGAAAACAAACACAGGGTTTTAATTTACGCTTTCTCACACTTCAGGCATCCAGAGGGACTGAACATAAGAGCAAACAGCAAAACATTTCTTTTTTCATATTACTAATGTAACACACAAAACAGTGAAGAGGACAGGGGTCACAGTATCCTGGCACCGCAAAATATTCTGTGATCATGTTGAAAAAAACAAAGAAAATTAATGACATGAGTTTGTATGACAATTTTTCAAGCTTTGGATAATGAAGTAAAGGACGATAGGATTAGTTTATGATTCAGAGTTTCTTGAAAAAATTAGATTTCTGCCGATGAGGAAATGCAGGGTCTGGTTGTGCTGCCGGGACTCAAAAACCAGAGCAGCTCTATATATACTGCAGCTAAATTTACTGTGCATACACATCAGCAGTGCGTCACAGGAGCTTCTTTAATTGTTAACCTGTCTGGCAGGGAATAAAAGTACCAAATCATGTATTTTTTTTAATGCACACAAAATTCACTCACTTCTCAGTTCCTGTTGTCCCATTAGCGAGGCGTGCTGCAGGAGACTCAGGAGGCGAGGAATGCTGTTGGTCGTGGCGTGACGAAGGCGGCTCTTCTGCCATAGAGCCAATAAACCTCTGTCTCTCTGACCCAGCAGACCCTCGGCTCGCTGGGAAACATCAAGGAGCATGACGCTCAACTCCTGGAGCAACTTGCTGTCTGTGGACTGCAGATAATGATGAGAAGAGAAGCAGACGTCACATTAAAACCCAAGCTTGAGCTTTATACAACGTTATTGGCTGAACTTAAGGCACAACATGCTCTTGTCTACATTAAGGCTCTGGAGGTTTACTGGTTAATGTAGGTTCAGGAGCAGGGCTGCACCTCAACCTCAACCTCAACCTCAACCACAACCACAACCACAACCACAACCACAACCACAACCACAACCACAACCACAACCACAACCACACCTCTAATCAACTGTCAACCCATCACAATCTGAATGTCTCAGATTCTTCAACACACCCTTTCCCTTAAGAAAAAGAAAAGAAGAGAAGAAAAAGAAGAAAGGAAAGAACAAAAGAAACAACAGAAACAACCCTCATCCCCTTCCTCCTCTCTCCCTGCATCCCTTCATCCTCTTTCCCTCATCCCTTCATCCTCCCTCATCCCTTTATTGTGTCTTGCCACATCCCTCCATCCTCCTTCCGTCATCCCTTCATCCTACCTCCCTCATCCCTTTATTATGTCTTCCCGCATCTCTTCATCCTCCTTTCCTCATCCCTTCATCCTCTCTACCTATATCCCTTCATCCTCTCTTCCCTTATCCATTCTAACATCCCTTCATTCTTTTTACCCACATTCCTTCATCTTCCTTCCCACATCCCTCCCCCACTCTGGGTCTCCCTCCACCCGGTCACCAGTGCATCCTCCCAGACCAGCCTATGAGACGCATCTTCACCTCGACCCATTCACTCAACATACATTCATTTCTCCTCAACATTCAATATATACATTTTTGATTCAAACCTTTAAATCACATAAAGTTGGCGTGTGGTCCTTGCTAGGGAACTAGTTTTGTTGTGTTATGTTTACCTGTCGTCTGAATTCAGTGAGAAGATGCTGTAACGTCTTGATTCTCTCTGACAGTTTGTTCCACATCTGAGAGCTCAAATAGTGAATCCGCGCCTGTTGTAAAAATAAAAACATACAGAATTTGAAAATTTGATGTTGCATTGATACAAAAATGATTACACTTTTTCCTCATGTGATACCTCCACTGCAGTTAGACTCTCCAAACAGCCACTCGCTCTCAGCATCAGCTTCTGATTGGCTGTTCCCACAGACACACGACCCAGAGTTTCAGATTTACTGCAGCTGTCTCTTTTCTGTACATCCACCATCAAGCTGTGATTTGTTCCCACACACGCCATCACGGTGATGTCTTCACAGAGGTCTGGACCTGGACACGAAGCAAGTGGATTTAATCATAATCACAGTTTAAATATTTTGCTAAATATTACAGAGATATTCTGTATTTACCATTGGTGTGTCCAACTGTGGTCTGAAAACATCGTCCCTCTGTGGTCCCGTTCAGCCAGATCCTCTCAGCGCCGTCCAGTCTGGCCTGCACCTGGAGACTGGAGCCCTGGGGCCACGAAAGGGCGCTACCCCCCACTTCCACGCTCCAGTTACCTATTTTAGACTGTGAAGTACATGCACACATTTGTTGTTTGTACACTTATGAGGACCCTCACTTTTAAAACATCCCAACAAGAAAGCAAACAAAATGCCATTATGTTGCTTTAACCTATCGAAACATGCATTACTCAAATTCTAATTATATCTATCTAAACCTTGAAGTGAGAATCAACTAAAATGTTTTAACTTTAATGGTTTAAAACTTCAAGTGGTTCTCCCAAAGACGGGAGCGTAAACCGCCACTATTTAAACATTGGATATGTAACTTCGACCACTAGGGGTCTCTCAATCAAAACAAAAACAAAAAACTTAGTTTGAGGATGATGATCCAGTGAAGAATCATGGGAGTTGTTTTCTTCACCACTTTTGTTGATTAAAATCTACCCAAAGGTATTCAGGTGCAAATCATGTTCGCGGGATGAGATAATGTGATTAAGTTTAATTCACGTTATTCAGCAAATGGCAATGAATAATCATGATGTATTATGAATCACCAATACAAAAAAGGCAACTGGCTAACTAGCAGTGTGTGAGTTTGAACACTGTTGGAAACATTTTTGATTTTGTAAGTACACAAGTCAACAAAATATATAACACCGGTCTTGACGTTCTCATTCTATATCTTTTAACCCAAATCCCTTTAAAACCTTGACACATTATCACAATGTAACGAATAGATTATACCCAATCAAAGAAAAGAAACATTACATGCCCTGTTTTACTAAGTTCACGTCATTGTTGATTATTCACCAGCAGGTTGTTCTAGTTGTTTACCTCAGAGTAAAGAGACATGTTGGTGCCCTGAGTGGTGGAGGAGTTGATGAGGGAGAGGGTGAGGCTGCACTGGTGGGGACGTCCCGTCACCGAGAGGCGAGACTGTGTGTAAAACAGCTCCTCTACTGAGTTCACTCTGTGGGATCCTGACCACGAAAGAGTCTGCACACACACACACACACACACACACACACACACACACACACACACACACACACACACACACACACACACACACACACACGTTGTTATGTTTATTGAATGCTTCATCAAATCATTCATTCAGCCTGGAGATTCTCACTGCATGCCTTGATTGTGTTATAGGTCCGTGACATTTTTTAACTACAAACTATTTATCGTCCGTCAGCATCACCGATGTGTGTGGACTCACAGGTTGTGAGGGGCAGAGGCCCAGCAGCACTGTGTGCTCCAACCGATCCCTGAGGTTGGTTTGGACCTTTGCCAGCAGTGTGTGTGAAGGACAGGGTGCAGGAGAAACTTTCTCCAACCCCACATTGACCTGAAGGCTGTGCACTCCCCGTGAACCCTTCTACAAACAACACAAACAGACTTTTATGTACCAAACACCAGACATGCACTGACAGACAGCATACCTACATTCCATGTTGGACTGAAGTATGATAGAGAGGAATACCTGGTACTTCATGCCTTGTTTGACGCTCCTGTTGTCCCATCGCAGCTCTGCATTCTGTGAGTATGTGTTTCCCTCCTGACCCACTGACACACAACCTTTAACAGAAGACATCGTCATCTGCACACACACACACACACACACACACACACACACACACACACACAAACTCGAGTCATGACTCCATTCAGAGGACATTGCATTGACTTAAATTGATTTCCTGCGGACTTATTACTTAATCAAACTTACACCTTGCCTAAACCTAAACCTAACCCACACCCTAATGTTAAAACATGTCTTCACCTTATAATGTAGTGATTAACATAATAGGGGCTTGATATTTGTCCCCATAAGGAAGACAAGTCCCCATAAGGAAGACAAGTCCCCATAATAAGACTGCGTTTCAGATGTAGGTCCCCATATCATCAGTAACACCTGGACCACACACACCCACATCAAAAAAATACACATACACACACACACTTGTCTCTCTATAGTTGTGAGGACACTCATTGACGTAATGTATTCCCGACACCCTTAACATAACCCTCAAAACTAAATGCCTAACCCTAAGCCTTGCCCTTACCTAAACCTAATTCTAACCCTAATCCTAAAACCAAGTCTCAACCCTCAAACAGCCCTTTGAACTTGTGAGGACCAGCCAAAACGTCCTCACGTCAAAATGTCCTCACAATTATGGTATTGAACCAAAATTGGGCCTTATAACTATAGAAAGACATGTGTGCTCACACACACACGATATGGTCATCAAAATCCTTGTAGAGTTTTGAAACTGAGGGATCCACCAACCTGTTGTGTTGAGAACACGGCACATGCCTGCCCCCTGCTGGAGTTGGTCTGCCACTGTTTGTTCAGGCTGAAGGAGACATTGACAGGGACCGCACTGTCCCATGTCAGATGAGTCTGTACGCACACAAAAACACACGATTAAGCTCTAAAAAACAATGTTTTAAAAAATGGACTGAAAGGCGATTGTGCTTTTACTTTTGCCGCTCTGAAGCTTTGGAACAGTTTAACAATTTAACTCTTAATAGTTACAAATACGTCTCCATAAATGTATTTAAGCTTTTTCTCTCAGGATTTTGACTGTAATTTGTTGTTTTTATTCACTTTTTGGCCTTTTAGCTTATATAGTTTATTATACTTTATCTTAAAGTATTTTATTCTTGAATTTGTCTGTTTTTATTTAATGTACCAAAGGGTAAACTGTGGTTTGTTAAATTTTGCTTTAGAAATAAACTTGACTTCATTATTTTTTGTTTGTTGTCCGGATATATGAATAACAAATTCAGAATGTGGTGATATGCATTATGCACATCAGGAAATATTTTATTCCCAACAAGGAAGACAAAATGAAAAGAACAAAATAAAACATATGGACATTTTTAAAGCAGCTTTCTGCGATCAAATTGAATCAAAATGTTTATAAAAAGACAATAATTGGTCCCTATTATTCTATTTATCCTTGAAATGTTTTTAAAAATAGAATGCAACTTTTTATGTGTGTTCTGTAAAGTATACATAACAATGTAATTTGATTTAAATAAACAACATTAAACTATTGTTGCCTGGAGTCCTTCATTGTGTATAACATATATAACAAATATTAGAAAAAAAGCATTTTGGTTGTGTTGGATTTTGCTATGAAATGTAAAAATTTCATGAGGTTTAAATAAAAGAGAAACGTGGACCTGTTCCACTTCACTTAATAGAATTGAGGTTACTCTTGATAATCTATATAAAAACATTTTTCACAAAGAGTACAAATTAGCAAAAGTGGTGACCTCGGTTTCTAGGTTGAACGATGAGGTACATGGTTCTGTTCTGTAAACTAAATATGTGTGAACATCTTTTGAACCTGGTGGCTGCTGCGCTGTTCCCTCTGTGAGCCGTGCGACAGTGTGTGGAGCGACAGCTGGCTCAGTGTGACGGAGAACGGCTGTTTCAGCTCCAGCTTGGTCTCGTTAATCTCCTCTGACCGACTCCAAGTGCTGAGAGCTCTGATCTGCGGTTCATGACCAGAGAAAACAGAACAGAAAACCAAACAGATGATCACACTTAACGTTTAATAAAAAGCAGGGATTTTTCATAAACAGGCAAAAGGTGCGTTTCCACGAAACGTTTCAGATATTTAAATCGTCACAGCTGCGGCTTAGTAGTGTGGTCAGGGATGTGTTTACAGATCAGGGGATATATTTCTGCCGTCCAGTTCTAAAGTTTCATGCGTATTTTTCTCTCTCTTTCTTTGCTCAATCTGAGCTCCTGATCAACCATATCCGAATGACAATAATTCAAGTTTATCATGGTCGTGGCACACTTTGTAGACTCTGACCTGCTCCACTCGCCCATGCCTCATCCAGCCCAGTGACACACTGTCTAGTCGGCTCTGCAGGGAGCGCTCCAGTGTCACCTCCAAACTGGTCCAGCGTGGGATGCATTTGATCTGAACTAAGATCAAGGACAAATTTACATGACATGAACAATCTGTGTCCATCTTTAATCTGAGATTAGGTGGATAGCAGTTCACAATCAAGAGCTGTTCATTGGTTGAATAGTTGTGTAGCTCTTCAGAGCTGGTTTGCAATGGTTTACCCTTCAGCGTCTGGTTCCCCAACTCCAGTGCTGGAGGAGCAGAGTAGAGACCAGACATGCTGAACTCCTGATTCCCCCACACAGCTCCATGTTGAACCTGGTAGCTCCAGTTTCTGGCTTCATACACTGTCCTCACTGCTACAGTCCTGGGGAACGGCTTCAACTACGAGAACAAGGACCAATCGTTAGACACACATTAACTATGTCATGGATTACAGGAAACATGCATATGGATATGGTGGAGGTATCTTTATTATTTGATTTAAGTTCTTGTGATGTTTGACACCAGAATCACGGAGCTGCTTGTCTAAATTTACCTGTGGGTAAGAGTGTTTGAGCTCCAGAGCCTGTCTGTATCCGCTCTCAATTGCTGCCAGTTCCCCCAGAGCCCAGAGCCTCCTCCTGCCCGACAACACCTCCAGCAGACCCGACACACTGGACTGAGACTGGTTTAGCTGGAGACAGTGGAGAGGGATGGTGATATTATATATATGTCATGCTTATAAACCAAAATAGATTACAAATGAACAAACAAATTATTTAATGCGTCTGATAAATAAAACCCACCTGAGAGCGAACATTGAGCTGAGAAGGAAGGTACACCAATAGCTTGGGGATATTCTGGACGACCTTCACCATCAGGTCCTTGCTAGACATGAGAACATCTTTCACTTAAAGAAGTGTGTGTGTCTGTGTGTGTGAGAGGGAGTGTGTGTGTGTGTGAGTGAGTGTGTGTGTGTGTCTGTGTGTTTGTGTTTGTGTTTGTGTTTGTGTTTGTGTGTGTGTGTGTATATACCTATGAAGGAGATGGTGTCCCTGGATGATGAGTGCCAGTGACGAGCTGAGTTCAGGGTTCACAGCCATGGAGCACCTCAGCTGTGACCCGGTGAGTCTTCCCCAGGCTTCGAGCTACATTAACAGTCACAGTGATGTTTAGCACAGAGGAACAAGGCTGTAGGGATATTTGAGTGCATTTGATCTTCACCTGTAAAGCAGGACTGCTTTGTCCCTGTACGTTATGTTTAAGTGTAACTCTGGCCTCTTTGGACCCTCCATGCGCCCTCCAGGCTCCGACATCCCCCATCACTCGGAGCCTCCAGTCTTGACACTGGACGTCTACTGAGGCGCTGCGCAGAGGACCTGCACATAGGACCAGAGCAAAGCCTCTCATCACATCATGAGAATCTTGAATATAACAAATTGAATAAGCACGACTTTTACTGAGAGATTTTACAAAACTATTTGATTCAAGTGTATTCAAAGTGAGTGTGTTTTGGTAGTTTATGAAGCCAACTGTTGACATCTGCTGGCCATACTTTGATATCGCATTTGCATAGTAAGAAATAAAGGTGCAGTGTGTAAGATTTAGGTGAAGGGATCTACTGGCAGAAAATGAATATAAAATAAACCTAATGATGTTTTCACTAGTGTGTTTCATCTAAATTGTACAAATTGTTGTTTTCTTTACCCTAGAATAGGCCCCTAATACTCCATCGTGCAAAAGTATATATATACTATTTTTTACAGCAGAAATATTTGGACATCCTAAACAGGGAACAATGTTAAAAAGGGGTTAAAGCAACACATACAACACATATTAAGCCAACTGTTAATATGATCTGACCTTTGAACTGAGCAGTCAGTGCAGTGCCCAGGCCGACTCGTGGCCTTGTTTGATTAGAAGCTAGTGGAGAGTAGGAGAGCTGCAGGGCCAGACGTCCATCACCCGCACTGACGTTAAAGCCAGAGGCGAGCAGCTTGTGTCCGTCCACGGTGAGCTGAGCCCTGGACTGAAACTGAGAGAAGACTCCCTGGATGGAACAGAGACCCTTGGAGAAACAAAAATCCCAAGAAACAACCAGGACATATTTAAACTACAGAAAATCGATCCATTTAATTAATTATTATTAAATAATAAATCAATAATGTAAATATGTATATTTGATGATTGTACAGGATGTTTGAAACATCATTCGGTTACCTCTAGATTGAGTGGAAGGCCACTGTCCTTTAGCCATAACCAGCTGTGCCACATGTTTCCACTTATCTCTTTGGTCATGGGCAAACTTTTCATCTTCACTCTCAGTCCTGAATGCTGACCTCCAAACTGGGACTGCAAGGTTAAAGCCTTCCCTTCAGAGGAACCCAGCTCCACCTGCACACCGTCATTATGAGAACAATCATCTAATCGTCACTCAGTTGTTAACAACAAGATTCTACTTGTGCCCCTTACCTGTATGCTGTTGTTTCCAGGGACTCCGAGCGTCTTCAGATAGTTCACTGTGTGTCTTAAATGACTCTTCACTCTCACTGCTCCGAATATCTTTGACACCGTCATCTCTTGACTTAGCTGTAAGACATACATCCAATGCAGCAGCTGTTATAGTGAATTTGCAACGTGCACCACACAAATGGAAGTAGATGTCTTTGCATTTTGCATCTGTCTGGCTGTTTAAGCCAGCAAAGGTGAAATGTCAGCTGGGGTGTGGATATCGAATTATATATACAGTATATTATTATGGTCCTAATCTTTGGACTTTTGTGGTTTGAATGTGTGTTTTTGCCAATTACTGCTCTTACCTTTTGATTTCCTGCGCTGCTGTTGAATATGTAAAAGAACGAGCCATTTCCGTGACTCCCAGAATGAATTGTCAATGCAGCATTTGCAGGGAGACCGAGTTTCTTCAACACAGGCACAGTGTGATTTAGATACAGTGATGCTTCTTTTTTATCCTGCAACAACAACAACAGCATTAAAGCAACAACAGATTTAAAACTGGAAAAAATTAAGGCAGCATATTTATGCCACATGTAACACTAGAGTGGCACTAAGTCCAGCACATCCACCAAGTTTGTAATCCGACACATTATTGTCTTGTTCTTGTAGTAGATATATAGTAGGTGTAATATATATATTTATTGCACTATAAAGACAATTTATTAACATCCCTTAAATGTAAAGAATATATTAAAATATACTTCACCTTTGTTTTCTGAAGAGCCAGTTTAGCCTGTAACGCTGCATCATCTATCGCCATGGAGACCTGGGACTCAGTAAGAGCTGGTGAGATAATCAACATCCCAGAAGCATAAATCCTGTCCGGACTGCCCCAAGCCTGGAAACAGAACCAGGTATTGATATTTCCAATCACTCTTGATCATTGATACTTTGTGTGTATGATTAAATAATTCAATCAGTCATTTCTGTACCTGAATCACTGTGCAGTTGTTGTGATAAACCACTGACCCCTGCAGGCCTGACTGTGACATCACAGCTCCACTGGCACTAACGGCACACTCATCCATCTGAATGAAGCCTTCTGTGTCATATCTCTGTTTCCCAGCCCTGCTGGTTACTCTCAGTCTGCTGTGTTCAGGTAAACCTGCCAGAGTAGGAAGGTTGTGACTGAGCTCACCCTCTATACTCAGCTCCGGCCACGGCCTCACTTTAATCCTCAAGAAACCCCTTCTGCCCTCCAGGTCAGTGTCCACTGTGGCTGTCCAGATACCCTCAGGGCCCTGCCACACTGACCCGTTCAAGTGGGTCTGGAGAGGATGAAAAGACTGTGATCAATTTGACTGATGTTGGCAAAAACATACACAGACACTGAACATCTTCTGACGTATCAGTAGATTCTAGGAGAGAACGTTAGAAGATTTAATTGATACTCTATGCCAGAGTAAAGTATGGAGAGATATATAAAAATGTGTATATCCATACACTCTACATATAATGGACCATTTAATGTTACACAATTATTAAGATGAAGCAGGTATTACAACACCGATTTTATTCAACATTTGTGGAAGAATGCAGTAGAGGCCAAGGAAGAAACTATTTAATTTTGGAGTGGATTTGATTACTTTCACTTTAACCTCATTTATTATTACCCTATTGCGAGATAGGGTGTTTTGCATTATTTGTATTGATTTCCCAGAGAAAAAGCAAAGAAAACATTGAATTGAATAATGTTTCTTCCTGTAGGGTGAAGGATGCTTAAAATCAGGCTTAATGATCTTGTAAAAACATGTTCTGATTGAATGAGTGATGGATTAACTGAGTAACAGTTTTATCTTTCAACATTCATCCATGTCAAGTTTTACAGTAATCATCCAGACCCTACCGCTAACATCGGGCACTTTGACTCCAGAGCCCAGAGCCACTGTGCTTGTCCTTTGGCCTCTGAGACTCTACTGGCTCTAATGTGACATGTCCCGGCTTTAATGAACATAGTTCCACTCTGTCCGGCGCCTCCAGGAGCAGAGGCCTCTATGGAGATCATCCAAGGCAAACCTCGACTCCTCAGCTCAGGAAAGGAGTGAGCCAGCGTCCCAGAGAGACGATGAGGCCTGCAGGACTGTGCCAGGTCCAGGGTGAGGTCTTGGTTGTCTACGTTCAGAGAAGAGGTCACCCTCAGCTGGCAGGAGGAGACTGACAGGAGACCATGGAGATCCAGGGACACTGGGAAGACCGTTCCCTATGAAAGAAAAATGTATGCACATACATAGATCCCATTTCTCATAATAACCAGCTGTATATATTCTGTTTAGATAGTATATATTACTTTTTACATTTCATTTTGTCATATGTCCTATGTTTACTTATATATTACTTTTTTGTGTTTCTTATTTTATTAACCCCCTTGTTGCTTTAATGTGGCAAATTTTAGAATATCGTATCACATTTTATCACATTGTATCATATCGTATCTTATCGTATAGCATTACGTCGTATTATATCTCCTTGTCACACTTTTCATCATATGGTATCACACAAACTGTAGTTCAAAGAGACCTTTGCTGAAATGAACAGGGGTGAATCATGTAGGAAATCCCATTGCTTCTAACTGTGATGAAAGCACTGATATGGTACTGTGTGGTTAGAAATAACAGCAATATTTACATCTAAAACATGTTATTCAGGTTTTCATAGGCAGTAAAATATGTGTGTGCTTACCTGTAGAGCAGGACAGTAGTTGGTGACATTGACAGTGTAAGAAGCCTGGTCCCCTTCTGTTTCTTTGCTCTTCTCTAATTTACCCCTGAAATGACAGCGGCCCAGCTCCAGGCCAACCTCCACACCAGGCAGACGTGCAGGTGAGACATTCAGAACTAGTGTCCCGAGGGAAGGAAATCCCAGTGTCTGTATTGTTTCTATAGAGTGCTGGACAGATGCTTTTAGACTAAAGCGGGGGAGACAAGTTAGGTTTAGATCAAGACTTCCTTCCTGTTTGCCCTCAGCCTGCACAAAGTGGAGAACAGTACTGAGATTTGTGGAACAGCCAGAACGAGTGATGGAGACATTGACTGAGGCCTGTGGGGGCAGGAAAGCCTATACAGAGAAAAAAGAAAGAAAAAAAAAGATTTTATTTTTTATTTTTATTGGATTATTTTTACTCCTTTAAACAAATTAACTGTATAAATTGTAACGTCAGAAAGATGTTAAATCTTCTGAATATTAAAGTATACAGCTTTTTCACCTTATTAAGCCATCTGGTATCAATTAAATGACATGACTGACAGGATTGGTAGCCTCTACTCGAATACCCTTTACATAATGTACCATAGAGGTTGTTATCGTGGAGGTTTTCCTGAGATTCAGTGGAGATTTTAGATATTTGCTTTGGATATGTGGATTTAGCAGATTTATATCCAGGATAAATCTGGATTGTTTTATGGAATGTTAGCAGTAATGTTTAGGAATCAGCAAAGTTATTGCAGTTCATCCTGTGGGGACCAGGAACAGCTGCATAAGAGCTGCTTGAACAGCTGCATAACATTCCACTGAAATCCACCAAATATATATTGATGTACCTCAGTCTGGACTAAAATATTAGATGTAACAACAGACGGACTGGCACACCACAGGAATCAAACTCTGAGGCTAGCGATCATTTCAACCATGGTCTTATTACTGTTTACAGATAGTGTTGTTATTATCAATGAAATGTGTTTGCTATAATGGAAAGATAAGAGTCATCTCCAGGATGAAGATGTTTCTTTTGCTTTCCCTCTGCTGGGAAACAAGTTTCCTCTTGTTTTCTTGTTTCCTCTCTAACCTTCAGTGGGCCACATTGCTGCTGGACAAAAACATTCCAGCTGGTCCTCCTGTCCTCTCCTCCCCTGTGTTGACTTGCCAGGAGAAGCACTGAGCACGCATCACTTTCCACCTCAAACTGAGCTTGACTAGCCGTGGTCGACATGCTAACAGTGAGCCCCCCTGGTAAACCAGCAGAGGCCATGTTTTGCTGCAGTATGACCCTAAAAGACGGGGAGGGCTTCCAGGCAGCAGTCATGTCCATCTGAGCAGAGCGGGTGTTGAAAGAGTATCGAGCGCTTCCAGAGAGGGACGTATCATGGAGCTGACCTGACCCCTGGAAATGCACTCTGTTTGGGATGATAGACACAAGAGAGGTCCAGTAGTGCTGCATGGTCCAGCTGACTTCAGCCTTTTGGTCCTTTAGCAGTGCAGACATGAGGCACTGGAGGGAGTCTTGTTGGTTTTCTAAACCCAGAGAACCTTTGAATCCATCTCTCTCTGCTTGTCCATGTATGGTTAAAGAGGTTTTATGAGGTGCATCCCCCTCAATATCCCTAACCAGCACCCACACCAGCCTCCCCACCCCTTTACATCTCAGAGACACCAACAGACTGGAGCTGATTGAGTTCCACGCTACAGTGACATCTGCCCAGATGTGACACCAGCTTTCCAACCTCATCCGACCTGTCACCTCAGCTTTGTGTGTAACGCTGCTGCTCCCATACTCAAGCAGCCCATGGCAGCCATACAGCCCAGGCCTCTCCAACCTCAGCGCCACATTCAAGTCTGTTCTCCAGGGGCCAACCAACAACCCGATCCCCAAGGCCCACCTCTGAGGCCCCGGGCGGACCAGGATCCTGAGTCCAAATTTGGTGGGTATGCCCAAATATGTCATGAGTAGCATTGAAGAATGAGTGAGGTTAGCTCTGAGCTCCCTCTGACCATTGGAACTGTAGCAGCCTTTAGCTTGAGCACTGAGGCTATAGTGAGCGAGCATCAGACCATAACACAGCCTGTTGTGTGGTCTATAGGAGCGAAAGGCTTGTACCTCCACAGGGCGACCCTCCACATTTCCATAGCACTGGGCAGAGATTCGGTCTGCGGCGGCGTCCCCTGAGCAGTTCATCTGTGAAAACAGAACCCCCTGCTGGTAACGTTTGTTTTTCAAAGGAGAAGCAGAGGGAGGAGATGGAAGAATCTCTAAGGAAACCCTGAACTTTAAACCGACCCCATACAATATCGTGGTGCACCAACATGCTAATCTAGGCCCTTATTATAAAACAGCAAATGTTAAGATGAAACTGTATTTCATACTGAAAACATGTTGGAAAAGATTGAGACTTAAAAGGATTAATACGCTCTCTTGTCTGAACTTATACTAAGCAGCTGGTTAGCTAAACTTTCATCCAAAAGTTACAACAAAAAAAAATCACCAGCTTCTAAAAAGCTTCTTTCTACAGATTAAAAAAAGATATAATTTGCAAAAAAGTGAACAAGCATATTTTCTAGACTTTCTATGTGCTTTAATTCTGCACATAACAGATCTTCATGATGTAGAGTCATTCAGCACTTATCACTCAAACACTGATTTGAATGTGCCACAGCAAAATAAGATAATGGATAAAGATAAATAAAGACTTCACATTGTTATTCATAGACAGAAATATGTTAATGAACATGAGTAAATTAGGTCATATTCACCTGTAAAGAGGCAGGTAAGAGTCCCTGCAGAAGTTTCATCTGTTGCCATAGAGACACTGCCAATATAGCTGTGCTGTTTTTTGATCCAACATTTAAAACGATGTCAGCCATTCTCTGCTCTTCTGTGTGTAAGGTCAAACCTGTATCTAGCCCCTCGGTTTCCAGCTAAGAAGGGGAAAACATTGGAAATATTAAAATTCATAAAGAAAATTGAGATTCCTAATAAACAGTAGTTGAAGTATAGTATATTGTGATGATTGAGCTTCACCTGGTAGTGCGCTTTGGCTTGTATGGAGCTTGATAAGCCTCTTTTCAGCAGAGCTTTGACTTGATGCCGAAGCTCAGCGAAGTATTCCCATCGTGGGAGGACATGGTCTGTTTTTCCACCATTAAATTCAGCCTTTAGATATTCAGGTCCAGTCTGCAGCTCTGCCAGAAGCGACATGTGACCACCACCCTGGGCCCACTTCACCTGGGCACTACTGTTGGCAGGTACACCTGTATCCAGAAGACCAAGAGACTTTGAGACAGGGAGGAACAAAACTATAGCAATAACAATGTAACGTACGTTCACGTAATGGTTACCTGTGAGATTAAGCAGGTGGAAAGAGTGAGAGAGCTGGGTGTAGACCTCACCCCTTCCTTCATTCCCCACTTGGCGGCTCACGTTCAAAAACAGATTCTCCTCCCCTGAACGAACACACAGCCAATCACGGGCCCTGCTGGACATTTTTCCCATCATGCCTTCTTCATCTTCACTGTCCAAAGCTTCTCCAGGGTCCTCCTGATGTCTCAGCTCTACACTGTACAACGTCTCCATTACTCTAACTCTCAGCTGTCCTGCAAATCAGACACACACACATGAGATTCTTGGCAAATCAATAAACCTATACTCTTTATTTATGTCACAAAGACAACTCATGATATTAAATTCAATTGATTCCCAGTATCATGAACTAAATACATTTAAAACAATATGGAAAACTGAGTGTTGGACATTTAAAAAAATTGTTATATTGCCAAAAATAAGATTAGAAGATTGATATGACTCAATTTTCAATTTCCACCTTCGATCAGGGTGTCAGACTGTCCCAGGGTCCCATCCAACCCCAGGGCTGGAGGAAGAAGAGCGAGGTTGGCCATGGAGTGCCTCAGGTCCCCGGACACAGCCAGCTGTCGACCATGAGTGTTTCCTACAGAGCCTTTAACCTGAAGCAGCAGATGCTCATTCCCCTGAGTATAGGAGCCATGTAAAGACCCACTAGCAGAGTGCAAGACAAGCAGAAAACACACAAGTCAGATCCAAAGTCCATAAAGAGGCAGTCAGCATTGTTTGTTAGGTGTTAAAATACATGCACACACCTGTCTGAGGACATGTTGGCAGCCATGCTTAAGAGCAGCTCAATGGCCGTGGGCAGCAGACTTTGGGATAAGTTCATCCTCAATCCAACGGCTCTGTGTTCCCCCTGGAGGGAGTGGGAGATGAGGACGTCCAGCTTCACCCTTTCCTTCCCATCAGCCCTCACATGTACTAAGCTGCTTCCTTTACCAGCCAGTGTGGACATGTCTGCGGTGGCCTTTACCTTCACATGAAAAAAACAGCAAAATAATAAAAGACCCCCATATTTATCAGAAATCACTGCTTAGAACTTCATAATAAAATATTCTGACGGATCTAAGAAGCAGCCTACCTCTAGGGTTTTGGGAAGCTTTGATTTGAACGGATGACTGAGAGACGAGTACAGTCCCACTCTGTCTGATGTTCCATTGAGCTGCACAGAGAGCTGGCAAGAAAAACACCAGGGTACCACAAATAAATCAGAAACACTGCTGATTAAACACGCCCTATTTAAAATACAAATTCATCTTTACTCACTTTGCACTCTTGTCGCTCGATTCTCAGTTTCCCTCTGGCCTGATAGTCAAAGTCTGTGTTGTTTTTGGGGTTCCAACTTACGTCTCCCTCCATTAAAGCAGAGGAGGGGAGCTGCAGCTGTGACAGCAATAACAGTTTTACCGGTCATAAGTTTGGCCTCTTTTACTGTAAACTATACTGTACACTGCTGGAGGTGAACTTCTAACACTCCTTGCACTGCTGACCCAAGCATTCAACATACAAAGCTGCCCCGTGTACAGTGGAGTGCAGTACAGTGTGGAATACTTGTGTTATAAATAAGTGGAGAGGCTGGTTTACCTGCAGCTGGTGCGTAAAGTTGGCTCTGATCTTTATAACTTGATGGCTTGAATGCAAAGGACTCAGCAGAACTTGTCCAAAGAAAGTCAGTCGCTCTTTGCTGCCGACCCGAAACCTCCCCTGCACATTCTTCTGGGTCTGTGAAAGAAAGTGTTATGAATGTTTTAAACATTTCTGCTGAATATCCACTTAAGTAGTTATAAGTAGAGGAGTCATTTTTTATGCAAAATTGTTGTCTCCCCCTTCTGACAGCGAGAGTAACTACACAAACAGCGGTCTCCAATGACTGTAATCCTTCTTCTGAGTGAATCATTTCTCATTTATCCGAAGTGTCAAACACTGTTCTTGGATGATTTGTAGTTTTGTAGATTTGTATCAAGATGATTTGGCTTCATTTTTGGAGCGCTGTCATGTCATCCATCTTCATACTAAGTCAAAATACAGAGAGATTTAGCTGCAGCTGAGAGGCTTAATAACCTGTGAACTTTTTTTTGGTAATGGCTCTAAATGTTTCCAGCATTAATATGTAAAAATCCCACAATCCATCTTTAAAATAAACAGAATGTTGCTGATTCTTTCAGATTCTTTTCAGATCTTCGGGGTCAGTGTTGCGCGTTATGCAGGTCAGCAGTTCACCTGGTTGCTTGTGACGGTCACACAGATCTCTGAGTTGGACGGAATAGTGTCCGAACTGAAAGGATGGATCAGTGCAGAACAAACCTGAATATAAAGAGAGACACAAATGAAAATCACTGAATACAGCAATAAAACACTGCCCCCTGCAATTTCACTTTGAGCATTATGTGTTGAGTCAATAAATCAACCTGTGTTCAACGCACAAAAGGGCTCGGCGGTTGATAGCCCATAGTAAGGGTGTGGATGACCTCTCGGTCGCCATGGAAACCAGCTTTAGATTCCAGGATGTAGAGGCCTTTGAGGAGGTCAACGGTGAACGTCTCTCTGAGCAGGAGAGTCTGAGGAAAGGTCTGGAAGGGCTGTCTGTGAGAGAAGGTTTGGTTTAAAAGTCAGGAATTGTTTTTACCTCCACTAAAGAGGTAATGTTTTTAATCTGCATTTGTTTGTTTGTTAGCACAAGTATATAAAATATACTGGATGGATTACCACAATTTGGTGCAAATTCAGATCAGGGGGAATCAGATCCAGGAACAATTTTTTACTTTTTTCAATATGATGTTTTTCAACTTTTAACTTGATTTCTCTGAGAATAATTCATGGATCTTGATTTAAAAAGTTTAGGGGAATGATATTTCAATCTGAGTGTGTGCAATTTGGTGCAGATCCAAATAAAACATGAAGTAATCAATATCCCAAAACACATCAACAGATTCATTATCAGAGAATCAGATTGAGGCGGAGACCTGAGATGGAGCACTGCAGTTTTCTGATACATCCTTTTGTCCTTCCTCAGCTCCTCCACAACCCCCTCAAACTCCAGCTCTGTGGACGGACTCTTAGGCCTTGAGAACGTCATCTTCAGCGTCGCTTGCCTCTTTTTCAAGTTCTTAAACAATTCAGGTAAAAAAAATCATACATTTTTCAGAACATCACAAATTTAACACATAGCAAAAAGAACAAGACTTCACAGGTCACAACCATTCGTGCCTCCGCCCACCTTGTCTATAGTGTTCAGCCCAGCAGAGAGGCTGATGTTGTTTTTGTCGTAGGTGGAGGCCATTTGCAGGGTATGGCTGAATTTAGAGGCCTCCAGAGAGACATCTCCTCTCAGGGGAGGAGTCCACAATGAGCTCAATGAGCAGGAGGCCTTCACACTTCGCTTCCCCACCACACCCCATCCTTCTGCCTGGGGAGGGGCGGAGGAAGAGTTGGTTAGATAATAGGAATGGACTGTAAATTTGGTTGTAGTGCATTTCTCTTAAGACCATGACAATTTGTTGACAGTTAATCATGATGATAATAATGATTTTGTGCATCAGTAACAACAAATACAATTCCCATCATGCAAAAAAACTATAATTTCCCTGAGTCAAATACTAAAAGAAGGCGCGGCCTCTTCTCTTCTTACGTGAAGGTAAGTGACAGATGATGTGTACAGCTCCAGACGGGCTTCCCTCTCTCTGCCTCTGTCTCTGTAGAAACCTTCCAGGATGAGGTTAGGGATCGTCAGCCACTTACTGGCTGTCAGCTCAGATGTGAGCTGGAGTGTGTGACGCTGGAGGTGACTCAGCTTGTGGGCAGTATAGATGTACAGCCAGGGTGAGTCCATGTTAAATGTGCCTATATCAAAAAAGAAAGACACAACGCTGGTCAGTGTCTCACTGCAGGTGTAGGCCCCTCATATTATGTAAATTAAATCTATTTTTTAAACGTCAGGG
Organism: Hippoglossus stenolepis; assembly: GCF_022539355.2. Taxonomy (NCBI): domain Eukaryota; kingdom Metazoa; phylum Chordata; class Actinopteri; order Pleuronectiformes; family Pleuronectidae; genus Hippoglossus; species Hippoglossus stenolepis. Next base: position 9,034,763 of record NC_061493.1, read on the forward strand.
AAACTTACCTTCCCACTTCTTCTGCACATCATCTTGAGAAGGGCTTTTCCAGTGTAAGCTAGCCACCAGTGGCATCAGGTTGTTGTAGTTGATCTTTAAGTGAGTGCTGCTCTCAGATCCAACGTGTCTCAGGTGAGAGTGCAGAAGCTGGGTCCTGTAGTTAAGATTTTTCTCTGGCACCTTGAGACTGAACTGGAATAATGTGAGAGATTTATTCATTAAGTTCATAAAACATTTAGAAATGTAAATACAACGATCATCTCACAATGAATTTTTAGTGTCTGTGGTAAAGATCATGACCTTTGACCACTGAAATGTAATCAGTTAATCTTTTAATGTAAGTGACTTATGATATCATTTATAAAAGGCCAAAAACATGTTTTGTGAGATCACTGTGACCTCGACCTTTAACTTTTGACCACCCAAATTGAATCAGTTAATCCGTGAGTCTTAATGAACATTTGTGCCAAATTTAAAACTATCTTTTCGAGGTATTCTTAAGGTAATGCGTTTAAAAGGCAAAAAATGCCTGAACATCTGTACCAAATTTAAAGAAACTCCTTCAAGGTCGTGTTCACAACAATTGGACAGACGGACGAACAACCCAGACACATGATGCCTCTGGTGCCGGTGGTTGTCGCCATCGTGAAGACACAAAAACTTACATTTATTAAATAACATGAATCATTTGGGCCGGAGGAAATATAGCATCGTGGATCACAGTGCGTTTCTATTTACCTCCAGAGTGTAGCTGGTGTGGTTTTGTGTAGACTGGTTTTTGAAGGACTGGCTCAAAAGGACCGTGCGTTTGTTGTTAATCTCATCCCAGTGTTTGCCGTAGCTCATGTGCAGAGCTGAATTAACGTGGCTCGGGCTTTCTGCATGCCGGAGGTGAATCTGCGAGAGGCGTAAAGTAAAGAGAAAATATCAAGCTTACAGTCAGAGTAATCGGACCCTCTGTTACAGCTCAGTTACCAGTTAACACCCTCTGAAAATCAGCAGGATAAGCATAACTATTATATTATGCTTCATATCTGATACAACACAAACTTCTGTGTCATACTGTGTTTCCACGTGTGTACTTACCTTGTGGTTGATGGGAGCAGTGTTGGAGCAGTAGAATTCATGATCCGCTCTCATGACGTAGGTGAAGTTCGAGTCCCTCTCACTCCTCAGTCTCTGAGATGTGTAGCACTCCTGACGAAGGTGTCGGGCATCACCTGAAGGACAGTCAACACAATCTGATGATGTGGAGATATGATGGTGATCTGAAATACATATCTCCTGGTAGGTGAGGCATTGACTGGACATTTATAAACCCGATCATTAAAAACCTCAAACTGAGCAACACCAAAGGGACCAGAGAAGCAAAACATCGGACAATAATGTGGGCAGCCTTTTGTGGGTAAGTGCAAAACCTTCAGCACCATCCCAGGTCTATCATATACACTTTTATATGTTCTTGTCTTCAACCAAACCTCTACCATTTTTCATTGTTCCTCTGTGCTACTGTATGACAGAGGAAACACCTCCTAACAGATACCTAGAGAGACAGTTCAACCAACAGTTTTTTCCTCTCATCTGAAAAGAAAGTTTTCAATTAATTATGCTGTAATTTGATGTCAGTTGGAGCTTACTGCAGTGTTCCAATACAGTTGGGCTGAAATGCATTTTTATGGTGCTCAATGGGCAGAACACTGGTGCATTTTAAACGCTTAACAGCAAAATCTCTCCCTATAAAAGTAAATTGGTTATTCACAGTAATCTTGTGACTGTGTTACTCAGATTATGTTTTATATAGTCTCTGATATCGACAGTTGTTGGACATATCTTGATAGAAAGTTCACATGTTGTTGATTCCTTTCTCTAAATGCATCATTACAGAGTGAACCATTGCAAACATGTCTTACACTGAAACAACCTGAATGAACAGAGCAGCTCTATGAAGTCAGTCTGTTTTTTGGTGGACTGCTTCTTTACTCCCACCATCAGAGACCTCATCTGCAGTGTGCCTTCACTCACCTCCCAGACCATACTTGAGCCGTAGGGCAGAGCTCCACAGTGAGCCCTTCTGCTCCATCAGTCCCAGCATCCTGCTGCCGACCACACCAGGTAACAGGAGCTCCGCCTCCAGCGAGTACTGCCTGCTGCTGCTGTCACGCCTGCGCTCCAGGGCCACTGAACACAGACATCACTTGAACCACATCTACTGCCACAAACAATGTCAGCAGTGTTTGTGCTTAAAAATGTAATATGGCTGTGATGATTATGGCAAAAAAGTTAAAAGTAATATTTAAATGTTTTAGAGATGATTCAAAAAGTAAATTATAATAAGATACCTGACAGTGATGCTGTTTCTCTCAGCACATTCTTCAACGTAGCAGAGAGGCTGGTCTTCCTACCCAGTCCACGAGTAACGTTAGCAGAGAGGATCATGGGATGTCCATCGGCGGCCATCTTGGCCTCAAGGTGGTAGCGTGTCCTCTGCTCTGACAGGAGGGACTGAGTGTCGATCAAACCCTGTGGACAAAGCAGCCGATGCAAGGTGTTATGTTTGGAGAAGCTACAGGTCTCTCTCTCACTCTCTCACACACACACACACACACAAGCACTAGAGGATCTTGTGTCATTAGTCTGAATTACTACACTTTGAAGTAACTAACATCTAACTCACATCTCACTGTGCCAAGATAATCTACAATTGTTGTTAGAGGCTGGCCAGGCAAAAGACAGTATGGACCTACACATGTAAGTTGTTACATTGTTAAAGTTCCCCGTTAAGATCTAAAGGATGCATTTTGTGTGTGTGTGTGTGTGTGTGTGTGTGTGTGTGTGTGTGTGTGTGTGTGTGTGTGTGTGTGTGTGTGTGTGTGTGTGTGTGTGTGTGTGTGTGTGTGTGTGTGTGTGTGTGTATGTGAGTAGCCCTATGAGTATAAGATAGAAATGTTAGGTTGTGTGCAGGTTTTGGGTCTGGTAAGGTTCAGGTGGGTCATAAACGCATATTTTTGTGGTTCAGTTGGTGTGGAGCAGCTCGGAGCAGCTCGGAGCCAAGCCTCCTCTAGCCCCTTATTACCACTGCCTCATGAGCAATATAATTATCTAACAAGAAATAGAAAACTCACAAAATCACATAGCAGAAAATCTCCAGCCTGTACATACCATAATATAATAATGAACACCATCAATTATCAGCTCCAGCTTTCCTGACTTCACACTCCTCTCTTGTTCAAGTTGCCCTGAGGAAACAACAACATCTTCACCAAGAAACTCTTACAGAGGTTGTTATTTGTGTGAAGGTGTTCGTGTGGGACAAACCCTGTATGTGGATGGTTTTCAGAGGATGAGTGATCCTCAGCAGCAGTCTGTGAGGGTTGAAGGCCAAGTCCACAGACATGTCTCTGGGGATGGAGGACTGAGGAGTGGCCAGGAGAAGGTGGATGGAGGCCTCTCTGGGGAACCAGGTGCCCCTCTGTAACACAAGGTGTGACAGGTTTAGGTGTCAGCCACTGTGAACGAAGATAAAGAGATCGCCATCGTGTTTTTTAAAGCCCAGGAACAACATAGGAGAATGTCTGGAGCAACTGACATAGAGATTATGCATTCTCACATACAGCCCCTCTGTATAATTTCAGGAGCAAGTCTCAAGTTCATTGTATTTTTTAAAGCTTTTTGGAAATGAATTTGGAAAATCTTCAATTTCCTTTGCACCTGAGCGAGCAGTGAGTAGGCGGCCTCCAGAAGGTAGTAATGGAGTCCTCTGTCCAGCTTCAGCAGCCTGAGGGAAAGGTGGATGGGTCCAGCAGCAGGGAGTGAAATCCCTGCAGCAGGTAAGGGATAAGACGCATTGGAGCACAACTGCCAGCCGACCATCTTGGACCCTGCAAAGGAAGAAATCAGTGTTTGGTAAAAGCCTGCAATTATCTCTGTAATATAGTTAACAATGACACTGTGGCCAAATGCGATTTGGAAATACCGAAATAAGCTGCAGGTCTAAGGTTAAGAAAAGTGGTTCAGTCCACATTTGGAGAGTCAGGACAGAACTATATTATAATAACGGCTAAGCAGCAGAGATAGAACAGATATTCAGACAGATACAAATTAGGAATTTAATCTGGAATTACCACCCTGCAGTTGTATGCCTGCACTAACCACTGCAGTTTCTATCTCTATTTTTTAGAGATTACCATGACCTAAACCTTTGACCTTTAACCACCCAGATAAACTTGGTTAGTATGTAAGTCTAATTCAACATTCGTACCAAATTTGAAAGGATTATCTTGAGGAGTTCTAAAGATAACTGGTCCATGAGGCAGAAAAAGGTTTTCTAAGGTCACAGTGACCTTGAACTTTGACCGCTGAATCTAACAAATTCATCCATGAATCCAAGTTAACATATGTACCAAATTTGAAGAAATTCCCTCAAAGCCTTCTTGTATGTTCACAAGAATGGGATGGACGGACAGACGGACAACCCCAAAAACTAAAAAGTTATTTTTCTGACAAATTATGGTATGTTAAATAATACGCTGTAAAATATGAAGTCAATGTAAAAGGGGACATTCTTAAATATTTCTCTTTCATATAGATGTAGACAGTGAATGAGGACTTACAAGTCTTTGGAGTGCAGGTGGTCTTCTGGATTCGACTCTTTGGCCCCTTCAGCTCCTCTCTGTGGTCTCCACTGAGCTGAAACACTCTGGAGCTGGTGCACACAACAATTAAACACACATACCCTTTACGATGTTGCATATTACACTATGGGGGCGGCACTATGCCAGGGTCATTCTGTTTGGAGTTTGCATGTTCTCCCCGTGTCTGTGTGGGTTTTCTCCAGGTACTCTAACTTCCTCCCACAGTCCAAAGACATGCAGATTGGAGTTAGGTTTATTGGAGACACTAAATTGGCCGTTGGTGTGAATGTGAGTGTGAATGATTGTTTGTCTTTGTATGTTGGCCCTGTGATGCACCACCTTTCGCCCTGTGTCAGCTGGGATTGGCTCTAGCTCCCTCCACAACTCTTAAAAAAATAACCTGTTTAGATAATGGATGGATGAATATTATAGTCTACACATTCACGTCAGGGGTTTATATTTTAATGCCCACACTAACCTGAAAGAGAAGATGTCCATGACGTCCTCAGGAGTGTTCATCATGACCCTGACATCCCTGCCCTCCTGCAGCTGAACACTGCCATCCAGACTGGTGGAGCTGGTCAGCTCGGCGACCCAGTCCACTGCAGCCTGACCAAGGGCACTGTCTACACCCATTCTGGCTGACAGTCCCACATAGGCACTGAGGAGACATAGACCAGTCACACACAGTTTTTACCAACAAAATGTTGAAGCCACTGTTACATGAGGTGATGTGGGAAATACTTAGGTTTGATGTATCCGGTCAGGGAGAAGTGAGACGTGTCTCTGTAGTTGACGTTGCCCTTCAGACGCAGTGAAACAAGGGAGGTCATGTTGATGCCCAGTTTGACGGGCAGACCAGACAGTGACGGTAACAGCAGCTCCTCTGTCATCAGCACAGCTCTGTGGTTCAACTGAACCTCCTGACCCTGGAGGATAAAGAGAGGGAGAGTGGATCAGAAAGAAATAATAAGAGATTAATAAGAGAAGTTATGAAAGCGATAAGACAGAGCAGTGGTTCCCAAACTAGGAGTCGGAACCCATTGAGAGGGGGTCACAATGGGATTTCCAAAACTCAAATAAAATCTAAAAGCGATTACAAATAATGTATTTTAGGCATAATAAAAGCAAAACTAGTAGATACATTTAAAATACAAAAATGTTGCGTAAGTGCATCAGTTGTAGCAAGGCAATTTAGACGTGTATGTTGGTGATTTTTTACTTTTTTTTGTAAAGTTTCTCAAATAAATTTCTTTTGTTTGCTTCAACCGGGGATAATGTGGGTCGCAACAGTATATGTCACAATTATTTTGAGGGTCGGAGGCTGAACAGTTTGGGAACCCCTGGTTCAGAGACTGAGACAAATACCTTGAGCAGCTTGACAGCCAGTCCCGCCACGCTCAGTGACAGCTGGTTGATTCGATCGTAGAGATCGTCACATGTGAAGACGCTGATCTCGTTCCCAAACACCTTCACACCGACCGAACACTTTGGCCTGTTCTCCTCAGTTCTCCTTCTCCCAAACAACTGGAACCGACAAGTGGAGCCATATGACCACAACAAAACAAGTTGACAGCATAATAAATACAAACAAATAGAATAGCACTAAGAAGAGACAAGAGATCTCGGCCCAACACTCCCCTTCAATTCCATCAAGCTGCACCACATTGCGAACATTCATAAAAATCAGTCCTCTCATTGTGCCTAATTTCTTAGGCCTTGATTTACTTGATGATGAATGATGATAATGAATTGGTTGAACATGGCACATGAACTGCAAATGTGCTTTAGTGAAGACTGCTTCGTTCCCGGTATAAGTGTTTTTGTTGCTTATAATGCAGGTTATCCAAGATAGAGTTAGACCAATTAATCAATTAATCAGTTTGTCCATTGACAGAAAATTCATCTGCAGCTTTATTTTGGCTCCAGCTTCTCAAATGTGACAATTTGTTGCTATTTCTTACATCATGGTAAACTTAATATCTTTGGGTTTATTCAGACAAAAAAGCATTTTGAAGACATCACAGGGAATTCTTTTTTTTTTTACCATTTTCTGATTTTCTATAAGTCGACAAATAAATAAATTAAGAAATGAGCCATGAGCTAACAGCCCAGACCAGAAGACTGTCTTACGACTCACCATGGCCCTGGCCTGGTTCAGATAACTGCTGGTGCTGGATAAACACTTTTCTTTTCCTTCTCTTTGGCCATCGTCTGTTTTTCTTCTTGTCGTCTCACGTTTTTGATTGTGAGCAGTGGACCCTCCATCTTCAGAGTTGTGTGAGTGGTGACCGAAAATGTTCTTCAAAAGTGGTTCTACATTTTCAACATGAAGGTCCACCTAAATTCCGGAAACACAATGCATGCATTCAACATAATTTTGTCATATTTACAGGAAGGCTCTTCTCTCATTGATCATTTTAAAAAAAAACTGAAAGGACGTAAAACTCACTTCCATAAGGTTGTGGGCTCGACCGTGAAAATACACAGTGAGGTTGGTGGAGGCGGATCTTGGCAGAAACGATTTGGGGGAGAAAATCAAAGTTGTTTCCAAATTTGTGATTCCCATGCCTGCAACCAAAAAAATGCATTTATGTATATGCATTTTAATATCCAGTTTTTATAATTATTGAAATATTGCTATTTTGCTTCATTCGAGTCTTTCAGTACCTGAGGCAACAGTGTAATCCGAATATGAAGAGTATTTTAACAATTCTGATTCAAACTCTCTGCTGATGATGTCGTCAGGAAGTGACTCGATCAGGGTCTGCTTCGTGGGGTCCTCGCTCCACAGGACGTTCGTCAGGTGACTCCACACAAATGAGCCCACTAGAAACAACAGAAAAGCAAAAGCTAATAAAGTTAAAAAACACTTGACAATCAAAATGGTGGAAACGGTCAAACATTACACTCATAAGACTTTCAATATACAATACTACAGTTTCATAACACTTAAAAGAGATACAACTAGAAAGCAATCTTTATTAATAGTCACTATCAGTAACTCTACAAACTGCATCAGCCAATTCAAATCAAGGGTCTGTAATATCGTGTGTTTTTGCCTGAAATGACCGAATCAAACATGGCTCCGAGAGATAAGCAGGTGATAAACAAAACAAAACACTTCGTCAGCTTGTTACTCAGAATATGACATTTACATTATAGAGCGGGATGAGACATAAACCTAAATGATCTGAGATGTATTAAGTTTTCTGTTTTCATGAAGTGTTTACATTATCTCAGGGTCCCAGAACAGTTTCCTTCAATTGCTGCTGAGGGGAGGTATGGACAACCCTCTCTACAAACCACAGTTTCAATCAAACCTTGGCTGGAGGTCTCGTTCCTCAGCGTCGTCTTCACCGCCTCGCACACGTTCTGGTCGGGGCAGCGCATGAGCTGCTGGTATGCAGCGATTCTGACCTCGGGATCCTCATGGGAGGAGCGGTACAGCTGCAACAGCACAGACCTCTGAGGGACGGAAACTGCTGTCAGTCACTGATGTCAGACCCCCGCTCACCTTTTCACCTCCACCTCAACTCATCATGGATCAATGACCATGTCCTTCAAACATTTAGATTTGATTATATTCTGGTAATTTACTTGACATTCCCGGTTTTATTGATGGACATTATTATTTCACTTCTGTCTAAAATAGCGGTGCCATCATTAACTTACATCAGCTGAGCAGGGGAAGCGTCTGAAGGCCTGAATGGCGGCAAGTCTCAGCTGGAGCCTTGTTGAGTGGCTGAGCGCACAGTGATTTAGCAGAGGAGTGAAGGCTGGAGCTGACAGACCAGTGTTTCCCACTGACTTCAGAGCATAAAAAACCTGCCAGGTAACATAATAAACAGACTGAGTAACACTTCTGTTTTACTATAAATCATTAATGGTGTAGCCTGATGCTGTGTCAGCTCTTTACATCTTTCACTCGGGTGGGTTCATCTGCCTCGCAGCCGTCCCTGAGTGTTTCCTCTAGCGTCTGCATTAGTGTCTGCACGTGGGGAAGTTCGCTGCAGGAGGTGGGGGACCTCTGGCACAGCTGGTAGACCAAAGATGATCCAGCCAACAAGGCTTTGGACCGCACCTCTGGGACCTCCAGTAAGGCCTACACCAACAGGAGCAAAGCAGTACACTCAGCACACACTGCAGCGTTGATCATACAGATTTCTATGGGAGAGCTCCACTGACAGCAACATGAGATGAGTGCATACAGGATATGGCCTTGATGAGAGACTGAGGTCATTATTAATGTCACCCAGAGGTTCCTACGTTGATGGAGTCGATGATCTGTGGGGATGGATGAGGGATGAGGGCTATGGTGGAGAGGAAAGATTGAGCCTGCTCCTCCTCCAGCTCCTTGTTCCTCATCAGGTCAGTCAGTAGCACGATGCAGTTTTCAGACCCACATGCTGGTAATGCATCTAACAACGGCTGCCTGTCCAAGCAGTTAATCAACATCAGTATCAGTCTCTGCTGTGTGGATACAACCCGTTTCAATCCACTTTTTTACAAGTGTGCAATTTTTGTTGTTTTTACCGTGCCCATGTGTATGATAGGATGCTTTTATCTTTCTTCTATTACTTATTTAATCATTATGAATTACGACATATGTGTGCAGGAATGTGTGTATATTTTTGGTGCATTACAAATTTCGTTGTACAGATTTGTGCAATGACAATAAAGCTTTCTAATTCTAACTCTTTCAAATCACAACCTCTATTCCATTTAGTTAAGTGCCAGTGAATCCACCCACAGAACCAGACAGCACAATATGAGGGACTGTCACAGCTAATTGGAATCTGGACGAAATTTTAAACAAAGGTGTAGTACCTTTGTTTAAAATGTCACCTTTAATCATTTGTTTATTCAGTGGAAGATTATACTCAGGACTAAAGTGAGGACACTGTAATGCTCCGGCATGTTCGGTCATAGGCACTGTGTAGTTTTCTCATAATAATCTATAAGCAGCAGTCCTTTTAACATGAATCTGGTAGCTAAGCAGAACATTATTGAGTGGTGTGTAAATATGAAAAACAAACAGCTACATTTCATATTTGTTATATGTTATCGATGAAGGACTAGTCAAAATATGCTCAATCATAAAACACCAGGGGAATACTGACCAGTCATTGCGGCACTTGAAAGATGCCTCTTGCCAGAGCGTCCTGAGCTGAGGGAGAGTGAGATCTCTCAGCTGAAAAGCCAGTTGAAGGAACTGTTGTGACACCTAGGAGCAGGAAAAACACACACACACACACACACACACACACACACACACACACACACACACACACACACACACACACACACACACACACACACACACACACACCACACTGTTTTGCAAGTATAAAACAGATGTAATTTCCACTACACTCTTTCAAAACTATTTCTTCTCACCAAGAACCAATTACCTCCTACAGAACTGTGAACATACGGTTGTATCCCATCATTCAGCCGATCCCCACAAAGTCATTTAATCAGACTGTGTCAGCCTCTGGCTCTGAGGTACTCTTTTAAACATATCCCAGGTAAATAGACTGTGATGAAGGGCACCGGATTGGGTTTGACTAACCTTCTGTGTATGGGGGAAAATAATTGGCTCATACGCAGCAAAGCCTCAGGGGAAGTGAAACCAGGCCTTACAAACATAAACAAGCTGACAGTGGTGCCAGCTACCTAAAAGTGATTCGTATTCATCGCTGTAGGAACAGTGGTATAGAGAGTATTCATCAAGTGAAGTATTCCTTACAAATAAATACAGTTAAAGGCTGACTTGAGCCGGTGTCATTGAGGCCTACCAGTTGTGGCTTTGAGGTGAGGCTACATAAAATCCTGACAGTCTGACTGGCTTGCTCTGGTGTTGACACCCTGGATTTTCCCGGCCATGCAGCTCCCTCCTCCTCGAACTGCAGGTCGGTAAATTTACCGTGACTCCGAGAATCTGCTGGAGAGGAGCAGGCATCAGGGTCCATGTCGCTCAAACAGTTTAGGTTAAACACAGATGTCATAAATTCAGAGTGTTCCTGACCTGCTCCTGACAGAGTCCCTGGCTGGGCTCGGAGCAGAAGGAGCACGGACACTGTTTGGGTCTTCACAAACCCTGCCGCCCTGGACCATGTTGCGATGGAAATAGCTTCTGTACAGTTAACCTCCTCCATCACTGTAGATCCATGGCGCTGAGCACAGTGCAGTTCTGACTGCACTGACTGGTGAAAAAATGAAATCCAATATTTTTGTTTTTAAAGTGAGTCTTGAAACAAATTATTCATGTTGGTGTAAAAAACATAACCAATTATTCAGGGTACAGTTGTCAAACTGCATCATCACCCTTTGTCAAATTCCACTTTTCTTGAACTCAGATAGCAACAAGAGAAAAGAACATCTACAGGCAAAATCTATAATAAGTGGGAAAACTAGAATTCTTGAATTGATGAGGTTATGGGTCAAAGCTCTGCAAACTTTAAATTTTTCTGTTTCCAAAAGTATAAACTATATGAATGTTTCTGTTTTGAATCATCTATACATTTATTCATTTAAATATGCAGTGTCTCGAAACACTGCAGAGAACAAAATGTAAACTCACCGTATCTTCACTCAGAGCCACCGAATGAGGCCAGAAGTTTGCCAGCCTGGACTCTTGGCACTGTTTTAAATCCCTGGTCTTCAGCAGGAGGGGTCCTCGCCTCTCATACACGCTGCTGCAAGTCCCGTACACATCCGTCTGAGAAAGAGGCCGAAAAATGATCCTAGATAATCCACTATATTATGGCATAAGACTGTTAATGACAGTTATTATTAGTGTTAGTGTGGAGACTGCATTTGTCTGACCTGAGGAAGCACTTTTACTCTTGTATTTTAGTTTGTTTCTGTACAAATTTATGTTAAATCTCTATACTGCCGTGTAAATTGGGCATGTAGACCCACATCAGCCCCTCACCTCCTTTTCTAATTCCTGTTTGGCGCCCATGCGGGAGGTCTGGAGCATGCTCAGTAGAGCTCTTTTAATGTTGAGGGCCCACACCTGCTCCCCTTCCTGGACACAGAGGGCTGTGACCTTTCCCCCCTGGAGGGAGAACTTGAGGCGCGTCCTCTCCAGTGACTCCCTGGGAAACAAAAACACCAGATGAGCCCCCCCCCGAGAACCGAGAACACAGACAAGTGGAGCATCTGAACGGAGTATCACATTCACAAGAAAAACAGTTGTAGCATTCCAAGATGATCTGGACTTTCACTGTGAGCAGTGCAGAGACCACATGCACTTCTGCAAAAATGTGTGGAGCAGATAAAAGATTAATCATGCATTTATTTGCTCTTGTTATAAAAACACCAAATTGCACGAAATAGTCTGCGTGTTACCTCAGGCTTTTTAGGCGCTGCACAGAGTGCTCCTTCTGAGGGGAAAGCCGCTTTATCTGTGGATTCCTGATCTGTTGGACAAACATGAGCATGAAACCACAGGATCTTCGACCCTTTGCAGTGTTTATTGACAATTTTGATAAAGCTGACCTGCATCATTAGGTGACACTTGGAGACCACATCGATATCAATCACACAGTCCAAAGCCAGTCCATTTCTGCCAGCATTAGAGCCATGAAGGGTGGTGGTAATGGTCGTGCTATACCTGTAAGTGTACCTCACCCCTCTCTGAAAGGACAAATCAGGGGAAGGAATTCCTGTGGATGTGAAATAATAGGATAAAAAAATCGAATAACAAAATTTTACTAATCTACATGGGGGGAAAAAAAGATTATTGTGGATGTATTTGTCAATGAGCATGCATCAGATTTGATGTGCACTACAAAAAAAACCTCACCAGCACAACTTGAATCACAGAGATTTGGTTCCTCCTGGAAGCATTCACCTCCTGCAGAGAAACTCAGGTATGAAAATCTCCCACTGACAAAAATGTAAAACGTTTTTAAAGACAGCTTGTCAAATATACTTCTATCACATAGTCAATTGATAAATCAATCAAACTTTTTGTATATATAGCACCTTTCATGATGGTTGGTGCAGTTCAAAGTGCTTCACGTATGATTGACAATATGATAATAACACAGAGATAAGATTTTAAAAACAACAAGCACAATTTAAAGAAACAATTAAAACAACTAACTATTTCACATGATAAAGTGGAGATAAATAAACAATTAAATAGACATTTTAAGCCATAAAACTCACCTTGCAGTGTGACAAAAATCAGTGTGAAATGCAGCCAATGAAGCCATAATAAGTACACGGCCATAGCAATCCCAAGTCACTGCAGGTCTGGCTGCCTCCGAGCCACCGCATGTATGTGAGATGAAAACGGAGCACTGTTCACAGCCACTGAATGACCACACTTGTACGTGGGCTTCCACCGTGACCCATCCTGCTCACGGCAACCAATCAGGAAATACCTTCCAAGCTGGAGCTACAAACATCCACCGGGCCAATCAACTTCTCACAAGGTTTTCTTAAACCCCCACTGACTTGGACAGACATAAGATGTGAGCCACATATGGTAAGAAAAGTTTATTTCAGGAAAGTTAAACTGTTTTTTTTACATGGCACCAAATCACAACATAAATTATCTCAAGGCAATTTAGATAGTAAGGTTTTGGGACCTTACAATATTATAGAGAAACCCAATGTTTCCCACAAAGAGAAAACAAAAACTAAATTTTAAAGGTAAGTTTGATTATCATTTGCAAAATGCAACCTATACGCCCAACCCCCTCCCATCGGCCTTCTCGTCAAAGCTACGCCCCCAAAACACATGAAAGTCCGCTGCCTAAGAACTGCTTGAGGTCATTTCATTCAGTCCAAATGAAATTATTGGTCCTGTTTATTACAGTCCTGTGAGGGGCCACAGGCACCACCTTTTTTCTTTTTCAGACAACTGTATTTATTGATATCGGGACATGAAAAGGATTTCAAAAAATAACATAGAAAGTGCTTACGAAGCAAATTACAAACTCTACTTTTAACAGGGAGGAAACCTTTAACAGAACTAGATTCAGTGTAGGAATCCATCTGCCTCGACCAGGTGAGAGGAGAAAACTGACATACAAGAGTTAGACAGAAAAGGTAGATGGAAAGGAGGGAGTGATTAAGGGGGAGGCGGAAGAAAGAGAGAGAGAGCAGGAACAGTCAAGTAAGTCATAAGATAGAATAAACCTGACACAGTCTGGAGTTTGCAACTTTGGTTTTCAAGAATGACTATGCCATTTCGATGTAGACACACATGGAGGCAATTCTGTCTGGCTTGTGGAGTCTGGTAAAACGACGACCAGGAAGTAACGTACATATTGTCCTAAAGAAAATGAAAGACATCCATGTAGCTAGAATTATTAGATGTTTTGGATAGTGTACAGTGCTTCCAGGAAAGCCTACCACAAAAAGGGCTTGATTGCTGACTACAGTTCAAAAGTATGTAGATATTGTTTGTTTAGCAGGAAACACTGATAAGTTAACAATCAGGTCTAGAAAGACCAGCAGGCCTCCTACCTATGAATATAAAATCAACATGGCCAGCGAACCATTACTAAAACACAACTCTAAAGGGAAATGCAAAATTTAAATTACTAGGTAACTCAGCTTAGGTTCGATCAGAAAGACTTTCCCTCATTCAATCGATCTCAATTCTCTCACTCTAATCAGCGGATCGCGGGCGTTTCTAAATGGCCAATCAGATCCTGCCACAGGCTGTTCCAGCCAATAATGCGGCTGCTGCTCCTATCCTACGTTCTGCTCCACCCCTTCAAATCCTGATGACATTACGAAGGGGTCTAAAACGCCAAAAGAACATTCACATCACTTTCTCTGTGCACATGTCAATAAATGTTTGTTGTTGAATCGAAGTCTCTCCTGATTGAATTGTCATTAATTACTTTTTTAAAGGGAAAAGGGGGTCCTTTTCCCACACAAGAATGAAAAGGGGGTGTGTTGTGTGTATGTATACACATTCACACAGCACAGACGGATTGAGAATACTGTTGCCCAATAATGGCCCCATAGTATTAGCAGCAATTTAACAGTTAAAACACACACATGGTGCTGATAGGGTTGGTGTCTAAAATACAATCATTTGAATTCCAGGTCTTTAAAAGTCTTAAACATGTTCAAGTGGGTACAAATTATGTTAATGTTAATTTAATGCTACTGACATCAAGCTTCAGTTCTTTAAATACATTTTCAATCAAATTTTATTTTGGTGGCATGCACAGTTTTTGATGTCTCTGTGTGTTATAGTTCTGTCTCAATGGCAGTACACTGTAGTAAAACTACAAACAAGACCAATGTGGAACTAATACCTGATAAGTACAAACACCCTGGTCAGTACACTCAGCTTGGCTGTGGGAACAGCTATGAATACATACAATCTCTGCCTGTAGTTTGAGAGATAGCGTGGTGTTTCCATGGTTATTCTCTACTCGGCCACTTCACCCTATCTTCAATTATGGGGAAATGAAAGTGATTGTGGGACTCTGATATTCCTGCTTATCTGTTGTACTTGACATTCGTGTTAAATTTCATTCATTATGGTCCTGACAAGTTTTATATTTAACTTGTTGAAACCTGCAGAAACCCTGGATTTTGTTCTCTGCAGTGTTTTTAGACACTGCATATTTAAATAAATAAATGTATCGATGATTCAAAACAGAAACATACATATAGTCTTTACTTTTTGGAAAGAGAAAAATTGAAAGTTTGCAGAGCTTTGACCCATAACCTCATCAATTCAAGAATTCTAGTTTTCCCCCTTATAGAGTTTGCCTGTAGATGTTCTTTTCTCCTGTTGCTATCTGAGGTCAAGAAAAGTGGAATTTGACAAAGGGTGATGATGCAGTTTGACAACTGTACCACTGAATAAGTGATTATTTTTTTACACCAACATGAATAATTTGTGTCAAGACTCACTTTAAAAACAAAAATATTGGATTTCATTTTTTCACCAGTCAGTGCAGTCAGAACTGCACTGTGCTCAGCGCCATGGATCTACAGTGATGGAGGAGTTTAACGGTACAGAAGCTATTTCCATCGCAACATGGTCCAGGGCGGCAGGGTTTGTGAAGACCCAAACAGTGTCCGTGCTCCTTCTGCTCCGAGCCCAGCCAGGGACTCTGTCAGGAGCAGGTCAGGAACACTCTGAATTTATGACATCTGTGTTTAACCTAAACTTTTTGAGAGACTTGGATCCTGATGCAAATTCTCTGATTCACGGTGAACTTACCTCCTTTGGAGGATACAGCCTCAGACAGAGGATACCATATGAAACCAGGAAGTGGAGACAAGGAGGAGATTTAAATATTTAATGAAAAAAAACGATAACATGATGTACATACATATATACACATTAAACCTCAACAGAGGAACTTAAACCAGGGGTGCTGCTGCATTTCCTCCAGAGTGGCACGGTCCTCAGGCTCTAAAGCCAAACACTTTGCCAAGAAGTCTTGGCAGTCTGTGAAGAGAGAGGACAGACGACAAAGAAACGATGAGGCTTGAATCTACAGTGATCAACTGTAACATGGAAGGAACATAATAACTGCACATTGAAACCAGCGTTGTCTCACCTTTGGACCACACAGAGCTGATTCGGAGTTCATTCCTGAGGAACCCTGTGGTGCGGAACCGGCTGAATCCATCCAGCATTTCAAAGAGCAATGCTGCCAACTGCCAGACTGTCGTGGGGCGGCCATGTATTGCCAGTTGATGTGAAACTCTGGAGGCGTATGCTAGTGTTCCTACAATATGTAAAATAGAAGGAGACAGAAAAAAAAGCAATGGATGATTTACAGGCAGAGATTTTACAGTCAGATGAATGAAAAGCAGGATAACAAGACAGGTTGGCCGTACCAGAGAACTGGATGTAAATGCGTTTTTTCTTGCAAATGCAGCCACATCCAAAATCAATGAGCCGAACTCGATGGCCATCGGAGCTGAACTCGATGAGGATGTTCTCTGCTTTTATATCTCTGTGGAAGACGCCTTTGGCTTGCAAATCGATGGCAGCATCCACCAGCTGCTTCATGATGATCTGAGAAAGAGATAAAGAGTCACAAATGAGTTAGAGTGGTGAAGAAGGGACTCTGGATGGGACTGAAAAACACAGTCTATGTTGTTCTCCTGAGCAGTTTGAGGACTTAGCTGAGATCCAAAGGCCTTTCTTATTTCTGGGACGAGCAATTGTAAAAACGACCTAACACAAGGTCTATTTAATGGCTGTTGTGTAGCTTTTAATCGTAGTATGTGATCTGCTGACATCTTCAAAAAGGAATTTGTGCTGAAATAGTTTTCTCAATGTTTCAGCCAATAATATACCCATTAATTAAAACTCAAGAGCCCTCGATAAAGGGAAGGTTTCTAAAGACTGAATCTCAAATAATTTAATTTTGAAATTTAAAATGTTAGTTGTGATTGGACCCAAATGAAATATGGGTGTGATAGCAGCCAAACACTCTCCACTGAAACTGATGATATTCAAATGAATGACCTTTTCAGTAGTAGTCTGGGAAACAGCTCACAAAAAGAATAAAGCTCCAGTACCTTTGCAACGTCCTCGGCCATCGGACCATAGTTCTCATCCATGAAGCGCAGCAGATCCATAGAGGGGACTGGCCTCTCCATGACCAGAATAACCTCTTGGTCCAGATCGTACCAGTCCAGTATCGACACAGCCGCAGATTTTCCCACAGTCACTGGTTCACCTGCGGCTTTGTGCATGAGCAGCACCTCCTTTGGAATCCTGCATGCCCTCCCATTTAACATCTAAAGGGAAAATATGTGTGTGTATCTCATCAACAACAAGGAAACAACAAAAACATACAAGTTAAAGAATGATTTCAACAGTTGGTGCTGAGACAACAGATCACTCACCACTTTTTGACAGGGCACATCACAGATGGGGATGTGTTTTATCGCCACCTACAGGACAGATCATGAGCACTTTGGTTATTCCAAGGGATGAAGTCACAGTATTTATGTTTGATGTGAGAATATTACATTAAATTATTTAATCACATCATATTATGTACTTACTGGTAAATCATCAGACCTTCTGTGGCCGGCATAAACTGAGCCAAAGCCTCCTTGACCAAGTTTTTTACGCTCCAAGTACTTGGCCTCGAAGTCAGCTGCACCAATGAACACAGACACAGACACATGGTTTAATATAGTTGTGAAAAAAAGATGGCATCACTACCTCTAACTTAATATTTTTTTTCCAGGACTGACATTTTGATATATTAACTCATGATCCACTTTTCATATTTCTAAGGCTTTCAACCACCACATTTCAACATATGGAGTCTTTTCAGATGTTGTGGAAATAGCTCAGTGGAGCGAAACCATCAGATAGCTTCATGACAACTAAGTAAAATCAATCTGCCTGACAGTCGGCTGAAAGCTCTGAAAGATAAGTATTTGTTTGAATCATTTCATTTACATATCATATCTGGTTTGTTTAATCTGTGTCAATATTTACATCTAATCCTCAGGAAGAAAGTAAATAATTATATTTCTCAAAATGTAGAATTATTCCTTTAAGTTGGACAAGCCAGTTTTTCAAACACCGTGAACAACATCACAAAAGAAAATTGAAATACCTCCCACAGTCAACACCAATCCCCATTTTAACATGATCATATTGCTTCCATGCAAACAGCAGCACATTTTCTTTAAAGTAAGTCACCTCTGCTGGTGTGGCCTGACAACACTGTGCTCTCGTCACTGGAGCTGTGGACCACGATCACTGACTCCAGGGTTGATTGAGCAGGGTTGGTGTTGGCATCAGACATAACACCCCTCTGCCTCTTCAGTGGGGGCTCATCTTCAGTGGTGGCCTTCCTCTTGGTGGCCTTAGTCACAGACCAATTACTCTCCAAGATGGCGATGGGTGAGATGGGGCGGCCAACCATCTCTACAAAAGAGGAAAAAAAACAGTGAGCATCAACCTGTTGACTGCATGTAGTGACTTCTGAATCCTATGACCACATAAGGATGATGAAATTGGATGACTCTGCAAAGTTCTGTACCACATTCAACATTGTTTTGTAATTTTAAACAACATTTTAAAACTAAGTTCTTGCATTATGTGAACATGGCAAATACTGTTTGGTTCAGGTTAGTGAAAGTACTGTTTATTATTCACAATGACTCTGGTTACTTTCCTGCACAGTGTATGAGTAAAGAAATATTATCAAGAGCCTGCAAATGAAATCCAGGAGATCAAGTCTGTTGATCTTTTAAAATCTTGATATCATGTTTTATTAATGCAAGTGAAAATAAACTGACAGTGAAGCACGAATAATATCAACTTTTTTCTGTAAAACTGACTGTGTATCAAGATTTGTCCTGAAACAAGTGTCTGTATCATGACACAAGAATGAGTGAGGCACGTCAATGCACTAAAATAATCCTAATTTTAAAGAAATACTTGAAATAAAATGATTTGTGTTGGAAGTAGGTTGAAATATTATGAACGCCTTGCGAGGCCTCAAACTTGTTGAAGGAATAATACGCTGAAGTCAAGAATTAGTCTGGTACGCAAGTGCCAATAAAACCCAACACCATGTTGTATTTGCATTTCAAGTCTAGTGGTGGTGTCAATATTTGTATCTAATCCTCAGGAAGAAAGTAAATAATTATGTTTCTCAAAATTAGAATTCTTCCTTTAAGTTGGACAAGCCATTTTTCAAACACAGTGAACAACATCACAAAAGAAAACTGAAATACCTCCCAACTGGAGTCAACACCAATCCCCATTTTAACATGATCATATTGCTTCCATGCAAACAGCAGCACATTTTCTTTAAAAGTAAGTCACCTCTGCTGGTGTGGCCCGACACCACTGTGCTCTCGTCACTGGAGC
Organism: Hippoglossus stenolepis; assembly: GCF_022539355.2. NCBI lineage: Eukaryota > Metazoa > Chordata > Actinopteri > Pleuronectiformes > Pleuronectidae > Hippoglossus > Hippoglossus stenolepis. The sequence continues at coordinate 9,054,251 of NC_061493.1, forward strand.
TGTGGACCACGATCACTGACTCCAGGGTTGATTAGGAGGGTTGGTGTTGGCATCAGACATAACACCCCTCTGCCTCTTCAGTGGGGCTCATCTCCAGTGGTGGCCTTCCTCTTGGTGGCCTTAGTCACAGACCAATTACTCGCCAAGATGGGGCGAGATGGGCGGCCAACCATCTCTACAAAGAGGAAAAAAAAAGTGAGCATCAACCTGTTGACTGCATGTAGTGACTTCTGAATCCTATGACCACATAAGGATGATGACATTGGATGACTCTGCAAAGTTCTGTATCACATTCAACATTGTTTTGTAATTTTAAACAACAACATTTTAAAACTAAGTTTTTGCATTATGTGAACATGGCAAAACTGTTTGTTCAGGTTAGTGAAAGTACTGTTTATTATTCACAATGACTCTGGCTACTTTCCTGCACAGTGTATGAGTAAAGAAATATTATCAAGAGCCTGCAAATGAAATCCAGGAGATCAAGTCTGTTGATCTTTTAAAATCTTGATATCATGTTTTATTAATGCAAGTGAAAATAAACTGACAGTGAAGCACGAATAATATCAACTTTTTTCTATAAAACTGACTGTGTATCAAGATTTGTCCTGAAACAAGTGTCTGTATCATGGCACAAGAATGAATGAGGCACGTCAATGCACTAAAATAATCCAAATTTTAAAGAAATACTTGAAATAAAATGATTTGTGTTGGAAGTAGGTTGAAATATTATGAACGCCTTGCGAGGCCTCAAACTTGTTGAAGGAATAATACGCTGAAGTCAAGAATTAGTCTGGTACGCAAGTGCCAATAAAACCCAACACCATGTTGTATTTGCATTTCAAGTCTAGTGGTGGTGTCAATATTTGTATCTAATCCTCAGGAAGAAAGTAAATAATTATGTTTCTCAAAATTAGAATTCTTCCTTTAAGTTGGACAAGCCAGTTTTTCAAACACAGTGAACAACATCACAAAAAGAAAACTGAAATACCTCCCAACTGGAGTCAACACCAATCCCCATTTTAACATGATCATATTGCTTCCATGCAAACAGCAGCACATTTTCTTTAAAAGTAAGTCACCTCTGCTGGTGTGGCCTGACAACACCGTGCTCTCGTCACTGGAGCTGTTGACCACGATCACTGACTCCAGGGTTGATTGAGCAGGGTTGGTGTTGGCATCAGACATAACACCCCTCTGCCTCTTCAGTGGGGGCTCATCTTCAGTGGTGGCCTTCCTCTTGGTGGCCTTAGTCACAGACCAATTACTCGCCAAGAGGGCGATGGGCGAGATGGGGCGGCCAACCATCTCTACAAAAGAGAAAAAAAAACAGTGAGCATCAACCTGTTGACTGCATGTAGTGAGTTCTGAATCCTATGACCACATAAGGATGATGACATTGGATGGCTCTGCAAAGTTCTGTATCACATTCAACATTGTTTTGTAATTTTAAACGACATCAGGTTTTATTACATTATGTGAACATGGCAACTACTGTTTGGTTAAGGTTAGTGAAAGTACTGTTTTTTATTCACAATGACTCTGGCTACTATCCTGCACAGTGTTCATGTAAAGACATATTATCAAGAGCCTGCAAATGAAATCCAGGTGATCAAGTCTGTTGAACGAACAAGGTGTTAGAAGAAAGCTCACAGTTTTCAAAAGACTTCATCATCAATGTCTTGAGGCCCTTTTCACAAAGTTTTACATGGTTGTGGTCAATGGAGGAGGAGAAGTACTAGTGTAAGACATGCAAAACAGCACCGTCAGTGCTCGGGCCCTAATAAAATGATTTGTGTTGGAAATAGGGTGAAATATTATGCATGCCTTGCACTGAGCTCCACACAAAAAGACTTGACACATCTGGAGAAGTAGCTGTAACCCACCTGAACAATTCTTCAGATAATTGGACAAGGTTGTATCTTCCATGTCGTACAATAATCCAGATCAAGAGATGTAGGTTGAAAAATATCCAAACGCAATATTTAATGTGTTTGAATAATCGAAACGTGTGTTTAGCTCTGTTGATATTGGGAGGACAACTGATTAAGTGATCTCATAAAGGCTTATGGCTTTGAAGTTACATTATAGCAACTTTAAAGCCACATTTCCTTTGACCTTTGATTGTATTAGTTCACAGAGCCTCAGAACAAGTTGCTCCACTTTGTTCACCATCTCGTCATCTAGTGTTTAAACCAAAACAATGTTTGTTTGTCACTATGAGGGACATCTGTCCAATCACACATGTAACTTATTGTACACATTGTGTTTTGGGTTATTTTAATCACTTCAGTTTCTTAATGAGCTGTGTCGTTTACAATGGAAATTATATATTTCAATAGGAACAATTCCACAGCATTATTGTGCACTTGCAGAAATTAACAAATAATAAATACACAATTGTTTCATTTTCATTTAGAGCATTTTAATATTTTCATGTGTAACATTTAAGTGGCTGCTGTATATTCCCTCGCCAAGGAGGTAACTGGTTCCCTCCTGCCTTTGTTTTACGTAGGACAGGTATGAGTGTAACAAGGGGGAGTAGCCTCCTGCTACAGTAGCATTTGAGGGATGTTGTATGTATAGATTGTCACATAGCTTCATTTCATCTCAGGCTCCTCTCCTTCCCCCATCATTACTCGAGTTGCTCGCCACCTACTTTCCACCACGCACCCTCCGCCGCGGTCCACGCCCGAGCTGCCGGCTCACGGTGCGTTCACGCACGGAGAAAAGTCGGATTTAAGAACGCTGCGTGCCTTAAACCCAACTTTAAGGTCACCACATTGTATTTGTTGTGTAGCTTCTTGTTTCATTTATGCAAAACTATGCTCAGTGTACAAGAATGCTGGGCGATTATACTTGTGAATTTTGCATCAACGTATGAAAGTAGTTCGACATCTATCTTATAGGTTTTTTTTACGTCTGTTTTAGTTGTGACTTTCTTTTGGACTTTAAGTTAAACTCATGACTAATAAAACGACATTGAGGTAATTGCATCGACAGAATAAGCGCAATCCCAACCCAAGCCCGCCATACCCAATTCCTCCATCCCCAACCCCCCCATACCCAAGCACCCACTGTTATCCCAACCAAAACCCCACATCCCCAATTCCTACATCCCCACCCACCACCCTCCCAAATTGTTTGGGTCCCTGCCTTCCAGCCTCTGTTAATGCTTTCCTATGTTGAGGAACCTGTCTATGTTTATACACCATGTTATTCCACATCATATTACCCATTTTATTTTCATTAAGTATTTAAATCTCCTCAATGTCTCCACTTCCAGGTTTCTTAGGTGACCTCTGTCTGAGGCTGTACTTAGCCCCATAACCCCCCATCTCCTCCCACCACCATCCCGTTGGACTTTTGTTCCCTGCCTTCGTGCCTCTGATAATGCTTTCCTCTGTTGAGGAACTTAAACCTGTGTATGTATATAAATCATGTTATCTATTTATTTTCATTACATTTTGTAATCTCCTCCTTGTCTCCACTTCCTGGTTTCATATGGTATCCTCTGTCTGAGGCTGTATCCTCCAAAGGATTTGGCCCATGAATTGAGACACAGCCATAACTCCTTTACACACTTACTTTGACTCAAGGGACACTGATACTGATGGAGGATCATTTGGACTCTCCTGAGTGATCAGTTTGTTTTCATTCACTTTCATACACACTGGAATACTTGCAGTCAAACAGCGCATTCATCTTTTTTCTTTTTAAAAAAAAATGACTTCTATCACATCTTCATCCCACCACACTGTGTGAAACTCTGGGCTTTTGCGTTCATTTAAATGGCCAGAGTGTTGATTGATGCAGATATATAACTGACATCATTGTGATCTCCTGCTGTATTTACACATGGGCTGACCTCTGACTTGGGCGTCTGCGTTCTCACATACAGCCACTCAAGAGAATGTCAGGAGATTACCTGGAGTTCAGTGCATGTCTGAGAGCAGCTTCAGTCTTACCTGGTTGTCCTGAGCAGGGTTTTCAGGATAATGCCATGTGGTACTAGCAGGCTGGATATCGTTAGGAGGCACAGCATCTGCTATCATGACTTTCTCATGTGCACAGACCATCCCTCAGTCTCCAGCCACCGTCAGGCTGTCAGCATGTTGTCACCTTACAGGTGATACCAGAGGGAGAGGGAAAACGAGACCATAGTGACATGGATGCTCATGATTTCAGCCACAGATAAGTCAACACATTCACTGAGCTGGGTTACCTGTGACCATCAAGGTGCGGATGTTGGCTTGTCATGAATCGCATAAAGCCCTGGCAGTCTGTTGCTTTATTTTGTTCTGCATGATGATCTAACAAAGGAACTCCATGTTGGTCTCTACACCCTAAAAAATGTGACCAATGGTTACTCAAAAAAATTATGGCAACAAAGTGACACGTGATATAATTGAGTAGATTTTAATTACTACAACTTTGATTAAAAAGTATTGAATAATTTAACTACATTTAAACATAAAAAAAGATTTATATTTACTAAGTATCTGAGCAAAAATTATTTATATTTACTGAATATCCAGTGGAAATTGATTTATATTGGTTGAATATATAGTGGAAATTGATTTATTTTTACTAAATATTCGGTGTAAATTTATTTATATTTACTGAATATTCGGTGTAAATTGATTTATATTTACTGAATATTTGGTGAAAAATGTATTTATATTTACTGATTATCTGGGTTAAATTGATATAAGCTTACTAAATATCTGGATATAAATGATTTGGATTCACTTAATATAAATTATATCAACTCATATTTTAGCATATTGTTGCTTAATTCTACACAATTACACTGCTATTCTTATTTATCTCTACCTAAATTAAATGTTTTAATTCAAATATTAAATTGCTTCACAATACTTTAAATCTATTCAATAATATTGGATGTCACTTTGTTGCCATAATTTTGCTATGTCTAATCCATTCAATACCATGACTTTTGGTGGCACAATTTACTTCAGTAGGATCAACAGATCACCATGCATAACAAGAACAGCAGGTAAACATTTATTTGTGCAACTTTGCTTAAACATGTTTATTCAACATTTTTGAATGCAAATGCAATACAATACAAACTAGAGTTATAAAAATAATAAATAAAAAAACGTGTACAATAGGGATACAATTTATACTGCTAATCTATTTGTCATTCATGGCCAATATCTTTTTTAAACAGCTAAAATTTAGAGAAAATAAATATCACATGTTGATAGACAGTCTGGGATAAGGTCTTGGATTACTTTTTCACTGCTAAAATTGGACTCACTTAAAATTCCGCGGTAAAAAATTTCAAATTTGCATCACTAGTGTTCACAGTGGACAAAGTTTAAGAACAGCTGCATAGTAAAAAACTTGCCACTCCCCTCAAATGAGTATGGTTGAGTAAGGACAATCCCTCAACACTGAAACTCTAGGATTTAACAAAGCCTTAACAGTTAACATAACAGTTTTGACATTGACTTAACAATGTTTTGACATTGACTTAACAAATTTCCTTTAATTTTGAAAGGGTCCCTCTTCTTACGCTAGTAGCTTGTTCACATTTGGGGACAGCTTTGAACAATCCAGTTCCAGGAAGAGTTTCTGAAGGCTTCGAATGTATACCTGAGCTCCTTAGGATAGGCAAGATTCACTGCATACCTCAACCCAACGAGCATGGAGCAAGCCCTTGGAAAGTTAGTCAGTGCAGTCAGAACTTTTACACTTTCCACCACAATACCAATGTTGTCGGGACCCTCTGACGTATTAATCTTGAAGATGTTCATCTTTTGTTCAGCAAGCTCCTGCGACACACTGTCTTCATCAGCATCCTGAAAGAGCAAAAACATTGCGTTTCTCAGACTGTACAGCCAAATGTGAATGTCCTAATTGAACATCTCCCTAAGAGCTTCAAACCCTTTGGACAATAAAATCTATTGAAATGGGCTGTGACAGCCCATTTCACCATTTATAACTATTAAAAAAAATCTGAGATCATGTAATTGCAAAAGCATATTGCCATCCCAGATAACTTAAAAAGGATCAAACCAGCTCACCAACAAATGATAACGATTCAATGACACCAGAGATGATGGTCTGAACTGACTGTTGTAGATATTTGTAAATTAAATTTTAAAATGAAATCAATGGATTCCTACATAAATTATTTTCTTCCTGACACGTATGTATTGATACATATCTTATTTTACATTGACTTACAAAGCTTGGTCACCTGTCAACCAATCTTTATAAAGCACTGTTAGCTCATTATTGATTCTTGAAGTCGACCACAGCAACTGAATCAACTCTGCTCCTTCGCTTATTTTAGAAGTTGCCTCAGTATCTCAATAAAAGGTCTCTCTCAACTGCTTTGTGAATAGTTCTTAGGAAGAAACTCTTAGCTAGGAACTTTTAGGGCTACATTATAAAGACAATAAGTAAACTACTGATAACTTTTGAATTCTGCCAGTTGGTGAATCAGATTGAGATGGGGAGGATTTAGTACTTTAAAATTCCCTAATGGAAAACAAATGTACAATGATTACTTACATGACTTCACAAACCTTAGTAGCTTGCCAAGAATTACTGGGAGTTACTTGTGATTGTATTTTGAACTTACATCATACTCTTTTAAGAGTTGATCTGTCGATTCCCCAAGGTAAACCATCAAACAACGAATGACAACATCTCTGGTCATGTTGATGCTAGGATTGCTTGGAGCCTGAAATGACAAAAATAAACATTCAAGTTCATGGTGTAAAAATCATCCACTGACCTAAAACTTGTTAAAGCTGCTATTTTTAACAATAGGTGGCTTATATTATTGTAAATCATCTTAGAGTGCCTCACAACTTGCTTAAAAAAAGCTGTGTTTAGCTTCAAAGCGCATTGTCCATACACCAACCAGAGGCCCATATTCTTCAATCAATGCAGGATAATGTTCCAAAAAATGGTGTTTGGGTGTCAACGTTCCTTCAGGAAAAACTGTAAAGAATCTGTCACGATGTTCAGATATTTTAAAGTCAAGGTACGCAATAGATTCAACTGTGTGAACAGGTGCAACCACCAATTCAACTATGTCTTTTAATGTCATAAGAACCTGCCAGGCAGAATCACCCTCAGGTACCCGCGAACCAACAACGAGTGGCAGCAACCTTATTAGGGCCCAATTTTCATGGGCATTTCCACCTATAGTTCTGCGTTTAATGTAGCTCTGAGGGATAGTATGAGGGCTGTTGACTTTGTCTGAGATTTGGCACATTTTTTTTGTTTTTGATGTTGTCCAAATTAAGTTCAAATTTTATCTCTAGACATTTCTGACATCAAAATAATTTTCAAACTAAACTTTTTCACTGTTACAATATTACAAGAAGAAAGTTAGATTGATAACTGTCAACGCAATCAAATTCACATAAATGGTAAGAATGGTGTGGAAAGACAAGCAAGTGTAAACTAAAAGTTTACACATCCTGTCCATAACCCTCGAGAGTAAGGAAAAACTACTTTTTTTTTTAGCAACCAGCCAGCATCAAGGTCCCACTTTCCACGCACACACATTTTTACAACATGAATCCAAACACACGGCAGAAACCAACAAAATACTCTCTACAAGATGCTCTCAGTAACACACATTGCAACAAATAGTTAGCCAAAAAAATGAATTCACTTCCCACAGACTTGTGCACACACAGAACTATAAGTTAATATTACTTGGGGAGTTAATCAGATACCGTCACAGTGCATAAATAGCTCTCACAGAATAAAATCAGATAAACGCGGACGATTATTATTAATTATACAGGTGTAATCAATAAACAAATTATAATTTAGAAAGTCAAAGTCTAGTCAAACTGTGTACACAGGGAGATTTCAGCTTCGTTTTACTCTTTTAAGTGTTTCGGTTTTTCGAAAGCCCCTGAAGGCAGCACCAAACAACGAAACGTATGGGGTAAATGTCGTTTGCATTGGAAACAATGCTTTCTGTGGTTTTGTTCCTTTGTAATGCACAGGGGAACAAAGAGCAATATAATGGTAAACCACGACTGGCAACATAATCTGTGAACGCGGCAAATGTAACACCTGCGCACCTAGCGTTAGCTTAGCTTAGCTTACCCATCAACTATTCCTCAAACTCCACAGAAACTAAATAAAACTCACCAAACCCGCCCGTACTGTTTCATAAACCACTCACACTGACGTCGGGTCGACATAAACCCTTAATTCACCGACTTAGATGTGAAAAGAGTCTTTGGCTAAAGGCGTTTTTTCCACACTGGCCGGCCGACCGAGGCGAGCTAACGCTACTTAGCATCACGCTAGCTTCTCACTCATTCATTCAAATGCCAATATATAATGACAAGAATACCACCGGGATCAAAGATAAGCAGCAGAAAACACAAGACAAGCCAGCAACAGTATTCCCACATTTGTCATGAAATCAACGTCACACAAACAGCACACAAACCAGCACATAATCAACATTTAGTAACAGCAGGTAACTTATCATGTTACAGTATTTTAATTTTACACTTAAATTATGAGCCTGCAGTGTATAAGTTAGCATGCTGGCTAAACTTCCATAGAGGATACATCACTTACCTCAGATGAAGGTCAGAGAGGCGGAGCAGAGTTGAAGCCGAGTATTTCATGCACAGTCAAAAAGACAACAGCCAATCAGAGTTCTCCTGTCGAAGGTGTCGAATCAGATCCATCCTGTCTTCCCGCCTTTGGCGGAAGTGTAACATTATTAAAACCTAAGGCCTCCCAATGAGTAAAATGTATACATTTTCTTGAACTTTTGACTTTCCTAAAAATTACAATTAAATTCTACTAAGTGATTCAGAGCTGATTTTATTCTCACACAAATTAGTAAAATGCAATTAATAAAAACATCTAATTTGTTGAATTCAGCTCACTTTTATTCAAAACTGCACAAAGTCTTTTTTATTATATAAAGGTTACTATTATTTATTTATTAAATATGAATTAACCCCAGTCCCACTTTTTAGAGTGTATCAGGTCCCTGAAAGCAACAGATCAGAGAGAGACACTGAGAGAACGAAAGAGAGAGAGAGGGCAGCTAGTGGATAGAGTTGAGAAAGGGAAATATGCTTTACAGTTAGATGAATCCACAGATATATTAAACTCTGCCCAGCTGCTTGTTTTCATCAGATACAGTTTTGACGGAAAACGTAATGCTGTTTTGCTCCGCGCTGGAGTGGACGTGCACAGGTGTGGACATTTTTACAAAACTTAAAGAAGAGGGACTATCTTCTGAAAGCTGTATTGGTGTGTGTCGGGACAGGGCTGGAGCGATGCTGGGGGAAAGGCAGGACTGAAAGCGAGGGTCTTACAAGGGACAGTCACATGTAAATTCCACACACTGTATTATTCACAGAGAATCTCTTGCAAGCAAAACACTTGAACCAAAGCTTAAACATATTCTTGACATTGCGATAAAAATGGTCAACTACATAAAAACACGTCCACTCAATATCAGACTTGCTCTTGCGGGGAGATGTGCTGAGCCGCCTGCATGAGCTGCGGGACGAGGTGCGCATATCTCTGAAGGAGCATGGATCCCAGCTCGCTGACCACCTCACTGACCCTGACTGGTTAACAAGGCTGGCGTACTTGTGCGAAAAGACTTTCTCAGCCCTGACATACATAAAGAATGAATACAGAGCGCAGCTAAACGTGGAGAATGATCTCCGAGTCGCCGTCTCCAAAATAAAGCCGAGAATGGACTTGCTCTGCTCCATGCATATTGCCCACCTATCTCATTAGTGAGTTTAAGAAATGAAAGTAATGTTTAGGCTAAAATAAATAACCCTCGTTATGCATACAGACGCGCACAGACATCACCTGCGCACTTTTTTATACTTACAGTATATGCTCACTCAGCCCTGCTGTTTATACAGGGAGTTTCCCTGTATTCTGGTTATATTGTATTTCTTAAATTGCTATAAAATAATATCATGGCTGTAAACCTGTTGTTCTTGTGTTGTATTAATGCCCGTGTTTGCATAGGCCTAATCGTGCGTGTGCGTGGCTGTGCGCAACATTATATACCACATCCAGGGTCGGTGGGGGTCGCCAGTCTCTGGAACCGTTATTTTGGGGGTCGCGGGCTGAAAAGTTTGGGAACCCCTGCCCTACAGCAACACTCTACTCCCTCTGCTGGCACACTCTGGTAACTACAACTCATAGTGGTGTTAGTCTTAGTCTGACTTTTTACACATAAAACACAAAATGCTAGATCAGCTGGAAGTGACTCTGAACCCTGATGACAGTCACATATACTGCTTGAAAATACTCAAATATCAGAATGTGAATAATACAGACTACAGGCCCTCAAAACGTTGTTCTACTGCTTGATATGACTTTCTGATAATGAAACTTATTCCACATACTTTCCACCACGCACCCGCCATAGTATTAGCAGCAATTTAACAGTTAAAACACACACATGGTGCTGATAGGGTTGGTGTCTAAAATACAATCATTTGAATTCCAGGTCTTTAAAAGTCTTAAATATGTTCAAGTGGGTACAAATTATGTTAATGCTAATTTAATGCTACTGACATCAAGCTTCAGTTCTTTAAATACATTTTCAACCATAGTTATAGTTCTTTCTCAATGGCACACTGTAGTAAAACTACAAACAAGACCAATGTGGAACTAATACCTGATAAGTACAAACACCCTGGTCAGTACACTCAGCTTGGCTGTGGGAACAGCTATGAATACATACAATCTCTGCCTGTAGTTTGAGAGATAGCGTGGTGTTTCCATGGTTATTCTCTACTCGGCCACTTCACCCTATCTTCAATTATGGGGAAATGAAAGTGATTGTGGGACTCTGATATTCCTGCTTATCTGTTGTATTTGACATTCGTGTTAAATTTCATTCATTATGGTCCTGACAAGTTTTATATTTAACTTGTTGAAACCTGCAGAAACCCTGGATTTTGTTCTCTGCAGTGTTTTTAGACACTGCATATTTAAATAAATAAATGTATCGATGATTCAAAACAGAAACATACATATAGTCTTTCCTTTTTGGAAAGAGAAAAATTGAAAGTTTGCAGAGCTTTGACCCATAACCTCATCAATTCAAGAATTCTAGTTTTCCCCCTTATAGAGTTTGCCTGTAGATGTTCTTTTCTCCTGTTGCTATCTGAGGTCAAGAAAAGTGGAATTTGACAAAGGGTGATGATGCAGTTTGACAACTGTACCACTGAATAAGTGGTTATTTTTTTACACCAACATGAATAATTTGTTTCAAGACTCACTTTAAAAACAAAAATATTGGATTTCATTTTTTCACCAGTCAGTGCAGTCAGAACTGCACTGTGCTCAGCGCCATGGATCTACAGTGATGGAGGAGTTTAACTGTACAGAAGCTATTTCCATCGCAACATGGTCCAGGGCGGCAGGGTTTGTGAAGACCCAAACAGTGTCCGTGCTCCTTCTGCTCCGAGCCCAGCCAGGGACTCTGTCAGGAGCAGGTCAGCAACACTCTGAATTTATGACATCTGTGTTTAACCTAAACTTTTTGAGAGACTTGGATCCTGATGCAAATTCTCTGATTCACGGTGAACTTACCTCCTTTGGAGGATACAGCCTCAGACAGAGGATACCATATGAAACCAGGAAGTGGAGACAAGGAGGAGATTTAAATATTTAATGAAAAAAAACAATAACATGATGTACATACATATATACACAGGTTTAAGTTCCTCAACAGAGGAACTTAAACCAGGGGTGCTGCTGCATTTCCTCCAGAGTGGCACGGTCCTCAGGCTCTAAAGCCAAACACTTTGCCAAGAAGTCTTGGCAGTCTGTGAAGAGAGAGGACAGACGACAAAGAAATGATGAAGCTTGAATCTACAGTGATCAACTGTAACATGGAAGGAACATAATAACTGCACATTGAAACCAGCGTTGTCTCACCTTTGGACCACACAGAGCTGATTCGGAGTTCATTCCTGAGGAACCCTGTGGTGCGGAACCGGCTGAATCCATCCAGCATTTCAAAGAGCAATGCTGCCAACTGCCAGACTGTCGTGGGGCCGGCCATGTATTGCCAGTTGATGTGAAACTCTGGAGGAGCGTATGCTAGTGTTCCTACAATATGTAAAATAGAAGGAGACAGAAAAAAAAGCAATGGATGATTTACAGGCAGAGATTTTACAGTCAGATGAATGAAAAGCAGGATAACAAGACAGGTTGGCCGTACCAGAGAACTGGATGTAAATGCGGTTTTTCTTGCAAATGCAGCCACATCCAAAATCAATGAGCCGAACTCGATGGCCATCGGAGCTGAACTCGATGAGGATGTTCTCTGCTTTTATATCTCTGTGGAAGACGCCTTTGGCTTTCAAATCGATGGCAGCATCCACCAGCTGCTTCATGATGATCTGAGAAAGAGATAAAGAGTCACAAATGAGTTAGAGTGGTGAAGAAGGGACTCTGGATGGGACTGAAAAACACAGTCTATGTTGTTCTCCTGAGCAGTTTGAGGACTAAGCTGAGGTGCAATGGCCTTTCTTATTTCTGGGACGAGCAATTGTAAAAACGACCGAACACAAGGGCTATTTAATGGCTGTTGTGTAGCTTTTAATCGTAGTATGTGATCTGCTGACAACTTCAAAAAGGAATTTGTGCTGAAATAGTTTTCTCAATGTTTCAGCCAATAATATACCCATTAATTAAAACTCAAGAGCCCTTGATAAAGGGAAGGTTTCTAAAGACTGAATCTCAAATAATTTAATTTTGAAATTTAAAATGTTAGTTGTGATTGGACCCAAATGAAATATGGGTGTGATAGCAGCCAAACACTCTCCAGTGAAACTGATGATATTCAAATGAATGACCTTTTCAGTAGTAGTCTGGGAAACAGCTCACAAAAAGAATAAAGCTCCAGTACCTTTGCAACGTCCTCGGCCATCGGACCATAGTTCTCATCCATGAAGCGCAGCAGATCCATAGAGGGGACTGGCCTCTCCATGACCAGAATAACCTCTTGGTCCAGATCGTACCAGTCCAGTATCGACACGGCCGCAGATTTTCCCACAGTCACTGGTTCACCTGCGGCTTTGTGCATGAGCAGCACCTCCTTTGGAATCCTGCATGCCCTCCCATTTAACATCTAAAGGAAAAATATGTGTGTGTATCTCATCAACAACAAGGAAACAACAAAAACATAAAAGTTAAAGAATGATTTCAACAGTTGGTGCTGAGACAACAGATCACTCACCACTTTTTGACAGGGCACGTCACAGATGGGGATGTGTTTTATCGCCACCTACAGGACAGATCATGAGCACTTTGGTTATTCCAAGGGATGAAGTCACAGTATTTATGTTTGATGTGAGAATATTACATTAAATTATTTAATCACATCATATTATGTACTTACTGGTAAATCATCAGACCTTCTGTGGCCGGCATAAACTGAGCCAAAGCCTCCTTGACCAAGTTTTTTACGCTCCAAGTACTTGGCCTCGAAGTCAGCTGCACCAATGAACACAGACACAGACACATGGTTTAATATAGTTGTGAAAAAAAGATGGCATCACTACCTCTAACTTAATATTTTTTTTCCAGGACTGACATTTTGATATATTAACTCATGATCCACTTTTTCATATTTCTAAGGCTTTCAACCACCACATTTCAACATATGGAGTCTTTTCAGATGTTGTGGAAATAGCTCAGTGGAGCGAAACCATCAGATAGCTTCATGACAACTAAGTAAAATCAATCTGCCTGACAGTCGGCTGAAAGCTCTGAAAGATAAGTATTTGTTTGAATCATTTCATTTACATATCATATCTGGTTTGTTTAATCTGTGTCAATATTTACATCTAATCCTCAGGAAAAAAGTAAATAATTATATTTCTCAAAATGTAGAATTATTCCTTTAAGTTGGACAAGCCAGTTTTTCAAACACCGTGAACAACATCACAAAAAGAAAACTGAAATACCTCCCAACTGGAGTCAACACCAATCCCCATTTTAACATGATCATATTGCTTCCATGCAAACAGCAGCACATTTTCTTTAAAAGTAAGTCACCTCTGCTGGTGTGGCCTGACAACACTGTGCTCGTCACTGGAGCTGTGGACCACGATCACTGACTCCAGGGTTGATTGAGCAGGTTTGGTGTTGGCATCAGACATAACACCCCTCTGCCTCTTCAGTGGGGCTCATCTTCAGTGGTGGCCTTCCTCTTGGTGGCCTTACTCACAGAGCAATTACTTGCCAAGATGGCGATGGGCGAGATGGGGCGGCCAACCATCTCTACAAAAGAGGAAAAAAAACAGTGAGCATCAACCTGTTGACTGCATGTAGTGACTTCTGAATCCTATGACCACATAAGGATGATGACATTGGATGACTCTGCAAAGTTCTGTACCACATTCAACATTGTTTTGTAATTTTAAACAACAACATTTTAAAACTAAGTTCTTGCATTATGTGAACATGGCAAATACTGTTTGGTTAAGGTTAGTGAAAGTACTGTTTATTATTCACAATGACTCTGGCTACTTTCCTGCACAGTGTATGAGTAAATAAATATTATCAAGAGCCTGCAAATGAAATCCAGGAGATCAAGTCTGTTGATCTTTTAAAATCTTGATATCATGTTTTATTAATGCAAGTGAAAATAAACTGACAGTGAAGCACGAATAATATCAACTTTTTTCTATAAAACTGACTGTGTATCAAGATTTGTCCTGAAACAAGTGTCTGTATCATGGCACAAGAATGAATGAGGCACGTCAATGCACTAAAATAATCCAAATTTTAAAGAAATACTTGAAATAAAATGATTTGTGTTGGAAGTAGGTTGAAATATTATGAACGCCTTGCGAGGCCTCAAACTTGTTGAAGGAATAATACGCTGAAGTCAAGAATTAGTCTGGTACGCAAGTGCCAATAAAACCCAACACCATGTTGTATTTGCATTTCAAGTCTAGTGGTGGTGTCAATATTTGTATCTAATCCTCAGGAAGAAAGTAAATAATTATGTTTCTCAAAATTAGAATTCTTCCTTTAAGTTGGACAAGCCAGTTTTTCAAACACAGTGAACAACATCACAAAAGAAAACTGAAATACCTCCCAACTGGAGTCAACACCAATCCCCATTTTAACATGATCATATTGCTTCCATGCAAACAGCAGCACATTTTCTTTAAAAGTAAGTCACCTCTGCTGGTGTGGCCTGACAACACCGTGCTCTCTTCACTGGAGCTGTGGACCACGATCACTGACTCCAGGGTTGATTGAGCAGGGTTGGTGTTGGCATCAGACATAACACCCCTCTGCCTCTTCAGTGGGGGCTCATCTCCAGTGGTGGCCTTCCTCTTGGTGGCCTTCCTCTTGGTGGCCTTACTCACAGAGCAATTACTCTCCAAGATGGCGATGGGTGAGATGGGGCGGCCAACCATCTCTACAAAAGAGGAAAAAAACCAGTGAGCATCAACCTGTTGACTGCATGTAGTGAGTTCTGAATCCTATGACCACATAAGGATGATGACATTGGATGGCTCTGCAAAGTTCTGTTCACATTCAACATTGTTTTGTAATTTTGAACAACAACATTTTAAAACTAAGTTCTTGCATTATGTGAACATGGCAAATACTGTTTGGTTCAGGTTAGTGAAAGTACTGTTTATTATTCACAATGACTCTGGCTACTTTCCTGCACAGTGTATGAGTAAATAAATATTATCAAGAGCCTGCAAATGAAATCCAGGAGATCAAGTCTGTTGATCTTTTAAAATCTTGATATCATGTTTTATTAATGCAAGTGAAAATAAACTGACAGTGAAGCATGAATAATATCAACTTTTTTCTATAAAACTGACTGTGTATCAAGATTTGTCCTGAAACAAGTGTCTGTATCATGGCACAAGAATGAATGAGGCACATCAATGCACTAAAATAATCAACATTTTAAAGAAATACTTGAAATAAAATGATTTGTGTTGGAAGTAGGTTGAAATATTATGAACGCCTTGCGAGGCCTCAAACTTGTTGAAGGAATAATACGCTGAAGTCAAGAATTAGTCTGGTACGCAAGTGCCAATAAAACCCAACACCATGTTGTATTTGCATTTCAAGTCTAGTGGTGGTGTCAATATTTGTATCTAATCCTCAGGAAGAAAGTAAATAATTATGTTTCTCAAAATTATAATTCTTCCTTTAAATTGGACAAGCCAGTTTTTCAAACAGTGAATAACATCACAAAAAGAAAACTGAAATACCTCCCAACTGGAGTCAACACCAATCCCCATTTTAACATGATCATATTGCTTCCATGCAAACAGCAGCACATTTTCTTTAAAAGTAAGTCACCTCTGCTGGTGTGGCCTGACAACACTGTGCTCTCGTCACTGGAGCTGTTGACCACGATCACTGACTCCAGGGTTGATTGAGCAGGTTTGGTGTTGGCATCAGACATAACACCCCTCTGCCTCTTCAGTGGGGGCTCATCTCCAGTGGTGGCCTTCCTCTTGGTGGCCTTACTCACAGAGCAATTACTCGCCAAGATGGCGATGGGTGAGATGGGGCGGCCAACCATCTCTACAAAAGAGGAAAAAAACCAGTGAGCATCAACCTGTTGACTGCATGTAGTGACTTCTGAATCCTATGACCACATAAGGATGATGACATTGGATGGCTCTGCAAAGTTCTGTATCACATTCAACATTGTTTTGTAATTTTAAACGACATCAGGTTTTATTACATTATGTGAACATGGCAACTACTGTTTGGTTAAGGTTAGTGAAAGTACTGTTTTTTATTCACAATGACTCTGGCTACTATCCTGCACGGGTGTTCATGTAAAGACATATTATCAAGAGCCTGCAAAGTTTTACATGGTTGTGGTCAATGGAGGAGGAGAAGTACTAGTGTAAGACATGCAAAACAGCACCGTCAGTGCTCGGGCCCTAATAAAATGATTTGTATTGGAAATAGGGTGAAATATTATGCATGCCTTGCACTGAGCTCCACACAAAAAGACTTGACACATCTGGAGAAGTAGCTGTAACCCACCTGAACAATTCTTCAGATAATTGGACAAGGTTGTATCTTCCATGTCGTACAATAATCCAGATCAACAGAGATGTAGGTTGAAAAATATCCAAACGCAATATTTAATGTGTTTGAATAATCGAAACGTGTGTTTAGCTCTGTTGATATTAGGAGGACAACTGATTAAGTGATCTCATAAAGGCTTATGGCTTTGAAGTTACATTATAGCAAATTTAAAGCCACATTTCCTTTGACCTTTGATTGTATTAGTTCACAGAGCCTCAGAACAAGTTGCTCCACTTTGTTCACCATCTCGTCATCTAGTGTTTAAACCAAAACAATGTTTGTTTGTCACTATGAGGGACATCTGTCCAATCACACATGTAACTTATTGTACACATTGTGTTTTGGGTTATTTTAATCACTTCAGTTTCTTATTGAGCTGTGTCGTTTACAATGGAAATTATATATTTCAATAGGAACAATTCCACAGCATTATTGTGCACTTGCAGAAATTAACAAATAATAAATACACAATTGTTTCATTTTCATTTAGAGCATTTTAATGAGTGTTGCATTTTAATATTTTCATGTGTAACATTTAAGTGGCTGCTGTATATTCCCTCGCCAAGGAGGTAACTGGTTCCCTCCTGCCTTTGTTTTACGTAGGACAGGTATGAATGTAACAAGGGGGAGTAGCCTCCTGCTACAGTAGCATTTGAGGGATGTTGTATGTATAGATTGTCACATAGCTAATAGATCTGAACATATAATACATATAATTTAACATATTGTATATATATATATATCTGAGTTTTTGCATCTGAATTCTTGCAACTGAATTTTAGCAGTTGAATATTATACTTTGAACATTTTCAGACTGAATTTCAGCAGCAAAAATACAAATGAATAATTTCAATTTCAAAATCTAATGAGACTGATTTACTTCCACAGACCATCAAGGTGCAGATATTGGCTTGTCGTGATTCACATAAAACCCTGGCAGTCTGTTGCTTTATTTAGTTCTGCATGATGATCTAACCAAGGAACTCCATGTTGGTCTCTATCAGGTCCCTGAAAGCAACAGATCAGAGAGAGACACAGATAGAATGAGAGAGAGATACAAATAATACAAAGGTAGATAGACAGAGAGGAGGATTTTAATTTCAGTACATTTCAATACAGGCCTAGTTTAAAACAAAAAAGCACAACAGAATAAATGCAGTAATAAATGATTATGCTATGTTCATGCTCATAGAAGAGGGACTATCTTCGGAAAGCTGTATTGGTGTGTGGTCTGAAAAGTTTGGGAACCCCTGCCCTACAGCAACACTCTACTCCCTCTGCTGGCACACTCTGGTAACTACAACTCATAGTGGTGTTAGTCTTAGTCTGACTTTTTACACATAAAACACAAAATGCTAGATCAGCTGGAAGTGACTCTGAACCCTGATGACAGTCACATATACTGCTTGAAAATACTAAAATATCAGAATGTGAATAATACAGACTACAGGCCCTCAAAACGTTGTTATACTGCTTGATATGACTTTCTGATAATGAAACTTATTCCACATACTTTCCACCACGCACCCGCCGCCTCGGTCCACGCCCATTGTTACACCTGCCGATGTCTCGGTAGCTAGCATGCTACAACATGGTGTAAATGACGCAGTTTCGAGTTGAGTTCGAATGTCGGGGCTCTACACTTGGACGACACCACAGGAGCCGGATGGAGGCTTGTTATGTTTCTTTTCTGTTCTGACCAGAAACTGATGACTTGTCTGTTTTTTCAGCTCTTGAAGCCAAATACTTTTAGGCCATTAATCGCCATGTAGATTTGTATACACATTCACACAACACAGACGGATTGAGAATACTTTTGCACAATAATGGCCCCATAGTATTAGCAGCAATTTAACAGTTAAAACACACACATGGTGCTGATAGGGTTGGTGTCTAAAATACAATCATTTGAATTCCAGGTCTTTAAAAGTCTTAAATATGTTCAAGTGGGTACAAATTATGTTAATGCTAATTTAATGCTACTGACATCAAGCTTCAGTTCTTTAAATACATTTTCAATCATAGTTATAGTTCTTTCTCAATGGCAGTACACTGTAGTAAAACTACAAACAAGACCAATGTGGAACTAATACCTGATAAGTACAAACACCCTGGTCAGTACACTCAGCTTGGCTGTGGGAACAGCTATGAATACATACAATCTCTGCCTGTAGTTTGAGAGATAGCGTGGTGTTTCCATGGTTATTCTCTACTCGGCCACTTCACCCTATCTTCAATTATGGGGAAATGAAAGTGATTGTGGGACTCTGATATTCCTGCTTATCTGTTGTACTTGACATTCGTGTTAAATTTCATTCATTATGGTCCTGACAAGTTTTATATTTAACTTGTTGAAACCTGCAGAAACCCTGGATTTTGTTCTCTGCAGTGTTTTTAGACACTGCATATTTAAATAAATAAATGTATCGATGATTCAAAACAGAAACATACATATAGTCTTTACTTTTGGAAAGAAAAATTGAAAGTTTGCAGAGCTTTGACCCATAACCTCATCAATTCAAGAATTCTAGTTTTCCCCTTATAGAGTTTGCCTGTAGATGTTCTTTTCTCCTGTTGCTATCTGAGGTCAAGAAAAGTGGAATTTGACAAAGGGTGATGATGCAGTTTGACAACTGTACCACTGAATAAGTGGTTATTTTTTACACCAACATGAATAATTTGTGTCAAGACTCACTTTAAAAACAAAAATATTGGATTTCATTTTTCACCAGTCAGTGCAGTCAGAACTGCACTGTGCTCAGCGCCATGGATCTACAGTGATGGAGGAGTTTAACTGTACAGAAGCTATTTCCATCGCAACATGGTCCAGGGCGGCAGGGTTTGTGAAGACCCAAACAGTGTCCGTGCTCCTTCTGCTCCGAGCCCAGCCAGGGACTCTGTCAGGAGCAGGTCAGCAACACTCTGAATTTATGACATCTGTGTTTAACCTAAACTTTTTGAGAGACTTGGATCCTGATGCAAATTCTCTGATTCACGGTGAACTTACCTCCTTTGGAGGATACAGCCTCAGACAGAGGATACCATATGAAACCAGGAAGTGGAGACAAGGAGGAGATTTAAATATTTAATGAAAAAACAATAACATGATGTACATACATATATACACAGGTTTAAGTTCCTCAACAGAGGAACTTAAACCAGGAGTGCTGCTTTCCTCCAGAGTGGCACGGTCCTCAGGCTCTAAAGCCAAACACTTTGCCAAGAAGTCTTGGCAGTCTGTGAAGAGAGAGGACAGACGACAAAGAAATGATGAAGCTTGAATCTACAGTGATCAACTGTAACATGGAAGGAACATAATAACTGCACATTGAAACCAGCGTTGTCTCACCTTTGGACCACACAGAGCTGATTCGGAGTTCATTCCTGAGGAACCCTGTGGTGCGGAACCGGCTGAATCCATCCAGCATTTCAAAGAGCAATGCTGCCAACTGCCAGACTGTCGTGGGGCCGGCCATGTATTGCCAGTTGATGTGAAACTCTGGAGGAGCGTATGCTAGTGTTCCTACAATATGTAAAATAGAAGGAGACAGAAAAAAAAGCAATGGATGATTTACAGGCAGAGATTTTACAGTCAGATGAATGAAAAGCAGGATAACAAGACAGGTTGGCCGTACCAGAGAACTGGATGTAAATGCGTTTTTTCTTGCAAATGCAGCCACATCCAAAATCAATGAGCCGAACTCGATGGCCATCGGAGCTGAACTCGATGAGGATGTTCTCTGCTTTTATATCTCTGTGGAAGACGCCTTTGGCTTGCAAATCGATGGCAGCATCCACCAGCTGCTTCATGATGATCTGAGAAAGAGATAAAGAGTCACAAATGAGTTAGAGTGGTGAAGAAGGGACTCTGGATGGGACTGAAAAACACAGTCTATGTTGTTCTCCTGAGCAGTTTGAGGACTAAGCTGAGGTCCAAAGGCCTTTCTTATTTCTGGGACAAGCAATTGTAAAAACGACCTAACACAAGGTCTATTTAATGGCTGTTGTGTAGCTTTTAATCGTAGTATGTGATCTGCTGACAACTTCAAAAAGGAATTTGTGCTGAAATAGTTTTCTCAATGTTTCAGCCAATAATATACCCATTAATTAAAACTCAAGAGCCCTCGATAAAGGGAAGGTTTCTAAAGACTGAATCTCAAATAATTTAATTTTGAAATTTAAAATGTTAGTTGTGATTGGACCCAAATGAAATATGGGTGTGATAGCAGCCAAACACTCTCCACTGAAACTGATGATATTCAAATGAATGACCTTTTCAGTAGTAGTCTGGGAAACAGCTCACAAAAAGAATAAAGCTCCAGTACCTTTGCAACGTCCTCGGCCATCGGACCATAGTTCTCATCCATGAAGCGCAGCAGATCCATAGAGGGGACTGGCCTCTCCATGACCAGAATAACCTCTTGGTCCAGATCGTACCAGTCCAGTATCGACACGGCCGCAGATTTTCCCACAGTCACTGGTTCACCTGCGGCTTTGTGCATGAGCAGCACCTCCTTTGGAATCCTGCATGCCCTCCCATTTAACATCTAAAGGAAAAATATGTGTGTGTATCTCATCAACAACAAGGAAACAACAAAAACATAAAAGTTAAAGAATGATTTCAACAGTTGGTGCTGAGACAACAGATCACTCACCACTTTTTGACAGGGCACGTCACAGATGGGGATGTGTTTTATCGCCACCTACAGGACAGATCATGAGCACTTTGGTTATTCCAAGGGATGAAGTCACAGTATTTATGTTTGATGTGAGAATATTACATTCAATTATTTAATCACATCATATTATGTACTTACTGGTAAATCATCAGACCTTCTGTGGCCGGCATAAACTGAGCCAAAGCCTCCTTGACCAAGTTTTTTACGCTCCAAGTACTTGGCCTCAAGTCAGCTGCACCAATGAACACAGACACAGACACATGGTTTAATATAGTTGTGAAAAAAAGATGGCATCACTACCTCTAACTTAATATTTTTTTTCCAGGACTGACATTTTGATATATTAACTCATGATCCACTTTTTCATATTTCTAAGGCTTTCAACCACCACATTTCAACATATGGAGTCTTTTCAGATGTTGTGGAAATAGCTCAGTGGAGCGAAACCATCAGATAGCTTCATGACAACTAAGTAAAATCAATCTGCCTGACAGTCGGCTGAAAGCTCTGAAAGATAAGTATTTGTTTGAATCATTTCATTTACATATCATATCTGGTTTGTTTAATCTGTGTCAATATTTACATCTAATCCTCAGGAAGAAAGTAAATAATTATATTTCTCAAAATGTAGAATTATTCCTTTAAGTTGGACAAGCCAGTTTTTCAAACACCGTGAACAACATCACAAAAAGAAAACTGAAATACCTCCCAACTGGAGTCAACACCAATCCCCATTTTAACATGATCATATTGCTTCCATGCAAACAGCAGCACATTTTCTTTAAAAGTAAGTCACCTCTGCTGGTGTGGCCTGACAACACCGTGCTCTCGTCACTGGAGCTGTGGACCACGATCACTGACTCCAGGGTTGATTGAGCAGGGTTGGTGTTGGCATCAGACATAACACCCCTCTGCCTCTTCAGTGGGGGCTCATCTTCAGTGGTGGCCTTCCTCTTGGTGGCCTTACTCACAGAGCAATTACTTGCCAAGATGGCGATGGGTGAGATGGGGCGGCCAACCATCTCTACAAAAGAGGAAAAAAAACAGTGAGCATCAACCTGTTGACTGCATGTAGTGACTTCTGAATCCTATGACCACATAAGGATGATGACATTGGATGACTCTGCAAGGTTCTGTACCACATTCAACATTGTTTTGTAATTTTAAACAACAACATTTTAAAACTAAGTTCTTGCATTATGTGAACATGGCAAATACTGTTTGGTTCAGGTTAGTGAAAGTACTGTTTATTATTCATAATGACTCTGGCTACTTTCCTGCACAGTGTATGAGTAAATAAATATTATCAAGAGCCTGCAAATGAAATCCAGGAGATCAAGTCTGTTGATCTTTTAAAATCTTGATATCATGTTTTATTAATGCAAGTGAAAATAAACTGACAGTGAAGCACGAATAATATCAACTTTTTTCTATAAAACTGACTGTGTATCAAGATTTGTCCTGAAACAAGTGTCTGTATCATGGCACAAGAATGAATGAGGCACATCAATGCACTAAAATAATCCAAATTTTAAAGAAATACTTGAAATAAAATGATTTGTGTTGGAAGTAGGTTGAAATATTATGAACGCCTTACAGGCCTCAAACTTGTTGAAGGAATAATACGCTGAAGTCAAGAATTAGTCTGGTACGCAAGTGCCAATAAAACCCAACACCATGTTGTATTTGCATTTCAAGTCTAGTGGTGGTGTCAATATTTGTATCTAATCCTCAGGAAGAAAGTAAATAATTATGTTTCTCAAAATTATAATTCGTCCTTTAAGTTGGACAAGCCAGTTTTTCAAACACAGTGAACAACATCACAAAAAGAAAACTGAAATACCTCCCAACTGGAGTCAACACCAATCCCCATTTTAACATGATCATATTGCTTCCATGCAAACAGCAGCACATTTTCTTTAAAAGTAAGTCACCTCTGCTGGTGTGGCCTGACAACACTGTGCTCTCGTCACTGGAGCTGTGGACCACGATCACTGACTCCAGGGTTGATTGAGCAGGGTTGGTGTTGGCATCAGACATAACACCCCTCTGCCTCTTCAGTGGGGGCTCATCTTCAGTGGTGGCCTTCCTCTTGGTGGCCTTACTCACAGAGCAATTACTCTCCAAGATGGCGATGGGTGAGATGGGGCGGCCAACCATCTCTACAAAAGAGAAAAAAAACCAGTGAGCATCAACCTGTTGACTGCATGTAGTGACTTCTGAATCCTATGACCACATAAGGATGATGACATTGGATGACTCTGCAAAGTTCTGTATCACATTCAACATTGTTTTGTAATTTTGAACAACAACATTTTAAAACTAAGTTCTTGCATTATGTGAACATGGCAAATACTGTTTGGTTAAGGTTAGTGAAAGTACTTTTTATTATTCACAATGACTCTGGCTACTTTCCTGCACAGTGTATGAGTAAATAAATATTATCAAGAGCCTGCAAATGAAATCCAGGAGATCAAGTCTGTTGATCTTTTAAAATCTTGATATCATGTTTTATTAATGCAAGTGAAAATAAACTGACAGTGAAGCACGAATAATATCAACTTTTTTCTATAAAACTGACTGTGTATCAAGATTTGTCCTGAAACAAGTGTCTGTATCATGGCACAAGAATGAATGAGGCACGTCAATGCACTAAAATAATCAACATTTTAAAGAAATACTTGAAATAAAATGATTTGTGTTGGAAGTAGGTTGAAATATTATGAACGACTTACAGGCCTCAAACTTGTTGAAGGAATAATACGCTGAAGTCAAGAATTAGTCTGGTACGCAAGTGCCAATAAAACCCAACACCATGTTGTATTTGCATTTCAAGTCTAGTGGTGGTGTCAATATTTGTATCTAATCCTCAGGAAGAAAGTAAATAATTATGTTTCTCAAAATTAGAATTCTTCCTTTAAGTTGGACAAGCCAGTTTTTCAAACACAGTGAACAACATCACAAAAAGAAAACTGAAATACCTCCCAACTGGAGTCAACACCAATCCCCATTTTAACATGATCATATTGCTTCCATGCAAACAGCAGCACATTTTCTTTAAAAGTAAGTCACCTCTGCTGGTGTGGCCTGACAACACCGTGCTCTCGTCACTGGAGCTGTGGACCACGATCACTGACTCCAGGGTTGATTGAGCAGGGTTGGTGTTGGCATCAGACATAACACCCCTCTGCCTCTTCAGTGGGGGCTCATCTTCAGTGGTGGCCTTCCTCTTGGTGGCCTTACTCACAGAGCAATTACTCGCCAAGATGGCGATGGGTGAGATGGGGCGGCCAACCATCTCTACAAAAGAGAAAAAAAACCAGTGAGCATCAACCTGTTGACTGCATGAGTGACTTCTGAATCCTATGACCACATAAGGATGATGACATTGGATGGCTCCGCAAAGTTCTGTATCACATTCAACATTGTTTTGTAATTTTAAACGACATCAGGTTTTATTACATTATGTGAACATGGCAACTACTGTTTGGTTAAGGTTAGTGAAAGTACTGTTTTTTATTCACAATGACTCTGACTACTATCCTGCACAGTGTTCATGTAAAGACATATTATCAAGAGCCTGCAAATGAAATCCAGGTGATCAAGTCTGTTGAACGAACAAGGTGTTAGAAGAAAGCTCACAGTTTTCAAAAGACTTCATCATCAATGTCTTGAGGCCCTTTTCACAAAGTTTTACATGGTTGTGGTCAATGGAGGAGGAGAAGTACTAGTGTAAGACATGCAAAACAGCACCGTCAGTGCTCTGGCCCTAATAAAATGATTTGTGTTGGAAATAGGGTGAAATATTATGCATGCCTTGCACTGAGCTCCACACAAAAAGACTTGACACATCTGGAGAAGTAGCTGTAACCCACCTGAACAATTCTTCAGATAATTGGACAAGGTTGTATCTTCCATGTTGTACAATAATCCAGATCAACAGAGATGTAGGTTGAAAAATATCCAAACGCAATGTTTAATATGTTTGGATAATCGAAACGTGTGTTTAGCTCTGTTGATTTTGGGAGGACAACTGATTAAGTGATCTCATAAAGGCTTATGGCTTTGAAGTTACATTATAGCAACTTTAAAGCCACATTTCCTTTGACCTTTGATTGTATTAGTTCACAGAGCCTCAGAACAAGTTGCTCCACTTTGTTCACCATCTCGTCATCTAGTGTTTAAACCAAAACAATGTTTGTTTGTCACTATGAGGGACATCTGTCCAATCACACATGTAACTTATTGTACACATTGTGTTTTGGGTTATTTTAATCACTAAAGCTATTATGCAAAGTTTATGTTTCTTATTGAGCTGTGTAGTTTACAATGGAAATTATATATTTCAATAGGAACAATTCCACAGCATTATTGTGCACTTGCAGAAATTAACAAATAATAAATACACAATTGTTTCATTTTCATTTAGAGCATTTTAATGAGTGTTGCATTTTAATATTTTCATGTGTAACATTTAAGTGGCTGCTGTATATTCCCTCGCCAAGGAGGTAACTGGTTCCCTCCTGCCTTTGTTTTACGTAGGACAGGTATGAGTGTAACAAGGGGGAGTAGCCTCCTGCTACAGTAGCATGAGAGGGATGTTGTTTGTTGATTGTCACATAGCTAATAGATCTGAACATATAATACATATAATTTAACATATTTTATATATATATATAAAAAATATGTTAAATTCGAGAGATATAGAGGGAGAGGGAGAGAGAGAGAGAGAGAGAGAGAGAGAGACCAATGTAAACTCCAATGTAAACCCTGAAGCAGCACAGCTAACACAGCTCTAGGTCTTGGGAAACTTTAATTTCAGGTGACATAGATAAATACAAACAAAAATAAAATCAATTCATAGCAAATATATTAAAATGTCAGTCCTGGAAAAAAAT
The DNA here is from genome assembly GCF_022539355.2 of Hippoglossus stenolepis. Lineage (NCBI taxonomy): Eukaryota > Metazoa > Chordata > Actinopteri > Pleuronectiformes > Pleuronectidae > Hippoglossus > Hippoglossus stenolepis. The sequence continues at coordinate 9,080,943 of NC_061493.1, forward strand.
ATATATTAAGTTAGAGGTAGTGATGCCGATCAGATACAGATCAGAGAGAGACACAGATAGAATGAGAGAGAGATACAAATAATACAAAGGTAGATAGACAGAGAGGAGGATTTTAATTTCAGTACATTTCAATACAGGCCTAGTTTAAAACAAAAAAGCACAACAGAATAAATGCAGTAATAAATGATTATGCTATGTTCATGCTAATCTGGCATTTGTTTGGAGATTATATGACAATTCCCACATAAGCAGAGAGTTAATATGAACATAATCTATGAAAGACAATGAGGGTTCTGTTCTCTTCCAAGCTCATTCACACACTTTCTTGGACAACAAACAACCACAGTTGAAGGAAGGAATCATCTCAGAGAAGAGAGACATCTAGCGTCTGTGTCTCTAATGAAAAAGTGGATATTTGAGGGGTTATCGTGGGACTCTGTTGGTCTGAAGGGTGAAACGACAAACTCCCTCCAGAACACAGCCATGTTGTGCAGCCTCTGACTGCAGCTCCATCGAAATCATCCAACACGCCTTTCATTTCATCTCAGGCTCCTCTCCTTCCCCCATCATTACTCGAGTTGCTCGCCACCTACTTTCCACCACGCACTCTCCGCCGCGGTCCACGCCCGAGCTGCCGACGTCAGCCACTGCGCGCTGCCGGCTCACGGTGCGTTCACGGACAGAGAAAAGTCGGATTTAAGAACGCTGCGTGCCTTCAACCCAACTTTAAGGTCACCACATTGTATTTGTTGTGTAGCTTCTTGTTTCATTTACGCAAAACTATGCTCAGTGTACAAGAATGCTGGGCGATTATACTTGTGAATTTTGCATCAACGTATGAAAGTAGTTCGACAGCTATTTTATAGTTTCTTTTTCTACGTCTGTTTTAGTTGTGACTTTCTTTTGGACTTTAAGTTAAACTCATGAATAATAAAACGACATTGAGGTAATTGCATCGACAGAATAAGCGCACTGGTGTGGTGGTTTCAGAAATGTAAACACATAAGCACCTCCTGCTCATTTGTTACTGACTGCGTGTGAACGCATCGTCAGTCGGGACCAGGGGGCGTAGGTTTGACCGGCAGCGGCTTCTCCGAGCATCAGACACAATGAACCGTCAGGCGGCGAGGCGCACACGCGTTGGCCCGGAGGAACTGACCCGGTTTTAGCCCGTTATCGTTTACATCCGCGCCTTTTCTTTGACTTACTGAGTCATTTCCTAACTACCGAGGCGCTGCATGGCGGTAACAGGGCTCCGCTGGACACGGTTGGATCGTCGAGTTTGATAAAAACGAGGTCGGGATCAGTCAACCGTTAGCCCCTCCTGGTGGATCTTTCTGGTTTTTTTGTTCTGTTTTACCGCTTAAAGTCAACAAAACCAGGCAGGGAACCATGTCGCTGACTGCCTCGTCTGATTATTTCGCCGCCGAGTGTCTGGTGTCGATATCCAGCGGTCCCGTCCTGCACCGACCCACCCCGGTCGCCCCCGCCAGCCTGCCCACCACGGCGGGCCTTCTCCCCGGGGAGACCGACGGGACGAGCGAGGACAGGGAGGTGCGGGAGACGCTGCGGCTGGAGGGGGCGAACATGATGGCGGTGGCCGGCATCCTCACCGACCTGCACGGCAAGTTCCGGCCCATGTCGGCCTACTCGGAGAGCAGCAACTCGTCATGTGGTGGGGAGAGCGGTTACACCACGTTGTCCGACCCCACCACCCCTACCATGACCCCCTCCGCCACCCCGGTGCCCGGGCAGCAGATGAGGGGAGGAGGAGGCGTGGGCCCCCCCCGGTCCCCGGTGAAGCGACACCAGTGCACTTTTGACGGATGCGACAGAGTTTACGGGAAATCGTCCCACCTGAAGGCGCACATCCGGACACACACAGGTACGGCCACAACAACACGCTCAGTCCACATGTCGCACACGCACACACACATCTGACCCTTGATTCTAAACTTTGTCCCCAGCCTCTGCTTTGTCACCCACATCGTTATTAACCATTAAATCAGATCATGGGTGGAAGCTCTTTTGTACTTCCCGGGATTAGCTAACAGCAGCGTGGCGGCGGCGGCAGTTCCCCCAATCCCCATTAACCGTCGACTTGGTTCAGTAACGTGGCCAAACAAAGAGGGAACGACAGAAAAACTCCCCTTCAGAGACTGTGACAAAGAAGTAAACTAACAAAAGAACTGGGCTGGACGTTAAAACCGGTGACGAAGGTCTTCCTCCCGGCCGCATTTGCATATGAAATGAACGTAAGACGAAACCTTAACGTCGGTGGCACAGAGTTCATTGTCGGACACAGCCTGTCCTGTTGATGGCGGTAGCAAGTGCTCGATGTGTGGCTGTGTAGCACATTAACTTCATGATCTCTGCCGATGAGCTGCAACTGACTGTATGTGTTGTCAAACCTCTTTAAAGGGATCTTGTACAAAAGATGCTCATCTACTTTTCATCAGTTTTTGGTGTTTAGCTGTGGAGGTGTCACTGAAAACTTGTCTCATAGCCCCCATTGTAAAGCCTGGTTTCAGCTGGAACCAAATCAGACTGCTATCAAAGCTCCAGCCCTGAGTAAAACGTGCGGGTGGTTTTCTTTCTCCCCTGCTGTAAAACGAGGGGAATCGGTGTGTTCAGGATCACTGAGCAGGCGCAGACGGATTAAGGGCAGGAAAGAAACTGTGGTGGGAACGCCCACAAAGTGTCCCTGCAACAAACAACGTGGCCCCGGCTTTGTGATCTTGAAAATGGCACCGAGCAGCATCCCACTCGCTCATCGTGGCTTGACTCATGTTGCCTGGCAGAGATTAAGGCTAGGAGTGGTTTAGGAAGACTAATCTGCAGGATCTAAATCCTAGATATGTTTTGACACGTATTTAACTATGACAAGATTACTTTTTTTTCCCCCCATAAAGGAAATGCAGGCAGTAGACTCGTCACTATCTTAAATGTAGTCAGTTAAACTTAATTCATTAAAATATTCATAGTGACCAAAAACAATCCTCACTCTGTCCTATGAAGTATAATGTTATTATTATCTATGAAGAACAACTTAAAACAGACTATAAACTGTTTGCATGTTGCCTTACACATTAATATAACAAAACATATCTTGCTTTGTAGTAACAGTTAAATACTATGCCCTGCTAATATTTAACGTATAGGAAGGATGAAATAATAAAATGGGCAACCCACCTATTACATAGGCATGAATTGGATTTCTTAGAACTTGTATTTTTGCTGATTAATTGATAAATTGGCAAATGGAAACTTAATTTTTCAAGCTCAAATGCCAAACACTCCCCAGTTTCAGACTTGTAGTTGTGAAGATAAGTTTTGTTTTGTTGTGTTGTGTCTTTTACGGTTTTGAAGACTGCAGACATTTTTAGGTAACATTTATTCTTGCACTGAATGATAAAAGCAACCTAGAAAAGACATATTAATTCATTAATGAAAATATTTGCACATTTTTGTGTATTGATGAAACTCTGCACTGTATAGGTGCTACACTGGGTTGCCAAGCATTCTCCCAACTGATACTGGCCTGCTTTCAGTCAAACACATCTGTTGCATGCTTGTAGTCATGGTGACTTGGTGGATTGTTATTTGTCACTGACATGGCAGTAAATGGTTGTCCCTGCTCTTTTCCTTCTCTGTGCTGCAGGTGAGAGGCCCTTCCCCTGCACCTGGCCCGACTGTGAGAAAAAGTTTGCCCGTTCCGATGAGCTCGCCCGCCACACCCGCACCCACACAGGAGAAAAGCGCTTCCTGTGCCCACTGTGCGACAAGCGCTTCATGCGCAGCGACCATCTGATCAAGCACGCCCGTCGCCATCCCGACTTCCAGCCCTCCATGTTGGGACGCAACAAGGGTACATCCTCTGCTTCCAGTCCGGCCCTGCACCATTAGGATGGTGCGTGTCTGGGTTTCCTGTGCACTGGGATCAGCAGCAGCACGGAAGCTTGCGGTGGTTTCAACTTAACCAGCTACAATCAGATCCACCGATAAGGATTTAGAAATACGGTGTTGTACTCCAAAATGCACACATACACACATTGTACACGAGTGAACACACAGAGCTGGAAGTGAGGAGCACGTAGCCTCATCTCTCCATCCACCCAGATGAGTCATGTGACCACTATCCACCTGCTCAACTTAACCAGGGTTGGTTTTCACGAATGTTCCAAATTTATGAGAACCAAGGATTTGTTTAAGAAATGTGTTTTTTGATTCCGCTTATCGTTTCCTGAGAGCAAAGTTTGGACTTTCTGCACTTCATTTACATGGCTGCTTACACATGGATCAAACCACGTGTATAATGTTTACAATATGGCAGACTGGAGCGAGTTTTTCAAGTGTAGCTACTCATCACAAAAGAATGAAATGAAGTGACATGAAACTACACAGTAATAAATACATGCAGGGGAGGGAAGTTAATCCAATATGATGACACATTTACTACAGAAAGGTGTAAAAATGCAGGGTGTTTCTAATGCTGTATTGTGACATAGTGAAATTAAACGGTGAAAACCTTTTATATGAAAAGAACTAGATGAGAGAGTCCGTTTTTGGTTTATCCCCTGAATTATACACCAGTAAAGTCAAGGTACTTCATCACATTGATGCAAAAAATCAGTAAAACCAGTTGTGCCACCCAGCTGTCGTGCTCATTGACTCGTAATGCCCGACTTTAAAGCCTCAAAGTGAAAATTGCAGCCATAAAAACCATTAACATTGTGCAACAGAATTATTTTTTCTTTTAACTAAGAACAAATCAAAAAAATAACTTCATTCATGACAGGTTTATGGCAGTTCAAACCTTATTTTCAACATACTTCGGTTTTCCTTCTCAATCAGGATTCGATAAGATTTGGAATCATTAAGCACCGACCCTAAATACAACCTCATTTCTCAAACAAACACTTTCACAAATTGCAGGGATTTTTCACGTTTTCTGTACAAATCTACACATTCATCAAAAGCCAAAACTTCTGTTTTCTCATGGTTTATTTCCTGGTTGTTGTGCTTTTAAGTACCATTTCTTTACCATGAGTAGCACAATATTGTGATGTTAGCTAGCGAGGCAGTGACTAGGAGCTTTTTAGCTTTTTTTGTAGCTTTGAGTTTTAGTGGTGACACATTCCTTAATTTTTTTATCGCATAACCATCATTGAGGTGATATTTGTCTATATATTTTTTTCTCGTGTATATTGAGTTTAATAGATCAAATATGACTTTTTTCCAGAAAGTGGGTCAGACTTCACTCTAGAAAAGCTGTATGCACGCCATCCTCAAGTTTAGATGAGTTATTCATGAAACGCTGACACATAATACACAGTAGTATTATCTCTAATACTGATGCAAATGTATATAAGCTTTAAGCTTTTAATGTAGAGACATGGTAATGCTACTAGCAGCAGATTTAATACATGTGATGAATTGTAGTCCTTATATTAGGGGTAACAGTATACGCTTGATAGGATGAGATTGCTTGTGAGTGTTGGTGTGTATTTTTTTTAGTAGATATTTTTTGTTAGTGGCTGAACTGGAGAATGTGTGTATGCAATTGTATGAAAATATTTAGGGACAAAAACATGACATTAGGTGAGCTTGATATTCGACTTTCCAAGTAAAGGCGTTCACCCCCGTGCTCAACAGGGGCGCGGGGAGCACATTTCAGGATCAGGTGTGCCGGGTTTTATTCACACAGTGTAAGTTTCAGCAGCAGTTAAAACAAAGTTTATAACTTCAAGTGCTGGAAAAATAATTCCCATTCTAACCCTGTGTGTGCGGGAATCAAATCTGGTATTAGAATTATTAAAGTAATTTAAACAAAGTCGGGGAAAGATGATACCACTAGAGCTTTATTGTGAAGGGCATTTTAACTTGTCGCTCAGGTGTAACTAACTTAAACAATGGCTCTGTGCAGTGAACCATTGAACCAGCGTTAACAAGACTTGTACAATACTTCTAAATGGAATGCAGCCGTTAATGTTATTACCATAGACTGCACAGAAAGATGGACGACATGATTGCGCCCCAAAAGTGAAGCCAAAGCGCCTCGATCCCCACCTGGTGGCTGGCTGCAGTATTGGTCATTAAGCACGCCACCTCCATCTTAGTGAGACATGGACCAAACAAACAAACAAAAAAAACATTCTCAAAGTTTGTTTCTGACATTTTAGATAGTTCTTATTACATTGATGTGTTTTCACATGCAAGTTTTCCCATTTAATTTGGTTTTAATTAGTTATTTTATGCAATCGAAATGAGGTGAAACATCTCGATGGATAGCTGAGCCTGACTCATGATTGGTCGAGCACGCGTGTTTACGATATTTTGCGTGTTTACGATATTTCGCCAGCACGGCTCCATCCCCTGACCGCCTTACTGCGCAGATTCTGGTGCGCAAGACTGCAGCGTTCACATCTTGGGCATTTTGGCTTCATTTCTGGATAGTGAGAGGAAGTGGAAATGTTTCGTTCATCTTTATATACAGTCTGTGGCTATTGCATTTGTGTTTGATACATTAAAATGGCCACTGTAATAAAGGTTTAGTTCTATACTGGGTCCAACAAAACTTGGCACCTAAATTAAATATTCCTTGTGGAGTAACATTTGACTGAATCAAGTAAACATCAAGTAAAGTAGACGTTTAAACCCATTTGAGCACATGCATTGTCCAGGTCCGAGTCTAGAGACGTTGAATCTTTTTTTATTTTCTTTTTTAATGTTTCCACACTGTTTGTCCAACTCGTGGACGTATTCCTTTATCTCAGTGAACAACAATTCTTCAGGAAAACTCTGAAAGCCTTAAACTATGTCATAACTACTTTGCACCATGTTTACAGTTGGATCATTGTATAGGTATATATATGCCCTCCTGCGGGCTCATCAGATACTCATTATGCAATATGGCACTTTTTCCTTACAGGTGTATTCGGTTGAATAGTGTAATGGCTTGCACTGTTACTATGCTTCTACAAGCAAGCACTGTGGAACTTTGCTGATGTCTCTAATAACTAATGGTTTGTAAAACTGCCTTCTTGTCCAAGTGCTTTAGAAAGCGTGATAAAAGAACTGAGTTGTTGTTTTTTTTGTTTTTGGTGTTTGCGTAGTCATCCAGGCCATCTTATGTTGAATTTGTTTTGATTAGGTTTTTTTAAATTATTTTTGTTTCTACAGACTTCATCATCACTCCCAGATCTGTTGACTTTGTTTCCTCCACACTTAAAAAGAACAACTTCAGGTGTCTTCCTCATTCATACTTCGAACCATCCTCATATCACCATTTCACTGTTGATCTGTTCATTTTAATACAAACTGTACTCATCCAAGTGAATACAAGGCTTTGACATTGTGTGCACATTTCCTCTGAGGTTTAATCTGTTGACGGTTTTTGGTCGCTGCTGGCAGTGACCTTGAACACATGGACTGTTTAACAAAGAATCACACACCTAATACCTACTTGTTTTCTACGAAATCTATCCTTCCATCTCTCCTCATTGATGGAAGTGTCTCTACACTCAGACTCTGTCCAGATCTCAAAGCTACAATATCACAAGAACAACATACCTCACGGATTTTTCCTTTTTTCTTTTCTTTGCGGTATCTGTGCAGCATCCATCCAACTTGTTTTTCAGAAATTCATATAAAGCCATCGAGCCTTGGGTTTCAGAAATGAGTTTTTATCAGCTAGATGGTCTGTAATGTGCCCATGTCTTTCCTGTTGTCTGTATATGCAACATTACTACTACCTGTGTAGCAGCAGAATTTCCTTCTCCCTGCCTCAGTGACATTCTGTTGTTAGTTGACAGTGGTAAATGAATCTGCTGGATAAATCCTGCACCGCAGCCTCTGTCTGTAAAGCTCAGCAGCTGCTTGGTTTGCCAAGGGAAAGACTCGCTGCTGGCTGCAGGACAGAGGCTGAAAATGTAAAAAGTAGACCGTCACTTCACTGCAGATATCAATTGAACGAGCTCAGTCCAAATCTATTTGTTCATATCACTGAAAGTGGCTTGATGACAGACGAGCATTATCCACTTTGGATTTTACTTTTTGCTGCGCTGCCTTGCTGAGAAAAAAAACCCACGATGATTTCTCTCGTCACCACACTAATTCAGATATGCACATTGTACAGAAACTGATGTTTTTTTAAATTGATGCCTAATTTTTACATTAATGTAATTTTTAAAAGAAATCCTCTTATCAAAGCTTTAGTTAAGGTGAATAGGAGGAGCTGTGGAACTAAATAATTGCTGCAACAAGCTGTTTTGATATTTATATTCTCAGGTGTCTAAAATTTTGAGCATTGGACTTTCAAAAATATCCTTTGCAACACCGAAGTACAAGCATGTTTTATATCTTTTGTTATGCTGATTAATTTATTACAAAAAAAGTATCATTTGTGTGGTTTAATTATTCTTTTCATTACTCACTTTGTGATATGGAACAATACTAATATGAAATGGTTCCATTGTTTGCTTGACATGAAAATTCCAGTGCTTTTTTTTTTTTTTTTTAAATAAAAATCCTTAAGTTGACTGCTGTGTTTCCTCTGGTCATTGAAGGTACATCAAACGTGTCAGCCATAACAACATATGGACAGGAATATATATTTGAGGAATAATAGCTCAGCTGATTTCACTTGTCCAAAACATGTTTTTTTGAGAAGCATAATGTCATTACTGTTACAGAAAATTACATTCTGACCCATTGATGCACCTCAGGCTTTGTAACTAGTGAGAAGTGGCTGAGCTGTAGTTTTGGATTTATGTCTCTATCTAAGGCTCGTCTCTGAAAGATGCTGGTTCTGCTCTTTTTCCTTAGAATTGCATATTGCTCGGTTTCTTATAATAATGTGAAAGGTTTCTATTTTAACAAGATCCTTTTTATAGGGGAACAAGACATTTTTACATTAATGCAGCTTTCACTGGTGCGGTTCTCTGACTTCTTCTCACAGTCCGAATACATGCAGGTCAGGTTATTTGGCAGCACTAAATTGTGATTGATTGGTGACTTGTCCAGAATCTACGCTGCCTCTCACCGGATGGATGGACGGATTAATCGATATTTCAAATACCCTGTCAAAATGTGAATCTTTTTTTCAATGATGGTAGCATTATGATGACGTACCTGCCTGTAGATATTATGAACGGGTGTATTCCTGGACTTAATATTCCAAATCTATTGAAATGTTTGCCACGGTCTTTACAGCTTGTCTTGGTGAGTATAAGGCAACTACCTTAGGCTGAAAAACCTGACTGTGGGTTAGTTTGTAAATCTGCACCAATTTAGTCCGATATCACCTGAAATGATCACGACTTCAAGTTGAGTCCTCAAGAAGATACTTGAGCTAAAATGGAAATGTTTAGACTTTTTGGGGGGGATTGAGTTTTATCAAATGACCCAATTGGGACCAGATGGTATTTTATCTTTAAACAAACCACTTGCACAGAGAGGGTGGGTAGATGAGATCAGCAGCCCCCTGTTCCCTCTTGTTGTTCAACTGGCCTGGCTTTGTGCCATGACATGTGTCTCCCTCAGAGTTCATCTCTGTTTCCACTATCAGAGAGGGGAGGCCCGCCACCACGTGCAGGTTGAGAAACCACATGTGGAAACCCAGGCCCCGCAGCTTCCTGCTCACGCCTGTGTTTGGCCCCGTCCCTGTCCCAGTCTGTCTCCACTTCCTCGTCGTCCCAGATGGTGGACGTCTCGGTGTCGCTGAGGTAGCCGGGCTCCCCTGTGTAGTGTGTGGGGAAGAGCAAGAGAGGCTCCACGGAAAACGCTCTCAGCTCCCTCTGCTCAAAATGCTGCTTGTACTCATCTCTGAGGAGAGAAGGAAGTGGGCATGTTTGAAAATGATGAACGAGGCCGTTTCACTTCACTGTAGACTCGACTACAAGAGGCTCTTACTGTCATTCAAAGTTTAACATTTGATCGTACAAACAGTACATGAGACTCACTTGGGGTGTTTGTTGAACATGATGGGTAGGAACTCATCCACAGGAAGCATTTTGTGCAGGGGTTTGGCCTGCAGGAGCTTTTGGGCCCCCTGCAGGGACAGGACGTAACCCAGAGTCCAGTAGGAGTAACCAGGGTGCACGAGGTTACTCACTCCCTTCACCCAGCTCTCTGGCTCCTTCACTTGTAGCCGTTTACGACCCACATAACTTCAGGGAGACAGGTCAGTGAGTGATAAAAAGATATTCCAAAAGTCCTTATCTGCACAATTATCTGTAATAGTAACATGCAGAATACGAATTCACTTACATCAGGTCCCAGTCCAGTCCCACTGTCATCACATTGTCCATAATGGCCTCCAGCCTGCTTCGAAATCTGGCCTCAAATCTCACATCATCCTCCAGCAGAAGCACATGCTGCAGTTTCTGCTGCACCACCTAGGGGGCGACACATAGCAGCCATCATCATCAACAGCTTATTATGTCCATACTGCCTCATTAGTACCAACTCCTCGGCATTGTCTGTGAACTGAGCTGCGCTGAGGAGTGTGTCGTGCACAGTGTGTATTCGTACCTGCTTCCAGATGTTGTAGTGACTGAGGAAGCAGCCGATCTCTCCTCTGGTCAGCACACGCTCTGAGTACGGGTCCTTGTACCCAGGCAGCATGTCGATGCCCATGGCCTGCAGCTGAGAGGAGTTCAAGGCTCTGTGTGTGGAAAACATATATGTATATACAAATAGATGTCATCAGTGTAAGACAGGGAAAAGATTCCTGACCAGTGGAGCCTTGTTTATTTAATGCTAAAGACACAAAATCCCACTATTAAAGATACTTGCATCTTTACAAACAGAAATTATGATTAAATTCTCACATTATAAGTCACATTTCTACTAAGTGGCGAGAGAGGCATCCCATTCCTTTCCATTCTGAGTAATTATACTGATAGACCACAGTATATATTTAATCTATTACAACAGCCCTGGATTTGAAACTTTAGTCAAGTACCAAAGTATTAGTAGTTTTTATTTGAATATATATCACATATGTATAAACACCATGTTACTTTTGAAGATGGTCAAGGTGGAACATGTATTTTTATTTAATTTCTATACTGTTGAGAATTTGTTCATAGAAAACATCAGATTTTAGAGTCTTGTGAAAAGTAACTGACTGTGTATTCAATGCATTGCCGTAAATATTTCCCTGTTGAATGTGGACAGATGCATAAAATAGCATGCATAAAAAGTACAAGTGCAAGTACTACAAACTTGTACATCATTATAGAGCTTGCCACTGATCACTAGTTACTTTGAAGATTAAAAATATGCATAGAAAATAGACTATGCTGCATTTTTATACAATAAACTACACCCAAACAAGCTACAATATCGATTATATATATATATATATTAATAATAATATAATCAGATGTTACATATACATGTAACACTCTGAGAGACCGTTCTAAGTAGTAGTACAACTTTTATATTTGATACTTTTTAATGACGATTCTTTACTCCCTGCGACTGTTACATTGAGTATTTCTACACGGTCTTAACTCTTATTGGTGAATCCCACTTCCACCACACTGCGTACAGAGAGCAGTTACTGTTTGGTCATACTTGCCATCCACGGCCTCTGTCAGTGTGGCATTGATGCCGAGGACGGCCAGAGAACTCCACATCCTGTCCCGTCGGTCTGAGCGACGTTTCAAATTGATCAGAAAGATCTGGAGGTGGAGGAGCAGAGTGAAGAGACCGTTCACTCACACAGCAACAACTCTGACACATCTGCTCAACTGAAACTGAATCTGCACCTCATCAAACCCCATCTTTCCCGGTTCTTTAGGTGCGATGTGAACGTACTGGGAAGGCTCCATGGTGTAGTCAACTGGAAAGACACACACACACACATTTAATCTCCACTTTACATGATTATCTACATTTTGTTTCAGGGGGGATTTCTTTGTCAGGGGATTTCTCAGGGAGTTTCTGAGTTCAACACCTAGCTAATGTGAAACTCAAAGAAGAGGAGGAGAGAGTGAAATGAGAGGCGGTGGCCTTTAACAGAGGAGTGAGACATGTGTCAGGACTGTGAGAGCGAAAAAGACCAAATATGCTCACACAGACCAGAGAAACGATGAGCAAAGACTGAGATCCCTCAAATTCTCAGTTAGAGAGAACGTACTCAGTGCCTCTGTCAGCGTGTGGGTAAAACTCTCCTCTTCCTCCTCCAGGGTCTGATCTTGTGTGAGGGGCACTGGTAAATATCCATAATGGTCCCTGTTGCACACGTGCATCTGGACGCCTGCGACAGAAACAGACATCATCAGGACTCAGTGTAAAAGATCTTCTTTATCATTTCTAAAGCAGTGGCAGCAGAGGTGGATCTAGGATTTCTATATCGGGGGCCATATAATAGGCCCAAGTTTACACAGCGGGGCCTATTATATGTCCCTCTCCACAAAATGTCATGGAAATTGAGAAGATTTTTTCGTAATCCTGCCAAATATCTGCCAAACAATCATAGAAGAAAACATAACCTCCTCGGTAGGGGGTAATTAAAAACCATTTAGACAAAGGTCTGACCTGCTTGCTTGGCAGAGAAAGCGAAGGCCATGATGTCGTCTAGATGATAGTGGTACTCCGGGTGAGGAGGGTGGAAGGTCAGTGCTCGACTGGCTCTGCGCCTCAAGTCCAGCAGGTAGGTGGAGTGCACCATGGGAACTGCAAAGCAGCCCCGCCGCTCCCCTTTACAGATGGGAATGTACTCAGGGGTTCGCCTGTAGTATCCCTATGTGGGTATATCGAGAATTTTATAGTTTTTATAGTTTTAAAGTTTTGGTCATTGCTTTGAGTGTTGTGGAATCTGCCATGTTGTGTGTGTGTGTAGGTCTCTAACAAACTGTACCTGAGGAGTCATGCCACACCAGAAGTTGGAGTAAAGACTTCTTGATTCCAACATGGGAGCAACAATAGTTTGATTCTCCGCCATCATGTCAGACAGCACGTGGCGGTTTGTCAGCAAGTTGTCACTGTCCACAAACTGAGGGACAAAGACATAACACACTGTAGACGCCTGAAACACCAGACCCTGTGACAGTGGATCAATTCTCTGAACAAGCTAATACATTTTTCTTTAGCTGCTTTCACACATGCACTGAACTCCGGACATTTTCCTGAAATTTACCGGAGGGGCTGTTTGGTAGAAAGTGAATCAGCTGCTCCGGACATTTTCCCGAACATTTCCTGCCAACTTAAATATCAGAATGGGCATGTTGAATAAGTTTCTAACACGCGACAGAGGCAAAACTGAAATGAAAAACAAAAGGAATACAAATATCTCTGGTGTCTGAGAAGAAACAGACGAAGATGCCAACTTGGAAAGACGAGATTCGAGAGCTTTTGGATATAAGGCCCAACGCTTGTGATAAACACTGAGATTTTCGAAGCTGAGTTTATACATCGTGTCCTACTCAGACATCACCCCTCACCTATTGTTCGGCATATTTCGCTGAGCACGTCTGACCCACACAATCTCCTGCTGTGTTCCTCATATGTGAAAGGCCCAGTCCGGAAAATGTGCAGGGACAATTTTCTGCACATTTTCTGGAGTTCATGTCTTGGGGTCTCTAATGTCTCACCAGTATGTAGTCAGTCCACAGTCGTCTGGCAGCTCCGAGCGCTGCCTGCTTTAGCTTCATTACATGGATGAAGCGAGAGTCGCTCCAGTGTTTTGGACCCTGCTCGTCTGCATAAGAGCTGAGAGGAGAAAGAGAATAATGAAATGAATCTGTCAGCATGAGACGATCAGAGGAGGTCTGCCTCACTACCACTTCATTAGATCCCTGATGAAACAGTATCAGGATGTAGGATGATTGAATCACCTTGGTTGTCCTGCTGGTCTCCAGTCCACTGAGTGGTACATGTGCTGGACTCGTCTGATCCATTCTTGCAGGATGGCTGTGCTGTTGTCCACACTGTGGTCACACGCCGCCCTGACAACACACAGTACCACAGTATTACTCTCCATCCTTCATTATTTCCTTCTTTTTCTCTTTCTTTTTTTATAACTTTCTTTCATTCCCTTGTTTGTTCTTTCCACCTCCAGTCTTTCCTCCTATCCTTCCTTATTTCTGTCTTTGTTTCTTTCTTTCCTTCCTTCTTTTTCTTCTTTCCACATGCCTGTCTTTCCTTCCATCTTTCCTTCTTTCCAGCTTTCTTTCTTTCTTTCCTTCCATCCTTCTTTCCTTCTTTCCTTCCTTTTTTTCTTCTTTCTATCTGCCTGTCCTTCCTTCTATCCTTCCTTATTTCGGTCTTTCTTTCTTTCCTTCCTTCCTTCCTTCTTTTCTTTTTCCACCTGCCTGTCTTTCCTTACATCTTTCCTTACTTCCATCTTTCTTTCTTTCCTTCCATCCTTCTTTCTTCTTTTCATTTGCCTGTCTTTCTTTCTTTCTTTTATTCTTTCCATCTGCCTGTCTTTCCTTCCATCCTTCTTTCTTTCTTTCTTTCTTTCTTTCTTTCTTTCTTTCCTTCCTTACGTCCACCTGTCTTTCCTTCCATCCCTTCTTCCTTTCTTTCTTTCTGTCTGCCTGTCTTTCCTTCCTTCTTCCTTTCTCACTTTCTTTTTTCTTATATATATCAAATATCAACAATGACATTCACATAATGCCTAAAATCTGTGGTAATATCACTTTTCCTGAATTCCATTCCCCATATTTGAAAGAAGTGATAAATGCACCAAATAAAGTTAACAGTACCAGATGGCGATTCGCTCCTTCGGATAGTCCAGTCTGTCGATGCATCCCAGGAAGTGAGGGAGGCTGTGCTGTGTGTTGCGAGCGAGGATGGTGATCAGCACTGTGGGTTTCAGTAGGGAGGACTCAGGGAGGTGATCAGCTGGGGTCTCCTCTGTGCCAGTGAGCAGCAAGAGAAGGACAATCAATAATCGGAATCCCACTAATTCAGGAGGCATATTTCCAGCAAGCAGGACACCTTCATGTCCCTGTAGAGTCAGACTGGTGCAACTGAGAGTGGAGAGACTCTCACACACATGGTAAAACACAAACACACACAGTCAACGAGAGAGAGAGAGAGAGAGAGAGAGAGAGAGAGAGAGAGAGAGAGAGTGGGTGTCCAGATGATGAGAAACAGTCTGTTTGATTTAGTGAATATTTCACATCATGGTAACATTCTGTGACTCACATAGATGAATGGAAAGTGATGTCTATAGTGTCGACTCATTAATCAGACCTCAAAGTCTATTTATTAACATGATCTTCATATCTTTCGTGACCACAATTTGCACAGTTGTCATGACGATTTTCAAACTATTCATGGACTTCTTTCCCATGTTGGCTCCAAAAAATGTAAACCTTGTATATATCAAACAGAGATATACATGGTGAACCTGTTTTTCTATTATTTCGTTTTTTCTTCTATTTACTTACGCTGTTGAAGTGAATTCATAAATAATAGAATATAACTTTTGACAGGCTTCACCAGTGATCTATATCTTGTTTCAAAGTCTTTGCAACATTTCATATAAATTTCGAGTGTGGAAATGTAAAATGAGTTGACTTGATTTTTATTTTTCAAAACGACAAAAAACGATATATGTTATATATTGTATATTGAAATTTACATGTATATATATATATATATGTATATATATATAGTAAATACAGTAAATGAAAGTGAAAAATAAATATGATAAATAAAGTAAAATAAAGTAAATATAGTCAAATACGGTAAATTTAAAATATAGTAAATGTATTTATTATATTTAGGCTATAAATAGTTTATGTATTCGTTTTTTGGGCTTTTTTGTCTGACAGGCTACGCGGAACACAAGAATAGAGGCATTCCGCCCGGACGGCTTTCAGAGTAACACGCCGGTATAACCAGTAAACACAGCACACACATGTCGGTACAGCAGCAGTAGTATTAGTAGTAGTAGTAGTAGTATTTGTAGTATTAGTTGTGTGTCCTGCCAGTAAACTGGACTCCTGAGCAGTTCAAATGTCTGAGGCGTCAGACGAAGCTCCTCCTCGTCAGAACTGGATCCTGCTGCATCCAGCGGTGAGTCCAGGTGTTAGAGGTTCAGATCTGTGCTGCGTTCAGGTGCCCGCTGGTAAAACCCGCACTTACCAGTGTCTGTCTGTGTCCTCAGTATCAGCAGATGAAGGACCTGGAGGTTGAGGACAGCGCTCAGCTGCACGCAGCTTTCCTCGTCTACATGGATCTAACGGAGGGTGAGTGTCTGTGTCACTCTGTTTCATTGGGTCAGAGCCTGAGGTTTCATTTAACAACCAGCCAATCCTGTTCTTTATTCTATGGATTTATGTATGGTGTTGAGGTGAATAAATCAATATAAGAATAATACTTTTACCACCAAACACTGTGGTCTAACTCCTGTTTTAACTTGTAAAACATAATTCTACTGAGTAAATGTTTATTTAGATTATTTCTAAAGACAATAGCAAACTTAGTAAAATAATCCTTTTTATTCCAGTGTAGTTCATGTGAATGTGTGGACTGAAGACACAAACATGGGGTCCATAATAGAATCTACAACTGTGTACAATATTGTCAATGTCACATTCACAGGAGATAAAGTTTCATGTTTGAGGATTAAAAGTGACGTCTTGCATCTTTCACTTAAAGGGGACATAGCATGCAAATTCCACTTTGTTAGTGCTTCTACAGGTTAATGTGGGTATCTGGCATGTCTACCAACCCAAAAACTCTGGGGAAAAAACACTCGCGCGTTTTGTTATAGTTCCTCTAAGTCAGAAACGTCATGCTTGAGCGACTCGATTGCGCTTCCTGGGTATTGTGTCGTAACAATACACTGGAAGTCTCCTACATGGTCTTGGCCCACCCCCGTCCCCCACACTCGTTACTTCGGGTTTACACCAGAGGCTGCGAGGCAGCGCAGCGCCGTTCCCAAGCACGCAGCCGGGCTGTTCACACGGGACGAGCATTTCTCCGCTGGTCAGCCCGCGATTCACTCACATGTGGCATTTGTCTGGATCGTTGGGACTGGGAGGCTGCAGCAGCTGCTCGGGGCCGAGCCGCTCTCCGTGCGTGAGCTGGAATTTGTGTCAGCGCCACACAGCCAACAGTGTGGAGGACTTCCGCAGTGTTCAGCGCTACTGTAACCCCGAACCCCGACATTCAACGGGTACAACAACAAGCGGAGAAAGCAGAATCGCGGGCTGACCTTATATGTACAGTCTATGGGGCTGACCAGCGCGGAGAAATGCTCGTCCGTGTGAACAGCCAGGCGGCTGCGCGCTGAAGCAGCGCTGCGCTCGCAGCGGTCTTCCACACTGCCAGCTGTGTGGAAGACTTCCGCAGTGTTCAGCTCTACTGTATGCCGGGTTACAGTAGTTCCGCCGGGTTACAGTAGTTCCTCCGGGGTACACCGGACGCGGAAGTGCCGCTGCGAGGCAGCGCAGCGCCGTTGGTCTATGTCTATGGGGCTGGTCAGCCCCATAGACTGTACATATAAGGTCAGCCCGCGATTCTGCTTTCTCCGCTTGTTGTTGTACCCGTTGAATGTCGGGGTTCGGGGGTAAATGATGGTCTTCATAGCCCCCCACCTCTCTTTCTCTCTCTGTCTGTCTGCTTGTGTGCTTGTAGTGGATGGGCAGAGGGGGACATTTAATTATGTGATTGGGAAAATTAAAACTCCAGGACAACAAGGGGAATACAAAGTATGGGATGCATATTTGATAATTTATATCATATAAAATATGTAATTTATATCGTTTAAAATCATGGGGGGAGAGGGGGGAGGGGGGAGCTGGCTCATTAGCATTTAAAGGAACAGGCAGTCAAAACAGGTCGCTCTGTGGAGGGCTGTTTTATACAGGGTAAAAAGGGTGCTGTTTTAAATGATCCTTGTGGTATTTTGACCAAAGTATGTTACAGACATTTCATTAAGACCCCAAGGAACCATATCAACTTGTGGTAAAATGGGCATGCTATGTCCCCTTTAATATAACGACATAAGAAATAACAAAATCGATATAAGTGAGTGTGTGGGGATGAAGCATAAAAGTTACTGACACTGCAGGACCTTTGCTCAGTCTATAGACCCCTCTCACACTGTCTCTCACTGTCTCTCACACACTCTCACACTCGTGTCGTGTTCTCCTCAGTGCGTCGGTGGAAGGACGTGTCTAGCCTCAAGAGTCCTGAGCTGCAGTTGGTGTTGTTAGAAGGGAGAGTGAAGGATGGAGCCCCCATCCAGACCGTCCTTCCTCTACCTGCTCACCGATCTCTGTGCCACAGAAGGTGAAGAGGCTTTTTTTTTTCTTTTACCACCACAGCTCATCTTCTTCCCATGTGCTAACTGTAATCCTCCTCTCTGCTGTGCAGCATACGACACGTGCTGGACAGAGGCTTTCCCGTGGTGCTGTGTGCGGTGGCATCGGACTCCACACTAGTCTACCAGAAGATGACCGATGGTTTGGTGACACCCGACCCTCCTGTGGGGCCCTTTCAGGACGCCGGGCGCCGGCAGCACCGGAAGAGACGCCAGCCGCACGGAGAAGCTGGAGGGAGGAGGTGATGAACTAAAGAAAGGACAGAAAGACATTCTCAGTCTGTGTAAGACAGGTGCAACTGGACTCTTCCATGGGACATATGAGGCGACAGCCTGTGATTCTCTCTTAATAAAGCCCTTTTCTAAGACATGTCCTGCAGATGATCTCCCAGAAAACTGGGTCTGGACTTTCTCCACTCTTTGCCTTAAACATATGCACAACACAGCAGGAGGTTCTCTGCTCACACGTGTTCACAACAGCAACCAATTCTTCGCAGGATTCAGGTGATGGCTGGAGCAGCAGGCACAGGCAGGATGTCGCGTATTCCCCTGCGGAGATCACATGATCGTCTGGGTCTTCTACGTTTATGCCTCCACTTTTTCACCATGAGTTTTTTCTTTTCTTTTTGTGTTTTATATTTTTGCGTCTGTCGCGCAACCCCCCATTCACTCGCAGTGAATCCAGCAGAGTATCTCCTGCTGTGTTCTCACATCGTGTCCTTACGTACTGTCTGCAGACTTCATACTAGAGGGCCAGGCAGAGAAGGTCCACAGGAACTCTGGAGCCTCCCACTTGGAAATTTGCATTCACACATTCACGTCTCCGGAGGATCTCTGGAGTTCACTGCATGAGTTGGCTGCATTACAACATCGTCCAACTGTTGGTGAACTGAGGCTGATGCACATATTGATATCTGCAAGTTATATCAAATGATAATCAAGAGATGCAACACATTAAGTAAATAAGTCATTTGGATGAGGTTATGAAGGATTTCTGAGTCTTAATAACTACCAGACATGATTAGTTTGTCTCTAGTTTGCTTGATCATATTTTACTTCCTTTAAAGACAAAAGTACCCTGTTTCGAGAGGATCATTGTCAGATATGACATAAGGTAAAGGCTATGTAAACAGGGAGGAGTTACCCATACAAAGAGGGTTATGTGTGTGTATTTTTCCCCACTGTGTGATTGTTTGTAAGCAAGATAACACAACAATGACCAAATGGATTACCACACAACTTGGTGAAAGGATGCAGTGTGGGTGGTCAGGGAAGAACCCATTCAATTTGGTGTGGATCGGATCCAGGATTTCTTTTCTTAACCCACTTTCACATTGAGATGAGGGTGTTTTTCAACAATCCAAGGGAATAATTCATGGATCTTAATGAAAAACAATCAGGAACTAAAATTGATTAGTTTGATTGGATCTAAGAGACTGCTGCGCCTTTGCAGAGCGCCATTCTAGTTTTAGATCAGCTAAGAGGGAGAGTAGGATTTGAGTTTAATTTAAACAAGTGGCAACAAGAGATGGTCAGTCAATTCATATCTTTGTAAGGATTTTGTGCTTTTTTTATGTTTTGATTTGACCAACCTGCTGCTATAGCTTTGTATTGTAGCCAATCCTAGTCTGACTGATATTAGCTTCACTGAATATATTGTTGACAAACCGATTCCCCCTGCAGGTTGTTTGTGTCGGCTGCAGCTCTACTTACACTCCCAGCTCTGTTTATTAGAACAACACAACACCTCAGCTGTGTGGAGAAGTTACTGAAAACGCTTTTAATTTTTTCTAGAAAAACAAAAGTTCAACATACAAACAGAACAAAAAAAATGTAACACTGGTGATTAAAACACATAATGAGGCTAATCTGTGATGTCGCAGTGTCCACCGCCCTGCAGGGTTAACATGGAGCAGATACTGAAGCGGGGCTCGTCAGTGACCCCGCCGTGAGAGTGCATGTGTGTGTGTGTGTCTCTTTATATTTGAATGGTGCAGCAGTGTCTCGATGAGAGGAAGGACTCGACTATATGGGACAAATATTACAACACTTCAGCCCTGAGCCTTATTCAACATAAATACTCGTTATACAGAAACAGACAGGGACAGACGAACACACCGCACTGGCCAACAAGCTGTAGAAAAGAGGTACATACTGTGTCTCGGAATGTAAGTTTCCAACCTGTCCACTTTTCAGGAGGATGAAATATTTAAAATAATGCAGACAGAGACATTATTTTCACTTTGACTCAGCGTCCACAACAGCGCTGATCATTCCCACTGTTGGATAATTAAATAAAACAGTCTGTGTTTCTAATGTCTACATGATATCTCCATGACAGCCGTGTATATTGATCTTTCAAGAGTTTTCCAAAAAAGCGGAAAAAGAAGCTTCCTACTGAGGATCCCAACATTTCCATGGCTTCATCGGGAGAGTAAAGCGCAGTCTTCTCTCCCTCTGCAGACGTACAAATACTGAACCGTCTCGGATGTTGGATTTCAGTCTCTTTCAGGGTTAATCAACAGAGCTGGTCGCGAGCAGGACGGCAAAAAGGTGCTTGATTCGAGTCAGTGATCCGTTCTTCTCAGGCGCATACACACAAGGGACAGTGGAGACGGGACAGATTCGCCCTGGACGTGGTGTCACATGGTGGGCTCCATCCCTAACACTGGAAAGACAGTTCCTTTCATTCTGCGGACTGACGGAGGAACGGCCACAGTGCTATGTCATGTCCTCCTCCTCTGAGCAGTAGTCCCGGCCCTGGATACACAGCAGAGAAACGTTAGTGTTCTTGTCTCTTTCTTGATAATCCACCTTATTTACATAGCGGATAGTCATGTTATAAAGTGCTTAACGACAAGAAGTAAAACCAAAACTTTTAAACCAGACAAGGCAGTTGACTAAAAGGACACAGGGCACATAAAAGATAAAGTGGGAAAAATAACTAAGTACATTTACTTCATTACTGTGCGTAAGTTGATTTATTTTCAGGTACTTTTCAGTTTTACTCCACTTCATATATCTGCAAATATGTACTCCACTACATTTTACAAGCGTTATATGTTCTCTGTAAGTACTTTTACTTTTAATATATTATATATTTTAAAAGCGAGTTCTTACTTACTTTTAGTAGAAAGGTAAATGTGATGCTTTTACTGCAGCATATTTGTGTGTATTTATTTGTACTTTTACTTTGTTAAAATGTCGACCCCAAAAAATCTGTCGGGCTTTAGTCATTTCAACATCTATATTAACAAAGCTGGTTGAAACCTTACATACGGCTTCTCTCCTCCTCTCTGTGCTCACACACACATCAGATCTCTTCTCCCGCTCTAGTCAGAGTCCTGGCTGTTCCACACTTCTTACATGTAAGAGTTATGGACGCTACTTTTGGGAACCATAAATGCAGCAGATTTATTTTGTTGTAGCCTTCCCCTGTTCTCTGAGCTCTGCAGTCCACTCCTTCGACCTGATGGTTTGGGTTTTGCTGGGATATGCACTGTCGGCTGTGAGATCTATGAGAGTGGCTGTAGCTTTCTGCAGAGTCTCAGGTCATAAGTTACCTAAACCACTCCTCTCTGTGACCAGATCCTGTCGCAGTGCAGCGCTGCCAGTAAAGATTTTGTTTTTGTTTTCAACAACACCACTTTAAACCAGCACACTAGCGAAATGCACGGGACGTGACAGATTGAGGCTCTTTTGTGATATCATTATGTCATCTGTTGTGTCCTCACTTGCTACAGATTTGCTGCAGTGAAAGGATTAACCTCCATTATGTCCTCTAGCCGCGGCTTTCTGCAAAAACACAAAATCAAACAGTGGCCCTCCAATGACAGATTCTGTCGTTCCTGTCATTCACCTTTTCAATTTTCTCATCCAACATCCTGAAGAACTCCTGCTGACTCTCGGAGGAGTGGAAGCTCCTGCAGGGAAACACGGGGCAGCAGGTTAGAGCCAAACAGACAAACACTCTGTCAATACACAATATGTATGTAAATGTATGGTAATGACATTTAAATTGGTCAAAAACAGCTCCTCCATCAGCCGGCGACACTTACAGTATCTTTTCATTTCCATTCGATCCTGTTTCATCCATTTGTTGGCCTTTACCCAGGAGAGCGCTTTTCTCCTGTGGGACAACACACAAATCCACACAAGAACACAAACTGGCTTATTGAATTGCATTATACAGCAGAATGGAAAGCATAACGTTTTTCCCATATCAACTAATTACACCTGTTATTTGAAAATATATTTAAAAGTGCTGAACTTTACAAATGTCAATAGAAACTCCATTATATTAAAGCATAATTGTGTCTTGTTTTCTTTATATGCAAATGTGTGACACACACTGCTCTACGATCTAATCAGATTAAGGGGGAATATGAATGATAGACAGTATGTAAAGATGGACGACTACACTTCCTCCCACTATCAAGAAATGAAGCCAAAATATCCTGCATGCGGACGCCGCCATGTTGCACATTTGAAGCTAAAGTCTGTGCCGTAGTGATCAGGGGATGGAGCCGTGGTGGCGAGGTCCCACCGATACACGTGCTCCACCGTTTGCGAGTCACTCTCATGGTGTCGACATTGCACCCTGTTTTAATAGCATCAAACCAGGAGAAATGAGCACTTGAACAAACATCACTGTCATAAGAACGACATAAAAGCCCAGACGCTGTCTTTAGTCAGGTCCATGTCCCATGAACTAACGTGGAAGAAGCTTAGTTTATGACCTATACTGCAGCCATCCACCAGGGGGCGGTCGAGACACTTGTGCTTCACTTTTGGGAAGAAGTCATGTCATCCTTCTTTATATACAGTCTATGATATGTTTGTCATGACTTAGTTTATTTACAAATGCACTTTTCTATAAACAGGAACCTAAAACAGAAGACATCATTCAGGACCATAAATGTCATTTTGAAGACAAAAAAAAAAGAGTAGAGAAGAATAGAGAAGAATAGAATAGAGAAGAATAGAATAGATTATATTAGAGTAGAGTAGAGTAGAATAGAATCACAGACTGTGCTGTCCTGGCCGTCCACTCCTCCCTCTTCTCCGCTGATGTACTTGACTTTCTCCACTCCTCTCATCTTGTACTCATCTGTGACAGAGTGGGAGACAGAGAGTCAAAGAGGAGCACGTCTCCTCTTATTAATACACGACCACAGAGGCGAGCGGCGGGCAGGCAGAGGACGACCCACTCTCTGCCGCAACCCTCTGAGTTAACAGTTCTCACAGTTCACTACTTGGCAAAGTAATTATGTGCTCGAATTCTCACGCTCCAGACTAAAGCCCCTCTTAACAATGGCTGGCAAGCGGCGAGCACATGAGCTGTCCGTCTGATCCGTGCCCAGCCCCCTCCTCCTCCCCCCCCCCCACTCCCACGCACTTAGAGAGGAAATGAAAATACAGATATGATGCTGATGGCCTGATGGACACATCACATTAATGCAGTGGTGGCTTACGATTATTGCAGTTAATATTTAAAACTACTTTTTCTTATGAAAATAATACTCATAAACGTTTGACCCACATTTGTTAAGCCAGTGTAATGGGCAAAACTTGTCTTATAGATAATAGAATCACAAACTGTAAGCACAGCCGTCTGTGAAGGTATTGAGGGAACTGAGTTTCTCTGTTTAGCATGCTAACTTAAGTAGAGGCACAAAAGCTATAGAAAACCTAGAGACAGCTGTTGGCCAGTAAAGAAATTAGGTTTGACTCATGATGGCCCCGCTAGATGGCAAGTAAACAGTTATTAATGCTAATGTTGGCTATGTAGCAAGAGCAAAAACGTACATACAGCACCTTTAATAAAGCTCTAATAAGGGGTCAATCTGACCCAGAGAACTGGACAATGACCAAAGTTAATCCAGGGCTTGTTCATTACTACTAAGCTCTTAATAATGTTATAAAAAAAGATTGCATTCAGACTTCTTCATTCACAGCTTGTGAAAATATATTGTTTTTAGATTTCTACAGAGTTTGGAATTTAGTTTCTCTTTTTTGCTTTTAGCACAGTACACCTGCTCACAAGGGTTAGTGAGATAGATGTTTATTTCACTTTATGTTTTAGTATTTGTATATAATACATTCATACACATAAACTAACAAGAGCTGAAGTAAATTATCCCCAAGGCGTGGGCAATAAGACAATAACAGTAATTATTGCAGTATAATTTTCTTCCACAGAAATATAACAAAAGGGTAATACATATTTATGACGTACTTTGATATTGTGAAAGCACTGTGAGGAGGTGTAACACATCATTGTCCGTAAAGAAGAGTTTAAAACCACAACCTTCACTAACGCTTTAAACTAACAAAAAATAATATCGTGACATTTATCATGACAATTATCAGAATCAACTCGCCTAGCCCTATAATGCACTAATCCATAAAAAAACGAATCAGCAACAATTTAAGTCACATTTCAAGGATAAAATGCTTAACATTTGAAATGATGATTAGTTGTTTTTCTCTCTTTTAATTAAAAAATGGAACACCTCTGGGGTTTAGACTGTTGGTCAGACAAAACAATGAAAGGCTCTGGGGAAATTTGTGATGGAAATTTGAAATATGACCAAACAATTACTCAGTTAATTGAGAAAACGCTCCTCAGATTGATGGCTGCCTCTTATTGAGCTCTAACGGTTTGACAGCACTCATTAAGAAGTCCGTCACTGTCTGACAGCATCAGCTTAACATCAGCACTGGTGACGCATCAAAATTCTTGAAGAAATTTATAAAACTAAACAGCGGATGGATTTATTTGATTTTATCTTATCCATGTGACCTTATTTACAAGAGTCCATGTTTTGCAGACGGTTATAAATGCCCATGCCAGCAGTGTTAGACTATGATGCGCCCAGTTGACACACTGACCTGAGAGGAGGTCTCCGTTGCTGTAGGCTTTATTCTGGCTCTCCTCCCCGTTGGGCACGGCTGACACCTGCTTGGCTGAGGTGCAGCCCATCTCCTCCTCTTCAGCTGCTCTCCTCCTCAGCCCTGAGCATCACAGGCACACCTGGGGACAGGTGAGGGAGGAGGCGCACGGTTAGATCCAGGACTTCACCAAAGTTATTCTGAACCCCCCCCCTCAGATATCAGACAGGCCTACTGACTGGTGGCCTCTGGGGAAATCATGTGAGGAGCATCTGTGGAGAGAGCGTGGCCCCAGTGATCATTACAACAGGACGAGCCTCTCGCATGTGGAGGAGGTGAACCAGTCGAAGGGAGAAATCCCCTGGACTGCAGCATGCGAAGCACTAATTTTCATAATCAATTAGTCATGAGTTGCCCCACCCTGGCATTAAAACGCGCGGGCATCTCCGTCGATTCCTGAAAAGACAATAAAATAGACGGTGTTGCCGGGCCGTGAGTCACGCATGCACCGGCCGGTCTGAACGTGCGCACGGCGGTGCCAGCTGCACCGCAACAATAAGGCCTTTCAACGCGCTGCTGGGCTGCGGAGCCAGGGCTTGTTTTAATTCACCAGTGAATGGGAGGGTTTCAGTGAGAAGCAAACTGCTCCCGTCTCCACCGGTGTATGACCCACATGGATCACGTTACACCACACGTACGTGATGTGACTGCAGACGCGAGTGTGCTGCATGTTGCAGAGGCAGAGGGATCGATCCCCACATGGTGTGGTTGGTCATTGGCGCACAGCTGAGTCCAGCTGCAGAGTCATCTGCTGCTCGCACATCCCTCCGCTCCTCGCTGTCCTCACCTCGTACGTGCGCATTCACATCAAGATGCAAAGCTGCAGCTGCATCATACATAATAACAATAAGCATGAGAAAGAAGGGGAACGCGTCACTTGGAAGCTGCAAAACATCAACCCTCTGCTGTGTTAGTAGTAGGGCAGTGAGAGGATAACAACGATGCGGGTTCATATACAAACAATAACAAAAGATGCGATAAGAGAGCAGCCATTCCTCCGCCGGCAGGAAACACAAGGGGACCGATTAACGCTCAGACACAACCAGTCACATAAACAAACAATAGGCCGGGAACTAAATCAAACGCAAACAATAAATCCTGCATTTACCTTTTGGGTTTGTCCATAATTTGAGATCTCCTTCCTGTGGTTAGACTTCAGGGAGGTTTCAGTCCAGGTGGAGGAGGCGCTCAGCCCGCAGCTGCAGCCGCAGAGGAGCCGCAGTCAGTCCGTCTGCCAGCTGTCTGCTCCGGCTCTCACTGCTGGAGCTCATGGCCTCTTCACTGTCCTGCTCCCGCCGCCAAACTGCGCCCGCTGCCTGCAAAACACACACAACTCTGACATCTGCTCGCCACCAACTCAACACATTGTGTTTTCCTCGCTGTTAGTCGAAAAGCACGAAATACTCTACATTGTTCCCTGTGGGATTTGACAAACAGATCCTTCCTCTTTATGCGACGGGAAAATTTGACTGCGATGTGCGTTTTTTCCCCCCCCATCAGTTGCCACCCGGACCCAGTTCGGCGACGCACCGCGCACTTCCGTCCAGCTCATTCCTTCCTGCTCGTCAGAGTTGACAGTTAAAAAACACAGGGGAAAAGTTGTTGAAGTTCACTTGACTCGGACATTAAGCCACAGGCGACGCCGCCGAACGCTGACCCCCGTCGGTATGATTGTGCTCACGATCATCGCGCGTGTGGCGGACGGACTCCCGCTGTCTGCGTCCGTGCAGGAGGATGAACAGGTATGAATGAGAGTTAGCTTCCCCTCATAGCCACTGTCTCTGTGCAGAACCCCGTTCGCAAACACCGAGGCGGCTAGCTCATCCTCAGAGTGTGAAGTAGACCTGCTCAAAACGAAGCGGATCCACTGTTTCAGATCAGTGGAATTACATTGACAAGTTCGGCATACGAATAATTGCAATGTGTCAAATAAAAATACAAGATATATACTTGTCAGTTAACTAGAACGTGGCTTAATGTTGTTATGTTGTCCATCTCTACGTGTACATCTACGAGTTGTGGGTATACAATTTAAGTTTAAATAAATCTATAGAACAGTTTATTATTGTACTGTTACTGCAAATTAGATCAGTTATAAAATGTTTAAGATTGATAGAGACATTTAATACTCAGTCATTTAACCTTTGTTTGTGTGCCCGATGGGACTGGGGAGTATTGTTTTTATTGTTCATAGTTTTTTATCGATATCTTTTATTCTGTCAAGCACTTTGTGTTCAAAAAGTCCTAAACAAACTCCAATGGCACTCATTAAAGTGCAACCCCAGGCCCAACAGTCCCCTAATGAAACCACATTTAAATTCACTAGGTCTGTACTTGTATTTGGATCTACACCAAAGTGCACACAATCATAAACGTCAGCCCCCTAAACATGTCTGATTAAAATTAGAAAAATTTACAAAAATCAATGAATATGTTGAAAAATGCCCCATCTCGCAGCGTTAAAGAAAGTGGATACAAAAATCCCGAGATCTGCACCAAAATTGAATTGGTTCTGTCTTGGGTCATGCCCCGCCCCTCGTCATGAAAATTGGTTGCATAGTGTTTGTGTAATCCTGCTAACTATCTAACAAACCAACGCAGCAGGCGAAAACTTAACCTCTTCGAGGTCTGATTGATCAGCTTGTCAAATGTTTTCATTTCATTACTTATCAAGTGGTAAATGGAATATTTGTACAGAGCACTTTTCCAGTCTTTGCTTCCATTCAAAGGGCTTTATAGTATAGGTCATATTCACCCATTCACACACACCTTCATACCGCACTTCTACACACAGCGCTTTTTTATCTATTACACAATGTTACATAACCCAGAGGGTTAATGATCTTCCACAACTGAAGGTCCTGCATGTCAGTGTCAGCTCTGAGTCTAACTACGTCCTGTGTTTGTTTTTGTTGTGTTTGTTTGTGTTTGTGTTTGTTGTGTTTGTTTGTTTGTGTGTTTGTCAGTCCGGCAGAGACCTGCAGCATTACCAGGGCCAGGCCAAGCAGCTGTGCCGTAAACTGAATGCCCAGAGTCCCGACCGCTGTACCCTGGAGGCCGGAGATATGAACTTTCAGTAAGAAAATACAAGTCATCTTGTATTCATCAACCTTGAAACAGAAGCCATGTACTCCTGCTGTAATATATTGTGTTATTTATTTCAGTGTGGTTTAGTTTAATGTACTTAAGTCCTTATAGATAACGACTAACTGTGGCTGAAATTTGTTGTTTCTTGTTCTAAGCTACTTAATAGCACAGGGAGTGTGCTTCTTGACCCTCTGTGAGGCTTCATTCCCCAAAAAGATAGCTTTCGCCTACCTCGAGGACCTCAACAACGAGTTCCATGACCAGTATGGAAAAAAGGTGCCCAAAGTGACAAGGCCATACTCTTTCATCGAGTTTGGTAAGATGGTTTTGCGATCTCGTTGTAATGCGTTGTCTCTGCGGGGTGAACATAAACCTTGACTCTGCCCATACATACGCTGTTCCAGACACATACATCCAGAAAACAAAGAAGATGTACGCTGACAGCAGAGCCAGGAGGAACCTGGGCAGCATCAACACAGAGCTGCAGGATGTGCAGAGAATCATGGTGGCCAATATTGAGGAGGTTCTGCAAAGAGGAGAAGCTCTGTCTGGTGAGTACAGAAAAATGTTTACGACGTTATACTATACTATATATGACATAATTTTCTGACTTAAGTTGACATCATTCCAACCATATATTCATAAAATAGTTTCTATATAAGCTTTAACTTGTGTCTTAAGTCCTGTAGGATGCAGAGATACCTCGGAAATGTATTATTGAACTATACATTAGGTTATTTTCAGATTTCTTTCTTCATGATGCCACTTATAGCATCATACGATGGGGAATCATTTTCTGATAAATATAACCTTCTTATGGTCTCTCTGTTATTTGCAGAGAAATCTTTGGACATTTTAGCTTTTCTTTTTTGAAACTATTTTTTGTTTACCCTGCTGTGATAACTTTTACTTTTATGAAAATTGCTATTTAAAATGTTTGTGCTACATGTGTCAAGTAGGCTCTGATTCTGCTTTACAGTAAATGTGTCAATGTTTTGGATTTTATTGTCTTGTTGAGTGTACATTTATTGATAAAGCACTGTCTCATTCATCTGTTTGTATTTTCCCTCAGCTCTGGACACAAAGGCCAGCAATCTTACCACCCTGTCGAAGAAGTACCGCAGCGATGCCAAATACCTCAACACCCGCTCTGCGTATGCCAAGGTGGCTGCTGTGACAGTGTTCCTCTTCACACTCATCATCTACGTGCGTTTCTGGTGGCTCTGAGGGACTCGGACAAGGACTCTGATGTTAGGAAGGAGGTGTCTCTCTGAGAAAACTTAGCATTAAAACAGATCCTGTTACATTTGATAAGTAGCAGGTGCCTTAAAGGTCGGTTAATGCTCTTTGCTTTATTCAGCTCTGAGTTGAATGTCGTCACATATAGTGTAAACTGAGCCATTGGTCTGTGATGGGACCTTTCTGTCTGTGTGTGTGTTTGTAAGCAAATGCTTCATGGGGAGTTCATGCAACTGTTGACTGGAATATTAAGAGAGGGTGATGACAAATAGATGTTTACACGTTGGTGTAGGATTCAGAATTAAAGAAAAACCATAAACATGATTTTGCAGAGGTTTCATGAAAAGTCTTAATATTTTGATAGAAGAAAGTTTATTGTTCATAAAGTTTACATTGTAACAAAGTCTTGTTGAAAAGATTAAATATTTATCAAAGAACCAGTTTCTACTTTACATCTGTATGTACGACACAGGTTGTTAACATGATGGCCGGGGACGGTCCTCACAAACTCAGGCTGGTCGTGTTCACATAAAGAACACATAATACAGAGCAAACAACATGTTACAGGAGAGGGAGCAACCCGGATACACAACTCTAGAAGCCGCCCTGTATAAACATAGATCATATCAGATTTCAGCTGCAAATTGTGACGTCAAAAGAAAAATGCTCATTGGAAAACTTTGGAGTCTGGAAGTGAACTCCTTCAGTCTTTGTTTGAATAAGTCAGGACTCCTGAGGACACACAAGCCCTTGTTTTATCTCCACAATCCCGGCCGATAGGAGATTCATACTGGGTTGTAGATGTGTTCATGTCACAGAGTTTTTGTCCCGGTCTTCTCCTCCAGAGCAACAAATTAGCAAACTGACTTATGCCACCAGGTCAAAGTCATCTCTCTGCAAAAGAACCACAAAGGTCATTTTCATAATATTATAATTATGCTGAGGCCACATAAAATCTATCACCAAGTGTGTTTGGTTAGTCAGATTAAATATTACGTATGTTGCTTCAAAACATACAACTGCAGATTTTTTCCTTCAGCAACTGAAAAGTAGTATTTTTTCAATAGTAGATTCTGAAGACTGAACTCACCTCATCGTTATAGTTCATGACGTGCTGCTTGATCTTGGACGAGTCGACCCAAGTGACGAAATCTTCCATATTTCTGAAAAATGTATGTTTCAAGATTTGGTCATTTGAGATAAAAACATTCTGATTGTAATTTTTTCGCTGGTGACAATATACAGTTTTTAAAAAAAAATTCTAAAGAAATGTAGTTAACAAAATGTGGACACCAACCTTGAGACCAGAAATGCAGGGTCTGTGACGATGTCTGGGCCAACACGCACATCTGAGACTGTGTCAAGGTCCACTACTGCACTAAAAAACTAATTCTTCCTTTGGATGTAGACAAATGCAATTTCTCTCTAAGAAAAAAAGCTCAACATAAAAACAATAAAGCTAAAACAACCTAAGAAAGAGAGTGCATGACAATATAATGGGTATAAGCAGCTGCAGTAAAGAAGGATACGTCCTTGTTCGATGAAGGTGACGGCGTTCTTCAGATTCTGAGCCATACGAAGGTTCAACATGATGCTAGGCAGCCTCCTCCTGCAGGGGGCGCACACGTGATTGGAATGACAAGGAAACAGACAAGTGGCAAAGTGTTGTGGACTGAGTGAGAGTAACATTGTGACAGTCGTACACACAACAGTACAGGATTATTTACCTGCAGAATGAGGAAGCGGTGACCTTCTCTGTGAGGGAGAGGTTCTGTTTGGTGGGGATGAGGCCGATACTGTAACTAGTGGGAAGAAACAATAATCTGTGTCAAAACCTTGTGATTTTAAGAGTGTACCTGAGGGTTACAATGGCAATTATACAGCAGTAATACGTGTTAAGGAGTCCAATGTACATTTGCAAAATGTAATGTTATAATTAGACAACATCTGTGTAATTAGTTATTACCCAACATGTATAGAACTACATGGTCAACATGTGGAACGTTTGAGAAAGTTTCTGTACCCTTTAAGGACCCCTCTTTATAACAAGGTGTCTCCCACGTCACTGTGCTGTTGCTCTTCATAGAAGAGGGGATCAAATTATGTACACAACTGAGCAGAGGGTTTTGTTATTTGGCTCTTTCTGTCAGAATGAACAGAGATCGCCAACCAAAGATATTCAAGGTCGGGCCATCTCCATGAAATCACAACGCACACGACATAAACCTCCAAACTATGTGAAGGCTGGCGTTGAAGAGAGAGACGGGCAGCACAATCCAAAGTGATGGATATTAGAATGAACTGTTAAGAGTCTGACAATTTGTCGAACAGGCTCATCGCCCTCACATTTTCTCCAGCAGTCGATGGGTGCTCTGAGCTCTGAAGCCGTCCTTCTCGTCCAGGTCTCTGATCTTCTGTGCCAGATCTCTTATGTTACGACTCAGCTTGTTGTACCTTAGACCACGGAGAGAGGGAAAAAATACGGTCAGTTACTCTCTCTCTATTCTGTGTATATGCTATCTTTATAACTTTTACCACACATATTATTCCATATGTACCAAAATTACTGTGAAATTATACCTATGTGTAAAAAACTATTTTGGCATTCAAATAATATTGTATACTATACATGCCTATATCTTTAGATCAGTCTATATAAATATCAGTTAAATCCGTGCATAACAGTACTTACCATGCAATCCTCCTGTGCCACTATACTCCTACTACTCATAATATTCTAAATTTCCACTGATTTTCTTCCTCATCATTCTTCATTTTGGCTGTGGAATAACCAATAATCCAGTCTCTGCAGGTTGATTTAAATGCAGAATTTAAATCAACCCCTATATACTACTCAGTTATTTTCTCTTGTATCAAAGACACAATCTCTTCATCTTTAAACAAAGAATTGTTCAATTTCCTCTGGTCACTCTCACTCACTCACATACACACACTGCCCTGCCCCCCCACACACACACTC
This sequence comes from Hippoglossus stenolepis, assembly GCF_022539355.2. Lineage (NCBI taxonomy): Eukaryota > Metazoa > Chordata > Actinopteri > Pleuronectiformes > Pleuronectidae > Hippoglossus > Hippoglossus stenolepis. Next base: position 9,113,498 of record NC_061493.1, read on the forward strand.
ACTTGGTGTAGTCCTCCCTCTTCTCGATGTGGTACTTCCGCAGCACTTTGACCTCGTGCAGGTTGTTGTCCACCTCCCAGTTGATGAAGTCAACTTTCTTCAGCAGCTTCTGTTCATGATACTTTAACTTACGAACCATTTTCACTTCCTGTGCGGGATAAACAGGATTTATTTACAGGACTGACTTCTTCTGCGGCTCACTGGAGGAACACCGGAAACACGTGTTCTTCTTCTTCGGCTAGAAATGAGGAACGAACGTCAAGTCAAAGCGGGCAACAGCGCCATCTAGCGCTCTTCAACGTTAAACATCTCGTGTCACACAAACCAAACTTCCAGTACTCCTCAGCTTTATATCAAAAAAATACGAGAACATTATAAAGTATATTAACATAAATCAGTGTAAGGAGAATCAGGGGATATACGTTTAATTACTGTGAGTTGATTTAACCCAAATATAAAATATAAAAATTGTATAATCTTAAAGTTTTTTGGGTCAGGATCCGTTTATTTTGACATTATATGGGTTTTAAATTTACCCTAAATTAAAACACCAGCTGAATTATATGACATAAAATATAATAAAGTATAATAATAAAAAGAACACCATCACATATTATCACATTAAATACATATAGAGGCACAAAGTAGGCCCAATATATTCTTGGATCTCAGTCATTTTTAAATGTCAGCAGGATTTCCCATAAACTACTGTACAGATATCCATGAAATTTTGTGTAGAGGTGGGACATGACCCAAGGAAGGATCCATTCAATTATAGTGCAGATATGGATCAGGGGGCAGATGCAGGAATTTATTCAGTAATTCACTTTCTGTAACACTGCTAGTTAGGACATTGTTCTACATTTTAATAGATTTCTCAGAGAATAATTCATGGTTCTTGATTTTAAAAACATCAGGCACATGTATGGTAATGATATTACTGATAATGATATTCATGATATGAGTGTGTGAAATTTGATGCGGATCCAAACATAAATTTGGATCCAGGTCAATAAAATGTGGTTTCATTGGGGGACTACTGGGCCTCGGTGGAGGAGTGTGCTCTACCGAGTGACATTCAAGTTTCTAATTGACAGACAACGGTTGTTTTAACATGATCTAGTTAATCATTATATGAATTAAGGTGAAAAATAAAATGAAGAGTGTAAGAGCCATTTTGTTATTTTTTTGTTTTGTTAAACCTCCCACCACTTGGGGGAGTCGTGCCGCTGTCAATGAGGCGAGAGGTTGATATTTAAGGGGGGGTACTTGACACAGGTGTTGCGGGTAAGAAGCAAACAGTTTTTGACCGTGTGGTAATGGCTGTGAAAGGAATGTTTGATTTGTTTTGTCTATGTTTTGGGCGAAATAGACTTATCACAGAGAAAGTGGCTCTGCTCTTTTTATTGTGGAAACCCTGCCGATTGAAAGCAATAAACCGCCTTTGTTTTGGAAACTGGACACTTCGTGGTGGCTTCTATTGATTGGCAACGGGGTCACTAGGAAGAGTTAGTTTCTGGATTATCTCTTTTAATTAGCCACCTTCCTTCGTCCACCAGCAGGTGGCGCCAGACCTCTAGAGTGCGTGGTCCACATGTCAGGACAAGGGGGGTGTGTGGTAGGAGAGTGAGAGGGGGGTGACGCCTCATTCTGTAGTTTATATTTAAGCCACTTTTCTGCTCCTCTGTGTCCTGACGCCATGAGGTTGGATGGTACATGGAGAGAGGAGCAGCGGAGAGAGGACGATCCGGCGACTGAGTGTCCTCATCCGCGTCCGCAGCTCAGATCCACTCCTACAGGTGAGTTTCTGTGAGACTGTCAACGTGGACAGGGGGGAGTTACAGTTTGAATGAGTGAACAAGAAGCAGATGTGAGTTGTCCTGTACAGCTCAACATTTAGGACATGTTTATATTTACACTTGCAGGCAGAGGGAACATCATGCATTTTTACATCTTTCAAATTTAACATTAATTAACGCAATACTCATTTTCTGTCATTGCAATTCAACGGTTTGTGTGCAGTCCTTCTCCTTGTACATATTCTTACACTGTATGTATTTCAGTTATTTTATTCCACTTATATTTTTCCATATTTCTTTTTATTTCTTCACATTTTAATTTCATATTTCTTATCATTACTTTTACTGGTGTCAATGTTTGACTGCCCTTGCTGCTGTCACGTTGCAAATTTCCTACTTATTGTAGTTCGTTACTCATTATATTGCACTGTCTGTCCATACTTAGTAGTGCAAGAAGTAGCACACTGTTTATTGACAACATGGCCTGGATGTTGATAATTTGAATCCTTTTTTTGTGTGATGGGCAGAGATCCTGCAAATAGCTGTTGCCAATAACCTTAGCTCTGGAAAAACCAAAAACAGGTAGAATCTGTGATATGTCCTTGGGGTTCTGAAATATAAGGTAGTTTTGAAAAGCCCCCTGATGTAGTTTGCTGTTTGATAAGCTGGATTTTGTCATGTTGCTAAGCCACAATGACAAGATGTTACTGAGATGCCATCTAGGTTGGGTTCCAACCACATTTTTTGGGATCAGGTTATAGTCAGTGTCATTACTGACAAGCATCATGGCCACTGGCAAAGAAAGAAAAGATGTTGCACTTTCTAATAGAAATGATCAAAATTATTCTTATCGAAATAAAAGAAAAGCCAGTGCCCATTTTGCAGTGAAGATAAAGGCCGATCTTACTACAGCTGGAAACACCTGAACTGGACAAGTTACAAGGACAATTCTCATGGATAAAGACTCAAGATTCAAGATTCACTAATTCAATGAGGAGCTCAAAGCTCAGCACAACGACCTCATCGTAAAACTGTAAGTACGCCTTGAGGACTTACCCATTCTGAGGAGACATCCTCTGATGTTTGTATCCCTGTTTAAGACAACCTGCTGCAGTTAGCTTTAATATAGAGTCTTGCAAAGCCTCCAAAAGTCTGGAGAGTAGAGTTCTGCTCAAGACCCAAACCTGGAGGACCAGCTTCATCACCTTCATCATCATCACTACCATCTGACATCAAACACGGTGCCAAAGAGTTGCGGTGTCAGTCATCACATTAAGGAAGTAAGTGTGATATATGTGTTCAGTAATTTAACTTGGGACACAAAGAATGTTATAGAAATTGAAATGGCCCTGGATAGGAAGGTTCCACAACCTTGACAGTATTGTGTGTATCTGCTGTCCCTTTGCATTGTGTGGAAATATCTGAAATGTAATGTGCATCATTTATACATGATTATCTACCAAATGAACTCTCACATATTTAGTGTCTTGGGAAACTTTCTTTACTCCACCAGAACTTAACATTCTGTACGTTTGAACAATGTTTGGTTTCACAGGTTGAGTTTGTAATGACTGCACCTCCAGCACGCTGTAGTTTATTAAGAATTTTAACTCTCAATACTTCTACAGCCGTAGGTTTTACCAGATGATTTCATAAACAAGTGCATAGCTGGCTCAAATGTAAGGAGAGAGAGAGGGAGAGGAAGAGTGTTGGGTGTGTACAAGGACACACATACACACGCATATACACAGAGAGGGATTGTGCAGCTACATAAGGAGACCAGTGTGTTGAACGCACCACACCTTTGGCCTTCGTGGTTTGTTTAACATCGTCTATTTACCAAAGTGTGATACTTAACATAGTAGGAATTGTACATTGAACACTTTTTATCGTGACACTGCTATGACTTTATCTCTAAACGTGCAGGTAGAAGTGAAAACAGATATTCACTGTTATTTTAACCATAAAATAAGACAATAAGAAGAGTTTCTGTAGGGTAATTACAAACTGGAAAATGACAGATCAAGGTCTGGTCTAAAAACATTAGACTTGTGTGCTATTGCTGTATTCTATCTTTTGCACTCTGTCACAGCAGTAACAAAGAAGTGTTTACGTAAATCCTTTATCGAAGCTAAAGCTTAATACAACAATGAGCAAATACGTCTTTATAAGCGAAGGTCACTACACAAGTTAAATGTACTTGGTTATGAGTAAAATTGTATTATTATCTGTAAAACATATCTTTGTCAAACTGTATTTTTGTAGTTGCATACAAGCATCAAAAGGTTCACAACATTTGACTGTCTTTGGGGTTATAAATAAAGATGGAAGTTAAATATAAATTTGAAATCCTCTCTGACATGAACAAGAGGATACCAAATATGGAGTCATCTGTGGGTGCCGAAGTGTCCTTGGGCAAGAAACCCCAAATTGCCCCTTCTCATAGAGAAAGCGCTGCACATAGATGCTCTGTATCAATGAATAAGTGAATTTACATTCAAATGTACTGTTAAGTGCTTTGAGTGTTCATCAAGACTAGAAAAACGCTGTAGACCATTTACCATTCAAAGGCCAGGGGGTCAAGAAAAACTTGAATTAAGAAAGTTATGAAAAGACTGTTCATTGCAATATCAACTAGGGTGCAGCCGCATTATATCTGGTTTTACAACACTGTGGTGAGCCATTGTCTGGTGTGATCACAATGTTTGTGTTCTGAGTTGGCCTCTGTGATTCATATCTTCATCCGGGTGGCGTATTTGTATACTGTAGCTTTATATATGCGCGGAGGACACGTACACTAACATGAACGTAGGACTGGACCAACTATTGAAACAAGTAACACAGAAACTCAGATTACAACACAGGGCAGTGGGATGCCATTACTTAATTATTAATTTGTCAAATTTTCAATCATAAACAGTGATTGTGTATTGCGTGTAAAATACACAATGTTTAATCATTAAACCCCCGAGTATCCCTAAGGCATATTGTTTTTATGAATATAGTATAACCTCAATATTGTAGCTTTGGTTCACTCGATGATGGAGGAAAACTCCTCTCGACCTTTAGTCAGTCACCAAGATCCTCTTTGTTAGATTTAATATCAAAGTGAACATTACATTGAATCACACTGATCTTATCGATTTCTAGTATTTTATTGTAACTCAGTTCTGCATGTTTACTTCATGTGTTGACACAATATGTAAATTAGCCAAAAAACCATTATGATGAACTTTCATGGTCCAGTATTATTTTTAGAGCATATAGAACTGGACTTGTGTATCAAATTTTGTCGGTTGCAAAATTGATTCTTTGGGCCTTAATCACAGCGCCACCATGTGTCCCACTGGGCTCATGTTTCTTTGGAAGCATTTGTTTAAAAACAATGATTAAAGGGCCTTTAAACATGCAACTTATTTATTTGTTTCTTTGGCAGAATTTGCTTTTAATTTGTTGTCATTGATCCAAGTTTCAAATTTCTTGCTCATTCTATTTCACAGCAGTTTAGCCATTGTATTCAATGACGAATGCAATCAAAATATGGGCACAAAGGCTACTCAAACCTACAGCTCGACTTCTTGGTAGACCTTTGAGTTGATCTGTAAAATACCTGGTTTAACCGTATCCCAGTTTTCACCCCATTACTAAAATAACTTGTCTGTGTGCGTGTTGCTCCAGGGCTGCAGGCTGGTCACAGGAATGCTCTGTACTGTCTCAGGCTGGACCTGCAACCCTTTAATTACAGAGTGGAGTCCTTATCCTCCCTCTCTCTGAACTTTCACCTCCCAGTTCGTTTTTGAATCTTTATTGCTGTCCTTCTGCGTCTCTACACAGACTTGCCAAAGCAGAAGTTGGTTCCTTGCTCAATCACACTCGAGCAGCATTTCTCTTCCTGTGCCTGATCGAGATGCATCGAGTGAATCCAGGTGTGTTTCCTTTCTCTGACCTCACCCTGTCTGTCTCTCCTATAGGATCCATTGTCGTCTGCAAACGTGTACAACAGAGTCGCCCGAAATGGTCCTTTCCTCGTTACACTCCTTGAGGCTGAAGTATGTGTCTCTGGGGGTCCTGGTGTTGCAGACCACGTCGCTGGTGCTCACCATGCGCCACTCCCGCACCCTGAAGGAAGATGGCCCCCGCTACCTGGCCTCCTCCGCTGTGGTGTTGGCCGAGGTGCTCAAGGTCCTCACCTGCACCCTGTTTGTCTTCAAGGATTGCAGTGAGTGTGTTTCTCATCACTCCATGGGTGGTCCTCAGGTTACGTTACAGACAACACGCTCTCTGTCTCTGCCAGGTTTCAATGTGCAGTCTATGAACCAGCTGCTGAAGGAGGAGATTGTGAACAAGCCCATGGAGACCATGAAGTTGGCCATTCCTGCAGGAATCTACACGCTGCAGAACAATCTGCTCTATGTTGCCTTATCCAACCTGGACGGAGCCACCTATCAGGTTTCCAAACTTGAAAATTCAGTTTGAGCTTTCAGCTTGTCCAGTTTGAGCTAACAAACTGCTACTAGCTACTACTGGTGACATAGATGGTTCCTGTCAATTTAGGTCGTTCTTATCCCACTGAGTTAGTTTAACTTCCAGCAATTTTGGTTTTAATTAGTTATTACATGCTATAAAATTAGGGAAAAACATAATTGACAGCTGAGACTGACTCACGATAGGTTGAGTGTGTGTATTGGAGGGACCTCGCTACTGTGGCTCCATCCCCTCAATCGCTACTGCTCAGACTGCACAGTTCATATCAGGAATATTGTGGCTTCATTTTTGGATGGTGGGGGAAAGTGGAGTCGGCTTTGTAGATATACTGAGGTTATCTATACATATTATTAATGAAATTAGTTTCTGCTTCTGAATAGGATAGGAGTGAGGAAAATAATAACATTGTATTTGATACTCAACTGCCGAAGCGCCCTGTGTTGACAGTAGCTAAGATTGATAGTAAATAAAACCAATGTATTTGGATGGAAAACCCCTGCATCATGTTTCCGCTTTTTAGAAACTAAGAAACCCTCCTTTAGAATCAAGTCATCTGTATATTTATATGGTAACTTAAGATCCCATTTGATGTAAATGGTATTCCCTGATCATTTGTACTTTGTTACCTTACCATTGGTTTTTGTGCAACACCAAGGTGACGTACCAGTTGAAGATCCTCACCACGGCACTGTTCTGTGTCTCCATGCTGGGGAGGAGTTTGGGCCTCCACCAGTGGCTCTCGCTGCTCCTACTCATGGCTGGCATTGTTCTAGTGCAGGTACGATTAGACACTGAAAAACCTGAAGTCCCTGAGCAGCTAACAAATACACAGGTGTAGGATTTTTCTAGTGTTGTAGTGTGAAGGTGACTGTATTCACTCATCAGATGTTTTGGCCATTAGTTACACTTCTGAGCAGACAGATTCAAAGTCCCTGCACATTAGTTTTGACCTGATGTTTTAACCACCACAGTGGCCCACAGAGTCTGGAGGTGACCCGGAGCAGAAGATCCTGACGGCAGGATCCCAGTTTGTGGGACTGATGGCCGTGCTGGCGGCCTGTGTGTCCAGTGGCTTTGCTGGAGTTTACTTTGAAAAAATCCTCAAGGAGACTAAACAGAGCGTGTGGCTCCGTAACATACAGCTGGGTGAGTGAGGATTACCTTGATTTCTTTGGGGAGTGTGTACGGGGCATTTGAAGAACATCATGTCGGTGGACAGAAGCATAAATTATTTGTCGAGCAGCTTCTCTGAGTCTTTTCCCTTTGTGTCTCCTGTTCTATTTTTGACAGCTACTTTTCTGCATCTCTTCACTTTCCACAACCTGCTCCCTCCCCCTCGCTCATCCCCTCTTTTCTCTTTGTCTTCAACATTGCATTCTTTCATTTCTCTATTCATCCGTTACTCCTCCTTCTCTCCTGCCAAAGTGTATTTAAAATAATTTCACTTGTTGAAAATGTATCTGGATGTCATTGGAAGGATGGAATTAATGCTTGGTAGTTAACTCATAACAACTAACTAGCCTTCAACATGATTGAAGTAATGGTAAAAATACTTTCTGCATACACTAGTGTCTTCTGTATACAGTGGCATCCAATAGTTGGACCCTCTGTTTCTAATGGATCACCCACCTAATGTGGGTGAAGGTATGTGAAATGTGAGAGGAGAGAAATTAATCGTGTTATTCTAACTAATTTCCATAGCGATCTCAAGAAACCTTTTTTATCTGTAGCTGAAAGCGTATTGCATTTCCTCTTTTGTTGAATTATAAAAAATCAAACATTCAGTTTGGCTTTGATAACGTTGTTTTCCCATTAATTTTTGTATAACACATTATCTGTAAGAGTCCGTTTTATCCTCTTCGATAAACATCATTCAGAAACCAAGTAGATAATTTAGATTTCATAATGATAAAGCTGCATAATTTATAAATGTTTCAAACATATCAGAAGAGGATAAGACAACTACAGAGACTTTTCACATTACTGAGGGTTTAGCTCTTGAGACATTTGACAATATGCGATTTCTTTTGTATATTGACACACACACACACACACACACACACAACACACACACACACACACACACACTTGGCAGCCCTTCATAAATCACCAATAATAGAAATCGTTGGAGGCATGAAAAACTATTATAGATTCACATTATCACATTATTCAAAGTATATTTTCCAGAGGTCGGTTAGGAAGGGGACATGTACTTTAACACTCAGATAACTTGATAAATTAATAGGATCCAATTCTGCATGGAACAGCCATGTCAGTAATCACAGGAATGATTTATTAAATAATAGATTGACAGGTTTTCTGGTCAGGAAAACTCTGCCCTTGCTCTAGCGGGCGGAGATAAGAGGAGCCATGTTACAGAGATGACCTCAATTAGATTTCTTTAAGAGATGCTGCTTTTAGTCCTGCTGGACTTATCAAATTCTTCACAGATTTGAAAGTGGCGGAGAGGTCAGTCAATGTAACTGGGTTTCCTCTTACACTGAAAAACAAAGAGAGAAGAGACGGCTTTGGCATGGCTGCTATTGAGTTGCTCACAAATCAAATACAATCATCTTATAGTGACAGCAGTCATCTCTGGTTGTGTCCTGTTTGATAAGTTAAATTAAGATTTCATAGATGAATGGATGGATGAGTTTTTAGGTAGGTAAGTGGGTGGATGGATGGATGGATGGGTGGGTTTTTAGATAGGTAAATGAGTAGGTTGGTAAGTGGATGGCTAGATTTTTCAGCAACAGAAATGTAACTTATCCTGCTTCTTGTCTCCTCCAGGTTTGTTCAGCTTTGTGTTTGGGCTCATAGGAATGATGATATACGACGGCCAGAGGGTGAGACAGTCAGGAATATTTCAGGGCTACAACTCGATAACCTGCACCGTCGTCGTCTTACAGGTTCAGTCATTGAGTCTACTCAATCTCACATTATCATTTCTGTTACATTTTCATGTTTGAGAAGCTGCTGCTGAAATTTTACACACACTTCTCTTACAGGTTTGTCTTAATGTTGAGTGCGTTTCCCTGATGTGGCATAAAAATGTATCCTCCGTCTGCAGGCTCTGGGCGGGCTGGTCGTAGCTGTGGTCATTAAATATGCAGACAACATCCTCAAAGGATTCGCCACATCTCTGTCCATCATCGTGTCCGCTCTCATTTCATATTTCCTGTTGACGGACTTCAATCCCACTGGGTAAACACAAGCATGCTCTCATAAACTCCCACAAGGCTCAGGTTCAATTTCTTGGTCTGTTTTTAGTCAGACTTACTAATCGGCTCTAAGGATAGATATGTCTGTCAGTGGGTTATTTGGTCAACCCACCACTTTGGTCCTGACTGAAATGTCTCTAGAAATTTACAACAGACATTCATGACGCCCAGAGGATAAATCCTACTGACTTTCCCCCCAGCACCATGGTTTACATGTGGGATTTTGAATGAAATATTTTGACCAAGAATTTCCATTAATTTTGCTCAGACATTGAGTTTTTCTTCAGGATATGTTGTAATAAGTAACTGACTGACTCCTTTAGCACCATCTTCGTGTCCAAATTTCAATTGCCCAATATTCTAGTTCACTATAAATACATTCAAAAATAATGATATTCCCTTGAGTCTTAGCTATACTTTAATGCTTTGAGCTAATTAGAACGTTATAACTGCTAAACACAATTAAATATATGCAAGCATTGTCATTATGAGCATGTAAGCATGCTAATATTGGCAATTAGCTAAGCACAGTTTTGCCTGAGTGTAACCCATAGACCAGTGGTCACCAGCCTTTTCGAGCCCAAGATCACTTTTTAATTCCAAACGTAAGCTGAGATCTACCACCCTGATATCTTTAAAAAAAAACACTTAGGAGGGTCACACTTATTATTTTTTGCAATTTCTGTTGAAGGCTGAATGAACAAGAAATAAATCTACATAAAGAAGGGCAGTTGTGCAACTTTTTCTGTTCAATGCACAATATTCAAATTAATATCCATTCATATTTACAATGCACAATAGGTAGCTTCTCAGTTCCACATCATGTTCTGCAGAGGAACTGCTACTGCAGCACAATGTTTTTACATTCAGGCTTTGATTTGAATATGGCCACAAATATGATTATTGCCCTGTATGAAAGAAGTCCCTTGTACTCAAATAAATACCAGTACTACACAGTATGAAGCCCTGCAAATATTTAACAATAAAAAAAACCTTTTTAAACAAGGAAATCGATTCCAACAACAGAAACGCTGGAGTGCTTTTATTTTGAAATGGCATACAGAAAGTGTTGCAACCATTTGTTTGTGACATAAATTCATCAGATAAACATTAAAGCTCAGGTGAAAGATAATTTTCTCTGTTTATTCTGCTGTGAACCACAATGTTTATCTCTATGACACAATTGTATTTACAACACTTTCCGAACCCGTTTCAAAGTAAAAGCACTCCAGAGTTTCACCTTCTGAATCCACTCATTTGTTCCAACGAGGCTTTGATTGTTATCGACAGACCGAAAGATGCGCATCTTCATTTTGGACGACAAATCTCCACTTCCTCTCATTATCTAGAAATGAAGCCAAAATATCCTTGAAACAAACGCTGTCATCTTGTGCATTTGGAGCCAAAATCTGCACAGTAGCGATGAGGGGATAGTGCTGCAGATACACTCGACCAATCGCATGTCCGTGTCAGTTTTTATCACATGACATAGCTGAGTAAAACCAGACTTAAAGGGAAACTTAACACTGAAACAAACACCAGTGTGATAAGAACTACCGTGCACTACCGGCAGCTAGCCACCAGGTGGCAATCAACAACCTTTGGCTTCACTTTTAGGAAGCATTCATGTCGTCCATCTTTACATACAGTCTATGGTGCCACCTCACTAGCATTCATGGCTGTAGACTGCGTGCACAGCTGTTTGTTTGTTTGTTGAATTAATTTTTAATGCGTCTTTATTTTTCTCTCCTTTTTGTTCTTTGTCCTCTTAGACTCTTTTTCTTGGGGACCATGTTGGTTATGGCCTCCACCATTCTTTACAGCTACAAGTGCAAACCTGCCTGTGTTAGCATCATCAAGATAGAGACCTGAATGAACTGTGCCACCTGAAAGAAAATCACCACCAAGCATAGAAGGAGTGGAACTCTATGACATGTGACATCCAAGAGTATTTGGAAATGAAGGATGCGGTAAAAACATGGAGGTGATCAAACCTGTTACTTCCCAACAACTACAACTGGAGACTGTTGCGAATAGATGGGCCCCATCACACCTCTTAGTCAATGATGTCAAATACATTTGCTTTGTAGATGTATTTTTCTGATTTCAGAAAACATGTTATCCATGCAGGGTGAAGGGACCAGCAGGAAAAAACTGATGAAACCTTGGCCACATGAATGTTTGGGAATGTTTTAGTGAAATATTTCAGTTGCATAATGTGAGTTAAATGATCATGTATTTACAAAAGGGGAAGGGTGTTGATGATGCAGCCATGAAAAAGGGACAAATCTTGACAGAGCTTCCATCTAGTGGTGGAGTGAAGCGCAAACTTGCTGCAAAGAGGAGGGGTTACCTCTGTTCAAAGATGCTGAATGTCCTTTTTTATATGAGATGAGATGAGATGGGATATGACTGCTTTGACCTTGCTGCTCACAGCCTGTGTATTTATATCAAACGCACTCCTTATTTAAATGCAAAAATAAAAGTCTTTATGCAAGAACAACTGCATAAATTACAAGGTCTCTTTTATGCTGAAACAATGAGCTCTGCCTTTCTTCTTACATCAAAGTGAAATTAATGGATGGATTGTGTGTGTGTGTGTGTGTGTGTGTGTGTGTGTGTGTGTGTGTGTGTGTGTGTGTGTGTGTGTGTGTGTGTGTGTGTGTGTGTGTGTGTGTGTGTGTGTGTGTGTGTGTGTGTGTGTGTGTGTGTGTGTGTGTGTGTGTGTGTGTGTGCGCTCACATGCGTACACACACAGACATAGTCACACCCATGAATATTTTGAACAGTTTTTTTTCCAGTTGCAGTGCTCTCAGAAAAACCAAAGCAGTCTCTATAGCAACAGATGGCTGAATGAGCGGCGGTGCAGCGATAAATGTGGACCCACTGAATTAATATCACCTATTTTAACCTCTGTGTATTTTAACGTGGCAGTAACAGACAGATAAAAACAGATTTTAGACAGAAGAATACAGTTTTTGTCATCTTTCTAGGGTTGCAGATTTCAGGAAGAGGAGGAGAAGAGCGGGCAGATGGGAAGGTGAGGCGTGAACCTGGAGAGAGGCACAGATGGAGGATGGGTCATGTGATTTGTGTGTGGAGTTGCAGGTGGACGCTTGGAATGAGCCAGTGGACGGACAGTGTCACAGATTATGCAATGATTATCTGTACAAACCTGAAAAATAAGTGACGTCAGCGATGCGGGGTGATATTGTGAGACGACCTCGTAGCAAGCAAAAGAAAATGGCACTTATCCAAATTAATAAATTCAGTCATGTTTAATTCCACATCAAGGAAGCTATCAACTTGAAGAGTACATTTAGTTTCCCTGATTGTAGGAAGATTGGTGTAACTTTGTAGTGCAACATGACCCGATCGCCACATCAAATCTGCCCTTGGTCTGAGTTCAGCTCGGCCCCGTTCCAGCTGTGACATATATACGATGTGGCCGCGGCAGCCGCCACCGTCCTGTTTTAAATCTGCTGTATGGCACTATTCCAAGTCATTTACACCACACTTATTTAGAGCATAGCTGACATTATTTATTTAAAGTGGTAACAGGTCCAGCTCATCTCTCTGATGCTTTGTCACCCGCCTGAATACAACAGAATCAGCTGCACTACAGAGGCTGGAACATGTCTGTGCATAAGTTTGGTGTGTTAGCAAAACTCCAGTGACAACTACAGCACATTTGATCACCTGGGGTGGGTGTTCTTAATACAATCTGATTGATGTATGACTGAAATCTTAACCTAAAAAGATCCATATATAATAATATAATACTTTTGTCTCTTAAATTTTCTGAATACATCCTGTAACTCTGGAGAGTTCTGAAGGCCTTGATTGGACGAGGTTTAACCAGCCGCAGGGTTTTTTGGCTGACTTTTCAATCAAAATGTCTTCACGTACCAAGTTGTAAAAAAACAAATGCTATTCTTAAACTTCTCAACGACAGGTTTTTTTTGTCTCTCAATCTCTCATGCAATAAGATCTACATAAGGATGCAGGATGCAGTTCTGGTTGTGGACTATTACCTCCGCGGTACGTCTAAAAACAGTCTTCTCAAAGCAGTCCAAAACTTGCCAGGGGCCAAACAAGCCCCAGCGCAACTCCAGGCCCCTGACACTAGTTCACTGCTGACCCATTTTCCCCTGACACCATTCTGTGTCAGATCCAAACAGTAATATCCACTCCAGCTTGCTTCAATGTTCCACTAAAATCTCTCAGGTATAATGATCCGCTGGCATCTTGAGCACACTGAAACCATCAGTTCTCTCCTCTTTGACAGACTTAATCAAACTTCACGACCCTCATTTTTCAGCAAAAGGGAACAATTAGACTTTATTTTGTCTGTGCAGCTTCTTGACCCTCTTATTTTGGCGGTATTACTACAAGTGGAGCCCCTCTCCGTGGCCTCCACATTAGCACTTGGGCGTCGTTGGCGTTGGGCCTCCCCAGCGCGTTGGGAGGGATGGGCTCCTGGTAGTTGAGGATGTGTGGCTGCTCCTGGAAGGAACGACCCATCAGTGAGGCCCGGGAGCCCAGAGGCATGTCTGGATCTACAGCTATGTCCACACGCATCCGCCACCGCACCGTCTGCAACACAATACGCTCCTGGAGGAGAAGAGCGATAACAAATGGTCAAATGAATGGATTAATATGGCCTGTGTTTCCTGCGTTTATGTGTACACTTGCAGAACTCCTTGACCTGGATGACTGAGACTCTTCACAGATATGGCCTGTGTTGCGTATATGTGTTTGCATGATGCAGTCTCGTCTAAGTACACAGCAGGGGTAAGAGTGTTTTGTTGTTTTCACCCCTGTCGGTTTGTGTGTTGGTTGGTTTGTTTGTAGACAAGTTTACGCAAAAACTCTGAAACGCATTACCACAAAACTTGGTGGAAGGATGATATCAAGCTCAAGGAAGAACTCATGCAATTTTTCTCATCCAACACAAAAAAAGACCAGTGTGCTCTTTTCCTGTTCCTATCTTATTAAGCATCAACAAAGAAAACACAATTTACCTGCATAGCCTGAAAAGAATATAACACTTGACAGTACAAAAATCACTAAAAGCCTTTTGATACACATTTTATCCTTGACTGAGTTTTGAGGGACAAATTCAGGGCCGTATTACGTGACACCAGAAAGGAAAAGTGCAGAAGGAGCTGATCACATCACAGTCGGTCTGTGAGTGCTGTGAAAGCTGTTTCTGATGTAGTCTACAGTCAGAGTTCTTCATTCAAACTGGACAAAATGTATAAGTGACACTGAGATTTCTGAAATGATCAGGATACTGGTTTGATGCATGTGAAAACAAACTTTTTTTTCTCTTATTTTTCTCTTAGATGTGTGTCTGTCCCACCTTGGTGACGGAGTTCATGGCTACCAGCCAGGTGATGAAACTCTGGTCCCTCGTGATGTGGGTCAGCATGGGCGTGTTGCTGTTGCTGATGGGGACTGCCCAGGTCACACTCGGGTAGAAGTTGTCATTCATGCCGACGGTCAGACGGGACGGTTTGGACGTGGGGCCGGTGAGGGTGACCGTCTCGGTGGTGTTGCCGTACCAGGGGTAGCTGACGCCATCTGAGTCGCTGATGGCCTTGACTCGACCCTCTCGCAGCTCAGGTAACTCCCAACTGGACCTGCGGCAGTGGATGGAGGGGGACAGAGGGTGAGTTGTGGACAAGATGTTACCCAAACCCTCACAAACAGAGGTGAGCTCATCCAAACACACTTTAGACCCATGCACACTGAACATATGAGAAGTTAAAGTGTGTCAGTGTTTTCTTTAACACTTACATCCCAATATCGCCATAGGTGTTGTAGAACTCCATCTGGGTGCAGGCTTGGATCCAGCCCACCACCCAGGTTTCATTGCGGGGCACTGGTGGCATCACAACTCCCGCTGAGGCCCTGAAGTAAGGCGTCTTGTAACGGAGCACAATGGGGGAGTTCTCCTCAATGATGGTGGGACACTGGTCTATGGAGGCTGACACCTCATACACCACAATGTTCTCCCGCCTGATGCGGGGCTTGCATGCAATGCTCTGAATACAGCCCATGGTGCAGGCGACAAGCAGGATGAGCAAAACCAGAGAAGGGAGCAAATGGTACCTGGCCAGTATGCACATCAGTCCCCTCCGGATTCCACCCTTGCCTGAAGAGCAGATCTAATATTTTAAATACCCATCATCACTGATAGTTGGGAGAGGTGGGGGGGGTGA
This sequence comes from Hippoglossus stenolepis, assembly GCF_022539355.2. NCBI lineage: Eukaryota > Metazoa > Chordata > Actinopteri > Pleuronectiformes > Pleuronectidae > Hippoglossus > Hippoglossus stenolepis. Next base: position 9,129,230 of record NC_061493.1, read on the forward strand.
GGGAGAGACACTGATGGGGAGGGGTATCACAGTCACCATTGATCAAACATAGAGGCATCCACCATCATATTGTCAGGATGTGATGGTATGGAAGTGGGAGCGCAGTGGGGGACTGGGGGGGAAGTATCACAGATCTCCGCAGCCTCCTCCCCCCGGTCTGCCTGCTGACTGCCGCACTGCCCTTGGCGCTCGTCCCCAGAAACTGCAATCCGGCCTCCCCGGGGCTGCTGCTGCTGCTGCTGCTGCTGCTGCTGCTGCTGCTCCTCCGCGGGGCGTCCGGAGGCTCCACGGCTCCGTGTCGAGTCCACGCGTCCGGCTGCACGTCGGTGCCCCTCGATCCTGCTGCTCTGCTCCCGGCTCCGCGCTGTCATGTCAGGTGGCGACAGGGCAGCCAGGTGCGTCAGAGGCGGGGTGGGGGGTGGGGATGGTGGGGGCCGCTGGATGCCTTTTGTTTGCTCGGCTCTCCTCCTCGTGTGGTCTCAGCCAGACATCCGCGCGGCGCCCTCAAAACACAAAAAGCGGGCTCTCCATCACTTTGACCTACATGAGGAGACGCTCCAGCAGAGTCGCTGCATCAGACGCGCTGCGGCCGGTCTCTTACAGCAGAGACGGAGGGGCGATACAAAAGGCTGCCGCTTTTAATGTTGCCCGCGCGGTGTGCTCCCATTCTTGGGGAAGCATGAATGGTGCGTGATGAATGGAGGCAGCGAGGCGGCAAAAACGTGCAGCGATCCTTGACGTGCACCCGGCCGTGTGTCGGGTGAGTCGTCCCCCTGGAAGATGTGAGCATCACAGTCCGGAGAGCATCCTCCTCCGGCCGCGGGTCGCCCTGTTCGCTGTGGAGGTGCTGATGCTGGAGGGAGGCAGGGGAGGGGCGTCACCCGGCCGCTGCGTAAAAAAAAAGAAAAACCACAACGCGCCTGTGTGGGCGTGGTCACGATGCGTCACACCTCTGTGAGATCCCCATTGGTCACCGGAGTCAACAGCGGAAGTGGTGTCATGTGGCTCCGCTGCCTCCTCCTCCCGACACGCACTCACCGGTCAGCTCAGCCTTATTGTCTCTGCCCTCCCTCCACCCCCTCCTCAGCTACCAAAGCCCCGCACCGCCGGTTCGAGTCCTCAGCTGCTGCCGGTGGTCGCTGGTGTATGATCGGCCGTCTGTTCGGTGCTGTGTCTCAGAGGCTGCCGAGCTTGTTGTCCCGGGTGTCGCTGGTGTCGCTGGTGATGAAGCCGAAGGTTGTGTTCGTGCTGGGCGGGCCTGGCGCCGGCAAAGGGACCCAGTGCTCCAACATCGTGGAGGTACGAGAGATGCCGATAAAAGGACAACGTGAACAGTGGATTGTTGTTGTTAGGAATGAGTGAGGCACGATGGAAGTCGTATATAGTTAACATCTAGGTAGTTATTGATGTTTTTTGCGGCTCTTTTACGAGGCAATGTCTGAATTTCACCGACTTCCGGTTGTCCTCTAAAATGAACAAGTGTTACCCTGCTAGCTAGTTAGCCGCACAGGCTGGACAGTTTATGTGCTGCTGTTACCTTTTTTTAAAAGAGCAATGTTAAATATGTATCTTATCGAGACTCTCTCTGTGTTCATGTCCATCAGCTGAATTCATTAAATACTAACAAATAAAACCGGTTAGCTCAGTGGGACTGTGTAAATAGCCTGAATGAAAATGTGCCTATTAGCTACACCCACTACAAACAGCAAACAGGAGATGATCTGTTGACATTTGCCTCGCGTTGTAACCTTATCACTGACTTATCTTCGCTGTGGAGATTATAAAATGGTCAGTGGAAGCGTGGAGTGCACCAGCCCCACTACATATGACGTTTATTGTAGGTGTAAAAGCCCAAACACACGTCAGCAGGATACACCTCAGATTAACACTTCAGCTGTGTGTGTTGTAGTTTCTGCAGCGGTGCACCCACAGCATCAGCGATTGTGATCTGATCACTATTCTCCTGTGTTTTCACCGATGATGAGACATAAGTCAAGATCAGAGTTTAAAAAGTGTCCGTGTACAGTGTGTTACCGTATAAATATGATGTAATTTGCTCACATTCATTCATTTGTTCCACTGTATCACACACCATACTAAAGAAGCAGCATGTTTTAGAGAGAATATTTGTATTAAGCCATCCAAAAAGGTTACACGTAAGAATCCTGCTCTGATATTTGTCTGAAAGTGTGTGTGTATGTGTGAGTCATAGCTCCTATAAGAGACTACCAGTGCACGTAGATCCACGTAGGTCCAAGGGTGTTGGCTGCTGTGCTTCCGGTACAGGCTCTTTTCATTCTGTACACAAGGAGGGACTTTTCCTGGCTTGTAAATGGGAAGGATTTAGCCTGGTTGTAAAAAGCTTTCCTCTTCCCTGTGGAGTTTTAGTCTTAATAGAAATGGACATTGTGCAAACATGAATAAAAAAAGCATGACTGTTACTTTCACTTGATGAATAATGTCAATGTGCTTTTGTTTCACATGCGATCAACTTTTAACATGTGAAAATTGTCTCTTAGAACTACAGCTACACTCATTTGTCAGCTGGGGACTTGCTGAGAGCAGAGCGAGCCAGAGAGGGCTCAGAGTTTGGACAGCTCATTGCCAACTACATCAAGGACGGTAAAATCGTCCCTGTGGAGATCACCATCAATTTACTCAGGAAGGTATGCATCAGATACTGGCTGCAGATCCAGTTTGTGTTTGTTTAACTCAAGATAAATCCAGACCAGACCACTGGGGGCCCAACTATTTACTCAGAACCAAATGCAACTCCACTTTGATTGAAAAAGCTTTTAATTAAGGCCTGAGCCCCGACTATGATTATTATAATTTTTCAGGCAAATGAATTGCCTTTTAGAGGACTTTAACACACTCGAAAAATCACCAAAGTTTGCAGAAAATTCAAAAGTGGTGAAAATGTATGTATTCTGGACTACTTTGAAATGGGCGTGGCAAAATGGCTCAACAGACCCCTTACTTCCCTTTCACCAATCTTCACGAAATTCGGTAAACAAGTGTATCATGACCAGACGCACAAAAAAGTATCAAGGAGCATCATGAAAACAGCAACAGGAAGTTGGCAATTTTGGATTTAGTGGCCATTTTACACGTGTATTTAACGAACTCCTCCTAGAGCTTTCATCAGATCAAATTCGATGAGGGTCATCTCAACAACATGGAGATTAAAACTACATCGATTTTTGAGTTTTCGTCACACGATGTGACCGTGGCGTGGCTTCAAAGTTTGATTACACGCCATCAAAACACCTGGTTGTTGTATCTAAATAATGTCAGTGGTCATAGATTCCTTTTATGTCTTAAATGTTGCAAAGGTGAAAGATTTATACGATTTGAAGAGAAACAATAGTGTTTTTGACCTGAACATATCTTAGCCTGTATCTAGTGATAGCACCACCAACTGGCAACAGGAAGTAAGCCTCGTTTTACAACTTAAATTAGATTTACAAAAAATTGTCACCGTGTGGACCGTAATGCGTGGTTAGTGGGCGTGGTTTGCCGTTGCGTGACGGACACAGGAAGTGAAGTGTTTATCCTTCCCGCGGTGCGCAGAACACACGCAACGCAGAGCCGTTCTCACCCGGTCCCCGACCGCTCTCTCCCGCGGCCACATCAGGTCCCGAGTTCGCAAGTGCTCGGGCCCGCACAATGCTGCTCGCAACCATAGTTTTAGTAAAATTTGTCCGCACCGTGATACTGTCCGTTTCTAGTGCAAAATTGTCCAACACACACTAGGTTGAATTTTACATTAGGACTAAAATTCGTTTTGTCCCTGTTTGTTAAGGCGATGGAAGAGACTATGCAGAAAGATTCGAAAAAGTTCCGATTCCTCATCGATGGTTTCCCCCGCAATGAGGACAACCTCCAGGGGTGGAACACTGTCATGGATGGCAAAGCAGACGTCAAATTTGTGCTTTTCTTCGACTGCGGTAACGAGGTAGGTCGTGGAAAACTGGAAAGCTGAAACGCCTCCATCTGTTTTCAGTTGCATACAAAGTGTTGAGCTGATATCCCTAATTTACACTGAGGACATGATCTGGTTTGTGCACAGGTCTGCATCAACAGATGTCTAGAAAGAGGGAAGAACAGTGGACGCACAGATGACAACAGAGAAAGTCTGGAGAAAAGGTGCAGTCCTGAGACACAAGCAAAGCACATGACTGAAGACCTGATCACTGTTGAATCCCAGATTTAAGTTACAAATACCTACATGAGTATAAATACTTTGGTTTTAACGACTAATTTCCTGCTACTTTCAAGAATCAATCTCATGTACTCATTTATTTTTGTCTGTATCAAATACAACAAGCATATCTGATCAGTATGGATTTCTCCGACCCACTTAACTGACTGTCGCTACCTGCACGTGTGTTTTTGACCTAATTTGTGTCTCCTTAAAGTCCCCTGTGTCATCTGACCCCAATAACCAGGAACATTTTTCTTTGATGCAGAATCCAAACCTACCTACAGTCCACACGACCAATCATTGAACTGTATGAGAAACAAGGCAAGGTGCACAAAGTAGACGCCTCTCGTTCCGTGGATGAGGTGAGTAAATAATGTGGCTGTAGCATCTATGAACCGCAACATTGGATTCCTGAAAAGACGTGGATGAAAGGAGGGAAATAAGTAAATGACTTCCACTACAGCTGAGTGTATTTGCAGGATAAATCTGTCAGTCAGGGCAACAAAACTTAAACATGCCTCTCCTTAAACTTTAACATTTCTGAGGGAACAAAATTTTGGAAGTCTGATTTTAAAAGCGAACAGGAGTAGAGAAATGTGACAGAAGAGAAAACTGCTCTAGCAGCATGATGCAGCCTAAGTGGAAAGATAGTTCATCCGGTGGCCACTAGAGGCTCTTACTCCAACTGAAAAACCTATCTCTGGAAATAAAGTAGATTCTCACTGGAAAAAGACTCCAGCTAAGGTCCAATTTCACCTCAAAATGATTATTTTCTGACTTCATGATCTGACAGATAATAATCAACATACAGTACACGTCACTTCAGGCACAAGGATTAAATCCTGGAAGTGGTGGAAAGTTGTCTTCGACTTTTAAACCTCATCATATGAGACACGAGAAGTCTGTTATTCTGTGCTCAGTTTGAATGTGAATTGAAGTTGTCCACATTTCGTGACATTACAACTGGAACCCAGTCATGGTCCTGTGTATATCTTACACCAGTGTGATGGTAACATACACTGAGACAGGACATAAAAGTGAAGTAAGAAACATTTTGTGTCCACGAGTTAAAAAGCGACAAATGAGTAGAATTATTTTAAGAACCTTTTGTAATGAGGGGAAAAAAACAAATCAGAGAAATAATATTTTGTGTCTATGGGCGGAGCATTTAAACAAATCCCATTTACATTTATTACAAATAAAATGGAAAAGTGCCTGTAGTTGCAAACATTTGTGTCTTTGACTATTGCTTAAACATGACCATGAGCTCTGGGAAATTGTGAGAGACATAATTGTGAGTAACAATTATTCAATTTATCAAAAAAGAAACAATCTTTAGCATCTTTACAGATAAGATACTTAGATAGGATATTTCACTGACAAATGAAAATGCACTCATCATCTACTCACTACTATGCTGATGAAGGGGTGGGTGAAGTGTTTGATTCCACAAAACACTTCTGGAGTCTCAGGGGTAAACTTTGTTGCAGCAGAATCCAATACAATTGAAGTCAATGGTGAGTCCTTCTTCAGATGTAATAAAACAACAGAAAAAAGATAAAATGCCTCCGTACTGCTCCTGTGGTGTCACCCAAGTGTCTGCAAGCCCCGACAACCACATTCGACTGGAAACGAGGTCATTTAAACCAAGATTTAAGCCTAAATGTCCACTGATATCATCCAACGAGGTGCATTCATGGACCCTCGGACACACTACGTCCGCTAGCTTAGCCACATCCAGTACGATTGCGGACACTTGGATGACACCAAACGATGATGATTTCAATTGTATCAGATTCGGCTGCTACAAAGTTTACTTCTCAGACTAACTGAGAAAACAATTGAAGCTGAAATATCGTTCCATGTTTGTGACCTGCCCCTTGTTTTTCTCTTGCAGGTGTTCGCTGATGTGAAAGCCATCCTAGACAAAGAGGATTGAATCTTCCCAACTGCCAACATTCACTTACCTTTTTGGTTTTCTTTTTATCAACTGCAAGTACACCATAGCAAGTTTATGTCCATTCATATGACTTTTTACTTTGATTACTTTTTGTTTTGTTTTCCATGTATTTTATATTTGCTGCACTCTGTGCGAGTGTGTGTATACTTTGTATTGGTGTGAGCGAGAAGTTGACATGCCTAGCAGTTACTTGTGATTCATGTTCAGGGAGCTCACAGCTCATCTTTCATCATAGTCTGAGGCCTTCGCATAGGAACAAAATGTATCGTTAGCTTAGAGGAACACTGACAGTACGGGAGGTCTCTATGGTATTTGTGTTTTCACCTCACAGAATCATGTCATCGGAAGGAGCCATGCTGTTTCAGACCAAATAGTTGTTTGAGCTCATGACGTCATAGACCGATTTCAGACTTTACAGAGAGGTAAATAGTCTGTCATTCAAATAAAAAGCATACATCAGTCAAACTGCTTGTATGACATGTGGAGTTATTAGGGACTCTCCATCTGTGTGATAAATGGCTCTATAATATTTGACAGCTCGATGTGCTCCTTCAGAGCCATGAATCCTGGCTCATAATTTAGAGAAAACAGGCAGGTCAAAATAAATATTCTCTCAAATCTGTACTGTATCTTCTTGAAGGAGGGATGATAAATCTCAAAAGTGAAAACTGTGACTTTTTCTCCTTTTGTTTTGTTAAAGTATACAGTATGCGCTTTCTTTCTTGTACACATTTCCCCCTGTAATATACTGTATTCACTATAAACATATAGTGCTATAAGGAAACGTTATCAAGTCAACAACTGCACAACATTTTACAAAACCACGTACACATAAGCCTTCAGCCTGATCAACCAGCAGGTGGCGTCACTGGACAGTCTGAGAAAGTTGATCCATGATTTTTTGTTGTTGTCCATTCACTTTGAGTTTAAATCTACAGAAGATAACACATTTAGCAAATAAGGTAAACAAATGTTAAATAATATTTTGATGAATCTAATAAATGTGGTTAATTGAGAAATAAGTTTAGAAAAAAAGGAATTTCTACTAATACTACATTTTTAATTCAGTGTTTATATCTAATAATTTCCAGGTAAAATATAATTAGTCTTTTATTTCAGCATACATTTATATGTTTATAATTGCATTCATTTTGGTTTTAATATTCATTTCTTTATATATAGTTTTATGCCTTTTAGTCATTTAATAATTGATGAATAAGTCATTTTTTGTCTTCTGTATAATTTGTATCATGTCCCTATACACATATGTAGACTGACAGTTTGGCCAACTAAACTATCTGGGTCTCAGAAAGCAGGAAGTTTAGCGAAAACTCCGAGTTAGTTGACTGAGACTTGATGGAAACTCTGAGTCAGTTACTATCTGGACCTGCTCCGTGATGCTGGCAGGTTTTCTTCCAGTAACACAGACTTTCTCCTTCTCTTTAGTTGAAGCCTTCAGACAGAAGGAGGAATCGGACATGACGTAATCTTTTCCATCAGAGACAAAATATGACACAATCATTTCTAAATGACCCATCATCTCACGTAAATGACAAAACTATTCAGGGAACACATTACATGGGGGAAAGAATGTTCACAATGGGTTATATAAAGTCTGATGTCGATTCAGACTGCACAGAATACCACATGGTACTGCACACCATCTAAATAATACTGGCAGGACGTCACTGATTATCTCTCTTCCCTTTAGGACTACCACATCCCCCCATCCCCTCAGACAATCAACGTCAACTGTACATAACCCATCCAATAGAATACTCTCCATCAGGGATCTGCACAGACATTTTGGGGGGCAGTGGCTCAAGTGAGATAAAGGGCACTTCTCACAATTATTTATGTAAAAAAATGTTTTAAAACAAAAAGGTGAATGAAGTACAACATCTTTGACTCACTTCAAAATGTATTTTATTACCTTCACTCACACAATTGTTAAAAAATCAACAGTTCACACAGGTCTCTTTTTTTTTTGCTTAGTCTGTCTCTAGTGATAGCACCACCAACTGGCAACAGGAAGTTTTTAATATTATTTGATAAAATCATTCAAATATGAACTATCTTTTTATTTAGAAAGTGCTTTAAAATGTATTATAGACGGTTACTGTTATTACAAGTGTGCTGTAATTTCATCGCTTTCACACTTTTTATAGGGTTTCAATTCAAAAATCTGACTACAACAGTAAGTCTATGACAGTGGTGAGTGCTCTCCATGATGATTTGACATTCATTGCATAATTTTCAGGAATTCTTTTTTAGGATAAAAGTTCTATAACTTCACTCTAATACTGTGTATTCTCGCCAAAATCACGCCACACATCCAGCTTATTCAATAACTTCACTCTAACTTCACAAGCCGAATCAGTACAGGTAAGGGAGACACAAGCCTGCATACATTTTGTGCCAGTGCCGGGCTAGTGCACAGGCTGGTTCGGAGTTTGTTTAAAGGTGGATCTTTTAAGTGAGATGCTGCCAGAAATCCAGTAAGGGCAAGCCCAAATCGTGGCAGTGGTAGCTCGTAGAGGCATTTCCGGTGCCACACTGTTTGGAGGCAGCTGCCAATGATGCCACACTGTTTAAATGCAGATGCCTTTGATGACACACTGTTTAAATGCAGCTGCTTCTGTTACCACACTGTTTGGAGGCAGTTGCCACAAGTGTTTGGGGCAGTTTTCACTGAATCAAGAAAAGCTCCACATCTATCAGATCCATTATGTTGAGGTCTATGGTTAGGTAAGATCTCAAAGACTGTATTCCCAGTATCAGTTACAATGTGACTGATACTGTGCCTGATTAAACTGTGATAAACAAAAGGAATAATGTAAATGTTTATCCTTGCCTTAAATTCTACAGCTTCTCACCAACATCATTTCAGACAGGAGTAAAGTCATAGCAAATTTCTGTCTTTTTATGTGACTCATTGAAAAGAAAGCAGTGTTCTAGTTTCAATCATTAAGCATCATGTTCCATTGACATCACTGTCCTACCACATTCGTGTGTACCAGATTGTTGTACATCATTTTAACAGCTCAGATCTCTATCAACATCTAAAAAAGATGCCTGGATAAAGGTCATTACACAGAAAGACACACCGTTCCCGTTGGCATCAGAAACTGGTTACATCACCTTGGCAGTCTTGACATGATTTTCCCTGAGACTGTTCTGTGGATCGGAAAGTACAACTGACAATTGAAGTATTTGTAATATATAGCACTCTAGGCTAACACACCTTGAAATTGTCTCTACGTAAAGCTGCTAGACTAAAGACAAGTGAAGGAAAGACATTTTCTACAAATTTTGCAGATAAATGGAAACTAACAATACATTCAAACAACTATCTGATTTGCATATCTGCAGAAAAAGACCAGATATTGAATCAGATAAAGATATGCACAATAGGCTACATCAATATACATAGGGAAATACCGGAATCTACAGATGGTAATGCAGTGAAGTGTCCACTTGTCACTTGTTGCACATTGTTACAGTACAAAGTAATAATGATGTCCTCAAAAGTTTTTTGACAGCAGAACCTGTAATATAACGTAATATAGCCTACATGTATCCAACAGTAATATCACGTTATATTTAAATGCAGTTCAAAAAACACAATAACTAAGCAATATGAGGACACAATACTTAAGAGAAAAAAAGTACATCTTTACCTTGTTCTCCTTGATCTTTCGGGAAACCTAGTGTGGGTAGCCCAAGTGCGCATCTACATTATGTGCTGACTAGTTTAACTAAACCCCTAAAAACTTATTTTCAGATGAAAACCAATACATCGTAAGAAATCAGCCATAGAAACGAGCATGTTTCAGAATACAAGTGGAGAAATACAGATCAATTATTCTTGGTGCTCACAACAGTAAAACGCTGATAAACATTCATAAACTACATATATATCTCAGGGAATAAGTCACAAACAGCGGTTCTTGCCCTCAGACAGGGTGGTAGATCTGGATTCTCATTCCAGCTTCAGACCATGAGCTGTTCCAATAGACTCATTATTCAAGATATCTTTCTTGTCACTGTACAGGAACAATGAAATTGGGTGTGGATCAAGCCTATAAATGCTTAATTAGGTAACACACAAAAATGTTGACAATAAAGTGAAGGATAAAGCATGAAAAAGAAGCTATTGAAATATATGTAAAAAGCTGTATGTCCAAGGAGTCGAATTAGACAGTTGTAAATATATGTTTATATGTTTGATTATGTTATAAAGCAGTGGTTTTATTAAAGGGTGGTTGGTGACGTATATTCACACATTTGTCATCAGTAAGAAAAAGGGGAAAGGAAAGTGAAACACATCTGGACATTTCAACACTTTGAATTTACCCCCTTATGGTAAATCAAAACTACCATGGTGGTTTTACTTTAGTTTTTCTCTTATCAGTAATCTTTCTCTACCACATCCTTTCATTTTCCACCATTTCTTGTATTTTTCTGACATTGAGAGATTTTTGTTTGTGTTCCTCCTCCAGCGGAGACGCTCTGGCCCTTCTCAGAGTTCAGTGTCCTAACCACCCTGATGCCATCCTGGTGGAGGACTACAGAGCAGGGGACATGATATGCCCCGAATGCGGCCTTGTAGTAGGTCAGTGTTGACCTCATGCACGTTTGTATATGAATCAGAGAGCGCTCAGCGTAACACCTCCTTCCTTTCCGTTTTGATTTCCTGTACTCAACTACTTCCTGTCTGTCATAGACAAATCAAGACAAGTCCGTCTTCCTCTACATATTTGTTTAATTTCAAAGCAGAGAAAACTCAACAGTAGTGTCTTCTCTAAGAGAGAACGTTAACATTACTTTGGATAATCAACACACATCATTATTGACATTTTGTCTAATCTTCTGTCACATGTAGAGTAAAAGGTGATTTGCAATATAAGTGATCTGACGATGTAATGTGTCACTTAAACCAGAGGCGAGAATATTTTAAAACATAATATGAAGAAACACTTTTCTACATTTAAGACCAGAAAAACACTGAGATCCAACAAAAGTTATGAATGTGAATCAATAAATATACCATTTACCATCAAGGCATGTACTTGAGACCTCGGACCACTGCTCACGTATTCACAGAAGGGAATTGTGCTGAGTATTGCACAATCTTCTGCTTTATTATTCCACAGGGATATAATTGAGCCAAACTAAAGAACAGAGTGAATGTGGTTTTTATGTGCACAGACTGTCTGTGCCGGTGTTTTGTGGAACTTGAACACAATCTGTTCTTTTCATCAGTTACCTTGTTCCATCTGTGAAGTTGAAACCTCATCCCTTGTTTTTATCAAGGAAAAAAAAGTTATCAGTTTCTGATCAACAACGTAGCCATCGATACAAAAGACTGAAAGGAGACAAACAAGACTGACGTTTTGTGTTTAACCCAAAGTCAAGTACTGATGTATTAAAGACTCAGGATAGTGTTTGCAAACGGAAAACGTGTTAATCCAGAGTGAAGATGTTTCTGGATATTATTACAGAATAAGAATGGCACACATAATCTACATTGAAATAAACTTGTAAATACACTTTCATTATAATCATCCAGCAAATCAAAGCTGCTTAGAATTGACATGTAAAACATTTTACTTGGGCCTCCTTAAAGTTCAGAATTCTATACTCTTATGATCTTATGATCTTATGATCTTATTCTTGTTCTTTTATTTCATCTGACCAAGTTGTTCCTCCTCAGGGGACCGTGTAATTGATGTGGGCTCAGAGTGGCGAATGTTTTCTAATGACAAAGCCCTTAAAGACCCTTCCAGAGTGGGAGATGCCCAGAACCCACTGCTCAATGGAGAAGACCTAACCACCAAGATCAGCAAGGTGAGAGTTACAGTTACAGTTGCTCCATTGTCTTTGTGTTTGCAAGTTTAATCATTGGAAGGATGTGAGAAAACTTCCAGTGATTTTAATTACAGGGCTCCAGTCTCCTTGCTGTGAATATTTTTGTTAAGATTAGAGGTTGTGGCGGAGTTTTCTTGACTGACTGAAATTCCAAAGCCATGTATAGAAATATAAAAGAAAAGGTAAAAATTAAAGGTATTTTTCCATTTTCCTTCAGAATTCTGGATTATATGCATGTAATAACTTTTCTATACACAGCGTGTTTATGCAGGTAAACCCAGTAAAAGGCGATTATTGAACGACCAGTAAAACACAACTTCAGAGTTATGATGGCTTCTCTTGAAATACAGTTGCAATAATTTGAAAGAATAAACTTTCTTTGTTTCCACCACAGGGAACTGGTGCAGCTAGTTTTGGTGAGTTTGGAAAGTCAGTAACGTACCAGAACCGGCGAACCACGAGCAGCTCCGACCGGGCCATGCTCAACGCCTTTAAAGAGATCAGCACCATGGCAGATCGCATCAACCTTCCAAGAAACATCATAGTAAGTTCATGTCACTGTTCTCTCTACCTGGTTTGGTTCAGACGATACCACAACACACGTCTCTGTTAGCGACAGGCATGTTCAAGGTCAGCTGAATCATAGAGAAGCTGTTTTATGACCTGCGGGTAAAATCAGGAGAATTGGCTATGGAGTTTACACGTGCACAACACAGTGGGGGGTTCTCTGCATAGACGCGTTCACAACAGCAACAAATCCTCGGCCTTATTCAGGTGAGAGGTGGAGAATCCGGGTGCAGGAATAAGTTCTACTGCAGAGATCACGTGATTTTCTATACAGCACACACACACACACACACACACACACACACACACACACACACACACACTAACCTCAAACTCTCTTGACATTTAAGTCTGTGTCTTCTACGTGTATGACACTGATGTTTTACCGGGATCTATTGGTTTTCATTTTCCATCGGGGTATCCCCTGGGGAATCCCCCAACTTAATTGTATGTCTTAGAAAGCAGCTAGAGAGAGAAACGAAAGCCACATGGAAAAAACATGGCGAAAAAGAGAAACGAAACACAAACTCGTGGTTATTATGTAATTCTGTGTATGAATGTATAAGTGTATAGACACGCACTGCAGACTGGAGTCTCGGCTGGAAGCGACAAAAACAGTGTAATCTGGGGTTCGTGTCTCATGAAGGGTTCATTCTGATAATATGTGTGTGTTCTGGGGTGTAAGTCTCCGGGTTTACATATATATATTGTTTTAAATATATATAATGTAAAAAAATATACATTAATGATGTGAAGGATATTTTGATTTTAAATTGAAATAAAAAAGACAAGTGGATATGTGTAGAGACGCATGTTGTGATATCGTGACTGTTTTTGCTCGATTGAAATTCTTATTTTGGGTTTCATAAGAAAACACAATTGAATACAAGAAGATTGTCGTTACGGCTTTTGCCAATAATTGCTAGTAATGAGTTTGCTGTTAATAATCTTCTTGCTCTGCAGGACAGAACCAACAACTTATTCAAGCAAGTGTATGAACAGAAGAGTCTGAAGGGACGAGCCAACGATACCATTGCTTCGGCCTGTCTCTACATCGCCTGCAGACAAGATGGCGTAGCGAGAACTTTTAAAGGTCAGAATCATCGTTTTGATTTCTTGTAACATCGGTTAGATTGTTAAAGTCCCAGCTGCTCTTGAAGAATGACATTTCTCAACACTAGAAGAAATTCTGCTTCTTCTTCATGTATGCAAACAGGTCTCCACAATTCTAAAAGATGCTTGAGAATTAGCATCTGACTTTAAATTCATATTTAGTGGCGGGAAACCATCATCTTGATTTTGCATTTACTTATGTTAATTTAAAATTCTAAATACGTATTTCTCCTTAGTTAAGAGAAAATGTTGTTAATAAAGAAATAAGGAAGGAATTTACTCCTATGACTAAATATGACTATGACTGTACGGTTTGAAAAAAGAAATTAAATAAAAGTAAAGGATGTATGATATGATCTTCTCTTCTCTCATCTTGCCGTGGAAGTAACAGGAGGACAAAGCCACACTTTTCTTTCTCAGTCCAAATGAATGTCTTCCCCCGATCTCCTCGTTTCCTCTACAGAGATCTGCGCCGTCTCTAGAATCTCCAAGAAGGAGATCGGTAGATGCTTCAAGCTGATCCTGAAGGCGCTGGAGACCAGCGTGGACCTAATCACCGCGGGAGACTTCATGTCCCGCTTCTGCTCAAACCTCGGGCTGCCCAAGCATGTGCAGATGGCGGCCACCCAGATCGCCAGGGAGGCCGTGGAGCTGGACCTGGTGCCCGGCAGGAGCCCGATCTCTGTGGCTGCGGCAGCTATTTACATGGCCTCCCAGGCCTCCGCAGAGAAGAAGACCCAGAAAGGTGATTGATGATCTGAGTTTAGACTAGAGGTGGAACAGACATATCTGTACAATTCATAAATAAAAAAAAACAGGTTGGTCCCAGCCTGAAAGTGGGAATGGTCCAAATAAAGGGTGAACAGGTTCAGGAAACACTGTAAAGTATATGTAAGTACATGTTATTGTTAATCAATTTGTAAACAGGAAAGAACAGTTGTGTGCATTGGTAACTGTGTGAGGTTATAAGAAGATCCAGACCCTAGCTCTAAATGATGCTTCTCCACTTATTTATCATTGGAAATGCATTAGATGTCAGTAGATTTCCTGCTGTTCAAACATTTCCGCTTTGTATCTGAACCTTCCACAGAAATCAGAGATATCGCCGGGGTCGCACACGCCACAATCAGACAGTCGTACCGACTCATCTACCCGCGAGCTGCCGAACTTTTCCCTGCAGACTTCAAATTCGACACGCCCGTGGACAAGCTGCCCCAGCTGTGAAGACTCTGCCCCAGCTGTGAAGACGCTGCCTACACTGTTTTTTTTCCATGCTTTTAAAAAAATAAATCCTATTTGTGTTAAATTTGGGCGATTTCTCTTTGTCTCTTCTAAAGACTTCAGGCCCTTTATCGAGGCGCTCTCACAGGAATAAAACGGACACATTACAGTGCTGAAAGAAACTAGCTTGCAGACTGCACTTACAGTATTTCATTTGTGTGTATATACTTTACTATGTATATATGTCCAAGTGGGAATGTGTAACTTGATGCGTGCAAATTTTAGGCTGGTTTCATACTGTATACATAAAAAATGTTAATTAGTAAAAAAGTTAGTTTGTTAGTTTGAATTGTTCTAAGTAATAAAAAAAATTATTAAAAAAATATTTTCAGTAAAGCATGGTAATCCGCTCATGGTTTAAATAACATTTAAAATAATGTGTTTAGATAAAATCTTTCACTTAACCCTTGTGTTGTCCCTGCTTCCCCCGGCTGTTGGCCCCCTCTCATAGCCCACCCCATATTAGGACGCACACGTAGGGCAATAGACAAGTGAGCAGCCCTTGCAGATGTATTTGTTACACCCGCGGCACACGGTGTGAGTTTTACAGTCCTTTTTCCTGGGGCATATCTGACACCTCTTCCTCTTACTCGCCCTGAGCGGGGCTGCTGCTAGGACTATGGAGGACACTCGGGTCGGCGTCGGTCAACAGCTCTCTGGGCGGCTTTACAGCCTTCACAACCGCGGCGGACGCGTCTGTGCGGGGGATGCGCTCCCTTTGTGCGATGAACGGAGTCACGAGAGCCTTTCCCAGCTGCTCTAGGAACACCCTCCGCTTGTCCCGCTTGCCCGGCATCCAGTCTGGGTTGATCTCTCTCCATATCACGCAGGCGTTGTAGGAAGAGACGTCGAGAATGTTGTGAAAGACGACCAGGGCCAGCGCGCGTCATCCTCCTGCAGCTGTACGTTCCGATCACCTTGTCTAGGTTGTCCACGCCACCTTTGTTGCGGTTGTAGTCCAGGACGATGACCGGTTTCCCGTCCTCGCGGTCGCTGATGTCGGCCTCGGGGTGCCGTGTGCTCAGGAGCACCACATTCCTGTTTTTCTTTGGGATGTAGGACACAAGAGTGGCAGTGGGCGTGAATGCGAACTTGGATGAGAACACCTCTCTTCCCTTGACCGCGAGCAGCCCGAACCGTGCCGACCACGGTGAGCTTCCTCTCCAGGAGCTGCCGCGCGAGTTCGTAGGAGGTGAAGTAATTGTCACATGTGACGTTACGACCGTGCAGTCCCTCCGTTACATCGAGCACTACCCACAACCCCTGGTTCCGTTCTGGGCGTCCGCCGCTCGGCTTTCCGGTGTACACTTCCATCTTCCAAGCGTAGCTTGATTTCGCATCGCAGGCCACCCACGACTTGATCCCGTATTTCGCCGGCTTGCTGGGCATGTACTGACGGAACGGACACCGGCCTAGGGAGAAAAACAGGAGGAGAGGAGATGAGATGAGGACGAGGACGAGGACTAGCAGCCGCTGTCTACATAACATAACATAACATAACATAACATAACATAACATAACATAACATGACTAACATAACATAACATAACTAACCCTACGTAGGCGCGCAGGTCGGTCTCGTCCATCCCTTTCCATTCGTCACCGTATTTTCGACGACCCTCCCAATTCGTCATCTTCAGGATGATGTTCTCTACCGTCGGTGTGATGAACAGGCGGAACGTCGAGGCTAGGTCACCGGTGCGGGACGTCGCGTGGATCGTGGGGCCCCAGGGGACCCAGCTTTGAGCAGGAGGAGCAGTGGCCCTCCTCTCGGCCGTACGCCCTCGAGGACCATGTTATTTCCCTGTTTCTTGACGGGAAGGTCTCTCTTTCCACGAGTCCGGTGGTGGTGGTGGTGGTGTCGCCGTGGTCTTGTCCTCCTTCTTCTTCTTCTTCCAAGGATGAAGAATCTGCAGAAGCATCACCCACTGGGTCGCCGTCTTCGTCGCCGTCTTCGTCGTCTTCGTCGTCGTCTTCGTCGTCGTCTCGCCATCGCCATCGCCATCGCCGTCGTCTCCGTCTCCGTCCCTCGCTTCTCGGTCTGGGTCTTTCGCATCCTCAGAGGATCAGAGGATGGTTGCTGGGAGAATAGCTGTTCGAGAACCTGTTCTCTGGTGAAACGCTCCTGACGCGACATCGTGCCATGGTCCGTGAGAGAGTGGCACACTGAGACTTATATGTGGGTCTAAAGGGGACATAGCATGCCCATTTTACCACAAGTTGATATGGTTCCTTGGGGTCTTAATGAAATGTCTGTAACATACTTTGGTCAAAATACCACAAGGATCATTTAAAACAGCACCCTTTTTACCCTGTCTAAAACAGCCCTCCACAGAGTGACCTGTTTTGAGTGCCTGTTCCTTTAAATGCTAATGAGCCAGCTCCCCCCTCTCCCCCCATGATTTTAAACGAAATAAATTACATATTTTATATGATATAACATATAAAATATGCATCCCATACTTTGTATTCCCCTTCTGTTGTCCTGGAGTTTTAATTTTCCCAATCACATAATTAAATGTCCCCCTCTGCCCATCCACTACAAGCACACAAGCAGACAGACAGAGAGAGAAAGAGAGGTGGGGGGCCATGAAGACCATCATTTACCCCCGAACCCAGACATTCAACGGGTACAACAACAAGCGGAGAAAGCAGAATCACGGGCTGACCTTATATATACAGTCTATGGGGCTGACCAGCGGAGAAATGCTCATCCCGTGTGAACAGCCAGGCGGCTGCGTGCTTGAGTCCGGTGTAACCCGGCGTAACGAGTGGGGGGGCTCTGTGTGTTTGTGCCAGTGTTACAGTAGTACTGAACACTGCGGAAGTCTTCCACACTGCTGGCTGTGTGGCGTTGACACAAATTCCAGCTCACGCACGGGAGAGCGAGCGGTCGCGCCCGAGCAACTGCTGCAGCCTCCCAGTCCCAACGATCCAGACAAATGCCACATGTGAGTGAATCGCGGGCTGACCAGCGGAGAAATGCTCGTCCCGTGTGAACAGCCCGGCTGCGTGCTTGGGAACGGCGCTGCGCTGCCTCGCAGCCTCGCTGAGTCGGTGTAAACCCGGCGTAGCGAGTATGGGGGACGGGGGGGGTGGGCCAAGACCATGTAGGGAGACTTCCAGTGCCTTGTTACGACACAAAACCCAGGAAGCTCAATCGAGTCACTCAAGCATGACGTTTCTGACTTAGAGGAACCATAACAAAACGCGCGAGTGTTTTTTCCCCAGAGTTTTTGGGTTGGTAGACATGCCAGATACCCACATTAACGTGTAGAAGCACTAACAAAGTGGAATTTGCATGCTATGTCCCCTTGGGTCTAATGTACCCCCCTTGATTTCAATTGGAATCAGGTGTGGGTCTAAATGACCCCACAGAGCACCACAGCGCCCTCTCTGGGGGTCTAAATGACCCCTCCCATGACAATCGAGAATGACAATCCATTGGTCTCAATTACCCCAGGAGAATTGGATAATGACAATCCTTGTCTCCGCAGGAAGGAAAACTCATCTGAGAGACTATCAGATCTGCACGTGCATGCTCTCCTTGTCATCGCTAAGAAAGCTATCCTGATGAACTGGAAATCAGGGAAGGCCATCAATACCACACTCATCTATTCAAATCTACTAATTAATTACATATCAATGGAAATATGATCTGCCTCCATTAAAATACAGACGGATGACTTCAATGTAATCTGGGATCCATTCACTTTATCAACCAACTTCACTCATCCCCTCCTTTTGTCTGTCAGACTGTCGCACACTTTTCTGCCATCACACACGAACTCTTACATTTCATTAATTTATTCATTTTTTGACATACTCATGCATTTCACACATACACCCAATAAACACACACACACACACACACTAACTCTCTTCGCCCTCTTCACTGCCCTTATGGACCATGATGATGGAGACATGGTAACATGGTAATAATGGTTATTGTTTAATAAGAATGAATAGTAGTCTATGGGAGTAATCATGTAATGGTTATTACTATTTTGGTTTAGTGTGTGTGTTAGACCAGAAATGATTTTCCATAAGAATGAACAGCAGGGGGAGTCAGAGAGAGGGTTCAGCCTGTGAATATATACAAATACTTAAAGGTTCTGTTATAAACAATGAACAATGCTGTTGAAAACAGTGCAACATAATAAACATTTTATTTTCATTTTTTTAATATGTATATATATATATATATATATACACACATATATATATATACACACACACACACACACACGTATGTAAATTGCAGTTGCAAAGACATTTGCTTACATATTACTAATATTCCTGAGCGTTTTAGCTTGAGTGTATCTGCACCTTATGAACGATACACAACAGATTGTCAGATTTCATAACATTAGTACCTGACATGCATACAAACAATGACAGGGCAAAGTACCAAATGCAACATCACAAAAGCAGCTTATATCTTTCGTATTACCAAACTGAAAATGCTTGAATAGCTAGTCTGACAATAGAAAAGTGTGAATGTAAGGCACTATGAATACACTGATACGTATAGGTGCACTATAATACATAGGGTTAGATGAAATACAACCAAACTTTAATGATCCTGTGGCAACGTTGGATCATTGCAGCACCAAAATGTAATTAAGTACAGAAAAGAGAAAAATAGACTATAAATAAGAATTTAGCAGGTGCTGGACATTGGGGTTTGAACAAACAATTTCAACAGGTCAACATTTAAAGTAGAAATATTTGAAAAGTATGAAAATATATGAATCACAGCATTATGAGTATGTGCAAAATATGAACAAAAGCCTACAAATAATTAGAAAAAAATATGTACAAAGCAATTTTTCAAATGAACGTCAATCTGTGCATGAACAACATGTAGCGCAAACTGGGAAATGGCAAAATAACAAGCCCTTGTGTTATCAACAGTCAGCGAAGCTCACTGCGCGTGACACAAACAAACTTTAACGTCAATATATTCGTACTCTGCCGGCAGATGGCAATGTGGAAATATATATTATCTTATTTACAAAAATAGACTGAGTAACGGCATGAACTTTGACCACATTATTTGGGGAAATTCATACCATAATCGAAAGCAGAACTGTAACAGTGATTCTCAATCCGAATGACAAAGAGGACTGTCCTTTTTACGTAATTTGTAAAATAGAGAAATACCTGCTCAGAATCACATTCAAAAATGTACACTCTGCTTTTACACATTCACAACGGAAGCATGGACTTCTACAATCTGAAACTAAGAGCTACCAAATACTGAAGAGCTTACACAAAGTAATATGCATCATCTACAAATGCATACGTGTTTCTGTTTCTGTTTCGAAAAAATAGAATCTCTTTTGACAACATGGTGGCCTATGTAAAACGGGGGGAAAGAAATGACACACAGGAGGACTGGAGCCAACTCAGCAGGAGGTCACCAGGCCTGTGGCGATGTTGCTGGGAGTCCTGCGATACTGAGCCTTGGTGTTGGTGACTGCGCCGTGCTTCTGTCGGAGATGAAGCCTCAGCTGACTCTTGTGTCTGAAGTGGAGGTCACATTTTTCACACTAAAAAGGAAAACGAAAAGAATTAGTTTCAACCACTTTGCACGTGGACATTTTAATCCCCCCCTACACACACAGCACAGAACACACACACACACACACACACACACACACACACACACAGTTTTAGTTAATCGCTGACACAGTGGCTTAGGAGACGAAACTGACAAAGCAGCTTACATGATAAGGCTTCTCTCCGGTGTGAATGCGCATGTGGCTCTTAAGTGTCTGAAGGTGGCGGAAGTGTGTTCCACAGATCTCGCAAGGGTACGGCTTCTCTCCGGTGTGAATTAACACATGAGCGCGAAGATGGGCCACCTGGAGGAAAATGGAAAACACATTAAATATATACAGACTGGAGGTTGACATTGTGCAAAGCTTTATTATAGATGTGGCTGTTCTCACTTGAACAAATCGAGAGCCACACGTCTCACACTTGTATGGCTTTTCTCCAGAGTGGATGCGGGTGTGAGTTTTGAGGTTGGCTGGTCGGTTGAACTGAGCACCACAGATGTTGCAATGGTACGGCTTCGAACCTGGAAGATGAGATCAGAGGGTTGTGCTATTAATAACACAGTCACATCCCTAAAGTCCACTTGATTGTACCTTTAAAAAGCCAACAGTTACTTCTTCATTTTATTATTAACCGTAAATTACTTACCAGTATGAACCGTCTTGTGGCTGGCCAGGTTGCCCTTGTAACGGAAGGCGGCCTGGCAGCAGTCACACTTGTATGGCTTGTCACTGTGGACCTGGACCATGTGCTCTTTGAGGGAATCTTCATCTGTGAACTTGAAGTCGCAGCCATTGCAGAAGTAGGTGTTGTTTTCTGTGGAAAGAAAGAGTCACCTGAGTAATCCTGCGCAAAGTCTTTCTAATTGAGAAAAGTGGTCTCAGCCATTTTGACCCCACATATTCTGTATTGACACAATAGTATGGCACTTTGTGTCTGCACGTACCACAGCTGGAGGAGGAATACTCTGAGTGTAGTTTGGTAGTTTCGTCTCTGCTGTATGAGTCTGGAGACAGGTGACCCATCTCCATGCGCGGAGGGCTGTCACAGCCACAGGAGGAGCATCTGCGGTGGCTGCACACAGAAGGAAGACCATTAAGTTCATATGAAGTTAACGTATTATATTAACCAAAGGTATAGTATGTTTAATTTATTGTTTTGACAGTGACATGTAGTTTTACCTAATGCTGCTGCACGTGCTGCTGCCGCAGCTGTCAACACTCTGAGACTTGGGGATGTCTTCTCTGTGCTCGCTGGCTCCCTCGTCTGAATGGACCTCACTTTCTCCACCTGTTCCAATACTCCTGCAGGGGCTCAGCATTGGGGACAGGGATATAGCTTCAGCGTTGCCTCCCTGAGACTCTTTTTCATTCTCATCAGGAGTTTGGTTCATGATGATGAACTTGTACTTCTTCCAGTTGCGGGCCTTGGTGTCTGATGGGTAGTCCGAGGGCTGTTTGAGGCTCATGGTTGCATTTCTGCTGCTGCTGGACTCGGTAGGTGAGTTTGGCTGACAGTCAGATCTGAGTGGGCTCTGAGGGCTACAAATCACACCTTTGCTAAAGCCCGGACACAACCTCAGGCAACTGGTTTGCGGGTGCTGAATGTTTTCTTCCTCCATTGGAGCAGCAGGCCCGTGATTGCTCACGTGGTCTCCTGCTGGTTGGATGATATTGGTGGGGCAACTGGGGTGTGATGGCACCGGGTGAGAGAGCATGGTGGTGGATTCACTGTGAGCCATGCTGGTGTTGGGTACCTGCGAGCATTGTGTTACGGACAAAGAGCCACCTCTGGGAAGGGTAGTAATCTTATGGGGGTCTTCAAACTTCCCATCATGGCCTTGGATGTCACCATAGACATGATAGGAGCCAGACGTGTTGATGCCCCTGAAAACATTGGGAACGGTGCCCCGGCACTCCTGGAAAGGGGAGATGGTTGATGTGTGGTTGTTTCTAAAGTCTGGCTCTTTCTCATCGACAGGCCTCGATCCAGGGATCTCCTCAGCCAGATGTAATGAGCTGGTCTGTACCACTCCAGGCTGCATATTCAGAGAGTGATGCCTGCAGAAACACATTCAACTGCAAGTCAGGTTCCTTCAATTTTTAGCAAGTCAAGAGAATGTGTCTAATTACATAATCTGCTGTCTTTTACCTGGAGTTGATGAACCTGTGGCAGGTGTCAACCACGTGTTCCATCTGGAGATAGATGGCTGTGTTCATGGTGGCCAGGACCAGACTGTCTTTGAGGTTCAGACAGGATGAGTACATGAAATCCAGCAGAATGGAGAAACCCTTGGGGTCCACTTTGGGGTCTAAGCTGATGGCACTAAGGTCGGCATTCGCTGGGTTCATGAAAACGGAATAAAAGAAGCCACTGTAAGAGAGAAAGAGACAACATGTTTAATCATCTGTAAAGTTTAGATTGCACAACTCGGGATCAGTTTTTAGGAAGGTGTGATTGTGACAAGGGCGTTCATTCAGTGAGCTCAAGCTTAAGAAAACTTACCACAATTCTAGTTCTTTGACAGGTTCAAAATAAGCACGCGTATTCATATTGCTGATCATGTGTCAGATTTCATGATGGTGCGTACCTGCAGGCCACCAAGATGGCCTTGTGAGCATGAAAGGGCTGCCCGTCCACCTGTATGGTGACATCGGTCAGAAGGTTCCTGCTGCGGAGACGGTTGAAGTTGAGCAGCACGTCTCCTGCGTGGCGTGTGAATTGGATACAGCCATCTGCAGTTGTGGCCATGCTGTCACAATCTGAACCAGGGGGAAAAGTAAATAATAAAGTGTGAATCATATGTGACTTTAAATGTGATCCACTGCTAAATAATATCACAACTGAGACACTGTAATATGCAGACAAAAATGAGAGTATATTGGAGCCAATACAAACAAAACCCTGTGTTTTGTGTGACATAACTTTAATAATAAATAATACTATATACACAATAAAACAAACTAAGGCTTTCTAACATCTTTGGGGATAAAGTTTATGATACACTGAGGCAATCGCCTTAAAGCCCCAAAGACAAATAAAAGAATCGATAAATCACAATTTGTTCATTATATAAGATCATATATAGTCTTAGAACTTCCGGCTCCTGTACATCTCTAACACAAGCCACGTGCCCTCAGGATTTAAAATCACAACAAGCTTTGGAGCCAACGTGTCTTGACTCCTGTTTATCCGAAGGTGGCGCCATCGCACAGAGAAGTAAAGGGAGGTGTACTGAATCCTGGAGCGACGCCTTGCTTCTTGTTATTGGGCGTTAATGTCTGTGTTATTACATATGATCAATGTTTTTCACACAAAATGATTACCCCCCTCCAAAAACTGTAATTTCGTTGCAAGGCCTGTTCTTTTAAAGTTAGAAGAAAGTTAATTATAATTCTAGAGGCAACAACAAAAAGACGGAACTACAGATACAAAAAAACGCATTTAAAACTGCTTCAGATGCAAAGACAGCCTCGTGCTGATGGAGTGTTTGTTCTAAAGATGAGTTCCGTGTGTGTTCTGTGTGAGTCTGCAGCAGCAGCAGCAGCAGCAGCAGCAGCCTGAGTGGGAGCAGACAGGGAGCTGCAGTTGTAAACGTGTTTGACGTTGAGCACATTCCGTCCTGGCCGCTCAGATTAGGTTGCCAGTGCACAGCGAGGTTTCCTGTTCCCCTCATCCCCGTTTAACCCATTCACATTCACTCCCCGCTGCAGATCAACTCGCCCCGCAGAGTTATTTCCAAACCCCTCCAAAACGCAGAGACCACGGCGGTGGTTCAAACGGGACGTGGTTTAGCGGAGCGATTAGTTGTTTGCTGCGTAACTTCGGCCGAGAGCCAGCGCGCGGGCCAGCACAAGTCCGCTACAACTTTCCGAGAATGCGGCGAAAGTGCGCACAACTCTCCGCGCTGCTGCTGAAAGTGTTATCAAAACGTGTCCGCGCTCGGGTTCACGTGAATGCGCCACACAGTCGTCGGCTTTGCTCTGCGATGGGAGACTTTCAGTGAAGTGTAAAGATTGTTTGACGACGGGAGAAGAAGATCGGCAGTGACTGTGAACCAGACCGACTCGGTCCTGTTGCGCCACTTTCGCTCGATATCTCCCCCACCCCCCCACTTTCCAAAACACACGTCAGATAAAACCACAACATTCATACATGAAGTCGAAGTGACTCCAGCTGAAGCTAAACAAAGCTGCGTTAGCTAATGTCTCCCTCTCACTGCTCTTTTACAACTACGTGCGGATAAAGTTCAGCCGAATCCAGAAGCGCACAGCCTGAGCCGCACTTTCGTCTCAAACACGAGCACAGACGCACGGCTGTCAAAAAAATAAGCAAACAAAGTCACACTTTCAAATCTGCTATTTCACTTCTAAGTCAAACACATTATTCAGAGCACTGAGGTAAAAGCTGAGTCTCCGGAGCAGCCGGAGCGGCCACATGAGCCTGCGTGCTACTTCACTACACTTCTGACCTAATGCTGAGAAAATGGGAAGGAAAAAATGTCACCTTGTAAAAGTTTCCTCGAAACTCTGTGCATATCCAGTTCTGAGAATCCAGTTCTAAGAAACACAGCAGCTCAATTCTCGGAAATTTAACAGAGGACCGTACCATCCTGCCGAGCGCGGGGGAGCCGCTCCCAGCCGCCTGCCTCTGTTCACCGCCTCACCGTGTGTACCATTAAGCACAACTCACTGCTGCGCAACAGACACCACTGCTAAGACATGTTTGAATGTTTGTTGTGGTGTGTATTCGCTATTTTAGCGGTTGTTGAGTTTTGTATTCGACGTGTGCTCATGTCCCCGCGTAGTGGATCGCTCCAAATGCAAGGTCAGCTGACCGAGTTATAAATACTGAGGGGAACATGAGAACATGTTGTCTCTGTAAACCTGCCCGAGATCCCGAGAACATTTGAGAAAAGTCAGTCATCTTCAAATAATCCAACATATTAGTTTGTTAGTTCTGACGCATGTGTCCGATCTGTTTTATATTTCCTTGCCCTGAAAAACTGCTTCAGGAGCCATGTTTCACCCAGTTCAAATGGTGAAGAAAACTATTGGGAGTGACACATTTCATGTATGTTTAATGTAATTTCATATTTGATACGCTATAGTTGTGCAAATTCTTTATTTCTGTCAGTGCTTTAATTACGTGTCAGATATGTTTGCACTGAACACTTGACTGGGCTTCTGGGAACAACCTGCGACACTGGTTACTGTAAATGATCTCACATCCTCGTGTGTGTGTTCCTGTCCTTATACCTTAGTGAGGGTCATTTTGAGCATAGACCCTCCAGAGTGAGGACATTTTCAGAAAGTGAGGACATTTTGACCGGTCACCACTATTTCAATGTGCTGTTTTAGGGTTAAGACTAAGTTAAGGTTTAGGCTTTCAATTTGGATGGTGAAGGTTAGGGTAAGGGGCTAGGGAATGTATTATGTCAATGAGTGTCCTCACTAAGATAGAAGTACAAACATGGGTGTGCGTGTACTTGTACAGATACCATTTTTGACCAGTTTGAGAGGGGACATTTTGGGAGAGTGATGACTGGCCACTTTCAATGGGCTGTTTGAGGGTTGAGTCTTGTTTTTAGTGATAGGGTTAGGGTTAGGCATTTAGTTGTGATGGTTAGGGTAAGGGGCTCAGGAAGGCATTATGCCAATGAATGTCCTCAGGAGTGCAATGTTGTGTGTCTGTGTGCATGTGTGTGTGTGTGTGTGTTTGTGTGCTCGTGTGTGCGTGTGTGTCCTCAACCCCCATAAAGGCTTACTTGCACTCATATATGTTCCCACCACTTCCTGTCTCACCGTCCCAGCTGTGCATGAATCTTGTTAAAAACTCTGAGTAACAACCCTGTGTTTGAGTCAACAAATCACAAAACAAACTTCCCTTCCACCAACAACCAACAAGATCTTTTTGGACAACCCCCTATTCAAAAGCGTCTGGATATGCAATGAATGGCATGAAAACAATAATTGAATGATAAGTTCATTAAGATCAGACAGTGTGTAATGACATGGTCCTGATCACTCTCTTTATGACTTGCTCGTGATTAACAGTGAGTCATCTGCTAAATGCCTCAATGCAGGACCGAATTATTACCTCCTGTATCTGTGACTATTTCTGTCCTTCTTCATGTAAAGTGGTTTGTTCCTCACCAGCTCCTTGGCAACTGCTCAGGAATTTGTACCTTATGCAACATGCTACCTTAGTCTATTCTGTACCGTGTTCATATGCAGGCTGTATGTTAAACATTATCTGGGAATATGGTGAAAAGAGTTTTCCTTCAGCTTTGTGCATGTGATCATAGTGTGGCTTACTTATTATGCAGTATTATTATCAATTATTACTTTTTGAATGACTTAATGAAGTTACATAGAACATCATTTTATCCACTTCACCTCCCTGTTCAGTTAAGTGTAATTTAAAAACACTAAGAGAGTTTTAATTTGTTTATAAATGTATAGAATTACTCTGTGCTGGCATCTCCATCACTCTCACTGTAGTGAGCTGCGGCGAGGATTCGTTGTACAAACATACAGGCAAGTTGGTCCCTGGAAGAGATAGAACCGGACTGCAGTAATGGAGAATTAGAGCGAGTGCATTGTGACTCCACTGAGGATTGCGCCTGTCATAGAAATACAAACAATCAGGGCAGAAAGACATTGAGACCCGATCACAGGCTTTGGACTTGATGCGGCATTTTCCTCTACTTTTATGTGTATGACAGTCAGACGGTCAGTGGATTTATATTGTGCATATCAACGTGCTTCAATGAGCACTGCAAACACCTTCGATTTTATCCATTAATAAACCAGTCTCCAAAATATACAATATTGTATATCGCTATATGATTCCAGGGGCTGAAATCTGAATGGCCCCTGAAATGTCCATATCCTGTCGGTGGTCTTTTTTATTTCTTATTTGAATAAAGTAGTCACTTACAAACAATACTACTAATACATTTGACTTTGCTAAGATTGTCTAATCTTTGTGAAGTACACAATGTTCTTCAACAAGAAACAATTTTCAAATTGTATCAAATGATAATTGGCACCGCTGTGTAAATCCTGGCCCCTTTTTATGGCACCTGATTTAGAAAACTCCTCGATGTGCCACTGAATAACAGGTCATACTTAGCAGCATTAAGAGCATTAAGAGTAAAAACAGCTATTGCATTGAGGCTTAATTTATCAGCCTTCCTCCCTCCCACACAAAACAACTACCTGACATATACTTTGCAGAGAAGAAAAAGTCTCACACTGAATCTCTCCTCATACAAAAAAAAGTGCAGTGCAGCTCAACTGGTCTAATTACAGCTGTTCAGGTGGCTATGACAACACATCTATTTCAGCTTTCACCCTCGCTGTTTTTCCCCTGCGGTTATCTTTAGTGGCCCAAGTTTCTGTGGGTTGTTCATCTTCACATCCTTTTGAAAGAAGCAGTGCTGGTCTTGACGAGAAGAGACAACACTTGTTCGGTCGGCGGCAGAAAACAAACATCTGCTCTACTGGCGCAGTCGTTTCTTCACAGGCAAGAGGATGCAGATATTTGATTAGTCAGCCTTTTCCTGTCTTATATCAGTGCAGCATCTCCAACTTCACATCAGGTCTTGCTGCGGCGCAGGAGCAGATAAGCCGGAGCACACGTGAAATGCACAACCTGCTGTGCGTCATAGATACATTCATATAATTTGATTTTTAACATTTATCACAGAAATATTGTGGTTTAGGGTTGTTTTGCAGAATAAATGTCTGTCAGTCTGTGTTTTTTTTCATGGGACACAAAACAATCGAGCTGAAAAATAAGTATTGATGTTGCTCACAAATCAAGGTCGACCCCACTCAAATAAATCGTGACTTTTTTAAAACTTTTAGTCCCTATGTGGTTCGAGTTTGAAAAATAAAGTCCTACATTTCCCATAATGCAGCTTGATGGCGTCCTTCATTAGAGCCTCCCTCACAGGTAAATGTCCACATCCTTCTCATCACCTCCAGTTTGTATTGTAGACTTACGACTGAGCGACAGTTCCTCCAGAGCCACAGAACACATTATACATCCATTCATTATCTATATCCCGCGAAGGCTTTGAGAGTCTCAGGGGGCAGCTGGAGCAAATCCCAGCTGACATTGGGCAAGAGGCGGTGTACACCCCAGACAGGTCGCCAGTCCATCACAGGGCCGACATACAGAAACGAGCAATGGTCTATGGTCAATTTAGAATCGCCAATTAACCGACATCAATCAATCAATCAATCAAATGTTATTTGTATAGCCCATTTTTAAAATCCCAATTTATCACAGAAGGCTTAACAAGGTGCGACATCCTCTGTCCTTAATCCTCAACAAGAGTGAGGGAAAACTACCAAAAAAACATATTAACAGGGGGGGGGGGAGACATAGAAACCTCACAGAGAGCCACGTGGGAGGGATCCCTCTCCCAGGACGGACAGAAGTGCAATAGATCCCATGTGTAATGGAGAATATCAGCAAAATAACCGTATTCACAACATTGACAAGAATAAACAGCTTGTAACATTGAATAGTAAATGAATTGAGGAGATATTGTCAGTAGTGGTATGTGAGTGGACATATTGTATATCAAGCAGTCTTGTTGAAAATAATAATATGTCATTGGATTGTGGGTAGAAGCTGGAGTACCCAGAGAAAACCCACACAGCCACAGGGAGAACATGCAAACTCCTCTCAGAAAGACCCCCCAGTCAGATTTGAACCAGGACCCTTCTTGCTGTAAGGCGACAGTGCTAACCACTGGCACCAGTACTAACGTTGACTGTCGCGATTTAGATAGGGAACTCAGTTGACTGGCCCTGAGCCTTTAAAAAATCCCAAAATATACCCAAACTTTGTTATTTGTCTCTGATTATGTTTCCCGTAGAACAAACAGACGTCCGTTCTCATTTTCTGCAAGGCCCCTCTGAAGAATGCGTGTCATGAAAACAACTCATTATGGAATCTTGCCGACCCTGGAACTTATTTGCTGCCGTTCTTCCTCTCTCCTGCTCAGCCAGCTGAAGAGTCTGGAGCTGTGTGTTAACAAGCGCTCCCCCCACCCCCCTCTCATGAACTCTTCTGACCTGGGGCCTAGACGCAGACGGATATCAACGTGCCTGTCCCAAAACATGACCCAGGCACATGGTTGCCTGACAGGGATCAAAGGTCACATCAGTAAAATAGGACTCTGAAACTAGCCCAGTCTTCACAGACGCACGGCCCGAGGCAGAAAAGAGGGAAGCATTAATTTCCGTTGAACTAGGAGCATGCACTTGAATTTGGAGAGGAGTGTGCACAGGAGAAAAATACTTTTCAAGATCTCTGTGATTGCAACATACTGACACTGCTATTTTTTCCACAAAGCTACCATAGAAAGGAAAAATATGATATAAAGTTTGTTAAAAGTAGAAATGCATAAAAGTAAAACAAAAAACCCTGACTCAGTGTCACTTCTAGCAGATGTTGATAAGTTAACCCACAAACCATGGAAACTATGAATGTGCAAAGTCAATGTGAGCTGAACATAGTGACCTTTCAACTGCTTTGATGAAGCATGCATGGAACTCACTTAGACGCATATATATATTCAAACTGCAGGTGTTATGCATTCTTTGCGTAATAGTCGCTGAACCTCTGGTGACCCCGGTGCATCCAGTACATTGTGGGGCCAAACTGCAAATACTGTGTTGGACTGTGCAGATAAGTGGAGAACGGAAGGTATTTTACTGTGGGTGTGAAAAACCTGACGCAGGTGGTGGTGGTGTGACTCTTCCTCAATGAAAGAAGCAGGTTATATATTTATATCGTCACTAACCTAAAAACAACACCTGTGCAAGAGTATGAATCAATTTATTGATAAGTCGATCAACAAAAGAAAATGTATGTTTTTTTAATAAAAAAATGCTTGAGTCTGTTTTTAAGCAAAAATGAAATCAATCCCATAGTCCATAGTGCGAAAGGTTGAAAGAAAGAGAAAGGCTTCTCTCTCCAGTCAATATATATGTAAAAGTGTAATTGAAATAGAAACAATAATAAAAGCAACAATCAAAGCGGCAAGACATTTTGACATTAAAATGAATTCTATAACATTAACATGAATTACAATATACAGCGAATAGAATAAAACGTAATAATGCTTTCTTAATTTTGAGGATTTGTTTTTCTCTGTCCTATATGTGATATCTTCTTTTTTTTCTTTTAATAAGTTACTTGAACACATTGACTTGGTATTTATAGGAAACTGTACCAGGCATTTCCTGATACACAATGTAAGACAGGGAAGAGCATGAATCCTGCTGACGTTTCGGTAGAAAAAAGGGAACATTTTCAGTTACGTCACCAGTCGGTATGAATTAAGGGCAGTCACATATTTCACCTGAGGCAACACTACAGATTATTGTTTTAAAATGAAAACATTAGGAAACAAACCATAATGTTTGCTGACTATGGTCCTGCTGTTGTGTATTAGGGCTGAAGATTTTATAAAAGTTTCACATTAGAATAAAGGAAAATTACATTTAACTTATTCCTCATCAAACAGGAACCTCAGCTCCTGTTTCCACAACCTGGCGGGAGAACGTTAAGCCCATCGAGTTTCCTCTCAGCGCTTGAGAGGTACATTTTGTATTCCTACTTTGTGTTGCGTTTTTGTAATTGCATAAAGGAACCATCTCATCTTATTTTTTTGTTGAGGTCAGAGCTTTCGTTGTTTTTACAGGTGCACAAAGAATTTGAGCTGGAAGGAATTCAGAGCATTGCTGTTCCATCCTGCTTCAGCTGAGCACAAGATAACAGCAGCCATGCATTTAAAAAAGACTGACAGCTGGAGAGTTATGATTCCTCATTCCTCATTTCACATTCAGTGAAATTAACAACACACCAACATTAAAAACAATCATTTAGATTCAGCATCCCCACTGTGCACTGAGCTCCTGATTGTTTTTCCAAAGTCAAAAACAAGTTTTTATCTCCAACTGAAATATAAATCACAGTGTTTGGATCATCTCGTTAATCTCAGGTCATCTGAGGACAGCCACTGTCATCCTCGTGGACCAACCTTGAATAAAACGCTCAGAGGGGAAACATGAATGGCGGCTTTGTTGTGCTGAACCAAAGAATGCATCCTCAGTTGTAAGTGGCTAAATGGATTGTACATGCAGAGGAAAGGTCAACACTGAGTACTGCACTGTGCAGTAAATCATGTGGAAGGCAATGTGTCACTTTCTGACGGCCGGTCAAGACAACACACACCTCTACGTTGGAATTCATTGAAAATATATTATTACATACAGTTGAAGGTTTGTCACCGGCCTGAAAGGTCATGCTGTTTTTTTTCTTTCCCTGTTTGTTATCATTTATTTATATTTTATTCTATTTATTAGCAACTGTTTATAGTTTGCGCTTTGACAGATGAGATAATGATCATGACGCATGGTTTGATCAGCAGCCAATTCCTCAGGGGAAAAGAACAAAACATTTTCATTGACAGGAAAACTGAGCACGGTGTTCCCTGTCTGTATGGAATGTGAGGCAATAAATGTGCAGAGTCGATGCAAACACATATTGCTACATGTTATCTGTGGAAAAGTACCGGAGTACGTGGTGTCACCATGGCAGATTCCACTGTTGTTTTACAGCAAAGCCTCGGGGAGAAGGATGGGGGCAGGCCGGGCTGCACAGATACAAGAGGTGTGGTGTGTGTGTTTGTGGGTGTGAGTGTGTTTGTATGCGTATGTGTGCGAGAGAGTGGGGGAACATAGATGTGATCCCTCTCCAGTGGGTTTAGCTTTGGAAAATTACCTTTACAATGAAGCCGCTGGGGGAAAAGAGTCAGATTAGGAAATGAATGAGGGAATGGAGGTGAAGAAGACTGTTGTCGCACAAGGCAGCTCCCAGGGGTCAATGAGGAAGTGTATGCAAACAGTGTGTGTGTGTGTGTGTGTGTGTGTGTGTGTGTGTGTGTGTGTGTGTGTGTGTGTGTGTGTGTGTGTGTGTGTGTGTGTGTGTGTGTGTGTGTGTGTGTGTGTGTGTGTGTGTGAGGTTGTCAAATTGAATAATCTGCAGTAGTGAAACAAGGATAGCAAATGCAATATTATACAATAATAGTATTATTAGTATTATTAACACAATGTGATTTACATAACAGATTATGCTCAAATTGGACAGCCATCACATAAAACTTTGAATATTTATCTCAGTATGAGATCAAACAAAACAACCATTAGATTAAAAAAAATGTGTCCACCCTTTGTTTGTTTGTTTGTGAGCAAAAAACTCAACGGATTTCCACAAAACTATATGAAAAGATGTGGTATTGTTTAGGGAAAAACCCACTGAGTTTTGGTGCGGATCCAAATCCCCCTTTCCCGAGAGAATAATGCACGGATCTAGTAAACTTAAATGTGCATGGTTTCATAAGGGGACGGTTTGGCCTTGGCGGAGGTTTGCAATCTACTGAGTGACATTCTAGTTATTTTAAGGTCTTATATTTTGAAATTCTTCAGCTTAGTGTAATAAAGGCTGCACATATCTTTGGAGGAACAACAAAAACATTGCCTGCAGTGTTTGTTTGTATCACCACTATACGCTGTCCTTATCTGCTATCTGTAGCAATAAGGAAATGTCATCATTCAACAAACCACTGAAACATTGGACATATTATCTTTTCTGATTTCAAAAGATATGTTGATGTAAACAGAAAGATGTTTAGAATTAAATGATTTTTATTATTTACATTACATTACAATTGGTTTTGTTTTGTTCTAGTTCCCATTGTTTTGTTTCCTCAACAACTCTGTGTTGTGCCAGTTTGTCAGAAAACCTGTATGTTTTGTCTTCCTCTTCTTTCTTGAGATAACTGTGAACTCACAGCACAAAGCAGCTGTCTGACAGTCACTCAAATACATAAACAGTGGCCCTGGACCATGTTGGACTTCGGCCTGCTGGTTTTTTTGCGCACGGTTGCTCACTATTTTGTAAACGATGCAGGAGAAATGCTAATGTGGGGCTGCAGAAAGTGGTAATACAATATTATATCATGTCATATTGGTTTATTATTACTATTAATAATGTTGATATGGTAAATGGTTTGTATTTATATAGAGCTTTTCTAGTCTTGATGACCACTCAAAGTGCTTTACATTACAGTTTGCCATTCACCCATTCACACACATATTCATACAGTGCATCACTGTATGCAGCACTTTTTTTTCTATGAGGGGTAATTCGGGGGTTCAGCATCTTGCCCGAGGACACTTCGGCATGCAGATGGGGAACACTGGGATCGAACTGCGGACTTTCTGGTTGGAGGACCACCCCTCTACACCCCTCAGCCACAGCCGCCCCAACATGATATTACATCATGTATTCATTATAACTGTTTACACCACATCTTTTCCTCTCTCTCCGCTCCACACGCCCTACAATAACTTGTCCAAGACCACTAAACATGGACATGTACACACAAACACACACACACACACACACACACACACACACACACACACACACACACACACACACACGCTCACACACACACACACACACACACACACACACACACACACACACACACACACACACACACACACACACACACACACACACACACACACACCGACTTCATCTCTAACCCCTCATTACATCATTATCATCTACATCATTCTAACTGCTTTGTTTTTTCTGTATGTAATCTCATTATATATTTATTTCTATATGTCTTATCTATCTTGTATGTCACTCTTTCTGTCACTATTTTGACTAATAAAAAAGAAATGAAATAAAAAAACACACCTTTTGGCTTTATTGAGCACCGAGGGCAGAGGAGCCGTTCGGTTCATCCTGGTGTTATATTTGAATAACATGCCAGTGTCAACATCCAATTTCAAAGTCATTTCACGAGTTATCGCGACTTATCTTTTTGATTTTCACGTGTCATTTCACCCACGTCATTTCTCCACTGACTAACCTCTGACCCTGACTAAAGCGGTGTCATATGACTTGCGGGACTTGACGGCAACAACACGTGAAAAGCTTAAAAGGCGTGGACATGACAAATGGTCTTTCAAGTGGCATGTTGTTCATGACGTCTAAACCACAAATCACGTCACTTAGAGTGAAGTTATTTCTTTCTCTACATATTCGTTCTGTACACGTAGCATATCATTGACTAAGAATATAGCTAAACACTGTAACTAGCATTTTACACAGGTATGAACAGGCTTTGATTAGCTTTGATGATATTCAGAAATGTAGTCATCAATGTTATGTCCAAAGGCAATTATTAATATCATTTCCACAAAGGCCTTCAAAAAGGCCACTAACCACAGATGTGAAGATGTAAACGATGTTTTCAGTGTCACACGTCAAACAGAAGCTTAAACATGATCCAGTGAGGCCACAGTTTGTGAGGTTTTGTAGGACAGTATAATTTGATACATAACAATCAACATTGCAACATCACCTAAACTAAAATCATTTCAGTCAGACGACTCAAGTTCAAACATTTATTGCAGCATTAGAACAGGTTTAGTGTTTGGCGTCTTGGCTCCAACTTAATTACTCCCCCATATGATTACACAGGAATGATGGGAGTGATGAGCAAATACTTGTAACCCCCACGTTGGAGCCTACAGGTGGATGCTGGGGTGGTGGAGGGGCTGAAGCAACTGGTAGCAATACTGCGGCAGCAGTGCGAGCAAAGGGGATGATGGGAAATGTCTCTCTGCTTAAATAGACCACCTGATAAGGTGGGTGTGTATTATAGATGGTTGTGGAGAGTGAGGTATGTCACATGATGTATGTTACATGATTGGTGCAGCGCAGCTCTAGTTGGCTGCCTGAACTAGCTCGCTGGCGACGCTCCATTCACTGACAGAACGGAAAAACGTTTTGAGCATCACAAAGGAACGATTGTACTCCCTGTGCTTGTTGAGATGTTTTTGTTGTGCCGGTGCGCTGCTGAACACACCCTGATCTGTGTGAAGCTGTAGTCAGGTGATTTATTTTGGGACGTAGGGTGAATTAAGGTAATCTGGGACATTGGGTAACGTGGGACACCTAAGCTTCAGTCTGTTTATTTCCCTTTCTAACAATATCTAGTCAACAGGACTTTTACTATAGTTTATCATGGATATCATGTGACTGAAATCACATGACTTCATGGGGGTGATGTCCCAGATAGGGATGGGGCAACTGTCAATCAGAAGACCCCCCTTGGAATTGCATGGCAAGGTCAATGACATAGGATCCTGACAAGTTTAATGTTAAGGATATAAATCATAATTTAGACAATGTTCATAATTGTTATCAAAGTATGTTTGTGATGTGTTCAAGCAACAAAGAGTTTTTGAAATGTGTTTAGTTTTTTTCCCCAAACATTGTTTAATTGTCCCACTTGATCAAATCTGATTGATAATGTCGGACAGTCATATAAGTTCTGTAAATGGGGGAAATGTGCATTTAGAGACGTCATGAAGTTTAAAAAAGATAAAGTAAAGAGATGTAGCATATGGTCTGCATTTTGTCAGACAGCAGTTAATGGTAAATACGGTCTGTCCCTGTCTGTTTAAACTAATTGTCTGGTGACTTAACACGCACATAATCAGTTAGCTCTCTAGGACAGAGATGATCCAAAAAGCACAGAAGAGTGTCTGTCCTGTGGTCTGCAGCCACTGGTTTCACCAAACATGTGGAGAAGACACTGGTGATGATCTCTCACCTCCAAGGACTGTTTGTTCCCTGAGTCGCTCCAATAGACTGTTGAATAACCTAATTAATGATCTGTTATTGTTATTTTGGCTTGCCGTTGATTGAATTTTAATTGCACATTAAAAAAATATGATACGCCTTTAATAGAATGTTCTAAATTAATTTTATAAGTTCTTTATTTAAGATAGACTTCTTTCGCATAATGCTTTTTAAAAATCGGTAATATTGAGGTCGGCAGACATAAAGTAGGTTTTTTTTTTTTTAAGCCTAATAGTTTCCCAGAAAAAAACACAATTTGACCTGTCCCAGATTATCAGATTCAGGCAGAATTTTCTTTTTGGCACAAAGAACACTAAAAGTAGTGTCATGTCTCCTGTGAGTATGATATCTCCATTTGTTCTTCTGGTTCTTAAGGATTACAGAAAGGTATAATATGTTGATCTAATGTGTAAAACAGATATCGGGATAAGTCGCAGATGTCAAAATTGCTGAAAATGTTCACTTTGGGACATATCATATAACCAGCGATGATAAACTTCTAATCCAGATGGGATGTATGAATCGAATAAGACGATGACCTCATTGAGTTGGCCATCTCGTTTCATCTCGTTTCATCTCGTTTCATCTCGTTTCATCTCGTTCCATGTGAGTGCATGAAGAAGAAACTGTCTCTCTGAGAAGACAATCTAAAAGGAGTTGGCAGCAGGAGGATCTGACTGAAGGTGCCAGAAGTCTGCATTCCACAGAGGAGGGAAAGTGGGGTCACAGAGCTCCGAGGATGAGCAGAGGTAGAATTACTTAGAGTTCTGTGTGTGGATCTATATACGTATGTGTGGAGTTTCACATAGCTACATACGAGAAGAGATAGATGAGATAGATAGATAGATAGATAGATAGATAGATAGATAGATAGATAGATAGATAGATAGATAGATAGATAGATAGATAGATAGATAGATAGATAGATAGATAGATAGATAGATAGATTGATGGATTGATTGATTGATTGAGCACACAGTTAGCAGCCTTGAGACAGGCAGACATGGTGCTGTATAAAGACAAA
This sequence comes from Hippoglossus stenolepis, assembly GCF_022539355.2. Lineage (NCBI taxonomy): Eukaryota > Metazoa > Chordata > Actinopteri > Pleuronectiformes > Pleuronectidae > Hippoglossus > Hippoglossus stenolepis. Next base: position 9,166,577 of record NC_061493.1, read on the forward strand.
GAATTCTAATATAACATTTTTTAAATACAAGACATGTAGTGTGATGGCCCTACATACATGGGGCTCAGTGCAAAATGTAAGCGTTAATGTGGTGGTGATAGATTTGTTTCAGTTCAAATAACAGCCAAGTTAAAAAGTCAAATGGCAATTTAAAGTTGAAATATGTTATATATATATTTTTTTATAAATATTTGAATTGTTAGTAGTTGTGATACCAAATTGTAGAGCAAAATGAAGGAGGGAACTGTGTTTTCAATCACTGTAACCCTCCCTTCAGCAAAAAGAAAAACACTCCACTGTCCTGAATTCACCCTCCTGGTTTAAAAAAAAAAACTCAGTCTCAGCATTCAAAAAGGTTAAACACAAGATAAAGTGCTGCCTTTAAAAACAACAATATAAAGTATTGCACAAATGATATATGCAAGATCCTTGTGATTGCAGGCCTCGCCAGAGGAAGAGGAAATCACCAAGTAATGATCAGCATTTCTTTTGAAATGCTCACTGACAACATCTTCCCTGCTCTTCTTTTTTTTGGTAGAAATCACAGTCCGGTTCTGCTGCCTGCTGCTTACCAGAAAGAAAGCATTCCGTGCATGTTTGTGCTGCAGATCTATCCTCAACCTTGAGCATCGCAACAGCATCATGATTCCATAATATACAGGCTACCCAGTGACAGCCACTGGATGTTTCCAGTGGGTCAGCCAAGCAACAGTGTGCTAATAGTAGAAAGGTGCTTCATTAGGACTGTCAGTAGTCAGTAGCAGTGTAACCTGAGCGTTAGCTACAGATAGGATTCACTGGTGCCACCTGGTGCAGTGACCCACTGTTATTGTAACATAGTGAAATTAGTTATTTTCTTAAACATTATTCACACTTTCCAAACTTTTTCCAGTGTAAATTCCTAGATTCTTATGTTTTAAGTGTCAGCACCTATGAGAAGAGCAAGGCGCTAACAGATACGATGCAGCATTATCGACTCACCAAAGCATATTTGTGTGTTTTTCAGCCTCTCCAGTGATTTATTATATTTTCTAAAAGGTAAACGTCTGCCCTCAAAAAAACAGCAGAGGGATCAAACAGTCGACTGCTGGCTCTGCAGTAGACACATCCAAAAACTGGGTTAATGTGTAACCTGTGTAAATGTCAGCCACATGGGTGTGTTAAAATGTTAACTGCCGCTCAGAAAATATGATATCCGGCAGAACTGCATGCCTGCCCTTCACTGCAGGGTTTTTCTCTCCAACAGTTAAAGTATATGTGCTCATAGTGTCAAGAATGTTGGTGCAGTGAAACATGGAAAAAAAGGGGGAGTGTCACTCACAGAGCAGATGTTATGAACTTAATCATCCATGTTTCACTGAAGCTTTAGATTTTTTTGCTGCTCAGATTCCTACTTACAATCCACATGCCATTGTGTTTACAGAGCGTAACGTGCTCTGAGGAAACATACAGCAAAAGAAACTGAGTGGAGTTTGCTGATGTGGCCTCTTTGATTTGTCAAAAACAACAACAGGTAACCATGGGTAACCAAGGTAATTCTGCATAGGGACATATATATCTATATATATATAGTTTTAGAGAGGGTCTTGGGATCCTCCAGGAGGAGCTGGAAAGCATTGCTGAAGGGATTTTCTGGAATATCTTGCTGAGGTGGCTCCCTGACATACAACATGTTAAATAGTGATCTTTATAGATGATGGAAGACGGATATTGTACCTTTAGACAGAGCCAGGCTAACTGCTCCTCCCTGTTTCTAGCCTTTATGCTAAGATGAGCTAACCGGCTGATCACAATAGATCCATAATGACTGAAAAGCCATGACAAGGGTTATCGATCTTCGCATCTTACTTTTGGCAAAGACGCAAATAAGTGTATAAGCTGTGCCTTTGCTTATGCTGCTCAAAGTAGTCTTGGCAATATTTAAGTATTTAATTCATTGCCATCAGTAGCAGATTATTTCAGCCAAAGCAACAATCATGTCTGCGAGATCTGGATTCTCAGTGCAAACCTAAATGAGCTTCATAAGCTTCCAGGTAAAACTGCAAAGAGTGAAACCACAGATAACAACACTGCACTAGAAAATGGATCCCAGCCACCGAAAGCCTCAATGGAGCAGAACGCAAACAACAAAATCCTCAGGAAGCATGACCAGTCAATTTATTGTTTAGTTATTGTACGAATGAATTGCACTCTCAGTCAAATCTGTGACAGATTGAATTTGAAATCAATTGCATTGCTGTCAGATTACCAAATATTAAATTTTGCATCAGTGCTGTCTGGCAGTGAGAAGACCATGTGACTTTTTGCTCTGGTCATATTGACACAATGAGTCTGTTTTTATTTCTATCTCTGTGAATTCACTGGAAGGCACCGTTAGTATCACTTTGCTTGTTGTGGTCACAACACATTTAATCTGTCTGTTTTTTACCTGCTGCTCCTGTTCTGCACTCTCAGGTTATTTATGGTGATGGGAACAATCTTTTTCATTTTACCTGGAATAACTCTTTGTTATGTTTGCCTTGTGTCAACCATGGCTCACAACCCCACCATTCAAGGTCGGCTTTTACACTGAGGTGGTAAATCCAGTTAAAGGAGTGTGACCTGTAATGTGATGCCTTGTGTGACTTGCAGCACCGTTTCGCCCTTGAGTGTTAAACGGAGTATGTTGTTATTTATGACAGAGCTATCTACTGAATTGGATGTTATGGATGGTTTTCTATTTTTGGACGGAGCTGATTTTGCATTGTCTCTCTTGCCCTTGAAAAGGTTTCAAAAATACCCCAAAGTCAATTATTTTGATGATAGTTTTGTGGAATTTAAGAAAGAAACAAAGAAACAAAGAAACAAACAAAGAAACAAAGAAAGAAACAAATAGGCCAATCATGTGAGTGTAACCTCGTCACAAGTGTACCTTTCACACAGGGGTCAAAGGATAGAATTCCAGGTCATCTCTTTGGTTTCACAAGACTCGCCATGGCACAACCACAAGTGTAACCTGACCTGGAGGTAAACAACTGCTCCACACAGCAGCGGCTGGGAGGTGTGAAAGGAGGGCAGCACGATGACAAATCACCAGGTTGTTTGGGTCCCAGCCAAATGGGAGGAGGGCCCGCTGTCTCGGCCCCGCATTTGACACCCAAGGGTGACAGATTTGCAGGACTGGCCAAAGTCCGCAGCCTGGATCAGTTTGCTCCGAAGTGCGGTGACATGGACGAGAAACAAGGAGGAAACTTAATAAGATCACACGTCTGCTAGAGACTCTGTCCCCAGGCTGTGAGCCACACACTTCACTGCTACATCCAGTGGTCAAGTGCAAAATGAAAGGTGGCAGCTGGGAAATTGAAAATGTACAGTATTTTTTATACTTTATATCCCAACCGCAAATACTGATTTAAAAAGTAGAATAAGATCCTTATTTTCTTACTGTAATGCTATAGTAAATGCAATGTTGCGAAATCACAAAACTATCCTTTCTTCAGGTGTGAATGCAACCATTTCTTTACATTACTACATGTGCACAACAATCTCATCGTAGCTCAGTGTTTGTGGGAATCGGGGTCTTTATTTCAGGGTCCGGTCTTGATCTGTGTCCTGTGAGAACTGTGAAGGTTGATGATCCTCATCCAGGTCAAACAGTTCACAAACAGTTCACAGTTAGCCACAGGAGATTCGGGTGGATTGAGAGATCACATTCCTGTGTCAGGACACTGCAGAGGATGGACACCACCACGTATAGTTTTTTTTTTCTTTGCCAATGGGATGAAAAATAACTTTAAATATTCTGGCATTTACTCTGGCTGCATCTGGTAATTATCACCGCTGTATATCCAATTAGGGAGTCAGGAAATCTGATCAAATCTACACAATTTAACTGCAGTCAAAATTCACTAAAAATGGAAAAATCTCATTTTTACCTGAGGAAACTAAATAATTTGTCCTTACTACAGGAATAACTTCACGAGAATATTGCGTGAGATCCAGAAGACAGCATCTTTCACTATGTTATGCAGCCCTTTTAATTATATCTATGGATGTATGGTGAACATAAAAAGAGCTTTTCTACTTTTATCGACCACTCAAAGCAATTCACACTACCAGCCACATTCCCCCATTCACATACAGCGTTACTTTACGCAGCACACACAATTCTTTCAATGCTGGCACAGCTGTCAGGGCAAATTTGGGGTTCAATGTCTTGCCCAAGGACACTTGGACATCGGCTGGAGGAGCCGGGGTTCGAACCATCAACCGTCTGCTTAGTGGACAACCCGCTCTACCTCCTGAGAATTCACAGATCAGAATTCAGTGAAAATTAGCATGATTCATTATTATCAGTACGATAGGAACAACGTGCTTTGGGGACATGCAGTGGTTTCTAACCCGAGCAGTCTGTGAGCTGGACACTGTTCATTATATGACACCCTGGAGTCTTTTAATGTATTTCCCTGTTTTCCAAACACCAGTGGAATGATCCTTAAAATAACACTTAACATAAGAGCTGTCAGAGATAATGTAAACAATGTAAGGAGTGGGGGGTCACATTAAAATCATTGCTGCAATACTGGTTAAGTTGATAAATTCCAGTGGTTGATGGTCTCCATTAAGCTGCCATCATATGAACAGAGGAATTGTTATTTCCCTTTTAGATTGACTCCATTACTGAGACAAGCGAGATCGTTATCTCAATTCTGCCCCAAGCTCTTAAAGGGATAAAGCAAGTGAGACAAACACAGCATGAATTGCTGAATTATAATATGAAACTGGATGAACAGTTTCTGTAGGGGAAGACAAATCCATGAATATACAAATTATATCTCGAACGCCTCGGGTTATTTGAGAAACACAGTCTTTTACTGATCCCACTGCATCCAATGTTTTGAATGTGTCGGACTGACAACTTCCCTGAACTTGAATTTCACAGCTGTGCACTAACCACAGTATTTTGCTGTATATGATATACATAGTTACATAACTGGTCTTTTAACAGCTCAGCATAGGTGAAAGAAATGTGTTGTACTAAATGCACAGTATTATGAACAATTATTTTATCCTGTGTCTTCTCACAATCTTTTTACTTTCACTGCTGTAGTTTTTATCATTTCCCCCCCCCCCACTTTTGTCTGTGACTATGTACTCATCTGTTCAGTATCAACATATTAGAGACTTGCTAAATTGTAAATTAACATTCCTTGTTATAGCAGAGATATGTATATATTATTATTATTATTACCCAAGACAGATTTTTAAGATCACAGTGATGTTGCAACAGTGTGTGAATGTGTGTGTGTATGTGTGGAGAGTTGTGTAACTGTATCTCCATCCATGTGTGTGTAATAAGATTTGTAAAAGTGTAAAAGAATCTGCAAATGCAAGCGGAGATTTGCAATAATGTGCAAATGTGTATTGAGATTTGTACATATGTAGACAAATCAGTATATAAGTGTGAGGATTTGTCCGTGTCCACAGTGGCTTTTTTTACCCTGAGCTGAGGCATCGTGTCTTTTCTAATACATTTTGTTTGAGGCCCCCCCCAAAAAAGCTTTTGCTGAAATATCCTAACTAGACCGAGACATGTTGGCTGCTGTCAGGGGGAACAGCTCTTCGAACAATCCAAAACATATGAGAAAAGTGATGAAAACTGGCCACCTTGCTTGCATACTTAAGCTCAGGGTAATAAAAAGGTTGTGATAATGGTGGATATGGACAAATCCCCTCACGCTTGTAGATGTGCCACAGAAAACCACATGTAGACCGATAGCCAAGTAAGAGGCCTGCCTGAGTCGTAACTGTTGACTTCTCTGTATTTCCAGCTCCAGTTAGACTTTTCAGTCATAAATGTAGACTTTAAAAGATGTATCTACACTACCAGATCTATGCATTCATTAGCAGTTACACAACTCTCCTCACAAACACACACACACACAACCTTGCACTTCTTCCTAGTGGGGACACCCATGGACAAAATGCCTTATCTCGCCCCCTACCCATACCTTATCCATCACAATTAAAGGCCTAACCCTGATTCTAACCTGAACACTAACTTACTCTGACACTAAGAGCAAGTCTTAACCCTACAGCAGCCCATTGAAAGTAGGTCAGAAAGTATAGGAAGGAGTGGTCCTCACAAAGATATCTGTACAAGTACACGCATACATAATATGGCCTCATACTTGTTGCTCCAAACACTAGAGTGTGGGAGTGAGCTCTCACTGACACCACCACATCTCAACAGGCTCACAGATTTTCATGAATCACACGTTGTTGACTTTCTGTCCCCAAATTGCTGCGTCTATTGCTTCTTATAAGTTCCATCCCCAAACAGCCCGTGTGTCATGCTGCGCGTGTGTGGGCTCTTAATGTGATATCTCCACTGGCTCTGCAAAACCGGCGTGACAGACTGCCAGCACAGCAGCAACCACTTTGATTTTTCCATAGAAGGATGAATCACCCCTGAATGAACACTTAGTGACCCGTGGCGTAAAGGCCAAGATTTGCTCCAGCAACCGATGCTCTCTGGGGTCCATAATCGATGGTGAGGACTGAACATCCTGCTGTTTACCTGAGCTCTCTGTGCTGGTCGTCCTGTCCGAGTCACAGCAGGATCCCTGCAGACAGACTTAACAAGGTCACGAGCTCTCTAATGCATCCCGATCAAACTAGATTTATCTCAAAGCCACAATTTTCCACTCAATGTTTCACATACTTTGCATCTTTCTCAGGCAGTATTTCAATCGAATGTTTTGTTATTTATTATTTTTGCTTTGTGCCTGCATCTTTTTGATGGAACTATTAGGCCCCCCGGCCACATCAGTAAGGAGCAAAGCAGACTTGAAAGACGTCAGTAGAGGAGACCAAACAAAAACGTGATCTTTGTTTGCAGATGATTTAATTATGTTTGTTTCTTCGTCTTTGATCGCTGACTCTAAACGAGCCCTGTGAGATTTGGAAAAGTGTTGGAATAAATAACAAGTTTTGGAAAAATATACTTTAAAGGGATAGTTCACAGAAAAATGAAAATTCACTCATCTATCTACTCACCACTGTGCCGATGGAGGGGTGGACGAAGTTTCAGGGCTAAACTGGTGACCACTTCTTTAAAGGTAATAAAACAACAGCAAAATGCCTCCACACTGCTCCTGTGGTGTCATCCAAGTGTCCATAAGCACCAACATTCAAATTTGTGTTTTTAAAATTTGGCTTCAAACCATCCCTAAATGTCTTCTGATATCTTCCTCTGGAGCCGCGTTCACGTTCGCACGCACACACCGGAAACACGCACACACTGCACAAAAGATCGCTAGCATCGCCACATCCGGTAGCGAACCTTTAGGCTTAAAACACTGAGTAAATGACATGTTCACCCACTTCACCCACCCCTCCATCAGCATAGTGGTGAGTAGATAATGAGGGAATTTCCATTTTTCAGTGAACTATCCCTTTAACAGTCATAAAGTTTCAGCCTATGTCCCTTACCCATGGTCTGATGTACATGTATATTTAAATACAGTCTAAAGCCAGTATTGTAGAAAGCTAAACAGGATCTGATCTAATGGCCCTGAGTCCCTCTTTCTTTAGCTGTTATTATCCTGCCAAGACGAACATCTTGCCTTGATTTCTGTTTCATTTTCAAACAATATTTATATAATACAAGCTTTTTGTAATGAACTGGATAAAAACAGGAAAGAGCCGATGCAGGATGTGCGTTACTGAATTTCTTGTAGTAGCATTGCTCTTCCAACATTTACAAAATTGTTTATTGTTTATTTTTTTCAAATTGTTTTTTTTCGATTGTTACTGAAGCAGTACCAGATGGAGTAGTCACCCTGTCCAGTTTCTTTAACTTTAGTACTGTGATCAAATATTGTTGTTTGTCGTTTGTGTGTGTGTGTGTGTGTGTGTGTGTGTGTGTGTGTGTGTGTGTGTGTGTGTGTGTGTGTGTGTGTGTGTGTGTGTCCTTTGGTCATGTGATGTGAGTACATTTGCATACTGGGAAAGTTCAATGAATACATTTACAGTTAAGTGAAACTGGCGTTGCTCTTCTCTTCTATGTAACTTCCAGAATTACATGTTTTTCCCCAAATGTAAAAATAAAATAAAATACAATAAAATAGTGTTTGTTCATAGCATGTGCTGTGCAAAACCAAGTCCTTCAATCTCAAACAATCTCTACTGTCATTTAACGTTCTCAGATTATTATTCTATGAAGATTAATGTTTTTCATAATTTTATCTTCATTAATTCTAAACGTGTTAAATTATTCCAATTACAATCAAGTTAAAATGTTTGTTTGACTCAAAACTACACTTAAAAATCTAAATCTACATTTAGAATACCATACCAATATAATGCCACTCTGTTTGCCATTTACAGTCTATCACAGTTACACAGTTGCTCTAAATATTACTGTATGTGTAAAATGAAATACTCTGAATGACAGGTGTATTTTTAACAGAGGAGAGTGTCTTATTTCCATCATTACTGATGCCAGGTAATCAAATTAATTTATGAATGAATTTCACAGAATAAAAACACATATCTGAGTCTAACTGCAGCTCATGTTTATGTTTTTTACCAGTTTCCCATTTGAAATGGTCACTTCCCTGAACTGATGTCCCAGTAACTCCCTCTGTTGGCCGGTGTGGACAGCCATGCTTCCCTGCCAGACAATATTCACCAGAAGTTTTTTATTTACTTAAAGTCTCCCCTGTTTAGTCATCAGTCAGTTTCTTGTGCTCCAATGGGCCTCAGACTCTTCCCACCCCCATCCAAACATCAGTCTGCTGAAAACTGCTGCTGGTTGCTAATGGAAACATGGTTGTCTGAAGCAGCCAGGAGGGAAACCTGAGGCTAAAACAAAACAACGAGCTACAAATGAGAGAGAAAGTGCCACAGAGGGCAGAGTTTGGTGATAGTTACAGTCGTCTCTTTACAGCGATGGACTGTAACAACCTGTATTGAATCAAGCACTGGACAAATTTATATCCTTTTTACTGAGTTATTTCAGTTTGTTTTACTTTATACTGGCCGTCTATGACATTTCAACTGCGAACATTGTAATATTTACTCCACTACATACTGACAACAGTCATTAAGCACTATGATTTTACATACAGCTCATACCGGCCTAATAGTTCCCTTATGAAACCACATTTAAATTCACTAGATGTAGATTCTATTTCGATCTGCACCAAATTGCACACACTCATAATTATCAGTCTCCAAATCCTGCCTGAGTTCTTTTATCAAAATCTGATAAATTATAATGAATTATTCTCTGAGAAATAAAGGAAATGTTAGGGGGAAAAAAGACCAATCTTACAATGTTAAAGAAATTCCTGCATCCGCCCCCTGATCTGAAGCCAAACCACAATTTAATGTGTTCTTCCTCGGGTCAAATCTCCCCCTCCATAAAATTACATGGAATTGGTTGCGCAGTTCTTTTGCATAATCCTTCTAACAAACAAACAAACTAGAATGGCACTCAGGAGAGTGAAGACCACGCCAGACAGTCCACTTAAAATCAAGCTGCACCAAATGACACACACTCATAGATATCAGTTCCTTAAATATGCCAGATTTTTGTCATCAATATCCAGGATTTATTCTCTGAGAAATCAAGGAAAATGTTGGAAAACCAACAAACAAATGAAAAACGGTGAATCTATAACCTTCTTGGTGGAGGTAAATACAGGCTCAGTTTATATAATGTGATGCCCTGATATTTGAGGGATGATTGATAAGTTTGTGCCCAAATGTTGAGGTAGATTAGTTATAAAGTTCTCGGAACATGGACGTGCAACACGAGCAACGTGCAGAGAGGGTTAATAACTTCTGTGGTCCTTCTGATTGGGGTGACTGAAAGTCCCAAGTCAGCGCTGTGTGAGAGAACAGACAACATTGGGCTCAGTCATCCACTTGCTCGGCCTCAAGGGCTGATCATCCACGCTGCACAGGGACATGCCTATACTTACATCACGGTGAAGAAGTGGTCACTGGCAGAGGGAGAGTGGATGACGACCCCAGTCCTGGAGGGCCGCTCACCAGCAGTACACAGGGCACTATCTACAAAGGAGTGATCTGTATTGTCTACATACAACATAGTGTAGCAGGGGATTAGGTTGAGTAATCAATGTGCGAGGTCACTAACCTTAAACCTATCAGTCACCCCTCACAGATTAAAAACCTTGCACAGTTGGAGTTGTGCAACTCTGTGCTGGGATTTGACCTAGATACTTCGATACACTTGACAATGTGTAATTAACAGTTCAGATCATGAGGCCCATTCTGAACACGGAACTGAAATTCAACATATGTGCAAAGAAAACAGTGAATATCAAAAGCACTAAATATTGAGAAGTAGTGTTTTGAATCCATGACCGTGGCCAGCTGTGTCTCCAGGAGAAGACAAAGCCAGCGTGTGTTTGGGACACAGATTTATTTCTGGCGTCTAATGTCTCGTGATCAGAACCATGTGTCCGCCACGTGGAGAGTTTGCTGTATTTGTTTAAGACTCAAAGAGAAATATTTCAGTGGACTTTTGGGGACAACATCAACGTCACACAGATCAAAAGTCTTTGTGACAGTGTTTGAGAAATGTCAGACGCTATGACGCTGCAGAGACGTCTGTGTCTGTGTGGATGGATCCAGATACAGTAGAGGATCCAGACTGTAATTCAACATTGAATCGGATCGGACTGTTTATTTAACATTAGTCACACGTTGAATACTTTTATCCTAGTATATATTTTCCATATGTTTATTGTTTGACATTTTCAAAAGAGCAAAGAAAAAAGTCCCGATGTGCATTTTTATTGCAAACTTTGATGCAGTTTAATGTTTAAAATCTGCGGGAGCAACGTAGGACATTCTACTTCATCCAAACCAAAGTAGTGAAAAGCAAAAGGATCACACTTGAGAACCACAAAATCAAGATTTATTTGTGTCTTTCCATATCACATGATTAGAACCATGTGTTCACCACGTGGAGAGTTCGCTGTGTCTGTTTAAGGCTCCAAGAGAAACATGTCAGTGGTTCTTTGAAGGGAAAAATCCACCTCGTACAGAGCAACTCTCAGTATGTAAGAGTTGGAAAAACAATTACAGTTACAATAAGATACAGATAAATAACAACAACCGTTTTATTCATGCGCACATGACATCGCATACATACAATGTACATCAAAAAACAAAACCCACAAAAAGGTTGTTTTTCAATTCATAAAGGCTCAAGGCCAAAAACTGTCTCAATTACTTTACTGACAATTTATGAAAACCATTTAAAAAGGAGTTCTAAAGAATTTGCAAAAAAAGGTTGTAGTTGCATTAAGAGGCTCTCGAGATTAAGATAACCCAGAAAAACCCTCAACAATTTCCTGTATCAAGTAGTAGAGAAATAATGAGATTGTAAAAAGAAAAAGCGAAAACATTTTAGGACATATTGTTCAGAATACTTTGTGGCTGAAGTCAAATTCTGTTGCTGTCTTTTCTTTCCAGAAGTATAACAGTAAATCTATAGCCAATGAAAGCTCTATATCACCGCAAAAGATTAGTGCAGAGCTCCTCATTGGTGCCGGGTTAGGGTGTGGCGTTACACTGGGAAGCAGAGGTGAGCTGTTTTGAATCCAATTGGCTCCCACTCTCCTGCAGATGGGAGGAGGCAGCGCCGCGACCCCTGGCAGCGTCTCTGTGGGTGGGTTTAGTATCACTCACATCCAACACTTGGCCATGCACGTCGTTCTGGATATTTTGGAGACTTCTGCCTGGGATCCACGATCTGCATCTGCCACAGGGAGAGAGACTTTGGAAATACTCCTCTCGAAGGAAAAAGGAAACGTGCAAAGCTTGTAATTCAGCAATGAAATGTCAAGTGGGGGCTGACTGCTGGTCCGGTTTTTGAAAAGAAAATTATAGAACATGTGTAAATGTTGGACTCTGAGAAAAGGCCTTGGAGCTGAAGGAAGTCTTGTATCATCCTTTCAGCTTAAAAGCAGATGCAGAGAGAAATGCACCGCTGCTTCAACTGGGACATTGTATGTTCTTATATTAGTGTCCAAGCTTTACAACTGCCTGTCGAAGCGAATTAGTCCAAGAAAAGTATTTCCTCTGAGGCTAATCGTGTCTGATGATACTTTACTTCATCATATTGCTTTAACTATATAACTGTTCTATTACTTAAATTATTCACGCTTTACATAACATGGACTTTACATAACATGGTCATGTGTAAGAGACAAATGCAATGTCTCTGGACAGAGTTTATTCACATCACAAACATGCATGACATAAACATGTGTCATCATGTGTTCACAGGGGATGGAAACATTGAAGGTAGTGCTGGTGTTTACTCCTGGCAAATACAGAGGTATAGAGACCCTGGTTTCCATGGAGACACCAATCGCTTTTTGCACAGAGAGCAATCCAGGTGTTGAATGAGGTCAGCAGAGTCTGAGTAAGTGCTTATAAACCATGAGGTGCATCGCTATGAGAGCTGATTAAGTCAATATGACACACACACACACACACACACACACACACACACACACACACACACACACACACACACACACACACACACACACACACACACACACATAAAATATTTATACTTCCTGTCAAGCTGGATGAGAAACCTTAACGTCTCACTGAGTTTCAACGATGATCTGACCTGAAAATGTGTGTGTTTCTGTTTGCATGTGTTTACTACTGCGTCTCTGTATCCAGCCGTGGGACCCGGGGGTGAACGCCCGTGGATTACATCAGAGAGACAAAGTAAAGTATCATCATCATGGCAGAGATAAGCCCAAGGTTCCAAAGCACTGCATGGGCAATGCAGCTAAACCTAATATCACAAACACATAATCGCTGACGGACTAATTACATTGATGGTCAGTGTTATGAACTATATCTCACATTATATCAGATGAAAACATTTGAAACCTAATATTACAATTTTAAAAATCAAAACAAGATGTTTTGATCCCCAGCCTATCACCTGGAGGCTATCTGTCCGAAACAGTCAACACAGACTGGTTTTTAATGTAAGGTGACCTCTGGTGGCCATAGCAACTATGACGGAGGTAAAGGAGGAAGTCATGTGACCTAGTTTAAAGAGTTAGCAGGAGGTTGAGGTGGATCTTATGGTGGATGGATGGTCATTGCAAATTATATTTTTTACTGTTATGATCATTATCATAAGCCTATTATTTCTGTAATCGTGATGACCAGGATCTATGCAACAGCGTATTAGTGTTGGGGGGGACTTTAACGTTGCTACTTTACAAGATTTTTTTTTTTACATATTCTATGAAAATAAATTAGTAGAGATCTTTCGTTTAAAGTCACAAATGAATTGAAATCACAGCTGTTTATCTCCAGGGAGCAGCTACAGCTATAGCCTAGAGTTGGTTGTGTGGGTTTATTTTGGGTGAAACTGAAGCCGAGGGCAAAGGTTTCCAGGTCAGATCCGATGATCACTAGTGAGCTGCTGATGGAGGGCTGGGTGAGGTGGGGAGGGGCAGACAGAGATTGGAGAAAACAAACAAACAAACAAGAGAAACAAAAGGTCACAAAGAGAAAATTACCCAGTCCCATTTTGAATCTACTGTGTTGTGCTCCTCTTGCACAAAATCTCATAAATGTCTGACTGTAATCTCAAATTTTCATGTAGATTTACTTATTCCATTTCACTTTTTATAACTGCCATAATGTCAGAAATTCCGATTTTTCTTTCTCACACAATTTTTTTTAATAATTCTCTTAAAAAGCCCCTAACTCAGTCGTAGCCTTGGAGTGATCTAGGAAACTTGTGAGAGCAACTGAGTGCGAGGAGGAGGAGGAGGAGGAGGAGGAGGAGGAGGAGGACCATAACTCTGATGCATTCTTTTCACAGGTGTTCGGAGCAGATGTGGGAGAATCGTGCAGCAGATCAATGTCTCATTTCTTCTGGTTGAGCTGCGCCAGTGAGGAGTCGTAAAGCAGAGGAACGTGAGCTACACAGAGATTCTAGAACAAAAACAGGATTCTTCGTGCAAAGACGCCCTACCACTCATTTAAAACATCCATAGAAGTTAATCTTAAATAAATTTAATAACCCTAATTTCTCCTTTATTTAAAATTGGGCCTTTTTAGACTCATCCCCCCCTTTTCCTAATGCAATAATTAATTGAGCTTAATGTGAGGAGCTTTGTGAATAACCTTTATCTTTACCAGCATTTAGTTTTACCTGTGAGGGCACATGTTTACAGAAAGCAGGATCTAAGGAGTTTTCTTATTATTTCGTCAATAGGTGCGGCTGAATGTGGCCCCAGGTTGTTTTGATTTGGGAGTGTTCAGGTTCCAGGGGAGGCTCTCTGCTCAGGCTGCTTGTAGCATTACGCTCACACAAGCCTGTGACTTTGAAACCAGGTGAGAGGGCACCTCTGCTTTCAGGCAACAACAAACCGTGGCAGATGTTTTCGTATCTTTACAGCTACTCACTCACCTTGTATTTAAGAGTTGAAAAAATACTCCTACCAAGTCCTGAATTCTAAAAACCCAGATGTAAATCACACAAAAGTTTTCATTTAAATTTGTTTTAATTTAAATACATTACAGTAATATGCTGTTGGTAATGATTTTTCTGTGCCGTGTGGCAGCTGCTGCACTTTGCTGATCACAGCGTCTGGATCCTCTCCAGCTCCAGTACTGGACTGGAGAGTGGAGAAGCCCTCAAGTTAAGTGCTGCTCTGTCGACGCACTTCATCAGTCTAAGCATCCAGACGTTTTTACAAACTCTATAAACAAGTCCTCCGGAATTGAATTTACTGCTGCATATAGCCCCATATTTTATATTTTATGTGTTATGTGACAGCATTTAGATATAATACAGAAAAGTATTGGTGCAGAGGCTTTGCATCGAGCAGTTGTGCGCACGTGGCACCAGGACCTTTGGCAAAATAGGATTATCTTATATTCATGTAAGACTCTTCTTAGGGTTGTGGGACGATAAGCAGGGCCGGAGGTCAAAGGTTAAATCTGTGTATATGTCGCAGGTCACTGGTATTTAAAGTTTGCACACTTTGACCCATTTGTCTATCCTCTAAGAATCCTAAACATTTACACTTAAGATGCTGGGAGTCTGCTCTCAGCACTGATGAGAGTCATGAGCTACCGTCCAGTGTGGGTGGAAAGAATGCAAAATATTCTATTTGTTCCTTTTGGGCGGTTTTAGTGTGGTTTCAGTGGCTCTTTCTTTAATCCAAGATTAAATTTCACATTTAATATACTATCCAGTAAGTGATAACACTCTTTATTATTAATTTTGAATATAGTATTATTGTAATTTAATGATGGTAAGGCTTAGTTATGCCTTCTTATAGTGTTGGTACAGGCAACAAATCCCAGTAAAGCGTGAAACCATCAAGTATATTCTCTCATAACTTCTCTCTGAAACTCTCAGCCCCAACTCCACTGTTTCCTGCTGAAGACGTACGTATTCAAAAATATGTCAAATATTTAGAGTACCTTTCTTTAAAAAGTGTTAAGTATTTTCCTGAAACTGCTGGGCTCTGCAATATCTGGTGAATCAGAGTCACACTAGTCACTATTTTCAGTGGCAAATCAATACACATGTGTATTTGGTCACTCTGACGATTGAGTACACATTTTCATGAAGTCAGCGAACTTACAGGGGAGAAAAGAAATAGAAAACAGGTCAATGTTTTGCAGAGTAACAGACCAAGATGCTTTGACTTTTAGTCGAGCTCTAAAAATACAAGACCCTGCAATTCGATGAGAGATGACATCATCAGGGTTTATATTTCCATACTTGACAAAACTCTTAGATATTAAAGTCAGTGTGGTGTCTCTTTAACAGCAACACAACACTAACTTAAAATCAAAGTAAACACTATATGTCACCTCCTGTGATTAGATTTTAACAGATGTAAATTATGGTTATAATAATAATTCTGATAAAGTTTTTAAAAGTTGTGTCACTCTGTGAAAAGTGATTCAAAACATGGCCTCTGATGCCCCCTAGTGGCAAAGGTGACTTTTGACACTTGCTTGCAGTACAGAATATTTTCCCCATGTGCTTATTGAGGACTTATTTATACAGGATATTTTATTCTCTCATCTTATATATTATATAAATATATGTTGGACAAAACTGAATGAAACAATGAAAGGATTAAGTTTATGAAAGAGCAGGTCACCTTCCTCAATTTCCCTCTCCGATAAGCATTGTTTAACACTCACACCTCCAACTTGTTCCTCTCAGTCAGTGTTTTAAATATTTTTTTAATTCATATTCAAATTTTGCCCTTCATGAATCATTTTAGGGCAAATTCAGGTAATCTGGGACATTTTTTGCGATTTTGACTTCTGCGACTTATTCCAATATCTGTTTTACACATTAGATCAACATAATATACATGCCTGTAATTCTCAAGATGTTTTCTAACCAAATCAGAAGAAAGAATGGAGATGTCATACTCAGAGGAGACATGGCACTGCTTCTAGTGTTCTTTGTGCCAAAAAACAATTAATTTAAACTGGGACAGGTCACTTTGTAATCTGGGACACTTGTATTAGGCTTTTAAAAAAAGCCTAAATCACCTTGCTTCATGTATGTCGAGCTCGGTATTAAACATTTTTAAGCATTATGAAAAAATAAAGAAGAAAATGTATATTATTCGTAGAAATATCATAAATTCATATTGACATAAAAAAGTCAAATTGTTCTCTTAAAGAACCCTATCTTAAATGAAGAAATTATCAAATTCATATAGAACATTCTATTAAAGGTGTATCAAATGTTTAAATATAATTAAAATTCAATCAGCAGCAAACAAAAATAACAATAACAGGTTATATTTTGTTAGAAGAGGAACTAAACCGACTTGATCTTAGGTGTCCCTCATTACCCGTATTCCCCCATCTGTATGCCCTTAACTGTAGTTTGGGTTTACAGCAAATTGACAAAGTAGCATTATTGACAGCTGCATATGAAACCAGATTAGTTCCTGAAAGTTCTTCCCCACACCCCATCGCATCCACCGAACCTGAACGCTCAGTGCTCTTTCTCATTTTGTACTTTTCTCTCTGTTTCAGGAAGACTTCATTCATTCTGAACTTTAGAACTTTTAACTGGAGTCTTTATTCAGGCCCAACACTTCCACACTTCCGGTTTTGCCTTTGAATCATTAACCTGCTCCCTCAGTTTGCTCATAAGCTTGTTTGTTCTAGTCAATGGAGCAGGAACCAAACAGTGAAATGCTGTATTTTGACCAATCGGAAGTTGAACGAATGAGAAGTAACCTATAGAAGTGTACTAATGGAAATTAGTATTTTTGAATCAAATTTACTTGTTGATGCACTTAAACCTGGAAAGGTGGCAAATAAGTCGATTCTCTTTTTTATAGTACACAGTTAGGAATATTATCTTTGTGTGTATTGTGTTTTCCTATTTGTATTTTTTCCCCTTCAACGGATTAAAAAGTTTGATTTAATGATCCAACATTATTCTGAATACAGCAGATTGTCTCTCCAGTTAAATCTTCAGTGTTGGTTGTGCAGCACACTCATGGTTTACCACAGGGTGGAGCTGTCTGCCGGACAACCACTGTACATACAGTGTTAGAGGACAGCTGTGTATGGGTAGTACAGATAGAACTTTAGATAGAATCATATTGTGTGTGTACATGCACTGGTGGGATGGCAGGTTTTAAATGTTCTGTAATTCTTCTGTGTGATGATAACGCACAGGCTGAGAAACGTGTATAAATGCTCTGAGGTGTTTTCATGATGTGGCAGACTTGACTTGTGTGAGCAGACGTGTTGGGACAGGAGCTGGTGTTCTGAGGTATTCCTGTCAGGAGACTATCCCCTGCTTCACATCGCCCTGTTTCTACTTTTTTCTTCCCTGAGGCAACACATTTCTGCAGAAGACGACATGTTGGAAACTAAAGACAAACTTTTCTAATTGCTTTTACAAATCAGGTAACTCTGTAAAGGATTGTTTTCTCTATGTTTCATGTTCTTCCATCATTGGAGCTTTAAACCACATGCTATTTATTTTGGTTATGACTTTTCTACAGTTTGTATTAGTGTAATGATTCTCTGTCACATCAGCGCTAATAAAACAATAATGAAACATTCACAGATCTCCTCCTTCCTCATGATGACGATTACACTGTGGCCTGGCTCTCGCACAAGGGGGAAACATGGTGGAGGTGGGATGGGAGGTGTTTTTCCTCACTCACCCACCCACCCACCCACACACACACACACACACACACAACACCACACACACACACACACACACACACACACACACACACACACACACACACACACACACTTATATGCTTGTCCACACTTGCGTTCACATAGGCTGACCATTAACAGAAGTCAGGTCTCACACTGGCCACCTCCTGCCTTCACTTCCCTGTTTCCAAGCTTCTTGGTCCTGTTTCTCTTCATTGTGTTCATGAACATATAAATGTGTAGACATAGTGAAGTGTAAACAAGGAATCCTGTTGCTCATGGGTATCTGTCAGGTCGGTTGCTGGGTCAGAGTCGTCCAACACATTATGTTGTTGATTGCCAACACTCATGGATACGCTCCTTAATTGAAGTATTGTTCTTGATTGTTGTATTGTTAGGAGCTTGTCTCTATTTTTGTTGCTGTTATTGTTGTTGTGCTGTGTGTGTAAATGGACCTAATGGACTGTATTTATATATTCAATCACACACCATTCACACACTGTCGGCACAGCCTTCAGGGGCAATCTGGGGTTCAGTTTGCTGTTGTGCAGGCTGGAGCAGCCAGGGATCGTACAATCAACCATCTGGTGGACGACCCTCCCTATTTCCTGAGCCACAGCCACCTTGTGTGTGTGTGTGTGTGTGTGTGTGTGTGTGATGTTTATTTTGTAATGTTAATTTGTATCTGAGTCAAATGTAAAGCTGTTGGACCCCATGAAGAATAGAACCTAATGAATTAATGTTTAATACTGTTATTTTAAATGTATGCATATATTTCATCACTATGTACAACTGTGTGTGACACATAAAAAACAACCATTATATATAACAATGACATCATATGAGAGTAACAAAGATTTTATTTTACATGTGATAAAATAATAATGATGCATCCGAACAAAGCAAAGTAACACAAATCTAACTCAAGTGGCTATTAGCTGCAAAGACTGTACAGACCCCTGAGATGTCTATTGTGGGCAAAGTTATACTTTTTTGAATATTTCAATTCAAAAAAATGATTATAATGTAAAATAAATGTCAACAAATGTTGATGTACTTGAGTTCTTAGTTAATGATTAGGGTTTACAATTAAATTTCAAGTTACATAATTTACTGTTGCTGTCATTTCTACTATTGATTCATTGTTCACATGTGAAAGTGTCAGAATATTTCTTGAATGACAATCAGTCTTTACTATGTGTGGATTCTCATGTGGAAGAAACCAAAAACCTTTATTTCCTCAACAACTATGAACAAACACCCCTTACAGCAGCTGCAAACACATATATCACTCCTCCACGAGCGGAGGCTGAAGGGAGGGATGGCCCCTCTACACGTAATCCCTGCCTGCCGGTCCAGAAGAGTTGGATGCTGGGTAGCGTGGAGATTTCCCTGAGGCTTTGGTGGGGCAGCCGCAGCAGAGGAAGGAGCCTCCTATGATGACGAGACTTGCAGCGCCCCATCCCACATACAGAGCACTTCCAAATTCATACCTGTGAATGACGCACACATTATCTTATGTACTTAGGTGAACATGGAAAAGATTTACCATTGTTTATATCATTATTCTAGAATGAACTACATAAACATCCGC
This sequence comes from Hippoglossus stenolepis, assembly GCF_022539355.2. Classification (NCBI taxonomy): domain Eukaryota; kingdom Metazoa; phylum Chordata; class Actinopteri; order Pleuronectiformes; family Pleuronectidae; genus Hippoglossus; species Hippoglossus stenolepis. Next base: position 9,186,417 of record NC_061493.1, read on the forward strand.
ATATATCTGTGTACAGAAAAACTATCAATAAACAAAATAACCTTATATGAAATATTCTTATTTGCTTTTTCTACGTCTGTACACTAAATATAAAGCTATATGGCCATTAGGTATTAACTTAGCTTAGCATAAGGACTGAAAAGAGATAGAAATAGCTTACCTGGCTCTGTCCACAACCAAAGTGTACAAATCAAGTCATGACATGTTGTGGTTTTACGTATTATGCTAACAGCCTGCAGGTCACAGTTTCACGGGGGGATGTTTTCAGTCTGTCTGATTTTTGGTTGGTTTGTTGGTTTTTAAGCAGGATTACACAAAAACGTCTGACTAAATTTCCATGAAACTGGGTGGAAGAATGGGGATTGGGTTCAATAAGAATCCATCAAATTTTGGTGCAAATCCAGATCTGGGGGCGGATTCAGGATTCAGTTTTTCTTTCTTTAACATCATAAAGAAAGATTTATACTTTCACTGACTTCCCAGGGAAGAATTCACATTCAGGGAACAATGTGTGAAATGTGATGCAGCTTGATTGAATTCAAGGGGACTGTTGCTGTTCCACTATTTCCCCAAATCTCAAGCAATTGGATGATGAACCAAATGAAAACTTGGCCTGGCAGGAGAACAACAGCAGGACAAAAGATGTGAGTCCATGTCAGTCCCCTGCATCATTCCACAAACCCTCAGTCATACCTGATCTTTTACCCACAGTTGCTCACCTTGAATTAGTGGGAGTAAATGGGTTGTAAAACTCCTGTGCTATTCTGTGGCCATACCAGGATGTTCCAACCAGAGCAAGCAGACCTGGAAAACCAACGAGCAGAGAAACTTCATGTTGTTGCATTTTAAAGGTTAAAACATCTGAAAAAACCACACATATTCATGACAAGTCTAATCCTGTTTGAGATTTGCTGCAAAAGGACAAGGGATAAGCCTACATCCCAGGTATGAGTGTATGTATTTTCCAGTGTGTGTGTGTGTGTGTGTGTGTGTGGATTCTGACCAGCAATGATGAAGACGATCCCGCCAACCAGCGCCACCTTGTCCTTCTGCTCCGGCTGTTCCGCCAAGCAGGTGGTGTACCTCATGCCCACCACCGCCACCATGATTGCAATAAAGCAAAGCAAGACAGCGGACAACATCAGGCCTCGAGCGCCCTGAACAATCCCTGGAGACAAGGACACAACACAGGATCAGGTTTCATGCAGATTCATCCACTTTCTGGAGCTTTTTCTTTCATAGAAATTTGGTGCAGATCCAAATAAAAATCTGGATCTTTGGACTTTAAATGTGGTTGTGGAGTGATATTCTAGTTTTTAAGTCAAACCTATGAAAACCACACTTGTTTTTACGACATCCAATATCATCAGTTAAACATTAATCTCAGTGGACATCCTCTTGTTTTCAGCTGAGACAAAACAGGCGGGAACGCCAACAACATGAGTCTCATCCAGCTGAGGTGTTCTCACTCCTTCAACATCAGTTTCTGCTGATGAAGCTGATATCAGTGGTCTTTTATTGAATAGGACAAAAATAATCTATTTACACAGATATGTTTACATTTGAAATGGAACAGTATCCACAGCTTCTAATTCCTTTTGAATGGATTTCAGTGTGAATAGAATCTTTGGAATCAGGCTGCAGCTGCTGGTATTTGACTGACATGTCTGTGCACGCAACAGGTCTAACATGGGGAGAAAAGGGTATTGTAGGGAGGTTTGAATGACCAGAGAGATTTTGTTTGTTTTACACGTTATACAGGCGATTCCTACACTAGTCAAAACATTTAATACATTTATAATTTGAATTCCATGAAGTTGCCATTAAAAACAAATCCAACATTGTTAGAATAACAGACCATTCGTGGTTCATTATGGCTCATTTCCTTCCCACAACCATTATTTGTCACATATTTGTTCAGTTGTTGATATTCATAATGGAATCTATTAACAGTGTAATGAAGACATGATGTAAAACAATGTTACCTGGTAGCTGCAGAAGAGAGTCATAGACTTTGCACTGAACCTGACCCGTGCTCTGTGAAACACAGGTCTTCCACAGTCCCTCGTACATGGCCTGAGCCGTGATGATGTTGTCTCCTGCATAGGACGAAGCTTTCCACTCCACCATGACTGTGGATGCTATGGAGCCGATGAAGCCCAGGAAGGCCAGTGTGAAGCCGAGGAGCTGTATTCCTGGGTTGGCCATCGCTTCACTTCAGAGATGGTAAAGTATTCAAATCAGAACAAAAAATGAAAAAGTCAAACCTCCTCGGGTTCTGTAAAGACTAAAAAAACTACAAAACTCCCTGCAAGTAGTTCCAGGAGGTTCTGGGTGGTGGATGTGATCCTGGACAATGGAGTCTACCTGTGCATCCTCAGGGAATAAGCTGGAGGTGAGCAAGAATCCAGGAATGCTGGCAACCTCTGATTGAGGTTAGGAGGGGCAGGGCCACACCTAGTGGATGTGATGTTAAAGCGACCCCCACACCTCCTACCAGCTTTAAAAGGCAAGAGGCAAACACTAAGCACAAAGCTGTGTGGTTGTTTCCTTTTGTCCTGCACCTCGAAAGCAAAATACATCCTGTCTTTTACTTTTTTCTATATATGGAACATTACACACACTCTTGGGATAATTTACAACACAAACTTTATCTGGAAACACTGTCCTCGTGAAGAATGTACATCTTTTAAAACTCCAAGCTCCCTTCTTCATGCTTCATTGGTCCAATGTCTTTGTGCTGCACTGTATATGATTGTTTTGAACATTTCAATTATAATGAAAATGAGATGTTTTTGCCTGCATTTCTTTGTTTGTCTGGATTACATAAAAAGTACTGGTTGGATTACCACAAAATTTAGTGGAGGGATGCGGTCAGGGAAGATGGGGTGTTCTTAAACATTCTTATTGATTTCTCAGATAATAATTCATGGATCTCGATGAAAAAAAGGGGGACTGATATTTATGAGTGTGTGAAATTTGGTGCAGATCCAAATAAAAATGTGGATGTAAATGTGGTTTCATAGGATGGCTGTTGGGCCTTGGCGGGCATATCATCTCTACTGATTGCTATACTAGTTTTTTTCAAGATTCAAGATTCAAGAGTTTATTGTCATATGCACAACAATTACATTTAGCAGTCGCTGGCAATGAAATGCTTGGGTCACAGGCTCTCTTCGAGCAATGCTCAGAATATTACAAGCAAATAAAATATAAAATATAAAATATAATATCAAATAGTAATCAACTCAGAGTCACGTGACTCTGAGTTGATTACTCTACACTGCTGTTGTTTGTACCTCAAAAAACATTCAGATTAAATTAAAATTAATAAAATAAATAGAGGTTGAATGAGTAAAATACGTGGAACTAATCACTAGAAAGATTGATCTACTTTTCCCATTTGACTCTTGGATCTATTTGTTTTGTTTTTGGCAAACAGTGACTCAACACTGACGGACTTGATTAAATAGAAAAAAGACAACTTTCTCCCACGTATTTTACAGGAGCCAAAAAAACCTCTGTAATATTCTTCTCTGTGAAAGAGATTTCCTGATTTGCACTTTCGTCTACGTTGTGTTTGCAGATGAGACTGTGGCCGAATCTGGAAACTGACCAAAGGTTTTGTCTTGCCTCACTCTGGCTTGTTGACGTTTGCACTTTGTGTCAGTGCGCCCCCGGGGATCCACGAGGAAATCAGACTCAGGGCTGCAGGATCCTGGTAACACACAGGTATGTTATGGTACTTAATCTATAGAAATGAAGATAGCTCATTAATGTCAGCTTTGGTTCCCTGTAAATTCATACAAGCTGTCTTTGTGTTTCCAGTGGAAAATGGACAAACACTTGTCTCTGACTCTGCTCCTGATGCTGCTTCTCTGTCCCAAAAGCAACACGGAGTCACAAACCTCATGTCCATACAGGTGCCAGTGTTTCACTCCGCTCCAGGTTCTGTGCGCAGAGGAACGGATGACATCTTTGCCCAAGAACATGTGCAGGCAGGTCAAGGAATTGATTGTAATGACATCAGCCGTGGCATACCTGCTCCCTCACACTTTAGAGGAGAGCCCCCAACTCACCGAGCTGGTCTTCTTAAACAACGCACTGCGGAGCATTCACGCTCAGGCTTTCGAGAATCTGACTCAGCTGCAGGAGCTGGAGATCAGTGGAAACCCCTGGCTGGAGAATTTATTTATGGGGACTTTTTCCCAGCAGAGAAACTTGACGAAACTGCTGCTCAACTTCAACAGATTTAAGACGGTGCTCCCCGGCATGTTTGACTCCCTGAAACAGATGGAAACTCTGCAGATGAAGGGAAACATCATATCCCATCTGCCTATGTTTCTTTTCCTGAACCTCCACAACCTCCGCATCCTGGACTTGTCACAGAATAAACTTGAAGAAGTGAAAAGAGAAACATTTTTTGGTCTGACGAGCCTGGAGATCCTGAAAGTTAACAACAACCTAATTAGCAATCTTACGTGTGACACATTCCACACTATTTCCCAGCTGACAGAGCTTCACTTGGAAGGGAATAAGATATCAGAGCTCACTGACGGCATCTTCTCCGTGTTGACCCAGCTAAATGTACTGAACCTCCGTGGAAACCTTCTTACAACCTTCAGTCAAGAGGTGTTTGGATTCAACGTCTCAAATTTGAGGGAGCTGAACCTGAAAGGAAACAGACTGACTGAGCTGTCCTCTCTCAGCCGTCTGACATCTCTCACCAACCTCGTCTTGTCGTCTAACCAGCTCTCCAGCCTTCCTGAGGACATTTTTAGAAATGTCACACTGCTGGAGAATCTGGATCTCTCTGAAAACCAGCTCTCGTTGCTGCCTGAACTAATCTTCTACAATCTCTCCGGTATCATCTCAATCCACCTCCACAAGAACAATCTGAGGAAGTTAGAACCAAAACTGTTCAACGACCAGTGGCTCACTGAGCAAATCTACTTGTCTGACAACCAGCTGGAAACACTCCCGCCCGGCCTCTTCGACCCCTTTATCGTGGACTACACGGTGAGGCTTCACGGAAACCCCTGGAGATGTGACTGCCACATGTGGTACCTGCACGACTGGGTGCTGAGGAACAACGATATCATACAGAGGCAGGACAGCGTGCTCTGCAACAGCCCCGGCTTTTTGAGACAGCGTGTGGTCGCCTCCGTGGACAAAGACCAGCTGGTGTGTCGGGTGTCTGCAGATGAGATGCCTGATATCAGGAGCTGTAGCATCCAAGCATTCGATGACACCATGATCGTCAAATGTAAAGTGGATAAATGTTCTCCCATGACGGTGAAGGTGCAGTTTCAGGAGGACGACGGCAGCATAACGGAGCATGTATTGAAAACTGAACATTCTGAATGCAGCAATGGCACGAGGATCGAAGGCCCTGTTCACTAATGATCCCTGTTTATTAAATTTTCTTTGTGAAAATACTGTCCTCATGCATTTGTTTTTTCTTTATTTAAAGACTCTCATTGTATGATCTGACTGTTAGAGTCATCACTGTAAACAAACCAGCTGATAACCAGTGACATGTATGCTGCTGGGTGATAAGAGAGGTGGATGAACCCTTTTGTGGTAAAGTTCAAAGTTCAACTCACTACTTTTGAACATCCTGTCACTTCTAAAAGAATTAAAAGAAACGTGTCAATCATCTGCCAACGTGGGTTTTGACTGTGGCGTGTGTCTGATCGGCAAACCCGCTCTTTATGTAAAACACTGTCAGCATTCGGGCTTCACCGGTTTTTCTAGAAGAAAACTTAAGAATAAATGTTTTGCAGTTAAAAAGATCGAAACATCTGTTCATGTTACAGGTCAATAAAATATAATACTTTCCTCATGTAGACATTTAATAATACATTTTTTTAAAATCATGATCTGCAAATTGACCTCAGTCTATGATCAAAACACAATAAGCTAGGATTGCTGGTGTGGTGAGTAATGTCCCTATGGTGCTCTTCAGTTTGGGGATTCAAAAGATCTGATGCACTCGAGAAGACAGTCAGTTAAACATGTGTAATATCTCATGAATATTGTATAATATCAACAGGAAAGGTTTAAATGGGAAACTTGATTTTTCATCTGATCTTTTAGAAAATTATTTTCTTCTGCTTTTTATCAATATGCATTAGGTATCTTGATATTCAGATAAGTTTAGTACAATATTTCCCGATACAATATAGTGAAGTAGACGTGTAAAGTAGATTTTGAGTAATTACATTTAGTTGTTATTCAACACTGCCTTGACAAACATATATTCTAGACATAGTTTGTCTAATTGAACCATCCACTCTGTCATCTACCGCTTTAAAAACGGATGGAGACCAACCAGTCGTCCTCGGATCACCACAGGGATGATAAAGAGTGAGGGTGCGGACGGGAGGAGGGAAGCCTCTGTGGGGCCACAACAAGGCACACAGATGGCTACACCTTGAATACAGCACTCTAACCCTGGCTTAATAAGGGTCAAAGGCCAGGGGGTCGATTGGGCCCTCAGTCTGAGTTGAATGACATCACAATTCACACGACAAAAAGTGCTGGCTGTCTTGTTTCCAGCGTTTGGAAGGATGGTCTTTAGGTTCGGGGGGTAATCCTCACTTGACTAAAACTATGGGGTAAAACAGGCATTTAACATTAAGGGTTGTTAGGAAAGGAGCAACAAGACATATGGAAGTCGTTAAGTGTATGTTATTTATTTAGTGGGAAGCTTGGGTTTTTAAATCATCACATAAGTTATTTAGAACAGCAAGAAAAAGGAAGTATATAAGATTTGCCAACTTAAAAAACACATTTTATTGACAAAACATGGATTAAATTAATTAATATATTGTACGGGCTTGGCTGTCTCTGAGGTTGTTTTGATTGCGTTGGGGTAAGCAGTTATAACACTCACTATGTACTCAAAGCTGCTCTGATCAATATTTTATATTAACAGTAGTTATAAGTCTACATATAATGTGAAAGGTGTCGCTCATGGTGATGAACCCACAGAGGATTTTCACCCACACTGCAGTTCCCCTCCACTCTAGTATTTTAGCTTCTTTTAGCAAGTTGTTTTGGTGTATAATGCTGCTATAGTGCAAAAATGATTGTTGTGATTGTCTCTCATAAAATAAAATAGCTGATTTATATAAGCTGCTCAGCCCCGCACAGCTGAAGGACACAGCTAGAAACAAGCATTAGCATCCTGTAAAGAGCAGGATACTGTATTTCTCATGAGTTGGTAGGGACCTAAATAGAGCTAAAGGAACCTGAACACAAATGAAATGCTAATATTGCTCTTTGTGTGATGGATGTGTGATTAAGCAACTACTCACTTGCATGTTAGCCATACCATCGATACACATTTGTGTTAACAGCCTGTTGCACTGACCCCAAGTAGCCAACAATTGGCTTACTCAGGTTTAAACCCTTTAAAAGATCAAATAAAAGAGAAAAGTTTTAAAATCCATACAAATTTTGAACTTAGGATATTTTTTAATTTTGCAATACATAACCTTCATTGTATTTAAACAAATCCCAGGTGCCTTTTTAAATGGCTACCAGTTTAACCAAAGTTTTACGTGACACATTATTTGTCTTTGGAAAATTATACGTTTGAGCAAAACCAGCGCTTGTCCAATTTAGTTTCATAGGTTGAATATAGTAATCTTCAAACCTGTCACCCTCCATCACTGCCAATTACTCTCATGGCCGGGCAATCTTAAGCAGCAGGGTCTGTGTGCCGTCCTGTGGGGCACAGAGAAAAGCAGATCTTACCCCCCACACTAAGATCCCATCTCTGGCCCCTGCATAGCGGGCAGTTAGTGCCGGACACCACGCTCCACACAGCAGCTCCTCAGATGGGAGAGGAGAGAAACAGAGGGGTGGAGACATTATCTGGTGAGACACACAATGTCCAAAACAACACAAAGCACTGGGGGGTTTCCCACAGAGTTTAGACTGGTCAGTGAGGAGGGAGGCGTCGAGGGCAGGGCAGGGTGCTCCGGACAAAGAGTGGAGGTCATCTGAGACACAGTGCCCGGGGCAAGAATTCAAGAGGAGGGTATTTGATCTGAAAATGTAAACTAATTTTACATCAAGTTTCTTTATGTGGGTTTTGTCACCAATATTATCGTTATAATATCTTACTGTATCAATAACTCAGGATAGGTGTGTCAGTCCTGAGAACAAACATCATCAATCTCAGTGGAAAGTTTATTTTTACTCAACTATAATTCTCTTTGTTTTTTTTCCCCCTGCTTCTCTTCAATGAGTTCGGTCAGTCGTGACAAACGACGGCTCTAAAGTGAACAGGTGTCTGTTAGATCCTCTCTGACAGCCTGTGAGAGGGTGACACACATCCTCCATGATACGATGACCTGAACATCTCAGGAACACAAACGGGCCATTTTGCAGACTCTAAACGAGAGGCTTGCTTACAAACAAGGGTCAATATTTACCCCTCGGTGCACCCAGACCCCCGGCTGGAGGCCAAATTGGTGTTGCTGACCAAATTAAGGACAGATGACCTGATCTGGGTGTTAAGTGGACGGGGAGGTGTCACCATAATGGTAATCTTTTTGCATACCGGTATACTGCCCCTTTGTCTTGTCCGTTTCTATTGGAGGATAACAAGAAGCTATAAGCTCCTTATCATCACTTTACAATTATGGAGGATGAATCAGGATCTGTGGCCCCATGGACCTCACTCTTATAGGGCGTTCCACCTTTTTGTTTCCAGCTCCACAGATGGAGAGGTTTTTATTATGCATGCATGCAGCCCCTCATTGTATATTACAATACAGAGAAGAGTCACAGCAAAACGTAGCTGCAAAACAACTGACATATACCTCCCACGCTCCAACTTCTAGAGGCAGAAGTAATTTCTGAAGAGGCTTTTGTTTCACGATGTAGAGACGTGATAAAAGAACGCTTGAGTACTTCAAGGAGAGAGGTGAAACGTCCTTTAAGAAACTCAAGTATGTCCAGTTGCATATGAGCAGCTGAGAACGAGTCCTGGAGATGTTTGAGTATGCTTTAGAAGGCTGGTTTAGAAAGATATTGCAAACCATAATCTTCAATATAACATGAGTCCAGCACTTAGCAAGTCAGTCATAGCTTCCTGTTTTCAGAGGAAAACCTTCACTTGCTTAACTTCTAAACGTAAGCATCAAAATTGAGAGGGCATCGTCTCCCAGCAGCACTGAATAAAACAACTGCCTGTTGTTGTCAGTGGTGGGGGAAGTCCTCAAACCTTTTACTCAAGTGAAAGTACAAACAAATAGACCCAAATGTGCCAAAGCAACAGCAAAATTATCACTTTAACTTTTCTACTTGAGTAAATATAAGTAGCTACTTGCTTTTAAATAAAAATATTCAAAAGTAAAAAAATACATATGAAAAAAAGATGAACATGTAACACAATGCATTGTCAAAAAAGTATAAGTATAGTACAGATACTTGAAAAGTACAGTAACTAGGTAAATGTACACCTCACCTCTGGCTGTTGTAAATGTTAATAAAGTGTTAATGGGTTTTTGGCCACATCCACGGCAGCTCCGAAAAGAAGGATTTTTTGCAACCTGGCAACCCTTAGGGTTAGAATTTAATTTCTGACTAATCATCTATAGGTTACTACTCAGCTATTACTCATCTATATGTTTTGAATTAACCCAATAATAAATGATTTATTAAACATTTATAAAGCATTAGTTACATTTTGAATCCTGTTAAAGCAGTGTTACCAGATATCGTTTTTCTTGAAAGTTAGAGAATCATTTTGGTTCATCATACATTTAGCCAAAAAAACTTGCATTCATTCATTCATGCTTCCCAGTCTTTGGCTTCCTCATCAGCTGCCTAGAAACACAATCATACTGCACATGTGTACAGTGCAGCCATTATAACACTGACTGTTACATATAATCAAGCCAAACCTCCAACACCTAAACCTCCTCCTTATGCGCTACATTGCTTTTGCAGATTGTTTTACCGATGTTTATTAAGGGGGATTATTTCTCTTGCTTCGACACATTGAGTGACCCATCATTAAAAGAGCCTTTTCTACCGAATCTCTATTGTGTTATAATTAAGAAGTCCTTTATTAGTCCCGCAACGGGGAAATTTGCAATGTTACAGAAGCAGAAAGACATCAAATAAGTAGCATGCAGTTAAGGAATATAAAGAAATAGAAATATAGACCAAATATATAGAAAAAAATATAAATGTAATTAAACCGGTATATACAGTGTAAAGAAAAAGATAATGTGTTAGAATATGAACAGTGAATGGATTGCACATAACCGTTTATATTGCACAGACGTTTTTTTTTACAAATGAATATAGTACAGTGAATATTGCACAGTTGATAAGTGACAGTCCATAGTGGTGGTGCATGTAGTTTTACTGGGAGCAGAGCTGGTTGTACAGTCTTACTGCTGCAGGAAGGAACGACCTGCGATACCTCTCCTTCAGACACTCAGGGTTTCAGTACATTTCTTGCAGAACGTGTCTTTGAGCTTTGGTCATACTTCCATTAGTTCTGTGATCTCACCAAAGTAACTGCTGTGCATCATTGCTGCATTAAGTTCAACAGGCCACGATACATGCAGACATTTCTTTCTTCTGGTTTTCCTCCAGCACTTGTGTGTGTTTTGGACTATTTTCAAGTAAAATTGAGCTCACAAAACTATTACAATTACAATACACACAATAAATGCAGGTACAGCAGGTCAAATTTGAAAAGAAAAATGTTATTACCTGTAAGAGAAATGGACAAAACTACAGAAATAACCGTAACACAAATAACGTAATGCCTCGGTGAACCAGATTTATCCTTTCAGCTTCACTTTGACTGTTTCATTCTCTTTCAGTTTAATTCAATCGATCCCTTACACATGTTTTTTCAGTCTTATCAGCTAAGCCAGACCAAACGTTAAGGCTGTAATTGGAGCACGTGTATTATGGGATGTCTCACTTTGAAGGAACACCTGCAGTGTAAGTGCATCTTTATGGTCCTCTTCATAAGCCTTCACGGGCATATGGCCAAGAACTACAGCGTAAACAAGACCCCCACCTCGCACCTCCTCTCCGACACTCAACACATTTCTTTTGAAGATGCACTGACTTGTGATGTACTACCTCAGCTACTCAGTATTAATGGCCACAGCATCATCTCTCTGTGTGGGTCCGAGGTTATAAATTTCCCACTTCAGTGTTACCGAGCCATGGTGATACTAAATCCACCCCCGGATGCTGCACTTCCACCAGTTTATGTGAGTTTTCCAAAAAACAACCTGCTAAATCAAAAAGGGATGAATTGGAGTGAAGGGACAAAGAGTATTGTCCATTCACCATTGATATCCAGTGCATAATCTATTCATTTGCCTTGATGTGAACCACCGCTGACTACTTCCACCCCCATCATGCACCATAACAACCCTATGAACAATACCGCGCCGATTCCCCCTCAGAGGCGGAGGCGGTGGAGGTTTCCGGTGTGTGTCAGAGGGAGACAGTGTCGTTAGGCAGGGAACCTGTCACTCTTTGTCACTGTGTTTGTGAGAAGAGGCCATCGATCACAGACTTCAGGCCCGGCCCAGCTACGTGTTTACTGTTCTCTGCTTTTACTGGTTTTGGGAAAATACTACTTAAAAGTGGGGTGTTGACTGGGGAGGAGCAGGGAGACACAATCAGACAAAACATAGTGGGAGGGGAGCGCTACTGGTAAACAGAGCAAATTTCATCAAGAATGGTCATATTTTACTGAAGCGGCTTCACGCAGAACCACTCCAGCTCCTCCATCACTTAAAGGTGTGGTTGTGGCAGCGACCTGGCACTTCACAGCTCCTCTTATCTGAAGAGTGCAGCCCCGGCCTGAAGAGTTCTCAAACAGCCTTTAGGACCAGGACCTTTGGGAGCAGCCGACAATAAGACCTTCTTTAGCACGGTGAAAGTGACAGCATGGTCCTACCCCCTCCTGGCCATTAAACCTCTGCCTGGATAAACAAGGGGAAGGCCCTTTATAAAGATGGAGAGGGTCACAAAGAGAGGAGCCATTGAGCCACTGAGGGGCCCGTCTTTGTTTTTGTGTTTCGGACGGCTTTCTCAAAGGATGCTCTGATATGAGGGGGAGCTCTATTTTTGTCTTTAAGTCCTCCTTACTGCCACTCTTCTCTCAGCCGGGCCAAAACAGAGATGTGAACATAATTGACTTTTGCACAAATTGGCACATTTTCAATAACTTTTCATTGGCAAACTAAATTCTAATTAAGGATTTTGTTCCAACAACATACAGTATGTGGAAAATATTGTGCACCTGTTCTTCAAAGAAACCGAGGCTACTCAGAGACTAGTGGTTACTTCTGCTTCTGTTGCGACATAATCTCTTAAATTCCATGAATAGTAAATCAGGAACAACCAAATGGCTGTGGATTGTGGGAGAGTTTGCCTCTGGAGGTGCGACTGTTTGATGCCGTCAAAGGGAGGCCTTGTCTTCTGGTGATGGGCTGCCAGGTCGGTTGATGAGTTGCCAGATTTAGGGCAACATGATGTCGGCGCGGCCCTTGTCTCGGCAGCGTGAATGAGGGGCACCTGTGACCTCCGGTCACGCTCTGCTTGTGGCTTGCTGTGTGAGCACCACGCTCAGGACACACGCTGGGACTGTCAGGCCTTCAACTGTCCGCTAAACGGACAAAGATTTGACTGACTCTGCAGGGGCGGCTGCTGCTGTCGCTGATGATGATCATGGGGCTTTGTTCAAACACACATATCAAATCATTTCAGATCACATCGACAGTCTGCGCATTAGATGAATATCAGATATCTTCTGGTAGCAGATAGGTGCAAAGAATAATCCTCAAAAGTAACAACATACACTTAATCCTTAAGTAATGTCAGTATCTTGTTCAGCCCAGTCATCATTTAACCCTAGTAGGTTCGCCACCATGCCCTATCTATTTCACACTTCCCCTTTGGCAGGAGGGCAGACAGGCACGCGCGTGTCATCAGACCCTGTCCCGCCCTCCTAACTGCCTGGCAGCACGCCTTTTGGGCTCAACGCGACATCTCAGGTTCCCAGCCACATTAGGGAGGTATTTATTTCAAGCCAGAAAACAGATTCCCATGTCACTGCAAAGTGGATTATCAGGTGTGGACACGGCACGCAGACGGGGGGCTGTGTTTAAACGGCTGCTGTGCATGTGCAAGGGATGTTAATTTATAAAGACTTTCCACAGGTCTGAGGTGAAGTGTGACCCGAAGGCTGCACAGGCTCATCTGCCTCTGTATGAATGGACATCAGCAACATTACCCGATGGAGGTTTTTTGGAAGAAGAGAAATGACCAGGACACCACTGCAGCAGAAATTGTTGTAAACATCGAAAAAACATTTTATTCATCTTAAAAATACAGTGCTTTTCAAGAGCTTTTCAAGGGTTTCCTTGACCTCCTGAGCCAAATGAATTGTGCCATATCAAAACAGAAATCACAGGCCAAGAAAATAAGGCCAAGAATATCTATTATCCTTATAAAAACACAAATAAGTGTAAACATCCCTCTCGGGTAGGTTTTTAAAAAATCATTTACAAAATGTACAAAAATATGTTTTATTCTGTGATAGTCCTTTTTCTCCCCACAATCTGTTGTGGGCTGATTTTCTACCATGGTCTCCACACAGAGTCTGAGGTGACCGGCGGTGCGACGGGTGACACGGGGTGGCTGTTTTGTACACCCAGAGGTATGAGAGCCGCGCTGGGCACAAGAAAAGTGTACTGTCCATCTGGCGCAGGCACAACCTGGAAGCCACCGTAGAGCTTCATCGCTTCCGGGGAAACATGCATCGTCGAGCCAATTTTGCAAGGCACCTGTGGGGCTGAGGCAGCTGGAATCTGTGTATTGGTTTGTCCGAGCGCGCCCGGGTGAGCTCCATAGAAGTTGACGGCACTGATCTGGGTCACGCAGGCCGCCAGGTGGCTGAGGAGGCGAGTCCTCACCTCTGTGTTCACCCCCTCACACGTGGACAGGAAGCGGGTGACCTCGCCAACACACTCGCTGAACCCGGCTCTGTATTTACCCAGGACAGATGGATCTGTGTTCACAGCAGCTGCCAAAGAAAAGAAAGACTCATAAATATATAAATAAATAGATAAATAGATAGATCGATTTTTTTATATTATATTATATTACTTGACAAATCGTCTAAGTTAAATAATGAAAAGTTTGATTCTATTCATGCAGTTGCAGCCTGAGGGTAAACACATACAGCTGTGCATGCAGGGGCAGTAAATCTTGCAGAGGGAACATGTGTAGCATCTAAAGTTAGACATCCCAGAACGACGACAGGCACATCTACGTGGTCAATCCACAAATGGTTATAGTTACAATACCTGTCATCTGAAGTCGCTGCATGTTCCTGAGGTGCTTCACAGTCATCTCCAGTATGTCGGCCTTCTCCAGTTTGGAGTGTCTGGAACTCTGAACACAAAAGTGACAAGTTAGTTCACAATTTAGGTTAAAAGATCAAAAATGTGTGTATGTAATCTGTGCATGTTAAAATGACTATGTAGTAATCTGAGCATGTGGAAATGAAAATGTAGTAATCTGAGCATGTTAAAATAAGAAACCTGTATGTTAAAATGACAATATATTGATCTGTGCATTTTAAAATTAGTAATCTGTGGATGTTAAAATGAAAATTAGTAATCTGTGCATGTTCAAATTAGAAATTTGTGCAGGTTCAATGTATTGATCTGTGCATGTGCTTACGTCTTTCTTCAGTGCGTCCAGGATGAGGGTCTTCAGCTGCCCCAGACTCTCGTTGATGCGCGCACGTCTTCTCTTTTCCATGATGGGTTTGGAGGACTAGAGACACAAAAGGTTGAAAATGCTTTTATTATGATAGTTTTCATTATAACATTTAATTTAACACATGAATCCAGGTTTCAAATGAAAACGCTGCGAGGACCCACCTTTCTGCTCTCCGTCGGTGCTCGGGGTTTCTCCGGTGTGGAGTGTGCACTTGCCGGAGTTGCAGCCACAGCGGATGGAGACGTTCTCGCCAAAGTTCCTGCAGGCATCTTCCCGTGAGTTGAAACAGTGTGTAACAGTAAAAAAAATGAAATAACTTTATCAGTGTTAGAGACGAGTCCAGTCCCGGTGCGGTCCTCCGTCTCCTGACTGAACCTCAGCGCACTGGTCTGATAGTAAATGTCAGACTGACTCTGTCTCCTGTTTCCGCGCCTCGATGCTTATTTATAGAGCCGCAGTCTGCACGCGAGCGGCTCGTGCGCGGGTTCCCTGCTTCCGTCGGTGCGGCCAATGAGCGCGCAGGGAGGCGGCGGGGCTCGTGCGACCGGGCGCTGCCATTGGTTACCAGCTGTCAGGATGCTGCGGGAGTGAGGTGTGATGGAAAGTGCTGCTGTCAACATGCAAAGCTGCTGCACTGAAGTGTGCAAATGTGGCTATAAGAATTTATCTGAAACTAATACTGTTGTAAAAGTGAAAACAAACAGCTGTTAAACCCAATAAATTCCATTAATCTTAAAGCAATTGGTAGTTTTTGTCATTTAATTGCCACCTGTTGCTGAATCACATTCATTTAAGATCCTGTACTGTGGCATCCTTAAGGACATCTATCATTATTTTATTGAGTTAGTTATTATTTACCTATTCATCCTAACAAAGTTAAAGGATTAAGAATCGTCTATACATCTAAAATGTAAAAAACATAAAAAGGCTACATGGAAATAATGTGTTCTTTAAATGTGTTTTTATGAATCACTACTCATCACATTTGCATAACATTTGCATCACATTTATATCATCTTTTTTTGAATGCCAGTGTTGTGGCTCTGTATCCCATAATAACTCTGATGAAGTGGAGAATAGAAATCACTTTTAACAGCCTCATGGCTCAGTTGGGTTCATCCTCTGCAACAGCATAGCTTGATTCTTTTCTCATTATGTTAAAGTTGAATGTTTAACAAGGTGTCTATAGAGAAACAGAGCAGTTCACCTCTCTCGGGTGCACACACACTCTGGTTTCAGGGGTCAGTGAGTGCTTCAGAGAGGCAGTGAAGGCCTCATCCTCTGACACACTCCAGGCCTGATGTCCAGTGAAGAAGAAAATCTCCTGCACACTCAGTCTGTCCTCTCACTGCCATGAACTCTGACACCTCCGGTCTGTTATCAGTGACTGGGCATGAGGCTGAGGAGTTATTTAAAACCTGTCTGACCAATAATTTCAATTCAGAGGTTTTAGAAAATATATCAAAGGATTCAAGTGTTTATCTCCACAATCTGTGTGGCAGCTTCTTGTTGGTGAGTTGCAGTTGTTTTTACTTTTATCCATCAATGACTAAAGTTATTATTTTATTTTCATTTTCTATTTCTCATCTTTTAGTTTTTCAACTTTAGGCGTCACTTGTTTGACAGAAACTCGTATGTTTTGGGAAACCTATTTGATTATTTCATACATCTAATAAAATACTGCTAATAATTGTTTTAAGGTAACTGGGGTACAAAACTCAAACTTTACACTGTTATTGTTCTTTTCTTTTTATTTATCAAACATTATTTATTTTTTCTCCTCCCACATATTCAAGAAAATATTAAGCACAGTCTGAATCTTGAATAATATTTGTTTTTATTTTTCTCCCTATAAAACATGGTTTTCTGTTATGGAAATTATTGCATTGCTGGATAAATATAAAACAGAAATTGTGATTATTATTATTAATAGTAGTACTGTGACAATTAACACTTTATGTCGTACCTAAATCATTTGGTCTGTACCACTGTTTTTACACAGTATTTATTACAGAGTAGAATTTTCTTAACAACAAGTAAAGAACCACTTTAATCCCACTGTCAGGGCATATGTTACTTGTACCATGTAGTTTCAGTGTTTTATTTATTGACAGACATCTCTGTCTGGTCCATGTTTACTGTGAGACTCCTCTTTCCTCTCTGATGGACTTCAAACACTCTCTGTAAAGCTCCTAAATCCTCAGAGGTGAAATGACCCCAAAAGCAGGTCAGTGTTTGCATCCGCAGCTTCTTGTGTGCACGAGCAGGACGACGACAAGCACCACTGGCTTCCTGACCTGAGTCAATATTAAATTAAATCAAACCTCCAGCCGAATGAGCTCAACCATACATATATAAGTAATTAACACACTAGCCAAAAAAAGAAAAATAACGATTTATTGTTCTTTATTGAAAACAGAGCATTAAAGTCAGTGTTGTACTTGTTGTTATCGAAACAAACACAATTATTTATCACAAGCTAAGTCATATAATACATTTTCATCTTGAATAATTTTTACTTTACATATATATATTAAATTTGGTAGAAAAAACATTTCTGTTTCCCACTTCTGCACCAAACTCACATGCACACTGACCACCTCAGACCCCCACGACCGCTCACACAAAGTGCTCAGTTAATCTTCTCACTGGATATTTTAACATGATGCTGCTTTAAAGGAGGCAGAGCTCCGTCTCCACAGCAGGATGAGAAGGTTTGTGGAGAAGAGGCCACGAAACAATAAATTATGTCCTATCAGTTGTGTTTTCCGTGAGCCTGCTGCTCTGCCACAAACAAGCCTTTATTGTGCAGATGGAGATGAAGACATGAGGTTTATAGCACGCTCCTGATCTGTATCAGTGTGGGAACCCTGCAGCAGGGGGGGTCCAGACGGCGATGGAAGCTATCAAGGTCCAGCTTGTGACTGATAACCACAAGGGGAAGGAAATTGTGGCAGGAAGACGTGCATTGGGCTACTATTGATTTGGGTTTGCTTTTGTTGATATAAAATGACACATCCGACTTATTTCTCTCATTGTCCCGGATGGGTACACAGTCCAATAAGGCTCAAGATCAAGATGAAGAGATTAGAAAGTTAAGTTAGAAAGTTGAAACATATATATTTTGAAATAGGTTTAAGATGCACAAGTTAAATTATTATTAAGAATCTCCACTTATAGGAAGTGGCCAATTGGCAGAAGGATTTGACTTCACCTTGATTTAAGGATGCAAAAAAAAAAAAAAAACTGGTGAAGAAAAATCTATTCCTGATGTACGTGAAACACAATTATAAACTAGTATTTAATTGAAAATGATAAATTATGAAGCTGTAACTTGCCATCACTCACTGACTCCAATCCAAACCTCTGTGCTGTTTCAAGGCCTCTATGAGGGACCAGTACCATGAACTATAGTCAAAAGAACTCTGGATTGAGCAGACAAATAGTTTCAAACCCTCTTTGTCCAATATGTCTGTCTCCCTATACCAGATGTAGTTCAGACATTTGCATCCAGGGCTTCTAAAGCCAGGTCGTATGAATTGTACGAGGAATGCAGCCCAGATGAATATGGGAGGATTTTGAAGCCGATGATGTTCTTCTGATCTTGATGTCTTACCCAAGTGGAAAAGAAGTTAGATAGCAAAATCCTTTCCGATTTAACCCGTCTCCAACTCTTTTATCCTCTTTAATGAGAGCTGACTGATTTTACATATCAGAGCAAAGAACTTGAGAAAGTTGGTTTCATGTCATTCTATAGAATATACAATATTTTTATTATGGATATAATGAACCTTCATCTGTGGAAATTATAAGTCTGAAGGGCCAAAGCGTGTGGCTACCTCTGCTCATGTGGTGGAGGCAGATGTGACACACTGCAAAGTCAAATTGATTCAATATCAAGTGATATTTTAATACATATTTTAGCAATGGACAGTTGCCACACTGCTCTCCATCCCAGTCCCAACACAGTGGTCCTCGGTCTCTCCTCCACCCAGCCACCTCTGCTGTCTGGGCAGTCAAATGACCATCCTCATCATCAAATACCGCAAAGGTTCCCTTTCAACTGCTGGTATGAAAACATCTCAGGCCAGGAGGGGAGGGCACAGACAGAGGGATCACTTAAACATCTCATCCAGCGCTCCGCTCGCTCTGCGTCCCTCCTTCTGCCTTTGAATTCCCCCCTAAAGAGGGAAGGGGGGCCCTTCCATAGCAACTCCCAGCCCCTGGCTCTGCCCGCCTTTTGTCCCCCTCCCCAACAGCAGTTTCTGCTCCAGGAGCCTTAGACAAGGCTTCCATTAATTGCGGGCCTGTGTGGAATACACGTGGGACAATGGAGCCAACAGAGTATCCGGCCCCCAGACAAGGCTGGAAACAAGTGGTACAGGAATCCGGCAGAATAGACTCGTCCTGGCTGATGTCACTGAATACATTTACCTACCTCAGAGCACATTCACTCCGCGCTTTGTTTTATTTGGACAAAAAAAGAAGGGGTAGGGGGAGGTAGCAGTATCAATGGAGAAGAGGAGCTTGAGGGGGTGGGCTCCAGGATGGGAAATAACTGGTCGTCATGGCGATTCGCTGAATCAAAAATATGGTCGAATTTAGCCGAGGCAGAGATGTAAAAAGGGTAGAGGGCATTAGATTAAACCCTGTGTGAGATAAGAGAGGGCTGAAAACAGAGGTTTAGTTTTTTTAGCGTATTCAGGCCTGTTTATACGGCAATAAAGAGCGGATAAAGGAGCGGGAGATTAGGAGACTCATCTAGGCTCATGTTTGTCAACAACAACCTGAGCGGTTTCAAGTCAGCTTATTCCAAGTCAGTACACCGGCCTCGGAGGGGATGCTTAGCTGTGGCAAGTGAAGCTGCGGAGGAAAAAGGGGTACCATAGCAACTGGTATTTCAGCATAACAACCTGCCATCTGTCACCTAACGTGGTGGGTTCTTTCTTAAAAAAAAAATAAAGGAGCCAGCATTTAGATCTTCAACTTGGAGGCAAAGGCAATGAGACTGAAGTCTTATTGAACTCTGGGTCTCCTCCTTTGAAAAGGGAACCCAGTCATCGCCTTATCCCTCATCAAATTGAAAAACGCTTTTAGAGTTTCTGAGAGAGGCCTCACATTTAATTTTTAAAACCCAGACTTGAAAGTGCTCCTGCACCACATTCAGCAGTGGAAACTCTTTAAAGGACTAGTTAGCATGTAGATTATATGCATTTCACTGCATTGTCAAAGTATCTAAGTGTATTTACATGTTAATATGTTCAGGGACACTATCGTCTTGAAAAGGTGTTGGGGGGAGGCTGGTTAACTGTGTTTTTTTCTCTCCGTGCTCCATGAGAATGTGATTTCTTTGTGCCATCAAGGTTCAAACACATTCCTGTAAGGCCATGGATATTATGAGGATTGCTTCCCTGCAGCAAAACAACCTGTGAACCTGTTGATCCTCAGTCGCAAAATAACACTTTTTACAAGTCTAGTAAGTCAGTAAAGATAACCTAGCTGGTGCTTAAATTAGATTTATTTTTCTTTCTGATGGGTAAAGACGGTGAATCTTTTATGCAAACGTCACGCCGAAAAACCCGAGCCCTGCTGATGCCCAGCCGTGTGGTGCTTATCCTCATCCAAGCTTAGTCCATATCCATGAGTGTGTTTGCTCTGGGATTTATGAATGTGAAGATGGCCCATTCTTGCCGCTCAAGATGACTCACAAGACCAGCGTTTTGGCCACTTACGCGGTGAAAGCAGCCTGGGGGATGCCCTTTCAGCACTCGAGGACCTCTGGCTGAGTCTCCTTCACACGGCAGATCAGCCTCACTTGGGGAAAAAAAGTCCCCACTCTTCACAGGGGGAGCTGTCCTGAGGGATGGCGCGCTCCTTGTCCCAGGGCCTCCCTCCTTCACCTGCCGGCTTAGCGCTCATCACTTATGCACATAATCCCTGGTTAGTGCATGTGATCCACTAGCCCAGGCCCAGGCCCCTGGCCCCGGAGCCTCCCCTGCTCGCATGCTTGCTGGGTGGCTCCTGGGTGGCCATGGCAACCCTCATCTTCTCATGACAGTTAGGCTTCAGTCATGGCTCTAAGTCCCTCTTCAGCCTCTGTGCGTCTTTTTCTGCCCGCTGCTCTCTGTCTCCCAAAGCCGTCCTCTGTTTGTGTGTTGCTCTATCTATGGCTCTCTGTCTCCTTTCTCCCAGTTTGGATGTTCCCATGCTTTGGCCCTGCAGAGTCTTCAAAACTCTACAGCGGTGCGGCACCTTCGGGGGCCACAAATGTGTATCTCTTCCATTCTCATCTACGTTTTAAAGTCTGGATTCACCATCATTGCAGATTGTGGCCCAAATGAAGGTCTGACCTCATTTAATTGTAAGTCCGATCGGTAAACTGAGATTGTGAGATACATTTGTGTACTTCGCTTCTTTGTGGTCACCGCAGGCCTCTGAGTGCAGATCGTCTTACCCTGAAGCAACCCCGCAGCCTCAACCATTAGTTTGTTTAAAGGGCTGAATATCGCGCACGGCCCTTGGGGGAGAGGGAGAGAGGCAACCCCAGCGATGTTGTGTGGCCCCACACTAACAAGTGTCACAGTGATCCGAGCCGGTCCTCCCCCTGTGTGAACGCCATGTGAGAGGCGGCTCCATCCATGCCCCTGCCACCTCCGCACAAGGCCCTCCATTGACTTCTAACCTGTTGAGGGACCACGGGAGACAAAGAGCCGCGGGGCGGGGCCCGTCCCTCCGACAAGCCTGTGAACAAACGTTAACACGGCTGCAACTGTCCACCCCCTGAATCACTGAATTTATTGACCAACCACAGAGCCCATTCAGGCCTGCGAGGACTGATAAAGGAAGGGGGACAAGGAACGCCATGAAGGCCCAGGGAAGAAGCCCATACTTAGGGGACAGGAGGGAGGAGAAGGGCTTTGTGTCCGTCTGGTGGGTCACAGACCTTTTACCAGACGTGGGTGCCTTTGTGTCATCTGTAAAATGAGGCCTACCGTAAGTGAGCATCAGGTTGGCCTTGTGTCCTGACTATTAATCACGACCAGGGCCTTATGAGTGTCCGGCCACAATTAGAGAAGACGCAGCCGACTGGTGTCTGCATGTAGACTTTGTAAAGAATAAGTGAACGCATGTGTGGCCACGGTGAGAACAAGCACATCGGGAAAGTGCCTGGATTTTTTACGACAACTTTTAGCGCAGAGAAAACTGTGTTACAGTGGCAGTTACTTTTCAAAATATTCAGAGCGGGTCTGATCGCTCTGTGGGATCCGTTGTAAGCAAAGAAACAGCAGACAAAGACTGTGTGCACAGGCCCAAATCTTGAAAGTACACGACTCAGACAAAGAAACGTATGGGTAAAAGAGAAAGGAGATGAAGTCCAAAATGTTTGAACCAGCACACGTCTGAGTGCAAGCTTGAGAAAATCTTTTCCAGCGAGTATCTAGCTGTGAGGAAGAAAGGCTGTGTGTTTTAGCGTCTTTATGTCTTTCCACCACTCTCCATCTGTTGCTCTACTGATACAAAGAGAATACAGCAGAGAGTACACAAAAACCCATATTGCTTTGTGGAGAGGCAACACTATCCACAGAACTGCACCGCAAACACCGGGCGAAAGCAAGACATCGCGGCTCTGCACACATCGGTGTTGACAGAAAAGATGATCCGTGCAAGTCAGGGAGACACACATGAATTCATGATGCCTCCTCATCCTCATCATGAATATTCCCAAAAAGGCTCTTCCCTGATCTGTGGGACATTCTTTTCTTTTTGGTACAAGTGAGGACCCCCGTCCCTTATTCAGTCCCCCCTAAATCCACCCATTCACTGCCTATAGGCCCTGATCTCCACATGAAATGATACCCCTCTTTCTCCTCCACTCTCGCGCCCTAAAGCGCCCATATGCCAGGCAGCGAGGAGGCTGGGAAAGCCCATAATTGATCAGTAAGTCTTGGCTGAAAAAGTGTGACCAGGGTCAGCCCCCCACGACGCACGCAAGAGAGGCTTCATATACAGATATATTGGGAAAAGTAATGAGAGTTCTGCAGAGCAAACACTCGTGAGATTTGTTGACGGACTGAAATATGTTTGTGACATTGAAACAAATGGGAAAATAAGTTTATTATGATTTTCCAAAACACATAATATATTGCTCTTTATTATAGTAATAATCTTGACATTTTGGTGATTAATATTTAGATTTTCACATTTATTTCATTTTTTTACACTTAAAAACTGTTTGTGTACAACAGCTGTAAACAGTAGAAATATGACATAAAATTCACGTGTTAAAATCAACTGTTATAAAATGATCACAGCAGCAAGTGTCTTGAAGATTAATTTTGATTAATTGGTTTGCATTAATCAATTAAATCATTATCACCTCTGTTCAGTTCCTCAGTCATGTTAAATGTTGTAATTAACTTCATATTCATGTGTTGAGTAAAAGAACATTTCATGATGCATCTGAGGGATACTGAAATGGTTTGTTTTGATTCTAATATTTACTGGCACACTGTTGTCTCACTCACACACACACACACACACACACACACACACACACACACACACACACACACACACACACACACACACACACACACACACACACACACACACACACACACACACACACACAGGCGAAGTATTAAAAAGGGACACAATCATCTGTTTCTCTCTTCCACAGGAAGAATTTCAACTGAAGCGACTCTAAGAAAGAAAACGCAGCAGTAGGATGTTTTCTGTCAGAGAAATACATCACTACGAGTCTTATTCATGAAACTGCAAACAGATATAAGTCCTCGTGTTTCTTTGAATCCATGTGACCTCATATTGCTTCACAGCTTTTATATTTTAGCAGCAGCTGTTAGTGGAAGACGTTTTTTTTTGTATCTCATGATGAATTAATCTGATGTTAAACTAAAAATATCTGATGAAAATGTGCCTTGGTCCACTTGGTTCAGATACAGGATCAGCTAATGAAAACTGTGTAAAACAATGGAAAGGCTCATATGACACTCACTGTCCAGTGTAGTATTTGCATGTTGTATGCCATTGGAAGTAGAGGACAATCAGACATTGACGGAATGGCACATCATTTTGGTGAAATAACTCATGTAAAGTAAAAAGATCAAAAACTGTCATACCTGAACACTAAAAATGCATTCACATAGTGTCAGAAGAATCTGAAAAACACGACCACGTTGTTCCAACCTCGCAGCAAGAAAAGCTGATAAATGCACAGTGTTTCTGAAAACACTGATCTATTCCTTTGACAGGCCTCTGGCTTCCGTTTCAGCAGCGAGACATGACAGTACGGCTAAAATCCTAGTGCAGCGAGTTTGTCCATTTTGATGTTTTTGACGAGGCACAATTGAAGAGAATATTTTGTAAGAGCAGCTCACAGTGTCAGTTAGTTGTTACAGTAGGAGGCCTCTTCTTTATGAAGGCTTCTTTGTTGTCCACATCCAAAATAAAATCATCTGACCATCCGTCGCACCTCTGAGCTCCATCAACTTGTTTGGGACTTGCCGCAGTTTGCCTGTTGGTCACGTTGGCGTCAGAGGGCGGCTGAGATGTGGGACTGAGCATCGCTAGCGTAGGTGACAGTGGAGGGTCCGGGGGGCCAGTCGGGGTCGTCCTGCAGCTCCAGGGCCACGTTCATGTAGCGCACCCTGGGAGGTTTGTTTCTCCGACAGAACAGCCAAGAGAGGAAGGACGAGCCCCAGCGGCTGTTGGCCTCCTGAGAATATGTGCAGTAAGGAAATTAGAAAAAAAAAAAAAGTTTGTGAGCGGATATTTATATGTTGATTCCACTGGATGGATGAGTGAGTCACTTCAGGATTGGATGTTCAGAACATCTAACACTAAACTTGAGATGCCTTCTGTAATTTTAGGTCTTTCTTATAAGTGTTTGGCTCGATTCCCTGATCACTACTGCACAGACTCCAAACGTGCAAGACAGCAGTGCTTGGATAGTGGGGAGAAGTGGACACATCCATCTTTATATACAGTCAATAGTTTGAAGTGAAAGAAGGCCAAGATTAGAATTTTACTGATCTGGTTATGTGAAAGTGTGAGGTCAAAATCCAAGAGACTATTGCATAAATATTAAAAAGACTATTGCTATATTGATTTTTAGTTGTGCATCTCCAAGTCTGTGCAAAAATAGAACAGATCTGTTGCCTTAAAAACAGCAATAATAATGTGCTATGTGGAGTTAAATATGACCTACGGAATAACATACATGCTTATAGATAATCTATAGAGTCACTTTTGTGATGGCATGTATTATTGACAGATTTGGATGTGAAACAGATCACCTACAGAGAATATGCAAGAAAAGCAGCAGGATCAGAGCTATAGAGCAGGGAAATGCATCACCATCCACCCAGTGAAACCAGGCAAAACAGAAGAGCGTGTAGTGAAAAGCTTCCCGACCTGAGGTTTGGCAGTAGCGGGGGACGCTGAGGGGCGATTTCCCCCCTGATTGCCTCTGAAAACTAGCCTCCACAGGATGATGTCAAGGATCAAAATCTATGGGAGATTTCAGGGGGAACTTAAGACTCAGCCCGTCAAACATGAGAGGAAGGATTGAAGATTTTGGTTATAGCCACGGAAATGCACAAAGACAGAAATAACTCCAAAAAGATTCATTGATTTCATTCATAAGGCAGAAATGTACTAATTCACTCAGGGGGAAAAGAAAATCAATGCATGCAAATCACAGTTTTTCTAATTCAAAACAGGAGATCAGTCACAGAGAGCTTGTGGGGTGTGGTGTCTCAGAACGTGTACCTCCAGCATGAAAGACACGGCCGTATTCACTACAACAATAACCACCAGGGTAACGCGCCAGTCGTGGGGAACACACACGATCTGAGGGGAGGCAGAGCAGCACGATGAGAACACAACGTATTCAACTTCATGCAGCACCCAGAAAAAAACCAGAGAAACACAGGTTTTACCTCCAGGAAGCTGTCGATAGCAGGGACAGGATACAGCATGATGAAGAGGAGAAAGGTGTACAGACCAATGCAGGAAAGCATGAACGGCCCTGATGGAATAAACATGAGGAGGTTTAGACAAACCACATTGATGTTTATGGTAATTTCAACTTTCACGACCATCAAACATATGTACGCAAGACTGGACTAGTGCCAGAAATGTGTGTTAGACTCAGATTTAAGTTTTAAAAACTGGATTTAGACAAAGAATTGAGGGATTTAGGAAAGTTAATTGTCAAATTCTACAGGAATCACATTTACTTTTCTATCTTTAAATATGTGTTATAATTACCTCCACCAAAAAAGTTTATGTTTATATTTGTTGCAAAAACTATGGAACTTATTTCACTTGGTGGAAAGAAAACATTCAAGTTTTAAAGCAGATTCAGACAAAAGGGTAGATCCACGAAAAAAAATCATGACACTGCGAGAATCAAGTCGTAAAATTGTGACAATAAAGACGTAATATTAAGAGAAAAAAGTCATAATCTTGTGAAAATATAGAAAAAATAAAACTTTGGGGGGGAAATAAGCAGCAAGAGAACATGTGCTCGCTGGAGTTTGACTCCTTCTGGATCCAAAATCTTGAGCCAATCTCATTGTGAAACTATGAAACCTCTTTGAACATCACGCAGATTACAGTCAACCACAATCAAACATTTCCTCTTTCACAAACTTCCTTAAAGTCCATGTGATTCTTTCCTTGGAATAGTTTCTTACACACTCTTTTCAAAGTTCTGAAATTGATATTAATGTGGTGCTGAAGTGAAAAGATTAACTATCATATAGTATTTTTGAAACTTAAACTAAATTATAACCCAATCAGATTCTCCACATTCCTGATTTTAACACAGACTACAGGCGGATGTTCTCCTCAGCTGAGCTGAATGAGTCTTACAGTTCTTGTAGCTGGGCTGTCTGAATGGTTTTCCCTTGGAGAAGATGATGGCCACAGACAAGTACTGGAAGGAGGAGATGTAGAAGAGGGTGGTGTTCTCGTAGTTCTTGATGTTTTTGTGGTCGTGAGGACTTGATACGTTCGAGCTGTGAGTGAGACTGTAGCTGGAAACATTACAGGCGCTGCAGGATGAGACAGAGGGGAAATGGAATGTACAGTTCAGACAAACCTCGGAGAAGTATTCAAATTCTAAAATGTCAACGTAATCAGTTTTTTTTTAAAAATCTGTCCTGTTGTTTCTGCTGATCAGCTTATATTGTTTAAAAATGTATTATTTAATTAAATTTTGATTCACTGATTCAATTCTATATTAATCTTTATCTAAAATCAGATACTTTAAGAATAAAAACAAGGCAGGGGGAATTTCAGATTTGTAAAAAACTAATTTATACAACTGATTCTGTGTTTTTATCCTGTATTTTGATTGCTTTCACTTCCTGTTCACAATTTGAATTTGTTTAATCTGCAGCTGTGCTCAGCAAACCAAAGGTTAGGGACCAGGATGAAATGTACGGTATACGCTTAGTGTGCAATTTACATCTCTTCAGTGATTGACTGATTTGTCATTGGGCAGTTGTTCATTTCAGACGTGTCACTCACTCTGACTGAGGGGTCCATGTCTCGTACCACCTCTGCTGCCGCACTAAGAGAAATACCAGGACTTGGAAGAACAGGCAGGTGAGGATCTGGGTCAGAACGGAGCAGAGCAGTGGGCCTGATATCAGACTGGACGGAGGGCGACGCCACACCAGCTCCTTCCACGCAGGGTTCAGACTCACTGAAGACAGAAAACCAAAAGTTGATGTATTCATATTTGGAGGCTTTTGTCTGATCCCCAAAGCAAAAACATGGATCAAAAGTGTTTCTCGGTGCTTTTCCTCGTGTTACTCACTCGTAAAGGCGATGATGAGAATGATGGCGATGTCAATGAAGAGGAACTGAAAGTCTCCTAAGTTGCTGAGGATCTATAAAATCAGAAATGTCGAAGAGAAGTTAATAATCACACAGCAACGGATGAATGACAATTTATTTTACTGACACTTTTTCCAGAAACAAAATGACATAAAACTCTGTGGCCTCTGGCTTAGTTTGACTATTGATACAAGACCCTCCCCTCCCCTCCCCTCCCCGCGCCCACACACGCCCACACACACACACACACACACAGACACAGACACACTTTGCAGAACTTGCTTCTACCTGCTCCTCACATCTCATGTGGGAACTATATCAGGGTTTGTAACACAATGGTGCTAACCACAAAGGCCAATAAAACTAGTAGCGTCAATAACATATTTTTGTTTATCTTTACACTGTTTCGTTGAATGGGACTGAAATGTGGAGCAGAGTGTTTATATTACAAAGAGCATGGTATTTACAGAGTAGAGCAGGGTGACACTGAGGTACTGGATGATGCTGTAGAGAGCCATGAACTTGAAAACACAGAATGACGTAATGAGGGCAGCTCGACCCTCCCTGTGGATGGGAAGAATAGAAGAGACATTCAGGATGAGATAAAAATAAATATAACAATATTCCATGTTTTGCTGCTCAGCAAAGTTTTTAAAGGGTCAGTTCACACAGTTGACACCAAAATACACCAGCAAAATACACCGTCGTGAAATTTATTCCACTAGAATAACAGGATTTTTGTCAAACCTGTTAATGAATTGACTGTGCATGAGTGTAGCTGTGAACCCTGGGTTGTATTTGTTTTGTTTGTTAAATTCTTTGAACACTAAACTTAAGTAATAAATGAAATTCAGGAATCTCATCAGTGAGTGAATACCTGATGAGGTTGGGCACACAGGAGATGTTAGAGGTGGTGGAGGTGAACGGTGAAGCCACAGACGCCTCCAGCTCAGACAGAGAAATCCCACTGTGAGCTCTCTTCAGAGCCTGAGAGAGAGAAAGAGAGGGAACATCTACTAGTCCAGGTTCTGTTTTTTTCTACTGTTTTTATTTCCTTTTCACTCCATTACATGGATTTTTTACTGGTTTACACAAAGTGACAAAGATAAACACTTAAGGTCTCGACCTTATCATGTTATGATTTGGCTCTTAAATTAAACTGAACAGAATATATTTTATTACAATCGATTCTTCATTTTGCAAAGTTATTATTAGTGTTATTATTATTATTATTATTAATAATATATATTATTTAAACATATTATATCTATATGTTTATATCTTTGTTAATTTCTTATTGTTTAACTGTTGTCAGGTTTTTGACAATGCACCTACACCACTGCTATTATAATGACGTACTCTGTGCAACGACGATAACAAATTTTTCTATTCTATTTGTGAACGTGTCTTTTATTATACGGCATAAAGAAGAAAAAGCTGCGGTAGATTTAAAACACGTTATTCAGCATTATACTGTTGTATATTGTTGACACTAAAGTACATTTCTACTGATACACTCATACTTCTCTGCTCTCACTAAAGACTGCAACTTTGACCGCTACTTTCACAGGATCCAATCAGATACTGGTTCACAGTTGATGGCACCGAATACACCAATGAAAGCATCACTAAAATACCTCAGACTAAACACATAGAAAGTTTATGCATATTTGGAAAATCTAATCCGTACTTACTCCACAGTCATTAGCACCATCACCACACATCCCAACAGTGTAGCTGGAAGGTAAACAGAGTGGGGGGGTTAACAATTGCCACATATGATGATGATGATGATGCCATAACATCACATGAGGAAGCTCATTAACAGATGAAAATTGAAGCCACAAAATCCATGGAGGACTCACTCGATGCTCTGCAGGATTTCCACCAGCTGCGTCTTCTGGTCTGGAGCCATTCGGGCAAACACTGTGGCTCTTAGCGCGAGCTGCAGCGCCCCCATGTGGGGAGACAAGGAGTTACAGCAATGTCAAAAAGGAAACACCACGTTGCTTTAAAAAGAATGTGCACCTAATACTAATGGGAATGTGCAGATATTTATTTGTCCATCGCCATGCTTGTACCTTTTGGACGAGTTGAGGGAAGTGCTCGGTGACAACAGCGAAGGCTTTGCCGCTCACAGCGAAGTGATAGCTTTGTTCCTGCGGAGGCTGTCGCTTGTCATACGCCCTTTCCTCCAGATTTATCTCCACAGACTAGAGAGGAGAGGGTGAGTCAGGAGACCAGAGCAGAAAACTGCCGAACTGTACTATCTGCATGACAAATAACACTGTAGGGCCTCTGACAAACATCTTCATAGCCCCCCTCTCATAATTGTTTCTGACTCACGCAAACTGGGCTTTTGACTAAAATCCAAGTATATACATGTACCGACAGCGCAAAGAGACGTTCACACCAAGCATTTTTGAGTGGTTTCTTCAAAAGCTGAACTGTGTGTTTCTTTGCTTTAGTTTGTTCAAACATTTGAGCACATTACTGTGACGCAAATTACTGCAAACAGACGACTAAACATGCAGGTCTGACACGTTTTTAAAAAAACGAGAGCAGAAATCGTTATTTTGACCAGACACAGGGACACCAGAGAAGGAGTCAGTGAAGACAATCACACGCAGTTTTTTCAAACTAGTACAACTGTCCCACGCCGACGTCGTCTCACAGATAGATGATGAACAAACTACCTGTGAGACCATGTGGATATTGTTTATATGTTTTTTTATTGAGTGGCTCAAGGACTTTCAAGCCGTTTTCAGACATGACGTCTCATTATCTTTCCAAGTTAACATCTTCATCTGTGTCGTGTACATGTGTACCGGTTTATCATCCTGAGATATTTGTATTCTTCCATTTTCACATCTGTTGAACCTTATAAAAGGCCTCAACGCGCTCGCGGTGAATTCTCACATGGGCTCACTCAGATATTTTACAGGATTGGCAGGAAAAGTTCAGGGAAATTTGCAGTGTTCAGCGCATTTTTGAAAGCCGCTTCAAGTCTTACCTGATTGTCCTTGGTGGTCTGAGGGTTTTCAGTGTAATGCCACATGATAGCGGCAGGATTGAAATCTTTAGGGGGCACAGCATCTGCTATAACGACCTGCTCATGTGCACGGACCATCCCACAGTCTCGAGCCACCGATATGGCTGTCAGCATGTTGTCACCTTACAGGGGATACAGGAGAGAGAAGGGATGTGACATGGATGCTCATGATTTCAGCCCCAGATAAGTCAACACATTCACTGAGCTGGGTTACCTGTGACCATCAAGGTGCGGATGTTGGCTTGTCGTAATTCACGTAAAACCCCGGCGGTCTCCTGCTTTATTTTGTTCTGCATGATGATCAAACCAAGGAACTCCATGTTGGTCTCTATCAGGTCCCTGAAAATAACAGACCATCATATAAACACCATTCATTTATCATCGGCACTGCACAAGTCACTATATTGATCCAGATTTAAGGGAATCAGTGACGGTGACAGAAAATAAAGGATTCAATTTGTTATGGGAGATAATAAATCTGTGTTGCTCACTTCACACCAGCTGAGGAGTTGAAATTATCTGATTTTAACTTGCTGCCTTCCCGCAAACCTTCCTTATCCATGTTAATGATTTTCTATATTTATCAGACGGAAAGCAAACATCCAGGAATGTGCTGCTTTGAAACAAGTCGTCATGTGAGCTTGTAAGTGAGGTAAGGAAACCTTTAAGTCCTGTTGCACCACATATTGTAGCTGCACTGTATTATATGTTTTCTATGGACACATGTTGTTGTGAGCCAGAGATTCCTGACACCAAATTCTGATATGTCCTCATGTTTTAGAAAACTTTATATATATAATATTACGTAATTTCACCTGATGGTTGGTCAGTTATCAGTGGAAATTGATCAAATTATACATCAGGAGGATCTTCAAACAAACAAAGATTTTATTTTAGCAGCGTTTTACGGTGTCATGTTTGAGGAACTTTCCCCGTCAATAGCTGCATGTACTGTGGACGGTGTTATCTGTGAATGGAGACGTACCTGCTCAGGCTCTGGACTTTGTGCCAGGAGAGTTTGGACTCCAGCTGTCGGTGTGCCAGGGCAATAACCCTGAAGCCCTGCCTGGTGTAGCTCTCCAGAGTCTCTGTGAAACTCTGTGGGACTGAGGTGAAAGACAGAGCCATGTCAGTCTGTTTCTCTCTTTTAAAAATGGAGCAGGGAGACTTTAGCTACTGTCAACTGCTTTGTGTATCTTAATCGAGGAGACATATCCACCCCCGAGCTTCAGGGTGCAGGTTAAGTGTCAGACCTGTGTGCTGTTTGCAGAGGCTCGCCACAATCTCCGGCGCTCCTTTCAAGTAGGCATCCATGTGCTTCTCCCCTAACCTCCTGACCACGACGCTCATCCTCTGCAGCGCTGACGAGAAGGGGAACTGACGCACGATACCGATCTCGAAGGACTGAGGAGCAAAAATCCCGATATCAGACTGAAAAATGCTAAATATTCCATTGATGCACCCACAACAACACAAAGAGAGAAATCCATCATGGAAATGACATTTAAAATGTAAGTTTTTCCACCAACAGTAGACTCAACAAATCATAACACAATACAATGACAATATAAGGCACAGCAGCCCCAGAGACTTGGCCTGATATAAATAATTCATCTGGTTTTCCAGCCTCATTTACAGGCTCACACGACGACTTGTTTCTAGGCAGCACATTCCTGGATGTTTGCTGTCATTCTGATAAATATAGAGTAGATGTGGATAATGGAAGGTTCGCAGGAAAACAGCAAGTCAAAGTAAAATGAAATCTTCATACAAATAATTTCTGCAAGAAAAAGTAATTTAATTTAATAGTTTTGAGAAATGTGCTTTCATAACAGCACTCTCACGTCTGTGCACAAATTACGAATGTAAATAAATATATTTTCTACAATATAAAACTCTTTGCTCTAAGAATTTAAAGAAAGAACAACTCACTGATATTTGAGATAGCTCCTGGGAAAAAAAAAAAGTAAATGAAAGAATATTAAAATTAGACAGGAACTTAAATAAACCTAAATATAAATTTAAAGAAGTTCTGTACAACCATAAACAAATACACTGATCACAAGGTAAACACATGGAGAGCCACTGTACCATGTTTTGAGCCAGTGGATTGTTCTGATTGGCTTCAAGGACGACGTGCTTTGGAGGTCGCACCACTGTGGGCATTAGGGGGTTGTGGAGCGCCGTCTCCTCCTCAGTGGGCTCCTCCAGGATCTTAACAAAAATAACATAACACCACCGTAACTTAATGTCTTGAGATTATAACTCTTATTCCCACTTTCCTCTTGAAATGAAAGAGGCATTTCAGAGTATCCATGGTGCCAGACTTTAGTGAATTGGTGCCATGGATGATGGCACCATTTTAGTGAACTAGCTCTGCCAAGGTAGTGAGCGTGGCGCTGCATAATTCATGTACACACTGGTATCCATGCTGGTTGCGGTGCCTGTGACTAAGCATGCTGGGAGTCAGGGCTGATCAATGTTATTTACCCAGCCTGTGGCGCTGAACATCTTGAGGTCCAGAGGGTCTCCGGAGAGCTCGCCCTCTATCTTGGTCAGTGAGTGGCAGGAGGCCATGCCCGCCACGAACGCTGAGCTCACCAGACTCTGTTCAGCTGCTTCGGACTCTGGGGGAGAGAAGCTGCAACAGAGAGGCAGGATCTGACTCAGCAGTTTGACTGTTTGTGACGACGACAGGAGATATAACCCTGTATAACCTTGGTCATGTAATTAACTAATGACGTCTTATGACAACATGAGAAAATATTATTTTCCTGACAGGTGTAGGACAATATCAACACATTGACTGCAATTTGCAGTATTCATATTATTTATCATATTTATATCTATATCAGTCACTTTACTGCTATTGTGTGCTCTTTGCAACTGCTTTTGTTCGACTTGTTATATTTATTAAAGAACTTTATTCTATACTTCTTTGCTTGTATATATCTTTTTTACATTTTACATTACTCTATAAATCTTCTCTCTTCTCTGACATTTGTGAAACATATCTCAAAATAAACATTTTCAGATTACACTCAAGTCAACCTTAGCTTCTGAGGAATGAAAAAGAAAAGGAAAAGCATCTACTTTGGCATTAGCCTGAATACAAAAATACATTTCCACAGTTCTACAACATCTGCTCCAGCTGCTGTAATCATATCTCTCCAGATGTTTGATTCTGCTCAGTTTGACAGTTATTCCGATACAGATGTGTTTGCATAGGACAACAAACACCACAGTGCAAAGGGCAGCTCTTACTGTACCTGCCATTTTCAGCTCTCTGGATACCCCACAGGTCCAAACCATCCTCAGTCAAAGTACCAGTCTGGAGGACAAACACACACAGATCTAAAACAATGCTGGGGAAGCAACGAACCCATGTGTTACAGTAATAACACCTCAGAACATGACAGCTGTCTAAACAGGTCACTTTTCTGAGAGTGACAGGCATTTGGTCTGACTTTAGATTAACGACTAAATGTAGACACACACACACACACACTCATATTTTCGGTGAAATACAGAAATAGAGTTTAAGAATTAAAACAACCATGAGCTACCTCAAAGTTGCTGTTGAGACCGAAATACGTTGCTGCTGATTCAATACAGATGTTCTATACACATAAATACACAATGTCAACTATGCAAAGAAAAAACATTTGTAATATCACAAATCAAAGTTTGATTTAGGGCAAATTATCCAGCTCTAATATCTAATAACATATACTAAATGTAATCAATACTATGGCGTTGACATATTTTAAATGTGTGGTGCTTGACGTTGTGGCCTAATAGAACTGCAGCACAGCCTCCAGACAACATTTCACAGCATGGTTTTAACACAAAACCATTAAGTCATTATCAAACGGGAACTTGTGCTTGAACTGGAAGTGGGTCTGAACGCTTCATAACTCAATTTTCTGCATTCTGAGCCAAGACTCCATTCAGTCCGAGTCAAGTCAAGTTCGCAGACTCCTGGGACACATGACGAGTGCAGGAAACAAAAAAAACAAAAAAAAGACGTCGTAACCTACCTTGTCAAAGCAAACCAGGTTAAGTTGACCGCACATGTTGATCCTCTGGGGGCTGATGCAAAAGATGCCGACGCGTTTCAGACGCCGCTGTGCGTACACGATACCGGCCGTCATCGCTGCTGGCAGGGCCGGGGGCACCGTGATGGTGATGATGTCCAGAGATTCAATGATGATGGTTTTAGCAGGAACCTGGATCCAGAAACAACCGTCATCAACCGACCTGCAGTGACATTTACAGATTCACATGTCGTCTGTAGGAGCAGTTTTACCTGGTTCATTACACTGAGGACGATGGTGTAGATGAAGCCGATCCCTGCCACCCCCACCAGACACAGCAGGAACAGGTAGGCGTCTCGGTACAGCTTGAAGTCCGTGGGTTTAGGGTAGAGGATGGAGCGCACCAGTTGGCCTTTCTCTGTGCTGAAGCCTGCGGGAACACATTGGCTGAATATGTGGATGATCAGTCTGTTAATAACAAATCTATTTTAATCACGAAGGCCACAAGTTGTTGTTACCTCCACCATTTTCATATTTTTTTGTTTGTTATTATGCACAATTATGCAAAAACAGATTTCCATGACAGTTTGTGGAGGGGTGGGAAATGACCCAAGAACATATATAACCCCATTACATTCTGGTGCGGATCTGGATCAGGGGGCGGAGCCAGGAATTTTATCTTTAACATTGAGAGATGGTGCTTTTTCAGTTTCAGTTTCGTTGATTTCTCAGAGAATAATTTGTGGATCTTTATTTTTTTTAATCCGGCATGTTTATGGGACTGATACTTATGAGTGTGGGCAATTTGGTGCAGATTCTAATAACAATCTGGACCTAATGGTGGAGCAGGCATTTTTTTCAGCTGCTGTATTGTAACAAATAGAGTTAGAAACCCTGTAACTCCCGCCACTGGGTGACATTATTGTTCCCGTTGTGTTTCCCACCATCTCACCTGTTCTGACCACAACAGCCTTCACCAGTTCACCAGTGTAGAAGCGGGTCTGGATGACGTGGGTGCCACAGAACAGGGTGTGTCTCTTGTGCTCCTCCATGCTGTAGCTCACGGCTGCGTCCTCGCCTGAACTGGGCAGACTGGTCTTGGTAACTGGGACGCTCTCTCCTACAGACAACACACATCCAAGGAAACCTTCTTCTCAAACAGAAACATTTCTGCAGTGTCCACAAGTGTAAACACAACACAGTGCACAATGAAAGCATGTCATTAAATCAAAAATACATTTGTCTGAATTCTTTTCATGTCAGATTTAAAATGACCCCCAATTAAATCTCTTTTGTTTCAGTTAGTACTGACAATGAAGCCTTTATTACCTCAGCCAAGGAGATTATGTTTTGGCTGCTGTGCTATGGTTTGTTTATTTGCAGGATTGTGCAAAAACTAATAAATAGATCTCCCTGAAACCATACCTGCGGCAGATTGTAGATTTTCCCATTGTGGGACAGATAAATAATTAACTTATCTTATCTTAAGAGCATTTATGAATTATGAGGGCTTGGCAGCCGAATGGAAATACAACCTGTCAGCATGCTCTCATTTACAATACAGGTTCCATGGATGAGCACGGCGTCGCAGGGCATGATCATCCCGTTCGCTGGAATAATGACGACATCACCGGGAACGAGCTCTGTCGACATGGCTTCTGCAATTTCTGGGTAAAACAATAAGAGGGAAAGAGCAGTGGAAATGACGTGATGCACTCTGTACACTGTGTAGGGAATCATGAGGATAATAATTAATGTGATTCATGTATTATTAAAATGTTTTGGGGGACTGCCTAGTGAAATGATTAACACATCATCAGCTTTACACCATCAGCTCAATTTAGAAAGTCAATAATTAACAATGACATTCATATACAGCTCTATGTTACATTCAGTAAGGAGCGTTCACCTTTATTTCCTTTACACACTGAAACACGCACCACACTGTGAGCTGCCACCATGTCATGCAGCATCACATATTGCTGAAATGAGAGACGCACTGATTCAACAAATGAGACACACACAGACACACACACAACTGGTGCAGAATACAGGCCGTCCCTGAAAGGTTATTATGGAATTTGATTCTTAAGAGGATTTGACTGAAACTGCCCTTTCCCTCTGATTGTGAGCTCCCGTCACAGTTTCCTACAATCAGGCACGACTCACCTTTTTAATGGTATACAGCGAGGTAGCTATTGAGATGACGGACATGAAAACGATGGCCGTGGCGTAATAGTAGTAGTCCTCTGCGCTCCACAGAATCACACTGAAGAGCTGGAAGATGTAGAACGGATTCAGGACCTGATGTAGCAAGAGAAACACATATACGTTAAAAAAAAAGAGAACGTATCATATTATTTATTAGACTAATAGAAGAAGTGTTGGACTTGATAAGATCAGAAACAAAATAGACAAATTCAAATTTTTTCCTTGTGTTCTTAAACTCTCTAACTTATTATTAGTTCATTACTTTTGGTACTATGTTCTTGATTCAAAAAGATACTCATTGGAGTTGTTGTTGTTGATAATGAGGAGCTCCGTCAGCTTTGACGCGTTTCAGGATTCACAGATAAAAAACTTTATATGCCGTTGTTTATTTTCCTGGCGTGTAGAAGTTCAATAAATGAAACCTGAAATCAGAACTCACCTCCTTAATGAGGAGCTTGAACAGAGAGGGCACTCTCACCGCGATCTCATTCTCCCCGAAAAACAACCTCCTGTTGCAAAAGAGTCAGGAAACGGTATGGGTTTGATACAAGGTTGTATAACATGACATTTTTAAGGCAATAAGTATATAAACGTACCATAAATAACAAATTAAGGGAAACATGCTGAGTGTGAATGTGTGTGTGTGTGTTGAACCTGAAGTCCTGCAGGGTTTTACAGAGTCCAGAGCTGTGATCAGAGTGGATTCCTGCACAGCTCACATTCACATCTTCCAAGCCTCTAGAAAAGTCACACACACATTCATGTCGACTGCGGTTGTGATTCATTATGGAGATTTGTTTCTGGTCGCATTAAAGGAAATAAAGGTTATAATAAATGATGGTGTCAAGAGCAGTGGAAGCAGAAAACAACGGGACTCTTACTTATAGGTCTCAAAGTTCTGCGTCTCATCATCCCAGTAGTATTTAGTGCTGTGGTGGGTGAAGAAGTGGATCTAAAGAGGAGGAGGAGGTCAGATATCGACTGTGAAACAACTTTACACTTCAAAACAGCCAATCACAGATAAGAACTTAACCTCATCTCTATTGATTAGATGCATGTAACGTGAAGGAGAGGCAAACAGTTTCCACTGAAATACCTGAATAGGCTGCCCTTGAGCCAATTTCCCATAATGCTCCTCGCTGTGGTCTCCGTTCGGCAGCTGAGCCGTCGCGGACAAATCCAAGCTGTCGAAGGGTTTCTTCCACGGAGCGAGCATCACATGCGCTTTGGCTCGAAACCACTGCCTGAACTCATCCTGTGGTAACAATACAAAAGAATGACTCTCTTCCTCGGCTGTGAGGCTGCACACTACTGTTCATCATGGGTGCTGTTTACAGTGTGTGTGTGCCAACCAAGTGTCATTCAATCTGATTCAAATATGTTTCGACAGCAACTGCCTGTGTGTGTCCATGCATGTTGCTGGTGTGGAAACAACGTATAAGAGGTAAGAGTGAGAAAGAAAAAAAAAAGAGAGCAAGTACTGTGGTCCTGAGCAGCAGCGTGTGTGCGTCCCTCAGCGAGGTGTGTGTGCAGGTGCCCTTGACGCCCCACTCAGGCAGCCAATAGAGGAGCAGCAGGAGGAGACCGCCGGAGCAGACAACACCCACACCCACCAGGATGGTCTTCCACAGACAGGGCCGGTAGCCCCACACCTCCTGCACAGGGAAGCACCGATGTAAAGAGACTGAGGGGAGGAGGCCGACACATTTGGTAATACACAGTAAACTGGGTGTGAGATTTGACGCTGACGATGTTTCTGCCTCAGTAGATTTAAGTGAACATGAGTAAATTGGTGCATTTGTTAGTGACTATTTTCCACCCATAAATCCATAAATCCATATCTGTACCGGATCTGAAGCCAATCCCAGCTAACACTGGGCGAGAGGCGGGGTACACTATGGACAGGTCGCCAGCGTATCACAGGGCCGACATACAGACACAAACAAGCATTCACACTCACATTCACACCTACGGTCAATTTAGAGTTTCCAATCTAATCCCAATCTGCACGTCCAGAGAAAATCCACACAGACACAGAGAGAACAAGCACACTCCACACTGAAAGAAGAACCGATCGCTCTATGATGGGTTTTTAATCGTTGGACGACAATGGAGCTCTGTGGTAGATGTGGGTAGACAGACAATAACCGTCTGTTGAATCAACTGGCAGGCGGTTGATTGTGGTGCTGGCAGACCGATTGTATTCCCTTCCAACATAACCAGAATTGCTGGTGTATTTTTTTGGCCTTTCAGTGAAGGAACTGTCTGTAACTTCATTTTCACCAGGCAGATTAAACTCAGCAACATAATAAATATTCATATTTCCTAAAATGTCAAACTATATCCCCCGGGAACATAAAACAATCTGAGGTCAATGTTATCACCCGTGAAATTTCTAAATTCTCCAAATGACTTGTGGGTAGTTTCAGTATGTGTAGTAGAAAGATTTGGAATAAACTTGAATGCTATATTCTTTAGTTCCACACTAACACATGTACACACGACCTAAGTCTTTAAAAAGCAACGCACTCTACGATACATCACCAAACACGTGATCACAAACATAAAAACTAAAACCACACATCACACTGTTACTACACGAGCTACTAATTTGAAGATTATTTTAGGAGAAAAAACAAAACACAGAGAGACGATACATTGCTCAACACAATATATAAATTGGTTTCGTGAAACTACAGCTTTAAGATGGGAAGTGATATTTACCATCTCATCCTCCAGGCCTTTGTTTATAATCTTCACCTCTCCCGTCTTCATTCTGTCACAAGAGCAACAACTGCAAAAGAGAGACAAGGACAAAACCTTTTAGTCACTATGCATTCATATGATGTTTCACTTGCTGAAGATTTCTCATCACAGACGTCTATGACTCTGGTCAGCAAGGACAACACAACTTGCAGTTAAGAAAATATTAAAAGATTCAGTTTTAAAGATTTTAAAGCAAATTAACATCCAGGGAAAGAAAAGAAGTCAATTATTTGTTCACATTCTTATTTATTGAGTTTATTTTCATCGCTGGAGACAAACAGAAGAAGTGGAATGTGTTGGAGTTGAATATGAAACCACAGACATACAACTCTGTGTTTAGCAAAAACCAGTCAAGTCAAAGATTATTTATATAGCACATTTAAAAACAACCACAGTTGACCAAAGTGCTGAACAGGCTTAAAATGCGACAGTACAAAAATATATAAAAACACATGTAATCAAAACTGAGAGTGAACAGAAAATACAAAAAAGCAATAAAATGTTAAACATTGTAAATATTTGAGAATTAAACTGTTGCACAATAGCAGATTAAATCAAGTTGTCAAACTCAACTCGGATGGAAAGCCAGTGAGAGGAAGTGGGTGTTTAGCAATGATTTAAATGTTTCTAGGTTCTGATATGAAAAGGTAAACTGTTCCAGAGATTAGGAGCAGCCACTGCAAAGGCCCGGTCACCTCTACCGATGGAACTATAGATCTTAGGACAGGTTGGTCAACCTCAGTGCACGGGATGGAGTATGAAGGTGCAACAGTTCAGCTGAATGGTGTCACTGCCAGACGGTTTAAAATCTTAAAATCAATCCGGAATTTGACATGAAGCCAAAGAGAGGTCAGTACTGGGTTTTCTTTTTCCAGTGAGAAGACGAGGTGAGGAAACAGTTCTACACCTGCATAACGGGAGCAACAATAATGTAACTGAGAGGTAATAAAAGCATGAATGACTCCCTGCAACAACCTGAACAAACTGCAACACGTTCTTTTTTACAGTCGCCCAATTTCTCCTTCATAGTTCTTGATATTATTCACTCACCATTAGCTGAGAGGAAAATTAAAGCCCTGGTATAATTTCAGTTCTCCAAGTGTTGATCCAGTCGGGCTCAGCTTTACTCAGGACAGTTAAAAACCTCCCAGGTCCAGGGCTGCAGAGTTAAGACTCCTTCTTGAAACAATCACTTGCACTTTCCTGTGGCGTCACCGAATGTATTAATACATGCATCGACACAACCGACCTGCAGGATTTTAACAAGCCGAACCTCACGCCACACTAACCTGTCACTCTGCATGATCCCGATTTGATCGACTAACATTTCTATTGACGTCAAGCCGTGAAACCCTTCATGATAAATGTGTACATCGGTGTGAAACGTTGTTGTGGTGTTAAGCAAAGATACATGGAAACCTTTGCACCATGCACACATTCTCAATAACAGTCACACCTAGAGTAATGTTTGACTAATGGTTTACAGTCTCTCTGAACAGACCTCTAAACACAAAAAACTAATTATGCTCAACTTATGCTGCAGTGCTTGATCACAGTTTGGCACAAACTTATGACAATGACATACAGGATCACATGAGGTCAAATGACATTTATTAAAACTAATTTAAAGGTATAACGAGGCTCTGTGACCCGATTGGAGCATTAAACAACTCATGAAAACCATCTCTAACGTGAACCCTGGTGGTGGCAGCACCAACCTGTGTGAATGCTCCCTCCAGGTCCCTGAGGGCCATGGCAAAATATATAATATATATAATATATTGATATGTTTTATACATCATGCAGCACATAGAGGTATAACACATAACTGATCGACTTTAGATTTGTTTGTCATTCTCTGATCACAAAGAACAGTTTAAAACCACAACCTCCACTAAGGATCAAAATGTAATCAATACATGACTTTTATTGTGAAAATTAACAATATCAACTGATATGAAGATTTGAATTTTGATATTTTTGCCCATATCGTTCAGCCGTGTTATGCATGTATACAACTGGAGTGTCCAGATGTGCAAGGCTGATGCAAACTTGCTCACAGGGATCTAAGGGTGTAACAGCTGCAAAAGGATCCTCCACTGAAAATCCACTCTGAACCAGTGGTTTATGTTTACTGTAATAAATCTACATTAAGATACATAAGATGCATCAACAAGTTCCAGTTATACAAACACAAGTCATTATAACAACGTGTTACACAGTGGATTCTTTCTACGGACCCTGAACAACCCACTGTGCTGTTGATCGAGTTGCAACGTGCTTTAAATGAGAAAACTGAAAAACCCCCGAGATCAGTTTCTAGTGTTTCACCACGAACCCATGTGCAAACACAGTGAAGGTGAACCTTCAGCTCAAGTTTGTCCCTTCCACCCACATGATCGAAACTCGGATCGCAGTTTAACACGTTGCTGTTGCAGAGATGGAGCGCGTCCACTTCACCGCCACACAACCACAAACACCGAGGGAAAGAGCCCAAATCGTCGCTTTTTAATCCACCTACCGACGCTTCTCCTCTTCTCGGTCAGTCAGTGACACGCTGCATTGTCAGCCAGTTGTGTTAAAAGTTTGTTAGGATGTCTTCAGCTGACATGTGTGTGGAGAAACGCGCCTACACTGCACTCAGCGGACCCTCCACGCTGCGCTGCGCTCGGACCGTCCCAAACCGGTCCGCTGTGAAGGAAGTGGGAAAACAGGATGTGAGGTCATTAGAGGACACGCACACACACACCACGTTTGGGCTCAATCCGAGCACTTCGCTACAACGTGGGGACCCTGCAGCGACATGTGCACAGAGCTGCAGGATCCAACTGTGCAATGTGGAGGAATCCCAGTTTTCCTCTTACTTCTGTCCAAATGTTGAGTGTTGGATTATTACCCACTGGTGGGGGTGGGGGGTGCATGTTTTAGCTGTGGGTCTGGTGTTATTCCAGGTGAGTGTCACCAGAGCCCTGCTGTCACCCTCTTTAATCACAATATAGTTTCAATAAAAAACACAACTGATCACATTTTAAAATCTTTATCTTCACATGATTACAAGCAGATTCAATCTTCAACATTTCACATGACAAACCTGCATAAATGGTAAAACAAGTCAGGCTTCTTACTTATGTCTTCATAGTAGCTATGAATTAATAGAAAATAAAAATGACACAATGCCACATGTTCTACAGTCAGGACAAACAATATTGTACACATGTTCACAGCCTCACAAACTTTGTCTGTACATCCACCCAAAGTCAGAGTCTTGTACAAAGTTAGACTTTATTTGTCACTTGTTCCACAGTTCCCTGTGGTGTCCTGGCTCTACGTCTTCTTCCTGCAAAAAAATAAATAGAAAAATGACTTTGGCTCAAAACTCATCTAATTCAAGTCAGTCAGCAGAGACAATCACCATGTTCAGACACCAATGAAAGAAAGCAACAGTCCTGTGCTGGTGCTGGAAATCTACCCAGAATCAGATATGCTCTGAGGTTGTACCTGAAATCACCCACTCATTCACCAACACCTACTTTACTCTATAGTGTCTTCTATGTAGAGGACTACATAGGGAGCTCATTCGCAAAAGAAAAAACATTTTCAGACACCACCCCGTGCATTTTCTGCCCTTAATACTTTAGTCGCAGTCTTACGACTAACATCGGCCGGTGTAAAATGAAAAAATTATTAAAATACATTTTAAATTTGGTAATAAAAACCACACTGAATGACCATATTTAAATGTGGAAATAAACTTGTTTGCTGCAATTGTGATGCTCTGCTCTCATTTACAT
This sequence comes from Hippoglossus stenolepis, assembly GCF_022539355.2. NCBI lineage: Eukaryota > Metazoa > Chordata > Actinopteri > Pleuronectiformes > Pleuronectidae > Hippoglossus > Hippoglossus stenolepis. The sequence goes on from NC_061493.1 coordinate 9,229,937, forward strand.
CTGCACGACAGGTCTGGATGTTCCTGCTGCACTCTCTCCTCTCCACCGCAAGCACAATGCATGATGGTATATATTGCTCTGTTGGGGACCATTGGTTGTACACTACTTTTCACGATGCATTGTGCGAAACAATGAATCCACTGTATAGGGTATTAAAAATTTCCCTGAACATTCGGACAGCTCTGCAAAATGGCGAACCCACCAAATAGTGGACTACATAGTGATTAGTGAGTGATTTCAGACACTCACTAAGTCAAAGAAGATACATAATTTGATCCATCAAACGTGAGGAGCTTTCTCAACTAACTTGATAAACCAGTTACCTCCTCTGTTGCCACTTCCATCTCTGCCAGCCATCCCTCCTTTGGCGTCTTGCTCCACCTTTGGTTTTGCGTAAGCCACAGTCACTTTGCTGCCATCTATCTCACAGTCTTCCATGGCTTCTTTGACAGCTTTGCAATTTTCTTCACTCTCAAACTCCACAAAACCAAACCTGAGAAAAATGAAGCAGACATTGTAAAGGAGACTTGAAGAACAGGCGACATCTTTACACTTTCGCCACAGTAAATGATCAATTTGATGCCACCCACCTCTTTGAAGCTCCGGTCTCTTTATCCAGAATGACTCTTGCAGTGACGGCTTCTTTGACGGCACTTTTCAGAGTCTCTGCAGTCGTCTTCTCAGAAAGGTTCTTTATTACCAGCGTTTTTAAATCCACTAAACAGAGAAAAAAACACAACTGTGCTATCACCAAATTCATAGCTTAGACCTGGTATTAAAATGCATCCTGAGTGATCCAATCACAGGTTCCAGACAGCTGGTCTGGAACACGTGACCAAAACGCCAAAACTTTAGAATCACTTGATTGTTGCAATTATTAATTTGACCTGATCAAGCAGCTTTATCTCCTATATCAGGCACTTTGTCAGTCATGCATCCATTCATAAACTAACAGCACAGCCGTCAGGAAGGAAAATTGTCCAAAGGACTCTTCTGCATGCGGACTGGACGAGCTGGGGATCAAACTACTGACTCTACAATTAATGGTCGACCCCCTCTACCTCCCCAGTCACAGCCATTGAATGTGCTTCATAAATATTGTTTTGCCGGCTCATGGACCAAGAGGAGTCTTTTTGTATAACTCTGGCATGTTTTCAGATATTTTATTAGTACAAACTCCCCTACTGTACTAAAAAGGAAAAATAAAATATAAATTAATTTAAAAAATACCTACAAAGAAAAAATATTTGATCCAGTAAAAGTAACAAGCTTTTTCAACAAAGTCTAGTCTGAAATGACATGGTAGATCTAACAGACTACCTGGCCGGTGAGAGGTTAGCTAAAACTCATTTATTAAAGCTGCATAGATTTGTGCAACTATAAACCTTCACCATAATTTAATTCATCATTTACTGCCATCTCCTTGATAAACCAGTTACCTGCTGTGCTGCTGCTTCGATCTCTGGCCCGACCTGCAGGCTTACCACCGGGAGGTCCAGCCATCCCTCCTTTGACGCTTTGCTCTCCCTTTGGTTTTGCGTAAGCCACAGTCACTTTGCTGCCATCTATCTCACAGCCTGTCATGGCTTCTTTGGCAGCTTTGCAATTTTCTTCACTCTCAAACTCCACAAAACCAAACCTGAGAAAAATGAAGCAGACATTGTAAAGGAGACTTGAAGAACAGGGGCATCTTTTCACTTTTGCCACAGTAAATGATCAACTAGATGCCACCCACCTCTTTGAAGCTCCGGTCTCTTTATTCAAAGTGACTCTTGCAGTGAGGGCTCCTTCGACGGCACTTTTCAGAGTCTCTGCAGTCGTCTTCTCAGAAAGGTTCTTTATTATCAGTGTTTTTAAATCCACTAAACAGAGAAAAACACAACTGAGTTTTTACCATTTTCATAACTCATACAAACTCAACCGCCCTGCTCATACCTTGTATTAACATGCGTCCTGAGCGATCTAATCACAGGTGGTCAGCACTAAGTACAGGACTGATAGCACCCAGAGACCTGATCACTCAGACCACATTGGGAGCTGGTCTGGAACGCATGTGACTACATTGTTTTCACCACCCACCCACCCCCACACAGCTGACTTACTCTGGCCAATTACAGTTTCACAATGAATCAAATATATTTGTACACTTCTCTTTGTCAATCCATTGATTTGTTTGAGGCCACTGTCACAATATCAAAACTGATCACAATGATTGATACTTTTCTTAAATTGCTAAAAATCTTTCTTCCCATCAGCACAAGATTCATTCAATGCCTCCTGACTCCTCTGTCTAGCTAGCTTGCGCGTGCCCCACACCCACACCCACACACTTTGGATAAAAACAACATCATTGGTCTTTGTGAACACAATGATATACATGTTTATTTGTATAGAGTAGGGAACTGAGATCCAATCACAAGGGGTCACAGGAGACACATTCAGGACTCATTGTAATGCCAGGTACGCTGTTCACTTGTGATCAGCTCTCTCAGGACAGAGGTTAATACCAGGTCTGAAGAGAACCAAAACTTTAGAATCACTTGATTGTTGCCATTATTAATTATCAAATTGACCTGATCAAGCAGCTTTATCTCCTATATCAGGCACTTTGTCAGTCATGCATCCATTCATAAACTAACAGCACAGCCGTCAGGGAGGAAAATTGTCCAAAGGACTCTTCTGCATGCGGACTGGACGAGCTGGGGATCAAACTACTGACTCACCAAATAATGGTCGACCCCCTCTACCTCCCCAGTCACAGCCATTGAATGGGCTTCATAAACATTGTTTTGCCTGCTCATGGACCGAGAGGATTCTTTTTGTATAACTCTGGCATGTTTTCTGAAATTGTATTAATATAAACTCCCCTACTTTACTAAAAGGAAAAAACTGTATAAATAAATTTTAAAAATACAGACAAAGAAAAAATATTTGATCCAGTAAAAGTGACGAACTTTCTCAACTAAGTCTTGTCCGACATGACATGGTAGATCCAATAGATTACCTAGTGGTGTGAGGGGTTAGCTAAACTTTATTTATTCAAGCTGCATTCATAGTATTTTTTGTCACGGCAGCACAACAGACTAAGATTACAAAATACACATATCATCACTTAGTTAAATTGAATTTCATGAAAAATGTCAATGTAACAATATAGATTTGTGCAGCTATAAACCTACACTGTAATTAAATTCATCATTTACTGCCATCTCCTTGATAAACCAGTTACCTCCTCTATCTCTGCCCCGACCTGCAGGCTGACCACCGGGATGTCCCGACAACAATCCTTTGGCGTCTTGCTCCACCTTTGGTTTTGTGTAAGCCACAGTCACTTTGCTGCCATCTATCTCACAGTCTTTCATGGCTTCTTTGGCAGCTTTGCAATTTTCTTCACTCTCAAACGCCACAAAACCAAACCTGAGAAAAATGAAGCAGACATTGTAAAGGAGACTTGAAGAACAGGCGACATCTTTACACTTTCGCCACAGTAAATGATCAACTTGATGCCACCCACATCTTTGAAGCTCCGGTCTCTTTATCCACAGCGACTCTTGCAGTGAGGGCTCCTTCGAAGGCACTTTTCAGAGTCTCCGCAGTCGTCTTCTCAGAAAGGTTCTTTATTATCAGTGTTTTTAAATCCGCTAAACAGAGAATAAAACACAACTCTGGTTTCAAGATTTTCATAACTTATACAAACTCAACGGCCCTGCTCAGACCTGGTATTAACATGCGTCCTGAGTGATCCAATCACAAGTGGTCAGCACTAAGTACAGGACTGATCACACCCAAATGTGTCCCGAGACCTGATCACATTGTTTTCACAGTGTGTGAAAAAACAAACAGTGTGAACACAAATGATAAACAAATAAACTTGTATATAGAGTAGGGAAGTGAGATCCAATCTCAAAGGGTCACAGGAGACACACTCAGGACTCATTTTAATGCCAGGTACGCTGTTCACTTGTGATCAGCTCTCTCAGGACAGATGTTCATACCAGGTCTGAAGAGAACCAAAATGACTGCAGAAACACTTGATTGTTGCCATTATTAAGGATCAAATTGACCTGATCAAGCAGCTTATGAGACGATTAACATACATGGATTTATCACGCATACCTTTTGTCTTATCTGAGTCCGCTCTCATTTCAAAGAATTGCACTCTGATTGTCCTCTTGAAGATGTTGACCTTTTGGGTGGATTTTAAGGCCTTTTCAGCTTCTGCCACGGTTGCGAACTCAACAAACGCATATCTGCAGAGAATTACAGATGTTTCTTGAGAATATTCAAACACTTTCTTCTTTGAAAAACAAAGGACAACGTGGGCCGGTGTACTTACCCCTTTGATTTGCCTTGGCTTTGAGGCATTTTGATGTCAATAGCTTTCTGGAATAATTTCTTGAGGGTTTTTTCTTTCAAGTCGTATGACATGTTGCTCACAAATAACGTGTTGTTTGGAGAAGCAACAGCTGCGAGAAATGAGAGATAACCTTTTTGTGAAAACTGAGTCCATATTTAATTAACTGATGTTCAGAACAAATCTAAATGAATTTAATTAGCTTTAGTATTATGTTAACGTTTCACAGTAGATTTGTAAACTGTCTAGAATTTACCTTTTGTGTTGCTTTTGGCGTCAGAAGCTTTGCTGACTTTAGTCACGTTTGTTTCTCCGACAAAGTCCACAATCAAAACTCGATCTTCGATCTTGACTCCTTGCATTTTCTTCTGTACATCCTTGGCAATGGCTGGATTTTTAAACTCCACAAAGGCAATCCTGTTGACAAATAAACAAATTTCATTTAGTAAACATTACCACAAAAGAGTATTAGAGCCATATTGAAGATTTTTTCCCCCCGAGAATGTCGTAATATTACGACATTTTAGGAATAAGCAGCAGGGGAACCTGTGCTCCCTGGAGTTTCACTCATTCTGGTTCCAAAATCCTGAATACCAATCTCAGTTTCTGGAGAAACTACAAAAACCTCTATGAATAACACACAGATACAACCAATAACCTCACAATAAACCAAACTTCTTCCAAATCTGTGCGATTCTTTCTTAAGAATACTCTTGTACAATCCTCCTGATACTAATGATACTGTGGTGCTGATGAGCCGAAAGATAATTTTAATATCTGTGAAACTTATTCTTGAGTATAACAATTTAACACTGATGACTGGCTGATCTTCTGATATTTGAACTCTAAAATGACTTGTGGCCTAAAACAATGACCTTATTCTCATGATATTACAACTTTACTCTCGTAAATTTCTGACTTTATTCTCGACATCTCCGATTTTTTTCCCTCAGTGGCCCTAATACTGCAGCATGAATTCTAAATATCAATACACATTTTTCTTGTGTTCTTAGAAACACCATTGTCCTTGCATTCCTGAATAGAAGGTTATTATGCACATTTGACACAATTGTAGAGGTTTTTAAAACTCTCACCCTTTGCTTGGTCCTTGAGCTCGATCAGGAAACCTGACGTTGATGGCGCTTTGGAAGATTTTCTGAATGTCTGCTTTTGTTGCAGTGAATGACAGGTTCTTCACGAACAAACATCGGGTATCTCTGGCAGCTGCAGACAGAGCAGTCCTCTTACATTAAATGTTTATGTTTTGTATTCCTGGATCACATCATAAATCACGATTGTTGCCTGTGGTTTTGGTTTGAACAGAGCCATAACCATTGCATCTTTATCTAGTGACAAGTGAAACATGATTTAAATTAATGTGTAATTGAACAATTCAAGGAGTTACCTTTTTTTTCCTCCGGTGTTGGCACTGTGACAGCACTTTTGACCTTTGCTTTGGCAATCCTCACTGGCTTCTCCAGGATAATCTCTCCGTTCAACGTCAAGGCTTTGGTCAGGTCCATCTCGGAGGCCAAATCTACATGTGCGTGTTTTCTACAGCAGAGGTGAGTTAATTTAGAATCTGTCAAATTCATCTACAATAGGTTTTCTGCTCAAATAACCTGAGAGTAAAAAACAAATACTCACTTGGACCGGTCTAATCTGATGTCTTGAAACAGAAGACTTTGTGTCATGAAGTAGTTTGCTAATGAATCTTTCACCTCTTCAAATGTTTTGGTGTTGTTCAGGTTGCCAACATAAAGACAAAAACCTACAACAACAAAGAGAGTGAAAATGTGATGACAGAACCTAAGAAACGTAGGGACTTGAATGAATTGAACAATTGGTCTCATTTTGAGTTCATACCGTCATTGATGATCTTTGTTTTCTTTGCTGGAGAAGTCTCAACGTTAGCTTGTGCCTTGCTTTTCCGTTTCCTTGTTTTCACTGTAACATATAGACAACAAGTTAGTTATTTGGTTACAAGATTGTTCACTAAAGCCATTTTAGACATGAACTCAAGAAGATGTCTGCAAAATTGCATCTGGACTTTGCCTTTCACAAATGACCAACGCAGCGGGAGATTGTCCGCTACTTAGAGCTTATATCACTCAGGACAGATTTTATTCCCAGGTCTGAACTACTTGAAGCAGAGGTTTTATCACTGACTAAGAAATGTTAACTGTCCTTACCTGTTTTCTCTTCAACAACCATCTGTTCATTTCCATTGGTTTCCTGTTGAATAGAGATGCTCTGTCCTTCAGGCTTCTCTGTCCCAGTTTCAGTTACTGTGGTTGTACTTTCATTCTCTCCAGTGGCAGTGTCCATTTGAGATTCTAAAGGGGAAACTTCATTACTGGTACCGCTCAGACCTGCACTCGGGCACATTGTTTATAGGACAATATAAGAACAATGTAAATACGTTGGAACCTCTAATTGTTGTGAATTCAGCCTGCCTTCTCCAGAAAAAACAGTTAACTATTTCGTAGAACTTGCTCAAGCTTCTAGAGAGTTTCATAATTTGAGGTTACCAGCAACTTGAATCAAAAAACATTTTCACTTGGGAAATAAATGAGTCATTACTTCTCGGTTGTGTAGACATTCAGGCTAAAAGGTTGTGTAGTCATTCAGGCTAAAAGGTTGTGTAGTCATTCAGGCTAAAAGGTTGTGTAATGCGTGGTTACAAATCTTGTGAGGTAATCAGACAATGCCTTGTCCTTTTCGAGTCTAACAAATCACAATGCTGTATTTTTTTCCAAATGAGTTATATTTTTAGTTTCAACATAAAGACCTGTATGCCAAACATTTCAGTGAAAGGTTTCCTAACTTGTAAAAAGCCTTACCACTCCCCTTCATCTCCTGGTCAGTCAGCTGATCACTTGGATTGCTTCTCTTTTCTGAATCATCACCCTCTCCTTCATTCGTCTTCTCCCAGGATACAGCCACAGTGGGTGTGCTTCCCTTTACTTCGATAACGCAGTCCATCTGAGCATCTGAACAGGTACGTACATTCATTCATTACTATCGTTCTTCAGAAATTCAGTCACACACCAAATAAGTGATGTATTTACAGCACCTTGTTCATCTTGGTTCTTCTCCTCCTGTTTCGTCTCTGTGCTCCCTGTGGCAGCACCCTCTTCTGTGACAACAGGTAGTTCACTTGAACAGACAGTCTTAGTCTGTTCTTCTGAAAATTCATACGAATTAAATCATTAATATAATTATTTGCTGACATTTTGAAAGTAAAGTCCAATCAGTCATGGTCACTGTACATTTTCTGTTATTTCAAAGGATTGACTTACCAGTGTTGGGCCCTTCTCCAACTTCATCTGTGACAACTTGACTTTGTCTTGTTTTGCGTCTCGGAGTCTGAAAGACACAAATACATTAATTACATAATGTAGGCGTGACGGTGAGTTCTTAGGAGAAGGGATTCAGCTTAAAATCCATTCCATTAGACAATTACGTTCCTAAATTTTCCATTTACGTTATATAATCACAGAAAGTGGAGATATTCATTGACTTGTCCCAGAAACCAAGGTCATGTCTCCAAAAGACGAGTGTTGTCTCACTAATCCAGAGTGATGTATAACAAAACCCGTAGAAATTCCAGAGGCTAAAACCAACTTTGTCCTAGAGGAATCCCAGAGACTCTTAGTGATCCAGATGTGTCAATTCAACCACGTTAAAAGACTTTAACCAGCCGAATTTCACAGTAAAACCTAATAACATCATTATAAGTTTTTACCCGCTTAAAACAAACTAGTTAACAATGTCGTACAGTTGCAGTTGAACCAGTTTGTGTTTACAGGCCGAAATCTGGTTTCAGCTAAGACTCTCACCAGCTAACTGCTAGCTAGTCAGTCTGCAGCTAATAGCACCAAACAACCGTTAGCTTCGAGCTAGTTACTTAATGCACGGTGACGCCTGGCTAATATGAAAAATAGTACATGTGCTGAAAAAAGCTTTTCTTACGTCTGTCTTCGCCATGATGTGCGTCGCGTTAACAAACAGTTAAAGTGGTAGCCGGTGTTCACACGTGTGTTCAGCTACAAACACCCACATGTGACTGGTTTGAAACGACGCACTGCGCATGAGTGGGATAGTACGGGTGCCGACAAGGACGGAAGTTGTCGTTTGGGCGATTCAACGAAAGGGAAATCCACAATAATAATAACAGAAAATAATGGCGAAAGAACGAACTGATCTTTAATGTATCATCACATACGAGGCAGGTACTGTTGTTATAGTGGAGTTTATTGTTTTAAAAGACGGTTAATTTAGTCCAAGCTACTTTCGCGCTCAGGTTTCACTATTATGCCAGCTAGCCAATGAGCTAGCCTGATGTGAACCGAGCCTCGACTGCAGGTGGCAGACCCCTTGCTTCAGCTCTGCGGCGGCAGTCCCGCGTAATGAGGCTTGTTTTTGAACAGATCTGACTCTCAACAGAACTGAACCTCGCTATGTTGATCACACCGCGTCTGTCCCACAGGAAACTCACTTTAGCGACGCATTGATCCGGACGCTTTGAGGAGGTGGGACTGCTACATGGACTGGGACTGGAGGGGGAAGCCTTGGTCCGAAGGTCAAGTTACAGCCTCAACGCAACATTCCCCCCGATGCAGATAAAGGTTTTTGTCAGGCTGACATGAGTCGCATGAGATGACGATGGACGTGGTGCGGCTGTTTTGAGGACTACTGCCCGGGACAGGATTCTTTCACCATGGGGACTCAGAGGAACGGTTTTAAGAAGGAACAGTTCATTTTGTCAGTGGACATCGGTACAACATCCATCAGGGGTCACGTCTATGACAAGGAGGCAAAGATCCGAGGATCATGCACCACCCAGGTCTTCTTCTTTACATCGCTCTGGCGTCCACACAACCCACTCTGTGTTATTCATTCATTGATTCTTATTCTGCACTAATGCTCTCTCCAGGTTGTTCCCTTGTTTCCAGAGGTTGGACATGTGGAGATGGACCCAGATGCTCTATGGAAAGGGTTCATCACTGTGGTCAAGGGAGCTGTGCAAGGTACAGTTGCATCTATACACAATCATATCAAGGGTTAGATGTGAATCTTGCATTCCTCAAACCTGACCATTCTACTGTTCACCAGACTCGTTTATTCCTCTCAGAAAGGTGTTTTTTTAACTCCATGCTTTTTTTTGGTGTCTGTATTCTGTGCTGTTGTTTTATCGAATTACATTATACCAAACGTGAAAGGTTGTTTTGCCCGGGATACATTAAAACATCCCTGTTATAATGGAAGAAAAGCACACAATAATCACTATGTGCAAGTTCCAGTTTCAAAACTGTTAGTGTGTGTGTGTGCGCGTGTGTGTCCGCGTGTGTGTCCGCTGCTATAGATGCAGGTGTGCAAATGCGCCAGATAGAAGCCCTTGGCATTTCATCTCAACGAAGCACCTTCACAACATGGGACAGGTAAAATGAAAAAAAAGAATCATATCACTAGTTTTAAGTTGTCTATATGTGATTTGTGCACAGACTTGAAAATAATCACTGTTGAACACTTTTGAACCTTCCTCTGTGGAGTTCTTTTCCATCCCGGTTTCATTTCAGCTTCATTTTTACTTCTTTTCATCTGACAGACAAACTGGAGTTCCCTATCATAACTTCATCAGCTGGCAGGACCAGAGGGCAGCGGACCTGGTAAGGTCCTGGAATAGATCCTGCACCATGAATGTGAGTCTTTGACTTTAGTATAGTGAATAAGAAATACAGCTAGAGAGGAGGGATGAAATAGTAGAACTTTAAAATTATTTGAAACCAGTTCCATCACAAAATATTGATTTGTTTTTTTTGTTTTTTTGTTTTCTCAAACAACCTCAGGCAATCCATGGTGTGATGAAGGTGCTGTATTTCCTTAGCAGGCAGAAGCGGTTACTTGCAGCAAGTCTTATTGTCTTCTCCCCTCAACATGTGACCTTTCGTCTAGTCTGGGTCCTGGCACATTACAAGCAGGTGAGTCAGTTCACCCATGAGTGCAGGCACATAAAATGATCCTAGAGCAGTGATAATGCAAACGGCTTGTTTAGTCAGTGCTACGTGTGTGCTGGTCTGATCCACTGTTTTTATTAAGTTTGCACTGTAAACCAAAGTCCCTAATAATGTGTCTCACCTGATACCAGAAGACTTCCATCCAACTAATTATTTTCCTTGTTGATTAACACAGCAATGATTGTTCTGATTAGTGAGACCGTTGTGTGAACTATAATGTATGTCCTATAATACGTTCTGAAGCTCAAGGTGGCAGCTCAAATTCCAAAGATCAATTTATAATGATACAAATCAGAGGACGCGTCAAATCTTCACATCTGAAAAGTTGGAACCAGAGAACATGTCACATTTAGTTTAAAAATGAATGACAGAAATAATTAATTTATCATCAAAATAATGGCAAATAATTTTCGACAAAGAGAACAAGTATAAATTGTTTCAGCTTTCAACTGCACCGCACTGTTGTTGCAAAGTTAGTCAAACAGACTGCTAGCACAATTAAAAGTTAAATGAATACTAATATATAATCGATGTATTGACCAATGCAAAATTCATATTTTCATCTTATTATGGGTGCCTAGTGGTGGCACCACTAGTTATGTTATTATACAGCATAGAACAGTAGAACCAGGCTGTGGGTTCATCTCTCTTCTCGGCCTCATCCTGTTTCCCTCTTCGTCCAGGTTCGTCAAGCGGTAACTGAAGGAAACTGCTGCTTTGGAACAATAGACACTTGGCTACTCTTCAAACTCACTAAAGGTGAGCTTGAGTCCACGTGTAAGCCATCTGTCTATAAGCTTAGTTTCTTTTTAAACACAGCACAGTAATATATATAATTTGTCCGGTGGATTACATTTACTTCAGTGTTAAACAGGATTGTAAGACCCAGGTTGAATGTTCTTTGTGTTTCCAATCCTATTGCGTCAGCGATGAAATTCCTCAGAAATGTTTCAGCCGACTCTCGTGAGAGAGGGTGAGCTGGAAAAATGTCCAAGAGCAGAAACAAATGTTTGTTTTTGATACATTCATTTGTGTCAACTTTTCTGTTTTAGGACATGTTCATGCCACAGATTATTCTAACGCCAGTTCAACAGGCATTTTCGACTCCTATCAGGTCTGGTGTATGTCACATTCTGATTCTCTCTGTGTGTATGGTGTGAGTTACTTTTTTTTCAATTCCCTGCATTGTGACTTTTTCTACAGATGTGTTGGAGTGGTTTTCTGTGCTCTCTTTTATCTCTGCCTCTCTCTATTTTGCCCAAAGTAGAAAACACAGGGTGAGTCAACAATCTCAACTTCCAGCTCACTGTACATTTCAAAGTTATTTAAACATTCAAATCATTTCAGCGTCACAGCAATGTTTGAAACTGTAAAATACTGAATCATAGCATAGAGACGTATAATTATGATTGCAAACCCATGGCCTCCAGTTGGGGGGGTTGACAGAGAGTGATGCTTTGTCTCTGGTCTCTCCTTCATGGTGCACCAGCCACAACTTTGGTTCCACAGACCAATCAATCTTCGGAGTGTCCATTCCAATCATGTCAATGGTGAGTTGTCAAAGTCTTGACATCAAACATGTTATCTGTGTGATTATGATTATAAAACCAATTACGTGCGACCTTCTGCATCTATGCCAGCGTGTCACTACCGTTATGTTGTAAAAAGGATATTAATCCCAGGAACTTAGTTAATCAGCAACTGGGAACATGAGGCTTTTATTCAGGTTCTCATTCAGTTGATGATGATTTAAAAATGTTAATTAGATACAATTAATATAAATATATGTGCTAAACATTACATTATGTTTATAGCTCCTTCATGGTAGAAATTAAAAATATACAAGACAGTGCATATAAAATAAAACAAGGAAGGAATGAATTGATAGAGAAGAGAAGTAAAACCAAGGACATAAGAATTGCACTATCCCATATCATACACCGTGTGAGTAATAAACTCAGTGTTGCTGCATTGAGACTAAACCTGCTTAGGAGTCAGTGTGTTTGCAACAAACTGTCGCTCTGCTGCAGATGGCGGACCAGCAGGCGGCCATGTTCGGAGAATGTTGCTTCGATGTTGGTGATGTGAAGATCACCATGGGAACAGGCACCTTCATGGACATCAACACTGGAAGCAAACCACATACATCTGTAGCAGGTAAATCAAAACACAGTAAGATGAGAGTTTCCATACTTATATATCCACATATGCAGGCACATTACAAACCGGTGTTTGTTCTCTGTAGGTCTGTATCCTCTGGTGGGATGGAAGATCGGCTCAGAGGTGGTTTACCTTGCAGAGGGCAATTCTGCAGACACAGGCACTGCCATCAAATGGGCACAGAATCTTGGTGAGCTGTATACACAATGAGCTGGGGGTGTTGGACAATATGACCTGACTAAGGAGCTCTGAGTACTGTCCTATTCATACTATACATCACCATACATAGTCACAGCAAGGAAAGGGCCATGGCTTCAACTGTTGATTAGACACGTATCTATTGGCCCAGACAAGCAAACCTAGTTTTGATCAGTTTTGCATTGCGTAGCGGAATATGTGTGTGTGGATGAGATAAGCAATCAAAAAGTTTCCTCTACGAAAGATTGGTGTATAACATTCAAGATTCAAGATTCAATATATGTAGTTACATACATTTTTTTAAACTGACCCCAAAAACCATGATTTGAACGTATACAATCTCATTTCGTGATACAGGACAACAGAACAGCGATACCCCAACCAGATGCCCCTGCTGCATGTGACAAAACACATTTTTATATTTCATATATTCTATTTGAAGTGTAGGGCAAGCTGTATGTTTAGGAAAAATTGCACATGACATATATTTTATTGTCTCACATGACTGGTTTGATCCCATCATGACTGAATGATCACGTCTGCAGTAAAAGTTGGTATGATTAGCTCAGGGTGGTTCATAACCATAAACTAAAAAAAATTAAAAGTATGAAGTGAACTGTGACTCAAAAATCCAGATCTAATCCGAACTGTGGATTTAGAGAATCATAACATTCAAATTATTTTTACATTCTTTAGAATGAAACCAAACTGTATTTTATGTAAAAACAAGCAGCATTTCTGACATAATTTATCTTCATCTTTTCATGTGCTCATTCACATGTATTGATGTTGTCTTTTAACAGTGCAAAACACAGGGACGCAACCCAAATATACAGACACTGAGCAGGTCCTCAGGTATTTGTGTGAAGGGTTCAAACCGTCATGGCTGTTTTCAGTTTTCAGGCTGCTCAGCACCAAATGACACACAAATTTAGCAACTAGCTGGAGAACATAGTGAAGAATGTAGCAGCTAAACAGCCGGATATATCCCTCAGGAGTGGGTGGGAACTAAAAACAGAGCAAACAGGGGACGAGATATTTGCCAAGGGGCCTGAAACATGACCCCAAGTGAAGGCTAATATTTCTCTGTGTCTGCAGGATGTTTAAATAAGCAACTGCATTTCCACATGTTGCGCTTAGCCACTTTAAAAGTTTATAATATGCTTGTGTTTTGTTTTCAGATTGTTCTGCTGCCCCCAGTGGACACAAATCTTATCATATAGCTTTTAAATCTATCGAAGTGTAGTAAATCGCTGAGTGAGTCAGTTAGTGACAGATGTAATGTGTGTGTTGTTACAGAGCTCTTCTCTGACGTCAAGGAGACCAGTGACATGGCTTACAGTGTCAGTGACTCTGATGGCGTGTGCTTCGTACCTTCCTTCAGTGGCCTGCAGGTAGACGTGTATTACATTACATTTCATTTAGCTGACGCTTTTATCCAAAGCGACTTACAATAAGTGCATTCAACCATGAGGGTACAAACCCAGAACAGCAAGAATCATGTAAGTACAATTAGCTTCAAAAAAGCCAAACTACAACGTGCAGTATATGTGCAACTAAACTTACATTTTTTTTTTTGAGGATGTTTATTAGACTGTCATCTTCTTAACCAAAGTGTAGTCAGAAGAGATGTGTTTTTAGCGTGTGGCGGAAGATGTGAAGACTTTCTGCTGTCCTGATGTCAATGGGGAGCTCGTTCCACCATTTGGGAGCCAGGACAGCAAACAGTCGTGATTATGTACAGGCTGGGGTGTGAGGTTTAACCATCTCCTGGATGTAGACTGGGCCCGATCCATTTGCAGCACGGTACGCAAGTACTAGTGTCTTGAAGCGGATGTGGACAGCCACTGGTAACCAGTGAAGCGAGCGGAGGAGCGGTGTAGTGTGAGAGAACTTAAGTAGGTTGAAAACCTAGCAGGCAGACCAGCCAGGAGGGAGTTGCAGTAGTCAGAAGTACAACACTTAAACAGATGATATAACAGTTTATTCACCCAAAGCAAAAACTTGTGTATGTATTGCAGCACATGTTAGTGCACATTGATTGACAATAATGATATTTAGCCATTCCATGCATGTGTGTCCAGTTTTGCCTTATTTTCCACTGTAACATGGTTGTGTGTCTCTTTTTTTTCTATGCCCTCCTTTGTGCACTGGCCTTTGTAAGTGTGTGTCCTTATGTTAACGGTTCATTTGCAAAGATATGATTACAAATCACTTCTGGTTGTTTAACCTAGAGCTACTGTTACATAGGGTAACCAAGTAGAACAAAGTTGATCTCTGGACAACATGTTTGTTGTCCAGAGACTGTTGAGTTACACTTTATTGCAAAAGATATGAGGTAATTGTTTACCTCTCCTTTGCGTCACATCTGTTTTTCACTCGACATGTTTATGTACGCACTCTATTTATTTAAGGCTCCTCTGAATGACCCTAAAGCCTGTGCCTCACTCATGGGCCTCAAACCTACAACCACAAAAAGCCATCTGGTCCGTGCCATACTGGAGTCTGTCGCCTTCAGGTTCGTCATTTTGAAGAGATTGTTTCTTTTTTAACTCCTGAATCATGATAATTCATGGTCTTCCTTATTTTTAATTCTTTGCAGAAACAAGCAGCTTTATGAGACGATGCTGAAAGAAACTCGGATTCCTATCACAAAGATCAGGTACACTGTGCATGTCAGTACGTATGGGATTATAGTAATGTGGGTTGGATCTGCTGGGGGAAAAGACGCCTTTAACTCACGTCTGGCCACTGCAGCTTACTGTGCAATATCTGATCGTAGGATGCAGGTTTTATCCAGTAGTCTGAATTTACCAGAGTGGACTCTTGTGTACTTTGCTTCTCCAGTTTTTATTGGCAATCCATTACATGTCTGCTTCATGTTTCTCTTGGACCCCTCCAGTAAAGTGAGCTGCAGTGTAACTTAGGGCCTTGTCTTTGGTTCCTTCCCTCTCAGGGTGGATGGTGGTGTTTCCGCCAATGACTTCGTCATGCAGCTGACTGCGGACCTGTTCGGCAGGAAGGTAGCAAGACGGCAACACCATGAGATGTCGTGTTTGGGGGCTGCTCTTGTCGCTGGGCTGGGAGCCGGTACGCAGAGACACATCCACACACAATATTTTCATTATGCTGTATTGGACTCATCGACTTAAGTGGTGTTCAGGGTTCTGCAGACTGAGTCCAGCAGTCAGTCTGTACTTGCTGTGGCTCAGTTACTGCAGGTCACTTTGACATTTTCAGAAAGAAAGCTACAGTCAGCAGCATTACCACAGGCCAAGCAAACAGCCCATTCCAAACAGGCAGGTTTAGAACAGGAACTCAGCTAGTGCTTATTAAATCCACAGTTTATTCATTTATATAAAATAGTCACTTAATACCAATACTGTACATGTTTAAAGGCTTTTAGGGGGCAAGTGTCCTCAGAGTTGTAAGTCTTTTAATTTACAGCAGCCAGCTGTGTGAAGTTGTGCGTCAAACAGTTCAAGCCTTCACTCTTTTCTTTCACAGCACTTTTCTCTAAAAATATTCCAACCCTTGGTCATGACACTGAGTTTCGTTTGAAAATCTGTGATCAAAAGTCCTATTTTTATTCTTGCTGACAATGGCAGAGGAAAGCAAATGAAAAGCTGATGTTTTGTTATGTAACCTGTTCTCTATTTAATTATTCACATTATGTAATTAGAGTGTTATACATTAGTAAGTGTTTATTCAAATCAAACAGACAAGAAGGATTTGTTCCTGTTGTTTTAAAACAGGACAGGAGCAAGTGGTCACGAATGCTAATGTGCTTGAGGAGCATTAGTTCATATTGGATCAGTGGACAATAGTGTTGAGTGATATCCAAAATATCCAATACCTTCTACTGTAAGTCATTGACTTCCTGTTCATTTGGGGGAATGAACTCATTTGCATCACTCACGTTGATAAATTCTAGGATTTCCTGGGTAATTTAAAAAAAGACTTTGCCTTCACGTTGTTTCCCTAAGTCTTCCTTTGTCCTCATCTGTCACTGCAGGTTACTGGAGGAGCCAGGGAGAGCTGAAGAAGCTGCATAGCACTGACAGGGTGTTCTTGCCTCAAGTGGTTCCCAAGGGAGGTGCTGACAGCCGGAATCGGGAGTACATCCCCGTCCTCCAGAGGTGGGAGAGAGCTCTCCGACGATCCATGAATTGGTACAACAAACCTTGACAGTGGAGATCCAGGGATGGACCACATTCAAAATCAGTTTGAATACCGATGGTCCAGAACTAACAACAATTAGCTGCATCCCTAAACTAGTCCCAGGGTCAATCTTTGTGTATCACAATCTGGTCCAGATGCCAAAAACTGACAACAGAGAAGCTGAAACGTCAGACACACTGATGTCATAGTATAGCACTGCAGGAGTGTGGAAAATGTCCACGTTACTATACTTGATTGTTTCACACTGTAGCAACATTTTCAGATGAATCCTCTTGTTGTTCTCGATCTCAGGTCACTGCAGCGTCTTCTTAGTATTTTATCCAGATTGAATCGTATTTGTTATAGTATTTTTCCACACGGGGGCGCTAATGACTGACTTTACAGCTTTGTAATTGATGGACTTGCCATAGCAACCACATGCCACATGTCAATAAGGAGCCGCAGATTAAAATAATTCATCTCAGATTCACACACGATCCTCTGCGGAGGAATAAAGACTGCACTTAGTCTTTCTGCTCTTCATACCTCAAGATTCAAAAGGCTCCACTTACAGAAAAAACAACAACAAACCCATTTTAGTATTTCCCTTTTTCTTAAACGTGGTATTTTCTTTATTATTTGAAGGTGTGAGTCTTGTTTAGAAACCCAAATTTGCATGTTGCCTTTCAGAAAGTAATATTGACATGAATTGAAGTGACCCATAACAGAAATAGGACATGCTCAAATTTGTACTAAGTGTTATTACTTGTCCATCCATGTTGTGTAGCCATTATTTCAGTTACTAGTGTGTTTTTTGTTGATTTGTTCCAGCCTTACGTATTTCTGTGCAGAGGGATAGCCGCGTTGATGTCATATGATAATGTTTTGACTCAAGTCTTTTACCTGACCTGACGAACTCTGATGACAGAGCTATCCGATCTAATCGTGTTACGATTGCCTGTACACAACGTGAACTGTGAAGCTCAGTCTAGAAAAGTTCTAAAATATAATTAACCTTTCTTAATGCTCTAACATGGTTCTTTGTACTTATCCTTGTTATGCAAAGTGACACTATGGAACAACCACATCAGATCAAAATGACATTTCAGGTCATCACATGTAAGATTATCTAAAACTTGAACATAAACTGCTGGGACATAACCAATAATTAATATATGTATCATATCTGTTACCTAATTACAGAACATTCCTGGTATCTTGTAAGGTGTAAAAGGGCTAGTATTAAAAACATGAATAATCAGCAGTGTCCTTGTGGTGATTTAAGCGTGTCGTGCCGACAGTACGTGTCACTGACACAGTGCGTGAACAGATGCTGCCTGAAGGGATTCACCTCCACATGGACTCAGGGGAAGTGCCGTTGTCTTGTGCCTGGGGAATTATCAGAAACGTAGGCTGTTAGATGAGTGTAGGGATTGTTTCCCATTGATGTGACTGACCTCACTGTGAGGGTTGCTATGGCAGCCTGCGGATGGAGTGACTGAGAACAAATGGGGTGTGTATTCCTGCTCATGGTGCTGGTATGGTGAAGGGGGCTGCTAATTGAGAGCACAGAAAGGGGGTTCTCCTAAACAATGGGAGGATTGTGCACTTGTTAACGCGTTTGAGGAACACCGCACACATCAATACTGTATAGCTTATTCTGCATCGAGGCGTCCATCCCCTGCACCCACACACTTCTCTGCACCACCTGTCAATCTCAGCGCTCTAACTCAAACAGGGGCCGTTTTTATTTTTTTTTGCCGGTGGGCTTGGCTCACGGTGGGGATGCCTGCACAGAGAAAAATGTTCTTGAGTGAGTGAGGCAGACTATAGGACTAACCCATGAATCAGTGCCGCCAGCTCTCACACTAATCAGTTAAATGCGTGTGTGTGTGTGTGTGTGTGTGTGTGTGTGTGTGTGTGTGTGTGTGTGTGTGTGTGTGTGTGTGTGTGTGTGTGTGTGTGTGTGTGTGTGTGTGTGTGTGTGTGTGTGTGTGTGTGTGTGTGTGTGTGTGTGTGTGTGTGCGTGCTGGTATTGTGCCTGGTGCTGCATCGTATGAGTAGTGGTGGGCCCTGCCTTGCAACAAATTCATTCCGACAGCAGGAACTAGATGCAGTGTGACCACTCCAAGCCCCCTCCCCCATATGAGCTGAACCCTGCACCAGGGTCATTATATAACTCCCCCCTCTCCCTTCTCTCTCTATGTGACACATTGGGATTGTTGGCTGCAGTGTCAGGGGGTTAGAAGTTAAGCTTTTGTCTTTTTTCATTCTATCAGTGTCTCATCCTCTCCCCCAACCCTGCTCCCTGGGTGTCTACTAACCCCTCTCTCAGTTTAGTTAACCTGTCAGTGCTACAACATGCGCGTGCACACATATTGCCAAAGCAGTACATCAATGTACATCACATGGCAGATGATACATTTGTCCTACAATTGGATGCTGATGGGGAAAAGGCTGCACTCTGTCCCACTCTGCGGTGAAGTGTTCTCTCTCTTAACTTTGACACATCTGTTTACAATCATGCACACTGTATGCTCTCTGTCTTTCTCTCACACACACATGCACACACGCACACATGCACACGCTCTCCAGTTTCAGTATTGCTCAATTGCCATAGCAACAAGGATTGGCAAATGCCCCAAATATCCATGCTCAGCCAGTCAGTCATAAATAGCATCATCTACTAGTATGTATAAGAACGTGTGTGTGTGTGTGTGTGTGTGTGTGTGTGTGTGTGTGTGTGTGTGTGTGTGTGTGTGTGTGTGTGTGTGTGTGTGTGTGTGTGTGTGTGTGTGTGCGCGTGCATGTGTAGACTTTTCTCAGAAGCGCATCCGCTGTGGACTCCAGCCTCTGTTGGATTGGTTACCGGTTTGGTGACTCAGTGCGCACGACTTGTACGCAGAAGAAGAGGGGGAGCGAACCCATAACAAATCACGAAGACTGTGATGTATAATACAGAAGCCATGGAGCAGCTTCTCTGCTGAGCGCCACGGACGCGCTTGGATGCATCAAATCCGCGTAAAGTGTCACTTCTCCGTTCTCGCGGTTGGAACGACCCCCGCATCCTGCCGACATGTTGGAGACTCCAGTTTGTTCCCCAATCACACGGTGGCCATTATAACATGAGTGACGATGAGGAGAAATAATGTGCGCTCTATTTATGGGTTCGTGTAGACGTCACTGACGTTCTCTCTCTCTCTCTCTCTCTCTCTCTCTCTCTCTCTCTCTCTCTCTCTCTCTCTCTCTCTCTCTCCTCACCTTCCCCTTCTCGTTTTTTTTTCCACCAGAGCATCTCTCTCCTTCTGCTCTCCCTCTTTTCTACACCGCCCACTCCTTCCCAACCATTGATCCAACCACTCACCGCCGCCTCGCCGGCCCCTTCGCCTCATCGCATCGCCCCGCTGCGCTTTTCTGCATTTTCTTTTTTTTTTAAAGGGCAGAAGAAACCGCACATTTGGACCAAATATATATATTAAAAAAGGGAAGACAGAGACGCAAAACAAAAACACCACCACCATGGCGACCACCGAGGATAAACCGGCTAACAAGGAGAACACGTCCAGCTGGAAGGACTCCATCTACAACCCGAGGACCGGGGAGCTGCTGGGACGCACGGCCAGCAGCTGGGGTAAGGATCCCCGTCACACTGCACCCAATCAGGGGATGAGCGGACTCTGCATTTGGTCCCTTTTTTAAAAAATCCATATCAAATCATTATAGAGGTGTTCCTCTTCAATCTCTATCTATGCATTTATATATATGTGCCTGTGTGTTAGTGTGTGCAATACAATGACTGCCATGTAGATAATGGATTAGCTGAGGGGCCATCACAGGCCTACATGAAGGTGTAAAGGAGAAGCCTCTACCAAGAGGCTCACCAAGATGTATGATGCTATGAAAGGTGTGTGTGCGTGCGTGTGTGTGTGTGCGCACCAGCCTCTGTTTAGTCAGAAATAACCAGGTGATGAGGATGATGATGATGATGATGATGAGCATCTTCTTATTAATATTTATCATTTGTATTAATAGGATTACCAGGGAAATCACATTCTCACGGTAGACCGCAGCTGATGATGAAACCCCCCATCATTACCTAATCATATGAGAAGAGAGTGCTCCAGCCTCCCCGAGCTGAATCCATAGCTGATACAGGCCACACATTTTTATGTAATGATCCCCCAGTAAATTCCAGAGCGAGGTAGAACCACAGCACCCTCCCTCCAGCTGCCAGCTCCTATAGGCTAGCACACGGGCTGTCAGGCTGCCTGGGCCCCTGTGCTGCTGTGCAGTAGGATGCTCCATTGCAGTTGCATGGCCGCCCACATTAGCATGCCTGTCAAGGTCAAATGGGATTCCCCTCTCTCCTCTTTCTCTCTCTTTCACGCACTAGGCAGGTGCATTGTGGGACACTGTTGAAGAGGAATGAGAGAGAGGGGGGGAGGGTTGTACAGCAAGAAGCTGAGGGGTCCATCCCTTCTTTTTGCCTGTCAACTTAGAGGGCATCCGTGCTGTGAGAGCCTGGATGGTGGTGAACCATTTTGACTCAGATCTTTCCATAGCTATGACCCCCTTTCTTTTTCCCCCTCCTCCTCTCCAGGATGGAGGAGGCAGCAGCTGCTCTGAGCGCTGCAGCATCTTCCCTCAAACTTACAGTGTTTTTTAAATGGAGCATCTCTTGCTGTGAATGCTGGCTCCACGTTTGTTAGCACTGAGCAGCATTTCCCCCCTTGTTCCAAAATGGTTCCTCTCAAAGGGATAGTACACTCAAATGACAGCTTTCTCCAGGCTGCAGCCGAGGAGCGGTAAAAGAACATCTGAAGGCATTTGTCCAAGCCTGTGTGAGGTTAAAGCTTGTAGTTAATAATACATGTCCCCTCTCTGCCTCCTTCCCTCGTTATGTCTAATTTCTCCTTCTTTTCTCCTTGTCTTTCTCTTATCTTCCTCCAGGCCTCATCCTGCTGTTCTACCTGGTTTTCTACTGTTTCTTGGCCGGCATGTTCGCCCTGACCATGTGGGTGATGCTGCTCACTCTGGATGACTATGTGCCAAAGTACAGAGACCGCGTCCCCACTCCAGGTTAGTGTGTCTGGACGGTCAGTGTATAGAGCTGGGGCTGTCAGGTACTGTAACTGGCAGCGTTTCTCTTTGAGCCATTCATTATTCATACTTGCACCAATGAGATGCTGTCACAATAATGTACTACATTACAGCTGCTTTTTGCATCGACCTGTTTTGAAGTCTGATCCTGTGAGATAACATGAGTGCAGCTGGACGGAGAATTGCTTGTGCATTAGTTTCTCTTGTTGGAATCACTTACAATGTTTACTTTACTTTACGTCTCTGTTGCAGGGCTGGTGATTCGACCCAACACTCTGGATATCGCATTCAACAAATCCGACCCGCAACAGTACTCTCAGTACGTCCAACACCTGGAGTCCTTCCTGCAAAGTAAGTGCAAGTCTCCCCCAAAACACGGATAAATAAACCCGGATAATAACATTAATTCCACTCTCCACACTATGCATCTCTATCTTTCTCTCAGGATATAACGAAACAGAGCAGGAGAAGAATGAGGAGTGCATTCAAGGACAACATTTTCTGCAGGACGACACTGAGGACATGACGAAGAAAGCTTGCCGCTTCAAGAGATCCTCCCTGAGTCTTTGCTCCGGCCTGTCTGACACCAACTTTGGATATTCTGAGGGAAAACCGTGCGTGCTGCTGAAAATGAACAGGGTAACGCGCACTTCCACTTTGACTGATACGTGCTTGTGGTCAGAAGCCTAAGAATTGTCTCACTTTATTACATTAATTTCTTTCAACCTTTTCCTCCTCTCTGCTTCCTTCAAATCCACATTGTTTTAGTCCCCAAAATAATACAAAAAAAAATGTAAGTTTGTTTTTCCCCCTAAAATTCTCTACTCTTCCTGTCTCCTTCATAGATCATTGGCCTGTTGCCGCGCGGGAAGCCTTACATCAGCTGCGCAATAAAAGTAAACCCGTTTGTCCTGACTATGCACGTGCCACTTGCTTGTATGTGTTTTGTTTTCCTTTTTTATTTCTCTCATACAAAAATCTCAAAGTCTCAATATTTTCTTTCTGTTCATCTTTCTTTCGTTTTTTCCTTCTTTTTTTGTTTGTGTTTTCTTGTGTGTGATTTCTTTCTGCATGCTGTCTCTGATGGCCTTAGGGTAAGAGACATACAGTATGTAAATGATGAGGATTAAGGCCAGTAGGGGTGTTAGCACATTTCATTATGTAACATCATGCAGGTGCCTCTTAACTCATCTCAGTGTCATTTTTCAAGTCGTTTTAATCTGCGTTATTTTCAGCCTCAAACGTCCTTTTCGCAGATTAAAGCAGAACACGACACGTTTTCCACGTAGTCGTTCAAACATCTTCAATAAACAGCAGAGTCATTGCTTTTCCTTTTTTTCCCCACGTCCTGTCTCATGTGTTCTTGCAAATATGATAATAATGCAACATAATGCATTTCTTTAAGGCCACACGCTTAAACAATTGTTCTCCTCCACAGAAAGACACTCCCGTACAGATGCATTATTTCCCCAGAGAAGGCCTTGTTGATCAGATGTACTTCCCCTACTACGGCAAGAAAGCTCACGTAAGTACTCATCCCCCAGTCCGATCATGTCGGCTTACGTCGACACGTTGACACATTATTGACAGACGGCCGCCTCTTTCCCCTGACGCAGGAGAGCTACGTTCAGCCCCTGGTGGCCGTGAAGCTGCTGCTCAACAAGGAGGACTACAACAAGGAGCTGACGGTGGAGTGCAAGATAGAGGGCTCCGACCTCAACAACAACGACGATAGGGATAAGTTCCTGGGTCGCGTCATCTTCAGGATCAAGGTGGTCGAGTAAGAGGACGGCCGGTAGAAGGGAAACCGGGTGCAGAGGCTGCCCATGTTTGATAAGGATTTATGTTTAAAGATTAAAAAGAACAAAAAAAAAACGAAAAGGAAGGAAGTGTCAGATGTGTCTCAAAGACTGCATGTTGGGATGGGGCCGAAGCGTTAAATGCAGATGGTTTTGGCTTCCGGTTGATACAGATTTATGGAATGTTGCTTTGCTGACATTTGTGACTCTTCTTTCCTTCACGATTCCTTGCTGACCTCCTCAAAGATTCCCAGAACAAGACACAGGCTCAGCTCCTCCCTATCCATCCATCCATCCATCCACCCATCCGTCCTTTCATACCTCCACCCGTTGCACTGCTCATCCTCCACTCAGTTTATTTTTTATTTTAGTATTGATGTGACTAGGTAACTTATTGCCATTGCAACCAAGCCATTTGGAGCTATTGTGTAGTTGCTGATACGACTTTCTTTTCAATGTTCTTTCGATTTTTTTCCTCCTGCCAGGAAAGGAGTATTGTTTTCATCTCTCCGACCTGTATGAGCGTCTGTATCATCGCTGACGTTGAGAGGATTTGGATCTTGCTGTATAGTGTATCTGAGAAAGTAGTGGGTTTCCGACACATCTCCAGAGTATTCACATTTTTCACATCACAAAGATTTCATAGGATCGTACCTTGATAATCAAGTATAGCCACTGTATCCCTGTATATTGAATTCCAATTACAAGAGTCCATTTCGACATATAAATACATTGTGATCCTGACCATAGTTAGGGAATTATAGATAGATCTTTGTGTTGTGGCCTCCGTTGCCACAACCCAGTCTCGTGCTGTCTGTCCGTCTGTCCGTCTGCATGTCCGTCTGTCCGTCTGCCTGTCTTCCTGTTTACTCACCTCTCCACTGCAATAGCCGACATGTGTGTGAGCCCTCCAGGACGGGATAGAGTTGTCTCGCTTCACCTCGCACGGTGCTGCGTTTTGTCGCTGATGACTGAGGCCACACTCACACACAAACACAAACACGCACACACACAGAAGGTACAGTGTTGAAATGCTCTTTAGGCGGAGAGGTGCTGGAGGAGGTTCACTGTAACTTTGTACTGTATATCTTTACGTGATCTGTATATCTCTCTGGGTCTCAAAGATTGTTTGTTAGTTTTCTCTCTTCTTCAGCCTGTTGATCTGATTGTCTGCCAATCTATTACTCTTCAATGTATATATATAATACACTATCATATTTACTTAATTCACACTGTATTTTTGTCACAAAACACAATGTCTGTGCACTGTAAAGAAATCATTTAAGCAAAGATTTACAGGAAATTATCTTATTCAAAGCTATGTTTACACAGTCTTAAAAGGAACCCGCATTTGAAAGAACAACTTGTAACATCTCTTCAGGGTGCCTTAAGACCCGATGAAATAAATTGTGGAATAAAAGTGATTTTGAAGAAAAATGTTTCTCCTTCTTCATTTCTTAACCAAGCTGTAGCTTTTTGACAATGGTGGAAATAGTATTCAGTCCCTCTAGTAATGTTTCAAACTCAAGAATCTAAAAATTAAAAAGTCTTGAATTCAAAATCATATTTATATAAAACTACAGAAGCATCACAAGATAAACTTGCATGAGATGATTTATGCGTTGGAGAAAATAAAAAACAGGAAGCAATCATCTTTTGGACTTTTCTGTTTTCTTTTACTCTGAAATGAATATGGGTGTAAAATGAGATTATCTAACACAAAAGAATTTGAATTGAAAGCATGTTGTTTAAAGTGAGGAGGAACCATGCAGGTTGAATGAGCAAACCTGCAGCCACACGAGGGCACCACAAACAAGCCACAGGGATTAAATGTGTGAGTGGCGCTGCCCGCAGGCCTGATAACAGTAAGTGTCTATCAAAAGAAGAGATAGGATCTTATTGGCTGAACCCCTTTCTTATGTTGTTAATGGTTCCAAACCACATCTTTAAGCTTGATTCAGCAGTTATGTCAGATGCTTTGACCCACATAGTCTTACTGCATTTTTCATTATTGAGAGGTTTTCTGAGCCATAAACTGCAGCCTAATCACTGTGTCAATAGTTTTAAACTATTGGTGGAGATCAGATTATATCACATCGGTATTAAAAGAAATCCGATCACACCTGTCTGCTCTAATTTGACTGCTCCTCCATCCATCCGGCTCCCACCGCCCCCTGAGGCAGCAGCTCTGCCCTTCACTGTGAACAGCAGTGTGTACCCGACTCCTGCTCTACGTGAGATAATCTCTTGGGGTTTAGCTGACCCAAGAATCCACCTTAGTGCCTCCTAAGCTCTTACTGTCCTTGAGTTTGAAGGCTATAAACAAGTGGTGTCTGAGACAAAGGAAAATAAATATTTTCATCTGTCTGTTCAAAAAGTGGGCAAAAATATGCTGTAAATGTTGTAAATGTAATAGTACCTAAATTCCGAGCTGGAAAAGGACCCTTGTGAGCGTATCCTCTATAATTACGTTGCAACGATTTGCTAGACTCCATCGGTAGGTTCGGTTTCCCCGAATTTTAGGCACTTACATGCAACATTACAATTGTCTTTTAATTTCTTCCATACAGTAAATAATTAGCCCAGCTCTGTAGCTGCCGATTTTTCCTCAGATCCTTCACTTGGCAGTAACACTGCAGAACCTGAGGGCCTCCGAAGCTGATTTAAGAAAAGAGGACTCAAGGATAACACTGGTTATCGCCTTATCAGCTAAGAGTTGAACTTGCCAATTTGTGGCGGCCTGGAGCACAGCCTGGCTATAGTCAGCACCCTGCAAGGGATTAATGCAGCTGATATCTTTAGGTTTTACTCCAAGATTTGTCAGCAGCACTTTCCTCCGTATAATAATACAACCATGTGTAATAGGGACATTTGCAAGACCCCAGCGAATAAAACCGAAACATTCATGACCACAGAAAAGAAACAGGTTTTAAAAGAAATATTTTAATTTATTCAAACGATTGAAGATTCAAGGAAATTCCTGCTTTACAATCTGACATTTCTATCGTAGCAATTCCTCTGATGTTATATTTACAAGTACATGTATCATATATGTTTATATTGTATTAACATAAACTGTAAAAACTCAACTCTTGAAATTTAAAAACAATTAATTACCCTGAGACAAGTAAACAAGAATAAAAATGATTTTCATTTTGAACTACCCCAAGTCTCTAAAAAGTAAATTCAGCTTCACAACCACAGCAGTGGATTCTTTTATTTTTTTTTATTTTTTCTCAGAATCTGGCTAGTTTGAGTTATTTATACTCATCTCAAACTAAGAAAAAAAGCCCTGAAATATCAGTGTTTCAGGGCCGTGAACGGGGGCATCCTGCACATTTCTGGTACAGGAACTTACTGTCCAATTCCTCTAAGTCTTCCACATCTTCCACATGCAGCAGTGACCTGCTGTTTCTGCTCTCCTTTCTCTCCCAGCATCCCGGGGCTACACAGTTTCCACTTCCTCACCGAGCTGAGCCTCATAGCACCGACAGTAGAGGGACTCGGTGAAAAGGGGGGTTCAGTATTTTTCATTTCCTTTTAAAACAAATCCTACTTTTAATACTTACATCTTCTTCTTTATCTCTGTGCATAGATAAATATATTTCTTTATATACAATACAAACAGTTGCAACCATTTTTTTCATAGATTTTTATAAAACTAAAATGTCGAACCAAGGGAAAAAATCACCTGGATGTAAATGCAGTGATCGGCCTTAATTAGAAGGTTTAATATCACCACATATAAAATGAAAGGTGAGAACTATTTCTGCCATGTGAGGTTAAAAAGCACTTTTTGTAGTAGAAACAGTGAGACCTTGTGATTGTATCAATAAAGGGCAGGGGAGGGAGGGAGAGTGCTAAAAAATACTATAAAATTTACACAGTCCACTAGAAGATACTCAAACTGAGCAGTTTCATAGAGGACTTGTGCTTGTTCCAATTTGTTTAAAGATTAGTGCTGAATGCATCAGCATTGCTTATCGTTCTATTGCAAATACTTTTAGCTTGGATTTGTAGAGTTTCTTCATAAAGTTATATCGTATTTACTATGGTATTTCTGGCACCAAGGCCTTTATCTTACTCCTCTAACACTAGTATTCTTTATCAACAGGTTCCAAACTTACGTTTTTTGGAGTCTACATCATTAGAACTGCAAGAGAAGCTGTGAACCAGAAAGAAAATGCTCAAAATACATCATCACATGTTCCATGTTTTACTGGACCTCACCCTGAAAGCAGTAGATCTCTAAACCATGAGCATACATTCAAGTCAGGGACGTTTTTCTAAACGACGCTGGCGCTCGCATGTTTCATGAAACAGGATCCTGCAATATTAGTGAGAGAACAAACAAAATATAGAGCGTTATGACTGGCATGTGATACATCAAACACGTGGTTGTTGCTGCTCACAGCAATATACATGTGCCAGACTTCTTCTCGTCATCTACATCTCCTCCACCCTCTTTCCTGTTGGGATCACTGAGCTCATCAAATAGTCCAGTGTCAATCATTTCCTGCTGCCACGGGATGGGCACAGCGCCAGTGCTAAACTCCTTGAAGAATTTGTCGTCCTTGGTGTCAAACTCAATGCCCTTGATCTCCGAGAACTCTGCAATGTCGCCGGTGTCCTTGGCGTAGACGACGTTGGGCTTGGGTACCCAAGGAGGATCCACCAGCCCGGCCTCCAGGCGGGGGAAGTTGATGGCCTTGAACCAGTTGTGCTTCCTGGGATCCTCCAGGTTGTTCCTAAAGAGAAGCAAAAAAAAAAGTCTTCTCTGTCAGATTTTCAAGATTGCGATGTCGGATTTTATGAAAGAAGAACAAAGTCGTGCAAAACTTTGGTTACAGTTGAGGTAAAGGGTTTCTCAACAGTTCATTTCCACTAAGCTTTCCTATACAACCATATTATACGTGGACGTGACCTTTTTGAGAAATTAACTACAAAAGAAGAATTTAATTTCACTAAGCCATTGTGAACAGCCATTAACACTATGTTTCTTGCTAAAGGCTATACAGAATACAAGACCCTCTTACTTCACGCCCAGGCGCTCTTCGATTTTCTTCTTCAGGAACTGCTGGATGATGTCCTTGGTGGTGGCGTCAAAGCACTTGTGCTCCCACTTTGGCTCCTCATTGAGGATGCGACGCTGCACCTCCTCCTTCTCCACCTTCTCCTTCTTGGCCTCGGCGCCTTTGAAAGGTGTGTAGCCGGCCACCATCTCATAGATACTGCAGCCCAGGGCCCACCAGTCCACTGACGTCCTGTACGGGGTTTTGTTCAGGAGCTCAGGGGCCATGTATGCTCCAGTGCCAGCCTGAGGAAGGGAGAGGCGGTCAGGAGGGAAGACTGGAAATAGGGTTCACCTATAAATGCCGTTATAGTACATTTGAAGATGCTTGAATGCATAGTGTTGTGTGTATGTTTAGACGATTTCAGATTCTCCGTGCAGGATAAGGAAATTAACAGATTTATGTATAGTTCAGAAACACGAGCAATGCAAACAGTGCAAAACTTAGTTCCTGTAAAGACATAGAGAACGGAGAGAGGGACTTGTGGAACAATAGACTTTTAAAGAACAACATTTGAACTAAATGTGTTGCCTGGTTTACAAGAAACCTTAATCTAGTTTTCGCCATCTTCACCTTTCCCTCTCTGGGCAACTCTGTCCCGGCTCCTCTGCACCCCTCCCCCCGTGGCTCCCTGCATCTCCCTGTACGACCTCATCCGCAGCCTCGGAGCAGGAGCTTAATCTTAATGCTAAGCCTACTACCTGTCAAGAGTCATATGTGTCTACACGCTGACAGAGCTGTCCAGCCTCCTGCATAAAGACCGTCCATTTCTGGATGTGATCGCCACCAGCAGAATTACACAACAGCCAAAACATGAACAATGCACACACATGCTGTGAACAGGCATAGAGCCTGGATCTTAATCTGGCAGGGACCCTGTTTCAAAAATCGTTTTCAGGTGAGATTGGTGCCGGTGAGGCGATATATAAACAGTAGCTATCATAAGAACTGTAGGATGCATTGTCCTTTTATAGCCAATTTGCTATAAGATATTTAGTCTCTGCTACTGTTATACTGATATAAAGTATGGTGTGATACGGCTTGGCCAAGGATGTGACTGGACCAGCCGCCCTGACTGATTAGTGAAGGTATGATAGTACAACTCCATTGACCAAACTTAAGCTTAAAGGCTACTAAAAGGTTTGCATGCAAAACCTTTTAGTCTATGAAAAATCTATTATACGTTTGCGTTATCACAAACGTCTTCCATATGTGTTGTGTGTGTGTGTGTGTGTGTGTGTGTGTGTGTGTGTGTGTGTGTGTTGGTAAACTTATAAAGAAAAACTTACTAACAAAGAAAGAAACTGCACTCTCTGGTTACTCAAGTGTTTTCATGTACGACCGCACGATAAAGTTATAACAAGAGTTAATCCGATCTTGGTTCATGCGAAGGGACCCATCTGTAGATATTTTTCAGCTGGGTTGAAGTGACCTTGTTTGCAAACTACCATGTCTAAACATACTCAGTGTAGGTTTTTTACCTGGATCTGACCATCTAGTCGGGGACAGACTTGTGTAATGCTCACTAAGAGGATTTGGGGACCAAAGCCAGCCTTGCCTA
The DNA here is from genome assembly GCF_022539355.2 of Hippoglossus stenolepis. NCBI lineage: Eukaryota > Metazoa > Chordata > Actinopteri > Pleuronectiformes > Pleuronectidae > Hippoglossus > Hippoglossus stenolepis. Next base: position 9,260,362 of record NC_061493.1, read on the forward strand.
TAGAAGGTTAGCCCAGTCACTTTGGCTGGCTGAGGAGCATCAGTGTACTGGATAATGAGCTTACTGGACCTTCATAGAGCTAAGAGCTTACTCTTTGATGCCACAAGGCCTAAGGAGACCCTGCAGCAAACTTTCTATCTTTTTTCAGGTCATCCATAGGTTAGCACAGGTATGTGATGTAATGTTTGAAGATAATGTTGCATAGATTAGGCAGGCGGATTTTAAAAGGTTGTGGCCATCCACCGTGTTTGTTCATTATTAAAGCAGTGTTTGACCTGAGTGTCTACCACAATGCACTGTCACAGTGATAATGACTTGTGCTTTGCAAATTGTCATGTAACCTGCAGTTAGATGCAAGAACACCCTTGTGTAGCCAGTGTGGTTTCACATTAAACTGAACTCACTATTTTTCTCAAGGCAAGAAGAAGAATTACAGGGTTTGTGAAGAATTGTGGGAAGAAACTTCCGTACAACATTCTCCAGGTAACACCTTCACAAAACTAACAAAATCTGTGCCTCCAAGTCACTGACAGAAATGTTCATACACTTATCGAAACGCTTTATCAAACACTGGACCTCTGAGTTCTGTAACAGAGCCCCTACATAGGTCCGTAGCCTATAAATGGCCATCGTATAATCTGACTGCTAAAGGATCAAATGAGTTATATAATGGATTCAGAGACTCTCATTGCACAGATCTTTAAGCTTTCCAGTAATCCCTGTCCGGATTTAAAGCAAAAACCCCCAACAAGATTGACAACCTGTCCAAGAACCTGAGTTCAGGTTTTAGCCTTAGCCTCATTCTGCTGATAAATTAACAAAGACAGGAACCAGTGGTCTCTGGGCTCGTGGTCTTCTGTTCTGTTGCAGATTGTGTGTGGATGTTTGTGGTCTTAAACGTAGTCCAAGCATACAGATGATGACTTGACTAAAATATTTCAGTTGCACAGAATTGGGGTTGATTTTATTTGCCCATTGGTGTATTGTACAAGTCTAACAAGGATCCAATTAATCATCGCGGTTATTACCCAGCTAGGTGTTCTCATCTTAACAGCACCCCAATGGTTTGAGAGTGCAACTTGGTGTACTCAGTGCACCCGTTTGTTGTCTTTCAAAAGCCATTTGATTGTCGTGGGCGCATCTACTCACCATCTGAGTGACTGTCTTCCCTGGAACAATCTCAATGGCCAGACCCAAATCTGAAAGTCGGCACTGGCCTAGGCTGTCCAGCAACACGTTCTCCGGCTTCATATCACGATAAACGATATCCATGTCGTGCAGATGCAGAATGCCGGTGGTGATCTGCGCTGTGTAGTGGATGATGCGCTTCATCTCGATGCCCTTGTCTACACCCTTGCCATCATAGCCTATGTTGTAAATGTGGTACTTGAGGTCTCCTCCATTCATCAGGGTCATGACAAGGCACAGGTGGGTCTTGCTGTCGTAAGCGTAGGCCAAGTTGACCAGAAACAGACTGTTAACCTTCTCCAAGATCTTCTTCTCTAGCAGGGCCATCTTCTCGCCATTCTTCTTCTTCAGTCGCCTTTTACACAGCTTCTTGCAGGCGTACATCTGGCCTGTGTTCTTCACCTGTACAGCGCATACCTTGAGGAAGACAAATTTGAAAGTATTTTTTACTGCCACTGTACAAGCTGTTCTCCTTATTGATTGATTAGAATCAATCCCACCACGCATGGTACCAGAGTGACATGCTGACCGTAACCATTGCACAACACTGATCAGTAGTGACTACTACTCATGCTCCGTTTGAAACAGTGATTGGAATGAACATTTCTCTTAGGGAAACTTTAAAAAATAAAAAAGGATCTTCAGTATTACGGCAGTAAAATAAATTTGCCCGATACTCTAAATCCTCAATCTACTATGTCATCACATCTTTTAATATTGATATATTCAGATATCAAAAAAGCAATCATGTGGTTTGTATAACTTTGAACCACTGTACATGAGTGTTTCTCCTAAAGAAAACAGTATTGTACAATCACAATAGATTTAGACAACAGCAAAACAGTAATTTTCAACTTCTTACATAGCATTTATGACACAAGTTGTACAAGTTCTTCTCGGTTGTACACGTAGGCTTTTTGCTAAGAGCTTGACGGAGTGAAGGGGTTCCCTTAAGGGTTGATTGTAGGTCCTCCGTTTTTTTACAATTCATATCAGAAATCTTTAAAAATATTAACAGAGATTACACAATCTTATATGCATCTGACTTGTTCAGCTTGATATATCTCATTCACAGGAACACTGCTTCTAGAGCTTGCAATTTACATAGTTACCTGAAGAGAAATTTTGACTTTTTCATTTGTCCACATAAAGTTCATCATTTAAAACAGAACCATTAAACAAAGTTTCCGGGGTTTTTTTCTCTCGATTTTATATTCGCTAGGTAGGTTGTGCCTGTATACCAGATATCTTCATGGTCACCTTGAGACAAGGTAAATCCTCACGTATGCAACGTTGGACCACTTGTGCTATACTATCCTTTTGTAACGCACCTACGTTCCTACTTCAGGTTTTTCCAAAGACACTGACACTGCACAACTGTGATTTGCTCAACTAGAGCTCTATCATTACAATTTCAAAAGATACTGAATGCATATTATCTTGCAATTTTAGCTTATGTTTTAAAAAATATAGATGTAATACACATTTTTTTTAATTGATTACGCCATCTTACCTGAGGAGACTCATTCAACCAAGGTTTATAGATTTTAAAGATAATTCATTTGCCATAACACATATTTCTACATATTGAATAAAATGTTTGCATGCTTACCTCTCCAAAGCCTCCTTTTCCCAGAGTCCTGAACTCATAGAAGTATTTGTCACTGATGGGCTGTTTCTCATACTCTTTCCATTGGAGGAATTTATCAAAGAATGGACTGGCTTGGTAAGTTGAGAAGGGTTTGTCCTTCAGAAATTCTCTTACACCATCCTGGACTTTGCCTTTCATCACCTCCTCAAAGTTGGCATCTGTCACAGACTTGCATTTGTCAGCAATCTCCCCGGTAAGAAATGAGAGGTAGGTCTTGGAATCAGTCTTGCAAAACTTCTTGATGATGTTTTGGCGTGCCTTTTCCTTGACTGCACCTTCAGCCAGGTCCCAGTCATACAGCTCATCCAGGAAATCAGCAGCAAGCTTGAACTCAGCGTTACTTGAAAGGAACTCACGGAAATACTTTTTGCCAATAGGCTGCCTTTCGCAAAGCAACGTAAAGTCCTTCTCAATGGCGGCTCTTACTGTTGCACATTGCTCAGTCTTGGGGAGAGCTAAGCTGCGGCGCCGCTTTCTCATCTCCTTGTCATCACCACCCTGGGCTTTTAGGTAGGCCGTGTTAGCCACCAGGTTATCCAGTCCCCCCATGTCACACATCTTGGCGGCTGTATGTGGTCTGTCCCCCCTCAGAAACTGGAATCTTCAGTGGCTCCCCAGGGATACCCTCTTTCAATCGACGTGGCTTCTTTCAGAATCTGTGTGTCTGTGTGAGAGTGCAATTCTCTCTGAAGCCAGCGTGCAAATGAGCTCCTTCGCCCAACCTACCTGCAAACCTAAGACACACTGACACACCCAGTAATTACTCATTTAGAATTAAATACCAGGGAGGGATTTTGGCTTAAGGATCTTTGTGTGGCCTATTCGAGGATGCTGTGCACGTAAAGGGAATCATAAGCGGGCTCTATCCTAAGAGGCTTTGTAGCCCTCTATATTTGTTCATGGTGTTCAGTAGTCTCCATCAGTGGTCCAATGTCTTGTTAGCTATGCATTTCATGGTGAGATGAAGCAAAAGTAAAAGAGGCTGAAGATGCCCTGGAAATAGCATGAGGCCTTTCAAAATAACTGTCATTGTACTTTCTGGAGAAAGTCTCTACATTTGATTCGATAACATATGGATATAAATGTTTATTTGGAGCCTTGAGCAGAATAAAGATGACCTTAATTGAAGAAGTCATTATAGAGATTCATGGCTCTAGGACATGGCTGTATAAGCTCATGCATCCTCATGTCCCTCTCTGTCCTGCTCCCAGTCTCAACAGAGCAGCTACTTCAGAGAGCTTACTCATCCCCTGTCTGCTTCGCTCTCTGACCTCACACTGTTTCATTGACCACACCTTTACAATGACAGCAACTTTGAACATTTTAGAAAATCTGCTGAACATTACAGAGCATTATTACCTCCACCAAGGAGGTCATAACAGACATTAGTCTGTCTGTTAGCAGGACTACGCAAAAAACGACACACATTCTTGAAACTTGGTGGAAGGGTTGGAACGGGCCATGGAAGACCCCATTCAATTTTGGGGTTGAGGATTTGATTAGGGGGTGGATACACTTTTTTAAACATTGCCAGATTGGGCAGAGGGATGTCTGCTATGTTCTACTGTGACAAAGTTTACTTGTCATGTTAGGACTATCATTACAAGTATGTAAATACTAATCCAGATGAATACAGATAAGATATGTCAAACTCAAATGTTCTCCTCAGGGAATTTCAAAATGTTGTATTTATAATATAATCCAAAATACTGATTAACACGCCATTAAACAGCAATTTTACATCGAGTCTCCGTTTAATAGAGATGTGGATAACAGCTTTCTACACTTACACACGTCTGCTATATGTTTTTGATTTGGAGAAGTAATGCATTCATGTCTATGGAGAAACATTAGGTGCCCAGTGGGACGCTGTAAGGAATATCAGTAATAACAGAGTAAGTGCTTGGTGAGTATGAGATCACAATAGTTGCTTTCTTTACCATCAATTAATTTTTGCTCCATTTATCCACTAAGCAACAACACAAAATAAAAATAAAATTTGAACACAAGTTTTTTCCCAAATTCCCACACTACATATATTTCATGTAACAAGCAACAATGTAGCATTGGTTATGAAAATCACGAGTCACCACAGACACTCAGGGGATCAGATCATTGTGGGAGCAAAGCTTGTTTCTAAGGGTTTTATGATAAACAGCCTGAGGACAGAACTGGGACAGAACTGAAGACCTGTGATGCAGCTGGTAACTAACAGCGATGCGATGCCACACACACACACACACACACACACACACACACACACACACACACACACACACACACGAGAGGAAACCCAAAACTTTTCAGACAAACACCAGTGTGTTACATTTCCTTGTATGTGAATCCGCTGTCTCCTTTTATTACAGCTGCATTAGCTGCTGCAGCACATTTCTCACACCAGACGGGCCGTCATCATTTTTTACTTGTGTAATATGATGAATTGGTACTTTCTTTCCCCCATTGTTGCTGTTGGCGGCCACCCTACGCCACAACTATGGTGATGTGGGCTAATTCAGTGCGATTAACCTCAGATAATATTAGCTAATCCTCTCTCAAATGGTCTCAAGCCGTCAGCGCCCTGCAGTAGATCAGGGGCTTTGCTGGCCGTCAGAGAGCTCCAGACTCAGCCCTTTGACTTACAAATGCCCACGCTGACGCCCACACATGGAGCAAAAAAGATGGACGTGGGCAAAAGGTTGAAAATAAAAAGGAATGAAATAAACACAGCAATCAGTGAAATTATTTATAATTATTTCCCTCAGCTAAATTTAGATTTTAGTTGGATTTGTGCCAAGAGTAAAAGTGAAAAACAGCAAATGGTTAAATTGTAGGAAAGGAAGAAGGGACATAAGAGCAGTGAACAAGGACCTTTACCACAGATAAGGAGAGAGGCATCTTGATATACCTTGTGTAAAGAGACCTGCCGTAAATGTAAAATCCATCTTGTAAATGGATCAAAGTGTCAGTAAAGTGCAGAAGCCTCGTGACTGGATAAAAATAGGCCACAGGCTTCATCTTTACCGGGTCAGGAGAGTCAGAGGTGAACGGAGAACTCACACATCACTCTATGAGTTTCGCTTTTTACGCTACACTGGATCCCTGCAGAGCACTGGGACTGGCATCAAGGGTCCATCACAAATTAATGCATTCATTCAAGAAAAATGTATGTAGGGCACCAGCTTTTTAAAAAACTTGTAAAAAATGGAGTTATTATATAAATTAGAGATATTGAGAAATTGAGCAGAGGTGCATGCATACATACAAACACAAGAGCAACTGGTGTTCTTCTACGTCCCTGCTGTGATTCAGACGTATGATCTTTTCTGATTTTAGATGTTTTGCTCTTTGAGCTTCCTGCTCCTTCAACCTTGGGAGGATTACGCTGGACTGAGGAGGGAGTAAAGGTTAAGATGAACAGAGCATATCCTATTTTCCACATGGCCCACTACATGGTCTTTACGTGGGCTGACTATATCCTCTTATGGTCCCCCTTAAAGCTTTCCACAAGAAGAGGCAGTAGACGGAACATATTTACAGCAGAGCAGTGGGCAACGGTTACAAATCACTAGTGCAGAGAGTAAAAGGCTCCATTATGGAAATGTGTCTGTGGTCTTTCTCAATCATAATGATGTCATGTCAAATGAGGTTAACCAGGAAATTAAGTGACCACACACATTAATACAACACAACCACATGCACGGTAAAGGGTTGGATGCAAGCAGCGGGAGCACTGAAATGCTCCACGTTTAAGTAGCACTATATTTTACCAGGGTTTCTGCAGGTTTAGTTAAATTTTTGATTTTTTAATACCCTTTTTTAGGCCCTAATCAATAAAATTAGATATCAAGGAATATCAGAGTCATAGAATTACTCACATTTCCCAATAACTGAAGATAGAGTGAAGCAGCCGAGTAGAGAATTACCCTGGAAACACCACATTATCTTTAAAACCACAGGCAGAGACAATAGGAATCCATAGTCTGTCCCACAGCCGAGCTGAGAGCAGTCGTCAGTTCCACATTGGTCTAGGAGACAGTTCACTTCAAAAAACTAATTTTAAAGGACAACAGGTAGCTTTAAAGGCTTAAATAATGAAGACCTGCCTAAAAGTACATAATATTTAAACACTTTTCCAGACTTTTAAGACCCTTTGATGAAAAGGTGTCTTGTTGTGATTACTTCTCATAAAGAGGACTTACTCCACACACAACATGAGAATGAAGCAGACCAGGTGCTGAAGTGAAACCAGAGGAGTGTCAGCGGAGATAACGGCTTCAAAGTTCTTGTAGGTCAAAAAGGTCAGTGACTGACTGTTTTATTTGGTCTGAGGTGAAAATGCTCTGGACCCTGCTGTGAAGAGAGGAAACGAACTCTGAACAGAGCTGGAGCACGACGACCCAAATGTGTAGCGAGTGTTTGCAAGGAAATAACCCCGCTGCTAAAACTGTCTCAAGCATCGAAGTTTAAGTAACAAGTGCAGGGATATTATGTCAGAATCCAGTTTGATTTGTCTTTAATCAAACTGTCTTAAATTAAAAAAACTTGACGGCGACACTTGGCATATCTGCCAGCATACAGAGCATTTACCAGCATAGAGCAAAGCAATACAAGAGTCAGGCTAGTGATGATGTCAGTCTGAGCTCAGCACAGGATGGACCATTAGCACTAGCAGCTTGTGCCCCCTAGGGGACTGTTTATGTTTCTATGTGCACTACACTCATAATCCCATCAAATCTCACTCACATTATCTGTGTCCTCCAGGAATCCAAACCCTGATGTAACGGTAATTGACGGATGATAAATGCCAGAAATGCCTCTGAAACTGTGCTCGTCATTACTTTATATTTTAAATACACCTTTTATGGCCCTGTAAAGCACTTTGTGACTCTTGTATGTGAAAACAGCAATAACAATAAACTTTACTTACTTCTATTCTGTTAGTGATTGTGTCTTAATGTTATTACAGCTGCATTAACAGTCCTGATTATTTAAAAACATTTTATTCACCCATGTTTGGGGTTTTGTAACTTTATAACTACAATCATTAGCAGTACTTCACGTTTGTAAAAATGTTATAATGTACAGCCAAAGCTAAGTATATGTTAGAAGCTGTTAGAACAGATTCAAAGGCTCAGTTGTCCCTCCTGTCACTGGCTTTTTAAATGAATCTATGTGATTTATTTATTGTATTTATTTGCATTTATTGATTGTCTGTTGTCATCCACTTGTTGCTGGCTTTACAACAAATGAAGCTGTACTTTCTACTGTTCCAAATGAACTGCTCCCCTGCCACATGGAATAAAAACAATAACTTTTATCCTGATTAGAGTAAACACTGTACATATTACTTACATGTAGCCCCACAGTAAAGCATCATATTGATCATCTAAAAATTATACATTATCAAGTAATTATATATTTGCCATTAGTTACCATGATTGTGTTACCTCGAGACTCTGCTCAGAATTAGTTCAAGAATGACAGTAGCCACAGACAGTATAGCTTTATTTCTAAATTGAGAACATACAATATTCTTTACTGTAACTTGTGTATTATAATGAGCAATAAATATAGTATACAATTTCCTGCTATATCTTGTGTTGGTCTTATTAATGTCTATTAAATCAGAAAAGTCATGGCACAGTAGAAATACAAATTGAACAAATCCCCAAACATCCAATAACTAATACCTAACAATCATGTAAAAAATAAATTTGATAAAGAAAAGTTGGATGGGAGAGGAATGTGTGTATATGGCATACAAATATAACATTAGCCCTGAAAGAAACACTTTTCTCGGTACAAAGAAACAGAACAAAGTCAAAATTGGACAGAAGGCTCAGAGGTCCAGTATGCAGGATTTAGGGGGATCTCTTAGGAGACATGGCGTCTGTCATGTAGCACCACCATGGTACGACAGGACAGAGGACCTCTTGTATTTATATGTCACCTGAAGGCCACCGTAGATCTTCAAACACAGTATGATAGGCTGACAAAGGGAGGGTGAAACGAGAGGTCGGGGTTGCAATATGCAACTTCACCTTTAGATGCCACTGAATCCAACTCAACCTTCAGCTAGGTGTCATGCGTTTGTCTCAGTACTGTTGTCTCCTTTACCAATTACTCAATTCTGCACCAATGTACCCCCACAGTACCTCATTTCCTCACTGACTGGGATCAGGTGCAGCCTCAGGTTCAGGGCTGAGGTCAGGATCAACACCACGGTAAGAGTTGTGGTCAAAGCCAACGATGCCAGGATGACATTCTTCACTCCGAACTAGACGTCTGGTTTGTTTCTGAGCTTTCCTCAGAGACCTGTCTGCCCCTCGATCCTTAGCCTCCTGCGGCTGATCTTCTTCTGCAGCTGTAGCTTGCTGGTGAAGAAGATTTCGCGCCAGCCCTCCTCAAGAGCCAGAGACTCCACGTCAACTGGAACAGTGTTGCAGCGCCGCCGCACCGCCTGCTCCCAAAACTCCTCTGACCCACATAGCTGGTGAGCAAAATAAGAACAAGAACAAAAGACCAGATTTTGTTGCATTGAAGAATACACACTACTTTAGATATAATAAAAATGATGTATTCACAGGAGACAGGGGTAAAATAAAAAATGTGCAGGAATGAAACCTTAAATAATAGACTTTCTTATCTCAGGATACAATTTACTTCTAGTAGCATTTGTTTTGTGTCTCCATAAACTCACCTTCCTGAACCTACGTGACGTTCGTGCGAGCTGACCCACATCCTCTAGTTCAAGATAATTTATTATCCGCAGAAGCAAGAAGTCGGGCAGCTTGTCCAGATAATCAAAATGGCCTTGGCACAAAGCCTTGGTGTACTGAAGGATCGGACGGCCGAAAACCAAACCGACCTCACCTGGGAAGAAGCCCGTTATTTTAGCTGTCATTCTTACACAAGGATTCCATTTGTCATCTAAAACACTGAATAATAAAAAGCATTGATTTCTGTACATTTCTATTGCAAACAGAACTTACTAAAATAATGCTATGTATATTGTTCTAGGCTTATCAAAGTCCAGGGTTATTAGAAACTAGACGATATGTATTTAGGAATAAATTATAGACCATGTGCACTCTTTTTAACATCACTTGGCAAAACCCACCCAAACCTGTGAGCTGCCCTTACTAATTGGGCCCAAAGCCACTTTACAGCTTTTTCTGAACATATTCAAAAGCAGTTGTGACTTGTGTGGGTGGTCTCTGTTTAAAATGACTCCAAAGATATAACACTTTCCACAAACATAATTTACAGATCATGGTTACTCCTGCTGTTCATATCCATGTCCATATTATAGGAAAAGCTAATAACATTACCAGTCTGTTAATTATTAATCTACAACCATGCACAGATGCAAATTGGGAGATTTGTGGGATGTAGTGAAAACACAGCTGAGACTGTTCCCTGAGGTCCTTACTCTGCAGCCAAGTGTTGTCCAGGAACTGCTGGTGAGACTCCCTCAGCTCCCCAGGCTTGGCGTACCTGTCCACAGCTCGCAGAGATATCGTCCACCATCTCCATTTCACCTGGAAGTATACCAAGTATATAGTCAGAAATAATTGAACAAGCTATGAAAAACCCACGGCAACCCAACAGTGTTCAGGTATACTGCTGTGAAAATAAATCCACACACAAGACCAGTTAGCATACTCAATGGGATTGGTTACAATCATTATAGGAGGTTGTCCTTATTGTAATGACGGGAAAAGCGTATTCACAGTGGTAACAGTTATCAGGGATCAAACTCTTTTTGAGAAATCATCTTCCAGGACATTTTGCACCATGTCAACATATTGTCCTGAAGATACCCACTGTAGCTGGAAACCCAACAGTGTGTGTGTGTGTACTTGTAGGAGGACTTGCTTTTAAGGGTTAGGGCTCAAATTAGATTAAGGCTAGATATTCCATTGTGATGGTTAAGATTAGGGCAAGGGGCCAGTCCAGTATAATATAAATAATATATAAATAATTAGTCATAAAGGTTAGGGGTGAGATTTTGGTTAGACTGTCCACAATGAATGAAAGTCCTAACAGGAATAGTTGTGTGTGTGTGTGTGTGTGTGTGTGTGTGTGTGTGTGTGTGTGTGTGTGTGTAGCTTCTATCCTCCAACATAAAGTCGAGCTAACCAAGTTCACGCTAACCTTAACCCTGCTATGATTGTAGCAAGTCGAGCTAACGTCAGTTGAGTTATAGTGTAAACGTCCTTCAGTGGCGCCACGTCCGCTGCACCAGATATAAAAATCACGTGTTTCCCTCCATCAATACTCACATCGGACTTGGTGACAGTTAAATAGTAGAAGTTCTTATTGGGAGCAGGTCCTCGGCCACAGATTTCCAGCAGAGGGTCCGTAAGAAGGGACGCCATGTTGAAGTCTGGGCGTTGTCATGGCAACAGGGCTTTCTCAGTCAAGAAGTCGGAAAGAAAGTTGGCATCTTTTTTTAAAGTCAAAATTAAAGTAAACAAATAAAACTATGTTAAAAAACACAACTGAAAATGAATGAATCTCCATGGTTTCATGATATAACTTCTACATATAAATAAAGATAAGGGAATACACTCAGTTTTTTATTAATTGCACAATAAAAGTACTGCAGAGGATTACAGTACTTTTTAAAAATGTTCATCTTGAAAGATTACTTTGAGTTATTGCTCAGTTTGTGGCATAGTGTTAAACTATATATTCTTTATTCTACACTCTTTAATAGAAATTACATTAAGAAGATATGGATAACACTTAAAGGGGATTTAAGGTAACTTTCATTAAAAACACATTTGAAAAAATACTTTTAATAAAGGGAATTGATCAGTTTTTTATCATTCTGAATGATTAAGAAAGTCACTTTAATAACAAGATATACAAAGTCATCAGTGTAGTTAAAAATCTTTTAATTTATTTATACATATATTTATATATGTACACATTTACTTACCTATTCTTGTAAAGACAAGAAACACATTGTCAAATTTATTGTTAGTCATTGGTGGCACAGTTAAGACCCGAATTCTCCAGAGACACAGGAGGAACCAGTTAAGTAATAATCCATAAATGAATCCGTTCTTTTCCTTTGCCTCATTTAAAGCAAACTGACAGGAGACCAATGTTTCTCCTCATTCTGTTCCTCTCTCCAAAGGCTTTTCAATGAGAAGGCAAAGAAGAAGACTGATTATCACAGGATTGTGGTGAATACAACATAACGTACATCCCGTAAGTGTCTTATCTTCAAATGTTGCACTTGTTTTTGTCTCAACAAAAACTTGTTTTAAGGGAAGAAACACCCACAACCCTGACGCTTTCCTTAAAAAAAAAAAAAGATTCCCCTTCACCTTTACCAAACTATTGAAATAAGAGTGAAAACTGGATATCTGCTCCTCTGACATCTTCAAACAGCAGCAGAGAGATCACTGAACAATCGTATCAATGTTTTAGAGAAATAAGTAGCAGGACAAAGAAATACTCATCTCAGCTTCTGGGCTTCATTCCTCTGTTTGTGCTCTAATAGACGCGTCTGTCCACATTCCCTGGTGGGCAGAGCATGTGATGCCTCTGCTACCTTCAAATTCAAAGAGCTGTCCCATTTTTTCACAATTTCATCAATATCTAAAAAGATGTCTACCATAATAGTCCAGGATTGCTTGGAGTCATATGAAGCTCTCTGAATCGGTAAGTTAATAAAAAAGGACAGTTTTGCACCTTAAGGCCAATATAGTAGCAATTACGCTAAAATAACAAATATAAATCCCTTTTTGATGATAAAATGCTTGGATCATCATTGCTGCTTCAAACAACAGATCATGGATTTGGATGGAACCCTGTTAATTATCTTAAAAGTGTATACCCTTACATAGCTTGTAGTGGTTTTTGTCTTCCACAAGGTGTGTGTATACTCACCTTTTTTAACTCTGTTATACGTAACATCTACTTAATTGCGATTACAAATGATATGCACAGAGCTTACAGTCATAAACAAAAATAAAAAGCATATAATGTATATAGTCCAAACAATAAACCCCGCATAACAGTCCATTAGGCTTCAATATAGTCCTTTGTACTCCTTCATAGTGTTGTAAACGTTTTTATGAGTCTTTTTTTTAAGAAATGTACTGCCACTATTGGTGTGGAACGGTGAGTTGAGTATGTGCTGCATGCTGCCCTCTGGTGGCGAGATCCTGGGGCTGTGCTACAGGAAAGGATTGGTGGATGAACCCCCTGAAGGAAATGCCCCTGGAGCTCCCGCCTGAAATAAGATAAAAAAAAAACACAAATGTTATAAGAAAATTATTACTTACAATCAAGTGTTATGATTAACAAAGTTTTCATTGTAATTCGTCAGTTCAGTTGTTTTGTTATGTTGATAAAGTTGCTTTACACAGTCTCGTCCTTTCATTTTCTCCTTTAACATTCTTGAAAAAGTTGGGGAAACAAAAGATCATGCGCGCTCACCATGAAGGGGTTATTGGACATGCCAGGGCCAGCCATGGGCTGCCCAAAGGGCATCATGGAGGGCTTGTTCTGACTGTAGACTGGGAATGCAGGGCCTAGGGGGGACGGAGGCAGACGGATTTGAAACAGGTTGGTTGTGTTCTCTCCAGCAGTTCAGTTATGTGTAATGAGAATGTGTAATTTTTTGTATTTCATTGCAACTTTATCTATCAACATGGTATGAAGAGAAGACCATAGAGATAAACAGTCATTTTACAGTAATTTATATTGAGTAATAGTTATTATTTTCTATTTGAATGTAAAGAGGAGAAATCAAATTTAGGGAATCAAGCCCCAGTGTGTCAGCTTACATTCAGGTGTGAACAGGGCCTTCTGAGGTCAGATTTTTTCATTGTTTTATTTGTGCTTTGTACAGAGCAGAGCCCCAAGGCTTTCTACCCTAAATGCAAACTTGTATCACTGTGCAGTAACTGCCATTGAAAGGTCACACTTTAAATTTACTGCAGCCAGACTGAAAATCATTTCTCAGTGCAGAGGGTCATTGTCTAGATCTAAAAATGTTTATAAAATTCTTGCCGAGGGAGAAGCAGATGATCTTAAATCACTGACAGGTACTGCACAGGTGGAACATGGTATGAGAAAAGAGGGGTGTGGGAGGCCACTAACCATTAGACTGAGGATGGTAGGCCCCCGGTTGAGGGTAAGGGATGGGGACCTGGCCGGGGAATTGCTGCTGGAAGTTTCCACTGAAACTGGTCGGGAGGCAGTAGGAAGACGCATTCCCAAAGCCGGCGGGCATGCTCATAGAGCCAGTACCAAACGAGGCTACGAGACACACAGAGCATGTGTGTACAGTGAATGCATGCACATACACACACACCCACAAGATACACACAAGGGAGTACATTCTAAATACTAAAAAAATCACAAGGCAACATGTCAATGTAACTTAGTTACATTAAAGCAACAGAAATCTCTGAGAAATAAAACTTGTCTTGTAGAAAAAAAACTAATTTATGCACACCCACACACACACCCACCCACACACACACCTGCAGCTGGAGCTCTGCCATTGGTCTGGAAAGGGTTGGTGGCCATCTCCGGGGCAACAGCTGCAGCAACAAAGGGATTTGTGGATGGGATGGCTGGATGAAATAAAGGAGGAAGTAAGAAAATGAGTCTTGGAACTAAATGAGCAAATGTTTTCATTACATTCTGTATGCATCACGTTCGGAGTATTCATTATTACCACCTCCAAAGCCAGGCTGCAGCGTGGGTAACACAGGTGCATTCTGGGCTGGCGATGAACCAAGCACCGGTCCAAAAATGTTCCTGTAAAGACAAAACCCAGATTAAATGTTTTTACATCCTTGGTAAACGTGCAGTACTTTAATAAATGATTCACTGACACGTTTCAGTGGAATTTGCTGACTGGATTGGAGAATTTTAGTTGTAATTTACGTTCATGCACAAGTAATATGATCAAACACCATCTCGCCCTGTGAATGTTATTCAAAAACACTGTGCATTCAGTTAATCAAATCAATCTAGTGTCTGCACATTAGATGCAGAGGAACCTCATGTGGGAAATAAACTGTCTCTGATGAACTGTCTCTCACCCACTGCCTGAGGACACAGAGGAGCCGAGCTTGTTGTCTAACTCAGCCAGAGCAGCATAGCGGTCCTCTGAGCAACTCCCTGTGTGGGACTGAGTAGGGATGGCACTAGACACTGATGGGATTGGCACACCTCCGCCTATCGACAGTTAAAAAAAAAAAAAGGATACTCTATCAGAGCCGTAAACACAAACACAGGCACACTCAAATAATAAAAAGAGCAAATAACTGATGACTTAGAGAAAATGTATTTTGTAACATACTGTATTTGTCTAGATCCAAGGTTCCGAACTAAATGTCCACTGAGTGTCTCCCATCACAGTATTTCAGAATTTTTTTTTTTTCAAAGTGATTCAAGCTGAAAAGATGAAAGCAAAAACCTCTACATTTCTTAATTGCTCTTAAAACCTTTAAAATATCCATGGGAAATGTGCTCCAATCAACTTTTCAACAGTTATTTAGCTACAGCAGTATTGATGACCAGTACATGCTTGGAGTATCAGTACAGGGTTTCTCGGTACAGAGAGGTTGTTCCCCAGTGGACACTGTGGAAACAAAATGGATACGAAAAATACCACGCTGAAGGTGAGTGTGTGTGGAGAAGGTGGAGTGAAGACAATGGGAGGGAGGGGGTACCTGATGAAAAGGACTTTGAGGGGGGTGACGTGCTCAGATGGGATGGAATTTCAGTGTTTCCAAATGCATCAAAGTTGGCAAAGTTGGTGTCTGAATTACCCTGAGGTGCTGCAGCCACACACAAGGAAAAATTACCACAGGCAATGGATGTGGAAATAATAACAATGGCAGGACAACGCATGGGATGATGACAAACCAAAGAGCACATACTGCTAAATATTAATACTGATCTATATTAGTCTGGGACGTTTGAGAGAAATATTTTCTTACCTGACTGGCTTGGAAAATGTGCAAAGTTGGCAAAGTTTGTAGAGCTGGCATTTTGAGTGGGTGGAGCAGCGAAGATGTCTCCTCCCAGATCTGAGAGCAAGTCAAACTTCTTCTCCTGAGCGGCACTGTGAGCTTGCGAACGACTTAGCCCTGGAGACTGTGCGGCAATAGAAGTAGAAATAAAGGTTTCTGAACTCTTCTCCAACCAATTTCCCCCCAAAATATTAAAGGTGATATTAAATGGGCAGTTAAAAAAGGCTCATTGGGCACTCATGTTACCTGGCGCAGAGGTGTCTTGTTGAGCTGCAGGGTTTTGAGGGGTTTCACTTCTGGGGTGCTGCCAGTGCTGCTGGCCGAGGAGCCGGACACAGAGCCCTGGACGCTTGCTACTGCTCTTGCCTGGTCTGGAGGAACATACCTGGATGTTCAGGAAAGAGCATCGGCACAAATGTACAAACATAATTAGTCCAAAAAAAGATCACGCTTTTGTGACATGATCTCACTAGGGCGGCTTTCAGACATGAACTGAACTCAAGAACTTCTCTGCATTTTCTCGGTGGCGTTACGAGCCGACAGCAGTGTCAATGTGCTGTAAACAAAATCACATGATCTCCGCAGCAGAATTACTACGTTACTTCCTGGCTCTGCACCCAGCTGCACCTCGCCTGAAGAATGTAAAGGATTTGTTACTGTGAACGCGCCGGAGCAGAGCATTCTGCTGCATGAGTGAAATGCAAACCGCAGAAAAGTCTGGAGCATTGGGACAGGTCATGTCTGAAATCGGCTAAGGTGAATTAATTGCAAGATACACACTTTTTGGGTGTTTATATGGATTTAACTAATGCTAGTTTCAATCTGATCAAATTGTACCTTCCTTTAAAAATAGAAGTGTTTAAAAGTTGTGCTTTTTTCCCTCCAACACTGCTCTCACAGGAAAGTGACACGCGAGCATAAAGAGTCCCAATGAAGAGCACGCTATCAAACTGAAAACATATGGTTAACCAAGTCCATAACTGCTAAATGGTTTTTGGCAGATGTGACACTTCGCTCTCAGAACTCTTTCCCGCTGCATCAAAGCTAATCGTAACACGCCAACTCAACTGGATGAAAAGATTTGACCTGCAGACGTTTTGTGACGTTGTCTTTTTAGTACTGGTTAGGAATTTATTACCTTTCCAACTGAATTATTTAAAGCAATGTGCACCCAAGTAAAAATAGGACTTAAATAAACCATATAGCCAATAATACAATGTGTCTCCATAGTATGAAGAACTGGAATAAGTGCAGTCATGAATGCTGATCGTGATTTGTTAATTTAACATTGGGTTTTACTTTTGACAAAACTTATCTATCAAACAAACAAAAATATGTTACCATCTTTTCTTTTCGTATTTTTCCTGAAGGAACTCTTTTACTTTCTGTGGTTCTCGGAAATCTGGAACAACTGATGTCCTGTCGTCATAGAGGCCTAACCAGATGTGTTTACAGACCTACAGGGGGGCAAAGGAATGAGGAGAGTGGGTGGTAAGGAAGAGATTGGGGTGGGGGGTGGTAGAGAGAGGTGAGAGAAAGTGAAGGGGAAGGGGGGAGGGGATGACAAGAAATTGGAGAGAGAAAAAAGGGGAGAGAGGTATGCCAATAAAGTTGACTAAGCAGGACTGAAAAATGCCAAGATGCAAATTCTGAATAAAAGACAGACAGCTGTGAAAATAATGTTTCTCAAAGAGTCATTTCTTGGTAAAGGGTTCATGATACCTCATTGCTGTGTTTCTGTAGGAACTCAATTTCCTGCTGTGTGAATGTGGTCATAGAGATGGACTTCACTCTGTGTGGAGGATTCAGTCCTCGCCTGTAGGTAGAGGAGGCAAATGTTAGCTAAAAAACAAGAGAAGCAGGATGAAACACAGTGATCCTCATATGACACATTTTCTGTTCAGAGTGAATACATGTATAACAAATTCATGTTTGGGGCACAGCCATTGTCTGCTAATACGAGCATTTCACAGACATATCTGAAATATACAACAACCAACAGACACATTGAAAGTCACAAGTTTTTAGGAGGAATCTACATGTAACATATGTGAATTCATTTAATTCCACATAATCAAAATAAAAAGCATTTCTACAATTTGAGAAAATATAACACTAAAATGATTTAAACTGTTTCAACAAAAACTCACATTATAGGTCATGGAGGTTGGATTTATTAAGGGGCTGTTGTGTTACACTGAATTACTTCTGTTAGATGTACCTAATAAACTGATCGGGGAAAATGAAAACCAAATCTCTACAGATTAATCTTAACTTTTTGAACTTTTTTTAATTACAGTTGTTAAACACTATTGGGAATGTAGTGTTCAAAACATGGAGCTACAGAGTTGCACGATTGCAAACAACCAACAAGTGTTATTTCACCAGTTTATGGCAGATTGATTAAGTCAAAACTGCGGCTGAGAAAGAAAACCTCATCCTATCAGGGTTAGTGCCAGAACAGGATGTGGGCAACTAAGAAAAAAAGTTAAATAAAGTTCCATGGTCTGATGAGATCAACACACACCATCCTCTGGAGTAGAGGATAAAATGAATTTAGATCAGTAAAGAGAAATCCTGGAGGAAAACCTGCTGCAATCTGTAACAGGAAAAAGGCTGAAAATGTCCTGGAGTGACCAATGGAGAATTTGTGGTAGTGCTATTCACTGCAACTTGAGAGTTTTAACAGTTTTACAAAGGAGAATGAAGAAAAACTAGAGTGTCCAGATGTGTAAAGCTGATAAAGACTATGTAGAACTGTTACCAAATGTGCTTCTATTAATACAAACTTTAAGAAGGGGAATACTCATACTCAATCATGTTTAAATTATACTTATATGTGTGATGTTTAAGTGGCACATTTGTTGATCAGTGTCAAAAAGGCCCATTTAATGCACTGTGATCTAATGTGGCAAAACAATACAATAAGGAAAAAGGTCCAATGGGATATTAACACTTTCTTATAAGCACTGTTAGGGAATTCATAAGGTACAACTTGTGCAATAACGTCCGTTTCTTAAAACACGTTTAACATACTCATGGCAAGATCAGCAGAATCGTTACCGTCCATGTGATCAACTGAGTGGACGTGAGTCATGAGGATATTGCATCAATCAGATTCCTTGCCTAAATCCTGGTTATGATTTCACAACAATCAGCGTTTCTTAGGAAGAAGTGGTTTCATCAGACGGCAGCTACAGCATGAGCCACTGCTCCCGCCTCTGCCTCTCAACTACCACCACCAAACTAAAGATATAAAGTATTACAGAAAAAACGAGCTACACTGTAAATTAGGTTTGAAGTTTTCATTTAGAATCGTATATGTACTTGTACTATGTATGTATTGTGGCATGGAACTTGTGCTGGCGTAGTGAAACATCGAAACTCCCTCCTTTACATGGCTGATGGTGGAAGGATGGACTTTCAATTCTAAGGACCTTGCTCTGCTTGACATTCCTGCGATGACTGTGCGCTGGCAGAAGCGTTCCAAAGGGCCTTTGGGGTTTTAACTAGCTAAATAGTTGCAAATGCCCACCACCATCCCAGCCACATCACACACATGCAATTAGACATTCTTGTCTTCAATCGAAGCTCTGAAATGATAAAGATTTGGTTGAAAGCTAGTAGCATGGGGCCTTGTTAGGGGGTTTCTGATTACGGTGTCATTGCAGCCTCCTGTACATAGCGGATCAAAGACATTGAGAGGGATCTCACGAAATCGCCATTGCTGCGGACAAATGTAATCAGCCGTTCTCAGGGGCCCCACGCAATTTGCAACACCACTGCAGACTGGAAAATGACACCTTTGGCCCTGTGGGGGTCTGACAATCTTGTAGTTGCTGTTTGTGACCAGCCCAAGGCACACACAACGGTGCAATAGTCACGCTGTGTAAATACGCATCATGATATGCCACACCTCTCAGGTGGATCTGGTCAAACGAAGAAGTGCTCACTTGGACGAACAGAATCCCAGAGAAATCCACCTTTGAGTTCTTTAAAAAGTCTAAGATTTTTTTCCCCCTCAAATCAAAAGAGGAAAAACAATAGTGTTTAATTTATGTTTTAGTTCAATACACTTCCAAAGAATAGCCCCACCCTGCCACTGCTTATCTGGAGGTATGTGTGTTTGCGACATGCCTTTCCAGTTAGAGTTCAAACAGGAGGTCCCCCAGTGACATGTTGTTTTGAAACAAGGTGATCAAATATTTGACAGGACGGTATATGAAGCGGACCTCGACCACACAGGCAACAACACGACTGAGACCCACACTGACAGACGCTGTTACATTATATGGAAACCCTGAAAATAGGTGAGGAGAAAGGGGCTCGTGTGGGCTGACGGAGGGTTCGATGAGAGTAGAAGTGTATCTGTAGTCCCAGTGACCTCCAGCCCCATCATCAGAACACCATGAGGGGACATCTCCCTCAGTCACACACTGACTGGAGGCTGCTGTGGGGGCTCCACACCTCACTAGCACACTTCATGTTGGTTTTCCCTTCAATGTTTCACCCGTCTGTGGGACATCTTATCGCACCGAGGTCAAACCTGTAAACAAAGCGAACTGCTGACACCACGGAGCCCAGCCCAGCGGCCTGGGGCTGAACCGGCTGCCGGGTCTACCTGTCCCGACTCGAACGCTAGCTAACGAGCTAACGGTACCGCGGGGTCAGAAATGGACCGGGACACTTCCGCGAAGCGACCGCGGCGCCTTGTCGCTCCCCGGCGGACACGGCGAGCGACACATACGACACTTTACCCCCAGGTTGTAACTCACAGGATGCCGGAGCAGGTGGTGCAGACGAAGGAGCCCACCGTCATGTTGACATAGGTCGGGCCGCGCTGGTCGCAGTCGAAGCATTTCCTATTCGCGGGCAGGCTGGTCATCTCCCGGAGCATCTTCAGATGAGTCTCCTCCTGCTTTCGCTTCGCGCTCGTCGCCATGGCCGAACACAGCGGGCCGAGAACACCAGGGGGTCGGGAAAGTTTTGGTCGAGGTACCCGGGGAAGGGAGGGTGTCTTCTGGGCAGACTTGCCGCGGTGGTGACCAGACACCTTCTATCAGAGAGAGCTGACTGCTTCTTCTACACAGAGAAAGCGAGGAGCTGAGAAGCTACACAGCCTCCTGCGCCACCTCTTGGTCTGGAGTGATAGCTCGAATTTTGATTGGAAATATTAGACGTAAAAATGTTTTTTCTTTATCTGAAAACATTTGACTGATTATTTTGTGTCTTCATCCAATTTTACTTTCAATAAAACACCTCACACAACTAAAAACACTTCAATGTTATTTTAATTAAAAGGGCAAACAGCATATGCAGATATCTTCTTAAAAAACATAATAAAATATGATCTGTGTATACCAAGTCTTTTCAAAATAAAGCAAAACTATCTTCTTTTTGTGGATTTAAACATCTCACCATCTCTTTTTTCACACGTGATTCCACATTAGTGCATGTTTTAAAATTCTGGTCCCTGCCTTGGCATCCTTTGCAGAACAGGTGCTCATTGAATATCTAGTGATGAGACATCCCCCTGTCTCCAGTTTTGGCTCAGGGGAAGTCCTCCCTGACAGTGACCGCACTGTTCTCTTTCATTGCTGTCTGCCGCCTGCTCTGGCTTTTCAGGAAACTGCTGGATTCACTGAGGCTCTGCTCAGAGAACTACATTGTCGCAAACACTGCTGTTCAGACAAGATCAGATTATTGTATTGTCCGTGGAGGTAATTCTCCCATGGAGTGACATGAGTCTTGAAGTCAGTGTCTTGCAAGATGCTGGTTCTGGCTTCTTCTAACTGAGTGGAAACTAAAAGGGCACTTGGAAAAGCACATAATCCGACATAAGCGTAAACTGAAACAGTTGTGCTTTAAATTAAAACTGGTGCTGGATTTCCCTAAGCACAGGATTGTAGCATGGTTGTATTTTAGTATAGTATAAAAACGATTTGCGAACCGTCTGTAAACTTGGAAAATAATTCTTGGAGAGATCTGGACATGGAGATGAATGAAAAATGTCCTTCCTTTGTCGGTGGAGACAAGCGGCAGCATTCTTATGTTGTCTTTGGTCTCTTTCTGTTGCTTTTTGAAGATTCTGCAGCTTCCACAGGCTGGAGGAAGAGAGACAGAGCAACTATTCAGACAGGTCCACACACCAGATATAAAACCACTGAAAAGTTTGTCTGGAATATAAATTATGATTAATCCAAACATTGTAATAGTCATTTTAATTTATCAAATTTACTCATCAGTTTTCAAGTCTTGAATTAAAATATTATTTTAAACGATGATCATTATGGTCACCTTGTCCCTCTTTCTGGTAACTCTAAAGAAGTCCTCCATTTGGGTTTGCCTGCTACGTCCTGCTGCTGTTTCCTTTTTCCGTTCCTCTCGCTTGCTTTCCCGTGTCTGACGGAACTTTTCCATTCGACGACGCACCCTCTCCACCCTAAAAATATGAATACTTACTATTCATTCTAGTCTGTGACAGACAGAGAAGCATGAAAAAGTGAAAGCTGGGTTTGAGAAAAAAAACATGATGTGCACATACTTTACATGTTTGACTTGACAGAGAAACCCAACCAAGGCTTCCTCGTCTGGCTCCATCCAGACCAGTTCAGGAGCTACAGTCGCTGGTGCATCCAAAAATACTTTACGTGCTTCTTTGTACTTCCAGAAATGTGGAACAGGATGAGTCTGATGGGAAGCAGGTATCAGTATCTCTTTAGATCTTAATTTTTTTGGCAAAGCAATGCACAGAAAGAACAAGAAAGACCACTTAAAATCCATTGAGTACCTGTCTGTTGATATGCAAGACCACATTCTCAATGGTACGGTGCTTCTGGATCAGTGTCAGAGCTCTTCTAGGACCCAAACCGGTTATCTTGTCACAGTAGTCACAGCCCAACAAAATACAGAGGTCAACAAACTGCGGGGAAATAAGGAAAAGAAGGAAGGTCAAAGTACCCGTTTGTGTAGAGTGCTTCCAGGAGGTATGATGTTATATTCATCTCAAAGAATGTTTCAGTCTCACCTCTTCATGACTGATTTGGAGTTTTTCTAACAGCTTGGGTAAAGAATATTCAGTTACGTCACTGTAAAGAATTAGAAATGCAAAAATAGTGTTAAAAAAACAACCCAGTGCAACCTTCAATTCAGTTAAGAGATTAGATTTTTCTATCAAGAACTAAAAAGGCATGAAGGTAAAAATATTTACCAACCTAAATGTCTACAACGTGCACTGAAAAATTGCCAACATCAACGTGCAATGGACAGTTGCTACCTGTCCTTCTTGGCATTCAGCTGGCGAATTACAGTATTGGCTCCAAACGGCAGCGTGTCCATGTCCTCTGATGCCACCGCGTCCGCAGTCCCGTCTCTCACCAGCCGGGCGCACAGTGCCTCAGCGTCCCCTGGAGCCTGGAACCCATCAAAGAACAAGAGAGGGGTAAAAAATGAAAAGTGCAAGACAGAAAGGCAGAGACGAAAAGATAAACATGAATGAATATATACTGTATAGTCTATGTTTAACAGATAATACCTGGATGGACGGTACTCCAAGAAGCTTCAGGAGATGAAGACAATCATTGGTCTGGGCTGATGCTTCATTTAGCACAAAGGAGTCAAGATTTACTTAAAATAATATTTGCAGTTCACATGACATAACTCAGAACTGTAGGGAGGACTGTGACCAAGTTTAAAGAACTTTTATACCTTTTCCTGTGCAGTTGGGAAATTTCCAACCAGAGGCTTCAGCTCGCTTCTCAAGCTGCAGGAAAGACAGGAGCTTGGATCAGTTGGGTCACTCTAATCCATCTGCATCACTCTACAGGTGCCTCTGTAGAGTACTGAACTGTATAATCACTTCCTTCTTTTTGATACTTTCTTCTGACAACACTTTAAGGACGACCAGTTCAATTGGTCGTATGAGCACAGAGAACAATTAGGATAAATCTCTCTCGGACCAGTGACCGTCTCACACACACCAGGAGGATATGTTCAGTATTAGGTTGGGTTAAAAAAAATACAGTGTCACTTACAACAGGTTTCTTTTCCTCAGGAGGCTTTCCATCGAACACAAAGACTGGTTTAATGTCGTGCTCCAGGAAGGTGAGTGTGCGGAAGAATAGACCGGTCAGTGGGCTAGAGAGGAAATAACGTTTTTTTTTTTACATAGAATGAGCAGATAAGTGACAAAAGGACCTGACAGAAATCCCTGTAAATCATAAGAAAACTGTGAAACGTTATTTTCCTTGTTTATGCAAGAGAAGGCTGGATTCGAGTGTGTAGTGGAGTTGTGTTATATACCATTATTTGATAGCCTGTTTCTAATATTTACAACAGCACCACAGAAGCTTAAGAAGAGTGGATCATCCAGGAGCTCACCTTAGTGTTGGTGTCGCTGCACGAAACTGGTTCACCACAATCGAGGTATCCAGAGCGATTACTTTTCCTGTGGAGTGGAGCATATCATCAGCATTATAAGCACACACTTTTAATTAGGGATAAATGGCTTGTTAATGAAATCTATTCATGCTCATCGTGTCCACCTGAATGTTGACACTCAGGAACACTCCTCAAATAGATCTACACTCTGAAATACAGTTGCTTCTTTCAAACAGCTTGACCCCACTGTATTTCAGGGGGAAATATTAATATGTAGGTATCAGTCTAGTACATTAGTACAAAACTAAGGTCACAATGGTTCATTTACAAGGCAGCAGATAGTCAGTTCAAATGACTTGAGCTCTTGTATCTTCTTACAATGATTGTAGCGGCAGTATAAAGTGCTTTAATTGTATTATTTTAAAACCAGTGTCAAGAGTATGCATGCGGAGTGGATGTTTTCAAAGAGTTTAAATGTTTTAGATACTGTTTCATTATTGTTATTATTAATGAAGCTGATCGAGGCGATGTTATTTCCGTAGTTTTCCTCTTCTAAAGCTGATTATGATTTGTACGTAAAATCTTTCAAAAGTCACGTGTATCAAGTTATTAATTGAAGTAGAAGTAGGAAGAAACATACGCTAAATACAGCAACAAAATACATCAACACTATACTATTGTGCAGTTCTTAAATAAACAAGCTTTCACTACAGTAATGGCAACATGTTTCTGCTAAAACTACTCATACTAATAGTAATTTTACTTGAGTAGTGATACTTTTAATCAAGCTTGGTTTCAAGTAGCATAATTACCCTGAACATCAATGTTAGCTCCCGAAGCTATCAAGTGGCTGTATGCTAACGTTAGCAATTAGCCACAAGCACCGTTGAGCATAACAAAAACAAGCCGTGCGGATAAAACAAACACACAGGAAGCCAGTTACCTGTGTAGTCACTGATATCTTTGTGAGAAATGGCCCCAGGAGCATCGAGGCGGATCAAATCTGCCAGTTTCGTGATACCCATCGTGTCGCACCACTGTTTTCCCCTGTTAGCAACACTTCCGGTGGACGAAGATGTAAACAACGATCAGATGTAAGGTTTCATCAGTTGCATTCTCTGGATGATGTTTGTTTTATAAACGACTTCCTGTCGGAGATTCAACCACAACTATCTGCGATTAAAAAGGGGCTGGAGCAGCTTCCGTTGTTGCACATGAGCCAACACAACAGCAGGGGGCAGTGTTGTACAGAGACATGGGTCAACATCCATCATTTATTACAGCAAAAATATTTACAATGAATGTGTTCATATATTACAAAGAAAGTAAACAATAATAACTTAAAACTCCAGCTTCATGTGATAAGTACAGCGCGTGATAGAAAGAAATGGTCACTGCAACACTTTGCCGGTGCCTCTGCATCATGTGTGAGAAATACAAAATAAAAATAACACCACATCGTTCTTCAAAAATAATGACATCAATATCTCATATACATATTCGTCTATTACACATGATCTTACATTAGCTCTAAGATTTACATCACACTGTATGATGATAAAACCACAAAGTCCATGCTCTTGTTTTTAGTCTTGTAGGTAACTTAGTGGAAAACAAGGAGAGGTCAAATTCTCAGGAAAAACAAAGTCAAACTTTATAAACAGAATGGAAATACATAAATAATACACTGATAACTACCACCTCCAGTGCCCTGCCCTGAAGTTCTGCTGCCACTTCATAAAGCTCAGATGACAACCTCTGGGCACGGCACGGCCACAGAGGAGAATAATAAATAATGATTTCCAAGACTACAACGTTGCAACAATAGGCTATTCAAGTACTGTACACAAATGTTTTGGATAACAAGAAGGTCATGGGGCATTCAGGGTCAATGTTATGGCACCTCTAGATTTAGACATTTTATTTTGACACTTTGAGAATCATCACTTTTTTGACCAAACTGATGAACTTCAGGTCACATGTGAGGTTTGGTCCTGTAACTCGGGGCTTGGTTCCCAAAATACTTGTTCCGCTCTAATCGTTCTTGTCCTAAAAAGACTCATGTCTGTTTGTTTGTTAACCGATTGGTTGGATTGTCTGTTTGTAAGCAAGATTACAGAAAAACTACTGAACGGATTTGCGTGAAAGTTGATGGAGGGATGGGATATTGTCCGAAAAACTCTTTACATTTGACGCAGATCCAGGGATATTTTTCCCACTTTCTTTACCAGTATGAGATAGCTTTTTAAAAAAAATATTTTCACTGATTTCCCACAGATTAATTCATGTAGCTTGATGAACATTTTTTG
Organism: Hippoglossus stenolepis; assembly: GCF_022539355.2. NCBI lineage: Eukaryota > Metazoa > Chordata > Actinopteri > Pleuronectiformes > Pleuronectidae > Hippoglossus > Hippoglossus stenolepis. The sequence continues at coordinate 9,286,902 of NC_061493.1, forward strand.
GGAGCATATTTAGGAAACTGATATCTATGAGTGTGTGCAATTTGGTGCAGCTTGATTCAATTCAAGGGGATTGTTGGGCCTCGGCGGAGGTATGTGCTCTACCGAGTGCATACTACTCTCACAAAGATGGTAAGCATCACTGTAACACCTGTTGTTGCAGTATAAAGGGTTTATCAAGTTCAGACGTTGCCCATCACTTTACACAAAATCTCGAATAAATCGGTAAAGGTTTGTAATTTCTGCTGATTCATGTCAGACACTCCTTTTCCACTTTAGACCAATAACAAATAGTCTCCATATGACCTGTGTGACATTTAGTTTCTATTAAACACACGTGAACATCATAGATGTTCAGATCATCATCTTCAGATTCAGGGGTTGACATTCTCTTCAGCAGACAACAGTGTTGTAACAAAGTATATCTTACTACATCAGAGCAGATGCAGATGCAAACATTTTGGAGACTGTCAGTTGTTGTGTCATTGTCCTTGGTTTTACTCGTCCTTTACCAGTTTATACGGGAGTGAAATACAGAGACTTTACACTCTAAAGTTAAGTTTGTTCCCTGTGCTGTGGCAACAGTCTGTAGTTCCAGTCCGGCATTGTAAAATTTTGTAACATTGAGTAGATATAGTAAACATTGTTACATGCGCTGGCTCAGGTTTTATCTTGACAGTGTTCAGCTTGAATTTCAATATGGAATTTGCTATACAAACATACAGGGTTGTGGTTCAGGACATTACCAATGTTTATATAGTTTCCTGTGGTTACCTTTAAATTCTAGTAGCCCCCCTTGTTTTAATGGCTTCCAGTGTTTTGGGAGGCTCACCCTTGTTCTACCTCAGCGACGGAACCAGATCCAGGTGTTTATGAGCCAGAACGCCACAGTAGCAGAGTAGAGGATCACCTCTCGCTTGGAGCGCTCTTTGTTTTCTTCCTCAAGAAGCTGCAGACGCCGGTTCAGCTTCACAATCTGATTGATCACACAAAAATAAAGATGTTTTCTCAGTGTACAAGTGATGTTACTGTGTCCATGCTGGAGCTGGGTAAGATATGATTAAGTTTCTATCTATGATTGATGTTATTTAGGATTCAATTTAAATTCCAAGTATGAAACAATACACATTTTTCATGGGACTATCTGTTCTCAGATCAATTTATAACAAACCGCACAAGTACAAGAGTTAATGCTGTGGACTTTCTTCCCAGCCCATGATGTGAGAAGTTATCGTATTTTTTTGTTTACAGTCAAGTGTCTGAAAATGCCAACTGTCACTGATCTGCCACTATTCCTCCAAAGCAGCCTGACATGGGATTCATCAGCATACCAACACTGTCTGCACCTCACAATGGAAACATTACCCACACCAAAGGAGTAGGGAAGGACAGCACATGTCACCTAAAGCAGACATTTCAGCCCATGAGACGAATTACCTGTCGTCGTAGTGAGGAGGCGTCCACTAAGCCAGACTCATCAGGGTTTATATCCAGGGCCAGGTCCAGGTGTGTCCTTTAGAGATAAACATATTTCAGTTTAAAATATCTCAACTTCATGAATTTCAACCACAGTAAGCAGCTCTTTTTTTCTGAGAAGTTTCGTGATCACAGCGAGTTCAGAGAATTTCAGGGACAAAGAACAGACACCTGCGGTGGCTGTCATCCAGGACCTCAAGGACCTGCTGGTACGCCCGGCGTGTTGTTGACTGGATGTAAGACAGGACCCCAGCAGCTGTGAACAGGTTGATGCTTGCATCCTCGGGGGAACAGAGGGGGGGACATAAGCGGACTGGGGGAACAGAGGTGGACGGGGTGACACTGGCAGTGAAGTGAGTGGGGGCAGAAAGATACAGAAATTAGATATTTTTTAAACTAACAAAGAGTGAAGGGGAAAAGTAACAGACAAGAAATTTTGAATGGAAATTAATCAGCATGGCGTCGTAACATTTCAGATGTAGAAGTTTTCTTACCTTATATCACTTCTGCTGGCCTGAACGCTATGGCGGCCAGATATGTGCTCACTCGCACTACGCTCCCTTCGAGAGCGAGCGTGAATGTGGCCCTGTGATTGATACAAACATTTAAAATTATGTCAGAATCAGGTTAAATGTTGACAAATTAAAACCATATGCGTTAACAAGTAACTCCATGTCATAGCAGGATAGGTGACACACATGTGCAGCACAATCAGCTAGAACAAGTTAAAGCAGATTTTCTAGATTCTTAAATGCTGAATACCTTTCCACCAAAAACAAAAATAAAGGCTTGCGTCTCTTCTTTTCTCTGACCTACTGTTTCAGTTTTGTCAGCTGTCTTTCTTTAAACAGACGTTTACTCATAAGTACAAGTCATGTTTTGAGATGTGATTCTATGTTCCCTTGACCAATCGATCGTGAAGACACTTTGGGAACCTGCTAATTTGCTCATTATGTTCACCTAAAAAAGAGAGGAGGGCCAGAAGTGTTTAACATCCTTCTGTGTTTCCCATCATCCACTTTGTTTTGTGCACCTCCCGACCAGCAGACAAATTCTATTCACGTGTGTGATTTTTTTTTAAGAGAAAAACTTAAATGTCAGATGACTGTTTCCCAATGAGGCACTTTACAAACCTATGATTTCAAAATGCACCAATACTCAGTTTCAATATCCAATGAAAGAATGTGTGCAACTTGATCTCCTCTTGTAACTAAAGCCCGGCACTTTTGCAGCAGGTATTTGTGCTTTTATATGATACCATAAAGAAAAGAGGTCAATAATTAAACTAATTTAAGGACACATCAATTTAGTACATACAACAATGCCTATTTGGATTTTTAAATACAATTTCCATATTGTTTTTTTATTGTCATCTTCAAAACAACTTTCTGCTCTGACTGCCTTACACACATTTCCACCTAATCTGATGAATTTCTAAATGTTATTATGTCTACAATATTTTAATGGACAAACTTACAGATGTGATTAATTAGTGACATTACAGAACAATACTATATACTATATATTTTGTAGTAGTGCACCACAATTTGCTCAAGTACAGTCAATTAAAGATGAGAAGTATAAGGAACATTGTAAAGAAGCCTTGACGTGAGCCTTACCATCTGGCTGGGATTGTTCTGTGAGGAGGCAGATTGCTCAGTCTCCAGAGAGTCCAGTGACTGCTCTGTGAGGGTGAGGACTCGCGGCGGGGCCTTCATGTTCAGGAGGTCCACAGGAGGGATGGACTGAATCAGGTCTAAATCTCTTGGACGAGAAAATCGAGGGTCAGCATCGTCACCTGTGGATGAAGTGACAAGGACATGCGATCACAGTTCCAGCTTTCAACGGGTGATAGTGGCTTAGTTGTGTGCTTGTTCTGGATTTAATATTTAGCCCAGCACCAGGTCAAGATGCATTTTCAGGTGTGTTATTATGGAGAGATTATTTCTGATATGGAGCTAAAATGTCCAGAACATTTATGTGCTTTATCCAGCACATTATATGGTGATGCATACATGGCCGAATATCACAAACTGTATTTCTACTATGACCCTGTTACTGACGTCCTGTCTCTGGTCCTCACCTGCAACAATAATCCTCTCAGGAACCTGCATCATAGTTGTGTGAGTGAGCATGGGCAGCTCAAGCGGGAAGGACCCTGTCTGGTTCTCTGAGGCCACCTTCAGCGTGTCAGGGATCCGCATGCGCTGGCTGATGCCTTCTGTGTACTCCAGCTCATAGTGGATACGGTTTATCTCAGCCACCTCTGCAGAGGGGGGGGCGAAGTTTGGCCCACTCATCCAGCCTGTGAGGATATGGAAAAACACTTGAAATACACTAGAGATGGTGCTGTCACAGTGGCAGGTGTAAAAAAGAAAAAAAATCACAATAAGCTCATAAGTGTGAGATCTGCAGGTTTGCAGTATCTCTGGATTTATGTTTTCACTCATCACAACAAAGCAGTGTAACTGTGTTTAATTTAAAATTTACAAATATGCCGAATGTATTCCTTTCCAAATGGCTCAGTGGCAGGTGGTGCTGTCCACAACACGATCTCTGGCTCGTGTTGTAGGGCACTTCCCATAAATAACCGAGTAAGCCTGAGGACAGGAGGTTTGTGGTGCAGCAGCCAAAGCAAGTCAATGATATAAGAAATAACATTACAGGTTGTATTGCAATAAATTACATGACGCTGACATGAGGTGAGGCAGGTGTTGTCTCGTGGCTTTAATGTCACTGAATGAAATCCCACAGACAGAAGACGCCATGTCTAAGCATGTACGTTAGCTAATATCAAGCTAATGTTACTAGTCTGGTGTCTGAGAAGCGTTAGCTACGATTAGCAGATGTTGACTTTACCACAACACGTTAGCTAGGCTGTCTGTAGTAGCAGGCGGGCTAACCACAGCTATTCACGGCTTTACTCGGCTTTAGCTTCTGCGGCTACTTACCGTTAGGGTTTTAACAGCAGGGTTTAAAATGTCATGTGTCAAAAGGTCGTTTATTCTGTAAAATTAGCGGCATTAACCGGGAAGTAGGACGAGCGACACGGAAACACGCACCGCTCCGGGCCAGTGTGAGGAGCTTCTGCCAACACACACCCCGTGTGTCCGTAGGGGCGGAGGTTATGAGCTACGTAGTCAGTAAAAGGGAGGGACACCCCACAGGGACCGCTCGGGTTAAAAAACGAGCGCACATGAATGAAACGCTGAAACGAGTTTAAATAAACCTTTATTGATCACATTGCACGTGTCAAACAATTTCACAATAAAAATAAACTTTGGTTAACACACATATTTGCTGTTTTATGGCCTTGTTGTTGTTACAGGATTTAACCCTTTTAAATACTCTTTAAGATCTTCATGGAAAACAGATTTGACAGATTTTTGACTAGAACATTTGCATTTGTAACCTATATAGATTTTTGCAATGATAATTAATACATTTATGATAAAGAAAAAGTTTCTTCCTCAATGTTCAGTCATAGTTCAAGAACCCAAATATACCATGTTCATAAAATAAAGTAAAATCTTTGTACAAAGTTCAATACTACTTTTTTAGAATAAGGACAATACAAAAATATTAGTTTTAGTAGTTCCACAGACATTTAATGTAATTGAAATAATTACAAAGATATTACATTGGACTTTTTTGTTTATGTTTTTACTTTTATTATATATATTATCCATTATTTTTTATTTAAATATTTGCTTGTTGTGAAGCACGTTGTAACTGTGTTCTGACAAGTGCTATATAAATAAAGTTTATTGTTATTATTATTAAATAAGTAAATATTTGGTCGAAAATATCAGTAGCTGCAAACACATGAAGAAGAAATCTTGAGTTGGAGGCGCCTCATCGGAGATGTTAGTCTGGAAATACAACTCCCACAATCCTAACGTGTGCGACAGCACCGCGCATGCGTCGTGCGTCTGGGCCATTATTTTGTCCTCCTCAAGCTTCAAATGAACAACAGGCGAAGCGTTCCTTGAAATGAATTAAATATTAATACGCGGAAGGAGCTTTCTTTCCTCCTCGTTCACCACCGCGGACGTTCATGGAGTCTCTCGGTCAGTAGCTCGCCGTGTCGCCGGGCTGTTCGCTCCTCGGTCGGACTCGAGGCCGAAAACAGTGCTCGGAGTGACAGCCCCGTTAAAGGCAGCAGATTGGGTGTTTATCTGGTTGACTAGCCACCTAGCTAGCTCCGTAGACAGCTAAGAAGGGGAGGAAGAGCCCGAGAGGAGCAGCAGGACACTTGAGGAGACAGAAGAGCTGTGGCTGACCCTGTTCCAACCTGCTGAGGGGATGGCTCACCTTCGAGACATGCAGAACCAGGTACACTAACCCTCTTTATACTGTCACCTCCCTTCCTCTGCTCCCAGACAGGGCGAGCCCCCATCACCGTCAGCTTTTCCATGAATAGGTGGGTGGGGGTCTGAGCCATCAAGTGAACATCCTTCTCATTACCAATATGAATTCATTTCACTGTTTTATCTTCCTGCCATTGTCAGCATCAACATTGGAAAAACACTTAATGAGAAACTGTATATTTCATAGCATCAAACATTTAAAGAGCCTCCATTGCTTTAGAGTTACAGTTGTCACATGCAGCTATTATATATATATATATATATATATATATATATATATATATATATATATATATATATATGTGTGCTTCATACTCAGTGAAATCACGACTGATTTCCTGCTGGTCTAGAGACAGAAAACCACTTAACTTTCAAGTGTAATGCCTCTTGCATTACATCTCATCGCATTGGATCGAGAGTCCACATAATTATATGAGTAATTATGCGGACTCTCGACTGAATCATGGGCATTGACACAGTTAAGAAAGGTTAATCATCCAACATCTTTATATATCAGCAGTGGACTACAATATAATGTAGGACAACAGCTAGATCTAACTCCCAATTCAAAGTAAACTTTATACTAAGCAATCATATGTGAAACAAGTTGTTTCTGTGCTGTTTAAATGTTCAGCAACACTCTTACCTACAAGTCATACTACAAGAGATGTGCTCATGATATGCATTCTTTTCTGTCTCTGATCCAGAATACCCGGTTGGACCCTGAGGAGTACTTCACAAAGCAAGAGCGGATTGGGAAAGGCTCCTTTGGAGAGGTCTACAAAGGCATCAACAACCGCACAAAGGAAGTGGTGGCGATTAAAATCATAGACCTGGAGGAGGCCGAGGACGAGATCGAAGACATCCAGCAGGAGATCACAGTGCTGAGCCAGTGTGACAGTCCTTTTGTTACCAAGTATTATGGATCATACCTGAAGGTGGGTTGATAACACGAGTACTGGAGCGATGCATACGCAGGTTATGACAGCTACAACATGAAGAGACACACACAGTGCTGTACAAGTCTTTAATCAAATCTTTTTGTTCCCTCTCAGGGGACCAAGTTGTGGATTATCATGGAATATTTAGGTGGAGGATCTGCTCTGGATCTGGTACGAGGCTTCTTCATTTATTTGCTGCTTACAATGTTTTGTACAAATTTCACAGTAGTAGAAGCAAAATCTGACCTGCTCTTGTCATTGTCTCCCGATATATTTTGTGCCTTTATCACTCTAGCTCCGTCCAGGGCCTCTTGAAGAAACGTACATTGCAACAATACTGAGGGAAATACTAAAGGGGCTTGAGTATCTGCACTCTGAGAGGAAGATTCACAGAGATATTAAAGGTAATAAGCACTCTCTTCATGCATTGATGACTACACAGAAGTTACGACATATACACAAACATTCAGGTGGAAATAGTCACTAGCTGTCTCCTCTTTATCGTCAGTTTATTTTGTTTTACAGTCTCATCCTTGTACAAAGCCTTAATGCAGAGCTAATTTGGAGTTTGCAGTATTGAGTATAGAGAGACTTAAACTTAACTTTAAAATGCCTTTAATAACCTGTATCGGCAAGTACAGATAATGCTGCACTATAGGGTGACTGAGAAATAGCATGAAGCAATGATCAAAGCTGCTGTGTAACAGTATGCACATCCAGTTTAACCAGATGCTGGACACACAGAATACGTCCACACATAGAAATATGCTAACAAGCTGCAAAAAAAAATGGTGTGTGTGTGTGTGTGTGTGTGTGTGTGTGTGTGTGTGTGTGTGTGTGTGTGTGTGTGTGTGTGTGTGTGTGTGTGTGTGTGTGTGTGTGTGTGTGTGTGTGTGTGTGTGTGTGTGTGTGTGTGTGTGTGTGTGTACTTACATTTTACAAAAAAGAGAATTTGATGTTGATTTATGTTGTTAAATATTAGAGAATCACAAAAGTAAAGCTGTCAAGTTGGCAGATCAACAAAGATAAATAATAAAACAGTGTGTAATGTATTATCCATAGAGAGTGAATGTGGTGTTTGCTACAATGAAACTAGAGAGAGTACTCTGTCGTGTGTGTGTGTGTGTGTGTGTGTGTGTGTGTGTGTGTGTGTGTGTGTGTGTGTGTGTGTGTGTGTGTGTGTGTGTGTGTGTGTGTGTGTGTGTGTGTGTGTGTGTGTGTGTGTGTGTGTGTGTGTGTGTGTGTATATATAAAAGTATTCTGAGTCCATCTGTTCATCCATCTGCTACATGTAATGTGCTGAAAGCGGCTGATTACATTTTAAAAACACTTAATGAAGGATTTTCTGAAATTACACTTGATTGGCCTTAAAGCACCAACAAGGAGTTTTGAACCGGGATTTGAAACAGTCTTATTTTAATATTGCTGCCTCTTTATGGCCTACAAAAACAAATGAGACAATCAGGGAGAAAATTGCCTTTTTCTATAAACTACCCCTTCTGTCCACAGAGACGCCAAAATCAATGAAAATGAAAAGTTACTTGTAGGAGATTTAATAAGCAACAGCACCTTAAATACTGTTTATCATCCCATAATATTATCATCCCAAATGGGAGTACATTGTTTTTGAGCGGCCCGACAAGTTTATTGATGCTGTGTGTTTAACAAATCTAGTGAAACAAACACAGAAAACAAGCCTGTACTGATTCTTATTTGTTCTTGCCTTTTGACTTTTATTCTTTCTTTTTCTGCCTTTCTCCAAGCTGCCAATGTGCTCTTGTCGGAGCAGGGCGAAGTGAAGCTGGCAGATTTCGGGGTGGCAGGACAGCTGACAGACACCCAGATTAAAAGGAACACGTTTGTGGGCACACCTTTCTGGATGGCTCCAGAGGTTATCAAACAGTCGGCTTACGACTTCAAGGTGAGACCGCAGTGGACAAGAGACGACAGACAGTTTAACTGTACTTTGCTTAGGTTGTTAAAAGATGATTCACTTAAGCCAAGTTCACAATACAAGACTTGCTGTCTTGCGATCAGGAGTCACGCAGTCATTGAGAGTTCATGCTACATGGAGACTGACATCAGGGGGTCACACACGACACAATATTTCACCAGGAGAAACCCCCGACTAATATGACTGGTCTCTAAAGTATTTTTGATCATGAAAACACATGTGAGAGTCCGACTGATCCTTCTGCTTTTCAGTGACATCCTGCCCATTATGACACATCCAGCTGCAGGAGGTGAAACACTTCACTGGACGTCACCGTCGTCTCGTGCAGTCGGCTCACGTTTTTTCTGTCCGAACCCTTATTAGTCCAATGCAGTAAATGTGAGCTGCACTGAGTTTGTGTTACCCTGTCCCTCACACACATGTTTATTGTTTGTTTTCTTCAATCACAGACATGTGCAGTGTAAAAGGTCAGGGGGCATCTCATCAGTACATTTACCTTCACCCCGTCCAAGTCTAGTCAGAGTCTGTGATGTGCCGGCAAGCCCCTCAAGTCACGTCTTTGGAGATTTCACAGAGAGCGATTGGCGACAGCCGATTGAATGACGATTTGCCCCCGATGTGGGGCTTTTGTCAGTGAGTGGAAAATCTGGCTAAAAATGAACAAGGCTTTTCACTTTGGATTTCACTTTGGTAGAACATCAGGTGATAAGGTTTTGTCATTGGTGGTGGCACTGATGAGAAATTTTACGCATGGGGAAGAATGATTTGATACACATTTGAACTTCTATATTTTAAGGTCCTTTCACAACATCCAGTGTATATGAACTCACACCTTACTATCACATTTTCTCTCCCACTCAGGCTGACATCTGGTCCTTGGGCATCACTGCCATTGAGTTGGCCAAAGGGGAACCTCCCAACTCGGACCTACACCCCATGAGGGTCCTCTTCCTCATCCCCAAAAACACTCCTCCCACCCTGGAGGGGCCTTACAGCAAACCTTTCAAAGAGTTTGTGGAGGCTTGTCTAAATAAAGACCCACGTTTTGTAAGTAAAAACCTTGTGCAGGCATTCAGACATGTTTGTTTGGGCTAAATGAAATTAGAAAATTGGAAAATAATTCCAGATTTGCACTGCTGTTCTGGTGTAAGTCCTACCACACTTTTTGTGATTTAGATTAGTTTGTCCAAGCTTTAATTGGAATAAGAATTTGTTCTGTACTTTTCCAAATATTCAAACAGGATCAAAATCACATTCTAGTAATGTTCTAATATGTTAAATCCAATTTATGTGATGGCAGACTTGCTCACTTCGCTTATGATGTAAATACTAGACAACTGATTCCAGCTAATTCTTCTTCCAGTCACAGAACCTACTGATGACACTCTCACTGAATGTTCATTTTTCTCTATTCTTCCTTCTCGGCAGAGGCCAACCGCCAAAGAGCTTGTGAAGCACAAGTTCATCACACGTTACACAAAGAAGACGGCCTACCTGACAGAGCTGATTGACCGCTACCGACGCTGGAAGTCAGAGGGACACGGGGAGGAATCCAGCTCTGATGACTCAGATATGTGAGTCTCAAGAAACCCACATTCTATATACATTCACTCTTTTTCAAGTATCTGTTCACACACAAGCAGTGTATATCATGTTTGACCGGTGAGTCTATACATGTGTTCCAGTGACTGTTAAAGGTGAAGTTATGGCTTTCTCATCATTCATGTAGACAGGAGGAAAAACATTCTTGGTCATGTGACCTCACAAAACATGTTTTTGGTCATAACAAAGTTCAAACCCTAGCTGTGACACAACACAAATGTCTAATCTGAAATTATGACATGACAACAGTTCAACTTCAGTGTGACATTATAATGTGACTTTCTGGCCATTATTAAACTCAAAAATATAAGCAGAGATTGTGATCATATTTCCTGCGACGTGATTGTTTGAGGCGAACAACCACGCCTTCAGCAAAGAAGAGAGGATAATACACATGCGCATGAATACATATTATTCGCTATAGATACATTTTCTTAGTGTTCACAAATACAGGCTTGTTGATTCATTATATGTGAGATCATGTTGGTGCTGCTCATGTATGTAAATATTTGTGTCTCCTGTTAATTCCCCACCCTCACATCTTTTAGGGATGCTGATGGTGACGTGGATACATGTCCCATGTGGACCTTCCCCACGGTCAGACCCAACTCTATGAACAAGTTACAGAAGGGCTACACACACACAGATTCCGATGTAAGACACATCCAGCACATACATACACAGATTCATATCTATTGTTTAGTTTTTTTCCTAACACCCTTTTCTCCCCTTTGCAGTCAGGAGACTCAGTGAAACGACAACCTAAGTCACAATGCTTGTCTGCTTTGGTAACTCCCATTTTCAGAGAGGTATGTGTGAGTCTCGGCGGTGTGGATAATAAAATATTAAATTTAGTCATTTAATTGTATTTCTGCTGATTAACAGATAAACACATTGCAGCTTTAAGCTATCAGAACTTCACATTTCATCCTGGTGCATTAATAAAATGCATTAATAACTAGAACATCACTTTATAGATTTTAAATATCCGGCAATAATGGGGAATCGCTTAAAACGTAAAAAATCTCACATTGTTAAAGTAAGTGGTAAAGACTTCCTGGATCGGCCCTTTTGTTCTGGATCCAAGCCAAAATTTAATGTGTTCTTTCATCCACCAAGTTTTGTGGAAATCCATTTTGTAGTTATTGCATAAACCTGCTGACAATCAAACCAACAGACAGGGGTGAAAACATAACCTCCTTGGCAAAGGTAACAATGTGCGTCTGGGCTGCAACAGTGATTTGATCTGCACTGCATTTTTTTTTATCACGTGAAAACCATCACCGAGTTTTATCAGATTTACTGAGAGGCTTACTGATGTCATTACATGTCTGACTGGTTGGGTTTGTTGCTAATTTAGCTTTATTTGCTTCCAGAATGAATCTTTCTGCTCCTTCAGGAAACAAGTGAAGTTTCTTCAAGACTGTTTTCAAAACCACGTGTTTATTATACAAACTCAAAACCAGATCTTCATGATAAAAAAACGGGAACAAAACAGTTTACATTTGTATTCAACAGTAAAATTAAAACAGAAAAGAGAAGAGGAGCATGTAATTCTGAAGACGAATACAATAAGCAACGAACCTTGGCTTCTCTGTTTATTGTACAGCCTTAAACTTCACTTATTTACTCTGTACAATCCTTTCTACTTGATCTGTCTTGAACAACAGTTGAAGGAGAAGCGGCGGGCAAGTGGCGGAGGTGTAGGAGCTATCGAGGAGTTGGAGAACGCCTTCAACCTCGCGGAGGAGTCCTGTCCGGGCATCTCCGACCGCCTCGTCACACATATGATGGAGAGAGTGTGCAGGTGATTTGACAGCAGCTCTCACAGCCGTCAGATTTGGACGTTCACTAGGCGACAGAGAACGTGTCATTATATTCTAACCATCTGCTTCCTGTCGTTCTTTCAGGTTTTCTTTAAATGGTAACACCACCCCGTCTTCGCGGTGAAACCCCCAGCTGGATGTAACTTAAACCTGTCACCCCTTTTTTCTGTCTCCCAGACCCCCCCAATGTCTCAGATAAGGACCACAGAAGAACACCCCCCCCCTCCACACACACACCCTCCTCACTACCTTTTGCTCCCTTCCTAGTCCTGTCCCTGAAGAGATCTTTTAATTAGTTATAATTAAATATTTTTACAGTTTTTTCTTTAAGAGCGGAGAGTATTTAAGACAAAAAAAGCCACAACATTTAGAGCGTTGTGTATACCTGTTAGGTTGAGAAGAAAAAAAACTATAATAAAGTTTATGGAAAATGTCTCGTTGTCTTCAATGTGCTGTTTTAAAGGTCACTCAGACCAGAGCGCCACATTTTTCAGTCCCAACCCAACCTGAGCCCAATGCAGTTAACATAAGCTGCAGAGTTTATGTGACCCTGTCCCTGACACATGTATTTTTTCCTCTTATCACAGACTCGTGCAGTGTAAAAAAGAAATCAGCCAAGCCAATGTGACTGACCCGACATCATCTCAAAATGTATGTCCTCACTCTAGTTCAGACATGTGAGTTTCATTATTATTCTGTAAAATGCAATGGTCAGTAATTAATACCTGGAGAAATAATTCATGTTAATAACTAGAATGGCCCTTAGTAGAGCACACACCTCCTCCAAGTCCCAACAGTCATTACATTCAATCAAGCTGCACCAAATTTATATCAGTTCCCTACATGTTTTTTTAATTTTTTTATGTAATCTTGCTCACAAACCGACCAACAAACGGACAGAGGAGAAATCCTAACCTCCTTGCTGGAGGCAATTTTGATATTCATGTAGCCAACAATTATAGAAGTTAAATCTGTCTAATTGTTCCTTTTTTTTGGAGATTGTGAAACTATCATGTATTATATACATTTCTAAAAATAATGTGTGGTTTTTGTCTGTCTGAGGAAATTACTCATGGAAACCAAATACACACACACACACACAAATAGAGCAGTAATCAGCTGATCTGTGACACTCCCATGTGTTGAGCAGCTTCAGGCACTAATAACATTACCACTCCATCAAGAACAGCATGTAACAAGACAATTTATTACAGGATTACGATGGAGCTTGAATTAACACACTGTCTCAGAATGTGTATAAGAAGGTAGATTAATGGTTATTAAAATTTTATTTACTGAGAAATCATAAAATTAACATTTTCTGGAAAGACTGTTCAAGTTTAATAAAACCTTTATTACAATATATGTATCAAGAACAATATTTGGTACTTTAATATTGGATAAAAACAGCACAAAGAGGAATGTCAAGAACATATCTTGGCTGGTGAGGGGGAAACCATTGGCTACATTGACCTCGTCGGGTCACCATTAACCTCTGTGGCCATGGAAACCACAAAGTAATCAGCAGTCGGGACACATGAAAGTTGATACTTCGTAAATCTCAATGAAACAAAATGCTCCCTGGCACAGGACTTCACTTTACAATAGAGAGGAGATATTAAGTAAATACATCCGATTCAAAGATGCACCAAACAGAGGTGTGTCACAGTAAAAAAAAAAACACCTCATTTGTCTGTCCTTCATTGGTCAGTTCTACAGGAAGACTAAGAGGTCAAGGGTTACAGGTTCTTTCAGATCAAACTCAACCAGAGCTTAACAACACTTCAGGGCAGTTGTACTTCATGACACTGATCTGAGAACTGCACTCGAGGGTAAAATAAGGGAGGAGCCGAGAGAGTTGCATGCATACGAGTGAGATAACATAACGCTGAGCAGAGTGAACCCTATATGATGGGAAGCTTGTGTGGTTATCTTAAAATCATGTTTGACAAAATGAATGTTGAAACAATGAAATGAAAAGCTGCTTCTGCTATGAGTTTTCACCATAGTTGAGTCTCCCGATGAAGCGCTCTCACAGCTAATGCTACTTAGCATGAGATGATTTTGGACTAAACGCACTGAATCCAAGCACCAATACTTTGGTTTTTCTCAATAGCAAAAAATAGGTAAGGACAAACTGGAGAAGTAACAGAAGATCTCAATGGATTTGTATTAAAAAATATACTTCACAATTTTTTTAAGATGGGTCACATGACTTCATTTGAGTAACTGGCATAAGTTTTAAAAAAACAAACAACAAAACATAAAAAAAAAAAGAAATAGAACCGTGTGTAAATATATAACCATAACACTGTTTGAATATATTTTACTGTATGTATATTTTTTTTAAAAACTCCAGATCCCATGTGGGACTGAATGAAGATAGTGGCAATCAGTACGAGTCAATCCTCTCTGGTCAGACATGAGCAGTGGCTCAAACACCTACAGTGGAAAAAAGAAAGAACTACAAATTATCTTTCAAATTTGTGAATATATTTTAACACTTTCGTTTAGATATTTAAGTCAAAAACGTAAGAAATGAGGCGTCCAATTGTTCAGGGAACACAGTGTAATTTGCAATGTCTGCATTAGGCCTAGTTCATGCTTGTTGTTCCTGCCCTTGAGCACCAATCCAAACATAACCACAGCTTTAATCTCAATGCTGAGCGTACACATGGATTAGGTTCCTACCATGGACTGTTCACACGTCCCCCTCGCCGTCTCCCTGCTTCTGCATCTGGGCCTGCATCTTGGCGATCATCTCCTGCATCCGTCTCAACTGTGGGAGAACATCACCGTTTATCACAGAGGGAAAAACGACTGCACTTAAAACAAGACCCATTCACTTAGACAGCTAATAGTTTCTTTAATTAATTTGATCTGTCAGTCTGGCTGAATGTACCATCACTAATATCTGTCTGCCAGTTGTAAATTATTGATTAGAAACAACTGCTCCTCATTGACTGCTTGGACAGAAACCAACTGTGTACATGAATTATTTAGCAGCTTCACAGTATTGTGAGTTACAAAAATAAAACAGAAATCTTGTACTTGTTTGACAACAGCCAGCAGCCAGTTAGCTTGGCTTAGCATAAACAGGGAGAAACAGATGTTCAAAAAGTCTTCATACTAATCTACTTTATATTTATTATAGATGTCAAACTATTCCCTTCAGGAAACCTGGACAACTGAGGAAGATGAGGAGAAATGCATTTCTCAATACTAGCGTAGTGTCTGAAATGTCTCACCTCAGCCTCCTTCTCCTGCAGGATCATATCCTTGTCCATTTCCTCCGGCTCCGGTCCGTTTCTGTATCGATGGAACAAGTAATTACTTTCATGTTACCGTTTGTTGTAATATTTCTATAGAATAACTGCCAATTAATGAATCATTACAAGTCGGTTAAATGCACAACGAGAGAGGTTATAGCTGTGTATCTGTGTGTGTAGGCGTTAAAGCCTTATTAATCTAATCATTAGGCAAACTTGACAAAAGCCACATGGAGAAAGTGGAAGAAAAGGGTCAGTGGGTTAGTGGAGTTTTTCTTTGCAGGAAGAAGTAAGAAGTAAGAAAGTGGGCATCTACAACGAGTAACTACAGAGAGATGAATGCGGAAGATTCAAGAGAGAAACAGCAAGTGCAAGAGTCAGAGGAACAGTGTTACCTCCCCCAGAATGAAAACAAACAGTACCTCCAACAGTCCACTCATGGGATTGGACAAATCAAGACCAGCCATCGTTGGACAGATGGCGAGGCAATGTGAAGACAGTAAAACCACTCCCTTATCCTGGGTTGGCTTTGGAGGAAAAGTCTAAAAGAACCTTTTTGGTCTACTTGGGGGGGTTAAGTGATGATGTATCCACACTATGTTAAATGAAACATATAGAAATCCTGTTTACAATATCTACGTATCTCAAACTACACGTGCTACCGACTAACCAGGTAAAACCACAACCCACCACTACCCAAATACCACAACCTAACTGGTGTGGTTAACATGCAAACTGATGAGTTAGAGCTACTGCACTACAGAACCGACACGAGGTCAATATTATATGAATCAAATAAGGAAATGAATGACCGGAGATCCAATCATTATTCATCACTAAATGTTTAATGTAAATGTTTCTGTGGTGTGTGTGTGTGTGTGTGTGTGTGTGTGTGTGAGAGACTAGGCTTTTTCAATGCGTCTCTAACTAACTGTATTGGAAATATTATCATTTCTTATCTGAGGTTTGCTGTTTGAGCTGGAGGGGGGAGGTGCAGAGAAGCAAGCTGACAGACAAGTACGTACGCAGGAGACAGAGGCAGAATATAACCATGGGAGGACAACCTGCCACCCCGCTTGAGGCGGTCTGAGCGGAAGTTCTCATAGTGCAGGTCCTGGGTCACTTCCTGTAGGTCCTGCATGTGGGTTCTGTTGGGATGTGGAAAATTCAACAACTATTACATACTTGTGCACAGACGTTTTCGAAAACTGCAGACGTGGGGAATAGAGGCGGTCTGGTTATGGAGTTCACGTGAATTTTCAGGATAGTATTTATATTACCCAAGATTTTCTGAACCACATAATAATGCTAATGTTGGTAGACATTTGGACATGTGTGTTGCATCACTTCGGATATTACATAATGTTTTATCCTTTCTTGCCTTAACTGCAGCGCAACTTAAAAGCTAAGATAGAACTTTACTAATCCCCAAGGAAATTCTTGTGCCAGATCTTGCTCCAAAGTTAAAAGTACAAAGAATAATATAACAATATCAACAAATAAGTTAAGTAACATAAAAGCTAGTGGCAGAGGTAGAATTTTTCTTATTGTGGATAAATACATTCTGGCAAAGCGTATTCATAATTTCACCTAACTAGCTCTTTCTTCTTCACACAGAATGTTTAGGAAAACAGAAAACACTTCAATTTCACAGAGTAAGGAAAAACTTGAGCCTCCTCTCGCTCCTGGACCACTCACATCAGCATGGTCCGCAGCTTGAGGAAGTCATTGTGTTCTGGGTTCTCCACCTCCACCACTCCCCAGGGGTACAGGCGGCCCCTCACCTTCTTCCCTTTGGCCTCAATCTGCTGGTTGGATCCTACAACTGCGAACGGGATGCTGGCCTGGAGAAGAGGAGAATCTCATGCGTCTTTTCCCACGGATGAACCGCCCACATAAATATTTATCATAATCAAATCACAAGAGTAATGGCCCTAATTGAATGGAACTCTATGGGAGGATACAGAACTGCTTATATTTCTGTGGCAACAAAAACATCAACTTATCTTTAGAGAGTTTACCTTCAGGATCCTAGTTTGCTCTTTGAAGTCTTCATCCTCATCCGACTCAGCATCAGGAAGGTGGTAAATCTTAATACCATGTTCATCGATCTCATCCAGAATCTTGCAAAGAAAACAGTGAAAAACACAGATTATCAGGACAAATAACCTATTCTTCTCTTTTTAGTGAAGACATCAGAGATATTACTAAAGACAACATAGTTAAGCTGCTTTCAGACATGTACTAAACTCCAGTCTTTTTCCAGAGGTCAAGTCATGTCTTGCCCCCTGCACGCTCTACCTATATGCCTCCCCTCGTCTGACAGTTCCGCACATTTTACCACAATTTCCTGCTGCGTTCTTCATATATTAAAAAGGTAAAGTCTGGAAAATGTCCAGCCCAATTTTCTGGAGAGTTCATGTCTGAAAATGGCTTTAATGTTATCACTGGAGTTGTACCTACAATACAGTATACAGTGAGCTACTGTTCATCTCAAAATGGAAACCCCCCTCAACAATGGACAGCTCATGTTCTCACCCTGCGCTTGAGCCTCTCCCTCTCTCTGAGGGTCAGAGTGTCGGCCTTGGCGATGACAGGAACCACATTAACCTTGTTGTGAATGGCCTTCATAAACTGGACGTCCAGGGGCTTCAGGCTGCTCAGACAGGAAACAGACAGATGGAGGGTCAAAGAGAGACAATGGAATTTAAGTAAGGATTTAATGAAAAGCAGAGAGTGGAACTTCAGTGTATGAACTGAACTGTATTCAGTTTATGTGCGAGTTGTGGGGTAGGACTCACCCGTGGCCGAGCGGGGAGATGAAATAGAAGCAGCAGTGAACTCTATTGTCAACAATGTGTCTACGATTCAGACCGCTCTCGTCATGGAGGTAGCGTTCAAACTGGTCATCGATGTAGCTGATAATAGTGCTGAAACTGGACGAAAAAAATATAGATCACATTAAATACACAGTATATCACAATGAACTCTACCAATAATATCTCAAAAGCCCAGATGGGAGAAAACATTCTCCTCCTGCTATAATTTACAACATTAAACTTTTATTACTTTGAGAACTTCATCTCTTCATCAGCCTACGGTCAAAAGAGATTTCATACCAGTCCTGGCTGTTGATAGCATCTCCGTATCCTGGTGTGTCTACCACCGTGAGACGGAGCTTCACTCCTCGCTCCTCAATTTCTACAGTCGACGCCTCGATCTGAACCGTCCTTTCTATCTTTTCTGTTAGAAGGAAAATAGTTAACAAAATATGAGAACACGGTACAGGATTTCTTACTAAATTGTTTGACCTTGTTCATTTTGTATTTTTAATACAAGTTGTTTACAGAAAACTCAAATAAGGCTGCAAATAAGGAGCATTTGGATAAAATAGTCATTAAATCATCCATACACTGCAAGAAACAAAGCCTAGCATGGGTTTGTGCATAAATCAAATGTGTGAGGGTGTGTTTTACCTGCAGCTCCAGGTATGACCCTCTCGGGGTAAAGGTCAGTAAGAAAGAGGCTGTTGATCAGGGTGGATTTTCCAAGTCCAGACTCACCTTTTGACAACAGTGGAAAAAATGTTAAAGAACCATCACACAATAAACATCAGTCTGAGAAATCAGGATTAAAATCAGAGAAACGTTAAAAAAAAAAAATCTATTTTGAGATAACTTCTTCAAAATACAGATTTCAGTTTCAACCCCAAAAAAGAACAAAAACATCAGTTCGCTGCAGGAAACGAGACGTCTGCTTGACACGCACACTCGGCCTCTCACTGCACAGAACATTTGTATCAACATAGAACTGTTGGGACCTAGTTGAACAATAGACAACTAAATCTGACTTCACCATTATTCTTTACAGAATAATGTCAGGTGGACGTTGATAATCAGCCAGTAGCAGAGAAGAGAGGAAGACGACTGCTTAGTTTCACTCATGTTAAAATGAACAGTGAGTGCTTTGAGATTGATTATATTTGAATGTCTCTGCTGATATTTTCTGATTGTGCGAAACAAATCGTGACTGGCTGCACACAAAAATCTTGAAAACTTTTGGATATGACAATAAAAATAAAAGGAATATAAAAATCTCCAGAGTTTGTGAGTTGATGCTCATGAACACAAAAGGATAATTGTCCCACAGTCAAAAGTGTCTTTAAAGTCATGATACTGCAGATACCTTAAAATTAGTTTTAGTCTTACAGTACAAATACTTTCTGCATAGAGAAGTCCTATTTTAGAACATAGGACATATCCCTTGTAAATTTGAAGGTCTTCCACACAAATTAAGTTACCAACTACCAGAGATGTTAGCAGGTGTCAGCGGCCAGCAGCAGATGTTCATATCTTCAGTTGGGTACCTTAGAGTCATCAGGTGTTCCGGGCTTTTAAACGCAGCAGCGTAACAAGCCGAACCTGAGGGTAGGCTGAGGCTAAAGGTAAATCTGACTGGCTACTGGCTGGCAGTACTATCAAAGCCATGTGAACCGCTCAGTAGATAAAACATCATTACCTCTATGCCTTTTTAAACTGAACACCTACTGGCACAGTCAGCAGAGTCAAAAGCTGTCCCATTTGAAAACATAGGACAAGATGGAGAATATCCCCTTTCTGTTCTACTTTTCTAATTAACTCGGACTACAGCAGCGATGTAGCCCAAGCAACAGCAAACAGGAAACTAAAATGCAAAACATTTAAGGAAATATGTTCCTCAATTCTCATGCTCATGTTACAGATGCTAAATAATCTGCCTAAAGCTTGTGTGCTCTACCCAGGAATGCTGCTACTGTGATTCCCACCAGAGCCGTGGCAAAAGATTTACAGAAGTTTTTGCTACATCTTAAAAACTGGCAATTTGCCTAAGATGATGGAAAATCAATGTTGACATATATTTATCACCCTACAGGAAGAAATCTTCATTTGTACATCATTTGTGTGTGTGGGGGGGGGACTGCAACTATCTGAGTATGCAAGAAAACACTTATTTATTTAAGAACATAGTAACAACAGGGACAGACAGAAGGTTTAGAAGCACTCAATGAGTGTTCTTGCAGCAGCTGGACGAGCAGGCCTAGTCCACACTGTATGAATCAGTCCCTCGAGGCCCACAGGCCACATTCCACTCTGGTTTATTTTAAAGCAAAAGGATGAGCAGCATTCAGGGGGCGCTCCTACCCTCCCCCCTATCAACAAGCACAGAGGTTCACACAGTCGCAGCACTCCCATCCAGCAGTTTACACTGCTGCTGTGCTGACAGCAGCTGAGCAACTACACTGATGTGACATCTGCCATTTTACACTGCCCACAATGCCTCTGTGCACAAGATACAGCTGAGTATTACTGAACACAGCTTTAAAGACAGTACCACCAATGCACTCTCAATATACAAATAAAAGCAGTTACAGAGGTGAACGATTTTTAATTTAAACTAATGTAGAGGCCACTGCGTAAAGAACAACTGCATACTGTATGTTCCACCTTAAATTCTTCCCAAATACAGATTCAAACGAGCCAAAGAAAGCGTTTCTCAGATGTCAACGTTTACTGCAGATATCGAGCTTGAAACGTGTTATCACAGAGCAACACTATCTTTATATTATCCAAATATTCATAGTACCACAGAGTGTCACATAGTACCAAGAAGATTAGGACAAAATTAGTAATGGTAATAAAAACAGCAATCACCCACTCACCTACAACCATCAACGTAAACTCGAATCCTTTTTTTACTGACTTGCGATGAACCTGGTTAGGCAGGTTGGCGAATCCAACGTACCCTGGGGTCTCAGGGTTGGTGAACTGGCCCTGCTGTAGAAGGACACGTCGAGCACAAAGACATACGAGTAAAAATATAGTCATAATGTTTGGTGACATTAAAAGTTCAGATAAAATACTGCACATAATTATTACTTCAGCCGAACATTGTTCTGATAATATAACTAATTATAGGTGCTGGAGTAGAGATCACTGAGGAGACATCTGTTCACGAACAACCGGGGTATTTAGGGAGGGAAACAGTGACCTCTCTGCCGTCTGTTTGCCAAAGACCTTCCACCAATCACTCCAGTGTTTATGGCTATTTACTACAGACAGCGACTCAACAGACCCTGTGACTCTGCTACACAATGTGAAATTCAATCACAGACGTACCTGCTCCATGGTTAAGCTTGCTCGTTTTAAACCATACCGTTTTGTATTATTTATAAACCTTCCTTTCAGCAAAGGTCATGACTAATAAGACAGATAAGCACTGTGTTCCTGTTTCACTTTTAGCCATTTCGACTCGCATGACGCCACATCAGTAAGTCATGTGGAGGAAGAGCAGCTCCACCAAGTAACTAATATTTGTGGTTGGAGCAAAGCAGAGAGAAGCAGCGAGGCACGGAATGTCCCAGTGAACCGAGCGGCAGCGTTGAGTTTAGAGAAGAAATCCTGGACTGAATCAAAACGAGACATTCAGAGCAAAATCTTTACACCTCAAATGAAGTTTTAATCCTGAGAAAAGTGGCAAAACAGTAACACACCACCTTACTTTCTCGTCATTATCAACGCTGAGCTGTTAAACTGGAAACACAGTCACTGAATCAGACACAGGAAGTTCAGATGAAGCATCTGTTTTGTCTGTTTCCCAGCACTCACCTTCATTTTGTCGGCCTGAGACATTTTGTTCTCCTTGTTCAACCTTAAAAGAAAACAGACGACATCAGAAACGGAGAAAAACACACAACAGCAGAGCAACAATCATCTTCATTTTACTACAATCCTCTCCTGTGTGAACCTTTTGTTTAAAGCCGGTAGTTCATGCAGCCACACACTCGCAGGCCTGACTGTGGGAGACAGGAAGTCTGGTTTTGTGTCACACATTCGATCTCACCACTGAACAAAAAAAAAAAAAAACTGCCTTGCTTTTCCTGCTTGCTGCATCACAGCTGTACAACACTATGATGTGAGGATTAGAGATTAAAAGATGTCTATGCCATTAATCCCAGCGTCTACACACTGGTGTCATATGTTTGCTGCTTTGTTACTAGTTGGTGTGTTGTGTGTGTGCGATTTAAGTGTCTTCGATTCAAACACCCTGATTCACTGAAACTAGCAGAAACACACCCACAGCAACTCACGGGTGTTACAATGAAAGAGACAATATAAACTGTTCTTACACAGGATGTGTCCCAGTTACTTTAGAAGCCAGTTTGAGGTAATTCGAGACGTACTGCTAACCCAGATCATCCAGAAAAATGTAAATGCTAACTAAAACTGACGCTGCTAATGTCCTTCCGTTCACTGGTATTGAAATGTAGACCAACCGGTTATTTAGCATCGGCTATTTTCATAACGGTAACAAGCCCGAGGGCGTAAAATTGGCTGATGCTACAGTAGTCAGGGGGAAAAAAAGACACTTCAGTTGTGATTTAGTTGTGGAAAAGCTAACAGAACTAGCTGAAATCTAAGCTACCACAGCAGCTAACAGCCTCAGCTAGCTGCTCAGAAACTTGGTATTAGCTTAGCGTTAACCACTAACTAGCCGAGTAGCTTCTCTTCCTGCAGGATGTTCACTTCAACGGAGCTAACGTTAGCGAGCCACACGCAACTCGGTGATGAATAAGAGATGAGCCAGAGGAGTCGGCGGCGTTACCTTTTCAGTCCCGACGGTGCACAGAGCTACAGACAGTCTGGAAGTTGTCGGTGAGCAGCAGAGACTTGGCGGACACCTCGAATTCTTCAGATTCCGCTGCTGCAGCTTCCTTTAGCTCACAGACCACAATGCACTGGGCGAGAAGAGGAGCAGCAGCACCAGCAGCAGTTCAGCACTGACACCGATCTCTCACTGATATCACTATATCTGCAACTAAAACTTCACTGAAACACACTGATATTATTATAACTGCAACTAAAACTTCACTGAAACACACTGATATCTACGTTAAATCACACGTTTCTGTTTGTGAGGTGAAACTGTGGAATTATCCTGACAATGCTTTATAATGTTGCTCAAACAACATTCAATTAAAACAAATTTATAAAGAAAAATAAGGAAAAAGTATAATGAAGGCTAGTGAGAGAAAACTAGATGACCAGGTGTGTTTATGTGAAAGGGGCAGGGACCAGTTTGGAACAGTAAATAAATTAGTTGTACATAATATGATATAATATAATCATCCACACATCACAATATGTCTTTTTTTTCCCCTACATGCTCGTGCAATCATCCTGTGCCACTGCACTTTTCTTTATAACATTTCTATATACAAACCACTACAGTGGAAGGTGTATATTATCTACATACTCTGATTTTTTTTAATTTTATTCTTTTGTCTTTTTATATGTTTATTCTCTTGTCTACCTCATTCTGACCTGCTTGCTGCTGAAACAACTGAATTGTCCTGGTGTGTGGATCAAAAAAAGTGTTGTCTTATATTATATTCTTATAACACAATATAATATAATAATTTTTTTTCCTGTGTGTATTGATTGTTTTTGATTACACTGAAATTAACAATCTTTACTAAACTAAAGTAGACAAAAAAGGTAAAAAGAAAATGGGATACACAGCCAGTCCAAACTATGATATAAACCTTAAAATAACAATAATAAACCTTATTATCAAAATCTGGGTCATATTAACAACAGTGGTGTTTGAGGGGAATAGTGGAAGTTCTCAAAAAGCCTGCAACTCAAACTTTATCTTCATTTATCATTTACATTTTTTGATGACTTCAGTGTTAGAATAGTTTGTAGTAGGGCTTGTGATGTGGCCAAAAATGGTATTAAGATAAAACATTTTCATATCATGCTGTATTGATGAATATAAGGATAAATGTCTCACTCTTATTTCTTCTAACAAACACTTTACAAATCTGTGGTCAATCAATTATGTGTTGTAACGCCTCACTGTGCTTCCACAATGCATAAGCATTATATCATTATATTTCTTATGTCTCACTAACATGGACACATGTGCTCTCATGGCTATTAAAACACCCAATTAACTTCAATTACCTGCCATAATACGCTGGCCTAAAGTGTCCTCTTAGTATTTATTTACCATGAATACATAAAAAATGTAATACTCATACAGCAACACGATTACAATAGATGTGATTAAATGTTAATAATGACAGTTATTTAACACTGCAGTCTTAAAATAAAACAGACCATATCCTATATAAAGTAATAGTAAAGACCAGAGTATAATTTAAATATATAAATGTTGGTTCATTTTAACCTGCATTGATGATAGACGACCAGAAGAGGGTGCTAAGGCTCCTTGTGAAAGATTCAGGACGATTCCTTTGAACAATGTTAAAACAAATAAACCACCAGTGGGACAGCTGCTGTTCTGGGATAGCAACGAGATGAAGGCAGGTATGTTTACTACAGCTGGGCCCTTTGCTATTTTAAGCTAATTGAAAGCTGACAGGAACTTCCCCGTGCAGATTAAGCTAATGCTAGCTCTGACTAGACTAGCTAGCTATAACTGCTAGTGAGGGATAATGCTCTCGACTCTGTCTTTCTGTTTAGAAATCCCAGCAGTCACTACAAATATTGCTGGCCAGCGTTATATCGACTACATTTTGAACTACATGCATGTGGCTCGTTGGTCTAGGGGTATGATTCTCGCTTTGGGTGCGAGAGGTCCCGGGTTCAAATCCCGGACGAGCCCAGTACTTTTCCACTTCTTCACCATGTGTATATCTTTTCTCTGGAGCTCTCCTGGGAGGTAGTTGCAATTTTGCTTTAATAACAATCAGAAATGATTGACCGAGCAATCTCCTCTGGACTTGCGGCAGCACTACAATTAGAAGATACTGTTTATTTTTTAAATATTTCTAGCTATACATGCTATTTTTTTTGCACAAGGGACATTTTCATGTACACTGCACAGATTAGGTAGTCTCTTAAATTCAAAAGTGAGCTTGAGTACGGTGTCCCACTTCTTAAAGTATTCTTCAAATATAGTGTCAGTGAGGTGCAGTTTGCCTGAGTACACGTTACCAGTTTTGATAAAAAATTGAAAAATAGTTCCGCAGCATCACCTGCGCTGAAGGGCAACTTATCCGAAATCCAAGAGCTGAAGAAACATGCTTACACATGTATTCAGTCATATGTTGTGGCTCTTAAGCATCTGCCTATCCTTATTATTCAGTACACAGGCTCACTCTCCAGCGGTGGCGGGGGAACATCAGACGACTTAAAAAATATGCTCACTTAATGCCTTTCTGTCTTCACCCAGTTGGGGCTTATCTGAGCTTGCTGTTGTGACAGCATCTCTGCCTCCCTCCCTCCAGTTTGGCTCAGGACGGCCACTGCTCTGCTTAACACGGGACCGGCAGATATCTCCGTAAATACCAGTCTCTTTCCCTTTCTGTTGCCGCAAGCATATCATCGCCCCAGGAGCTACACTACTCCCATTATTTCCATAAGCCTCTTAGTGGCACCACGCTCTGTCATTTGTAGAGGCTTCATACTATGAAGTGTGCAAGTTTCTATATATGTTAAAGGGCTTCTTTCCTGTACCCACGCTCTTAATATGGCAAAAGGGGCTCCTGTTCTGCTATGAATGAGAATAGTGGTTTTTGATCATTCCCAGTTTATTAAATGGATGCTGTAATCCTGTTTGTCAGAGAGAAGAAGCAAGGGAGAGTGATAACACTCCAGGACCATACTAGTGTTTTTTTTTTAATGTCTTTTCATGTTATTTCCACTTTCTGTGAAACCACATTTCTTTTCATTTCACACGCTACATTATAAGCGTCAACCGGAAGAAATTGCTGGCGGAAATTGGAAACATGCATGTGAATCAAGACCATACTCTGCCTTTATTTTATTATTCTCTTATTTTTTATGGGTCAATGCATTTACGATATATATAAACAGTTAAACCACACACAGATGGTGCATATGTGTAGAGGGTTTTTTAAAGGCTTGTTGCTAATGGTTTAAATTGTAAGTGCTCACCTTGTACTTCACGGAGAACTCAGTGGTCTCTTGTTAAAGTGCTTCAAGAGCTCTTATATAAGGCCCTGTAGAATCCTTTATTTCTTTCTTTTTTTTTAATAACAGCTTGGTCAAAGAAGATTCCAATCAAATGTCATGTCTCTGCAAAGTAAGAAACTCAAGAAAATGACGTAAATACTACAGCTGGCTTTGAAAAAAGGTAGATTGAATATGTGCAAAGACAATTCTATTAAACGTGGAGCTTGACAAGAGAGAGATGAGGGAATGAAGAAAGGAACGAAGGAATAAAAGATGATAAAGGTTTGAGCTGTCACTGATTACTCAAGTAAAGCTAAATACTTGTTTATTTTGAAGATCAGTAATTAGCTTTTTCATAGATAAAAACACACACTGAGCTCCCAGCTTATGAGAACACACGTACAGTAAATTCCCAGAAATTTTGTGTTTCAGTTACAATTATGTTGTTGTGGTTATTATTATCATTATTATGTCAAAACCTTGTTTTTTTCTTGCTGTTTGTTTTTCTTTCCTGGTTTCTTCACTGTGTTTTTTTGACTGTGCCATGGCTTCCAGTTCAATCATCTCTGGCCAATTCTCCCACACAACGAGGCTGACAACTATTTATCAAGACCTTGAAGACTCTGAAGTATATAAAGGTCTGTTCAATCACCAGGACTCAGATTAATGTTCCTCTTTGAGGTAGAAAACCTTGAGCTGACCTCTCTGCCTTTTATTTTTGGGGCAGAAGAGTTGACTTCCTGTCCGCCTGCAACTGACCTCTGTTGTCTTTCACCTGCATCACTCAGCCATCCTCTACTGCCACACTTTCATATTGAAACACCTACCTGCCTTTATGGTGTTGTTCTGTTTGAAACCTCTTCACTGCCACAACCTGTGACTCAGAACCATTTCTGTCAACGAACTTTAACATTAAACCCTTTTAAATCTACTCGAGCACAGCCACACTCAGAAACCCTACCACTTCTTACCCGGGTTCAGTTCCCCGCTGCCTCCATCACCACGCCATCATCACCCCGTCTGTCATTTAAAGTAAGCGGCCGCCTGCTTAGCCGGCACCTTTCACTTCTCCAGCAGCACTTAATTTACTGCAGGACATTTTAAATCTCCTGCCTCTGTCGCACTGAGTCGCTGACAAATGCCTGGTTGCAAATGTATCTCATTGACTGCTGACTCGGTTGTATCACAAGCTGGCTGATAATGTGCTCCTCAGGTTTTATCCTCAGATGTTGGAGGAAGTGTATTAATTTAGCCTAGATGGGGCCTTATGAAAGTGTAGAGGCAGGCAGAGACTAGCAGATCCCCCCCTCTCTCTCTCTCTCTCTCTCTCTCTCTCTCTCTCTCTCTCTCTCTCTCTCTCTCCCTCCCTCCCTCCCTCTCTTGCTCAGCTTCTCAGGATTGAAGCTATCTGCCACAGAGCCGCAGCATATTCCACCATCAATGTGTCAAGAGGAAAGCTATTAAAACTGCTTAACTTTTCCTAAGTATCACGAGAATAAGCACAAGATTTAGTGAAATCCCCCCGGAGCAATGAAAATCTCGGGGATTTTCCCCCTGAAATGTCTCCTAATGGAGTGTCAGAGACTCTTGTCAGACTTCAATGCGGGTTTTGGATTTCAGTGAATTTATTTGGAGCTGAAATGACAAAATTTGAAGTGTGAGTGCATCTGAACTTTCCACATAATCAGATAGAAAGCCATTCACCAGTTTATTATACAATAGCACAACTCCAGTGTAGACTTGGGGGTGGGAGAAGTTAGGTCGCTCAAATCAAAGTTCATGAGTAATTTAAAAAGGTATAATACATTCTGAATTCACGCTGGGATTTACCATGATGTGCAGAAAAGCCCAACATGCCAACCTGAGCCAGGGGCCACCATGAGGACCTGGGCCTCAGACTGGTACCGTGAACCTTTGTGACAGTTATGAGACTGTGACAAGTTTAAATTTATGTGTTGATATAGTTGATGCATTTTTTTTCTCACTCCTAGACTTGAATGAATATAGTAAACCAATATGTGGCTTTGCTTTGTTGTAAATGTGGGACATCTAATGAATATAGGACAACAATTTGATTTAATTTTTAACATTTTAAAAGCAAGACAATTTGAATATAAATGTATTTTATTTCACCATGACAATCTACTTAGGGTCAATATCACTTTCCAGAGATTCCTGGATTCCTGGATTATTTATTTATGTTAAAATGATCCACTCATGTCCATCTGAGAGGATGTAGATTGCTTCACATGTAGACCAGCTGAATGCACATAGTGGCGACATAATTAGGCAAGAATCCATGAAAAATTCTCTAGTAATTCTTTTCTATGCATATTAAAATGCTAAATACTGTTTGTTTTTTTACTATTTATTGTTTGGTCTATGAATTGTCAAATGAGGAGCTGAAACTTATGTTTGTCTTCTGGAATATTATGATTAAAAAGAATATAAACCAATTTCTCCTGAAGGACTAATCATTTCAGTTGGAGGCCGACTGGGCCTGTTCTGCAGCCTCCTCTGCTATACACCTAAAACAGCCAGTGTAACGTGGAGTCTTTTGTTGAGGTCTTTTGCATCGATGTAAGATGATATGCATATATTATCTATCTGTGATCTGCTCTAAGTGAGTTTTAATAATGGACACTGCTGCAGAGCTGACATCAAATCTAATATAACCTGAGTCCCATATACAGCAGTACACTTCAGCCATTTATAGAAAGAAAAGCCAATTCTAAAGATTAAGAGATGTAATCAGTAATTATATTTATCAATAATTATTCGGTTAATCAATGCAGTAAATGAGTAGGAACCATCAGCATTTTTTTTTGTCTCCAGCATGTAGTAGATTCTTTTCTTGTCAAACGCTGGCACACTCCCCTGGCCTGAGCGACCGGTCTGCCTCTCTGTGTCATCTTTCATTTCCTTTTCACCCCCAGGTCTTTCTGTACCTGTCAATTTCTTTCTACAGTGTGACTCCTTAATCCACCTGAGTGCATGGAGGACAGTTTTGACATAAGAAGAAAAGATAGTCTCCTAAGGAGAGGACCAGTATCTTTAGAGCCCGGGGGATAACCGGATTACGACAGCCATTTTGTGCTGCTGGCAGTTTTTCTTATTACCCGTTTCTCCCCTCCCTCATCTCTCCAGAGTTGAAATGCTGCCCTTTCTTAGAAGTCAAACCAAACACTGACTAGTACACAAAAAGCACACATACCCTCTGTGCTTTCTCCTCAGCTAAATGGAAACAGCTAAAGTTTTTGTGCAATATGAAACAATAAATCTTGACAAAGGCAACAAGGAAACAGATCATTTCTCCAAATTGACCTTCATGTCCTCCACCTCTTGTGTTGTTGTTCTCAGACAGTTTTTCTCCTCACTGTTGAAAACTCTCTAGAACATGGTCCCTCTGTGGAAGTAATCATTGTCTCTGTGTGGTGGTGGGGGCCTCCTGTGTGCCAGGCCTGAACCTACAGCACAGGAGATAACAGCACAGCCACGAGGAGACAGATCAACTGTCTGACCCCTGCTGCCACTCACTTTATCCCTCCAGCCCGTCTGCTCTTAGGAAACCTGCAGAAAAAAACATTCTCTGAAAACGTCTTATCAGCGCCATCAATGACGCGGCGCGCGCCACTGGATCTTCAGTGTCCATTTATTTTGCCTTTGAAGAGGCCCACTGTGCCTTTGATTGTGGGGGGCAAATGAAATAAAGGCCTCCTCCTTGGCTGATATCTGAGTTTATCACCGCTACCAAAACATAAAAACCTATAAACCCGGGGCTTCAACCAACCGCCACAGGTCTTGTCTGCGGAGAAACACATCATGCTTCTGTCATGGTAATAATCCTTTTTGCAGAAGCCATTTTGGGTGCCTTTGAGGCAGCCTGGAAGCTCCCACTTAGACACCCAGAGAGTCGGTATTGAATTCCTCCTTGTAAAATGAGCTTCCTGTGTATATACTCCATAGAGTAATCCCCTCTTATTACCTATAAGCGCCTACATTTTCCACTGAGTACACACACACACACACACACACACACACACACACACACACACACACACACACACACACACACACACACACACACACTCACACATAGTATACTGTATATAGTTCGTACTTAAGTTATTGCTCCGGCATTTCTCCATCAATGTCATTTCAATAACAGATGAGATGGCTAAAGCATATGTTTGATCAGATAAGGTTTAGTAATTATGAAAACTGTAACAATCAATGCAGTCAGCCGGGCCAGTGAATTATGGCTGTGATTAATATTGATTTTGTCGACTATGGAGGAGGGCGAGGTGAGACACTTGTGCACATATTAATATATAAGACACCTGCATGGCATCATGGGAAAGAATTTAAATTAGGCAATTTTGAAGGCAAGTTTTTAGATAGCAAGAGTGAAAACTGAGGAAGCCGAGCTTACACACACACCCACTGACCCGTGAACGTTTTCATTTAACTTTGTTTTAATGTAGAGACATGGTGTCTTCTGGGAATTTGGGAGTTTTAGCAACTGTGTGTGAGTTACATTCTGCAGCCAAAAGCGTGAGATGATTTTTTTAGCCTGAGTCCATGATGCTTTTGCGTCCATTTTTCCACCAGGAGTTTAAATTCTTGTGGCCTGGAGAAAGCTTTGAAAACAACATTTGGGTGTAAACATTGGGGAATAACACTTTATTTTGCCGATCTGTAATTCCAAATAAAGATTCCAGGACTGTACTATATCGAAAACCCAATCTGAGACAGTTATTTTACCCCAGCGTGGTTGGGTTTCAGAGTATTTTCCTTGAAAGAATTATTTTATTTTAATAAACTTTTAGAATTATTACTAACTGAGAAAAATCTAAATAAAAACAAAAATGTATAGGCACATAACTAGGTGGCTGTAAAGAATGTACATCAGCACTGTATTTCTATAACACTCTGTGCAGCCCTGCTGTAATTAGATGGTTTTAAATGTGTTAAACAGCAACTTTGTCTGAGTTCTTCTGAAATAGACTTCATTATTGAGCAAATGAGCCATGTAGGACTTTATAGGTCTCTGAGCAGCTGCAGTTAAAAATACCCTCCATGCTGCCCTATCCCAAAACCTTTTAATTTGTAGTTTTCTGCTTATGTTATGCAGCAGATTGCTTTCTCCCCTGGTTTCCTTGCTGCCTGTCTCAGCGGAGCTTTGGAGGGACTAAACTGTTTGGAGAGGAGGGAGTCCCTCAGAAATGTTGTACAGTCACTTTTTTGTGAGGGGATTACTCTGCTCCCTCTCATTCCCATTGGCTTGGCTCGCCGTGACAGTGGTGTGGTGATGAGTGGTTGACATGCCCAGCATCATCCATAACAAGCTTCCAACTTGGTCCCGTGTGACTCCCATTCATGCGCCCAGGCTTTGCGCCTTGTGCAGTTTTCAGTTCCACCTGGTGCAAAAGCGTCGGTCTGTTTGGAATTATAGTTTCAACTTTACAAAGAAACAGAAAATAATTCTCCAGTCAAATAATCTTTGATACTTCTTCCTTTTTACGCACGGGAGGAGCATGCGCTTTTTGGACAGGTGACTTATTTAAGAGCAGTAGGATCTGAGTGAACTTTTTAATTAATTAATGTGTCAACTCCTGAAATGGCAAAACCTTTAGATCACATCAAGAGACCCATGAACGCCTTCATGGTGTGGTCCAGAGGCCAGAGGAGAAAGATGGCCCAGGAGAACCCGAAGATGCACAACTCCGAGATCAGCAAGAGACTCGGCGCGGAGTGGAAGCTGCTCTCCGACTCCGAGAAACGTCCGTACATCGACGAGGCCAAGAGGCTGCGGGCTCAGCACATGAAGGAGCACCCGGACTACAAGTACAGACCCCGGCGCAAATCCAAGAGCCTCCTGAAGAGGGACCGCTTCCTGTTCCCGCTGCCGTCTTTACTCGGGGAGGCAGCGGAGCACCTGAAGGGATTTGCCATGGACTCCTTCCTCGTCCCCGGGGACAAAGCCCGGGCTCTCTTCGCGCCCGCCTGCTCCTCCTCCTCCTCCTTCTCCCTGCTGGAGCCGGTGGCGCAGTTCAGCACCGGAGCTGTCCAGCGGGTGGCGGAGATCCCGCACTCACTGGCCGCGGGCGCTCTGCCCTACGGCGCGCACACCTTCGGCTACCAGACCGGCGGGATTGGGGGACTGGCGTGTCCCGGACAGCACACCCACACCCACCCGTCACCCTCCAGCCCGGGATACATGCTGCCGTGTAACTGTAGTGCCTGGTCTGCGGCCAGTTTACACCCTCAGGTGGCGTATATTCTCTTCCCCGGAGGGATGACCAAGAGCGGCATGGACTCGTATCCTTCCCCCGGATCCAGCGTGCAGACTGGGTAGGAAGACGCACGTACACAACGGGGAACGTTTTACGCACAGGACCTTCCCATGCAATGCAACAGACGAGAAAGAACTGGGCTATAATAACACGTGTTTTCTATCTAATAAATATAACAGAAAAACTGTTGACATTTATTTGACATGCCATTGGAATATTCGAGTGTTTCCACAGCAATTAAAAACATTTCTAAAGGCCTGCTGTTTAATTAGCTCAGAGCTGTGCTATTTACCCTGTACGTTTCCATGTCAATACAGGGTAAAGATTATGGTGTGAAGATGCTGTTTTGTTACTCTTTTGACTAGAATATAAATTCAAAAGTGCTGCACTAGGTCCACGTATAACTGTTCAAACTGAGTCAGACGAACATCCAGCTGTTGTGGAAATAAGGGATATATGAGAGCCACTGTGGTTCATCTGTTTATCCAGGCCCAAAAACAACAGTAAGTCTAATATTGTATTTTTTAATGAATACATTCTTATATTTGGACAGTAACACCTGTATGTATGTCAGTATGTAGGTCTGCCTATATACTGTAGTCTGCAGCCTGTTTTGTTGTTGTTGTTGAAATACAGGTTTAAATAAAGCCTTATAATTGCAGTCTTATGTTTTTTTCAATTGAATTTCACAAAGAAACATTTTTTAACTATCTACATTTAAGAGTCAGTTGCTATTCAAGGAACAATATCGATGAGAAGTTGGACATTTAATTGACAGTACAGTTTGTTTTAAGGACGATCCGGACCAGGACATGTTTCTACTGTCGCTGAGATGTCATCAGACATCAGCTGTAATAAAAAGTTACCAGGAATCAATAAAGATAATCTTGAGGAGGTTTATATGTTTTCATGTTTCTGACTGCTTGAGCTCTCTAACTTAATTCAACCACCTTAAAGTCTCCTGATGAGATGCATATACGACTTAAGAAAAGATAAACACATTAATATGATGCAAAGAGCACAAGTCCAAAGAAAGTGGATGAACGTAACAGTTCTAAACTGACTTCCATCATCGTGTGAGGTGGCTACTGCGTGAGTTAGTAGTGTGTGTCCACTTGTGTGTTGGTGAGTGAGAGCGAGTCAGGCTGATGATAAGGGAAGAATAGAAACCAGCACAGTTGTTGACAAAGTGATAAGGTGAAAAACTGAATCATGGACATCATGAGGCACTGTTTGTTTCGGGAAATGAGTCTTCACACTGAAACTATTCATTCTCAGTGTGCGACAATTGGAATCAAACTAGTACTGACCCGACTGCTGTTTTTGTATTTTACACCTTTTAACCTTCTCACAGAAGAATTCAACAAGTGTCTGGCTGAACATAAATTGTGGATGTTGTAATCACATCTATTCATCCTTGGTTTCCACTGGGCACTCTGCAGCTCCGGAAAAGAGACTGAAGGACGAACTGTCAAGTTTAAAGTCATCAGGTTGTTGAGATTTCATCTTCTTTCAGTGTCGTTGAGCAAAACACCAAATCTTTACCAGAGAAAAGTTGAATGTTGCTTGTTTCGCTTCAAATGTCTTATTCAGGATCATGGCCTGATTGAGAATCTGCTGTAATCATGTGCTGTTTTCAGTCCTGTGTATGTCATCCATTATTTATAAAGTGACACATTTGGTGATGCATCAGTTTTAGTTTGTGTTTGAGTGTCAGCGCGGCCAATCAGCATCAACTCACTGACCAACAGTTATCAGCTCTCTGAAAGCCCTACATGGAGTCGGTGATTCAGTTTCCCGTATTTACATTAAAACGGTTAGTTCTCATTTAGGTGCCAGGTGCGCCTATCACCACTGTGTCCACACGTCTCAACACAAGGTAGCCCTGCCCATACACGGCTGTATGACCCACTGGGTGAAACCCAACCGCCTCCACCCACCAACACCACCATGACTACAAAGCGCCCCTTTGCCCAGTTTCATTCTTTATCCGCACGCGACATACCTGCTCACTTTTGGCTCGTTCGCTAAATGCATTCACATAAATAGCTGTACTTTAAGTATTAGGATTTCTATCTTTTAAACCAAACACAAACCTACACTGCACACACTCGCTGTGCCAGGTATATTTTCTGATTTCTGAAGGAGAAGACCACAATGGCGCCTTCGGTTCTGCAGAACGGTGGATTCGTTTTGGGCCTGATCGGGGCCGCAGCCCTGATCGCAGCCACAGCCATGAACAAGTGGAGTGTGAAGGACAGGCAGGGGGAGGTGGTGACATCTCTTTACACCTACAAGGGTCTGTGGCAGGACTGTGAGACGGCCTCCTCTGGACTCACCGAATGTCGTCCGCTCTACGGCCTCCTGGGCTTCTCAGGTAAGACAAGACTCCTCTATATATCCAACAGAAGTTTCATTTCCTTGATGTCCTACCAATGGAACTGATTCAACCTGGGTCTCCTTCACTGTCAAGGCCACGAACTCATGACATTTCCTTACTTACAGTCTGGACTCTCCCTTATGAGATCTCGTTAGATGTGATTCTCTGATCACACTAACAATGACGCAGTGACAACATTTTATAAAGTAATAGCTGAACTGTTTAAAACATTTTGCAGTTTTGCAAAAAGAAGGAAGTAGGAGCAAGTTCTCTCACTTCCTGGTAAGATTCAAGATGGCCTAAACTATTGTTCTTCTGAAATGACGAGGCAGGAGGAATTTAAGGCGCCAAGATGAGTCTCATTCAGGTTCATGATGACAACTTCTAGAACATACTAATATGTTATATTGTCATGAAGGGTTGAAGTATTTTAAGATTTGAGTCTAAAAGGTTAATTAAACACTTTGATTTGGTGCATCAGGCAAATTGAGGCTAATGGTGTTAAAAAGATCAAAAGGAAAATTAGAAAGAACAGGAAGTGACCTTACAGGACACAAGAGATAACTCTGATGATGTCAGACAACATGTAAAGTGCATCAGATTTCTCCTTTTTCAAATTTTTTTAAACAGAGGTTGTATTTAAATAATTACTCAGTTACTCTGAGTTTCTGTTGCCATCATACAAACTCTTGTTCCTAAGTCAAGTCCACTCCTATCAGTGTTTGCTCTGCTCCGCAGTGCATTCTGGACCGTGTAATGGACGGCCAGGCCGAGAGTCGGTCAATACAGTTATCAGAAAGAGAACAAACAAAATGCAAAGGGCAGGTTCCTACAACACACCTACTGCAGGAGCATACTCACCACATTATTAAGACATTATTAAGAATATGAGGTTTCAAATGAATACACAGGTCAGAGTGCAGGTTATCACACAACAGTACAAAACGCATTATCTGTCATTGTCTTTTCAAATGAGGACCTGACAGAAAATGTATGAATATTTATTTTTGCTAAAGTTGGACATTAATTGATTCTGGGGGGGGGATTTGTACTCAACAATAAAAAATAATAGATTCGGCTTTTTATTTAGTATTTTAGTCTTTTAGTATTTTAGTAGACACAAATTTATTTAAATGTTAGGACTTTTAGGATACCAGAAAATAAATATGACATTTTTACCCCACAGAGCTTCATTTTTGGCCAAGTGTGAAATGAAGATTACGGAACATTGAATTAAACTCTAAAGAGTATTAATATGATGTGAGAAATTAGTATAATTTTGATGATTAGTTAAATTTTTGGAGAATTTAGAGTCATGACCTCTGTATTTCTAAATTCCTGGGTATGGCCTCTGCACCTTGAATCTACCGACGCGTGCGTTGTAAATAAAATGACCTTGCTTTGCCTCAATAACATCCATCTTAAATGTACAACTGTAAAGTCTCTGATTCTGAGTTTTCTGTCATCTGCAGGGGCCTTCCAGGCTGTGCGGGCCCTGATGATAGTGGGCGTGGTGCTGAGTATACTCGGGGCGGTGATATCAGTTTTCTCCCTCACCTGCCTCACGATGACCAGCATGGAGGACACCACCAAGGCCAAGATGAGCCTCACCGCTGGCATCATGTTCATCATCGCGGGTACGGGCACAATGTGGATGAACATGAGTCAAGCTGAAGAGGAATATGTGTAAAAGAAATCACCGACATGAATCTCTTCATTTCACTTGTGTCATTCTGTGCCCTCTTTCAGCTGTGTGCGGCATTGCAGGTGCATCCATCTACGCCAACCAGATCGTGGCCAGTTTCCGGATGGCCACCTACCCCAGCTATGGTGGAGGAGGAATGATGGGGGGAGGGATGGGAAATGGTGCAATGGGAGGAATGGGAGGAGGAATGCCAACGTAGGATATTAAGTTTATTATTTTCGCTTCTGTTCCCACAATAATCCATATTGTTCACATGTTGGACCTATACATACTTTGTGTTATCTGTATTTCCCAGATACACGTTTGGCCCTGCACTGTTTATCGCCTGGATTGGAGGCGGCGTGCTGCTTATTGGCGGCGTCCTGAAGTCACTGGCTTTCAGGGAAATGGTGAAAGATGAAAAACCCCAGTGAGTCCAACACAGATTTATATTAGTAGTAAATGATAAGCCTCTTAAATTCTGTATATCTGAATGATTTATCATGTCTGTGAATTTGTTTTGGACCAAATTCTATTATGATGTTATCAGTTATATGCTCACTTGTGACTTATTTTAGTCGTTTCCATGTGTTTTGACAGCAGATACACCTTTACAACAGTTACCTTAATGCTATGTGTGTTGTCTCTTGTCTTTCAGCTACCCAGGGGTTGTTTACAAACCTCAGTCCCGCACCAAAACCGACCCGGGTGATCATCACTCAGAGGACGGCAAGAAAACCCAATATGTGTGACTTTAAGCAGCCTCAGCACTGACAAGTGGTTTATGCTCAGATTTGTGCTTTTCAGCCTTCGTGCAGCAGGCTTTGTGTGATTTTTTTTATTTTCATATACACATTTAATACTGCATCTTATTGTCTGGTGATGGTCTATCATGCCTCACATCCAAACAGAAGTCCAACAGGTGTAATAATAATTTTAAAAAAGGCATTATTGGCAAATTATGTAGTTTTCACATGCACATTTAGTGGTTATGAGATATTTATAAATGTGGGGGTACACTGTGTAATTGAAGCTTTTTTTTTACTTGACTTTTGTTAAATCACTTTATTTTTATGTTTGAAAATAAAACACTGATTTCTGATATATGGTGTTCCAGTTTCTCTGAAAGTGTCGTTAATGACGGAATGTGAATGTGACATCATTTCCTGAGCACTGACAGGAAATCATGGGTGGATTTAGGACTCAAGTGAGAACAAGGCCTTTCTAACAGCACGTATCCATCTGCCAACGTACTTCATGTGTGCAGCAATGATCAAATGCATTTAAACAGCTTATAACACTTCTTGTTAGATAGGATCTGTCAACATGGAGAATAAAATCGGAATAGTCTGGATGTTTGACTTTGCTTATGGAGGCGTGTTGCTGTAAGAACAGGCTGACAAACCCTACGGATGTTGAAGCTTTGCCCATGTGTCTCTTAAGGCGATTCAGTGGTTTTATTGTGTATCCTGTATTTTCATGCTGTACATTTACTGCGAAAGAAAAATCTGATGGTTTTTACTTTAGCTGGAAGAGAAATACATGACTGATCTATATTGTTGCAAATTAAAATATAACAGGATCTTTAATAAAAGGAAGAGTTTCAAAAGCTTTACGTTAATGTTATTTTAAAGAGAACAGGGGTTTCAGAAAGCTAACAGCCACTTTTTTCACTAATCTCGAGACTGGTACACATAAGGTATATCTATGACCTAGTTTTAGAAATGTGATTTGAAATTTAAGTTCCCCCTCCCTGAGAAACATGCTTTCCTTATTGTTACTTCACTTGGATCTTTCACCTCCAATTTACATAATGATGTGAAACTCAGAGTTGTGTGTGGGAGGTTCTGTTTTTAGTTTTTAGATACAATATAGAGAACTTGCAATAACTAATTCTTAGGTCCTTTTCTGCAGAGGCAATACCCTTAGTAACCACTAGATGTCAGCAAACTCATGTCTTCAGCTCGGCCTGAAGCCAGGCACTCCCCCGGCAGTTATTGAATAATAACAGTGATTCAGTAGCAGTTTCCATTAAAACACACACTATTGGCAGATAAACCTCCAGAGACTTTATTTATTGTTGCATATTTCAACCTCCACCTCAAAAAAAAATAAACATCCAAAATAAATCCAGTTTCTCTCCGAAGCAAAAGATGCAGAAAAACACAAAGGTACATCAGAGCTCACAACCCAACACTGGTTTACTGTGAGCTCTTCACAAACATGTGCCTCTGCATAAGACATCTGCATTTGGAAAAGCAACTGGGATTAATTCAGTCATGTTGAGCGTTATAAAAAATAATTATACAAGAATATCAGACAGACAGGGACAACGAAACAGGTCCTGATGTACGAATGTCTTCTCAAACCAAAGGAAGAAAATATCATTTATGATTTATCTGGGATTTAGATCATTATTTCAGGGTGTGCTGCTCCTCTGGACTCTGTGATATCGTTTCACACACTCATAGAAGATATTTGGTCAAATTTAGACAAGATATTCATTCTTTAGATACAAAAACGGTCATAGAGAACAGTTATTCAACAACCATCTATCAAGGCCCAGTTCAGTACAAATTGGTAGATAATTACGTTCGGATCCCTCAAAGTACAAGAAAGCTTTTCCAACTTGCTCCTTTAGTCTCAAACCAAGCAGATACATTTTCCATTTAATTTGCTCAAGCTTTTAAAGATCTGTCTCTTTATTACATTTACGGCCGCAGAGATTTCCAGAAACTGTTTCTCTGCTTCTCAGTTTTCATTTGGACCATTTTATTTAGTATAAATTAGTTCAAATGAATACTGCTGACAGGGCGGGAGGTGGTTGATCAGCAGTAATCAGGAGACAGCTTCAGCAAAGACGAGTTGCTGGTGAATATTTTAGATGTAGCTTTTCTGCCCTGTGAGCGCCACAAACAAAATTTCATTCACCTGAGCAGAAGAGGCACAAATCTTACAGCCTCAGCACATAACTATCAACTATCTGTAGTTTTATAAAAGAGCAAGTAGTGAAATATGTTTTTCTTTGTACTTTGGAGGATTTCCTTTCACTAAAGACTTCAAATTAAAAAAGAAAGTTGGAGTTGTGTCTATATCCGGTCTAATTTCTCACTTAGGAACTCCTCCACACTGTCTGTGTTCCACTTGAGGATGCTGAGTTCTTCAGCGATGTTCCCGTTATCGTCCAAAAGCTTTAGTACAGGATCTGAGCCTCTGACATACTGCAGAGAAGGAGGGAGTGAAAAAGAGTGTTAGAGAAATGTTTATGACTCATCTGATTAATATAACCTGATTTCTTACAAATTACTTTCCCCCTCCAGATGACGTTTATTGTGTCTAATCATGATGATGCTGGTGTGTACATAATCAACACAACGCATAATCCCTACCTTGATCTGAAGACCCTTGAACATCTTTGGCTTATCGCTCCTGACAAAAGCTGTGAAGATTAAAAAAACAGTGGTGAGACAAATGTCGGGGTAATGACTCAGCCTTTCTATTTCAGTCCCGACGCCTGTAATTAGCGACAACTGTGAAACCGCCTGAGAAGGCGGCGTTAATGGTGGAGGAGACAGTTGAGAACACAAGGCAGCTACAGCTGAAGTAAACAAACAGCAGCCATATGGCACAGACAGGGCTCCAGACGTCTCGCCCCACACTGAGGCGAGCGGCAATAAGTCCATCAACGTAACCCGACACCAAATT
This sequence comes from Hippoglossus stenolepis, assembly GCF_022539355.2. NCBI lineage: Eukaryota > Metazoa > Chordata > Actinopteri > Pleuronectiformes > Pleuronectidae > Hippoglossus > Hippoglossus stenolepis. Next base: position 9,327,384 of record NC_061493.1, read on the forward strand.
ATCCAAATGGTACGCTGAGCAGAGATGGGAGGTCTGCTCCCAAGACGCAGGGGAAGAAACACGAAAAACTTCAAAAGCTTGTTTGAAAACCGGCCCCGCAGGCACTTTAGACCACCTACTGCAAAAAGTGATTTTACAAGGAAATATTTTACACTCATCCGCACTGATTAAGACACAGAATTAGAAAGACAGGTGAATTTTTGAAAATAAGGTAACTATCAGAGTATAATCATGTCGAGAGAAAACTCACCTTGGACTTGGGGGAACCTCCCCAATTTTCATCCACACACCTCGAGGATGGCTCCAGCGTAAAGCTGTGTGCAAAGAAACACAGCTTAAGGATCCCACCACACACAGAGAAAGAGAATAGACTGAGGCCCTGCTGGTGGTAGGACGCCTGCCTGGCCTGGAGCAGTAATTTGATTCAGGCAGACTGATTCATAAACGTATCTGTGCGACTCCTTGGGGGTCATTAAACTGTGAGCCTGTGCATATGGATCAGGGCTGATGGATGGTGGTTTGTGCAGATCTCACTTGTAATCAAACCTCCAGCACCAATATACAATAAGTTAGAGGAAATTGGAGTGTCACAGCAGTATCTCAAGACCATGCTCCGCTCGCCGGCTTCAGTGGGGAGGAGGGAGCAATGGTAAATGTCCTGCTCGGCTGGCTCACACAGCAAATTAAATTAAGCATGCAAAGCTAAGATCCTCTCTTCCTTCTCTTGCTCGCTTCCACCCGTGAGTTTCTCTAAACAATCTGGCACTGCTGAATTTTAATTTCCATGCTTTTCATTTTATCGCACACAGCAGATCAGGGACAAGTCACGTCTCTGTTGAGAACTGGGAGCTTGGAAGGAAACGATAGGACGACTCAACTTTGACTCATTTGAGAATTTAGACAATGTGAATGAATGAATGAATGAATGAATTATCTGGTCATCCAGTCCATCAGTGATTTCAATACAAAATACATTCATTAGAAGGAGGACTTTTCACTTTCACAAATCCATCCATGTATCATCTTAATCTGTCTGGTTCTCTGCCAAGTTTACACACAGAGGCAGAGATCAACTACAGCCTGAAATGATCAAACAGAAATGATGTTGTATTGTCAATGAAAGAATTAGACAAAAGGTCGACAAGAATCAAAATGTGATTGCAAAATATGATCAGCAGCTTTTGCCCTGTAAAGCCTGTAATAATTAAGACAGGTATGCACTGCAGTCCACTGTTTCATTTATAGTTTGTAGATGCATACTGTTTCAAATAGCCTGCAGCCACATCTTTAAAAAAATCATGTATATGATACAATAATATCCTTTTTAAAGGAAACTGAGTTTTAAGTATTTCAAGAATAAGACCTACGGATACCCTGTAAAACTGTTCTTACAGCTGGGAACAGTGTGACTCAGAAGTAAATGGTGCATTTTGTAAAGACTGTTTTCAGATGCAGAGCTGTTTCTCGATAGTGTTGTTTTTTTTTTTTATATAAAAAACAAAAAAGAGGGGAGCTCAACAGCACAGAGAAAAAAGACACTGGGCTTTAGCCCCACAGACAACACTTGTTAGTATGTCTTTTCGTGGGGTTTGTCAGACTGATCCGGACTTAAAGACCTGCAATGTAGGTTTCTCATGTTATTGTCATTAGCAGTATGGTTGTCCTGCTGTATAGAGACGCACTGTCTAGTGACACCCAAGGGAGCTGAGGTGCTGCTTTGTGCGGGTGTTCTGCAGAGAGGCACACGTTTCAAAATGAGTATCTGAAATGCCCTCCATGCTCAGTGAATCTTGCTAATCGACTGGGCTGCAGAATTAGCCATTTCTCAAAGGGTTTAATGACTTGGCACTAATGTCAATTGCGAGACTCAAAGAATTCTTAGGGCAGATAATTGTTCCCGTCTGAGGAGAAAATGTGCTTAGAGACACGGCCATTTCTACTGGTCGGCAATTGGTCTTCTACGTGACATTTTCACTCAAATCGCGAGCAGCAGGTCTACGAGCCTGTCTGTCTGAAACACACTTATCATCGAGAGGTGTAATGAGGTGTGCGCTACACTTTTCCAAGGTGCTGTTGCTAGGATACTACCCACACGTTCTAGGGGCTTTGCTTATTAAAGGAAAATTACATTGTTTTTCCACCATCGCTTCACTCTGTGTTTATCCATCACTGAGCACAGCAGGGGCTCCTTTTGAATGTCCTGTAATCACTGGAAACACAAGCGCCTGACAACGCATCCGAACAGGTTACAGAGAGGTTGTTACTGCATAACTTGACATTTTGACCCCATGGGGAGTGTCGAGCTGGGGTTAAGGAGCCTCGACTCTGAACATCACACAGACAAATTGAGACGGACAGCGAGTGACAGAGCTTGTGCGTGGAGGCTCAGATCTGATGCACAGCTGCAAACAGTGTCAACAGACCCAGCAACAGGGAGACTAAAACTAGGTTGTTTTTATTAGCACACCAAACGCTGAGGGATGTGATCATCACACGTTCTGACTCAGAGGTTCCCAGAGTGCTAATACTATCCACTGGGTAGCCCACTGCTTCTGCAAAACTATAGTGAATCACAAATGACAACATACGCATCAGCTCCAGACTCCACAATTAATGAACGATCTGTTGCACATCATCAGATTTAACTGTCTCAGTCCTCCATCACAAACAGTCAGTACATTTCATTTATGATTCCACTGCAGGAACTTTAGCTCACCCTCATTACACTTCTATTTTGACTGAGTCCCCCTTTGAGATTTTAGCAACCCGTTCCATGTCGTGACTGAACCTAAACAGACAATCGCTTTATGTTTTGTCTGTTTCGGGAGCTCGTTGTTCCCTTTACCTTGCGCGCTTCCATCTGGGCCTCCTGCTGGCAGCACTGTTGGCAGTCAGGCTGGAGCTTGGTGAGGCTGAACTCCCCGAGCAGGTCACAGGAGCTGCACAGCAGGTTGCTGGAGAAGCCCAGCTCCCTGCATCCCTCTGACGACAGGTCGGCCCCATACGCCGACACCTGGGGAGGGGAGAGAGGAGATTAAGAGGATTCGAATGGAAGGGAAACGAAAAAGGCTATGTTTTAGTAAAGTGCTTGCTTGGGTGTTAGACACAAAAGCACAGCACTAAAGCAAAATTAAGATGAAGGAGTTTGAAATTAAAGATGAATATAGTCTATAGTTTTGTTTTTACAAGTGTAATAAAACAGTTTGTAAACAGTGCATAAAAGTTAAAACAAACAGCCAAGAAAACAACTGATATATTGAATAAATAAATAAAACACATAGTAACATAAAACAACATAAATAGAAGCATCAACTTGTTTTAAAAGCCATGAGTAAAAATTGGTTTTCAGGCCAGTATAATGTCAAGGGATCATGATGCAGCTACTGCAAAAACCTGATCTCCTAAATCCAATCTGGACTAAAACGTGCATCTTATTTTGTTAAGTGGCCTAACGGGCAGTGACGCTGCAACTACAATATCATAATCTATCAAACTATCTGATTTAGTATTCTTTTAATAAAAACAGTCATCTTGAACAAACAAGTGCCACAATTCACTGAATCTCTCACCTGTTTAAAAGGTTCTTTTGATTGATTTGATTGATTGATTGATTTGGCCCACAACCACAAGGAAGTAAATATTCATTTGATTTAAAATAGTGGGGAAAAACACACGTGATGCTTTTCAAATATACATACAATGGTGGTATTTGGTTGATGATGCATCAATAGTTTCAGTCTTTAAGTAACTTTTGCTGTTGGACTATAAATCAGTGAATTCAACACAATTAATTGGTACAGTGGTATTAATTAAGTTGACTGGCTCGTGGGCAAACAGGAAGAGCATCTACCCGGATGGCTGTGGTGTGTTCATCCTCTTTGCTACTGACCCACAAAGCGTAATGCTGCTTTTAACATCGATCTGAATGACAACAGAGGACCCAGCTTTCCACTGACGCATGACTATAAAGATGCTAACAGGCAACGCTAATGTTTAAGCCCAGTTTCGCTTTTCAGGATTCAGGAAATAAGTTCTCAGTTACGAATGGGCCCAATAAGAAACTCCATGATACAGCTAATCTATGGCTGCCGCTTTGTGGGCAAGTAGTATCCACACGACAGGAGTTTAATGTCCACTTAGCTGAACAGGTTTTCACAGGAATGAATAAAGTCGGTTTCTTGGGGACAACCCGGGAAGGCTTCACTTCCATCACGGCTCAGGTTGAGCCACGTCATTTAGAGGCAGCGGGAGCAGCAGGATGCGGTTCACAAAACTGCGGCTAACGTCAGTGAGGCTAACACGGGACCACTGACCGCGTCGTTACCCGTTTGTGTTTCACACTAAACACTCGAAGAAGCGGCGACAACATTTCCAGTGTGGATAAACTCACCGTTTTTAGGAGCGAGAGGAGCCACAGGAGATACACCTCCCCCGACATTTTGGATCCTGCTTTGTGAGCGAAACTCACTCACAGGACCCCTGTGCTTAATGAAGGGCAGCCCTGCCGCGCCTGAACGTTAAACTTAGAAATTTACGTATTTAAAAAATGTTAAATAGCAAGTGCTGTTGAAATAAATCACGTATGTTGTCCTAAAAACACGCGTTTACGGATATGTGAAAGATTGGGATACGTTTAATTTATTTGTCATGTTTCTTGAATGTTGGCACATGCAGAGGTCGACTTGTGATTTCTTCCTCGCCTTTGATGTCGGTCCTGGCTGCAGAGAGAACAGCGACACCTGCCGGCGTTGTTCAGGAGCGTTTGTTGAACGGGTCCAATCGGCGTTGAACAGGCAGTGAGCAGACAGCCAATAGGAAGGCTCGGCTTCCTGGTGGACTGCTCACCCGTCCAATGGGCGGAGCGGTAGTAGCCGTGTGTCCGTACGGCGATCACACTGGATGGGACAGTACAGCGCTACATGGGGGACGCAGGCGACAGCGGCTGGTACCACCGCTCCGACACCCCGGGGGCTCAGACCCGCGCTCTGGAGACATCTGTAGGGCTTCACGACGCTCCGCCGGCGGGGATCCACCTGATCGAATAACCGAGCCGAGTATGAACACTTCGCATTTGAGGTAACCAGAAGATTTGAGTTCCAGACACTGGGAGATCCACACACACAGGAGAGAGAGAGAGAGAGAGAGAGAGAGAGGGCCATGCACACACACTCAGCCGCTTTGTAATCACCGTCGTCCCTACGTGTGTGTGTGTGTGTGTGTGTGTGTGTGTGTGTGTGTGTGTGTGTGTGTGTGTGTGTGTGTGTGTGTGTGTGTGTGTGTGTGGTGTGTGTGTGTGTGTGTGTGTGTGTGTGTGTGTGTTTTTTCAGTGTCTCCTCCTCCTCCGGGCATGGACTGACCGAATCCCTCTCCGGATGATTTGATGGGGCTGCTCAGAGTCATGATGCCGCCCAAGTTGCAGCTGCTGGCGCTGCTGGCGTTCGCAGTGGCCATGTTCTTCCTGGAGAACCAGATCCAGAAGCTGGAGGAGTCCCGGGGAAAGCTCGGTAAGTGCGTGGCGAACCCCCTATAAGCCTCCCCGCATCCAGACAGGAGCACACCGCAGAGTGTGTCAGATCTCTGGTCACCCCCCCCACCCCCGTTGTTGTGCACTTGGGTCAATAGTAAGCGGCGGTGTGCAGAGAGAAGCAGCTCCTCATCCACCACACATGCCTCATCACGTTGATCAGAGACAATGGCACACACACGGGCATGACATGTGGGAGCTGCGTTTCTGAACTTTGCACGACTGTGGAGAGACTGAGATGTTCCCAGTTATTGAATACCTACAGACAGCATCTGCCTCTCAGCCTGAGCTGTGCAAAGCAGTGTGAGATTGAGGAGGTGCTGCTGCCTTCAGTCTGTGTGGGAGTGTTACTGTAGTGTGTGTGTGTGTGTGATTTATTTTCAGACAGAAACAAAGGATTTTCTGGATGAAATACAGGTTAATGTAAACCGGCGGTTTCTAAAGATCAGTGTGATCTCATCAGATGTCTTGGTTTCTCATAGATAGATGGATAGATACTTTTTTGATCTTGAGGAAAATTTAGGAATCAAAATCTCCAGCTGAGATTGAGGAATATTTTGCATTTTTACTTAAATGTCTTGAACCATTAACTGAACCACCTAACAGGTTCAGCTTGCAAATGAAATGAGCTAATGTAGAAATGTATAAGATTAAGTGGGGCAGGGTCAGGGTGGAGATTCTTGAGTGGGACTGTCGGTGGAGAATACATTGCAGTAGAAAGCACCTTTTTTTGTTGTTGCTCAGAGTCATTTTTAGTGGTATCCTCTATCCTGCGGGATGGGGACACCATGCTGCTGCAAATCCCCATCTGCCCCTTTCCCAAACTCTTTCCTCTGGGTGAAACGTGGCCGACGCTGTGTGTTCAAATATCGTTGCTGAGCTCCCATCAGGGGCTCAGTCCCAATAAAGATCTGGGACATTGCAGGATTATCTCCCCGGTGCCTCCACCACGGTGGGGATTTTTTTTAAGGAACAGCAAAGTGAAGCCGGGCACCCTGAGGGTGCAGCCCCTGCACCGCAGGGGTTCACACACCACCCCCTGTTTGATTTTATGAGAGTGAGAGACTGGCACTAAAGAGAGGACAGCTGATAGACTCTGTGCACAGCCGATAGTTTGACATGGTAAAACAGGAAAAGCACAGGTGGTGATTAATAACATGAACAATGGCTGCAGTAAATTCCATTTAGGTGAAGCAGTCCCAGGGTCCTGCTGTTATGTGCACTGGTCCGCTCACATGGTTTACAGGGACACAGAAATCATCAGTGCAGAAAATGACTTGGGAACTATTTTGATAATCAAGTAATTGTTCTTGTAAATATATTTGCTTCTTATCTTCCCCTTCCATGATAGTAAATATTTGAAAACATATTCTGGGACTGTTGGTTGCACCAGAAAATGAATTTAAATGCCAGCCTTACTTGCTAAATTTGTATTTTTTACTCTTTTTTGACATTGTGTGGACAAATTGAATAATTATTGGTTTAAAACCATCAATCCTGTGGCTTGTAGATAGGCGATCAATAGACGGGCTTTGTCAGATGACTCAGACATGAGGCTGTGTTGTGTCCAGAGCAGTTTGTGAATTAAATGATGAACAGTCGTCTTAATTGAATAAAGTTTCCCTGCTGAGTTCTCATGTGTTGGAACAGGAGTCCTGTATAGATGGCTATATTGGCCTGTGACAGGGTTTACTGCTGCTGTAAAGGGCTATACTTTACACTCAGTGAAAACCCAAACTGTGCGCGCGCGCGCACACACACACACACACACACACACACACACACACACACACACACACCCACCCACACCCACAAAGAAAGAGAACCTGAGAGGCCTTTCCCCCGACTGCCCACCACCACGAGAATCTGTTGACTTGGCAGAAAGCGCCGTGATGGATGGATGACCGGGCTGAGCAGACGTCTGTATACTGGAGCTCTGAATTATGTGCTGCATAGCCAAATAGTTGTGACTGAGGCTTTCACGGGCACGATGCTGACAGACCGCCGCAGGGCTGGTCACATTACCAGGTATACGCCTGCTGCAGGTCCATCTGTGCCACAATAAACAATCAGCGTGACGACCACAGATGGTGTCCACCATCCAAATCGAGATATCAAGAATAACTCTGATGTGATAATTAGGAGAACCACTTATAGGAGATGCAGTGTGATGCGTCACTTTCCTCTATCATGTTTTCACATGTTCCCAATTAACTTCATGTGAGCTGAAAGGACCAGGGCGGCACCGTCTCCTCACAGTGTGGGATCTCTATTGCCCGACACACAGGTTGAATTATTTCCCCCCATTAGGCACCTCCCACAGTGCAGACAAGCTGTGATTTGCTTCCAAGCTAATCGTCATCCCAAGGTTTCACTGAGAAGTCTCCTGCATTACAATCATGCAGCGATGCAGCTGTGTGTCCTACTGGGGGCCTAATCCATTATTCTGACAGTATTTCTCTCCGGCTGCTCACTGGCACTGCTGCCGGCTGGGTCAACAGTAATGTAGTCTGCGGAGGGACGGGAGGATGGATAGATGGATGGAAATGAAGTTCCGTTAATAAAGAGCCAGGAACGGGGGATTCAAGGCCACTTTTCCTGTCAGAGCTGCCATTAACTCTCCCTCTTGCTCAGTTCTGATAATTTCAGACCCTCACCTTGAAGAATCTCATGCTACTTTATAATAAAGTCAGAGAATTGACATTCCAGCATATTGCTTCACTGACATCGAACATGAGACAATCGCCTGTATTAGAGCAGCAGCAGCAATTAGATCTTCTTAACCAGTCGAGAAAATCTGATCTGTTGGTTAAATGTGAAGTCACCACAGATGTTAAAACAGGACTGGACAGTTGAAAACAGCGATCATATCAAAGTAAAAGCCTGTCTCTTTCAATTTGTACAAAAAAGATCAACATCATGTAAAATATCTGTGTTTTCTTTGTGTGCAGATTCATTTGACACTGATTCTTTTTTTATGTACAAAGCTTATGGACTCAGACAAAAATGTCCCTTCTCCAAAACTGCTATAAAGCACCATATAAATCATATTTTTCACTTTCAATCATCAGTTCTGGTCTCAATAACCCTTTTAAATGACAGTTTTTGTAACATAATTCCGTTAAAATGTTATAAATCCCTCGAGAAGAAGCTCAATAAAACAAGGAAGTGAAAGCTTGAGACAGATGAACAACAAAGATGAACAGATACCAGCACCTTCTCACACTAGTGGATTTTTGTTTCCAGTTTTTTTTTTCCTGCCTGACAGCACATTTATTACACAGCCCAGTGCCTCACTATTTGTATTACACCTGTCCTTGCTACCTGCTTTTATAGATTCAAGCTATGCTGAAATTATTTCCTCAGGGAAAAACCTTACTTTCATTTGAGGTGTCTCAGCTTTTCTGACGCTTTAAAAACCAATGCGAAATAGAGCTTGTACTAATGGAGTAAAAGTAAATTTCCCAATTACTTTTCAGAGAACACTTAATATTTTTTGCCTGGAATCAGGCCGACCAGCGACGAGATTAATCGTGACCATAAAACATTTGATTCGGAACAAAAATGTAATATTGGAAAACGGGAAAAAAAGGTTAAAAACTCGACAATTATATTAAGAGTGAAGGAACTGCGACTTCCCATACACCATTGCAAATGATCCCTTTCCAATGCCTCCCTAGTGATTTTCACCTTCTCGGTTGTTTGACTTTTTGGATTGTGGGTAGTGGAGTATTTCTCCCTGACATCGCAAATGAAACGTGTGTTTATCATATGGACTTGTGGCTTCCACAGGAGCAGTAACACTGTTTCACATTCTCGTAGCTTCTGGTAAGTCTACCCTGGACGGTTAACATATAACATATTATGGCTGATCATCAGAGTCCATATTCAGAAAGTGAATTTTGGAGTGATGGTATATAGAGAGCTGTGTAAATAGACACGTTGCTTATAAAAATGTCACCTCGTGGCCCCTTTGCAACAGGAGAAAATGACCTCTTCACCTTTTCCCCCCCGCCGACCATGTGAGGGCTGCGTGTCGCCCAGCAGGACTCGCATTCAGAGACTTTCCCCCCCTCTCGGCAACATCATCGTCTTTTAATCTCCTGGTAGTTATTCAGGCTGATTAAAGGAATTCAATTTCCATCTGTTGCACGGTGATATTTAGTTCCAGACACATGCTGCCCTGTGATGAGCTCTGAAAGAGAAGAGGAGAGATGCTGTTGAATGCAGAAGAAGGAGGAGATGCGTGTGCTTTGCAGTGTTTGCTGAGCTGACCCAAGGATTCATTTATTACTTCTCCACAGGCCTGCGTTTTTTGAATTTGATTTAAATTGTCATGCCAGACACTCGCAGCCTCTCGTCTGCCAGTCTCGCTGCCGTCAATGGACCTCGGGATCTGGTCCGGAATTTGCTCTTGAAAGGAAATCCATCAGCCATCGCCATGTGTGGACTTTTGCCCACTTTATACCTTGCAGCTTCCCCCGATGCTGCTCAGACCCCCGCTGCACATCTTTCATCCTGTCGCCGATGAGGCCTGAGTTGCAGTTGTGTTTTGAATTTTTACTTTACCGTTGATCCAAGCATCTACCTGGTCTCTTTGGCTGCTTTTAGACATGCAGATCCTCCATATTCTCTCTGGAGGAGGTGCATGTGTGAACGCACCTCCTCCAGAGTCCAAGTCAGAGGCTCCGGATTATCTGCGGACTTTCTCCACCTGGCACCGTACTAGAAAGCCAGGAGAATTCAATGTGTTAAAGTCCACCCCACCCCACCCCACCCCCACCCCCCACCCCCACCCCCGCAGGATTCACAGTGAGTGAGTTTTGGGGTTGATGATGCTTCTAACACATGACAGATGCAAAAATTCAAAAACAAATATCTCCCGGTGAAAAGGCAGTGACACACACAAAGAAGACACAGACGGAGATGTGAAGAGAGCTTGTGGTAATCAGAGCTGACGACGGTGTCGGTGCTGTAAACATGATCACTTGATCTGCTCCACCTCTCGCCTGAATAACATTTTATGCTGCTGTGACGCATCTGTGCAGGAGACCTCCTGCGGTGTTGGAGGGTAGAGTCCGCACCCAATTCTCCGGATTTTAGCTGCAGGTCAAATTTGAAAACAGCTTTTTGAGTCATATATATTTGTCAAGTGAGTGTCAACTGGTGTCTGTGACTGCGGCTGCAGCACCAAATGGTGGCTTTCGTTACAAGGTAATTGGTGACACATTGGAAGCACTCGACTTAACTGAGTCCTATTTCTTTCCAACTGCACATCTCAACCTCCTGGTGTGAAACCGCCAGCGTTTCCTCTTCTCGTTGTAGTTCTCTTTTCCTATCTATTGACACCGTACTCAGATTCACTCTGAACTCTTTGAGCTTCCCCAAGGAACATAAAGGATGCATGAGCCATTTGCTTTCACTCTGCACGTTGGCATCTGCTAATGTAAACAGCCGGTAGCATCTATCGCCTGGACCAGTCCCTCTCTGAAACATGCCATTTGAGTGGCTAATGAAGGGGAGCCCACTGCGGAGATGGGCGTAGGTGTTGGTGAAGGGATTTGTGGTGGGAGGTGGGAAGGCAGAGTGCTAATGGTCATACAGGGCTTTCAGTGTGTTGTTAGAAACAGGCTCTTGATTGGGACTGAGGATTTATGGCCCTGGACACAAACTTTGTCTGACATGTTCCTGCAAAGGTGGCAACTGGAGCCAGCTATGCACATTTGCTGCTGTAGCAGGATGACAGACGGGCTAATCAGGGTGTTATGGAGGGTTTCACACCCTGGATGTAATTGGAGGATGTTCTAGAAGAACATCCGGCTCCAAAACCCCCTCGGCTAATCTCTATAAACAGATTCTGCCTGTGCATTTGCTAAATCTGTAGGCGGGGGTCAAGATTTTGGGGCTGGAAGCTTTCTTGTTTCCATTTCTAGTTGGAGCAGACTTTGGTTGCCCACAGTTAAACAGTCTGTGTGGAGAACACAAGAGGCAAAGCACACTGACCAAAATGCATCTGTTATTGGCTTTTTAATTGATCTGCATTCATATGCAGCTGTTAAATAGCTGTTAATAGATTTTAATAAAATGTCGCCTGGACCTAAAACGCCTTAAACATTGGACTTGGAATAGTCTTGGCCTGGATATTCACTCTCTACACCGTAAGCCCTAAAATATTGTCTGTTGCCCTTAGAGTCTAATTCATCATCAGAGGGTTGCCAATGGGCTCCGAGGTTGCCCCTAAGATGGCAACTCCTCAATATTCCCACCCTAGCTTCACACAGACACACTTTGCCCTCCTCGCTATCTCCTCTCCATCTTCATCTCCTGCCACGTTAGAGAAGTTCGCTCACTCAACTCAAAGAAATGGGCTGCAACGATCACGTGGCACCGAATTCCTGCAGAACCGAGGATATTGACTGAATTGGTGGGGGAGCTCTGGACAGCTCATGATATATTTGCTAAGTGATAAATCACAAGCGGGTAAACAAACTGTCCTGCAGATCCGCTCTGGGTGCTGGGCCTATGTGACTTTTCATACCTGCACTTTAAGAAAGAGATAAATAGTCTTTCATTCTCCGTGCTCCATTTTAATGATCACACAAGCAACACGCTCAAATTTAGACTCTCTGGGGCTCACACGTCGCCATTCCTGCTTAAAGGCTGTGGGTTTTTGACACGTATAGTGCAGTGTGTGGTTTTAAATACGCGACAGCAGGTGTCTTCCCATAGTGCTACCTCTGCTCTGCAGAATTACCCATCTCCTCCCTCTGACAGCGGCTGATAAACCTCTGTCGTGATAATCAGTTAAAATGACAGTACCCTCATCCAGCTCCTTCCGGATCAATTGTTGTAAACAGCTTCTTTATTTGTGTGCACAGTCTCCTTTGTGATATCCAAATCCTTCTTGTGTTCTCACTAACCCCATTGGATGAGCGCCTGAAAGGAGAATATCCGCCGCTGGCTTTTCGGAAATAAGGGGCTAACGAAAGGAGGAGGAAACGTGGGGGGAGGAGGGGGGTGTTAGTGGAGAAGTAAAGAAATGAAAGAGATGATTTAATTTTCCTTGCGACACAGAAATATTTAAAGCCCCGGCTGGTTAAAATCATCTGCTCTTATACAGGAGGGAAAAAACGGGAATGAGGAGAGCACGCCTGCAGCAATTTTACAACCAATTTCATCAGTGCACAGAGGGATAAAGAAAGGAGGAAGAGCGCTGGCCTTCTTCCTCAGCCCCTGGTTCAACTTTGGCTCCTGTTCATCGTAGAGTTGGCTTAAAACTGCCTAGACCTGTAACATGGTGAGCAGCCCGTGCCCTCAGGGATGAACTCTTCACATGGGAATCCTACACTGTTATCAGTCAGGCCTCTACATCTCTTCTATCCATGTCTGTGCTTCTCTCTCTTTATTTCTTTCTATTCTTTGGTTTCTCCCTCTCTTTCCTCGGTGCAATGAATAGTGTGAGCAGCCTTGCCAGATCGCCTGAAATTCAGCCTGTAGTTAATTAGACAGAATACAAATAGGTTCATTGCAAACACCTGTGTGTGTGTGTGCGTGCGTGCATGCACTTCATTAAAGAGGTATCTGGGTTGCTGAATATTCAGCTCCCACGCTCAGACCGTCTCCTGCTGAGTGTGGATCAGTAAATCTGCATCTCTTTCTGTGGCGTTCATGTTTGTTTCCTCAAACGCTTTCTATCGACCTCTGCTCTGTCAGTATTTATCAGGTTTCCCACCGTTCTCCCTCCGGAGACACACAAGGTTTTATACAACTGTTACTCACATACTGTTTATGCAGTAGTCATCCCCAAAACCTGTTAAAAGACTTCAATGGGAAAACAGATGAAATATCCTTTAATATTGCTGTGGCTGTGATGTAGATGCAGCGTATCAAACATATCTTTATCACCACAGAGTCTCTCTCCTCTGGATTATTTGTGGCAAGAGAATAAGAGTCACATTTTTACGAGTAAATCAATTTGAAACTGGTTCGTTCTGACAGCCTCACGTGACCTTACACACAGAGGAATCATCCAAATCCAATATCACGTAGTAAAACTTCATCCATACATCCATTGTACTGCTTATCCTTTGAGGTTTGCTGGGGGGCAGGAGCTAATCCCAGCTGACATTGGGTGAGAGGCAGCATACACCCTGGACTGGACATTATGGGGGGTTTTTGTCCGAACCCGACCCCAGCCCGACGTTGTCACAGATTACAGGCACGTGTAAAAAAAAAAAAGAAAGTAGATAGTCCAGCCCATGTGATCGAACCTGACCCAAGCCCAAATTTCATTTCAATATGTTTGTCCTGCCTGACAAAACATCCAGGCTCAAATCGTTCGTATTCAGGATATTTTGATTTCATTTCAGGGAGGGAAGGGGAGACGTGTCGACCATCTTTATTTATAGTCTGTGGTTCAAACCCAGAACCTTCTTGCTGTAAAAGTACAAACCACTGTACCACCATGCCACGCCATTTTAGCACTTACAGATTTTAAACTGGAAAACTCGGTATCGACTAAGACGATTCTGTATTGAAATTTTGGTATCTGGGGAGTAAAAGTGGGGCCTGTTCATCCTACATAGTACAACGTCCTCGCCGGATAGAGAGCCTGCAGATGACAAATATAATTCAGATGAAAGAGGAGAACAAGGAGATGAAGGAGGCTGATAATCCTGCAGAGATGAGGAGAAGTGATAAGTTGAGCGGAGTGGAGATGCCCCCCCCCCACTTATCATTAAACATATGAATAGCTGTCGTCTGCTCTGTCTAATAGAGTGTGGAGTTTTCCCCGGACTCCCATACATGCATTATTAATTATCTGTTACAGGGCCCAGAGACACAGAGGGAGAGCCTACATCAGATATCTGGGTTGTAACTTGCAACCAGATCTGCACTATTACACAAACATTGTTGTGGGGATGCGATGAGCAGAAGTGAGTCATATTTCCTGGTGGATCCATATGCATTCAGCTACAGTTTCACTTCCCTCTCACAGATTTGATTGCAGCGTTTTCCAGGCTGTGACAGCGACGGACACTTTTCCTGCTCTGGTTTCTCTTCCTCCTTCTTCTTCTGCACGACCAGACTTGTGCAGATATTTCCCCCTTCGTTTGAAGTGCAAAATGCCTCTGAAAAGCTAATTCCCACTGCTTAGTCATTGACAATCTGTGCCAAGATGAGATCTGTTCCAATCAAACGCCTCCCCTCCCCTCCCCTCCCCTCCGCAACCTGCCAGACACGCCTTTACTTAACAAGGCAGGGGAATGATGGGATCTGCCATCTGTGTAAATTGTGCCATAATCTCGTCTGACTGGCTGTTTTTGATGAAGCAGACCGTACGTAGCCCCCTTTTTTTTTTACTCTCTCTGTGTTTCTTCCAGACATTATTGCTCACCTGTCAGACGGCACTCCGCTTTCGATCGCACAAAAGACATATTAGGGGAGAAAGTGGCAGCTTGAACCATGATGATTATCACCTCCATCTACCCCTGATTGTTATCATTAGCACAGAGACATGGCTTGCATTTAGATTTAGATGGGGAATTATAAATGGGCTGCGTGTGGCTGGATCTTATACTGTACTCTAACAGCTTGTGTTTTATCTATAGTTCATGAACTCCTGAAAGCAAAAAGCTGCACCAGCCTCAGCTGTGGCTGACACACTTTCTGTGTCTCTCCTCCAAAAAAAAGATCTTGTGTTAACATCTTGCTTCTCTATATGACGCTCAATGGAGTAATTCTGGTCTCAAGACCCGTACCCCCAACCACTTAACCACTTTAAACTGTCTCTGCTCTGTGTTGCCCTGGTAAGCACTGACAGACAAGTTTTGTCTTCTCCTTATAACTGAGGAATGCTTTGTCGGCATTCTCGGACAAAAACACACTTGTTTTCAACTTGTTTCTCTGTCACGGAGGAAAGAAATGATTTCCAGGCTTGAGGATGTCATTCGCGTTGCGTGGAAATCCAGCTCATGACCTTAGCAACATGCCTTCCCCCCCCTCAGTACTTTCCTCACCTTCCTACCTCCTCTCCGCACCTTATTGTAAAAAACACACCTCCAATGAAAAACTCTTTATGATTTATGGAGCCTAGCAAAGCAGCGCTGCCAAGTTCAGAGCAGGAAATATCACATCGCTGTGCAAACGTTTTATTTATTAGGATCTGCAGCGCAGCCCGACATTTTATTTTCTCTAATTCACCTCACCGGGTGCATCTGTTGATTTGAATTTTAACGGTGGAGCCTTTTGTTGCTCGTGTCTGACTTTGATACAGCACCGTTCCCCATGAGCTTGTCGTCCTTTTATGATAAATTTAAAGGAGAAAACAAAATAGAAGCTATTTACATATTACTGCAGACATTTTTTAATGCTCCTGTTCTGTGCTGTTTGTTGTTAGTCACTTTATTCAGGTGGATTAACACTAGGAGCCCAAAAGGTCCAGTTGACCTGAATAGAAAATTTAATTAATTGGTCTCTTAAAAGGTCTAAGAAACAATTATTTTAATTATTGTTTAATCCATTTTCCTTGATGTATGTTAGTGTCTCAAAATGCTGTGAAAACACTATGATAGGATGTCGTAATGTGATGTCTTCATAATCCAACTACTCCACATGTCTTAATTTTATGACCTTACTCTGGTTAAAGGTAATCAGAAAATGTTGTTTTAAATGGCAGTGTCTAATTCAGTATATTCTCTTAATATAGTTAATATCAGAATATTGGTTTCCATTTAAACATCTCTAATTTCCCAGTTTAAAATATTATTAAACAGAGGAAAGAGAAATGTTCTCAGACGTAAGAAGCTGGAAATGTGTGTTTGGACCCGGTGTCAAAACCTAGTTTTAAGAGCTGTAGTATATTGGAGTCTATTGGGGAAAGTATTGGCACCGGTGCTGATCTTAGTGAGCGGATCTGGTGTTCTGCCACAATGTGATAAATCAACTTTAAATACAGTTTGATGAAGAATAATCTTCTGCACAGATGTCTGACGAGAGATGATTCTGTAGTCTGTGTTTGCAGTGATGAAGTAAATGATTCACTTGATGAGCCTCAGTTGTCAACACTTGAACATATGATTTGACCACAACACAGATCTGTAGACAGAGAAGCACAATGGAAACATCTCAGTATTCTACCATAAGGGAGGAAGCAGATAACTAGTCTGGGTCGTAACAAGACCACTATTATTTCCTTCAGAATGGAGAGTGTCTCAGGGTTCATCTTATCCCAAAGCCAGACAGGATGGTGACTCCTTGCACAAATCGTAAAACATCTAATCTAATCCTTTTCACTTATTAATGTTTCTCAAACACAGTATTAAAGGTATTAAAATATGTATTAGCTGCTTATTCCCTGACACAGTTTCCTCGACAATGTCTTTATGAAATTCAGTCTTTCCACTAGTTGCATTAGTATTTTTCCCACAACATTCCCAGGCCTCTCTTATGACTCACATAGAAATGATCCAAGTGAGCTCCAGACAGAATGATGTAACAACATTAAATGTGCACTGGTAGTGGTATCAAATGTGTACTCTGTGTTGGCAGACATCTTGAATGGAGGTATGGAAATAAGCATCAGGAGAGAAAAAGTTGGATTGGTGCTTAGCTATAAATATTAAAAAGTGTTAAAGAGGCTAGGTGGTGTTATTCTGGCATTTAGGATACATGTTAATAATGATTAATGATAATAATGAAGCTGCTGTGTATTGCCAGATGTGTCAGAGTCAAAGTTAAATATTTAGTTTAAAACTTTTACCCCAGACCCCAGGTTAACACTGCCTTGCTCCAGCTCTTCTAAACAGTCCTCATCACTTCCCATCTGAACTCAGACCTGTCTGGTCCTCGTCCCCCTCTTCTTCTTCTTCTTCCTCTCCCTCCACTCCCCCACCCTCTCCCCTCTCTCTCCCAGCTGTACTGGTGATTGAATGAGACCTTTCATTGAGCGTCAATGTCACACTTGTGTGTCAAAGCCAGTGGGGAAAAAATGCCTCAGCTTTAGCCATGACTCCTCCTTTCCAAAAATGACTCACCTCAACAATTGCACTTTGGATCAAATCAAATGTGTTTCCATCTTCCTCTTGAACAAGTGTGAATGGGAAATACTGCATGCAGCTGGGAAGTGCATGAATGTCTAGTGAAAGGTTTAAGGAGAGTTGCCTTGTATCTGGAGGTGTATGTCTGTTCTTTTACACTGAGCTTGTTTGAAAGCTCCGAGAAGGTTTTTAAATGTACCAGACACCTTCAGAATCACATCATGAAAGCGCTCTCGTTTATCTGTCTCCTTCCTCAGTTCTCTGCAGCTGCCAGCAGCGCTTAAAAGATTCCTCGCACAGGATGTTTCCTATTCCTTGTCATCGCCTAAATGACAATGTTAATGCAAGTTCTGCTCTGTGAAGTCTGGCCCAAAACTTCCCGTCAGCCTGACTTTCATCCGTTTCCTCCGATGATCCACTCTCAGATAAACGAATCCAAAGACTGAATTACAATAATTAGAAATATGATGGTGTACAGTCCGTACAAATGTTCGGTTAGTGCTGCAGTGGTCACATAACTGTCCCCCTCGGAAACTTGGCACAGCAAAACAGCGAGCGTCCAAGACTATATAGAGAGAAGAGGCAGAAGCAGCAGACAAACTCGATTTTCATACAGCAACAACCTAGATCTCCTCCCTGTCATCCTTCATTGATTTTGCAATCCAGTGGCATCCAAGCAGAACCATACAAGCCGTACACCTCAGTCTGCCACTGATAGCCAATCTCTATCACCCACCTAGGCCAAGGCTTTGGTTCGAGGGGCTAGCCCTCTCAGGGGAAGCCGAGAGAAAGGCGAGAGCTCCTACTGGCGGATCGGAGCAATGATGGATTTATGAGCTGCTTGGAGAACGGATCATCCCCCCCCCCCTCGCTTTTATTATCCCATCAGATCTGACGTGATGGCAATAATACACGACGGCCTGTCACATTTTGCAGATCTGGCAGTGAATATGAATGATGATTTCGAATGCTTGCGTCTAATCAGCCGCGAAATTGCTTCAGTAAATATGTTGAACTACCAGTGCTCTGTCTTCCTGCTGTCTCTCACTCTGAATGGAACTCGGAGTAATAGGCTTGTAGTTGTCACAATGTTTAAGACCCGTGTTGGCTTCACGGTTCATAATTAGCTTTTAATGCACAGAGACAGCTAGAGGGGAGAAAACCGACGGAAATGAGGAATGAAAAGAGGCTTGTTGTGTGGCCATAGTAATTCAGGCTTTTGTTCTCTAATTAAATGACCTCATAAGGGAGCGCTAGCTTAAGTTTGTATGTGTGGCGCCCTCTGATATGGAGGTTTGTGCCAAGAGTGTTCAGTGCCGCAATGAATAGGGCGTCCCCTACAAAGCCTAAGAAGCCCTCTCTGTGCCCGCTCGGCCTCCTTGTTGGTTGTTGGAAATTTGGCACATAACACCATGTCTTTAACAAGTGGTTTCTGGGCCCCTTCGCATAGTTCAGGATGTTGTAGTTAAGGACACGGTAGCTCCCGGTCTTTTCTCACTCCCTCCCACCTGTTTGAAAAGAAATTGAAAGACTGGCAGTCTTCTTTGAAAGCTGCTCCGCACTAAAGATTACTTATTGTGTTTATGCCACAGTAAAACAAAAGAAATACATGAGGATGTTTGGTGCTATATAGATGTCAGCGTTTTCAAAAATGAACACACCACTAGAGGAGTATTTTTTATTTTTATACCTTAATATAAGATATAATATTAAAATCACTCAAAGTTGAACCTTATTAATTGAGGTTTAATGGTAGTTCTCCATTTCCAGAACTGGCAGAAAATGTTGTGTTGCTCTAAGACCCTATCGCTCACAGTGAGAAGAACCTGATTGAGGGTCTTTAAGAGCCTGTTCTCAACACACCTGCCACTACATACCAGACCAAAGGCACCCAGTATTTATGGCCTGCATTGTCGCGGGTTGCAGTCTGCTCTTTTCTCTTGTCTGCCACTGTACTCCATCATAAAAATAATCCTGAAAGGACATTTGAGCTGAGGCGATAAAGTTCCAACATAGCAACTGTTATTGCTGTTGTTGTTGGCTAATGCATGCTTCGGATGGACGCGCAAAGGCATGTCTCCATTACAGTTGTCCTGCATGCTGACAGCCTGCGCTTATTACAGCCACATGGCACGTCTCCACTCCATCAGTCCGGAGCAGCAGGCGCGAGCGTGGGGAAGCGGCAGGGCCCTGTCCGTAACCAGATCCAGCTTTGATGACTGGAACATTAACAGCTGCTCAGGAGAGTGTAAGAGAGGGAGGGGGAGAGGGGGGGGGCAATGAGAGTACTTCTGTGAGAGTGTTGTTGTGTGGATGCCCCGTGTTCGCACAAATGAAAGAGAAGGCGGCAGAATCACAGATGACATCTTAATTGGCCTGTGGTGCCAGATGCCAGGCTCTAAATCCAGGCCAGGCTAGGCCAGGCTAGGCCAGGCCAGGCTGAAACAGTGTCTCAGTAGCCTGGCAGGGCTTTCAGCAGGGTTTTAGGAGCCCGCTGGCTTCGCTGAGAGCTCCCACGGGTATTAGGTGCTCTAGTGTTGTGCTGCCTCCCGTCTTCAATCTCTCACACACACACACACACACACACACACACACACACACACACACACACACACACCCTTCTTCCTGCGGAGCGCTCTGAGGCATTGTCAATCTGAGGCAAATTCAGACGAAGAAAAAGCCAGAGGGCGACAAAAGGCTGGGGCGTCTTTGTGTTTGAATCTATTCTTCACACTGAGGTCTGGCGCTCTCTGCAGCTTCACGCAGGGTTTGGATTGAGATGCCCCCCCCAACCACTAACACAGCCCTCCGCCCTCCTCATTTATAGCGTATTGAAGTAAATGCCCCTCTGAGCTATCAAATAACTGTTGCCTTCTAACTACCGACCTCTAACCCCCCCAAGCCTGTCACCTCTCACTCTTCACCTTCTCGCCCCCTTTGACACATGATTCTTTTCCCCCAGAGGAGCAGAAAACCAGGTTAGATTATAAATCATCCCACATAATATCTGGGGGCACAGAGGACGTGAACTCGCCCACTTGATGGTACATTTGATTCAAGACACTCTGTAGTCAGAATAAGGAGAGGCAAAGTAAAGTTTGGGGGCTGATATTAAAGCTGAATCTGATTAGCGAACAAGAGATGTGGTACCGCAGCGTGAAATAGGCTGCTCGCGAGATGATTAACTAATATTCCTGTTTGACATTATTCTTTATCTTGGATGTGAAGCGGGAAAAGAGTTTTAGCTTTCCGCTCTTCAAAAAAGAGATGAAATGTACATCGATTTATAATGAAGTTACAGTCGAGTCTCTCATGGCGGCGTTTCCTCTGACAAGGACGAAATGATAAGATTCAAGGTCTAAGTGGATGAAGGTTTAAGTCTAAGAGTCTTCGTAGCAGGTTTCAAATATGCAGCTGAGTGGTACTGGAACATAGTTATGAGACATGTTAAAGGTGGAGATGGTCGTGCTCTAGCTTTGAAAACCCCTGCGACACCTAAGAATTTAACTTTCTTGCCATCCTTCTTCAGTTTAATATTAGTATGGAATATTTTACAGCAGTTTTTTTATTCCCTTATTCTCCAGGGAGGTCGGAGGTCATATTCAGCACTCCTGGAGCTGGTTGGCACCCAACTCCCTGAAGGACGTTTCAGCTTCCTCTTCTTTATCGCAGCCAACTCTCTTAAAAACCTTTTGCCGTGTGTCCTGAACTCACCCGTATCCGATTTCCTGTTGTCCCCTTCCAGAACGAGCCATCGCAAGACACGAGGTACGAGAGATCGAGCAGCGGCACACGCAGGACAACCTGCGGGAACGGGACTCGTCGGCCTCGTCGCAATCAGCCGTCAATGAAGACGATTTGGTCATCATCTACAACCGCGTGCCCAAGACGGCCAGCACCTCCTTCACCAACATCGCCTACGACCTGTGCGGGAAGAACCACTACCACGTGCTGCACATCAACACGACCAAGAACAACCCGGTCATGTCCATACAGGACCAGGTCAGAGCAATTTCTGGCTCTTACACACTTCTTTTTACAAGATAAAAATGAATTCCCCCTCCATTATAATATATAATTCTCAATTATTTTCACTCTTTGATAAACTGTGTGTATTGAGTTATGATTATTTTCATTTGTTCAGGTACGGTTTGTAAAGAATGTGACTGAATGGAGGGAAATGAAACCGGCCTTCTACCACGGACATGTCTCCTTCCTGGACTTCACCAAGTAAAGACATATTTATTAAACATGTTTATACTTTAAATGGCTTTGTGCAGTTGACTCCATCTTGTGGTCATTTAATGCTCTTCACTTACACGGTGTAATGTTAGGATCAGAGTGCAGGATTATGTTTAACATTGCTGTCACTGAAAGTCAGAATGTTTCAATATTTACAGCCATTTATTAGAATTATTATTAAACCTGTTATCTGTGTGTTGATTGTTTTTTCTCACCCAATCCCGTTGATTTCAGGTTTGGGGTGAAGAGGAAGCCGATCTATATAAACGTGATCCGGGACCCCATTGAAAGGCTGGTGTCCTATTATTACTTCTTACGTTTCGGGGACGACTACCGCCCCGGCCTGAGACGCAGGAAACAAGGAGACAAGAAGGTTAAAACCCATAAATAATCATTTTCTTTGATTGTGTCTTTAAACAATAGTCTGTGCCCATGTGAGCAGTGATACTTGACATTATAAGATCCCTTCTTAAAAAGCTGTCAATGTAACTGATGCGGGACAAAATCTACTGTCTGTTTTATGTCTTCAAATATTGACACAAAGATGGAATTTCTCACTCAAGCACTGAAACTGAAGAAGAGGCTCCCTTGATTTGAATAACACAGAATACTGGAGGCTCATCTTGGCTCCAAGTAAACTTTGGAATACTTAGTTTCTACAAAACAAGGACTGTAGATCTTGTTCACCATCTCATCAAAGATAGATAGAAGAGTCCAGAAAGAGAGTCTCTTAATATGAACATTATCCCAGCAAGCAAAACCCTTATCAGTGTTCACAAAGGAAGCCCCGACTATTTTATTCAGGCAGCCTTGAATCTTTGAACCTTTAATTCATTCTGCAATTTAATGTTTTCTTCAAATGCTCATGCACTGCCTTTTCCTTTCAGACATTTGATGAATGTGTATCGGCCGGCGGCTCAGACTGTGCCCCCGAGAAGCTCTGGCTCCAGATTCCTTTTTTCTGCGGTCACTACTCTGAATGCTGGTGCGTACTGAAACACCTCACACTCATTCACATTCACACAGCGTGTTGAACAGGCACATTACAACCAGGCACATCACATTTCTTTTATTGAAATTTGAATAAAAGAAGGAAACCTTGATCCATCTTCACTCAGGTTTCCTCCTATGTTTAAAGGATTAGTCTTGTGATATTTCAACCAAAACCAACAATGAATAGATCCTAGTAATTTCTATGTAACCAAGGCCTGATGTCCAGTAACTTATATCTCCGTGCCAACAGCTCACTAAACTAAAAAGAAATGTACACTATGAACCACATTGTTGCGCTGGCTGACTTAGTGCATGAGTCAAGGATTCACTTGTTAATTTTCACATAGTTTTCTTGTAATATTTCCATTTTGAGTTGTACCTTTTTAGATTTTATAATAATAAAAGTAAAGTAATCATACATGGATGAATATGTCTTTATTGACTAGGTTATTTCAGCCCTTTTTCTGGTCAGTAAACAGGCTCATTTACTCAGTTGAGCTGTAAAACAGGAATCTCATGTTTAGTTACATATCGTAGAAGTGTCAATGGATTTGTCCTGCTTGTGACTTGGACTGAGCAATACAACAATAATAATTATCGCCATATATTTGTTATTATATTTTATTTGACAATTATCAATATTGACTGATAAGAATTTTTGTATCTTTTTAGTTTGACCACATTGCCCAGCCCTACTTGTGACATGTGTAGAATAAAAGTTGTTCTATATTTTCAAACTTAACAATGGAAGCAGAATAAAAGTTATAATGGAACTTGAATTTATATTTCCATGACATTTTAAAGTTTACATTTTAAGTCTAAATTAATAGTGAGCAATGGGTTTAGTACCACAAGTTGGTTGCATTGGAATAACACATTGGTTTTGGTCTTTCAATGGGATTGTTGACAATAACCTATAGATAAAATATATATATTATCACAAATAGTATTATCATATATAGTATCATCATTTCCTGCCTTCAGGCAGTTAAAACAGGAGGAATTCTGTATTAGTTTAGTTTCACAGTGTGCCACGTTAAATCTCGTACTCCTCTTCTATCCCTTCTGCTTCACATCCTCTCAAGGTCTCTGATATCTCTTGGCCATGATCTGTTCTCTCTACATGATGATCTGTATCAATCTCTCACTCTCTGCCTTTACTCATCCCTCTCACCCTCCTTCACGTCTCCTCGACTCTGCCCTCCGTCTTTTAACCAGCCGCCCTTTTGAAGCAGGGGACTGACAGATAGTACTGAGTGTAAAGCAGCAGCGGACGTACCTTGAAAACATTAAATAAATACTGAAGACACTGGATGAAGGTGCTGCCAGTCTCCTAATGCTTTGCCAAAAACTTTACTTTATAGGTTTACATAATCCCCTTCCTCCCTTATTTTCTGATCATGACAACACCTGCCACCTCCTTTCCATTGTTTTCTTTCCCATATCACCCTGCCGTTCTGCTCGGTCCTCTGCTCTGCTCTGTTTCTCCTGGACACAGTTCACAACGCACATCTAACTCAACCTTTCTGTTTTTGTTCCTTTCAGCTCCTTTGCTACTCCTCTGCTCCTCTCTAGAGCCATTCCTTCCCTCCATTTCTGCTCTTTCAAAGTGCTGTAAGCAGAATACCAAGAAAGATAACGGCTTACAACGTCCATTGTCTCTTTGCAGGAACGTGGGCAGCCAGTGGGCTCTGGAGCAGGCGAAATACAACCTGGTGAACGAGTACATGCTGGTCGGCGTGACGGAGGAGCTGGAGGACTTTGTCATGATGCTGGAGGCTGCGCTGCCACGCTTCTTCAGAGGAGCCACTGACCTGTACAAAACAGGTGCCATGTCCGCTAAATGGATATAAACTAGTTTGTTGTTGCCCTGTTTATTCTGCTTCCCCTCAGCAATATTGTATACGCTGCAAGGCAACATAATGACTCACTCACTTGGAAAGCGTGCGTGCGTGCGTGCGTGCGTGTGTGTGTTAATTGCTCCACTGAGGATTGAATTGTGATCAATACACAGTCATCCCTCTGTCTGATTAGGATACAGATTAGTCACAGCGAGTGCAGCCGGGATGAATAATGGATGGAAAAGAAGAATTAAATCCTGACTGTAATATACGCAGATGTACTATGACTCAACTACAAGATTCGTAATCTTTAGCAGCAGATGAGCTCAAAGACTGAAATTAATCTGGTGTTTTTTTAATGAATTTGATAACTGAATTTCAGAAGTCAAGTCTGCTCTTTCTTAACCCCTCCAAAAAACAAGAGGAAAAAGAAATTAGAACTCTAATCTTCGTAGTCGGACTTGTACCTTTGCAGGGGCATAGTTGATGTTTACGATTACTTATTTATTAGCAGGGAAGTCAGGTTGCTGAGTGTTCTCTCACTGCAAGTTTTAAGAGATGCTCTTGCCTTTTAATTTGAAGATAAATCGGAAGAGACATAAATACACTGTGGACCCCATCAGACAGGATTTATGTAGTGGATTTTATTCCACTACATACATGAGTGGATATCTGTAATTTCTACTCTTCTATATATAATTCTATGTTTTTACATTGCACTGTATGACATGTTCACATTGATTACTTTCATATTCTTAAAAGTAAACTAACGACGGGGGAATTTATGATCCAATCAGAGAGGGCAGGTAACATTAGACCCCGCCTCCTGCAGCACCAGCAGCATCACTGGTGAAAAAAGACATAAAATGGAGACTCAATTATTAAATAAAATTACAATACAAGTGTTTTCAGTAACATCCCCTGCAGCATTTTTTTTATTAATGTGACAGTCTGTATTATTCTATTAAACCGAGTATACAGTAGGCACAGTGAATGGTATAGTCGTCTGTTGCATTAGGAAATAAGCTGCTCTCAGCAAGTTCTTTACTTTCAGTATATTTAAAAGCAAGTACTTACTTACTGTAACTCAAGTAGGTAAGTTATTGTGGTATTCGTACTTTTACTTATTAACATGTGGTTAGTTTTTTTTATGATGCTACAATGACAGGTCCTTGTTGTTGATTTATATCAGGTTAACCTAATAACTTCAATAATTTATTGATCAGGTCTGTAAAGAATCAATCAATTTCAAGGTATGCTGTGAAAAGTGTCAATGGCATTTTTAACAATATATAATATTGCAATGCAATTATAATATCCTCAGTAATTTTAAACCTTTTTGATCATATGTGCTTATACATGTTACCGGAAACCTTTAATCTCCCTCTCTCCACATCACAGGAAAGAAATCCCACCTGAGGAAGACCAGCGAAAAGAAGGCGCCCACGAGGGAGTCCATCGCCAAGCTGCAGCAGTCGGCCATCTGGAAGATGGAGAACGAGTTCTATGAGTTTGCACTGGAGCAGTTCCAGTTTGTCCGGGCACATGCTGTCAGAGAAAAGGACGGGGAACTCTACCTGCTGGCACAAAACTTCTTCTATGAGAAAATCTACCCCAAAAACTAAGAGACATACGTCAAACAGAGGATCTAAGGAGAAGGACGGATTCTTTGTGCAGACTCAGATGTTCAGTCTGGGACTAAAGAGAAGAAGGAAAGTGAGAGTGAGTGTAACAGACTACTGATGAGTAATGTGGCTGGTTTGTGTGTGACTGAGCTGCAGGAACAGGCTGCCTGTGACGCAGCGATCGGACAGCTCTGTTTTTTCACATCTGTGCCAGCAAACTGGATGAAGAGCTCGCGTCTCGTCAGCAGGTGGTGTTCCCAGAATCCCGCGGGCCTCCAATCCCTTTCACTTCCATGTCAAAGGTCATCCAAGCAGAGGGGCCTCTGCTGGCACGTGGTCATGGGGGACGTTTTCGCGCTCAGCTGATCGGATGTCGACTATGTTTGGCTTCACCACTCTGATCCTGACGAACATTTTCATTGGCTCTGTTGTGTTTAGTTGTATTTTAACACTTTACTATGGTCGTCTTTTGTATGTAAAGACATTTTTCAAGGTGAAACTTCATCGTCATGCCTCACCACCACCACCACTACTAACTTAAAGAGATTTTCAGTGTAAGAAACTGACTACTGTGCTGTATTATTGGACTTGAATGAGACATTTTGAGGTTTTTATGAAATAAAAATCCTGTGACCATGGACTACTCATTGAGGCAAGTGTGTGTTTTGTTAGATGACTCTTGTTGTGTTGTCAATATTTGCCCAGAGCCTTTTCCTGGGCTACGTGGAAGCTTTTCTCTTAATATTATTGACGTGTGTAAGAACACAAAGTTGAAGATGCTGCTGCTGTAAATATTTACTACAGTTTAATTTCCAAGTTGATTGCTCACACTACTATATTTTAACCTTTTTTTTCTTACTTCAAACACCTTATTCGAGGTAACATTTGGCGTATTATCAGTTTGTAAATATCTCTCAGCTCCTTCGTTTCACTTTTTGTTTGCATTTCATTCAGTTTTTTCCTTTTATTGTAAAACCAGACAAACATGGTTGTCCACCAATATAATTCTATGCTGCTTTAAGGATTAGTTATTATGGAAAATATGTTTATTTACTTTCTTGCCGAGAGTGCGATGCAAAGTTCTCATATTAGTCTTTTGAGTATAACGTTATAAGCATTAACTCTTTAGCTGAGCTAAAGGCCTGCAGCATTAATACCTACGCCATGGAGGTTAAGTTTTCACTCCTGTTCGTTTGTTTGGCTGTTAGTTAGCAGCATTACACAGAAACATCCTTCCACGAAACTTGATGGAATAATGTGGTATAGATCCGAGAAGATCCCTTTAAATTTTGGTGCAGAGAACAATCTTTGTTGATGAAAGAACATCAGACACATTTATGAACTCATGTTTACAAGTGTATGAAATTTGGGACAGCTTGATTGAATTTGAGGGGACTTTTTGGCCTTGGCGGAGGAATACGCTCTACTCGGTGCCACTCTATATTGTAGTGCATCAACCAAATATCAATTTCTCCCAAAATGTCCAACTATTCCTTTTAAATCTGTGCTTTTGTCTTAGCAGTTGTCCACATAATAGGAGTTGGCAAGGTTATTTATAACTTGCTTTTGAAGTTTTCATCTCCTTTTTTTTGTAAGGTTGGGTTTATCTTCGATTTTTATCCATAACACTGGAAAAAGTCACCTGTCTGATCATTAATGTTGAATGGTGTGAAGGCAGAAGTACTTGTTCATGTGGAGGAGCTGCTCTGACTTTCACACCACAGTATTTTCACAAACCGATAAATATATCCTCAGTTTCCTCTGAGAACATGCTGTAGATTATACTGTAGTTTACTGCTTAGTTGTGTGCCTTCTCTATGCCCAATTCTACTTGTGTTGCGGCTCTGTTTGATGGAACCATGGCTGTTGTCCTCCATTGATTGCCAAACAAATATACAGAAAATTTAAAAAACATCTGTCACAGCAGCGTGTGTGTTTCTTAACTCAATGCAAATGTTTGTGCATCTTCACCATCACCAGGTAGAAGGGAGCTGGGAATGGTAAAGTCAGATAAAACTGTTTCAGTGAAAATTCAAGCTGGATTATTTCAGCGCTGGCATCCTGCAGAGGGAGATAAAGAGCTGCCAGGTCCTGCTACCTCTGACTGAGTGAGAGTGTTTATCCATTTCCACATCCTTTCCTCTCTGCATCCTCCCACAGCATCTTTTCACTGTTTGATAAAGTGATTACAGAGCCATGTGTGTATTTCTTCGTATAAAAGATCAAAAATGTTTTCATATATTTTAGCCACTCTAAAACATATATTATCAAAATGTTCTCCTGTAGTGGTCGTCCCTATGTGGCTCCTGAGGAAGATAAATGGAGGAATACAGTGAGGTGACGTGAGAGTAGTCACCAGAGGCCAGAGAAAGTTTATATGAGTCAATGGTGCCACTCAGTGTTACTTATCACTGCTCTCACATAATCCCTGGACAGCCTCATCCCCATTAATCTCAAAACATTTTTCCACTTACAGCTTCCTGGTTTTGGCCCTTTGACCCAGATAAACATGGAGGGATTCACTCCCTCTCCTCTGGATCCTCACTCACAGGCCTCCTTTTTAAAGTCTCACATTAGGGTTTAGGACTGAGCATTAACCCCTCGGAGGCCTTTTATGAGGTAATAACAGGGAACATCCAACATGGCTGCTGCAGAAAACTGTCTGAACACCCACACTCCACATTTAAAAATCTCAGCATACATCTCTAGGAGGTTATTTATAAATATGTGGCTTCCATTATATATTTGTATAATTAGCTTTTATTCCGTTAGGTAGAATGTCATGAGCTAGTAAACTGCCCAAAATGATTTCCCAGCACAACTGGCATCCACCCTCTGAATGTGTAAAACTACCTGGGAACAAATTCTATGATACTTTTACAGTATCAAAGTACTTAAACAGTAAACACCCACTCCTGTGGATCCCTTGAATGTGTGTGGGGTTGTTAAGCCTTAGATCTGGTTAAATTCTGCTAAACCTCACATCACCCACTACTCTGATTGTTTTTTTCTTCACTTGGATGTTTGACCTTGACTGTGCACAATGATGTATGTGCTGAGGTTGACACTTTCACATTCATCTGCTGCAGGGTTCTTTGCTTGTCCGTTCAACGTGTTCACTGTGTTTGTGAGGTGGATGGTGTCATATCACAGATCATTTGAAAGACAATTGTGATTCAATATATAAGGTAATTAATCTTTCTTGGGAAACGGTATCAGACACAAAATGTTAACTGAATAGTAATTTTATTTGTGTTAAAACATGCCATCAAGTAGTTTAGTGTGTCTATTGTGGGTAATCATATACCCACAGATCAATATAGTGTTTACTCAACTGAAATAGAACAGGGAAAAGAGAAAGATAACACTGATGTGAATGTCTCTGATAAAGTCAGACATTAACAGATCATCTCCATGACTTCTTCCTACACCACTACACCCATCCAGTACAGGCTGTGAATGTTGTTGACAGGCTGCACTGATCTACATTTGAAACTCAGCACCATAACATCTTGTCTGGAGCACCTGTCCTCTGTCAGTCTCTGGAGGACGTCACCTTGGGGACAGAAAAAACCAAGTGGTTCTCCTCATGGATTTTAACAGGAGCACATCATTCATTAATGTTTCTCAACAAGGCCTCTGCGACTCTCAAGTGGACAATGCTCGGTTTAGGAATGTGGAGCTAGTGTTGTCGTGCACACCGATAAATATCTGAAACATGTCCTTGTGGGTTATGTAACGCAGCAGTAAGTCTTCTGACTGAGATGTGACATGTTGTGCACCAGTCCCACTGGAGAAGTGTTTGCCTTCATAACACAGCTCCTCCCTCCCGATCTGCCTGGATTGGCCACTCAAAGTAAACTCTTTTATTTAGAGTGGCAGCGTAACGTGTTTGCTCTGCAGCTCTGGTGGTCAACACGTTTTCACAGCATCTGCATGATACTTTTGATTTTAATGACCCTCTCTTATACAGCTTAATGATCAGTATAGGATACTAAATTGTTGAGCGTCTTCCTGAGGTGTACCTTCCGCCAAGTAACTACAAGTTCAACTCAACTCAACTTGTACTTCATTTGAGTTTTTCTACTTTATGCCACTTTATAAATTTCATAATCACAATTGTAATTTTTACTCCACTGCATATGTTTCACAGCTAAAGTTGTCAGATCAAAATATATGAGTAATTTCTAATGATCAGCTACATTATTAATAGAGATCTTCATAGACCTGAGATTCGACTGTAAATAAAGATGGACGACATGACAGCTGTCCAAAAGTGAAGCCAAAACCTCTCAATCTCCACCCGGTGGCTGGCTACAGTATAGGACATAAATCCCATCTCCTCCTTTTGATGTTACAAAAACATGATTGACAGCTGAGACTGACTCGTGATTGGAACTCACAGCTCCATCCCCCAATCGCTACTGTACAGACTCTTGCTCCAAATGTGCAAGATGCCAGCTTTCCTATCAGGAGTATTTCAGCTTCACATCTGGATAGTGGGAACAAGTGGAGAATGAGATGTGTCCTTATTCTTTTTATGCAGTCCATGGATCTGAAACATTAAAGTTAACTAACCAGTGATGGTGAGTATGCTTAAAACTCAAACTTTTTACAGTGACTTCTGTGGTTTGCTATAATAAACCAAATGATGTAATTATAACACAAAGTCTATGTTACAAGCTGAGGGCATTGAGTTGATAAGGTGCTGAGCAGTTACCAGGTGGATTATGGGAAATGTAGGATCTTGGCACTAAGGAAATTTCGCCCTTGGCTGCTTTGCTTTTAAATGTTATGTTTGTAATCTCTGAACCATATGGAAGCACAGTAACAACTCACTGGAGTACCATCGTAAAATGTGTTTACGTGCATTCTGTAGATTCCCATGATTCTTTCAAGATTTTTCTTTATTGTCATATTCTCATGCACATGCGTAAAGTCAAAAATGAAACATGGTTCCTCCTCTGCCAACAGTTTCACATAAATAAGAAGAGAATGAAAGAGAATCTAACTAAGAAACATTAAGCCCAAAAAAACGGCACAGTGCAAAAAACACAGAACACGTATGCATCTGTAATAATAATAAACATAAACGGGAACGGCGAATAGATTTACAAATGTTTTGTACCTAAGTACAATTGTGAGGTACACGCACTTTGTTTGTGTATTTTACTGTTGTTATAAGTACACTGCGCAAAATGAAACAAGGGAAATATTGTACTTTTTACTTGATTGCATTAATTTAAGTCTTTGTCTGAAGTATAGTTTCTTGTCAATTTGAAGACTTCGATTTTCACATTCATTCAAATAACGATTGCTTATTGTACATGATTGTGATGCTGCACTTTAACTTGTCACTAGATAATGTCACGGTGTGGTGTTGTTGATCTTGCAGGAGGCCAGCCCACATAATGATCGCTTTGATGCCCTAATGACCCTGTGGCTGCGAGCTGTGACACATGTCAGGATGATTCCATGTTGTTAGTATGAGCCTCTGTGCAAGAAGTTGGGAGTCACATGTGTTGTTGGCGCTAAGAGTCCCAGCGCCGAGCAGCAGGAGCAGCTGTGTGCCTGCAGCTCCTCTGGGCGGACACCTCCACTGTAACCACCGCCTCTTTCTCCAACTGCACTGGGACAGATTTATGCCTCGGCTTTTCTTTTCTTTTTTTTTATTAATATAATTTATGACCGCCAGTCCACCCTCCAGGACCCCTCCGGGACTGTGTGGCCGCGTCGGAGAAGCGTGAAGACGACATGGGAAGCCCCGGGTGTCCGCGACGAGCGACGCTTTGGTGGAAGTAGATCCCGTCTTCGAGCCGCCGGAGAGGGAAACTTTAAAACGAGGCTTGTTTTCGGAGCTCCTGCCTCCGCTCCCCTCCTCTCTCTCCCCGTAGGATTTGATTCAAAGGCGAAAACCAAGATGGCCGCCGACTCCGTGCAGGTAGGAAAAGTTGACAACGGCTGCGGGAAAGTGCGCAAACTTGCTCCGAACTTGCTCCTCAGAAGTTAGCAAGCACTTTTGTATTAACTTGATAAAAGTTGCGTCCGCTGCGGGTGTGCGGCGTTGTGTGGAAGTGAAGGGGCCTGTGCTGGGAGCCCACAGGCTTGTCTGGGAATCATCCATGGATCGAGGCCTGGGAAACAATTATCCAAAGTTAACTTCCCCTGAATTATCCCAGTTTCTCCCCGGTGCTGTGGTGCGGAGGCTGCGGGGCTTTGATGAAGGCAGCGGCCATTGTAGGGAGCGTGTTTAACGTCAGGGTTTGTTTTTAATTCACGTTAAATGAAGCTTCTGAAACTTCTTGTAGCCTCACGTAAAGTTAACCTGAGTTACTGCTGGGAAATAAACAGTCTTCCGCGTATTCACACACACACACACACACACACACACACACAACTATTCTTTAGTTGTATTACGTGCCTCGGTAATGTGTAATGAAACTGCAAAGTATCACTCATCTTATGTTGTGTTAGCTTGTTGTCTTGACGTAAAGTTTTTATCAAACCGGATGAAGTTCAAACTATGCCACCAACAAAGTAGGATACTCAGAAAAATGCCTATCATAACATTCACATGCACAATTTTGAACGTTACGAAGGAGTGTAAGTTGAAGTTAGCCTCCCAGTCAGGTCCCATTATTGTCCATGAGCAGTCATGACTCATTGATTAATGTGGTTTCACTTGAGTGACGTCAGACTTGAAATAGATTCAAATATATTGTGCAAGTGTTTCAGCTCATCCACAACTTTCATCTTGATCGAAAGTGCAGTCAGGCGTCACTGCAGCAATATCCTCCTACATGTTGATCACCCACACTGTTATTCATCTCTATGGAGAGCAGGGAGGAGGTTACAGCTGATAACAAAGCTGACACCTCATTGAAAAGGAAGTCTTTTTTTTTTGTATTAATAATGTTTCCCAGGGTTGGTGCAGACTGAAACTGATCACTGAAGCAACAGGTGGCGATGACCTGCAGCCATGTCACTGATGCTGCTTTATTCATAAGCATTAGCATTCATGTTATTCACTCGCCATAGGTGTTTGCTCTATGGCGTTATTAGTAACGTGGATGGATGACCTGGGCTTGGGTTTATGAAATTAAATTGCCATACTCGCCCATATTAAACTGTCTGAAAACAGTAATGGAAGCAGGGGTGTAGGCTTGATCCACCAGTTTCCTCCTGAGTTTGAGCACATAAATGGATAAATACGTCATTTTTTTTGGGGAGCTCATCATAAAAGTGATTATGATATTTAAGTTAAGCACCAAGCCAGACTGGAGGATGTAAGCTAAACAATTTTACCATTATAGATGTTTGTGATGTTTGAGTTGGTTGCAAACTTGCATTTATATCTAGAATGGCACTTAGTAGAGAACGTTGCTCTGCCAAGGCCTAATAGTCCCCTAATGAAACCACATTTTATATTCACTAGATTCAAATAGTTATTCTGATCTTCAAATTATTCAGTCATAAATATCAGTCCCCGACACGTGCCTGACTTTTTCCCTCATCAAGATCCATGAATTAGTCTCAGAGAAAATAACAAAAACTCTATCTCACAATGTTAACAAGAGTGTTAAGATATTCATAGATTTGCCCCCTGATCTGGATCCACACTAATATTCATCGCATCCTTCCACCAAGTTTCATGAAAATCTGGTCAGTGGTTTTTGTGTAATTTTGCCTACAAACATACAAACAAGCGCACAGGCTTCAGTGAAGAAATTTGTTGACTTAAAGAAAAAAGTACAATTTGCAATCGGATTTTATAAAACATTTGCACAATGTGATCATTATATTATTTGTTTAGTGAAATCATGGCATCATTTCACCCAAAGTTGTTGAAGATAAAAAAAATATTGTTCAGTACTTATCACAATACCCGAGGAGAACCTTCTGTGTACAATATTTATTTAGGTGCAAAAAGGATCATTTATTACTTACATTCTATTTTTCAGTTAATATTTATAGTATGGACTAATCTGAAATACTTGTCCCTCTATGGATCTTTATTTAATGTTAAAAAAGGAAATGTATGTGAAGTTAACACCCATCCATTTGTTTTTGATCCACCTGTCAGTTTCAGCTGACGTGCTCAATACTTAACGACTAGCAAAATCAAACTGACAGTGTTTGGTCTGTCAGGATTATCAGTCGTCAGTGACAGTTTGTCAGTGACAGATGATAAATTACTCACCAACACACACAATAACACAAGCCCGGACTTGTGTTATGTTCCTAAAGATTGTTGTTAAGTTTGCATATTTCTAAAGTTAAAAAAAGATACAAAAACTACATCTGGAAGTCATGTTTTCACTGTTAAAAGACGTCTCTATGTTTTAACCAGGGTACACCAAACCAGCTTAACAACATATATAACTGTTGTGGTTTAAATGGAGTGGATCCAGATCACCTCAACACAGCAAACAGTGCTTTAGTAGTTTGTTCTCCTTTTGTTACATTGCAGCATCCCAGAATAAATCTTTTGTCTGCCCAGCTCAGGAATGACCATTAACATTGACCTGATGGTGTGAAATGTTACCCACAGTTGACGTGCGTGGGACGCGTGTGCGACTCATGCAAAAGCTGCATTTGTAGATCTACGTTTATTAGCCTGTGTTGCTATTTCTGGTTGCAGCAGGGCACCAGGCTGTGGCCAGTTCTCTGCCAGCCAGCTGTGGGGTAAGACTGCCGGGTGTCAGGTTGTAGGCTGAGATGGCAAGGGCTTGATTTTTTTTTTGGTCTTTACTTTAAAAAAAAACAAAAAAACACAGGCGAGTCTGAATAGTGGCCTCAACTTTTCCATTGTCCTATTGTCTGAATGGACCTCCTGTTTTAGGACTTGGAGCTTTCAGGCTTAAATACTAAGTTGACCTGCTTACACTTGAGGTTTAGACCTAATGTTTGCTTTTACCTCACAGTTTCCTTTCATGTCGTGTACTGAAAGAGTTCCTAAAAGGTTTAGCATGAGTAGCTATCAACTGTAGGTAACCTTTGTAAGAATATTATCAACTGACTATTTAATCAGTTGATAATAAGTCTTAGATAGGCAGTCTGTTAGCAATACATGTAATAGTTTTTATATGCAGATTAACATCCCTTATTTTGCCTTTTATATAAATTAAGCAGTCCTTTGGATTCCTTACATGTTTGAGATTGTCTTTTCATTTGTTGCGAGCCTTGAACATTACACAGAGCAGCGAGCAGTGCTACACTGACGAAAACAAGTTTCCTCCATCCATCATAATCCCTGTGCATTGTGCTATGTGTGGAAACCTTTGCTTACAATTCCTGCTTTACTTGTCTTTGATCCAAAAAAGTCCATAGTCCCCTGAGTAGCGTCATTGACCCCCCGACTAGGTGATACATTCAAGCAGCGAGAAATGATAAGGCTGTACAGGTAAAAGAACAACTCGAGGAAGTATTTCAGTAACAGAGAAACCAGAGGTGAAACCAATCCTGCAAATGAGCGCCCACTCGCTTTCTTTGAATATAGTTTCTTTTGTTTGATCTCAAATTCAAACGCAGCCCCTGTGGGTGCACTAGCTGATTTATTTCCACCTTATCTGATTGGCCTTTCATGGATTTCCTTGTATTGTTGCACAGTGAAATAGGCCCTTTTGGGTGTCCTCATGCTGTCCTCACACCACATTAGTTTCGCAGGGTAGTGAGCTGAAGAAGAGAGCAGATTATTAACTATTAATATTTTTTACTCCACACTCCATTCTTCCACTTCCAGGAGTTGTGACCTCCATTTTACCTATGAGTCATCAAGGAGGCTCTGGACCGGGATATGTGAAAACTATAGCTTCCTCTAAAGTGAGCACCTATAGAAAGGAGAGTGGGGGGTTTCTTGAGGGCTTGGTGAGTGACTCAGCCAATGGAAATCTCTTCTCACTAAATATGATGTAATTTCCCAACATAAACCTGTCAGTCAGAAGTAGAGGAGATACTATGAGGGTTTCCTTCAGGTAACTGTTAAGCTGAGGTAGTTTTCCACCTAGATGCTGATGCAACTCATCTTATGATCAATTGAATTCGTAGATGACAGTTCAAATAATATCCAAACTAAATCTGAAAGCCTTTGCTGTGTTAAATTTGGCCTCTTCTCTTGGAGAGGAAGTGTAGGTGGTCTTTGATTGACGCTAGGTGGCTAACCTCCAAAATACCTGGATGCTTTGTGAAACTGTAGCATGCATAAAAGATAATGCAGCCTATATGGTGCGCTACCGACATGTGTCTTAAAGGCATAGCAATAGCGATAAATAACAATTCACTCATTATCTGCCCTAGTGGGAACCTTTTGGAGTCTCAGGGGTAAACAGTGTTGCAGCCAAATCCAATACAATTGAAGAAATTAGTGAACTATCTTCAGACGTAACAGAACAACAGAAAAAAACATAACATGCCTCCATACTGTGTGTGTGTGTGGTGTCATTAAATTGTCCGGAAGCACGACATTCAAATTCGACTCGAAACGGCGTCATTTACACAAAGTTTTAAGCCGAAATTTCCGCTGATCTGACCAGGTGCATTCAGGGACCGTCGGAAATGCTGTTGTCTGCTAGCTTATCCATTTCTGGTGGACTTTTAGGCTTAAAACACAGTGGAAATGAACTCGTTTAGAGTGGAATATGAATGTCGTGGCTTGTGGACACTTTGATGACACCACACGAGCAGCATGTTATGTTTTTTCTGTTGATAGGTCTGATAGGTCACTAATGTCTTCAATTGTATTGGATTCGGCTGCTTCACTGTTTACCCCTAAAACTCCTGAAGTGTTTTGTGGACTCAAACACTTCCCCCACCCCTCCATCGGCATAGGGGTGAGTAGATAATGAGTGAATTTTCATTTCTGGGTGAACTATCCCTTTAAGCTACTTTAAGGCATTCACTGATCCCAGGACATTTTCCCGGAAATTTCCAGATGGGCTGTAAGTGAGAACGCAAATGTCTGATTTAGATTCTCTGGAAATTTTCTTGAACATTTCCTGCCAGGCAGCCACCCAGTAAAATGTGTGAAATATGTATGAATGAGCCCATGTGAAAATACATCAGGACAGTGTCTAGAAAATTCACAGCGAGCTGGCGTGTAGGTGACATTTTGAACACATGATGGACTGAAAGAAAACAAAAAGAAAACAAATTTCTCAGGATGAAAAAGAAGTGCCATAAAGTCCAGAGTTTGTCTGAATATGGCTTTACAGTGACAATAATTGATTTGTGTGTATATTTAAGTCTTGTTTTCACTGGTCGACAAAAAGCACCATCAAACCATTTTTATCTCTAATTACAATAGCTTGAAGAGGAGACGTCATTGTGCTGGTTTTGCATGTTTACACTGATCTAAACCAAGCCAGCATAATGCCCTGCCAGTGTTATTTTAGATAGCAGAGACATGACGTATAACAGAACAGCGTCTGCGCTTGTCCTGCAGGATTTCCTCTTCACACACACACACACACACACACACACACACACGTCGATCAGCCTCTGAAACTATCTCCACTGCCGGCTTATTGCCAGAACGACAATGTGTTGTGTTCTTAAGTTCAAGACCTGAACTCTTTACAGTACTTGGCACCTTCTTGTAGTTGTTGCGGTGTCGTTACAGAGCCTCTCCTCCGCTACACAAGTTGCTTTCCAGGGGAGTTGAGGCCACAATGGACAGCCAGCATTATGTTTTTAACTGGAGTTAATTTTAGACACAGTCCTCTCCCTGGAGTGAGATTAGGTCCCTTCTGGGCTGCTCTGACCTCACAGAGTGAGACACTAAGAGGGATTTGGCTGTCGCTGCTCAGAC
Organism: Hippoglossus stenolepis; assembly: GCF_022539355.2. NCBI lineage: Eukaryota > Metazoa > Chordata > Actinopteri > Pleuronectiformes > Pleuronectidae > Hippoglossus > Hippoglossus stenolepis. Next base: position 9,365,453 of record NC_061493.1, read on the forward strand.
AGTTTATCTTCGCTGTTGATGTCAATGGGTTGGGTGAGAAAGAGAGCGTAAAATGAGTGAGCTGGAGAAAATTGCGTCGTAGCAGAGTGAATGAGCGTGGCTCTCAGCAGAGCCCCTATCAGTTATGGTGTAGCTTAACCTCTGTGACCGAGGATAGTACTGCTCCAACATGGCAACAGAACGTCGGTGGAGTTTGTGTGCTGATAGTGTAGCTGGTCAGGAGAACATGCATGGACTGGATTGTTCAACTGATCTAGAGATGGAGTTGAATGAAACCGATGAAGTTATGGTAAGGCACAAGGATTAGTAAAACCTCGAGTTTTTGAATCAGTCCCATCTGTTTCCCCGTAGGTAGCTGTGATTTAACATTAAATGTAAGCAAATAGCACTAAGCCTAAATATATGAATATGTGGATGAAAATATGTGTTTTTCTTTTTTCGTATCAGAATCATGACGAGTTAAATGCAACAAGAAGATCTCGTGATAGTCACAGTGTGATGATGCTGTTTTTCACGTCCCTGTATGCCCTCGTTTTATGAATGGAATAAGTTCATTTTCTCACACTTGCAGCAAACTTGGCACAATTTCAGAGACTTTAGACTTTCCGAGTTCTGGTATAACTTTTACAATATATACATTGAGGGCAGGGAGTTGTTTCTGTTATCTGGAACAATGTGTATGCTTAACTAATGTAGCAATTCTAATTTCCACAGTGAGGGCAGGGTTCATATCATGGTTTGTAATCTGGCTTGTTAAAGCTATGGTGACTCATAGGTTAAAGTTAAGTGTTGGTAATTTCATAGTTGTGACATGTAACTAAATTAACACCTCATGTTGTCAATATTAAATAATAAGTTAGAAGATATTTTTAAACCGAACAACTTAGATTGATGAACTGTATAATGAAATGGAATAAACAGACTATTTACAATCCTCAGATAGTCACAGAAATATTCTGTGATTAGTAAGTGGAGCTTCACCAGTGCAACACTAAATTCATCACGACCTTTAAAGCCATTCAGGAAGTAACTTTTAATCCCGCTTTAGTTAAGGTGACGGCTTTGAGGATGCAGGTCAATGGTGACTGACGGCAGCAGTGAAAACACAGCATACAGAGGCTAGCTGAAGTTCAAACCACACCATTACACTGGGTTGACCTCAGATCGCACAGGTTGAGCAACCAGTTTAAAATCCCTGATCATCAGAAATTAATATTCAGTGGATTTCAATCATTAGAACAATGAAATGCATTAGTTAGATGATTGTTCATTGAAAATGAGTAATAGTAGAAAAATGTTATTGATCAATTCAAATCACAATCGGATCACACAGGTTTTGAATTAAATTCACTGGTTATTATGAGAAACTCAGTGGCCTCTGAGGTGAAACTGTCTGAAGCTCTTCTTCTCTTATCACTTCTTTACTGGTGGAAATGCATGCTGCTGAAATATTGCAGGTTGGTGCATCGTTTTAGTCAACACTCTATATTGATATGGTCTGTTGGTTTAATGCAACACAGAAAATGCCAGTGTGCAAAGAAGTTGTTGACGTATCCACTGACCTCCCTATGTCCTCTCCTCCTCTTTCTCTGGCATCCCATTTTCCTCTTCCTCCTTCTTTTCCTCCCTCATTGACCTCTAAATCACATTCCACATCTTCCTCCTATCGCCTCTTCTTCCTTGTCCTCCACTCCTGTCCTCCAGGGGGATGCCAGGGGCCAGCTGGTGGCGGAGCGACTGGGTCTGGGACATAACCTGGACTTATCCGACACCATGGTCCAACAAAAACTAGACGAGATCAAGGAGCAGATCCGCCGTGAGATCCGCAAGGAGCTGAAGATCAAGGAGGGTGCAGAGAACCTGCGCAAGGTAAAACCAGATTTTGTTTGATAGTGGACAGGCTTTATGTCAAAGGGGTAATCCAGTGATTTAGTTTTGCACGTCTATGACAATAGAGGCGAAGTCAGCTGAAATGTATGACAGTAGAGCAGGTCAAGCTTCAGAAATACTCTCCGATACTCTTGTCAAAATCAAATCCACATCTTCATCAGATTCTCTTTGTCAGGGAAATGCACACGTCTTTCAAACTCCACCAATACAAAGTGTCTCCAGAACCTGAGAAAGCATGGTTTTCTCTTACTCTGTACCCCTTGCTGTGACTAATAAACGGACTGTTATGATTAAAAAGTTGTGGAATTTCCTTATTATTTGAGAAAACTGTCTTAATTCTTTTCTGTCTCCTCCACTCTCCTCTCCTCAGGTCACCACAGACAAGAAGAGTTTGGCCTATGTGGATAACATGCTGAAAAAATCTAATAAGAAGGTTGAGGAGCTTCACCAGGAGCTACAAGAGCTTAACGCCCACATTGTGGTCAAAGATCCTGAAGAACTGCTAGGTAACAGCAGAAGCACCACACTGAAACACCGCAAGAGGATTTACTAAACATTAACCAAGTAGTCAAGACAGTAAACACAAATTAATTCTACACCATTACATTGTTATGAACCATGTGCTTTTGTTTTGTGGTTAGATTGCCAAGTCATTTGTCAAGCAAGACAACATTTAATGGTTTCAGCTTATCAGTGTGCTTTGGTTTGGTAATTTGTCATATACCAAACAAGTAATGGAATAATTGAGAAAATTATCAGCGGATTAAACATAATGCAAAGTTCCAGCCATAATGGAAACCAAAACAAAAAATTGTTTTGCTAAATGGGTGCATTTACACAGGGAACATATATGCTTTAGAGGAACAGGGTCATTTAGAGATATGTAATGTGTTTACAGTACATGGTCAACTTTTCCAGTATTTCAGGTATTGTTCATGTTGTGATCTGAAGATAAAGGTCAATTCTCCATAGTCTGACTCTGAACTGTACAGACTGAGTTGCAGTCCAGTTTGCAGATTTGACTGCAGCCATTTCCATTTGATGACTTTCTTGCTAGCAGCACAAACTATTTAATTTTTAAGACTATTTCACAGAACAATATCAACTTCTGAGTGTTTCATATCTTTAACAACTTCCTACCCAGATACTGTTTTTATTATAACTGCAAAGTATCACTGAGTAAATCATTTTGGCAGTGTTGTGTTAGAGCAACACCTTTATAAACACACACACACAGAGCACATTGCTGGTTTGGAGGTGACTCACTCTCCAGAGGCTGACATTGTTGCATTCCACATTCCAGCGACAGTTACAATGAGCTGCCGATTGTTCCCCTTCGAGGCTGTTGAAAGCCTGCTCCTGTGTGTTTTTCGACAACAATGGAATTTGTAGAGGGTTTACCACAAGAGTGATGTGCGCTCAGCATGGTTTTGTTACACTAGTTGCTTTACGGAGTTTTTTGCTGGTGGCGAGTGTTCGGGTGAACTCGGGAAGAGTAGGAACTGCATTTGTCTGCCTGTTGCCATCATGTCCCCTGGTACAATTGACATTAGGAAGTAGATGAGGAGGGGTGTTTGGGGAGGGAAGGGAAGGGAGGTTGTCTTGGTAAATGGTTATCTTAAGTGCTAACAAATTTAGCCTGACTCTGCGACCCTGTATCTGATGAACGAGGGCTTTCTTTTTTAGTGATGCGACGCCAGAGGAATGTTGCTGGCAGTTGCTAAATGATGGAGAGGGACTGAGTGTAGCATGAGGCAACGTCTTCAAGTATGTTGAGCTCCTGAATCTGCGAGAGACGTTACTTGTTTCCTCTGAATTCATTGGAAGGACTTGCTCAACCTCTGCAAGCAGTCCAGAATGTGTTTTTGTTCCAGGAGAGATTTAAGGGGGCTCTGGATATTCTCAGCTGAGTCTAGAAATGGACCAACTCTCTCTCAGGTACTGTCTGTGAGCAGCAGCAGCAGCCGCTCAGACACAGGGTCACCATTCCCTCTGTCACATACTGTATGATATCATTCTCATGATCTCATTCTCATCTCGTAAAGAGACCTGCCCCAAGATCAGCAGTTTACTCCCTGAATACAAGCTCAGTCAGTTTTCCTTCTAGTCATCATATTACATCTCGCATGACAACCAGGTTTTTTTTTTAGGTCAGTTTCAAGTCCAGTTCTCCAAGTCATGATGTAATTGTTTAGAGCCTTTTGTTAACATGTTTCCCATTAGACACAGATGGGGTTAATCTGAGGGCGGGTTCCCCTTGTCAGCTGTCCAGCAGTGACATCAGCTATTCAGTAGCTGGCTGTCTTGTCCTCCGGCCCCGCGTGGGTTGCACCACGCTCAGGAGGAGGGGTGGGGTGTAGGGGTCCTTGAATTCTTGGCTCGATGTGAACTTGACCAAGCCCCGATAGTAGACTGGTTGACATACGCAGCACTTTTTCACATCTGTTTCTGAGCATGCATTTGTCATTTTCACTAACAGCTTTCACATGACACTACAGACCCTCATTATGCAATGTGAATTTTCAGTTTCGCCCCGAGCCCCTGTTCAATTCTCATTGTGTTTCTGCAGACATGTGGTTTGGAAGAGAAGCGGCAAGTGCTCACTCCATTTTTCCTATCTTACCCTGCCTCTTGGTGAATGGGAGGGTTGCCCCATAGAGGCTAATGTCCTTCCCTCCTGCACGCTAACAGAAACCTCTGCAGTGACGCTCTCTCAGCTTGTTAAGGATCATTAGATGACTCATTTTCAGGCTTTCATGCTTCCCTTTTTCCATTTCCCACAGGTGTTCAAAACTCATTAGACAGTGTTTTGATGAAAAATTCTGAGTGAATGAATCACAGAGCTGCCTGCTGGTCATTGTTATCTGTGTTTGGCATCGTCTGCGAGAATTACTGATGTTGCCAGTCGGGTCCACTTGAATGGACTCAACACCTTCAGTGAAATCAGATTTTTATTTGCAGTCACATTTCTAAGATGAGCTCCTTTATGACGCCATAAACGAAACTTGCAAGTCAAGTCAGGAGAAGTCAGGCAGGTTTTTTGCCCACCTCACATGTGTGTGAGAATGTTTTGCTTTGTGCAGCAGAGATTAGTCTGGGGAGGGGTTTACTCCTCACGAGTCCAGACATGAAAAAAAAAACACAACAAACCAGTGAGCTCATGACACAAAACTGTGGGGAGGAGGTACCTGTTTTTGTTTTCTCTTCATCATGAATATATTATTCTTATTTGCATACACTGTAATGTCACAATGGTATTGGCCACGGACACCACTATTCTGGTATTAACACAAGTAGGACAATAGTCTGATTAAGTCATTGCCATGTAATAGTGCTGCATGGTATACAGATACTAGAAACATAACGTGATACTCAGCCGTTAAAAACAAATTTGTATTAGTATCGCTACTTTGCGAATGAGACCCGGAGCACACCAGCTGCGGAACGGCTGCTCCGAGGAACGGCTGCTCCGAGGAACGGCTGCTGGAAGCGGTTGTCAGTTGTTCACACTGGCTGTGGTTCGGCCTCGGTTCTACAGCCAAGCCGCTACTGTCAAAGCTGTTTTTACACAGGGTTTATAGTGTGTGTGTGTGTGTGTGTGTGTGTGTGTGTGTGTGTGTGTGTGTGTGTGTGTGTGTGTGTGTGTGTGTGTGTGTGTGTGTGTGTGTGTGTGAGTGTGAGTGTGTGTGAGAGAGACTACTGCCCATCGCTTGAAGTTCATTAACTTTTAATATAACTACAGCCTTTCTGAGGTTTCTTGTATAACTACAGTATTTCCTTGTTTAAAAGTAGTCCTGTGTGCTCAAACAAATCCCAGTGCTCTACAGTATGAAGCCATGAATCTTCCCCTCATGCAAATATTTCACATAAAACTTAAAAGAAATTCAGTCAACAGAAACGCTGGACTGCTTTTATTTTGAAAAGGTTAGGCTACAGGAAGTGTTGTGTGACATATTGGACAGATAAATATTGAGACTGTGCCGCAGAACGCGGAAAAAAATTGTCGAGGAGAGCACCTCTGAACAGCAGCTGTTCCAGGACCTTTCCGCAGCCGTTGTGCTCCTGGTGACAGTGTTTCAATAAGGCGTGCTGAGTGCCCCCCTTTAGACATGCGGTTTTTCTCTCTCACTGCAGCAGCTGTCACACATGTCACATGTGCGTCTATAATAAGACTTTGTTATTAAAGATAACAAGTTATGATCTTGATCTTTACAATAACCCACATTTTATATAGCCTAATGCGATAAAAAGTAAGGCTATTTATCCATTTTCAAAACCCACCAATATGCATTAATACAAACAAACAAGAAAACACTTAACAGATAAATTACAACTTTATTGAGAATGGAAATAATGAGCATAAATGACATTGTAAGTCTGGCATTTCATGGAGATGAAGCGCAAACCCAGGATTAGCTTTCACACTACTGGTAGCCTCACAAACTACTTTGGCCCTAAATTTAAATTTATCATTTTTCTAACCCTTTTTGTTGTACTTCAGAAGTCTGGTGCCACTGGCTCAGATAGAGCAACTCTGTTTTTTAACGAAAAGTATCGAAAAAGTATTAAAATTCATTATTTGGTATCGAAACCAACATTTTGGTATCGTGACAACACTACCATGTAAACAGTATTTTCTGACCTTACCTTTACCTGAATAAGGTCATACTATGAGAATAAGCAATAAACGTATTAAGACAGATTAGTCTGGCTGTAGTCACATAATGTAGACGTCATTTTGCGACACCGACATACGGCATTTACCAACTGCTTGACGACGCATGCCCTGGGTTCGAGTGTAATGTCCATGTGAGTTGGAACAGAGAAGAGAGCCAATTACTTTTTCTTCTTCTTTGTTCAGTTTATTGGCGTTTGGCAACCAACGTCAAGGTGCATTACCGCCATCTACTGTGTTCATCTCCTCAGCCCTAATTCTTCTTCCTCCTCTCTGTTAGGTCCAGTCAAATGGAGTCTTGTGCTAACAAATCTCATTAAATTATAAACAGCAGCTCTCTGTAGATGCACTATGTGACAGCTGAAGTTGCTACCTGATGTGTTTTTAGTTTGCAAAGCTCTAGGTCACTTTCCAGAGCTGGCAGGACTGTTTAGCTAACTTCAAAATGGCTGACAGCCAAAAATAGCACTTGCGTGTGAGTTTCTATTTACAGTGAGTGTATATTTGTGGCAGACTCCAGCAGCACATAGTCATATATCTGTGAACCATAAGGTGTTAACTTGTATTTTCTTTCCCATCTTTACCCAGAATGCCCTCTGACCCCAGACACCCCTAACAGTGAGGCCAGAATGCACACAAGCAGTAGCCGCCTCGCCGCCCTGAAGAGACAGAACGATATTGAGCTCAAGGTCAAACAGGGCGCAGAGAACATGATTCAGATGTACTCCAACGGCCCCTCCAAGGTAAGGATTCAACAGGAGAAGGGCGGATTCACCTGACATTCAGGTTTTCGCTGCTTCATGTCGGGCAGCCAAGTGTGTGAAGTCACACACATCACTTATACTGTTTCTAATCTCGCTTGTTTAGTTTTCATTTTGTTCTATTAACATTGGACTCAACTAAAGCATGTGGAATCATCACCCATAAATTCACACAAGATACAAGCAGTCAGATGATCGAAAAGGTTCTGAACATAAGCATCATTAACATGTTAGCTCAGCTTAAAGGTGAACAGTAAAATCCCTAAATAAATATCCATCTGTTTACAGTCACAGTCTACAAATCAATTGCATGGTTCAACTTTGAAATGTTGTATTTGCATTAGTTGTGTGCACACAGTTTACTGTACAGAAAGTGATTATTGGCAACATTTCAAGAAAGCGCTCACTTTCCGTTGTAAATCCAAATACAATGTTTTAGTGTTGCCCAAACTTTAGGGTTGTGATCACATTCAAACACAGTAACCCACTGGTTGTGACCAGTTTAAGCAAAAATAGTGTTTTTACATGAGGTAATTGAAGCTGTAAAAATATCCAGAAATTCTTGCGGGAAAACAATTGACTGGATAAGAAAATAATATGAATTTGCATAGCAAAAATGTGTTCTTTTTTCTGGGTTACTCATTAACTGACCTCTTAGATGTACTGTACTGTACTTTCAACCCCGAGTTGGGCATCCTGACCCACAGGTGGGAGCCACTGATGATTAAAGTATCTTTTTCACAAGCTGACAGCTCGTGTTTCTCCCCCTCGTGGTCCCTATTATAGCGATTGTATCGTTTTCCCATAACCCATAGAAATGATGCTAAAGACTCAATACGGAATAAACCAGAATTATCACTGATGTGAGCTTTTTTTTTTTCCATCAAGAGTCAGAGAAACCAAGACCACATCACTTCATCAGGTTTTATTTACCTACGAGATTCTACATGACATACTAGATTTATTTTAACAGCTCAAAAGTAAGCTTGCCATTAAATGTCCAGTTGCTACACTGAATTTACGATCGCCACTACTTCTGGAAATACTTTTACTTAAATACTTCTTTATCATGCGGTTCTTACTACTTCACTAATGTCACTTCAGGCTGTCTTGCTAATTAGACCTGGTACATGTGTTGCGCTTTTGCAAAACACCACTGAGGACAAACACACAAGCTACATGACTGAGTTGTATCATGAACCATAGACTGAATGATTTCTAGACTCATCATCACCAGAACTGAGCTTTTGAAACTTGAGGTAGCAGAAGTGGGTTATTTATTTATTTATGAAGGTGCCATGGTCATTATCATTTCCAGTTTGAAAGCCAGCCTCTACTCTTGAAGATGGCTGAATGATACATGGCAGGTTTGCGTTTACAGCTTCACTGTAGGGGAGGAGGAAACTGACAAGGAGCTGACACACACTGTGTCATACATAGTGTTTGTGAACAAACACGGGGGTAAAAAATAACCCTTGGGTCACTGAGTGGAAAGAAAAAGGAGTTTCCCTAAGGTAGAGACTGCTTTTTGAGGAGGAATTAAAATAGTTTTTGTTTGGGTTAGATATTCAGTTGTGATGTTTTGTGTTGACTAATGTGAACTGCTTCCTGAAGTACATTTGGCTTCATCAATAGTAATAGAAGCCACTTTGTAGTAGACAGTTCAGTATAGTGTAAGGTTTCAGTGGTGTCATCTCTACTTGGCTGGTGATATAATTCTGTGTAATTTAATACCGCATCCATTTGTCATATTTGTGATGCCTTGAAAGTTCTTTTTTTAAAGGAGCGGTTTAACATTTTGGGAAATATGCTCATTTGATTTCAAGCTGAGAGGGTCAGTGGGTGACTGATGCCACCCTCTAGTCTGTATGGTAACTAAGAAGCTGCAGGTGATTAGTTCATCTTAGCAGTGGAAACAAGGGGAAACCTTTAGCCTGGCTCTGTCCAGACTGTCCCTACGAAGCTCTTCCTACCAGCACCTTGAACACTCCCTCATTATGTGCACATCTGTTTCTCGACGGCATCCAAGAAATGGTCCAGGGAGCCTCTGTGCCTGGCCAAGTATTAGTCCTGCACATGAACCCCCCCCCCCCCATTTAACAAAAACACTGCTTTGACAGATTTCTTGCTCTGAAAGTGTTTTATTTTAAAGAATCATAACTCTTGTGTATGCGTGCACTTTCTAAATTTAACTTCACACGCTCAATTTCTGTGTAATGGAAATTTGTGCTGAATTGTAAAAAAAAAAGTTAAAAGAAGCAATCAGACATTACTACTTGAATTACACCTAGCCAGACCCTGAAGGCCTTTGGTTTCAGTACTTTGTGCAAGTGAGTTTGGTTTAAAAAGAGTAGGCACCTGCAGAGCCTTTGTCTGTAACTGTAGTACAGTAATAAGGGCTGAAAACTGCCACACAACCCCGACCGTCTGTCTGGCCGGGGGAGGTCAGTGTTTTATGTGACCTTCCCCCCCGGTCAGACAGACTGAGAGAGGCACCTTCCAGCTGGAAATAGTCTTGTCCTGATGTCACAGAGGAAATGCCTGCTGGACAGAGGTCTTTCCTGTGCGCGCCGCCATCAACAACTAGGATTTTCACTTCAGAGGAATTCTGGGTGGAGTTTGATAACTGCACTCTGTGTGTATGTGTGTGCACGTTTGCATGTATGAGAAGCAATTACAACACAATGAGATTCCACTTTCTGTTTTGTGAATAAAATGTTCCATGTGGTCACTAGTACTTTGACTCCAATTTAGGGCATAGTCTGGCTTCCTGGCTGTTTGTGTTAAGTGCTCACAACAACATAACACAATCATCAAGTGATGATAGATGTGGAGCATTTGTCCTGATGTTGAAAGTTATTTGAAGAGAAGAGAAAACATTATTAGAACTTTTGAGACAGTCATTAGTTTACATAATGTGGCAATATTAACGGTTTCCTCTTCACTCATAGGATCGTAAGTTGCTAGCGACAGCCCAGCAGATGCTTCAGGACAGCAAGACGAAGATAGAGTTCATCAGGATGCAGATCCTTAAAGCCAGCCAGACCAGCGAGTTGAGCTTTGAGAACAATGATATGATGGGTGAGTCATTGCTTTCCTTCTGTCATCGATTACAGCAGCAAGGCCTCTGAGGAGAGATGCCCATAGTATATTAATACAGAAAGATTCATCAAAATAAGAATTAACATCCGTCCTTGTCCTCCAGAAAAGCCCATCATCAGCCCGTTAGACCTGCGGGTGGAGGAGCTGTGTCACCACGCCAGGATAGAGTCTGCTGTCGCAGAGGGAGCCAAGAATGTCATGAAACTTCTGGGTTCAGGAAAAGTCACAGAAAAAAAAGCGCATTCAGAGGTAAGTCTGCGTGCACGCGTGTTTGTGTACTTATTTAAAACAAGCACACGCAAAAAAGCTTCTCTTCACTGTTGTGTTGACTTCAAATTAAACTGATCCCTGCACTGCTGGTGTGCGGCAATAAAGTAAAATGGACTATGTAATTGATGTTTTTCTCTCTTCGTATCCTTCCTTCAACTTACCCCACACCCCTCTTTCTTTTTCTCTCACCAGGCCCAGGCTCGTTTTAATGAATCCAATCAAAAACTGGACCTCCTGCGATACTCCTTGGAGCAACGCCTCAATGAGTTACCTAAAAATCACCCCCGCAGCAGCAGCATCCTAGAGGAGTTGTCCCTGCTGTCGTCACCGGCCCTCAGTCCCAGATCTAGCCTCATCTCCACACAGAACCAGTACAGCACAGTCACCAAGCCCGCTGCACTCACAGGTGACTGGACCAAGGACATAATAATGGTTGTTGTTAACATTGTTCTGAACACAATATAACAGATGTTATTAGGTTTGGGTATTGAAAAACAAACTTGTTTTGCAGTCATAATTACTTCAGTGTTAATTTTGGCTCAATTTGCACGGTGATATAACACAGACATTTCATTCGTCATCCTGTTTTGTCTCATGTGTGCTCGACTCAAGAACACAAGTTTAATTTAAGCCAACAGACTTTGTTTGTGTAACGTTCCTTTAGTCACAAAGGAACAAACAGCCTTATTGGACGATGATAAATACTTCCTGTAAATTAGATTTAACAGTGGATTAGTTGCGCTAAATTGTCTAGTTTTATCCTCTTAAGCAGGACTGATTCGCCATGAATTCTGATACTTTTTCAGACCAAAAACAAGGCTCATTTTCTGCTGAGCTTTTTCAGCTCCATTTCATCCTTTTGAAAAGACGTGAATAGTATATTTTAATGGGTTTAATGTGTCTCTTTTAAAACTCTTCCTGTCTCACTGGTTTTCATACATTGTTGGCAGGTAGAGGACACGTATCATTCATAATTATCCTCATATAAACAGGTCTTAGGTCTGAGATGGTCTGTAAGTATGGTGGCCTAAGATAAGTCATTCTTTATATTTTAAACCTGAATCAGACTAGTCTAACAGAAGAACTTTGTAATCAACATATCTTAATGAAAGCAACCACAAGTAGCTTCTCCTGATAAAGTTTGAAAGTATTTCAGGAGCAGTTACAATGTGGGACAACTGATCTTGGTGACAGATTGTGTGACTAACGGAATGTTTGTCATCCTGCCTGACTTCCAGGCACGTTAGACGTCAGGCTCATGGGCTGTCAGGACCTTCTGGAAAATGTCCCGGGTCGTTCCAAAGCTGCGTCTGTCCCGCTGCCCGGCTGGAGCCCCAGCGAGACGCGCTCCTCCTTCATCAGCAGAGCAAATCGAAACCGCGGCGTGAGCTCAAGGAACCTGACAAAGAGCGAGGAGCTCTCCAGTAAGTCGGCCGCACGTCATACTCTTTCTGAAAACCATGAACGTTGATGAAAAGTAATTCTGTGATTCCATGAAACTTCACAAGTAACCAGTGAACATTAAGATTGGCCAGAAGAGTAACCTTATCTGTGATACCAGCTCGATTACACTCTCAAATCCCACATTGTTAATACACTTGTGTTTAACAAATGGAGCCTGTGTGTGTTGTGTTAGATGAGATCAGCGCAGTGTTGAAGCTGGACAACACGGTAGTCGGTCAGACAAGCTGGAGGCCAGCCAGCAACCAGGCCTGGGACCAGAAGTTTACATTGGAATTGGACCGGGTAAAACACACACATACACATCTGCACATCTGCCCTTGACCCGCATCTGTGCTGTTGACTCAGTGTTGTGTTTGTGCAGCAGAGTCTAATTTTCACATCTGTTTGATGTTATGTGTGTGTGTGTTTGTGTGGCTCTGTTGTGTAGTCTCGTGAGCTGGAGATCTCCGTGTACTGGCGTGACTGGCGATCGCTCTGTGCCGTCAAGTTCCTTCGGCTGGAAGACTTCCTGGACAATCAGCGTCATGGGATGTGTCTGTACCTTGAGCCACAAGGGATGCTGTTTGCTGAGGTAAACACACACACACACACACACACACACACACACACTAGGTAGTTCCATATAAGGATACACCTTGTGTCATTAAAACAACATACAGCCTCTGGTGGGCTGATACTTTTGATACAGTGAGTGAGTAAAATCAAAAACAAACATGGTGAAATATCTTGTTATTGGTAGTTCTCCTTATTGATCTTTTGACAATCTCTTATCATTTCCTATTTTGACAAGAGCAAGGGAAATTTGTCCTCTATAAAAAGAAACATTTTCATTGGTCCTGTGAGTTTCATTGTAACATTTTGCTGCACGTGTCATGATCATATCTCAAACGTCCTATGAAATTGGATAATTTTTTAGCTGCATTTCTCACCTGAATGGAACTCCATTCATTCTAGTTCATTTTAGTTCAAGGTTAGTCTCTCTTATCTTTCTTATTTATGACATTTTATTGATGCACCAAAGTCTCATCAGTGTCTCATGCATTTCTTCATCCACATTATCTGTGCAATATTAAACTGTAATCCCTTAACTATATATATATACATACATACACACACAAATGTCTGCAGCTTTTCACTGTTCTCATGATTTTGTTTTGTTTAGGTAACATTTTTCAACCCCGTCATTGAGAGACGACCAAAGTTACAAAGACAGAAGAAGATTTTCTCGAAGCAGCAAGGTGAGACATTGCTGTCAGCACATCACACTTTATCAAGGTGCACTCTTGTTATTCTCAGACATCAGTGATTAGATTTGTTAAAACAGGGATGGGTAGTTATTAAATATGGTCTAACTACCGTGTTATTTTTCCTGTTTTTACCACAAATCAGTTGTTAGGTAGCTAAAAGAAAGAAGAGATTTTTTGGGTTATTCAGAGACACCACTCTTTTCGTAGTTGTTGTTCTACTGTTTTTCACTGCTCCGGAGAAACATCATGACCTTTTGTCTCTTTCACTTTGTCTTTGTCAGGTAAAACGTTCCTGCGAGCCCCTCAGATGAACATCAACATTGCCACCTGGGGCCGCCTGGTGAGAAGAGCCATACCAACTGTCAGCACAAACTCCTTCAGCCCGCATGCCGCTGAGACTGGACACAGCAGTCTGCCTGGTTCACCTACACCTTGCAGGTACAAGAAACACACATGCACACAGATGTAGACAGTGCAAAGACGTTTTTAACTCATTGTAAAACTAGAAGGGCCCTCAGAAGAGCATATGCCTTAAATTCCATCAAGCTGCACCAAATTGCACACACTCATAGATCTAAGTTCTCTAAATGTGCCTTATTTTTTCATGTGTATCCATAAATTATTCCCATGGAGATAGGAAACAATTTCTAAAAACAATGTTAAAGATGAAACAATTCCTGGATCCGCCCCTTTGTCCAGATCCACGCCAAAATGTATTCTACCCATCCTTCCATGTTCCATCCTTTTAGTTTTTGTGTTATCCTGTTGACGAACAGAAATGGACAGGGGTGAAAACTTAGCCTCCTTGAATAAAAAATATATATTCAGCAACACTTACTATCTCTGAGCTGTTACTAAATTAACTCACACACTGTGGTTTCAAGAGCAAATGTGTGTGGCCGTCTTATTTTCTATAAGAAGTTGAAAAGGACAAAAAGTAATTAAGTGCCGCAGTCTCAGTAGCATTGGTGTCTGTACTAAACTGTACCTCTGTCCTGTCACAGTGACCCACTGGTGACCAAACTGGACTTTGACAAAGATCCCACACCAGTACCCAAACACTACCCAGTGCCCGATGACATCAGAGAACCACTGGTGCAGGACAAGATGCCCGACAAGGAGGAGGTACAGGTACAGGTACAACCAGTAGTGTTGATAAGGCAGCGAAGAACTGATGTAAACACAGACTAAAATGACAACCGAAGCAGCAGCTGAGCTCGTTTTCTGTTAAAAACAGAGCTTCACTCCTGTAGAGGTATCTTCTCTAATGCTTCACACTGAGCCCTGGAAGATGAGAAAAACCTGAGTAGTGATTCTGTAGCATCAACGACCAGATTCTCAAATAAAGTCAGTTAATGCAAAAGGAGACAAAACACATTTTTCAGGTACTGTTCACATTACCATCTCTATTGTCTGTGAACATCTGTCAGGCTTTGACTAAAGAAGTCGAGTAATAATGTCGAGAGTTAACAAGATTTACATTGTTTCTTCAAAATAGTTATGTCCCTGCAGATGAACACTGCATCTCTCATATAGATGTATAGATCTTTTATTATAACAATATTAACTTTATTTGTATAGTGTGTATATAGTATATTACATAAGAACATAGTTTTAGTTCTCAGTTATCATTTTTTGTTGACCAAAAGCCCAATTAAATTAGTCTATTTTATCTACTCTTATCTATTTTCCCCATATCTCTCACATTTATTTCTGTTCTCCTGTTTAATTTCTTCTGTGCAGGATGCGCTCGCCTCATTTGACTTCTTGAACAAGAGAAACAGTATGGTGGTGAAGGGAGATCTGGATGGAGGGGTGGAGCAGGACATCCAGCACCCGGACCTGGAGCTCACGGCCTTCCAGAAGGACCCAGAGATAAGGTGAGAGAGACACATGCCTGGTGGGTTTGTGTTACTTGTAAAGCGTCAAGGGAATTTCATACGAAACAGGAATAAGGAACTATTTCCAATAATATTACATATTGCTTTTAGCATCAGTGTTGGTCTGTTAATGATTTACAGACTCTAAGAATCAGGAAACAATAATGTGACACAGAAAGATCGTTAATGCTCACACTTTTTCGGGAACCTGCCTCTAGGTTTTCTACTGTACAGTTTTATTTTCATGCTGTGGACCTTGCAGATATAAAAAAGTAACCATTGAAATAGTTGCATGAGGAGAAACGCTGCCCTCTGGCTTTGACTTATTGTTGTTATTTTTTGTATTTTTACTTTTCATGCTGCAGTAAAAAAAATGACTTGTGTTGTCTGCTGCAGCCTGTTTCCTTTTATTCTAAACACCATCTTTATGCAGGTGAGTCTACACTGGATTCTTTATTCTTCTTCTTTACTGATGTTAACACTTATTTCTTCCAGGGAAGAAGAGCAGTTCCACTTCAGCCTCCAAGACTTTAAATGCGTGGCGGTCCTCGGACGTGGTCACTTTGGAAAGGTACATTTCATTTGATCATCAACAGAGGGCTGCAGCCAACGATCATGTTTAATGTTGACTGATCTGTTCTGTTTCTGTGAAGTATTGAAAAAGCTGAGGTGAAGGGGCATATTTATATTTAAATCACATTTACATGTTTGCTGAGTTTTTAATCTTATAGGACAAATCCTCATGTTTTAAGAAGTTGGAACTGGAAAATGTTGTTTCAGAATGTATCGAAATAGTTGATTCATCTTCTGTTGGTTGCCATTCGGATTCATGTTCTGATCCTTTAAGCTCTAACACAGCAAAGTAAGGATTAAACATAAGATGTTAATGTCTGTTCTCTGCAGGTGTTGTTAGCAGAGTATAAAAGCACCGGTGAGATGTTCGCCATCAAAGCTCTGAAGAAAGGGGACATTGTGGCTCGCGATGAGGTGGACAGGTAAATATTTCAAATTGATGCTCAAACTCCAAAATAGGAGGTTGAAAGACGTTCTTTTCTTAAGTTACACATTTCATCCCCCTCTGCTGCTGCAACTTCTCACGCGATCTTTCCATCTTTTTCTAGTCTCATGTGTGAGAAGAGGATTTTCGAAACGGTCAACAGCGTCCGCCACCCGTTCCTGGTCAACCTGTTTGCGTGTTTCCAGACACAGGAACATGTCTGTTTTGTCATGGAGTACGCGGCGGGAGGCGACCTGATGATGCACATCCACGCCGATGTGTTCTCTGAGCCCCGGGCTGTGTGAGTTACCAGAGCTCTAACTACGTAGTGGACAAGTTCTCACTGTAAATGATCCTAAAGTGAAGTGTAAATGATTCATGATTGTCTCTGTACATGTATCATGTATCAGATTGGCTCATGGGTGCCTTCGTCGTTTATGGGCAGTAATATAGTTTTTACTTTGTATATGTGATTTTAAAGTTAGACCTGCATATGACCTGCATCCACATACTGTAAGGAGCATTTTAATGTAAATTCTGAGCCAAAATACCTTTTGCATTTCCTGTTTAAACTTGCACACTTAGCTTGGTTCCCTCAGTTTAAAAATATCTTTCAGTAAAGCTCATGTAATAAAAGTTTGATTCGATTTCCTCTGTACTACACTAAATCTGGGATATCACTCCTGCGAGGCCTGACATCCCATACTTTATGTGTTTGTACCTCGTTCCTCTCCTTCGGGGAATATTAAGTAGAAGTCATAACATTTTGTTCTGTCCCTTAACAGATTCTATGCAGCCTGCGTTGTTCTGGGATTACAGTTCTTACATGAACACAAGATTGTCTACAGGTAACAGTTTGCATCATTTTTAATACACTATTTATTTCTATAAGACGCATTCAAGTCTCATAAATAATGTTGGTTCTTGCTTGTTTAAATTTGCAGAGATTTGAAGCTGGACAACCTGCTCCTGGACACAGAGGGCTACGTGAAGATCGCCGACTTTGGACTTTGCAAAGAAGGTAAATGTGGAGAAGACGCAGAATTGAAAAGATTCAGACTGTTGTTGTTGAATTGAATCCAGAGGCTCCAGATGTTTTATTTTCATCGATTTTAAAGAGGAACATTTCTGAATCTGTATCTCTATTAAAGATGAAATTGTAAAACCTAGCAAAAAGACATAGAGATCAATATTGTGTGTTTTATTACGACTGTATTGTATTATCACTAAAAGACACGTTTAACAATTCTAAATTATATTCTAAGTACTGTCAACAGATCTGTTATTAAAGTGACCACACCAGGGTCAAAGGCCAGAGGACAGATTATTCTTTTGTCTTAGCTGAGTAGGGTTTGTTGTTAAACTGCGTTTGTGTTGTGTTCAGGAATGGGTTTCAGGGACCGCACCAGCACCTTCTGTGGCACCCCCGAGTTTTTAGCCCCTGAGGTTTTGACTGAAACATCGTACACCCGCGCTGTGGACTGGTGGGGACTGGGCGTCCTCATCTTTGAGATGCTGGTTGGAGAGGTGAGTCCATTCTTTCCTTATTAGACACTGAATATTAATGTCCTACTACTCCGCCCTTTGACCCACACAATCCCCTGAGATAACGGTGATTCATCTTTTTCATTTCACCACGTCTCGTTCAGTCGCCTTTCCCCGGCGACGATGAGGAGGAGGTGTTTGACAGCATCGTCAACGATGAAGTCCGCTACCCACGATTCCTCTCAACTGAGGCCATCTCCATCATGAGGAGGGTGGGTAGATACGACTGTGAATGATTTCTAATGAATATTTTTTTATAGTGCAAGAGGATTCACATGGTAAATAACCAATACGTGTGTTTTCCCGGGAGTTAATCAGTTTTAATATGTTTTATTCTTCTTGTGTTCAGCTTTTGAGGAGGAGTCCAGAGCGACGCCTGGGAGCAGGAGAAAAGGACGCAGAGGAGGTTAAGAAACATCTATTCTTCAGGGTAAGAGACAAAGAAATGAAATGCTCTGCTTTGGTTTTTTCCATTTTTTATGTTGTAGGAATAGTTTGACATTTTAATTTGAAGAGATCTAGGCTATATGTTCCTCCCTTTTCCAGTCTTAATGCTGAGCTGAACTAAACAGTTGCTGCTACTTTGTGTCTCTTGGCAGCACATGGATTGGAACGGACTGCTGGCAAAGAAGGTGAAACCGCCGTTCGTGCCGACCATCCAGGGCTCTAGCGACGTCAGCAACTTCGACGATGAATTTACCTCAGAGGCTCCGATCTTAACCCCCCCCAGGGAACCCAGAGTGCTGCGCTCTGAGGAGCAGAACATGTTCTCTGACTTTGATTACATTGCTGACTGGTGTTAGCTTGACTCCTCTCTCTCCACACACACACACACACACACGCACACTGTGAACCAACCAACACAGCAGTGACTGTAGCTCATGTGTTTTTAAAACTCTTCCTCCTCCTCCTCCCTGCCCAAAACGTTGAGGAGGAGCAGCGGACATGGCTCCTCGAGCCTTCGGGCAAAAACCTTGTGCCATTGAGAAGAAAATTAAGTTGCCTCCTGAGGACCCCCACTTATTTTTTTAATCCACATGAAGAACTTTTTTTTAAAAGAAACAAGAACAAAAGAAACTCTGTTGTTGGAGAGTGAAGGAGGAGGGATGCTGTGTCCGTTGTCTGACCACTGAGAATGTTTTTCATATGAACTCTGAGAAGACGACAACAAATCACAATCCTGTTATTCAGTGTCACTGTCTTCAGTTTGTTTTGTTTTTTTTGATCTGTACAGATTATATTCAGTCGTATATTTTATTGTCATGTCTTGTTTTATTTGCAAAGCCCTCGCCGTAGCTTTAGGACATTTTTCTCTCACTGTAAAGTTTGACATTTCTGCCGCCATCGTGTGAGACTGGTGTTCAGTGAATTTTTCAAAAGTGCTCAAAGCATCATCGCTGAACTGCAACAAGCATCTTGACTACTACTGCTGCTCCTCGACTTGAAAACGAAGTAAACACTTCATTTCCCTGTGGCCCGGCCCTTGTTCACAAACCAGTTTAACACCTGGTTTTCTCACTTTGCAAGTTTGCATGTGTGCTGAGAAGATCCCACACAATAATAATAATACTCTAATGTAAAACAGCAGTCATGCTTCCTAAGCTGTTCAATAAGTGACCGTCACAGAGTTTCATTTGGAAACGATAAACACTCTGAACCTTTGGGCCAGAACAAACAATGCAGAATATTTAAATGTCTCTGACGCCCTCTAGTGGCTCTTCAGCTGAACTCAGTTCTAAAGATGCAAGTACCTCATTGGATCTCAGCACCTTTGAGGAATAAAAATCCAAACTTGATATTAGATTAATAATTCTTTGTCAGAACTGAGTTCAGCCGGCTCCTGTTTTTTTCTTTCCTTCCACATCGAAAGGTCAGGTGTGGATCTCAAATCATTTTTTTTCTCATTACCTCATTAGTGAACGTGAGTCTCATCGTTACAGCTACATGACCAAATCCCTCCTGTTCCTTTTACAGCAGCAAACAAAATCTTTGATCGACTGAAAGTGAACCTTTTGACAGATTATTTCTTTGGCCGGGGGCGGCACAGATTAAAGTTGATTTAGGTCTAAACGCCATTTAAATGCTCCCCTGACTGTTTCTGTGACATTTTTTTAAGCTGGAACAGTGAAACCAGCAGACGACTCTTGTCAGTTTGCATGTTGAATATGAATTGACTCTAATGTTGCAGACCTGTTGATATGAAACACTACAGGGAAGGGCAGGGTATATTATATATACATACTGTATGTACACAATTAAGCTGAAAGCACTAATTTTATCAATAGTTTTAATTATCTACGTTTCTTAATGATGAAAATAGATTGTACAAAGTTTTTTCCTTTTTTAAAAAATTCTTTGCTTGTGCTCGCCAGAGCGGAACCCTATGGATGGTACACACAGATACCTGAGTCACAACAGTCGCTGTTCACCCTGGTGTAAAAAAGGCATTTTCGCAGTCTGTTGCCTATCATGAATGCACAAATTAAACATTTGTAATAGTTCCTTCGCTTCTATTTGTAGTCAAAACTCCTAACACATCCTGTGTTTACGTTGAGTATTTAATTTTACGATCTTATGTCATGTTTTCTTTCCTGCGGCGACACTTAATCGATTAAGTGAAAGATTTTATGTAAAGACATTTATTTAAACATGAGCGGATTACCATGCTTTACTGAAAAACCTTTTTAATGATTTTTTTTATTATTTAGAACAATTCAAACAAACTAACAAAATAGAGACTGGTCCTTTTTCTACAGAAACATTATTTTTATGTATAGAGTATGAAACCAGCCTAAAATTTGCAAGCATCAAGTTACACATTCCCACTTGGACATATATACAGTACAGTATATACACACAAATGAAATACTGTAAGTGCAGTCTGCAAGCTAGTTTCTTTCAGCACTGGAATGTGTCCGTTTTATTCCTGTGAGAGCGCCTCGATAAAGGGCCTGAAGTCTTTAGAAGAGACAGAGAGAAATCGCCCAAATTCAACACAAATAGGATTTTCTTTTTTTAAAGCATGAAAAAAACAGTGTAGGCAGCGTCTTCACAGCTGGGGCAGCGTCTTCACAGCTGGGGCAGCTTGTCCACGGGCGTGTCGAATTTGAAGTCTGGAGGGAAAAGTTCGGCAGCTCGCGGGTAGATGAGTCGGTACGACTGTCTGATTGTGACGTCTGCGACCCCGGCGATATCTCCGATTTCTGTGGAAGGTTCAGAGACAAAGCTGAAATGTTTGAACAGCAGGAAATCTACTGACATCTAATGCATTTCCAACGATAAATAAGTGGAGAAGCATAATTTAGAGCTAGGGTCTGGATCTTCTTATAACCTCACACAGTTACCAATGCCCACAACTTTCTTTCTTATTAACAATAACATGTACTTACATATACTTTACAGTGTTTCCTGAACCTGTTCACCCTTTATTTGGACCATTCCCACTTTCAGGCTGGGACCAACCTTTTATTTGATCTATGAATTGTACAGATATGTCTGTTCCACCTCTAGTCTAAACTCAGATCATCAATCACCTTTCTGGGTCTTCTTCTCTGCGGAGGCCTGGGAGGCCATGTAAATAGCTGCCGCAGCCACAGAGATCGGGCTCCTGCCGGGCACCAGGTCCAGCTCCACGGCCTTCCTGGCGATATAGGTGGCCGCCATCTGCACATGCTTGGGCAGCCCGAGGTTTGAGCAGAAGCGGGACATGAAGTCTCCCGTGGTGATTAGGTCCACGCTGGTCTCCAGCGCCTTCAGGATCAGCTTGAAGCATCTACCGATCTCCTTCTTGGAGATTCTAGAGACGGCGCAGATCTCTGTATAGAGGAAACGAGGAGATCGGGGGAAGAGAATTTAAAGTTAGAAGATTATTAAATTCTCAAGCATCTTTTAGAATTGTGGAGACCTGTTTGCATACATGAAGTAGAAGCAGAATTTATTCTAGTGTTGAGAAATGTCATTCTTCAAGAGCAGCTGGGACTTTAACAATCTAACCGATGTTACAGGAAATCAAAACAATGATTCTGACCTTTAAAGGTTCTTGGTACGCCTTCTTGTCTGCAGGCGATGTAGAGACAGGCCGAAGCAATGGCATCGTTGGCTCGTCCCTTCAGACTCTTCTGTTCATACACTTGCTTGAATAAGTTGTTGGTTCTGTCCTGCAGAGCAAGAAGATTATTAACAGCAAACTCATTACTAGCAATTATTGGCAAAAGCCGTAACGACAATCTTCTTGTATTCAATTGTGTTTTCTTATGAAACCCAAAATAAGAATTTCAATCGAGCAAAAACAGTCACGATATCACAACATGCGTCTCTACACATATCCACTTGTCTTTTTTATTTCAATTTAAAATCACAATATCCTTCACATCATTAATGTATATTTTTTTACATTATATATGTAAACCCGGAGACTTACACCCCAGAACACACATATGAGAATGAACCCTTCATGAGACACGAACCCCAGATTAAACTGTTTTTGTCACTTCCAGCAGAGACTCCAGTCTGCAGTGCGTGTATACACATACATTCCTTCACAGATTTACATAATAACCACGAGTTTCTGTTTCATTTCTCTTGTTCGCCATGTTTCTTCCAGGTGGCTTTCGTTTCTCTCTCTAGCTGCTTTGTAAGACATACACTTAAGTCGGGGGATTCCCCAGGGGATTCACCGCGAGCTAGTGTTGTTGGTTGTTGACGCTTCCGACGCCCGACTGCAGCAAACATGAAAACCAATAGATCCCAGTGAAATAGCATACAGGTAGAAGACACAGATATACTGACTCTTTCTGCTGCAGCCGGCTGCTCCACCTCTCGCCTGAATAATGCAGACGATTTGCCGCTGACCTTGAACATGCCTGTCGCTAACAGAGACGTGTGTTGTGGTATCGTCTGAACCAAACCAGGTAGAGAGAACAGTGACATGAACTTACTATGATGTTTCTTGGAAGGTTGATGCGATCTGCCATGGTGCTGATCTCTTTAAAGGCGTTGAGCATGGCCCGGTCGGAGCTGCTCATGGTTCGCCGGTTCTGGTACTTTGAGTTTCCAAACTCATCAAAACTAGCTGCACCAGTTCCCTGGGGTGGAAACAAAGAAAGTTACAAAAATGTTTCACAGCTAGGAGACTTGAGTCCTGTAATTAAAATCACTGGACATTTTCTCACATCCTTCCAATGATTAAACTTGCAAACTTGTTATATAGTGTATATACCTCGTAGTGTATTTTTACTACTTCCCTCCTGCCATAATGAAAAATGTTATCACTGGTCTCAAATAATTGGCTGTACATATGAACATAGTGTATATACCTATAGATTGTTTATATTTAACTGTTCCCGTATCCAACCCATTCGTTCTTAACTGCTCCCATATCTTAACCTTCCCATTGCACTTCTTATTTACTGTTATATGTATTATATATGTATAAAATTACTGATTGCACGTCTGGTTAGACCCACCTAATTTGGTTGCATTGTGCCTGGCCTGTGTAATGACAATAAAGTGAATCTAATCTAATCTAAACACAGAGGTCATGGAGCAACTGGAACTGTAACTCTCACCTTGCTGATCATGGTGGTTAGGTCTCCTCCATTGAGCAGTGGGTTCTGGGCGTCTCCCACTCTGGAGGGGTCTTTAAGGGCTTTCTCATTCGAAAACGTCCGCCACTCTGAGCCCACATCAATTACACGGTCACCTGAGGAGGAACAATTTGGTCAGATGAAATAAAAGAATAAGATCACAAGAATAAGAATTCTGAAGTTTAAGGAGGCACAAGTTAAATGTAAACCTGAATTCTAAGCAGCTTTGATTTGCAGATTTGCTGGATGATTATAATGAAAGTGTGACAATTATGAGTGACATTTTAGTTCTGTAATAATATCCAGAAACATCTTCACTCTGGATTAACACATTTTCCCTTTGCAAACACTATCCTGAGTCTTTAATACATCAGTACTTGACTTTGGGTTAAACACAAAACGTCAGTCTTGTTTGTCTCCTTTCAGTCTTTTGTATCGATGGCTACGGTGTTGATCAGAAACTGATACTTTTTTTTTCCCTTGATGAAAACAAGGGATGAGGTTTCAACTTCACAGATAGAACAAGGTAACTGATGAAAAGAACAGATTGTGTTCAAGTTCCACAAAACACTGGCACAATTCCCTTCTGTGAATAGGTGAGCAGTGGTCCGAGGTCTCAAAAGCTCTAAATACTGTGTCGATCCTCCTGTATTCTGTCTTCTGCTCGTTTCACTACAATGCTGTTTACACGTTAAAACTGTATCACACATGCACACCACCCTCTTCTTTCTCAATTCTCTTATCACGGCCTGTCGTTGGATCTAAGCAAATGTTTATTCAAAGGAAAAAGGGGCGGCACAGACCGGACACACTCTCTGAACGGGGCCAATATTTTCTCTCACTTATCATGACTGTCTGTTCCTGGAACCATGTAGCAGGGTTGAGGATTAGATTTGATATTTTATTCCTGTTTTACAATTCATCAGTCTTTCTAACATCTAGAGGCAAAGTAACATTCATCTCCTTAGCGATAGAGCTATGGGAGCAGGAACAGTGCAGAGGGCACTTAAGCTCTCATAAGAGAGAAGCTGGCGTCTCTCGATTCCCCGTCTGACCTGGTCTGTGCTCAGGGGGCTCGTTAGAGGGGAGCTGTGTTCCCTACAGCCTCGTCTTCAGTCTACATCACATGTTCAAAGATTTTTATATGCTGTACCTTTCATGCAAGTTCATGCCTTGATGGTAAATTTATTAATTCAAATTCATAGCTTTTGTTGGATCTCAGTGTTTTTCTGCTCTTACATGTAGAAGTGTTTCTTCACATTACGTTTAAAAAAATATTCTCGCCTCTGGTTTAAGTGACACATTACATCGTCAGATCACTTATATTGCAAAGAACTTTTTACTCTAAATGTGACAGAAGATTAAACAAAATGTCAATAATGATGTGCATTTATTATCCAAAATAATGTTAACGTTCTCTCTTAGAGAAGACACTACTGTTGAGTTTTCGCTGCTTTGAAATTAAACAAATATGTAGAGGAAGACTGACTTGTCTTGATTTGTCTATGACAGACAGGAAGTAGTTGAGTACAGGAAATCAAAATGGAAGGGAAGGAGGTGTTACGCTGAGCGCTCTCTGATTCAAATACAAACGTGCATGAGGTCAACACTGACCTACTACAAGGCCGCATTCGGGGCATATCATGTCCCCTGCTCTGTAGTCCTCCACCAGGATGGCATCAGGGTGGTTAGGACACTGAACTCTGGGAAGGGCCAGAGCGTCTCCGCTGGAGGAGGAACACAAACAAAAATCTCTCAATGTAAGAAAAATACACGAAATAGTGGAAAATGAAAGGATGTGGTAGAGAAAGATTACTGATAAGGGAAAAACTAATGTAAAACCACCATGGTAGTTTTGATTAACCACAAGAGGGTAAATTCAAAGTGTTGAAATGTCCAGATGTGTTTCACTTTCCTTTCCCCTTTTTCTTACTGATGACAAATGTGTGAATATGCATCACCAACCACCCTTTACAAAACCACTGCTTTATAACATAATCAAACATATAAACATATATTTACAACTGTCTAATTCGACTCCTTGTACATACAGATTTTTACATATATTTCAATAGCTTCTATTTCGTGCTTTATCCTTCACTTTATTGAAAATGTGTGTGTGTTACCTAATTAAGCATTTATAGGCTTGATCCACACCCAATTTCATTGTTCCTTTACAGTGACAAGAAAGATATCTTGAATAATGAGTCTATTGGAACAGCTCATGGTCTGAAGCTGGAATGAGAATCCAGATCTAAAGGAAAGTGTTATAATAATAAATAATAATTCCTTTCTGGATCAATATATCCTAGATAAACATGTGAAAGTGCAACAAAGCCTTAAAATCAGATTAGAAGACAAACTCCCATCAATACAATATACATCAACATATCTAAGATGCTCATTAGTGTTTCTAACAACTTTGAACTACAAAGATATAAAATGAATTACACAAATCCTCACAATACATAAGCCGATGAGAAAATATTGAGACTTTAACCTTTAACAACTACTTAAAATAAAATCTCTAATAATTAGCTGCCGATGGACGGATCGATTTATCAACTAATCGCTTGATGTATAATCCTGATGTGGTAATAGAGACTAAATTCAACAATAACAGATGATGTCACTATTTAACGTCAAACTAAGGACATCCCGACATTATTTCCTCTCCTTGATAATTAATAATTAGAGACTCATTGACAGTAAGTTGGTGGCAACATAAAACAACATGACATGTAAACATAATTAGTTATTGTATATAATTAAAGTCAGAGTCTCCACAGAGGACTGACGTTGACGACACGTAAACAAAGTGCCCAGATCCAGAGGAAGCTAATGTCGCTGGTACCGTTATTTCATACGTTTCCGCTTCAAACTCCATTAGCTTGACATGCTAAAGAGCAACATTACGTTGGAATAGAAGAGGCTATGAAACCACTGGACGTTCTGGAGATGATACAGTGAAGCTATTGTTAGCCGGGGCAGAGCAGTGAGGATGTGACGGTGGACACACACACAGTGATTTCTGGCAACATCTCACCGGCTGGCTAAGCTAACTAGCTGCTAGCTGCTACCTATCACAATACACCAAGTGACCGAGCGTGTGGATTTCACTAGCAACGCTAGTGTCTCGCCTCATGCTAGTGACTCTCCTTCTGTCATAAACAACAGAGTGAGGGCCGCGGACAAACACAGCGGGAGCTTTGTGATTGAGAAACGTTGCTACTCACCGACTTGTCGACGCCATGTCACTGCTCACTGCGTCTGTGTGGTAGAGAAACAAATGACTGTGGTACCCCTATATATAACTTTCTCTGGTCACGTGTCTGACAGAGTACGGGAAGCCAAGGAGACCAAACTACACGCCATGCGCTTCAGTGCTTTGTTTCCAGTTCATTGTTGTAAAAGCAGGATGTTAAATGACAGGAACACATCACTTGTGGTAAACATAGTTATTGGTTGATATAATTACACGAGGGATTGATACATAGTGGTGTTGTGACATATATTTATGGATTCATGCTGATTTAAATGTGTCTGTGTCCAAAACACCTGAGGCTGCACAGACAACAAAAGATTAACAATGAAACACATCAATTCATACACGATGACGCACAATAGAACAAATAAATACAATAATAATTTGTAACATAAATAAAATATACACCTTCTATACACATACAAATTTATTTGCTAAATTATCAGCTGTACTGTTTTTACAGTATATTTAAATTTCTTCTACCTCATATACACTTTCTTATTGCACCTTTTTACATTTTTATGCTGTTTTTTAATTTATATTATGCACCTTAAAGGTTGCTGCTAAATTGCTTGGTGGACTGTGCAATGACAATAATAGGATTCTATTCTATTCTATTCTATTCTATATAAAGTATGACTTTTTTTCCCTCATATTTTGGACGAAATACAAAACTGTGTTTTTAGGTGCTTTCTAGCGACTATTTGACGTTTTTAACCTATTTTGGTCATTCCAAAGTATGACTTTTTTTCATTTTTTTTCTCATATTTTGGACGAAATACAAAACTGTGTTTTTAGGTGCTTTCTAGCCACTATTTGACGTTTTTAACCTATTTTGGAGGTCATTCCAAAGTATGACTTTTTTTCATTTTTTTTCTCATATTTTGGACGAAATACAAAACTGTGTTTTTAGGTGCTTTCTAGCGACTATTTGACGTTTTTAACCTATTTTGGACGTCATTCCAAAGTATGACTTTTTTTCATTTTTTTTCTCATATTTTGACGAAATACAAAACTGTGTTTTTAGGTGCTTTCTAGCACTATTTGACGTTTTTAACCTATTTTGGACGTCATTCCAAAGTATGACTTTTTTTCATTTTTTTTTCTCATATTTTGGACGAAATACAAAACTGTGTTTTTAGGTGCTTTCTAGCGACTATTTGACGTTTTTAACCTATTTTGAGGTCATTCCAAAGTATGACTTTTTTCTTTTTTTCCTCATATTTTGACGAAATACAAAACTGTGTTTTTAGGTGCTTTCTAGCCACTATTTGACGTTTTTAACCTATTTTGGACGTCATTCCAAAGTATGACTTTTTTTCATTTTTTTTTCTCATATTTTGGACGAAATACAAAACTGTGTTTTTAGGTGCTTTCTAGCGACTATTTGACGTTTTTAACCTATTTTGGAGGTCATTCCAAAGTATGACTTTTTTTCATTTTTTTTTCTCATATTTTGGACGAAATACAAAACTGTGTTTTTAGGTGCTTTCTAGCGACTATTTGACGTTTTTAACCTATTGACGTCATTCCAAAGTATGACTTTTTTTCATTTTTTTTTCATATTTTGACGAAATACAAAACTGTGTTTTTAGGTGCTTTCTACGACTATTTGACGTTTTTAACCTATTTTTGAGGTCATTCCAAAGTATGACTTTTTTTCATTTTTTTCCTCATATTTTGACGAAATACAAAACTGTGTTTTTAGGTGCTTTCTAGCGACTATTTGACGTTTTTAACCTATTTGGACGTCATTCCAAAGTATGACTTTTTTCATTTTTTTTCTCATATTTTGACGAAATACAAAACTGTGTTTTTAGGTGCTTTCTAGCCACTATTTGACGTTTTTAACCTATTTTGGAGGTCATTCCAAAGTATGACTTTTTTTCATTTTTTTTCCTCATATTTTGACGAAATACAAAACTGTGTTTTTAGGTGCTTTCTAGCGACTATTTGACGTTTTTAACCTATTTTGACGTCATTCCAAAGTATGACTTTTTTCCTTTTTTCCTCATATTTTGACGAAATACAAAACTGTGTTTTTAGGTGCTTTCTAGCGACTATTTGACGTTTTTAACCTATTTTGGACGGTCATTCCAAAGTATGACTTTTTTCTTTTTTTCTCATATTTTGGACGAAATACAAAACTGTGTTTTTAGGTGCTTTCTAGCGACTATTTGACGTTTTTAACCTATTTTGGACGTCATTCCAAAGTATGACTTTTTTTTCTTTTTTTCTCATATTTTGGACGAAATACAAAACTGTGTTTTTAGGTGCTTTCTAGCGACTATTTGACGTTTTTAACCTATTTTGACGTCATTCCAAAGTATGACTTTTTTTCTTTTTTTTTTCTCATATTTTGGACGAAATACAAAACTGTGTTTTTAGGTGCTTTCTAGCGACTATTTGACGTTTTTAACCTATTTTGGACGTCATTCCAAAGTATGACTTTTTTTCATTTTTTTTTCTCATATTTTGGACGAAATACAAAACTGTGTTTTTAGGTGCTTTCTAGCGACTATTTGACGTTTTTAACCTATTTTGGACGTCATTCCAAAGTATGACTTTTTTCTTTTTTTTCTCATATTTTGACGAAATACAAAACTGTGTTTTTAGGTGCTTTCTAGTTACTATTTGACGTTTTTAACCTATTTTGACGTCATTCCAAAGTATGACTTTTTTCATTTTTTTCCTCATATTTTGACGAAATACAAAACTGTGTTTTTAGGTGCTTTCTAGCGACTATTTGACGTTTTTAACCTATTTTGGACGTCATTCCAAAGTATGACTTTTTTTCATTTTTTTCCTCATATTTTGGACGAAATACAAAACTGTGTTTTTAGGTGCTTTCTAGCGACTATTTGACGTTTTTAACCTATTTTGGACGTCATTCCAAAGTATGACTTTTTTTCATTTTTTTCCTCATATTTTGACGAAATACAAAACTGTGTTTTTAGGTGCTTTCTAGCGACTATTTGACGTTTTTAACCTATTTTGGACGTCATTCCAAAGTATGACTTTTTTTCATTTTTTTCCTCATATTTTGGACGAAATACAAAACTGTGTTTTTAGGTGCTTTCTAGCGACTATTTGACGTTTTTAACCTATTTTGGACGTCATTCCAAAGTATGACTTTTTTTCATTTTTTTTTCTCATATTTTGGACGAAATACAAAACTGTGTTTTTAGGTGCTTTCTAGCGACTATTTGACGTTTTTAACCTATTTTGGACGTCATTCCAAAGTATGACTTTTTTCATTTTTTTTCCTCATATTTTGGACGAAATACAAAACTGTGTTTTTAGGTGCTTTCTAGCGACTATTTGACGTTTTTAACCTATTTTGGACGTCATTCCAAAGTATGACTTTTTTTCATTTTTTCTCATATTTTGGACGAAATACAAAACTGTGTTTTTAGGTGCTTTCTAGCCACTATTTGACGTTTTTAACCTATTTTGAGGTCATTCCAAAGTATGACTTTTTTTCATTTTTTTTCTCATATTTTGGACGAAATACAAAACTGTGTTTTTAGGTGCTTTCTAGCGACTATTTGACGTTTTTAACCTATTTTGGACGTCATTCCAAAGTATGACTTTTTTTCATTTTTTTTTCTCATATTTTGGACGAAATACAAAACTGTGTTTTTAGGTGCTTTCTAGCGACTATTTGACGTTTTTAACCTATTTTGGACGTCATTCCAAAGTATGACTTTTTTTCATTTTTTTTTCTCATATTTTGGACGAAATACAAAACTGTGTTTTTAGGTGCTTTCTAGCCACTATTTGACGTTTTTAACCTATTTTGGACGTCATTCCAAAGTATGACTTTTTTTTCTCATATTTTGGACGAAATACAAAACTGTGTTTTTAGGTGCTTTCTAGCGACTATTTGACGTTTTTAACCTATTTTGGAGGTCATTCCAAAGTATGACTTTTTTTCATTTTTTTTTCTCATATTTTGACGAAATACAAAACTGTGTTTTTAGGTGCTTTCTAGCGACTATTTGACGTTTTTAACCTATTTTGGACGTCATTCCAAAGTATGACTTTTTTTCATTTTTTTTTCTCATATTTTGACGAAATACAAAACTGTGTTTTTAGGTGCTTTCTAGCGACTATTTGACGTTTTTAACCTATTTTGGAGGTCATTCCAAAGTATGACTTTTTTTCATTTTTTTTCTCATATTTTGACGAAATACAAAACTGTGTTTTTAGGTGCTTTCTAGCGACTATTTGACGTTTTTAACCTATTTTGACGTCATTCCAAAGTATGACTTTTTTCTTTTTTTTCTCATATTTTGACGAAATACAAAACTGTGTTTTTAGGTGCTTTCTAGCGACTATTTGACGTTTTTAACCTATTTTGGACGTCATTCCAAAGTATGACTTTTTTTATTTTTTTCCTCATATTTTGATCGAAATACAAAACTGTGTTTTTAGGTGCTTTCTAGCGACTATTTGACGTTTTTAACCTATTTTGGACGTCATTCCAAAGTATGACTTTTTTCATTTTTTTCTCATATTTTGACGAAATAAAAACTGTGTTTTTAGGTGCTTTCTAGCGACTATTTGACGTTTTTAACCTATTTTGGAGGTCATTCCAAAGTATGACTTTTTTTCATTTTTTTTCTCATATTTTGGACGAAATACAAAACTGTGTTTTTAGGTGCTTTCTGCTACTATTTGACGTTTTTAACCTATTTTGACGTCATTCCAAAGTATGACTTTTTTTTCTCTCATATTTTGACGAAATACAAAACTGTGTTTTTAGGTGCTTTCTAGCGACTATTTGACGTTTTTAACCTATTTTGGAGGTCATTCCAAAGTATGACTTTTTTTCATTTTTTTCTCATATTTTGACGAAATACAAAACTGTGTTTTTAGGTGCTTTCTAGCGACTTTTTGACGTTTTTAACCTATTTTGGAGGTCATTCCAAAGTATGACTTTTTTTCATTTTTTTTCTCATATTTTGGACGAAATACAAAACTGTGTTTTTAGGTGCTTTCTAGCGACTAT
Source organism: Hippoglossus stenolepis (assembly GCF_022539355.2). Lineage (NCBI taxonomy): Eukaryota > Metazoa > Chordata > Actinopteri > Pleuronectiformes > Pleuronectidae > Hippoglossus > Hippoglossus stenolepis. The sequence continues at coordinate 9,397,148 of NC_061493.1, forward strand.
TTGACGTTTTTAACCTATTTTGACGTCATTCCAAAGTATGACTTTTTTCATTTTTTTCCTCATATTTTGACGAAATACAAAACTGTGTTTTTAGGTGCTTTCTAGCCACTATTTGACGTTTTTAACCTTTTTTGGACGTCATTCCAAAGTATGACTTTTTTTCATTTTTTTCCTCATATTTTGGACGAAATACAAAACTGTGTTTTTAGGTGCTTTCTAGCGACTATTTGACGTTTTTAACTTATTTTGGACGTCATTCCAAAGTATGACTTTTTTTCATTTTTTTTTTTCTCATATTTTGGACGAAATACAAAACTGTGTTTTTAGGTGCTTTCTAGCGACTATTTGACGTTTTTAACCTATTTTGACGTCATTCCAAAGTATGACTTTTTTTCATTTTTTTTCTCATATTTTTGACGAAATACAAAACTGTGTTTTTAGGTGCTTTCTAGCGACTATTTGACGTTTTTAACCTATTTTTGAGGTCATTCCAAAGTATGACTTTTTTCTTTTTTTTTCCTCATATTTTGACGAAATACAAAACTGTGTTTTTAGGTGCTTTCTAGCGACTATTTGACGTTTTTAACCTATTTTGACGTCATTCCAAAGTATGACTTTTTTCTTTTTTTCTCATATTTGACGAAATACAAAACTGTGTTTTTAGGTGCTTTCTAGCGACTATTTGACGTTTTTAACCTATTTTGACGTCATTCCAAAGTATGACTTTTTTCATTTTTTTCTCATATTTTGACGAAATACAAAACTGTGTTTTTAGGTGCTTTCTAGCGACTATTTGACGTTTTTAACCTATTTTGACGTCATTCCAAAGTATGACTTTTTTCATTTTTTTCTCATATTTTGACGAAATACAAAACTGTGTTTTTAGGTGCTTTCTAGCGACTATTTGACGTTTTAACCTATTTTGACGTCATTCCAAAGTATGACTTTTTTCTTTTTTTTTCTCATATTTTGGACGAAATACAAAACTGTGTTTTTAGGTGCTTTCTAGCGACTATTTGACGTTTTTAACCTATTTTGGACGTCATTCCAAAGTATGACTTTTTTTCATTTTTTTCTCATATTTTGACGAAATACAAAACTGTGTTTTTAGGTGCTTTCTAGCGACTATTTGACGTTTTTAACCTATTTTGACGTCATTCCAAAGTATGACTTTTTTCTTTTTTTTTCTCATATTTTGGACGAAATACAAAACTGTGTTTTTAGGTGCTTTCTAGCGACTATTTGACGTTTTTAACCTATTTTGGACGTCATTCCAAAGTATGACTTTTTTTCATATTTTTTTCTCATATTTTGACGAAATACAAAACTGTGTTTTTAGGTGCTTTCTAGCGACTATTTGACGTTTTTAACCTATTTTGACGTCATTCCAAAGTATGACTTTTTTCCTTTTTTTTTCTCATATTTTGGACGAAATACAAAACTGTGTTTTTAGGTGCTTTCTAGCGACTATTTGACGTTTTTAACCTATTTTGACGTCATTCCAAAGTATGACTTTTTTTCATTTTTTTTTCTCATATTTTGACGAAATACAAAACTGTGTTTTTAGGTGCTTTCTAGCTACTATTTGACGTTTTTAACCTATTTTGGACGTCATTCCAAAGTATGACTTTTTTTCATTTTTTTCTCATATTTTGGACGAAATACAAAACTGTGTTTTTAGGTGCTTTCTAGCGACTATTTGACGTTTTTAACTTATTTTGGAGGTCATTCCAAAGTATGACTTTTTTTCATTTTTTTTCCTCATATTTTGGACGAAATACAAAACTGTGTTTTTAGGTGCTTTCTAGCGACTATTTGACGTTTTTAACCTATTTTGGACGTCATTCCAAAGTATGACTTTTTTTCATTTTTTTTTCTCATATTTTGGACGAAATACAAACTGTGTTTTTAGGTGCTTTCTAGCGACTATTTGACGTTTTTAACCTATTTTGACGTCATTCCAAAGTATGATTTTTTTCATTTTTTTCTCATATTTTGACGAAATACAAAACTGTGTTTTTAGGTGCTTTCTAGCGACTATTTGACGTTTTTAACCTATTTTGGACGTCATTCCAAAGTATGACTTTTTTTTCCTCATATTTTGACGAAATACAAAACTGTGTTTTTAGGTGCTTTCTAGCGACTATTTGACGTTTTTAACTTATTTTGGACGTCATTCCAAAGTATGACTTTTTTTCATTTTTTTCCTCATATTTTGACGAAATACAAAACTGTGTTTTTAGGTGCTTTCTAGCGACTATTTGACGTTTTTAACCTATTTTGACGTCATTCCAAAGTATGACTTTTTTCATTTTTTTCTCATATTTTGACGAAATACAAAACTGTGTTTTTAGGTGCTTTCTAGCGACTATTTGACGTTTTTAACCTATTTTGACGTCATTCCAAAGTATGACTTTTTTTCATTTTTTTCCTCATATTTTGACGAAATACAAAACTGTGTTTTTAGGTGCTTTCAGCGACTATTTGACGTTTTTAACCTATTTTGAGTCATTCCAAAGTATGACTTTTTTTCATTTTTTTTCCTCATATTTTGGACGAAATACAAAACTGTGTTTTTAGGTGCTTTCTAGCCACTATTTGACGTTTTTAACCTATTTTGACGTCATTCCAAAGTATGACTTTTTTCATTTTTTTCCTCATATTTTGACGAAATACAAAACTGTGTTTTTAGGTGCTTTCTAGCGACTATTTGACGTTTTTAACCTATTTTGACGTCATTCCAAAGTATGACTTTTTTTCATTTTTTTTTCTCATATTTTGGACGAAATACAAAACTGTGTTTTTAGGTGCTTTCTAGCGACTATTTGACGTTTTTAACCTATTTTGGACGTCATTCCAAAGTATGACTTTTTTTCATTTTTTTCCTCATATTTTGACGAAATACAAAACTGTGTTTTTAGGTGCTTTCTAGCCACTATTTGACGTTTTTAACCTATTTTGACGTCATTCCAAAGTATGACTTTTTTCATTTTTTTCCTCATATTTTGACGAAATACAAAACTGTGTTTTTAGGTGCTTTCTAGCGACTATTTGACGTTTTTAACCTATTTTGACGTCATTCCAAAGTATGACTTTTTTTCATTTTTTTTCTCATATTTTGACGAAATACAAACTGTGTTTTTAGGTGCTTTCTAGCGACTATTTGACGTTTTTAACCTATTTTGGTCATTCCAAAGTATGACTTTTTTTTTTTTTTTCCTCATATTTTGGACGAAATACAAAACTGTGTTTTTAGGTGCTTTCTAGCGACTATTTGACGTTTTTAACCTATTTTGGACGTCATTCCAAAGTATGACTTTTTTTCATTTTTTTTCTCATATTTTGGACGAAATACAAAACTGTGTTTTTAGGTGCTTTCTAGCGACTATTTGACGTTTTTAACCTATTTTGGACGTCATTCCAAAGTATGACTTTTTTTCATTTTTTTTTCTCATATTTTGGACGAAATACAAAACTGTGTTTTTAGGTGCTTTCTAGCGACTATTTGACGTTTTTAACCTATTTTGACGTCATTCCAAAGTATGACTTTTTTCCTTTTTTTTCCTCATATTTTGGACGAAATACAAAACTGTGTTTTTAGGTGCTTTCTAGCGACTATTTGACGTTTTTAACCTATTTTGGACGTCATTCCAAAGTATGACTTTTTTTCATTTTTTTCTCATATTTTGGACGAAATACAAAACTGTGTTTTTAGGTGCTTTCTAGCCACTATTTGACGTTTTTAACCTATTTTGGACGTCATTCCAAAGTATGACTTTTTTTCATTTTTTCTCATATTTTGACGAAATACAAAACTGTGTTTTTAGGTGCTTTCTAGCGACTATTTGACGTTTTTAACCTATTTTGACGTCATTCCAAAGTATGACTTTTTTCATTTTTTTCCTCATATTTTGACGAAATACAAAACTGTGTTTTTAGGTGCTTTCTAGCGACTATTTGACGTTTTTAACCTATTTTGGACGTCATTCCAAAGTATGACTTTTTTTCTTTTTTTTTCTCATATTTTGACGAAATACAAAACTGTGTTTTTAGGTGCTTTCTAGCGACTATTTGACGTTTTTAACCTATTTTGACGTCATTCCAAAGTATGACTTTTTTCATTTTTTTCCTCATATTTTGACGAATACAAAACTGTGTTTTTAGGTGCTTTCTAGCCACTATTTGACGTTTTTAACCTATTTTTGGACGTCATTCCAAAGTATGACTTTTTTCATTTTTTTCTCATATTTTGACGAAATACAAAACTGTGTTTTTAGGTGCTTTCTAGCCATTTGACGTTTTTAACCTATTTTGGACGTCATTCCAAAGTATGACTTTTTTCATTTTTTTCTCATATTTTGACGAAATACAAAACTGTGTTTTTAGGTGCTTTCTAGCCACTATTTGACGTTTTTAACCTATTTTGGAGGTCATTCCAAAGTATGACTTTTTTTCATTTTTTTTCTCATATTTTGACGAAATAAGCAATATGTAA